>NC_079151.1:21635469-23064757 GCF_947563725.1 Argiope bruennichi | reverse complement strand
AATGCTAGAGACATACCTTATTGATGGATGGATGATCAAAACTGGAGTGAGTGATCGATCTCTTTTGGCAGAATGGAAGAAAAAAGAAGAAAAATGTCCTTTTTTTTGTACATTTAGTTTATTATGTATTTAACTTAGGAATGAAAGTATAAGTTTAGAAAAAAAAAAGTTGACCAAGCTGATATTTTTGCCAAAAAAAAATTTCACAAGATAGATTATATGTAAAAGAAAAGGACAAATCTTGCTATGTTTGCCAAGAATAAGCTTCGTGAAAAAAGGTTTCTTATTTGGTTCATTCATGCTCAAGTTCTCCGAAAAATATAATCAACAAGACGATTCACCTAACTTATTTCTAAACGGAATCCATAAATCATTCAAGACATTCCTTAATCATAATAAGTGGAATCATATAAAACATCGCAAAAACATTTTTCATAAAAACCACAGCCATTTCTTTAAAAAACATAAACATCTCAAAGAAATGTTTATGTTTCAATGGTCGCAAATGACTAAAAAAAATGGTGATCAGAAGCATGTTTATGGATTCATTTGCTTAAAATTGTACATAAATAAATTTAAATAACATTCTCATGCATCTGATGAAAGCTAATAGTTTTTAAAAAAGATAAAATGGTGCTGTTGCTGGTTTTGAAAAAGTACTAATTAAAAGCCAAATGCAAATGCATTAAGTAGGAATTAAATAATAGAACACACCAAATAATTCATATTTTGAAAAGAGAAAAATACCAAACAGATATGCATAAAATAAGGCACACATTACATTTAATTAATTGAACACGACATCTTTAAATATTTTCTAATTCTCATAGAGCAAATTTTGCAAAAAAATTATTTTAACATCCATATTTGGGCGTGTTTGAAAAACAAAATTGTCTTTTACTGCTCCTCTTTGGTCAAAATCTAAATTTAAAAAAAAATATTTTAAAAAAAAAAATTATTATTGTTTCAAATGACTATGCCTTTATTTTACTTTAAGATTTACTGAAATGCAAAGTGTTCCATGAATTCATAAATAACTTTTTAAAAAAATAATAAAATTACAGGAATTTATATGTAAATAAATGTGCTACAAACTTATTCTCAGATTTTTTTAAAGAAAATTTACATTTTCATCAATAGATGGCGTTGGCTACAAGACCGCATGCAACATATCAAAGGAAGGTGTTTATTAAATAAAATGGAAGTCATATGATAAACAAATCTTATCTACTTGCTTCTGTTACTTGTCTTAACATAAGTTTTCATTAAAGTGCTATTGATGATTGTTTTACCTCAATCACTAATCATCGCCAGAAACTTTATCAAAATTGTGGATACAGATGATACTGAAGAAAGATTCAAGTTCCATCATTACTGCCGGGCATATGTTTTTGGACAAAGTTATGAAAAAACGAAAATTTTTAATAATCCCTTTTGCAGTTATATTGCACAATGTTTTCAGATGACCATATTTCCACAGTGACTTCGCAAATGGATGCTTAAAAAATAGCCATTATTATAGTACCTGACGAGAAATAGATACATCTAGGACATTGGTAATCCTCACCCTTTCTTTTATATTTACATTGTACCCTAACAAGCTGCAATTTTAAGAGTTCTTATCTGAAAGCCCATCAAAGTGAAAGGGGTCAAACTAAGCTTTGTAGAAAATCAGCAACATTATGCAATGGCTACTTCATATCTTGTAAACAAATGAGATTCAATTTCATTATATGGAACAGTTGATACTCATAACTGTTAAATGAAAGCAAAGCAGAACTAGCATGCATTCACTGAATAGCATCGACATTCACCATATTTTAATGTCTGATGTGGTTTCATTGAATTCTTTAATGTGAGTTCTTTATTTTTTTTAAGGTACTTGCGCAAAAGGAGAATTTAAGATGCGCTTAATTAATGGAATACATTACTTGTAAATGAAGTCGGAAAATAAATATGGCATTTAATGGAGCACAATGTCCTTGATACAGTGACATACATCGGAGAAGGGACACCCTATAGCGGCACAAAAGTGGATACGTTCTAAAGATGGATCATTATGATAGAACGATTAATCAGATACCGTTATACAAATAAATGATCACCTCGCGCACTGACTTAACACCTCCTGAGTCATTTTGATATGGTTTTATATTACATCCCCAGTATAGAGGAATAACCTGTCTTTAATTTCAATTAAAAGATGCAACTCGACGCGCGACATCTCTTGCATCAAATCACTTATGCTACATGCTGCAATTATCCATATAATCCTACATGCTGCATAGGAAAATGTTGAAAGCATGGAAAACTTTGTATTGCAACACTTAACTTCACCCGAATAAGGCAGTAGATGTGTGTGCTACAAATTTATTTAATGATTATAATTACTGTGTCACATTTTCGCCAAATTTTGAATCATCGACAAAAATAAATGTCTTTAAATAACTTATTTGTAAAAAACCATGCATTATAAAATTACATCATGATAAAATTGTTTGAGTTGTTAATAAAAAGTATTCTTTTCCGAATTCAACAACGATACTATGGGAAAGAAAACTGTTGCATTAAAGAAGTGCACTACGAATAAGATTAGGGATCAAATTTTGCTCAATAACGGCAGAGTAAGCGAGTTTTCCTCGTATTAACTTAGGCTCTTTCTAAGGATTTTTTCGCAACCTCACTATGATTTTTACTCCCATTTTTTTATAAGTTACGGGTAACGATTATGGATACATTTATGGCGACTTGGCATTACCTACTGTGTCAATTGACAATCACTACTCACTATGCCATTTGGATGGGCAAACTATATTTCTATCTGAGACAGTTCTTTCGGTAATTTTTTTTTTGTGTGTGTGTGTGTGCGCGCGCCCTTGAGGGGAAAATAAGTCGTTGCCTTGTGCCTGTTAATGTCGCAGCCTTTTTTGAAGCTCTTAAAAAGTAAGCATGCGATCTCTCTATCCCCTACAATGAAATCGCCATAGTATTATATTCTTCGCCCGAAGTTTTGATACTACCAGAGGACCACGCATTAGTTTTCTTCATGCTGTTAGGAATGTATTAAGATAATTATAAAAACGAATAACGGGAATAAACTTAATCATGAGTACTCTTATCATAATTTGAAACCTAGTTGTTGATGTATAAGCCTTATCATAACTCGATAAGCCTCACAAGTGGCAGTTATTTCTCAGTCAAAGGATTTGATAACAAAATTTACAAATAATATATTTGTGATCTTAAATTTGCTAATGCAGTAAAATTTGGTTACTGCTTGGTTATGAAAATCGTTTCTGTTAAATTATATTTCAACATGCATTAAAATGAGGGGAAAAAAAGGAAAGAAGGAACGCAAGTGAGATGAGCCAGCAAAAGTGATAATTTATCATTACTTCAACTTAAAGATGCCTAACATCTTCAACAGTATTTACCGAGACGATAACGAACTGGAAAACTCGCAATGGCGGTTAGAGTATTCGACTAAGATGCCACAGGCAATGTTGCTTTAGACTTGTTAACCGTAATGTCTCATCAAATTTTACATCATTATTTAAAAATTAAAAATTAATTAAAACATTACTTTTGGACAGTTTTTAAATATCATTTGATATAATCTTATTTATTTTTTTATTTTTTAAAACATCGCTACATTTAAAAATTGTTCTGTGCGATTGATATTCTTATTTAAATTAAAAATATAGGCTTTAAAAGGATTTTATTCATTATAAGATTTTACATAAAAGGATTTTTATATAAAAAAAATAAAACATATTTTGAAGAAAATATACAGGAAGCCATTCTTTCTGAGATCATATCAACTATCTTGGAATGAAACGTCAACAAATTATTTTTGGTCAATAACTGCGCTTCGATGTATAAAAATCTTTACAAAACGTAAAAATTCTAAAATCTCGCACACAGAACAGAAAACGGAGACAAAAATCTATCAACATCAATAATCATATTAAGATACTGCAATTTATTTAAAAATGTAAGGGCCGATCGAAGAAGGAAAAGAACATAAAAATTGTTATCTGAGGTGTTTGCATAATGGCTTATCCTCACTCTCTAATTGAAGAACTTTCAGGAGAAATCTGAAACTCAACTCAATAGAAAATTAAAGAAGAAAAAAATCCAGAAGCCTCAACATCGCCAAAGTGTTCCATACTCCATTTTTTATTGATTTCTTTTTCGTAATTTTTTTTATCTTCTTTGGCACATAAGATGGCGTCAATTTAATAAGTGACATCATTAGTAGACGCAGTCGCATTTGCTGAAGCTCCAGGTATGTAAACAAGCGTCCCCTTTCCCCTCGCTTTTTTTATTTGAGGTCCTCCGCTGAGTACTCAAAGTGCTTTTAAAAGTTCCTTTCAAGTTTGTAAATTTTATCTCGTTAGAAAAGCGATCCGAGTAGGGCGCAGGTTAAACACACTAAGCCTTGTAATCCATCAAAATTCAATGTTCTAAAGCAGCTCAATTTTTCGAAGTTTTGCAGTTAACGGTTGAATTAACAAGAAAAGGCAGGAATTAAAATTTAAATGAATAAAAGACGTAATGATTAAAAGTATACATCGTAATGAATAAAAGAAGTTATGATTAAAGTATGCATTTTACTGAATAAAAGGCGTAATGATTAAAAGTATACATCTTAATGATTAAAAGGCATAGTGATTAAAAGTACACATTTTAATGAATAAAAGGCATAATGATTAAAAGTATACAATTTAATGAATAAAAGGCGTAATGATGATTAAAGATACGAATTTTTATGAATAAAAGATGTCGCGAGTAAGGATATAAATTTTAATGAATAAAATGTGCAATGATTAAAAGGTGTATATTTTAATGAATGAAAGGCGAAATGATTAATAGCGTAAATATTAACGAATAAAAGTTTAGTTTTTTTTTTAGAAACATATTAAACGGGATAAAATTAAATTTTAAATTAAAATATCGTATACCAAACAGAAAAATAATTTATTGGCTTATTGTTGTTATGCCCGACATAATCTGAAATTAAGTTTCGTAATTTGTCCCACAAGAAAATTGTAATATAAACTATTATATTCACTAACTATTATCACTAATGTTGATAACGGATAAATTATAAAGAAATTTCTATCTATGATACCAACAAAAAATTTAAAAAATTTGCTATTAAAATTATTTATATTAATTCTGCTATTTCTTGCATTATTTTTCTTTTGTATCTACCATAGATATTTAGTCGTGTATAAAATTTTGACTAACAATGTTTGGAAAAAAACCCAAATTTTATGAACAATTTATAGTTTGTAATTAACTATACAATCCATACTTGACACATTTCTTTCATTAAGTTTTTTTTTTTTTTACTTGAACGTTTAAAAGTGATACTGTTTAAAAATTATCGCTGTAGCAACAAAAAACAGTTTACTAATATTTAATTAAAAAATAAAAATTAAAAATAAAATTAAAAACTGCAAAATATTTCACATTTTTTTTTTTTTACTATAGATTCAGCAGTGTTTAAAAATATTTAATATGGATGCAACAAAATAAAGAAAAGTTATTAAAAAGTATTGTAAAAGATATAGATCTAGGGCTGAATTTCAGGATGATTTCTGTTGTATTGTAAAAAATTATGAACACTTTTGTTAAAAACAAATCGTTCATTACATGTTTCAAGTATATTCAGTCATATCAATTTTTTTATTATTAATAAAATTTGATACTAAACAGAATTCAAAGATAAAAGTGAGTTTTATTCATGGAAGAGTTTTGCATGCTAAAATTAATTTCATTATGGTGTTAAATATTAATTATTAAACTATCAACTACTTGTTTGACGCTGATAAAAATCTAAAAAAAAAATCTCAATTCGTGCTAGGACACTCGTTTATAGCAAAATTTATTGAACTGTAGACCAGTAATTATATGTTCAAAACGCATTGGTTTTCAAAACACCCAACCACTTTACATAATTAAATCACTTTTTCATTGAAATTTGTTTAACTTTCAACTTAGAATGGACATTTAAACGATTTCGTAAAAAATGTTGAATGAAAATAGGTACCGAAACTGCCGAAAGGTAAACAACTGATAAACGTCTCTCTAATTCCACAGGTGTTTTTTCCCTCTGTCTCTGTCACACGCACATCATAGTGTGACGTCCTTATTTTCCGTTTTGCTTACTTTATAGTGACCTTGGCACAGAGCCATATGTTTCCCTTCTTTGTTGCACGATTTTTTTTATTTTTTTTCCTTTTGTCAACTGAGATCTATTTTTAGAAAAAGGAAGGTTTAATTTTATTCGCCGTTCAATCGAACAACATGAAGGCGGAAGAGAATGCCGGGAAGAAAAATACTGACGAAAAAAGAGAGCATACATTTAACTCGTCAGCAGATAGCAATTAAATGGATGACAGGAAAAGAAAATAGCTACGAGTAAACACTGAATCAGATCGTCTACTCATACAGGCTGTACAAAGTGAAAACAGACAAGGAAAAAATAATAAAATAAGGTAAATAAATCCACCCACTGTTTCCTGTGTCAGCGCATTAAATATTTAGAGTAGACATTAGGTAACATCATACTAAAATGAAACATTTAGTCCACAATTATACGAAAGAAAAACTACGAAAAAAAATTAATGTCACCAAATTTTTATGAAATCCGAGAAACGTGTGTAAAATTATTTTCAGAGCTTAATAGTTGTCAGTACAAGTTTTGAGAAAGCATTACAGTATGAATCAAAATAAATATTAAACTTGAAAGAGCAATGCATGAAAACGGGTTCTAACAATTTAAAAAAAATTTAATAGAAAAACAATACATTGCACTTACAATTACACAACAACAATTCTGCTCTTAGGTTAAGCTGTAAATTTAAGTGCTGGCTAAGTCTCGAGATCGGTAGGTTTACATGCTCAAAGTCTTGCATCGCACTGCCGTATTTTGGATTGGCGAAGAGGTTGGCGTTTACTTGGCGCATTGAAATTATTAAAGACTGTTTCAGTTCGAGGGGGGTGGGCGCTTGGTTAGTGCGTTGGCATTATTAGAGTGTTGCAAACTAATTATATTTATTAATTTAATATTTTGATTTTGTTTGCCTGTTTCTATGCATTGAGTCGGGTAACAGTAAGCGATTTTTTATCTACTTGGTTTCGCGTAAGATGTATGGTTTAAAATATTTCTCTAAGTAATTATTTTAAAAAATTTTAATATTTTAAAAACGAATGATTCTTTATTTTCATATAATAGTTAATTAAGTATTTTATTAGTTTGTGTGATTTTATATGGACAAGCAATTTATTTTTCTAACATAATGTGATAAGGTATCAAATGCAGATAATCTTACTATTAAATATTATAAACATTAGAAACAAATGCCTTGAATATAAATATGGCAACAAGAAATTTTCAACAATATGGCAGCGTTACCACGGTCTGGATAGAAATAATTTTTTAAGCATTTAAATTTTAACTTTTAAAAAAATCTTATTGATAAAATGAATTTAAAATTTTTTCTTTAATTAGCTCAAATACTGCGAAAAAAAAGTCAATTTTTTTACATAATTTTTTTAAATCTTGTAGATTTAAGAAAAAATTATCATCATGACAAAACTCTTACAATAAATGTAATTTCAGACTTTGCAAATTAGCGATGAACCATATTTGAATCACTATCTAGCAGAAATAATACTAGTCGCAGTGTATTTATAAATTCTTTAAATATTTTAATTAAAATGATTATTTTTCTCTCTCATTCATTGACTCAAAGTAAATTAAAAGTAACAGACGAAATGCATTTGAGTTAATTTATTTTACTAAACAAAGATAAATGGTAGAAAATGAACATTTATTTTAAAAAATGATTACATGGTACTAATTAGAAAATAAAATTTTGTTTAAAAAAACACCAAATTTCCTCATGCATTAATGATAAATGAGGTGTAAACCAAATTTGTGATTATCGAAATACAAGCAGTCACATGAGTAATTATGATAAATAATTTTTTAAATAATTGTTTAATAACAAATTTTCTGACAAAATGTAACGAGTTTTATTAGTCTCATAATAATGTTAAGGATGCAAAACAACATATGTGAAACAAAGAATATATATATTATATGTTACTTTGCATAAGAAGAACTGACATATTTTTGACAACAACAAAAAAAAAAAAAAAAAAAAAAAAAAAAACAGCTTGTTGAATAGTAAAACATTTTTTTAGAGAAAATTTCGTTCCAGTTCTCTAAAAATAAAAAAAGAGCTAATAATGTTTCCTTCAGAATGTCGAAAAATACTCAAAACAGTGTGGTTTTTCTTTTCGACAAAATCCGGTAAAAATGAACAAACTTTTTTTTACCTATAATACTTTCGTTTCTCAGAAGCTGTTCTGTCAATAAAGTTTTTCCATTAAAACTACAGAGGAAAAAAAATTGTTTCCGAAGCAAGTTTTTACTATGAAAAGAAAGCACCTTCAATGCAGAAAATGTGTCACCTAATACCATGAATGCCCTGTTTCTGTTAGAAAAAATCTGATGCTAAAAAATGCACAAACAATTTCAAAATTTTATGAAATAACTCTTTGACAATTATTCATAAAGGAGGCTTTATTTAATGTAGCACATGCATTATCAAAAGGTATGGTTTTAAAGAAAATTCTTTTAAAAAAATTATACATTGCAATTGTACTTAAAATAGATTCATAAAGGAGGCTTTATTTAATGTAGCACATGAATTATCGAAGGTATGATTTTAAAGAGAATACTTTTTTAAAAAAAAATCATAAATTGCAATGGTATTTAAAATAAATTGTAATTAGTTAAATTAGGGTAAAAATAATGCACATGAAAAGTAGTCTTTAAAAAGTATTTGACGCTACTCGGGATCTTTGTATTGGATCTCTTCTTCAAAACAACATTACTGAATTTTCACACACTTATGAATTCAGCAAAATATATCTTTTATAAGATTCTGCGGATTTTGAAAATACACTTAATGCACCAAAAACATGTTTTGGCTAGGCTTTAGTTTCATCTGGAAAACCATTTTTTGCATGCAGTTATAGACTTTCTTGGCATCAATGGCGCATCTTTCACAATTTCAATCAAATCAACAAAAAATAAAAAGGGATATACGGGAATGAGTTGATTGGCACGCCTGTTTCCAGATCTTTCGACTTTTGCCAAATCATTTTAACTATCAAAAGTAAAGTGTGAATTTTGATGAATAACAACTGACCGAAGAAATTTGAAACTGAACAATTCGAACCTGTTGGATTACAGCATATGCTAAACCAAAGAGCATCCGTTTAAAGCGCGCAGTTTGTCCTATAAATCCAATGTAATTTAGGATTTCAAAAAGACGCCATTTCATAATAGTTTTTATTTGCATTGAAGACATTAGCCAAGACCTTTAGCCATATTCACTACCGTCAATGTTTTAGAATGAAATGCACTCGCTATATTGCTTATTTTCAGCAAGTCAGATTCTAGAGGCTATCAAGTTTATCATATGCAAAATATCCTACCATAATATATACCCTAGCAGTGCACATATATTAAAGAATATTGTATAATATTATTTATAATTTTGTTGAATATTGATCTGATATAGCACAATATTGTGGATCAAGCTGTGCTACCTGGGTTAACAATGCAATCTATATTATGTTTGTTCTGTTTTTATACGTAAGTTTTTATATTGTAGCTAAGTTTAGAAAATAAGCAATTTTCTTATTTATCGTTTATATATTAAACTGACATACATTCGAAAGAAAATCTGATCGGCATTTTGATCAAGATATCAAAATAATCCATAATCATTTTTAATGCCTGGTTTGTTTTCTTTAATATTTGTTTTTAAACACTAATCTTCTTTAAACATGGCGCGCCAAGAGCATTAGTAGTAAAATATTTTAATCAAAAGTTAAGAAATACAACAACCGAAATCGCAAAGAAGTAATTTTTTAAATAAATACGAATGGGCATAGCATTTAATTTCAGGACATTAAAAATAATCTTGAAATTAAAGAAAAAGGATTCAATAGAAGTATTTATTTGATATAAGAGTACAACATGAGAAATTTTCTTTAAAAATTAAACCAAACTTCACTGAAGGTTTAAAAGATAATCTAACAATAAAATCTCATTTTAATAATCAGGATTTGCACTCTTTTTATTTATTTTATTAATTAAATGAATACATATTTTTTATTACTTTTTATTTTATTTGATTAATAAATATTTATATTTGATTTGATTAATTAAATTATTTATTTCATTTTCTTTTATTTTATTAATTAAATAAATATTTTCTTATTTATTTAGATTTTATTTTATTTTATTAACTAAAATATCTATTTTAATTTAATTTATTTATTTTACAGAATTTGATGCGACTTCAAAAATACTTTCATAGCGAATACCGAATTTTTTTCTTTTTCTTCTGAAGAGGGGAAGAAAAAAAAAATCTTGAAAAGCAAGAATTCGCTAATTTCTTCTTATTATTTAAATTATACGCTGGGTGTCTGCCTCTTAATTCTCAGCCATAAATGTATATTTTTGTTTTGAAAAGTGCTGCCTACAAGCAATTGAATATGATAACTCTTTCGAAAACTATAAATTTAGGCGTAACCTTGTTCTTCCAAAAGCCTGAAATAACCTTTGAAGTAGTCGTCGCGGCCTTGAACCATGCAGAAGGGGTTCATATTTCTCGTCAGTGTCATCAAGATTTGTTTTTCTTTCGCACGCATTGGCAAGCATTGTTGGAAACAATCCGAATTACGTCGCGTTTTCATCTAGAGAAGTCTCTGACGACGGAAAAGAGACTCGACTAGAGAATACTTTGAGCACGTATGTAAAACATCTATTTAACCTATTGCTCTTTTGAATCGACTAGAATAAAATAACTTTGTTTATTATTTCTTATTTTCCTGAATTCAAACAACTGCCAGGTGAATATATAACAGCAAAGTAACTAGATGATGTTACCAACTGCTTCTGTAAATGAATGTAATATTTTGGGTCCGATTATATTTAAAATAAAGAGGAAAGAAATGGCAGAAGTGACTGTATTTCATACCTCATTAAAATTCATTGCAATAGTTTATTTTTTAAGTTAACTGCTAATTCAAGAATTGAAATCCATGTTTCAGAAAATTAAAAATTGCCATTTTTTGTATTTCTCTCCGTTTAATAAACTTAGTTTATAAAAACAGGAACTATTGGACATTTCAAATGATATTAAATAATTTTTAATGAAGATTGACATTTGAAAATAATTAGATTAATTATATTTCAACAAGAAATACACGGTTTTGGAAAGTACACAAGGTGTTTATATAATCTATTCTCCAATTGGAGATATCCGCAACTAAATCACGTGAGCAAAATGAAACCAAATTTCATATACAGATTGTCTAAAGCATAGAGGAGATGAAGCTAAAATATATATATATATATTCCCAATGGTATATTTTGACGCTTTCAGAATGAAACGCAACAACATGTCATTGAAAACAAGCATGCAAATTATTATATGCAATATTATACAATTTCTTTAATGCTCGAGCGATGCAAAATTGTACATATAAAAATCAATAATATTAAAATTCAGAGAAAAAATACTTTATTAATTAGCATTGGGTCTCCTGGCCCAAATACAACATTTTCAATTCGTTATTTTCTCTATGTACAAGAAAGTATAATAAAACTTTCAGTACATAGCCCTTAAAGAATTCATCTCCACGTGTCATCTACAGTCTGCATATGAAACTTAGTTATATTCCATTCATTAATTTCAACTGGAAACGCCTTCAAACGGAGAGTGATTTTTATGGCACCCTGTATATATTAAATGAAAAAATAAAGGTGAAATATTAATAACCTTAAATTTCAAAAAAATCAAACGATATTGATAAAAGGTGACTGAAGATAAATTGATCTATGCGTATCAAATAAACAAGGGAAACTTAATTTAAAAATATTAATCTAATTAAATATAATAATTTTAAAATGTTAAATGTTTATAAAACATATTTAAAAATGTTGACTTCGACCTTTTCGCATTTATCTAAAACATTGCTCTTTTTGGACCCTGAATATTCATTTTTAAAAAGTATTGTATGCTTCAAATTTGTCGTAATTTTTTCTAGACTTATATACCAAATAACATCTTCAGTTTATGAGTTACCGGGCTTACATACAAACAGAAAGACCCCCCCCCCTCCTTGTTTTGGATTTCTTACAAATATAATAATTTGGGAGCCATATATCATGGCCTGACGCTTAGCGATATATTAGATTCTATCCAAGAAAACTCAGTTAACCGTTGAGTTATCATTTTCATGTACCGAAAAACAGCCGAAATAAAAACTTAATAGGAAATTCATAAAAATAATCGTATTGTACAATTTTTTTGACGATAACCAAGTTTTTTTTTTTTTTTTTTCTTCTTTTGAATAACTTCGTTTATCAGATTTCAAAAATGGTTCTTTGGAACAAATATTTCTAAAGTATCAAATACAAAACTGGTTTTAAGAAACTTTAAAACAAGAATTTATGAAAGCATTAAATCGTTAAACAAATAAGTCATACATTTATAAATGAATGCCAATAGTTTTGAATTTAATGAATTTGAGAAAGGGCACACTTAATGGCGCGATTGAATGGAAAGATTTTGAAGAAGACTTTGTATAGGAGAGAAATAGCTTTGTTTTAAAAAGTGCTGTACATAATTTTAAAAATAATAATTAATCTGGTGATCCAGTTATAGCTGTCCTAATATACAAGAACATTCTTAAGAATTTATGCAATTTTAACTATTTACATTCAAACGCTTCTATAAAAAAGCAATTTCGCCAAATAAATTGACAGTATGTTTTGTATGATTTTTTTTAACTTTTGTGACGCCTTACACAAGACATAAATTTGATGTCTTTTGAAATTATTTTATAAGCACCCGTTCGCTTTATTTCAATTCGACATACAGCAGAATTTTCCAATAAAAATCTCGTGTTGGAATTCAGCTCAATTTAAGAGATGTCGTCGAGACAAGTTGTTATACTGTTAATGATATATCAGATCTGATCATCACAGATTGACAGTTTAACACAGATGAAAGTTATAGTTGTTATTGTAGTTACTAACTCAGATGGCATAGTTGCACTAGGATATATATGGCATAGTTGCACTAGGATATATATGGCATAGTTGCACTAGGATATATATAAATAATAAGAATAATAAAAAGAATTAACCTCACGAACGATGACATAGAAAATAACATGCCCGTTGGCAGACAGATTTCAAAAAAGATTATTTGAAATACAATTTAAATGCAATTATATATTAAAATTAAAAGTTTTGATTTCCTGCAATATCCCATTGTCTAACCACAAGCACTCAAATTAAAATTAAACACTAAAACTGGATTGTAAAAAAATAAAGATTCACTGACTGAAAACAATGCCGAGTACAAAATAAAAATAAATAACAGAGAATATTAGCAATAAATTTAAATTTGTGGCATGAAGGGAGAATATAATGAATAAGCATAACTATTATTAATTCATGATTAGTTTTATTCACAAATGATTCATCAGTTTTTTTATAGCACACACAAAAAAAATCTTGCTGCACTGCTTGACACAAAAATAGAAGGGATTAACGTGTCCGAAAATGAAGCCAATAAACGGGACATATATTTTTAAACTACGCCCAGTATTAGAGACAACAGTAGATAATTATATGTACTGACTGGAAAAAAGAAATAAGTTCCATGATTATAAAAATACACAATCTTCAATTGATTTTTAAACCAAAATGCGACCGCATATACAAAGCATATTCAAAAAAAAATTTCCTTTGTTGAATTGAAATATTTTCTTTTTTGAATTTTACAATATATTTGAATTAATTTTGAAAGATTAAATTCAAGAGCGTCATATCTTATTCACAAACGTTTCAAACTTTATTAAAACTAAACGTCCAAAAATGATTCCATAATTTTTAACATTATAATAAATTTCCTAAGCTTCGTAAAAAGTTTTTAAAATACTGAAAAAAAATTTCAGTTTTGACTTCAACAGAGTGGTTACTTAGAATAATAAGAAAATGGAATGCAGACAGGGTTTTGTAACAAAACCAATTTTCGTTAAAGGCAGTAAACATTGACAAAATTCAATGCACATTCGACATTTTTCCAATTTCAGAAGAAGAAAAAATTCTGATGCAAAAAAGCATTAAAAAAATGAAGTAAGAGAAATATATATATTTTTTTATTCTTCATTTCAAACTTTCATAAGTAATTTTTATCATGTTATTCAATTAAAGTATTGCTTTTTTACTCACGTTTCATTTGGAATATTTAGTAAAAATCGATAATGAAAAGTAAATGAAAAAGAATAGCAGTTTATTTTTTCTTCAGTTGAAGAGATGAAAATGCTTTTGAGTAGATTTTTTTTTCTACATAATTTAAAGCTGCAACTCATTTCTTTGAATTAAAAAAAAGTTTTTTTATAAATTTTTATTTTATTTCTTTATTCTTCCACTTTCTGACTTCAATTTGAAATCATCGCCGAGCCAATTTTAATGGAGTGCGACGAAAAACTTTTCTCGGATGATAATTGCGTGAAAAAATTAAAAAAGAGGATCTCCAATGGTTTGGAAAAATTGATTGTAAAGAATAAAATTATTCTGAAATCTCAAGAATGAAATTAAATATTCCTTCTCAAAAATGTAAATAAAAATACCAGCTAGTAATAGAAATTTAGGGGTATAGAATAAATGTGTTATTTGAAGTTTATTATAAAAATGATGAAATTTCTAGTTTTAAACAAAATTTCTATAAATTCTTATATGCTGTGTTTACTGATCATAACAAAATTCTAATAATAATAAAAAATAAAAATTTAAAATATGTATTTGTAGTTATGATAGTTTTTCATTTCCTAATAATTTATATACCAATCCCAACTAAATTTCAGATAAATATTTCTTAGTAATAGAAAAAAAGAGTTTCAAACATCCATACTCGGAGAATAATGGGCGATAAAAATGATAAAAATTCTGCAACATTTGGGAATTTTCTTGAGTATTTTCGTAAATTATTGCGTTTACGAAATTAAAAAAAAATCTTTAGCAGTCTGAAATTTTCAAATTATTGAAGATTTGTCATTTCGTTTTAAAACAGAGAAGATCTCTAAAGTTCTTTAAAATCACAAAAGGAAGCGTGAGATGCAAGTTGCTTCTGTTTGAACTTAAAAGTATAAAAGCTGAAATAAAAGCGCAAAATATAAAATTCATTTTTTGACAGAGATGGAATGAAGATCAACGTTTAGTGAAATTTCAAATTTAGTGAAATTTCTACATATATCAATTATCATTGATATATGTAGAAATCTTTTCATGGTGGTTTCAAAATATCTAAGAAGAAAACAAGTTCTTTGGTCAATTAAATCTAGCAAAGCTGGAAATATAATTTCAATAAGGTATTATTTACAAAAAAAAGATTTTAGAAAAAGAAAAAAATTAATTTTGAATTCTGAAGAGTTTCAAAAATCAGTTCATAGATATTATATCAAATTTTACAATGACACAAATTTTATATCATTTATAGTAATAAAATATTTATTGATATTGTTGTGTTAGCATTTTTTGCACAATATACGATTCAAGATGGTCTCTCAATTTGAATACCGATCAAGTTAAATTTTTTTTACAGGCTTTCATGCATTTTAGAAATTCTAGCAAATAATTATATAAGAAAAAAATAATAATCTGAATTAATATATAATTTGAATTAAATATAAATCTGCAATATACTGTTGTAAATTATGTTCTTTTAAATTTACAAAGTCGGATAACTTTTCAAGACATAATAGATATTATTATTTTTCAAATTTTGTTGTTCGATCCTCTTCAAAATAGCTTAAGTGAAGAAAAATTTAAGAAGCATGACAACAAAGGTGAATCTTTTTCTAAAATTATTTAATATATATTTTAAGTAATTTCAAAGTCTATACTTTATGTCTTGTATTAACTTCATATACAAAACATTTCCTGAAAAGGCTATAAAGTCGTATCTTTCAATATTTGTCATAAAATAAAAGAAGTGAAAAAAATAATTGTAGGTGAATGGCTTTTCAGCATTAAAAAGTAATTTTGAATTTTTTAAAAGGTATTACAAAACATAATGAATTATAAGTTTGATAAACTTTGAAAAGGACTAGCATGAAAAGTTTTCTGCGGCGATTATCTTTTCTTTCTATGTCGTAAATTTTATTTCTATACTCAAATAACTAGAAGTTAATTAGAGGAATAAAAAATACATACATAAATATAATAATTACACAGAATACGAAAAACATTTAGAAACATCTAAACATTTAAAAAAAAAAATTATGCATTAGCACAAAAAAAGTAAAAATAATTATTATTCATTATAAGTTAAATCTCAAGCAAATTAATATGAACGCTTATTTTTTAAAAAAAATAAATCTTAGTATTTTGTTAGTATTTCAAATGATTATGTGAAATTGATCAACGAATGACTCATAAAATATAAACAGAAAAACTTGCTTCGGTCTACATCAACACTCAAGGTACAAAGTTTTATTTTCAAGGACTGGCATCATAATAACTTAAAATATTTCTAACAAACAAGTGCACTTCAAATCTAAGAAATTTGTACTGTAAAAAGAAGTTCTTCAGGAACAATTTTATGTTTTCGTCAGAATCCCCGAGATTGTTTCGTAAGATTATACACTCATAGTAAAAAAATTAAGCATGAAATTATGATGTGCTAAAAACTTTCGGAACAGCTCAAACGGCCTAGTTTCACTGCCAAGAAAAACATGCATACTTTATTCTTAGCTGTTTACTTAACTGATGTATGGCAAATAAAACTTAACAAAGCAGATTTTACAGCCACAAAATGCATAGGAATCTTGCATTGCCATGCAAGAAAAGTAACGATTTGAGAAAACGTAAAATATTGGAAGCTCGTCAACATATAGTAAACAATGCCACGGATAAAAGTTTTCTTTTTCTTCCTTCCTTTTTTTTTTTTTTGGATCAAAAATTCTGATAATTTAGTTTCTCCGACGAAAAGCCAAGTTTATGCACTTATGAAACTCCTTCACTTCATCCTCTTAATTGATTACCTTGAGAAAACACGAGTGTTACTAAAAAATATTGAAATACAAGATTTACTACGATTATTAATTTAGAAAAAGCAATATTATTAAACTCTCTGCACACATTTTCAGTTCCCTAGTAGCACAGAAATATTGTACAATATCATATGACATTGATCAATATTCGCAATATTGTACAATATCGTGTGACATTGATCAATATTCGCAATATTGTACAATATCATATGACATTGATCAATATTCGCAATATTGTACAATATCGTGTGACATTGATCAATATTCGCAATATTGTACAATATCATATGACATTGATCAATATTCGCAATATTGTACAATATCCTACGACATTGATCAATATTCGCAATTTTGGGCAACAAACTGTGCTACCTGGGTCATTTTAATATATTCTTGCCGTCTCAAATAAAGCTGTAAAACGTATGGAAGTCTGTGGGAAAACTGACTATAGAAATTGTTCATTGCTTTATGTAGAGGTAAATTGCTAAAAATATTGAAATACAAGATTTACTCAGATTATCAATGGTAAAAAAGCAACATTATTAAACTCTCTGCACCCATTTTTAGTCCCCTAGTAGCACAGAAATGTTGTACAATGTCATATGGCATTGATCTATTTTCGCAATATTGTATAATATTGTGGAATATTGATTGATATTATATAATATCGCTCAATATTGTACAATATTAGGCATTTTTATATATTCTTGCCGTCTGAAATAAAGATGTAAAACGTATAGAATTATGTGACTGTGTTATGTGATAAACTGACTGTAAAGATTGTTCATTGCTTTATGTAGAAATGAAAAACACCACAATACAATTCACAATTTAATGTTCCTATATCTTAATAGGAGAAAAATTACAAAATCATGTACTAACTTAGTTGTGTGACATAATTATGCAAACTAGTGAGTAGAAATAGCCTACAGGAACGTTCAAAAATTCGAAATTACAAGGTAAACACAAACATTACCAAAAAGCATAGATTTAAAATTAAAAGTATCCCATTAGTTAAACCAATAAAGTAGAAAAATACCAATTATGAAATCTTACAAGTACATAAGTAATTAAGATATAACCGTGCACATGCCCATGAATTCATATTTATCTCCACATAACTCAAATTTATATAGTATCATTTAAAATTAAATCATAAAAATTATTCCGAAATATCAAAAGCTATCAGACAGATACAAGGTTGAAATTTAGAAAGCAAAGAGGCAGTTCCATGCCTATTTAATCATTTGGCCTAGTATCCAAATAGATATGCAATTAAAGTATTACTTTTCTCATATCACTTATTACGGATTTAATACCGACAGCAAAGCCATCTGGAAAGTATAAAATAAATATTTATTTACACAAACTATTGTAAAATTCTGCATTTCCACAAAATTTTACTAAATCAAGAAAACACAATTTACATGAAACCTTTGGTATTTATTCCCAATAATTTGTTTACCTATTTACAAGCTAAAATACGTAGCAAATACTTCAAAGAAATATTCAAGGTGAAAAATAATATACATTCAACTGAAGCCTTACGGAGAAGTTTTGGAAAATTTTCGTTCGCAATATTGATCAGAGAATTCAGAAAATGCCGAAATCCTTTCTAGCAAACTTTATAATGACACAAAATGAAGAAAATGTGGGCCGATAAATAAATAACTTAACGACCAGGATGTCGTCAAATGCGTTATTGGAAGTTTTCAACCTAGTTTATGAATAATTTTTGTGAAGCACACACAATTCATAAGTTTCAATTGAAAAAGAAATAAATGTAGGAAAATGGAAGTTTCTTTTATTCTTCGGATGATTATATTATTCCAAGCAAACCAGAACATACATTTAAACAAGCATGAGCATATGGTATTTTTTATTTTATGGCAAAACTACTATTAAATATGTCGTTCAGAATAATACATGAACATTCGGAAATTATAAAGCTGCATATTATATTCTAGACAGAGAAAGAAAGACAGAGAAAGAACC
The DNA here is from genome assembly GCF_947563725.1 of Argiope bruennichi. Taxonomy (NCBI): domain Eukaryota; kingdom Metazoa; phylum Arthropoda; class Arachnida; order Araneae; family Araneidae; genus Argiope; species Argiope bruennichi. The sequence continues at coordinate 23,045,596 of NC_079151.1, read as the reverse complement.
AAGAGTGTATAGAAATAGAATGTCAGAATATTAATCTGATGTTATTAATTATCTTCTAATTAGAAATCTGAAAAATAATTTGCCCTAATTATTAAAATAATGAAAGTACTGCGATAGCTGTTGTTGTAGTTGTCATTCTTTTTACTTTCTCGTATAAGTAGTATAGAGAAAATATAAACGTTAAAAAAATTCTAACTTGAGTTGGAACGAATCTCCATAATTTAGACCGCCTCGATTTCGAAAAACAGTCTTTTAAAAAATGTCCGTCTGTGACAAAAAAAAAAAAAAAAAAAAATCAAAAACACTTTGAGCTAGATGGATGAAATTTGATATACGATTTACAACAAATTTGTAGATTTCTATCAATTTTTGAGCAAAATACGTTCAGAGGAAGTTTGTCTGTCCGGTTTTTCGAATATAAGTTAACACGATAACTACAAAACGAAGGAAGCTAGATGGATAAAATCCGGCACACACATTTACTATCTACAGTGAGACACCTATCAAATATTGTGAGAAATCCAATGAGGGCTTGACCATCTGTCGGTTTGTATTTTCAGAGAAAGAAACACGATAACTTAAAACCACTATGTTAAATATATTAATTTGGTATGAGATTTTGTGACTACAAGTGTGGCTTTTTAACAAATTTTTGTTTCAATCAATTGGCAAAAACACGTCTAAAATACAGATTCGATTTCCGGATGCTATTAACCGTATGCTATGAGTTAATCGCCAAATAAGTCGCCATGGATGACATGATAGATTACATTACAAATGCTAAATCTACGCAAAAATTTAATATTTTGTAAGTGTTGTACGCCAGTGTCATGAAAGGCATTATCTGGTTTACAGTTTATTAAAGGTTTATTACAGTTGGTTACACGTTTATTAAAGGTTTATTACAGTTGGTTACAAGTTTATTACAGGGTATGTCATCAAATTTTGGGAGACCATTTCAGCTGGTTTTAAAGCAAATGTTACACGTATTTAGTTAATAAACACTTTTATTTAACTGGACTTATTTTATATTTTTAAAAGATGTAATTTAGTGAATCATTTGTTTTGTTCATTTTCCGATGAGAAAATTCTATAGTTTTATACATCAATATTTTCGGAACTTAACTAGCAGCTATTGGAACAATTACTCCACGAGTTTCACAAATGATTTGATCAAAAAAAATCTTTGACATCTTTTACATACTTAGCACTTTACAGGGATTTGGTTTGTAAACAATATATGCATGCTGTCAGCTGAATCATATTAGACTTTCTTCAATTAACTGCAACTAAACTAATATAATGATGTACACATTATACATAACATTCATATCAGAATGCATGACAGATAAATTTTTCAGAATTAGAGCCAACTATCACTGAAAAATAGCTTAACCTGGAACTATATGAATATGTAACATTATAAGAGCAAAACTGAGTTTGATGAGAAAAACTATTCAGTTTGGATTTCATTGTAATAATTTCTGCCAGTCATGGAATAATTCTATTTATTGTTCAATATAATAATTTATTTGTCATCCCTATTTCAATATTTTATTTGAAAAACGATGAAAAATTCTTAAATACTTTAAAAAATGAAACATATAATTTTAAAGACGATAAAAATTGGCTAAAATAATTTAAAAAAAAATATACTGCTTAGCGCATATAATATATAACATACTGCACTAAGCAGTCTACTGCTTAATGCATTTTTATAAAACCAAATGTTCATATGGCAGAACGAATAGTGTATTGATCAAATGATAGAATGCAGCATTCTATAGTATTTTCACTTTCTGGGTACTGTATACTCCTTTCATAATTTATGGATAGAATAGTGTGGAAGAAATGGATAGAAAGACAGCCAAGGTACAAACGGAATTCTAAATGCGTATCGAGCAAAAAAAAGTATTCAGCCAAGCTCATGAATGAATTCGATTAGCGATGATGCAGACGATTCGATGCCTTGATAGCGATAAAGTTCGGAAACAGAATGTCTAGAAGCCTAATGAAGATCAGAAAGGGAAGGAAGCAGTGTAGATGCACAGTTGATATTCTACTGTATCGGAAAGGGTATTGCTGAAACATTTGCTAAATAGTTTGGAATGGAAGTAATTACTTTTTTCCGAGTTTCAGCAATCTTCAGCAAGAGAAAAATAATTTTACTTAAGCAGAAATCAAAAAGCTTTAATACAATGCGAATGATTCGTTAACTTCAGCTATTGGTTTCTAATCAGACATACTAGGCAACTGCCTAGTGCGGCTAAATTGAATAAGGACCGCAAACTTCCATTCCTAGGGCCGGCTGAAAATGGAGCTCAGTTGTTAAATAAATTTGTAAGAAATGCGACTTTTTTAATGATAAAATTTAGTAATTTAAACAGATTTATTAAAAATAACTGCATTTTTATAATATATAATACTTAATTATTCATTAACTGTTTTTATTACAAATGACAAACTTTGGTAAATAATTTTAAATGCTATGTTCGTTAGAAATTTATTATTTCTTTATAACTTTCATAACAGTGTTTATATTAGTCAGAAAGAAAATCTTTAAATTATAATTATGGCTAATTTTTCTAGAATTTGATTGCTTTTTCATGTAATGAATAAAAACAAAAAAATTCTAGTAAAAATCAGTCAATTATAAGTTAAACAATTCCTTTCTTACAAATGATATAGATTTAACAAAGTCATTAAATAAATAAAAAATTAATATGTCATTAACATGTTAGAAATGTGCTGAGATATGAAACAAAATTGGTCAGCTTTTTAAATGTGTTGTCAATGAGCCACAATGACTAGATCTGCCAATGATTGATTTCTATTTTGATGGTGATACCTCAGCGCATATTTTCTAAAATTTATAAATTGCAATATTCACAGAATTTATGTCAATAAAATGAACAAAGGAGTCAAAATTTATTCATTTAAGAACCCATTGAAAAAACGAGTTGCATGAATGATTTTATTTTATAAGCTTACAAATCTGCTTGTTGATCACATTCATATAATATGTTGATGAACCATTTTCCAGCGAGTTATTAATCTTGAAATTTTGAAGCCACAATGGGAAGGATCTCGTAATTTTGGGACGTGATTCGAATTGCGAGAACAGCAGATGCTCATATAGATTGCTTTCCCACAATTAAGCGGAAGCCCTTGACCAACGTTAAATTTAAGATGAAGACGAACGAATACATAACAGTTACTGAATTCGATAACCAGAGGCCGACGAAAACAATAAATATAAAATAAAAACACATTTTTAACAAAGAACTGCTAAAATAACATTATATAATATCTGGAGATCAAAAGTAAAGTCGGAAAAACATGAGACTCATGCAGAAATGCTCTAAGAACCTTAAACTACTGTCACATTTATAAAGTATTTTAATTTTTATATAATGAAATTTTGGAATTTATTTCTTTGATATTTATTGCGGCTTTATATCTTTTTATTATTTTTATCATGCTTTTGATCTTCAGAGTTTTGATAAAAATACTATTTTCCTTATATATAACATGGATAATAGATTTTTTTCAAGTTTCTTTTTATATATATATATTACATTCTAATTTATTTTTTATAATATTCACCGTGGTTTTAAAAAAAACGGAATCGAACGTGGTTATATTGGCTCCACAATGTTTTATGTAAATTACTGTACAAAATCGACCAACATTCTTAACATTGTTTCAGAATCGAATGATACCTCATCGTGAAGAAAATCAAAATTTGTAACTATTATACATTTATGGAAATAAATATTCTATTTGGACATAATTTATATATTTATTATTAAACTAGAATATTTTGATTCGCATTATTAAAATTCCTACCTTTTAATTTTTAGATTTTTTTTATAATATTGTTTTTTTTATTGCTTGAGCAATATATGGGTTCTAAAACAAAACACTATAAGCGCGAAATTGAGAGATAATTCATAAGAAAGCAAGAATTTTAATCATGTATAAATTCGAATGAACATCCTAGAGATTCCAATGATTGATTACATCGTCTTAGTTATGAACATTGTTTAATTTTTGATGGAAAAAATGATTATATAACATTAATAAAATGGTAAATACCATTTATTTTTATTAATTAAATAAATTCTACTTTTCAATCATTAATATATTTCAAAACTCGTAATTGATATTATAGAATCAAAAAATTAATACTTCTCAAATTAATATCTAGATGGAGCTTATTCTGAAAAATCATTTCAGTTAAATTAGTATATTAATCGATAACTAAGACCAATAAAGTTATTGAAACATTATTTATTATGCGGAACCAATAACAGCACACTATTTCAGATCATTAGGTGTAAATAACTTAATAAACATTTCTAATGCACGAGGAAGCGAATTAAAAATCTGTTATTAAATTTTAATGTTACAATAAGAAAATGGCACTGCCGTGAACATAACAGCAGATTTATTAACATGTAAGGATTTTCAGAAACTTAAAAATCCCATTATCTAATATTTAACTGTATAATGAATCTGGATTATTATGAAGGATCAAATTTTGTCAGAAATCCTTTGTGAAATATGTATAGATTTAGTTATTTAAATATCCTATCTAGAAGCTATATGCTGGCTCATTTTAACATATTTTCCAAAATCTACATTAGTGAAGATAACGCGTGAAACTCAACAATCATTAATCTAAGGAAAAAAGTATTTCAAATTGCAAAAACATTTATAGTTAAAAAAAGTCGTAAAAAATTATAAGAATGCAAATATTTTCCTTTCAAAACTGTACTTTTTTTTTCTTTTGATCGTATACCCATTAAAGCACTCCTACACTTTTAAATATCGAAAAATAATCCTCTCTACAAATGATCCAATTCTTTTTTCATTTCAAAAGGGAAAAACATACGTTGCGGCCAATCAAATTGCTAAAAGATCGTAAACGTTAAAAGTCTCTAAAAAATTGTTAAAAAAAATATCTTCCTTTCACAGTGCTCTTTTCCTCTGTTGATAGTATACCAATTGAAGTACTCTAGTTTTAAATATTGAAAAATAATCCTCTCTGCAAATGATCCGATTTTTTTTTCAATACAAACGGGAAAAAATATGTTGCAATCAATCCAGATTTTTTTTGCTAAACGAAATAAAGATCACACATTTTCCAATACAAATATTGCAGTATGGCATATAATTGATTTTATAAGCAGTTTTCTTGGCGAATAATTATTTTATAACAATTTATAATTTCAGTTTTTATAAGTGTTGTTTAGTATATATGCAAAACATATTAAGTGAATATCTTAGAAATAAAAATATTTGGCTTGTTATTTTAACGTAAAAACATATTAATTTAAAATATTAGAACATTGACCAAGAAAATTATAAAGAACAAAAAACTAATTTTTGGAATGGCATACAACTACAACATATAATATTTTATCATTTTGCCTTCTTATTATTTCATTTTATATGTATATTCATCCCAAAAGTAGGAAGATAAAAAAAGTGAAAACTCGGAATAATTTGTATTTTAGCAACAAGGAAAAGTACACTTCAATCCATTAAACAATACAACAAGAGCATTTATTTCAATTCATGACGTATTCAATACAATAAACCGCAACCAATACATCCAATTTGAATTCTTGTGAAATTTATTCAAAAACATGAAGAGAAAAGGAGGGAAAATTGTGTTGCGATTTTGCTTTTTTTTATCCCCCTCCCCTGCTTTTCACGTTTAGGTTAGAAAATTACTAACACCCTCCGGTATAGATTTCATAAAAATAAAAGAATACATAAAGAAAACGGTTCCCATTTCACTATAGCTGGAAGGAAAACAAAAAATACTTGGTGAATTTTCTACCCTCGGCTGGTTGTCTAATCCCCAGGGGATCTGCATCAGGACAGGATGGAAAGCTTTTTTCATCCCCTCCCCCCCCCCAAAAAAAGAAAAAAAAAAGTGCAACTTTTTTGGAATTTTATTTTATTTATGTTCCTTCGTGAACCTTCTTTTATGGAAGAAAAGAAATGCTACTGAGTAAATGGTCGCAGAATCTCGCAGACCCGTCCTCGCTTAGAAAGTTTACAACAAGAAAGAAACCTTTTCTTGGAAAATATTTAGAATTTCGTGAAGGAATATCGTTCTTTTGTCGCTTTAATCTTCTTTCTGTGTTTTATTTATCCCGAGCAGTATAGATTCTGAATGATCCTATAAAACAAGCATGGCATAAAGCACATTTTTATGTGCAGTGGTCTAAAAATATACAGCACCTGCTTTTTCTAAAAATATATATCAAAGTATCCATATGATCACAGGTATATTTTCTGTTCGATTTTGGGGAAAAAATTATATAAAAGTTGATATTTTTCATCTGATCCAATTTGAATTAACTGCCAGTTCTCTAATTACTTTATAGTAATATATAAAAATAATGCTAGTTGCTTTAATCTTGATATATGTCACAAAGATGCAATTTTGCTAGTTTTTGATTAAATTAATAAACAAGCTACTTGAAAATTTTCAAACGACATAATTTTGAATTGAAACATGAATTTTCAAATATATTTTTTTTAGAAAGACAATGATTTATTAAAATATAAGAGATATTATAGTCGCAACAAATTTATGCAATTAATCAATAGACCTTTGGTCTAAATAAAATAAAAGATTTGACAAAGATTAGACACCTTCCAACGCTGGATGCTAGATAATTTTTATATCGTATGAATGGACTACGAGTTTCTATAGTTAAACATCGAACAATAACTTTGGATGATTTCCGGTAGTTATCGATTTTTAACATCCAAATCAAAAGAAGTAAGCCTTGGACATTCTAAGCGAACTACTCTTTTGTGTAAGTTTATAGATTATACGGCAAGAGAAAATTTATCGTCTTTAATCTGAAATAACAGTTTTTTTGTAAGTATCATTTTTTTATTAACAAATTTGTGCACAACAATACCACTACTGCGGTACTAGCAACTGCGAATTCTTCTTCCGCCATTTATTGATCTACTTCAACCATCAAACCTTTGTTCAAGTTAAAATAGATGAAAAATTTCTAATCCATATAGCTCAAACATTGCCTCAAATTTTTAAGTCAAGGTTCCAGACGCCATTTAAACCTTTGCCCTCGGGAAAATAATTCGATGCATAACGATTCACCTAATACAAATACTTGTTTATTACTCCTAAAAATAAATATATATTGTTTTAAGTTTTATTCTCCCGTTTAATTAACTTTCTTCTCACTAGTCTGCAGATATTTTTAACAATCAAAATTAATAAATAAATAAAATGTCAAAATTATGCACCGTTTTGAATGGCGAGCGAGTAAACATCCAAATGCAAAGAGTTAACACAATTTTTAAAAAAATGTCACATTTATTTAACCCAATAGGATTTACCGTTAGAATGTATTCAATGTTTAATATTTGTCTTCCACATTCTTGAAAAGTGGAAAACAAAGATTTTATTATATTTTTCTTCAAAATGGAACACTTTTTTTCTTTTCAAAATTTTTATCAGAATTTCAGCGGTTTGCTCACCGAAATTTCTAATTTGTAATATTTATCCTTTCCTAAATAACACAGGCTAATCAATACCAACAAAGCATTTTTATCTTTTACAACATATTTCATTAAGTTAGTCATTTGTGTATGTAAAGTTTTATATAATTATGCTATTATAACTTTCATATTTTTTCTAAATATATTCCCGCTTTTTAGGTATTTGAATTTTGCGCATATTTCTCTGCTACCAGTTTGAGAATTTCTTAAATTTACACAGGCGTTTTACCGATAATTGTGTTTTCAAACTGAGCATAAAGCAACATAACCAAAATAGGCTTCTGCGCCTAAAAGCTGACGCAATTATATATATTAAGAAGTTCAGAATATATTAACTCTTTAACGCCCAGAATTTTAATATAAAATCAACGGAAAATTCCTTCATTTCAATGATTTAACATAAAATGCTACTCAAAATAAATAAAAAAATAATAATAAAATTCTAGCAAATCCTTTTTTTTATATATAGTTGGGACTCGTATATAATTCACCATTTCACATTTTCAAAATTGGTATAAAAACACCAAAGAACATGTTTTTGTAGTATAAAACAATTTATTCACACAATAAAACAACACATACTGTTATGAACGACAAAAATTCACGCCGTCGTACAATGCATCAATCTTAATCGCAGCAATACACACAAGTTACTAATGCAATTTGATTTATACACAATTTTTTTTTTTTTACATATTTACGCATTTTTTATCGTTAGTGCATATTATTGTCAACTGAATGAAAAACTTTAAATATTAAACTATGACTGTGGTAACTTCGACTTTTCGAGGTGAGTTAAAATATGTCCCACCATGCATAAAAAGCTAAGCAAATTGTGGGAAAATTTTTTACCCATCTAGCCCCAAAGAGTTATCAATTGTTACACTTGCATATCAGGATAATATATATAAAGGATTTAAAAATCCTAACATTTTTCACCGAAAAAAAATGCAATGGATCATGTCAAAATTGTGCATCGTTTATTTTCCTTAAGTAAAAGTTTTAATCAGTGTATTACTAACAAGGCTTTATTATCGAGATCATTTTTTTGTTATTAAGCTGTCAATGAGTGGAAAACAAATTTCTTCTTCTTTTCTTTCTTATTTTTAATTTTACTTTTTTCAAATTCCATAATATTTATTAAATTCTTGTCATTTGTAAACAGGGTGTTATTCTGGGCACAAGGCCGGCGATGTTTACAAAAATGTGATAGTTGTTTTAGCGACGAATATAGCTGTTTTATTTTTAAGTTAACGTCGAATCGATGGTAACCTGCTTTTTCAATTCTATCTCATTTATTTTATATATCATTTTATAGAAGAATATTAAAACAAACAAAAGTTTCAATTTTAAATGTATCAATTTATAAATTGAATTCTTTTGCATTTTTTTATCCAAAATAAAGCTTTTTCTATTATACAAAAATGAAAGAAAACAGTTGAAGTTGACTTATTCAATTCTGTATCACTGTAAAACATTAATACAAATCATTACAATATGCTTTTAAAATGTTTGATCGAAATACGACAAATATTTGCTAAAATACTTTATTGAGTAAAAAGATAAATAGAAATATTTCAATGGGATAAGATTTTTTTTAACAAATGAACTTACAGTAACTAATATATTAAATAAACTAATTGAACACGAAAGATTATAGATTTATTTTAAATATAAAAATATCCGCAAGAGAAATAATAGCAGAATAGATAACAGAGCATTTTTAAAAGAAATGAATGCAGATGACATGTAAGTCTTCATACATTAAGGATCGATTTTGTTGGTGTTTTAAAGAAATTGCATTTATGATAATATCCAAAATAATTTGATGTATAATACGAAATAGAAAAACGATTAAGTTATTTGATGGCCATTTAAGTTAACCAATCACATGCAGCACGAATATCCGCCAGCAAATAGAAATCGCAGAAAGAAATGTGAGAAGAGATTTAATAAAACTGAAAATTGAAATTCGTATATTCATTTGCATCATCAGTCCTATAAAGTTTGTAATGCTAACTGATAATGGCAATTATATCTCCAAATAATTTGACTTAGGAAAACCTACCCAAAACTAAATATACTTGCGATTCATAGATTTAAGCACTTCATTTGAAGTAACAGTAGTTATTTTTTAAATTAATGTACATACGTGGATAAATTGCAATCAACACATATTATACATTGTTGAAATTGCTTTATTTAAATTTAACAGATTTAAACAAAACTGTGTTACACTATGCATATTTTAAAATATATCTAGAAACTTTATTTTTTATTTAATAGAACGATATTATTTTTAGTTTAATACAGCGAATAATGAAAGTTAACATTTTAGATTGCAGGCAGCACTTAAGTCGTATTGAATTATAAATAAAACATTTTCCAATTAATTTCTCAATTAAACGTTTCCTTCATAAAAGACGGATTTAAAGTCACTTAAGCTTTCAATTAAAAAATTCAAGATTGTAATTAGTTTTCAAGAAATAGAAGGAAATAAAGAACAAGCAAGAAAGAAAACTTAAAAAATTAAAATTACATTTTTGTACAGCAGATGAAAAAATTTCTAGTTCCGCTCTCGCAAAAAATAAATGGTAGTTAACAATGTGAAAAATCAAACTCTCTCTCTCTCTCTAAAGTAAAACGAAGAATTTTAATGAAGGAAAATTTCATAATAGGATGAAGATAAGCCAATTATTTGGATAAAAGGCTTCATTAAGATTTAATTTTTTCATCTTGATAATAAAGTATTTGACTGCATCCTTGTATCTGCAGTTCTTTCAACTACAGGTATATTATACAATTCAAACACTAATTTTAATAAAACGGTACAAAAGGCAGAAAATAATTTATTTTTAGAGAATATTTGAAAATAAGATTTATAGTTTGTTTCGACAAACGTAAGCTTTGAAAGTTTCGTCATATCAAAATTATTTATTAAGTCACATAGTTAATTAAGAATATTATATGACTTTTTTTTTTATAAATTAAGTAGAGGAAAAAATTTCGACTCAAAAAACTGCGATGTTTCTAATAAAAAAATGGCGTGTAAAAATTTCTTAGACACATATTGATACTTCGAAAATCAATTATGTAATTTAAATAAAACGTATACACAATTTTTTATAATAGTTTAAGTTGGCAAAGTGATGTTAACTAAAAGAATTATAAATAGCAAAATGTTTGCCTGGATAAATGATGTTCCAAAAATGGAGTGTATATCCTAAATTTTGCAAATAAAAGGAAACTGATTTCTTTTAACCCTTTGCACTCGGAAAAATAATGCGATGCATAATTATTTACTTAATACAAGGGCTTGTTTATTGCTGCATATTATAAAATGCTTTATGTTGAATTTCCCCGAAAAATTAATCGACTTCTTTTTACCATTCGGTAACTATTTTTAACAATCAAAATTGAACGTCAAAATGATTCACTGTCTTGAATAATGCCTGACAGGCGCCATTCGAGTACAGAGGGTTAAAACATAAGACTTTACACTGAGGTGACAAAAGTAATGGGATAGTATTATTCAAATATACAGATAGCAGCAGTATCGTGTACAAAATGTATAAATGGGCAAGGCACTGACAGGGCTTTCATTTGTATTCAAATAATTAATGTAAAAAGTTTCAGGTGTGATTGTGGGCACATGACAGGAATTAACAGACTTTGAAAGCGGAATGGAGATGCAATTAGACGCATGGAGTATCCCATTTCGGAAATCGTAAAAGAAATCAGCATTCCGAAATCTACAGCGTCAAGAGTGTGCTGAGAATATCTAATTTCAAGCATAACCTCCTCATAGATATCAAAGTGGCAGACCTCCTCGATTTAAAGATCGGGACTAGTGATATGTGCGTAGAATTGTCAAAGTCGGCAAGCAATACTGTGTGAAAAAAACGCAGGAATCAGTGTGGGACGTGTTTGTTAGGATAGTGAGGTGAAATTTGTCTTTAAAAGCTATGGCAGCAGAAGACCGACACGAGTGTCTTTACTACGACATCGCCTGCAGCGCCTCTCCTGGACTCGTGACCATATCTGTTGGACTGGAGATGACTGTTTGGTTAGATGAGGTACTACTTTAGTTGGTAAAAGTTAATGGTGGGATTCGAGTGTGTTACAGATCCCACAGAGCCATTGACCCAAGTTGTCAACAAGACACATTGCAAGCTGTTGATGGATCCATATTAGAGTGGACTATTTTTACATGGAATGAACTAGGCCCTTTTATCCAACTGAATCAATCATGGAATGGAAGTGGTTATATTCAGCTATTTGTAGACCATTTTCTGCCATTCATGAATTTCATGTACCCAAACAACGATGAGAATTTTATGTATGTGTTATGCCAATGGGCTGAAACCATTCGCAGTCCTTTGAAGGGCATTCTGGACTATTCCAGTGATTGATTTAGAGACTTGGATCCCCCAACATGGAGCCCATCGAACGTTTATGGGACGTAATCGAGAGGTCAGTTCGTGCACAAAAGCTTGCATGGCAATTTCCACTTTCACAATTTTGGATGCCTATAGAGGCAGCATTCCTTGATAGTTTTGCAGGGGACTACCAGCTACTTAAGTTCATGCCACGACAATATGCTGTACATCATTGAACAAAAAAAATCTGACACGTTATTAGGATATACCCCATGATTTTCGTCATTTAGTGTATTATTCATTTCTGAAGAGTTGCTAAAAACAATAGCTGAGAAATTTTCTTCAGATTAATTTAGTTATAGAACATTTGTATTTGAAGCAAAATGGAAACTACTTTGAGATAAATTATTAATTGTAAACCATGGTTAGATGACGAGGGAGGTACCTATCTTCTTTTCAGACTTCGACACTACTCAAATGGAAAATCGCTTGTCCTTCGGCATAAAAGCATCAACTCCACATACACGAGCAACCTTTGTTAGGATATAATCCCGATACTTTCATATATTTTTTTTTAAAATTTAGTGACAGAAAATACAAATTAAATAAAATTTTCTAAATTATTATAAATTCTATTTAAATCTATCTTCACAATGTTTATAAATTTTACAAAATGCAAAAAAAGAAATTGCAATTGCCATAAAAAATTCTCTTTTAATGACTAAATTAGCTAGTGTTGGGAATCCAAAAAGCTATCGTGTAAAATAATTACTGAATCCTAACGATGATCTGAAGGCAAGTGAAATTTAGATTTTAAAATTAATTGAAATGAACTCCATATAAACACTATAAGAGTTGTTGGAATCTGTTAGCAGGGTTGAATTATGGACTAATAAATAAGATAATTAAACAAATAATGTAAATTTTGATACGACATTTTCGTCAGAACTCAACATTGTAAGATTGCATGAGGCTAAAATTACGGCAAAGATGTTTCAGGCGGCACTACTTCCTGGCAATTTTCATGCTCTACCAGTATTATGTCATTTTACACTCGATGGATGGATTTAACGTGAACCAAACCCATATAATAGGCGCATATCTGTGTGAAATTGTGTTTTCGAATCTATAATCCTTCAGTCATAAAGTTAAGCAAGCCATCACAACCCTTGTACGGTTTCAATTTAAACTAAAAAATACAATATACTGAAAAGAAAATTAGTGTCTCACTCAATTTCAATCGTTTTGTCTATTAATATTCTAAAACCAAAAGGTTGAGCTTACTTTCCTAGGTGTTGAATGAATGGACGGCTTTATCTGTCATAGTTGAAAGGTTTAATATGAGAGCAGTGGTCATATAACATTTCGTAGAAATTATATATTGCATGCTTGAAAAAGCATTTAAATTTATTTACAAACCGTCACAAGAACAATTAAAAGAGAAAGTCTATTTAACATAAAAAGTATAAAAATTTCGTTGGTGAATTAATAATTAAAATTTAGCATAATATAATTTCGAAAAACTACATAAGAACTGCATACCTCCAATTTCACAAAAATAATATTTCCCAAGATAATTGAAGTTTTTACTTTATTATTGGACACTAAGAAATAGATTTCGAATCGAAATGCTTTGAAATAAACTTTTATCTGACTCGTCAAAATTAAGTTAGAATGTGTTCCAATTAGAATTGTGATATTTTCTTTACCTTCATTTTGTCTGACGCGGCAGAGAAAGGCGTAAGAGGAAGAAAATCAAATGGAAACGCGAACGAAAGCATCGAATGTAAAAAAAAACATTTACAAAGAAATACATATTCATTTTCATTGTTAATGTTTTCAAATTGCTTCCAGTAAAAGTAAACCTATTTGCAGAAATAAAAACAAAAACGATTCTACTCACTTCTATTGTAGCAAAGACGTTCTTTGAACTAGAGTTAAATATTGCATTTTTATCGTGTAGTTTAATATGCAAATGAGGTTTCAAGAGTATATAATCGATAAAATGCCACCTTAAAAATTATTTTTTTCTAAAGTTATAAATACGGAATATTAATCAGACAAAAAGGTGTGAATAATTGATTCTTTTTTTTAGAATTTGTCACTTCAGTCTATATAAATATTAGCTCACACTAGTTTTATTTTGAAAAATTTGCCATAACGGCAACTGAATGAAAGCCAAAAATTCGCTTTGATTATTATATTTCTGTTGTTCAAGAAATGAATCTTTAGTGGAAGCATCAACACCATTTAATTTGTATGATGATCGTTTTCTAAATGTCAAAATGTGAAAGGAAAAAAGTTAAAAGACAGCATGCATTTGTTAATGAAATTTTTTTTCAAGCTTTATTCATTAAATTTAATGTGCCTAAGTGGAGCAGGTTTTCTCCTCTTTGCAATTTAAAAAACGAAATTCCAGGAAAATTGAAAGCTTGGCTAGAAAAACTCAAACCAGAAAAAAAAATAACTTGACATTTTTTTTTCTTTACTGAAAAGGTCAAATGCTTTTGTTTTTATAGTACGCAAGGCCAATATTTAAAAATGGGCTGTTTTGCAGCTTATATGTAAAAATATTTTACTAAAACATTTTCTTTTTCTAATCGAAAAAAAAAATCAAAGTAGTGCGACATTAAAAAAATTTTAAATAGCGAGTTTAACAAAATGACATATATATAAACTGTAAAACAATTATTTTTCAACAACTGTAAATTCCAGTGTAATGAGTTACAGAAATGAGAACCTTTTTTTAAAAAATATCAGAATGGTTTAGAAATATTTCAGTGTTTATTTAGCTACTTATGCACACTAAAAGGATTAAATGTCAACTATGTAAATATTAATAATGTTCTATTAATCGAAAAAAATCGGTAGCAAAATTTTGAAATAATTTTAGTAAAGTCAATGTAAGGATTCAAATTAAAATACTTTTAATTGTTTTGTGATTTTATTTTTTAAATTAATCCTTTAATATTTTAAATTTTATTTTTAATATAATTAATTTAATAATTTTAATTTTGGCATGAAAATCATAGAGCCATTAAAGTAAGCCCCAATCAGTTAAATCACATGATATCAGTTTTGGTTTTGACTGTTAATATTTGGAAATGATATAGATAGGAAAAACTTGGAAATGATATAGATGTGTGTTACACAAGATGAAAACGTGGAACTTCTAAAGAAATACTGCGAGATTGGGAACTGCTTGATTTTGAGGAATAGAAAAATTTTAAAATTGGAAAAAGTTAAAAAGAACTATTTTGATTCATAACGTGTTAAATTAAACACTAAGATAAATTTTAACGAATAAAGAAAGCTAATATTTCAGAGATAATGGCTGAACGACTTTTTTAAATATTAGTATACAATTAATGAACGAACATAACTAA
Organism: Argiope bruennichi; assembly: GCF_947563725.1. NCBI lineage: Eukaryota > Metazoa > Arthropoda > Arachnida > Araneae > Araneidae > Argiope > Argiope bruennichi. The sequence continues at coordinate 23,030,274 of NC_079151.1, read as the reverse complement.
AATAAAGACAACCCGGTTTAATCAGAACTGGGCTAAATTTTGACATAGTCTCGAATTCACAGAACTCGAAATACTGGCCGACTTTTACCAGTACGTACAAGACAAAATAAAAATATTAATTTGATTAATTAATTTTTTTCTCAATCCTCGACTTTTATTGCTTAGAGAATATTCTCTTAATTTTACATAAACAATATAATTACTTCAATTGTACAAACAAATTTCTTACACAATTATTACCATTTAAAAGCATTCATTGCTGCACTCTCGAGTTTTGAGAAATTTCTAATTGAAATTTTGGAAATGCGATTCCTCAAATTTCAAGAAAATCGGTTATTTATCGATTTCTGAAAAAGTAGATTGTCATATATTCAAATATGTAAAACAAAATACGGTTTATAGAGAAAGTTCAAATTTTGTCCTTCAGTAATATTACACCTAATTAAGATCTAAATCAACATCAATAATACATCAGTGGTATCTATGCCAATTGCGGAATGTAATTCTGGCATGACGAATTCAAACATAACTTGGGGTTGTACATACACCTACTATTAAGTTATGTAACAATGGAAAGTAGGTATATGTATTGATTTAAACCTAGAACATTTATCCATAATTTTTCAAACATTATTTTGCGTCGAAAAGAGATGTCATACATATTCTCATTCGGCTAAACATAAATATAAAAATTCCCCTTTCTTTCCAACTAAAATATATTATAATTAAAAAATAACGTAATAACAACCAATATTAAATTTACCTCAAGAAAATATGAAACATGCAAGAATACTAAATGTGCGGACAAGTTTTTCATTGCATGCACACTTGGGACTAACAATTCAATGTTTTCCACTTTTAAAAATAGATTTCATATATAATGCAATTTTGTAGAAGCAAAATACAAAATGCTTATTGTTAATGAAATGCTTATTCCTCATTTTCCAACATGAGTACAATTTAGAACAATAAAGTCAAGCTCAAACCCTCAACAGAGACGAATTAGCAAAGTCTAAGTTTATATTGGCCGCAAAAATATTTTTTATAGAGACCTAGCTTTAATTCTGAAATGCAATTGGAAAAATACAAACAGTAAACCTGATATTTTTTCCTCGCATAAAGCATATCTTCTCTGGCACTTCGTGGGATATGTTTATCGCGAGTCTACTTTCGGAATGACTGAAGGCAAATAACATTGGTCGTGGATTTGACAGGAAACTTCATTTCTTTAATAATTGAAAATAATTTTCTACACAATAAGTAATTTCAAATATGAAAATAATTTCATATGCAAGTTGTAGAAAGTTTTCGAACTTGATTGAGAAATATTTCTATTAAAAATCAAGCTTCCCGCAACAGCATTTGAATACTAATAACACTACAACTATTTCATTATTGTCTCCTAAAATATTTCCTTCTATTGACAAGAAAAATAAGCGGCAAATGAAATTAATATGAAACATATTGCCTCTGGTGGATCGTAACGACATTCCTTACAGACAAGTTCGATGCTCTGATTTAAGCGTTACATTAAATGAGAAATACTCATAAGTTGATGAAGGGGAAAAATCTTTTTTTTTCTTTGTCTATTCATTTATAAATATAGTTTGACTAATCCATATTAATTTCTACCAAAGGCACTAATGTACTAACAGCGTGCCAACGGCGAACTTTTAATTTAGTCGTATTTCATTGGAGAATTTTGGCTAAATCGCATGCTATTGGTAAACCCAGTCAATAAATAATTTGGCGATTTTTTTGGCGATTAATTATTTATTTCAATAATTATGATATCTGTAGCGATTTTGCAGGGTATTTATTGCTGATTTATTATATCGCTAATACGTAAATACCTCGTCAAATTATAAAACTATACAATAAAATACAATTTACTGAATCTATTTAACCCTTTAAAGGGACATTTTTTTCTAGTCATATTATGTTAAAATATTTTTCGGCTTAAAATTAGAATAAGAAAAGGGATTCATTTAGCTTATTAGATAAATTTAATTTGTTTAATTAATTTGGCTAATTGATAATTAAGTAACAAATCAAGACGCATCATTTTGTCTGAGATAAAGAACTGAAGCATCTAAGTTTCTGACTTACTAAAAAAATGTGTCAGAACTTATGCCAACCTACATAATTCCATACAAAGATTGAAAAATTTGGTGGGAAGCATACTTCCCACGGCCCTAGAAAGGGTTAAATAATCTCTACGAAACTTTCTCGCACACTCTAATAAAGGTGTTATCCCCCCCCTCCCAAATTCAACCCCATAAAATTGTGGACCTTGGAGAAAGCCCTGAAAGCCACAAATAATTATATATTTGTATTTTTTAAATCCCACATATGAGAAAGTATTCCATATTATGGTACAGAAAAAGAGATGTATTTTGAATACCTTTTTCCCGACTGATACTGAAATTTTATATAGAACAACAATTATAATTACAAGGTCACACATAAAATTTCATTTAACTGATTGTGTATTTGTTTTGCTATTGTGTTTATATGCATGCAAAAGTACAAATCGATAGATAGTCAATACCTCGATGGATCCAATTCAAAATTCGATGTGAATTTGTACTTTAGATGCTAAAACTAAGTACTTTTGTGCATCCAATTTCATTACATATCGTAGATATATTGGGTATACGAAAAGCTAGAGAGAAAAACTTACTGAAAATGGATTTTGTTCAAAATTATATAAAAATCTATAAATTTATTACAAAGACCACATATCTAATTTCATACCAAGTTTTTATACAAAAAATTGAGGATTTCAGGATGTCTACATTTCAGATATCCCCGAATCCGAAAATCATAATTTTACGAATTAATGAACTTTAATTATCAAGTTCACAGACAAACATACATTAATTCGTAAAATCATAATTTTACGAATTAATGAACTTTAATTATCAAGTTCACAGACAAACATACATTAATTCGTAAAATTATGATTTTCGGATTCGGGGATATCTGAAATGTAGACATCCTAAAATCCTTAATTTTTCCAGCCCTCATTTTTTGATCGATTAAAGTCGTTTCTGTTTGTATATTTCGCATATGAGAAAGTAACAATAAATAATTGATCATTTATCAAACCCTTTTGTTTCAAATAGCTTTAATGCACAACGACGTGTTGCTCGTAAAAGCAACAACATCTTAAAGTTCTTATATCGGACTTGGCTTTTATCTCTTTGAGAATGATCTCGAGAGTAACATATAAAAAGTATGAAAAGGTCGGTCTCATAAGTGTATCGACGTGTACTTTCAAAAAAATTACTCTTCCACGACATAGGTACCTCAGAGGATTATTCTATAAGCAACACTTTTCCACTTTGCCTTAATCTATCACGGTGTTGCTATTTTTAGACCATGGCTCCCGATCTGAAGGAGAAAACTTTAAAACGCGATGTGTTCCTGGCTCGTCGAATGCAATAACGCTGAAAGTCTCGGGAGAAAACGTGATAGATTTACTAAGAAGCAAAAAAAAAAGTGCTTTCATTAAGTACTCCAAGATAACACAAAGTAGACTTAAATAAACGACTAAGGAAATCAAGGATGTAAAATTCTCATTTAAAATATAATTAACCTTGCAATGCATTGGCTGCAAGTTTTTATTTCCATTTTTAAATTTCCCATGACTGTCCCAAAGGGTAATAATGAGTGTTTGGAAGTCTTTTTTTAAGATGCTTTTTAATAAAACTTTTCTGAAAAGATCGAAATACGACAATATAATTAAACTAGAAACTTGCAAAAATAACAAAAATGGCTGATGTATGTATAATTTTGTCATTAAAAATATTATTAAAATATTGTTACTATTGTTGTATGAACTTGTAAATGGAAATAAAAACTTGTAGCCAAATAGCTATACGATGCTCTGTAGGGTTAAACAAGAAAAAAATACAACTTGAAAACCGTTTTGTCTGAGAGTTAATCACTTGGATTTTACTTGGATACAGGGGAAATTTGCAAACTGTAATCATTAACAACGCTACCACATGATTTCTTAACTTTTTTTATAAAAGCAAACACTGAGAGAAAGTTTACAACTCAAAAAATATTGTTTTCCTTCTATTCTTTAGAGAGATGTAGCATAAAGCAGTAATTTTCCAGGATGACTAACGTCAAGCATGCGCTTCGTATGACTATCATAATTTTAAAAAATAATTGAAAATCTACATAAATATCTCTAAGTTTTAAACGTGTGTTTGCCTTATTTTACTTAAAGATTGAATATAATGATAAAGAGTTTTTTTTAAATACCAGTTAAAAGACGATTATTTCATTTAATTATTTTCTACTCATTAGGTTTCAATTTATAATAACTTATTTTTTTATGAGAATTTCTCGAAATATTTTTTCCTTCAAACGCATTTTCAAGCAATCAGTTTGATAAAAAAATAATTGATGACATAATATTTAAGTTCTGAAAATATTAAAACAGCGTTAAGTAATCGAGAATATATGGATGCAAATTTTTCGAACTCTACCAAGAGAGGAGAGAAAATTAGATTACAAAATTCTCTACAAACAATAAATATTTTAAATAAAAGTGTCAGTTTGATATCAGTTTATAATATTTGCAATATTATTATAATATAAACAATTTTATTGAAAGTTATTTTTTACATTATTCAAAATACGTTGTCAGAAGCGGACGTTTTCTTTATATATCTAATCTTATTTTACTTTCGAATTCTTTCAGCAGTAAAATATTCTCAACTTTAAGATGTAAAAAGAAAAAAAAAATGAGATTTTCTTAAAATATTTTATTAGTTTTAAAAGTTTTCTATGAAAATAGTAAGTTTTTTTGTTTTTTTTTAGTAAGAAAAAGACGTAACTAGTATTTGTTCCTACCGTATTATTCAAATTTCTTTGTTAATTGAGGGCAATGAAACGATGAGAATAACAAACTTTTTTTGGCAACATCTTTCCAACTGAAACATCGCCAAAGTTAATTTAAAAACATTCTATAATGAGATATTTGTTCTACAACTGTATTCAAATAAAACAAGGAATAGTTATAGTAAATAGGTGAATTACTCCCTTATTATTAATTAAAAAATGCTTACGCCAACTAATCTGATTTTCTTTCTCGATGTCTAATTATTAAGACGATAAATTAAGAATACTAAAAATTAAAGCTTATTTTCACAAAAGAGTTAATTTTGGAGTTAAAAGTTAAGAGAGTTTCACAAAGAGTCGAATGCTTCAAAAGCTGAGGTAAGAAAGTATAATAAATATTTTACTTCCTTATAAATAAAGTTTAAAATAAGTATTATTTTGGTCAAAATATTCTATTATAAGACATGAATTTTCATACCTTATAACTTTTCCGAGATCAAAATACTTATTTTTGGAATTATAAATTTATGTCTGTGAATACGATAACTCCAAAATTTAGTTGAAAGACGAGTGATATCAGATCATCAGGCTTTCGGACAAAACTGCAAAATAAACATTTTGCAGCTTACTCAAGACACATTTTGTCAATAAATCGATTGCCTGCTTGCATGTGGGTGTGCATATGAAAACGGCATCTCAAAAATGAAAAAGCTAATGCAAGGGTTGAAATGTCTACAAGAAAATGTAGATTTGATCTTTTATTAAGAAACACAGCAGATTGAAAATGTGTTACCGCATTATTGCATCAGCCATTACAATCTGTGAGGATTTAGGCTCATAATTTACAAAGAATGCGAGAAGAGTATTGGCGGAAACACACAGGTGGAAGTTTTAATGACTGAATAAAATTGGTTTGAATTTCATGACAGCAATAAAGCTTTGTTATAAATTTGTGTTTAATATTTAAAATTTAAAAGGTTTAATGAAAAAAACGTCTATCAAAAACGGTTTAATAATGAATTTTAATATAATGTAAAAAGCAGTTGATGTAATAATATGCTCTTTTATTTTGTGAAAAATTTAAACCTTTTCTTTAAAACCTTGACTATTTAAGAAATAAATTATCTGCACAGCTTGGAAGCTATATATTAAACAGACTTCCCCGTAGAACGCTTTGAACAATATTTGCATCTTATTTCCCGCAATTTACTGAAAACAGACCCGTAGCTGTTAAAAAGACATCAAGATAGGTAGATGAAATTTGGCAATAGTATTGACACCAGATTTGATCAAATGATGGCACTAAGATAAGAATATTAATGAAATATGTAAGTCTTAATAATTTCTATGCCGTGTGAATCATTCGGTGAGTGGCACTCAATATGACTATGACGACATCAGTGTCATTGATGCCCGGCGCGCCAAGATTTATAGAAATGCATAATTTGAAGAAGCGTAACTACTCATATTTTTTTCATTATTTCCTCGTTATTATTATTGTGTGAAGAAAGAAATACAGTATAAAACATAAAAATATTTTTATTTATAAATAAAACATTGAAGTATCATTGCGATGTGTCTTATTGAAGCTCTCATGAAACGGTTAGTCAATAAAGTCTTTGCGGAATGTTAACTTTTTAAAATGATTTTTTACAATCGTTTTCCTTAATTGCTTTGATTTTTTATAATACATTTTCGCATATTTCTAACCTTTTAGGGCATTGTTTTCTAGGTGGGAACAGAAATGATGGGAAGGGGTGAGTTACCTCCTATCGATGACGGGACGTGCTTCCTACGGGAAGTGTTGTACCGTGGTCGGTGATGGCCCTTAGGACTCAACTTTAGTTGCCACCAGATTGGCTGCCGCGGAAGTCCCTTTGATCAGATTTTATCCAAAAGCCTTAATTTGACGAGGCATAGTAGCTACTGTGTTTAATTCTCGTCGTATTTTTTTAAACTTTCAAGTGGGTAAACGTAAATTTCAATTTCATTACTATAATATTTTGTTAACATGTCCAGTTCTGTGAGAATCACCGGCGACCGGCACTAGATATGGCTGTGGCACCCCTGTAGTCACCAATCATCCTCCATCAAACAAGTTCATTAAAAACATAATTATACACCTTGGAATTGTTGTTGTAGATAATATTGAAATATTATATGTATCAAATAATAAAGAACTCATCGTGGAGTGATTTAAATATATAGAAAATACGATTAATTTCGAGATAATAAATACTTTAATGAGCATTATTGTTTTCTTTCTTCAACATTTATGTATTTTTCAGGATTTCTCTAACTACTTCCACGAAATTTTTCTGGGATATTATATTTCTATTCAGAGGTTTATTGGAAATCTGAAGCGTCGGGTTTTTATTACTCTCGTCATCGCTCTGTCTGTTAAGAAACAGATAGGTTCCAGAGGGAAAGAAGAAGGCACATATGGAACACTATAATAAACAAAAATTCAATTTTATTCAAAATGTGAAGTGAGAACTTCACAAAGAACACTTGGCATTCGGAAAACGTCAAGTTTCATTCTTTTCGTTCTTGTTATATTTTTCTGACATAAACCGAAAGAAAATCTCGATGTCATCTGGGATATAACAGATTTTCATGAAAAATGCATATCGCATTTTCTTTCTTATTTTTCTTTCGCAATGATAGAGACAAAGAGTTTATTCATTCAGCGTTTCTTTCAGCATAACAATCTGCCCAGTTTCTGAGGTTTATTTTGAAGCTATACTTCAAAACTTCAAATAACGTTTTTAAAAAATGGCATAGAAAATTCATCTACACATATTTCATTATTATTAAATAAATGTTATAAAAAATGGTTTTAAAAATACTTTTTATAGCGTATGAAAAGAAATAGATGATTTGTTTTAATTATTCTGAATTTCTAAATTTTTATCTCTTTAGTATAATTATATTTAAAGTTTTTATTTTTTTAAATTAACTATCAGATGGCGCCACGAGTACGGAAACAAAATTTAATGGAATTGCGGTGGCATCTAACTTGTTATGTGCTAAGCATTTGTGACTCAGTAACTGATAAATGCCTTTATAAAAATGATTATGATAATTTACAATAATGTCCCATTGCAAGTCGTGTAACAGTTTTTTCCTCCATGCACAGGGAGTTCCATTTTTAATTTATATATTTCTATAAAATAAAATATTAAAAGCTAGCTGTTTTACAATGCCATCCTAAATGCCGTCCAAATGCCTCCTTTCTTTAACCAAATAAAATCCTTTTGAATATCAATTACTCTTTTTGTTTCATTACCTTTAATTTAATACATATATATGAATAAAATTTACCAAAAAACTATTAGCAAATGACTAGATTCTGAAAATATTAATATCTTGTTTTATCAAAGAGAACACACACAAGTATAAAACAACTTGAAAATTCAATCACATCATGAAGTAAGAGAAAAAAAAAACCATTACAAAATTACATCGTTACAAAAATTACATCGAGTAAAAACAAAGAGAATGCAAGTGTCATTTAAAAATACATTACCCTATCCAATTCTAAATCTTTTCGAACAGGCATATTTACTTTTTTATAGTTTTTAAATCACATCAGGATTATTTTTGGAAGGGCGGTTTTATTTTTTTACTGTTTTGGAATTTTGACAGATGGCTGAATAACACCTGAGAAGGGACCTTTTTCAGCGCTCTAAACCACCCCGGGAGGACATTTCAATCCAGCGGATTCCCTATGCACTAAATCCATCTCGAAATTGCGATCACGGTAGTCGGGACTCAGATTATCACAGCGATGTTCAAAGGACTTAAAGAATAAATATAATTATAGAGGGCTTTCGTTATAAAGTTCGAGATTAAGTAAATAATATTTCTATGAAGAGCCGATAAAGAATCAACAGCTTTTGATACTAACACAGAAGTTATTTCTTGGCATAATATCTTATCAAGGTTTCAAAGTATGATCGGAGAAAAGCAAAAATCTATACTCCCATTTGTGGGTGCTGCACAGATAAATGTAGTTAGTTACGTTCTATTATATCTACTTAACTCATTTCAACACATCCGAAAATAGGCATTTCCACAGCAACAGTTCTCAGTATCAGAATAATGATGTAACTAATAACCTAGTGGGTTTCCAGATGTCTATAGTACCATTTACTAATTAAGATTGACAAGATTGCTAGAGGATACCTTTGTTCCTATCTGCAAAGGCTCGACAAATCTAATCTTGTAACTTTTTGATACACATATGCATCATTATCAATTAAAATGTATGCATAATTACACCAAAATCTTGATTTCATAAAGAGATATGGAATAATATGGAATGGTATAAGATGGAAAGGAAAAGGTAGATGAAGCTAATGAAAAAGCAATTAAATGGCGTAGAAACCCTTACTAGCAATGACATTATAAATATTATGGATCATTAAGTAGTGTAAGATTCACATTGTAGAAAAAAAAATCAAAATTAGTTGAAGTTTAATTTAAAATGGATTTAATGAGGATTGAATAATCGCAACAGAACCTGGAAATTTGCTCCCCAGATTAAAATATAATTCAGGCTATGCATATAGATAAGTTATCATCCAAAAATTATAAAACCGCATTATATATATAAAAAATACAGATTTGATGACAGTTCTATTCGACTGGCGGACTGTATATCGGACTTACAGCTTGAACACCATTTTCATTTAAACGGATTAGTAAGATTCGACATGAAACAGAAAGAAAAATTTATGTATGTATAATTAATTATTGATTACAACGTTAAAATGTATATTATGTACTAAATATAATTTTAGCTATTCATCTTAAAATGAACACACAACAACAGGACCTGAAATTATGTTTTATTTTGAGATCTGAAATTAACCCTTTAACCATATTCGTGCATCATACGAGTATCGAATTGCTATTTCTCTTACTTGCAAGACGGAATTTCACCATTCAAAGACGTTATGTTTTTTATACTAAAAACTCATATTATTCGTAAACATTAAATTCTATGAATTCTCAATTGGATCAACGAAATAGAACATTCGCAACAATGAAGTAATCACCTAATTAGATTTTGTAAAATACAAAGCAGTAAAGAAGTAAAAAAAAAAAAAATGTAAGAATCGAGAAGAAAATATAGTTAAAATAATTAATGCACACATATTAACTAAATTTTAAAATGAATAATGCACTAAAGATTATTAGTAATGATATAAAAGATTCAGTGATAAACAAAATGGGTCGAATATATGTTTTATTAAATAGTTAATAAAATTTGAATATTCTAAAGTACTGTCAATAAATACCAATAAATTCAAGAAGAGTGAACATTCATGGCTTTTGTATCTTATTAATATTACTTTCAAATTATACGGTAATGTTCATGGATATATTATAGATAGCCAATATCAGCCTGTCATATTATCTATGACATCCAATGTATAGAACTAACCTGGTACTCGCAAATACGGGTTCGATCAATTCACACGATTGCCTTTAGCCATCCAATATCGTGAAATCATTCAAGACAGAAGCAATAATTGACAATGGCAATGAACCATTATTTAAATGATATGCCAGCGGAGATAATACGCACATTCTCTATGATATATTGCATGGGCTGGTTCACTATTTCATGAAACTGTGCACAACGGTTCGCTAATGTTATTTCGGTGGAAACTGGCTGAAGTGTCATGGTAGGCATCACTTATAACAGCATTTAGAGGATGAATGTTGTTGGCATAGTCAGCAAATTTGCAAGTCCTGCTTCTCTTATGAGGGACTAAGACGGATTGAATTATGTCCCATGGTAGAAAGTCTGAGAGGTATGCATTTTCTCAGGGCGTTTAATTAAAAATTCAATTTTGCAAAATTTACTTAGATCATAGGGATGTTAATAGAAAATGAAATATTACGAGAAAACATATTTGAGGGTAGCTCTTTTTAGCTTATCAGATCTGCAAAATTTATTTAGATTGTTGTGACATTGGAAGTTTGATTGAGATATCATGAAAAACCTATTGGGCATCAATATTTTTACCACATTATGTATTTATTCCGGATTCGTTTCAACACGACTGGATTTCTTTTTTGTCACGTTTAAATAAGAAAGTCATTAATCTTTGTAAATTGATAGTTTATAAATTCGGGAGTCACAACAAAATGAAGGAGAAAAATTACTTCTTCGCATATAGCCAACGTGATCGGAATGAAAAAGTAAATCAAACTTATCTATGCCCCATCAGGTTACCTGTCTTTCCATAATTGTTTAATCACTAATGATGAGATTATTTTTATCGCTTTTAAATGATAAATTTTACCTTCCGAAATCAGACAAGCCATCATTAAAAGGTTGGGTTATTTTCGAGACTGTCAAGGATTCAGCGGCTGTGATCTCCTCCACATTTTCTAGAATATAAAAGATCTTATCGTCCCCCCCCTCTCAACCGCACGAAATTCTGAACTTTGCAAGGCATCGGCAAACAACAGTTAAGAAACATAGATCTTTCCTGCATATCTAATATTTTCAGAGGAGCTATCGTGCGAATATGTATTTTGGATGATATTTTTCTCACCATTTGGAGCCAAAATTTGGCGCAAAATTATAACTGTAATCACAAGATCGCATACAAAATTTTATTGATTTAAGTTATTGTGCCTGCATGAAGCCAAGTACAAATGCCAAAACAAGTTTTGTAGTTATTGAGTTCACTTTATACTCAACCAGCCAGATAGACTTTCTATGAATGGGTTTCGTTTAGAATTTGATAGAAAGCTACAAATTAGGTCTAAAACCAATGTACCAAATTTATTTATTCTAGCTCAAAGCGTTTTTAAACTATCGTGTTCACGGATACAGACAACAATATTAAAAATGTGATTACAAACTCAAAGAAATATGAAGCATGGAGATTCATCGGTCTCAATTTCGAATTTTTGGAACATTGCAGTAACTTCGATTCTTCATATATGAGAAAATAAAAACCAGTAGTGTAACAAATAAAGTTAAAATTTAGATTATTCATTAGAATAAATCTCAAATGCCTTTTGGAAGACAGGATTTTTATGATGAATCAACGTCTACCACAGCTTTATTTTAAAATGACTAACAGATAAGAACTATGAGACAGTAGATTTTGCATGGAATTAATGTCCTTACTTTCTTTTGATAATTAATTGCCTCACTACACACACCGAGATGATTAAAAAGAGAAAAGGAATAAAAGTACCCAATGTATTAAGGAAAAAAAATCTGTTTTGTGGAATAAGGAGTTAGAGTAGTTGTGTTATACGGAGGAAGGGTAAAATTCCATATCTTTTAACCCCCTAAATATACGAATTTACTTAACTTCCAAATTAAACGACATTCTATCTAGAATAACAATTATTTTTATTCATATAATTACATAAAGGCATTTGAAATAATGATACGTTTTTAAGTGATTTTTGCATTGTAAATTGCATAATATTTTTCACTTAATTGTAAATTTAAAATTGAAAATTCAGTGATTCGATGCTTGAGTAAGACTCACCATTGTATACGAAAGTATTGATGATAAAACAATTTTCACAGATCATAAGCAAAGGAAATATATTCCAATGCTACAGAATCAGTATTTCACTCAAGAAAATGTGAAATTTAAGAGTAAAATTATAAAACAAAACACCTAATATTTATGCCAAATATTTTCCATTATTAATGCGTATGTCATTTTCGTAAATATCTTCAAAAAAGATGTGTTACAATTCATATTGCCTATCACCCTATATAGGTAATATGAATGATTGAATGAGGCAGGTAAATTTAATTACATTAAGTTGACAGCTATGCAAGGATTTATTATAGAACGATCTGTGAAAGGATCGTAGCAGAAAGGGTTAAGTTGAATAGGGTGAAAATGCAATCCATGTCTGGTATAACATTCACGAGAATATTTCCAAAACTTCTGGTGCATAATTTGTACCGCAGAAAGAAAAATGTTCCCTGCTTATACAGCTGTAGCATCAGAAACTTATTTCTCTGACAAAATGGACTATTCAGAATATGTAATAGTTTTAATCATCTAGTTAATAGTTTTAGAACGTTGTGCAATTCCTTTAATCCATGTGCGATTGGCAGTAAAGGTAATCAAAATTAGGAATTTGCAAGTAGGTGAAATGACTATAGATTTCTGGTTCAGATTTTGTAACCGAGATCTGAAATTCTTTCTTACTCTTCTCAAAATCTTGCTTTGTTTAAGATCAAGAAATGTGTAATGAGAAATGAATGGAAATACTGCTTGTTCATCTAATCTGATGTCTTTAGGTTGAAATAGCCTTCTCGTTTGTGATATAAATTAAACCACACTTTCCTTTCTATTTGCATCGAAGAATACGTAAATAAAAGGTGCATCCAAATTAACACGAGATTTGAAATTTACCCCCATTGGTGCAGTGAAGTGTTTACAATCCTATTAAAAACCATTTGTCAGCTGATAAAGCCAGTAAAAATATAACATTATGCGATAGGACAACGTGTTTTTGTTGTTAAATAATATTTAAAAAAAATAATGAAAGTCTGGTGGACTTGGTTCGAAAATTTGAGAATTGGTCCCTTAAATCGTGTGATTTAACACCATTGGATTTCGTTTAATGGGATTATTTTAATTCAAAGGTCTATGCCAACAGGCTCACAGGCACGCGTGCATTGAAGGAGGTAATCCAATGCAGCATCAACGAAATTCAGCCACATACATTTATGCAAAATGGTCAAGGAAATTTTCAACAAAAGAGTGCGTAAGCGCCAGCAAAGCCGTGGAGGCCATTTGCTCTAAGCGTTATTCCATACATAATTTCTAATACTATGTACTTTACGATTCACTAAAAATATAATAATATAAAAAAACAATTTTTTTTTATTTAATTCAAATCTTGCATTTATACGTTGTTCTATCGTGTAACGCTCCATTATTAGTAACTCTAAGCTATCAGATGTCAAATGGTTGTCTTAATATTGTTGCCAACATTTACTGCCAGAAGGGTGGCAAATTCAGATATGGCGTCAATTTTGGAACATCCTTTACATCTGACAATTGACTCTACAAGAATGAATAACATTGCAATATTTAAAATAATAAAATCCTATTTCAACAAAGTATCCTATAAAAATTGACTGAAAATACTCAATTGGATAATCTTAACCTCAAAAGTCCAACTTGTCACAATAAGGCAAAATTTTCCCATTCATAAAATCCATTGAGATGCGCTTTACACATGGCACGGGAATTTCATTTTCTCGTGGCGTTTCGAAATTTATTTCGCAAACCACTTAAGAGGTGAATATCTGCGTCTAGACGTGGGAAAAAGAAGCACAAAATGGTGATAAAAAAGGAAAACATCTATTATCTCTCACTTAAGAATACACTTGCTTTGGAACTCGAAAGTTTGTAAAAATTTCCTTAAGCACACATATGAAGAGATCAACATAATTCATTATAATTAATTCAATTATTGTAATACCTTTTGTACTTATTGAGTTCTTGTCTATTGATTTCGTAATATCAATGCATTGTACGAAAACAATCTGTTTAAAAGTATCACCGTATACATGGGGAATTTTTGAAATTTGGCTCTTAATAAATCTTGGGGAACTTCTTATATTGTAATGATGATAAAACACCAGACAGCAGTCCGAGTCAAAAAATTTTCATTAAATTATTAGGTCTAGAAAATGTAATATAATTTTTATTTTCACATACTAAAGTGAGCATGAACATTATGCTCACTGCATAACACATTATACCAATTATTTGTCAGTTTGCAAACAAGAAATAAGATGCCCACCAATGTCATGTCATAGCACCACCAAAAACAAGTTAAATGATTGCATATTTAATTATGACATAATTACGAGCATTACATCATTTAAATGGATGGTAGATGGATGCATTTACTTCATTTAAACCTATACACAGGCATAAATTCTTAGACATTCTTTTTTAGAATATTCCATAAATCATATGCAAGCAGAAGGAAAATGAATATTAAATAATGTTCAAACTTATTTCTGCTAAAAATATAATCAATTAATGCCTACATGATAAATATAAAATGCAACACGTTTTCTTTAAAATCCATTACGCATTTTAAAGGAGAGTAAAACATGTATTTTGATGTTAGACGGCACGTGTAATTTGTTATACAATTAATCTCACATTAGCTAACTCCATTGAAAAAAAGACGCACATTAAAAGTACTAATTTCAAAAATTCATAGGCAGTTTAAATAAAGAGTATGGAGTTTCCAGTTAAATATGCAGGGGATAGTTAATAAATTGAAATTCCATCATTAATCTTCAGAAATATTTATTTCCTTTTTAAGTTTTCACCCAAGGAGAAGATGTTGCAAATAATTAAAAAATTCGATTTCCGAATAACGATAAATCTTCCCGTTTTGAGTCTTAACGAGGGCTAGAAACTCATTTTGGGTGAACCGTAGTTTAACCCACTTTTTCGCCAAGTTGCAATAACGCGCCAAAGCTCGCAACCTCCGTTTTCTATCGACTGGCCAACCTATTATCTTCCACCTTTATTATGCGCTATGATTGGACATCTGCTCCCTCGTTTTTGAACATTTCGCAAAACACGGCACAAGACCGTTGTTAACGAGTTGGCGATTTTTGAAAATTGCGCCAAGCAGGCAGCTAAACTCCGGTCGTACCCTCATTTTTTGAAATTTTGACTGAGAATACGATAAATCAAAATTACGAGGAGTTGGACGAATGAAATACAAAATCTAATTTTGATAAATATTATAAACAGCCAATAGATAATTTGTCTGTACATCAGTATTCATGAAGATAATTTAAATGGAACAAGCTAAATGAGAAAATTTGTTACATAATTGTTTGAAATAAAGATTTTTTTTATAATCAATATTTGAAGTAAATTCTTCAAATGTTTGGCTATCTTTTCTTTTCGCCATAAAATATCCCCGAACTTGGAATCTCTAGGATTTACTGTCGGTTGAATAAGTGAAAAGATTTATTAACACGTTGATGGACAGTACGCCCTTAGTACGTCAAGCTCATGAAAATGATACAACAGAAAGCCTTACGACGTAAACGGCTTAATCCCTTCTGTCATATCACATAATTTTATAATTATGCGTTGTGACACTACGTCTATAGGCAATGTTTGAAATTAGTAGCGTCTCAGAAGGCACTGCCACCAAGGTTATACTGACCATCAACGTGTTAAGAAGGGAAGTTTTTATTCATGGTAAACAAAAAAAAAAACTATATATAACACAATAATAACAAAAGGAGTATTCGTTGGGAAATATGGGTTGAGGAATTTTGATAAAGGTAATAGTTCTTGGAGAAGGTCTTGACCGAGGAACGAGATAACAATTTATTCAAGGCTAGAGACTGGAGATATCAATTCTTCGTTGTCTTGCAAGAACCGTACAAGATTTTTAATTTTCACTTTGGACATCTTGTTTCCCATAACGTTGATCTACCAGATTCATTCGTATTGGGTGGGTTTGTTAAGATGAAAAGATGTGGTGAGAGGGCATCTAGTGGCATAATGAAGGGGATCTTCTACTTCACCACAGCCACAGTTTTATCCGATCCTTTAATATGAAACGCTTGGCTACCTGTGAATTTGCTTTTCGTTATGTATGATTGTGATAACATAAACAACAATAAACTACATAGAAAAAAATCGGTAAGGCGTCTTGAAGTCGAATTTTTTTTGTCTGTATAAAATTTTGAATCTAACAGTTCAATCAGAAAATTAATCAACAGCATATATTTTCATTATTTTAATATAAAACAGAATTCAAAACACGACACATTGTGCAAATATACCAGAAAGTCTGAGTAAAACCCTATTTCCAGTTTTTTTAAAACTAAACTATAATAATAAAGTTGCAAAATATCAAACGCTTTAGTTCTAAACTATGATCTATAAACAAAACAGCTTGCATTAAAAGCTTTAAATTCTACTCATTCAGTGGTTTCACCCCGAAGCCATCAATCGTAAAACTTTAATATCATAGCTACAAAACAATAACGACGCTCATTTCCCAATATGTCCTTGCTCCTATAATGTGTTCGTAAAACTTGTCCATCGTCCACTGTGGTCCTGATAAGAGTGCTTTCGGACTTGTTAGAGATAAACAAGTGGGCATCCTGCAGATATTAGATGGCTTGCATAATAAAGTGTTATCTTTATGGCCAACGAGTTTACTGATAAAAGAACACATTTCCTTATAGAAAGTACGTCATTAATTATCCTGATATATTCTAATATTTTATGCAGATAAAGCTGTAATATATTCGCGGATGTAAAATATGTTCATAATTAGACATTATTTGTAGATTATAGAGAAAGTAAACGAAAAATCTGTAAGCAATTTATTTATAATCGTGCATATAAATCAGTTGTCTCAATTAAGCGAAAATGCAGGACATAGAATAGTTGATAATTTACGTATGTCTGTGAGTGTCAGAGAGCTAATGATACGTTTTTATCACTAGCTTAGACAAAATACCTCTTAGATTTTAATATCTTTTAACTATATTGTATTTATGTATTTAAATTCTGCAACTAAAATTTTAGTAATTAAATATTTTTTTTATTTTAATAATTTTTAAAACAAATTTTTACCACTTCACAAAATTTCAAATTTTTCTCAAACGTGATTAAAAAATGATACCATAAAAAAGTATCAATCTTAAATGCATAAGTACATTAAAAATAATTACAAGATGAATTTTTTTCCCCAAAAATTATTTATTAAACTGGCTATTTTTTTATTGATTATCAACTTTTAAGTCATTAGTCAAAGCGATATTTCAAATTGATTTAAAATCACCGATATAAAAAGCAAAATCCGTATCAAAAAGGTACGACACTTTTCAAAATGAAAATCGATTAATTATGCATTCAGCTTAAGTCAAAAGAAAGCTTCTGCATTTCATGAATAAAACGCAAAAAATACGCCGTCATTAAGATAAGGTCTGTTGAAAACCCAAATCCATAATTGAACGATCGTAAATACTCCCAGACATTTTCTGTTAATTTATCAGTTCATTTTTAACGAGTATTCGAAATCTGTATTTAAATTAGATTCATATTTTTAAAAAAACATTTTTTCTCATTTTCACGTATTCCGTATATTTTTCTCCTCACTTAAAATGCAAAAAGGCAAATAGCATTGAAACCACATAAATGACAAAGAATTTAATGCCATTAAAACGGATGCTCCCTTATCAATTGCCTGCAGGGCGAAAAGTGAAAAAATATTATATCTTAAAACTTATAAAGAGTTATAATAAAGAAGAAAAATTAAATTATTATTTTTCACTCTCGTGAGAGCACAATTTCATGAAAAGCGATTTGATTTTAAGGACAAATTCATCTTGCGAAAGTAAAAAATAAATCTCAGAGGTATTTTCTTCATTAAAAAAGAACATTCTTCCTGTTAAGTTCTTTTAATCTCGCCGTAGATTATATGAGGTGGCGATTTTTCATACATTGAATATTTAGATGGATAAATTCCTCCTGTTCATTAATAAAATGCTTCCTGCACTTTTAAGGACAAATGTTACAAACCACTTAATGGATTTTCTATGATATATTTTTCAAATTTTGAACCATTTTTGAAGTAAGCAACTTAGTTTTTATCGAGCATAATTATAGCTTAACGATGTTAATTATGTAATCTGCTCGGGACTTCATTAATCGTATTTTTTTTCCGCTTGAGAATCTCAAATTTCTATTCTTATTTTAATGTGCATTTTAGGTTAAAAAGTGTAAGTCTTAAATTATGATGCCATATTAATATTTTGTCTGGTATTTCGAAGTGTTTGGAAAAAAAGCCTTAACAATGCGTTATTAATTTTTCTTCACTGCTTTGAATTTTCGTCGAATATGAAAAAAATATATAAAAGAAGCAATATATTTTAATATAGCAGCTTTGTTGGAAAATTCGGTTTATTAAGAATCTGTTCATATGGTTTTTTTAAGAATATTTATACGTAATAAATCTCCAACTTTTACAGTTCGGATACAGATATACTCTCTCAAATTAATCTAATTAATTACATTCAAGCATAATATTTTAAGAGATCGTAAATATAATGAATTCACTTTTTCAATACCTTCAAGGTTCTTCAATTCTATTTTAATATTTAGCATAATTTTAATATAACTTCATATTTTTTAAAAATATAACTTAAAAACTGCTCATACCTTAATTCAAAGAAAAAAATATTTTGATATATAATTCACACAAATCTTATAAATTCCCAAGCCCCAAAAAGCTGTTGATCTAGAAAATATAAGGTTTGTTTGTTTAGTTATATTAACGCCCCGTTGTAAAGCAACACTAGGGCTATTTAGGGACGGACCTTGTAATTTTGAACCGCGGTCAGATGACGAGGATGACACCTGAGCTAGCACCCCCCCCCTCCACACCACACCACACCACACCAGCGGGAGGTCTTTTGGGCTGACGGATTTAGCGTGCAACAGACCCCCTTACACGACGGTTCTTCGGTGGAATAGGGTCTCGAACCTGAAACCAAACGGCTCACGAGCCAAGACCTTACCGCCAGGCCATTGCGGCCCTAGAAAATATAAGGATATTTTCTGTTGAGAATGTACAAAAGTCCGAGAGATTGTCTAATATATTCAATTTATATAATAAGCTTGCCACTGAAAACGCACTTTGCGGTTCCTTAATATTCATCATGGAGTGGATTCAACTTCAAATATCACAGAAGAATTTGGTATAATTTTATAAGGATTTATTATTATTATTATTATTATTATTATTATTATTAACATAGCAAATTATTAAATTCCTCTTTTGCCATAGCTTTCCTCCTTTGTCAAGGCTGCAATTCTTTTGCGATGACTTTACTTTTACAATAAATTTTTATTACACGTATATATCTTCACGTATATATCTTACGATTACTATATTTCTCTAGATTAAGTATACAAAAAAGTGTGTGTGTGTGTGTGTGTGTGTGTGTGTGTGTGTGTGTGTTTAATTTAGCGCAAAAATTGTGTGTTTATATTGTAGTATTAATACAGAATGGCATCATCAAATGCAAAGTATAGTAAACAACAACACCATTTTACGAACTTAATAATTATACAAAAATTGTTATGAAAGAACGCGAAAAATTAAAAACTGATGTCAAATGACATTCTATCGTAAAAATCATGTGTATTAAAATCCATGACAGCATAAAAAGCAACATAAAAAGAATGACATTTCTTTCTTAGTAAGCTCATTAATCTTCTATTGAATTGCAATTAAGTCCGAAAAACTGGTGTGATAAAATCGATACATAAGTACATAATTTTAATCCGAAAATTGCACGACACTATTATATATAATTTTCGGAGCAACAAAAATAATTCATAATTATATAGCAAGTTATAATTAACGGGCAAAATAATACACTATTTATCTTGATTTTATAATAGATCTGTATTAACTTCGTATCCGTTTCTAACATTCAAAATGTAGCAGAATCAATCGCTAGTACTAGATAGGATACAGATACTGATGAATAATTTCTTGTACTAAATGTACTTATGACCTTGAAAAATCAAACCAAATAAAATGAAAATTTATTTTGATTCTTAATAACCCGAAATATGAAAGCATATGATGCAGATTTATAGAACTAAATGTTTTTGTTATATTTAATATCAAGACTGACAATAAATATTTGAAAATATAAAATGTTTTACCAATTGCTATCAAACCATACAATCATTAATAAAATCAGTTATTGAAGAAAGTGAATATGAAAAAAAATTAAATTATTAATTTTTATATTATATTCATCAAACTTCGCAATTCCATCAAAAATAACTATTCTCTAAACAGTTTCTACATTAGAAATTTAATTTCAACTTAAAAGTAAATACTAAACCTACAGTTCTTTCTGAAAAATTACATTTTAAAGTCGCGAGAAAGTAAAAATTAAACATTTCTATGATAAGACTTGAAGTTCCAAAGCAATTGATATTTTAAAATGAGACAAAATTAAATAGATGTGCGCGATTTTAATTGGAAAAGAACTGCTCCATTAAACCAATGATTTAATTACCAAATAAATTAAAGTTTACCGTCTCCAATAAATGAAATTTGAATAAAATTATTTTTGAAGATTGAAATAAGCACAGAAAAGAACAAAGATGCAAAACATTTTTATGGTTCAAATTCTGAATAAATTCAGACACGATAAAGTGTAGTTTTATTTTATTTATTTTTAAAATTTGTATTTGGAACATTTATGATTTATTCACATTGTTATATTTATCTGAATGAATACGGGAAATCGGCGGTGGAATTGTAAATACATTTAGCATTCATTTCTTTTACGTTTATTGGTACACACAAAAAATGTACCTTTTCAGTACTCAATTTATACAATAATACACTTAAACAGTTTTCAAATATTTTCGCAAAACACTTTAAAAATTGCCAGGAATAAATCATAAAAATGCTTAACCTGCAATTAATTTTTGTTTTGAAAGTTAACTGGTTTCTAAGCGACACTTTGATTTACCTGCAAATGTTTTGATATTTTGTTTAAAAAATTCTCAAAAGCTTATGACCAGGAGCCTTACATCCAATTGTCTAATATAATTGATGAGAGAATGATGATTTAGTTTAGTTATATTAACATCCCGCTGTAAAGCAACACTAGGGCTATTTTGGGATGGACCTCGCAATTTTGAACCGTGGTCAGATGACGAGGACGACACCTGATCCTCGTAAATATTCTCATGGTAATAATAATCATTCTCATGATTTTTTTAAATAATCAAAAATTTAGTATTAATTTTAATAAAACTAGCTTAAATTAAAATTAATGGAGTAGCTAAAAAATAAAGTCGAATGCTTATTTTCTGAAACATTCCATCATAATTGGAACACACATACACACGCTATGTTGTTAGATATATTCAGATTTTCGCCGAACGATATTTCACTCATTTTTAAGATTTTTTTTTTATTATTATTCTTTATCTTTTTCTGTCAGGAAGCTTATTAAACACACACACACACACAGTTATTAAATTCTATTCAGAATTCTTTTTCTATGATATCGATTGTGTTTTAATATCCTGACACCATTTTTTTCCAGTCAGCTTCCAATTTGGTTTTGTTCTTTCAATAGTAGAAAATCTTGTTTTACGAATATAAAGTACAATTTATTTTTATTGCTCTTGACTTTTTAGTTTTTTTATATATATTTCAAAATTTATTAATACAAATATCATGAACTCTAGTCCTTTACTTTATATTTATTTCCAGAAGGTGCTCTCTTGCATGGAATAATTATTTAATGAAACCTAATCGATGAAATAATCAATGAATATGCAAAATATTTTTTTTAATGTATTGTCATCTGCTACATAACCAAATTCATATTGAACGATTCTGGTTTATGTGAATTAGTAATAATATCGGTACGATCAAACATATTTTCTGCCTATTTTTTGTATAAATTAACCTCATTAAATCACTACCAATACAATGTAAAATTATGCCCCGTCTTTTCGGCTAACTTAACACGTTTAACTCAAAATTTATGAACAGAGGAATTAATTTAATCCTGCTTAGACACTAGCATGCTGAATATTCATCCAATTCGACCAAGGATAATCTATATTTCCGACTCAATTTGTATGCACACTTGTTTCGCTACATTAAGCACACAGATTTCAGCTATCAACTAAACATGCCCGCTTTTGAGAAGTGTGGGATAACAGACTGCATCTAACAAAGGTAGATCTGCTGTAGCCAGTAGGAGGCGCACAAATATTGAGAGTGGGCGTGGAGTCTTGTGGGAATGAAGGGAATGAACGCTTCAATGACAAGACGCGGAATCTGTGCACTATTGATTAGCCAAGAAGCTCAAGCTGTGAAAGGAAATATGTAATGAAATAGTGCGCCCATGAGAATAGAACATAGAATTGTCTACTGCGTAGGTAGATATGTGGAAGATGAGGGAGAAAAACAGCACGTGTTGACATGAAAAAGCGTGGTCTTTAATGTGTACACAAATATACAAAAAATATATCAAAGAAATGTAGTTAATAGAATATGTATCCTGCATATAAAATAATTAAAAGTTTATTGATTCCAATGAGTGGAATCGTGAGTCCAAATATACAATGAGCCTCAGGAGAGATTCAAATTCAATATTTGCAAATTACTATATTTTTGTTTTCGGCATGTCGTGTCTGTAGAAATTTTTGTATTGAACACCCACTTACAAGCCATTTAAGAAGGAGGATATTTAACTTTTCAAAACTTAGAAAATTGAAATACGGATGTATATTAATATTTTCTCGCAACAAAATATACCAAAAATATACCAAGCTGATTACAGCAAACGCGAATTTATTTAAGTCATTTTAATATTTTAGGGATTATTCAATTTTACCAAAAATATATTGAATTTCCAGTATCAATTTATTCATTATATTTAATATTTTTAAAGGTAATATTTAATAAGTATTTATTATGATATTTCGACATTTGTTTGTATTTAAGCAATTGTCAACTATTTTTTTTAAATATGAAATTTTTTGCTTTCATTTTAGTAATGATTTCCTTAATCACGACATTTAAATTCATAAAATAATTTTTATCTAAACTTTTTTATTTTATCATAATTCAATCATTAATAAAATGAAAGAAAATTCTCTGTTCTAAACTGGGATGATGATTTTGTCAATAAAATTGTAAAAAGTAGTATTCAATCATAATTAATTTTAATATTATATGCAAAAATTTCATTATAACTTACATTAAAAATGCTGTTTTAAGAAATGAAGTATTTTTTATTCGACATATATCAGAAAAATTTAATTTTTCATATAGTTTAAAATAATTTTTTGCAGAAATATTTAATAAATATTTTATTATTACACTAAAGTTCGATTACATTTTGATAACTTCTATATAGCATATTTCTTTATCCCTTTCCTAAACTTGTGCAGTACGTGCATAATAACATTTCTGTTAATACTAGTCAAAACCTACAAGCTTCGTAGGCTTATATCAGAATACATACAATCAGAATATATACAATAGGCATATAATCAGAATGCATACAATCGTGCTCATACCGAATATATTGAAAACCATTTCATCGTTATTTAATCCTAGAAGAGCTGCCAGTTTAAATGGCCCATTTTCATGACATGCTATCCTGACTTTATGACATTAAATACATTATCCTTTTGACAATATCTCAGATATGATTAAATTTTATTTGGCTTTATCTCACTTTTCATCATGTAAGTATATCTTTCTCTGGCTGATATTCGCTTTCAGATAATGACACAAATCAAATGGGTGGGGATATTTTTGACACCGCCCAGCTTTACGAACAACAATGAGAAATTATTTATAATGATACTTAATTTTATTTTCAAAATGTCCAAAACATTCAAGGTTTTTTTTAGTTATTTCCTGAAATTCACTACAAAACTGATAGCAAGTAATAAATAATTATATATATTGATTTAATGAAAACAAATAATTCAGATTAATATATGTGGCCATAATCTTCCTGTTTTAAGTCATCTTAAGGGTACAATTCAACATGCTTTTATACTTTGTTTAGTAAGTGAAGGACATTATTAATTGAATTCCTGTTGGTTTTGGAGCAGTTGATACAAAGTGGATTTCATGTAATTCTTAAAACAACCATGAGCAAACAGATTGTTCCAATTTTGTAATAAAATAATCGATGATATATTAAAAATTAATTATTGGTCAGAAATATTATTCTTAATTTTATTCAAATGCAAGCAACATACATTTTGTTGAAATATTTATGCAATTAATGAAGCATTAACAAAATCGTAATGCCGAATCTAAGCGAATTAGTCAAGAAGGATGCGACTGTCATATAATTCAGTTTATTTTTGGAACCACGATGAAGGACACATAACTGAGAAAATGGCAAATGCTTTCCATATCTGCATTATGATGGAAACAAGGAAATGGTGATTCATTTAATGATGATTATTAATGCGTCTAAATTCTAAGACAATTACCAGAAGATTCTTGATTATGAAACAAACTCCATAATTTTATATTTCATTATCTGAATGATGTTATCATCAACAATACCGAGAAAATTCAATATTATTTCTTATATGAAGATATTAATACCCGTTACCTCTGTATACTCAGTAAGTAATCTTAATCGTGCGTTTTCAAACCACAAACGACTAAATTGAAAATAATTCTAAATATGATACATTTGTTTTAGAAATCACAAATGAAATATATACCTAGTAGATGACGTATACTTTGAGATATCCATTATTATTTCCCCCATTTTTTAGTAATAGACATCAATAAATATTTACTATTGATTTCCCAATTCAAATTTTACTAAACTTTCAAAAAAGCACAGAATTTAAATGGGTGTGCTTAAGATTTTAACAATAAACGTTGAGGCTTTAATAAAGCGATTAAAAATTATTTCAGTATGCACATGAATTCTTCCCAATACCATTTTAAAATCAAATAGATACTTTTTTTTTTACGGAAAGCGTAAAAACTTCTTTTTTTCCACTATTATGTATTCATAAATCCTTAAGAATTAGAATAAGAAACGAATTTGAGAAAAAAAAAATATTTAACCTTCTGCCTTTCTAATTTGTATTTATGATTATATTTCAGTGGCAATAAAAAGCCGAAGTAATAGTTTTTGAGAACATTAAAATTTTAACTACGAGATACGATACGATTTAGTTAGATAAATGCACCGTTTTGAAAATGTACGATGGCTCATTTAAAATAGAGAGTAAGATTTAACCTACAGTGGATGAAGACAATTCTGAATAAGCACATAGTTTGGCAGATTTCTAGTTATACTAACGTCAAATATTTGCCATACAATAACAGATTTCAAATGTACCACATACTATACACAATAGATTTTTGATGGAACTGAGGCTGGATGATTTAACCTTAGAAAGAGTGGAATCAGCCATCAAGCCGCTATCATCTTCATGTAAAAATTAAAAGATAATTTTTCTCCGTAATGGTTTCTTTTTATTAATCCTATTCGATGACAGGTGAGTAAACTCTTTCAATGCAATAACGTGCAATTCGTGCATAAACTTATAAAATATGATATTATAAGTGGCGCTTAGTCCTTTAAAAAATCTTTTGAACACATTGAAATCTCCGTAATATCCTTTATGTTTTCATACAAATCTAAATAACAGGAGAAGAAAAGGCTAAGAAAATTTTACTATGTCAATAAGATATAATAGTTTAAAATAGCCAAGGTGGAACATCGTCAAATACTATGGAACCTTTATAGAATTTAGACCGATATAGAACCTTTATAGAATTTAGACCGATATAGAACCTTTATAGAATTTAGACCGATATAGAACCTTTATAGAATTTAGACCGATATAGAAATTACTGATATAGAACCTTTATAGAATTTAGACCGATATAGAAATTACTGATATAGAACCTTTATAGAAACTATATTACCATAGAGTCTTTACAGAAATTAGATCTCTAGAAGACCTTCATAGGCAACTGCTGTTAACTTGACTGACAACTGATGTTTGGTAAATCAGGGGACATTGGAGCTAATGGATACCTATTTGCGGATTGCGATCAATGGTGCAAATGTGTAACGAGATGCAGCCAGTCATCTGAACCAGTACCTGGTACAGGCAATTTAATTCGCCCTAACACTTTATAGAGTATATTGTAATCTGTTCGCCGAAGATGATTAGTGGCATCGTTGATCATTCTGAAATGAAATATTGCATTAATAAATGCTCTCAACTTCAAAATTCCACATAAGCTTGTTATAATATTGTATTTATATTATTTTGTTATTTTTCAATGAACCTAATATCAAGGAAGAAACAAGAACAATAAATAAAAGATAAAATAGTTTGAAAATAGGATCCAATATGAAAGCTAAATTCTTGGCAGTGAAAGAAAAGCGGCCATATGACAATCCAGGATTGAAACTTACTCAGATCTAATTGAGAAATTGAATGATCTGAATAGCATCTAAAAGAAATTCATTCCAAAATTTTTTCTTATTAAAATAAAAAGTCTGAAGAAATTTTTCATTAGGCGCCTTTTTGTCAAGTTATACTTCACTATGAATATATTACAATGAAATAGTTGAGAGGTTTATTAATGCACTGGAAACTGGCGATGCAGCTAGTATTACAACTAGTCGCACAAGTAATTACTTTCAATTAATAGCACCCTCCGACACGCAAATGAGATATATATTGATTGCTATGATAGCATTAAATTATGACGCCTGTATTTAATTATAAAAATTTTAATTTCTCATTGTAAATCGATATCTACAATATATTCATTTCTTTTGTCTAAATTATGAAATATACTAACAATGGTATATATTCAATAATAATGGTGATCAGTAAAGCAACTATGTATATATATTCAATGTATATTGGCGAAGCATGATCTGTATATTTAATATACATGGTGACCCTTTTAAGCAACTCTTTAATTTCCAAACTGTCTCTCGTACAGCCAGGGAACTCAAATATACCTATGGTAAAAATGACTATGCTGAATTTATCGAGACATGTTGCAACGACCCTAGCAGTTAAATAAGACAGTTACAAAAAAACAAAGAATATCGGATAAAATGTTCCAACTGGAAATATTTACGTTTTTCCTTACTAAAACAGGAAAAGTCTCAAGGAGTTCTGTAAAATTAGAGGAGATATTTGCGATTAAAATTATAAACAATATATGATTTGAAAAATAATTCTTTTAAAAACTGAAATATAACTTCAGAATCCCCAGGAATTCAGGAAATTATCTTAACTCAGAAAAACTGTATGATATTACCGAATAATGATGCATTTTTCAGTTTTAGGACGAAACTTTTTTCAATTCAAGGAAAATTTATAATTTTAATCGCATTTATCTCCGACAATTTTACAAATAACATCTTGAAATCTTTTTTGTGTCTTTATTATGGTATACTGTACTTATTTTTACTTGGAATTTTTGGCCAATATCCTTTATTTTTTTTTTTTTTTAGTTATTTTTGTAACTTTCTTATTCCGCCACTAAGGGCATTGCAACCTACGTAAATAAATTCAGCATCGCCACCTTTTTTGGCTATACGAGATGCCGTTTTGTACTTAAAGAGGTAATTAAAAATTTTTTACAAATCACCCTGTATATTATATATTAAATATAATTTCCTTCAATAAATTACTTAAAATACATTAAATTTCTGAAATTAATTACCTTGTTCAATATGTACAAAGAAATAAGAAACACCAATGATTAGAAATTTCCAATACTAGAACAACAGAATTCTTGAAGAACTGGTTGATCTCAGTAGAATCCGAAATTCGATAACCAAAGAAAAAATTGGATAACAAGAGTTCGAGCCAAATGTTGCAAAGTTTCAACAAAAGAACCATTGAGAGAAGAAGTTCAATGTATCAGTGATATTGGAAAAAATCTTCAAAATACCCAGAACGCAGTCGTAACAAATGTTGGATTTTCTAGAACAGATTGATCTAAAGGGGGGAAAAGGGAAAGATCTAGCAGCTATCTTTGCTATAGTACAGACTCGAATGCAGCTAACTCTCACTTAATATAGAATTAAAATATTCAGAAGTTATATGAAACAGCAAGAAATTTTTTTTGGATATTAAAAAGATATTTTGGATAATTCGGAATTTTTTTGGATATAATTTTTGGAATAATTTTGGATATTTCAGAAGTTTTGTATATTTCAGAAGTTTCGGACATTATCAGCAATTAAACATATAATAGTTAATTCAGGATGTTTTCCTACTAAAATTGTGATAGACATATCCACTCACATTTTTGAGCAATTTCAATGGGGAAATAAATATAAAATAAGGCGTACTTTTTATTAAAAAATTAATTTATATTTCAATTGTTATTCTAAAATGCGACCTATTTTTTTATTCTTCGCACTTTTTAAACATTTGTTAATTGTTTTTTTTTCTTGCCTTTTTTTCAATGCTAGTTTTACATCTTATTGTATTGGAGCGAACGGACGGATGGACGAAACGAGACGTAATGACAAAAGCAACATAACGAATGGATTCATTACGTCCTTCCAGCTCAGCTAGGAATTTTGATGTAGAAATTGGTATTCTTAATTTAAATGATCAGGCATTACATTCGAAATTTAATATTTATAGTTCTAACAGTTCAAAATAAAAGCAGCTAGACAAAGATGGCAATTGACGAAAATTAATAAATTTCAATAAAGCGGACAGATTTGTTAAAAATTGTTATAGATCATGAAATAAAAATGACAGATCAGAATTGGTGAAACCGTGATTTTTGAAGTATTAAATTCATGGAACTGTTCAAAATCCAAAAATTAAATTTCGACGTCACCTCGGTTAGATATCGTTAAACAAATGAACAAATTAACTACACCAGAGCAACGAAGATGCTACATTTTAATGCCAGTTGAAAGTATTTTAAAAAGAGAAATATATTAAATGGCATTGGCACTTTTCTAAATAATTTCTCACGATATCACTATATACATATAAACATACATACATACAAATTTCACTGTAAAGTAGTTTGTTTGATATTTGGAAACTTTTTAGTAGTAACATCTTGCTTGTATAATAAATCTAAGTTTATAAGAGATATGACGGGATATTGAAAATTCATTAGTGTAAAAGTAATAGTAAATCATCTGTTATTAGCGAATTTTGAAGTGGTACTATTCTCGCAAAATATAATTTACAACTGAAATATTTTCATTAAATGTTTATAAATAGAAGTATTAATAAAATTGGAATAAATAGAAGTACTGAATTGGAACCTCGGAGACAGCCGTTGGTTTAACGTTTCATTTCAAAAATTCAGACATTATAAAATATTTCAATTCTTTCTAGGACCATGGGAAATATGCTTATTAATAAATTTATCTACCTTTGAATGATGTAGGTTGTCATAAAATCTGACAAATTTTTCAATTTGTAGAAATTTAGATGCTTTATTATCTCATACTAAATGATGCGTCTGGATTTTTTACTTAGTTGTTAATTTATAAAATTAATAAATCAAATAAGCTAAACGAATTACTTTTCTTATGAAAAACTTCTTCCTAAAAATATTTTAATATACCAAGACTAGACAAAATAAAATGATTGTTTAAGTTAATGCGTAATACAAAATTTCAGACATTGAGTAAAAATTAAAAAATTGAAGTGATGCGAAATTTTAATTTTAAAAATAAAAAAAGAATGTTATATATGTTTACTTAAAACTTCTGGTAAAAAAAAAATCCACACAACTAATTCTATCAATAAACGTAAAATGCAATTTTAAGAGGAATAACAAACGCAAATATGAAAGTAATGTAATTTTGCACAATCAGCTGACAAAATAAATTTTCTAAAACAAATAGAATTGCTTAAATTCATCTATGAAGAATAATCAATATACAAAGAAAACATTTGATTGAACAGTCACTCAATAAAGAAATTCAAGTTCATGTTCAAATTATATTTATTCAACATTATACATAACATCAACAATAAAGGTTTTCCAGATCCAATTTGTAATATGCAGTTTTTAAGCACTTCAGAAGCAATTTTTTTTTATTTATTTATCAAGCATTAAATTAGAGATAATAATTAAAAAGGATTTTAATTAAAAGTAATTGGAAACAACTTTACTTAAACTTGGTCATTTCTGAATTCTACAATCATACCTTTTATTAGCCAATAAATCGTTGATAAACTCAGAAACAGAGAGTTCATAACTTTTCAATTTAATCACATATTATTTTACCTTTTAGAAAATAATCCAAGAAGCGGAAATAAATCAAAATGATTACCTTGCAACAACACGAATGATATTTTCATCGAAAGGTAGTATCCTTAATTACATCAGAGAAATGCGATGTCCCAGCTCCATTTCAGATATAATGTATGAGGAATTGGCAATCACTGCCGTAGCATCCAACCCACATGTCTGGATGAATGAGTGAGCGGTGAGGGGATTAAACGCAAATGAGGGCCTGCTAACGTTATTACAGGGGCGGCAATAATTGTGAATGTTTCTTGCAATTTTTACTGTTTTAAATGCTAATGTTTAAATGATTGCTATATCCCAACAAATTCGGAAAACTGCTCTGCATTTTAAAGTATTATTAGTTGGTAAGATTCAATTCAACTTAATCCAAATTTGCGTTTGTTAGAATATGAGTTAAAATTGCGCGATTTATATTAAGGAAACATTTGTAATGATATATACATAGATAATTTTTTTTAGAAAATGAATAACAGCTCTTTTACAAAATAACTTTATACATAATAAAATAATATTAATATATTCAATATAATGCTTTTATATTATCTCAACAATTAATATTACTTATCAAACACTAATTATCAAATTATTTATTTTACTATTACTTCGTAGAAATTCGCTTTCGTATTTTTTTTTTACTTTTCCCTACCAATTCCGAAGGATTTAATAAACAGTGAAATTTTTAGGACATGTTTCGTTCTGAGGCTTTACTTGTATAATCAACTCATTTTAAAGGATGAATCTCATTCTTTGTTTATCGTATATGTCCTATTTCATAAAATATAATCCCATTTTAAGGTGAATTAACTATAAATATTGACTGATTATTTTTTAATTACATTTGTCGTTACTTTCTTTTTACTTTCTCGTATATGTAGTTTAAAGAAAGTATTGTAATCGTCGAAAAATTCCAACTGGAGATATTGACAAATCTTCACGCTTTAAAACTCCCCGAGTTCGAAAAACACATTTTTAGAAAAATTTCCGTCCACATTTTTTGAAAATGTTCATATGTCTATTTGTCTGTCTATGACAAAGATGAAGCTTTGAGTTAGATAGTCTTTATATTCCAGAATACGAAAAGTGGAAAAAGCAGAAAAAAAAGACAAAATTAAATGAATTTCCAAACAACATTACATTGAATCAACTACTTTATAATCTTGAATATTCTCTGATTGCATAATGTTCTTTATATTCTAGAATACGAAAAGTGAAAAAAAGCAGAAAAAAAAAACTCAAAATTGAATGATAATCTGCACACAATTTTAATGAAACACTGTGAATTAATACCACGTCTTTCTATAATGGAATGTTTCTGTTTTGTAAGTGTTTCTATTCATAAAATGAATAGAATGTAGCGAATTCCTGCCAAAGAAACGGAAGTAACTAGACATTCAATAGGAATGAATTCGAATAGAATTTCTAAGAGGCATTTTCTTCGATATGTTAAAAAAAGGAAAAAAGAAAAAACAGACTTAATGTATCGAAAAGCATGTTTTTTGAATCATTATTCGCCGTTGTTTCGCAAGACTTAAATGTATTTAGAAGTAAATAATATTAAAAAGAAACGCAGATGCCAAAGTGAATTTTCTTGAATTAAATTGATCGCGAATGTAATATATTTCTCAAAATTTGCAATGCATGATATTACGGAATAAAAATTGAGGAATGAACAAGACTAAAATTAGTGAGTTCAATAGAGATAATTAATTACGTTGATGATACATGTATAAGCCAATGTCATGGAGTAAATTACCAGTATGGAAAATAAATCATGCTAGTGCACTTTTTTTTAAATAAAAATTCTTAAGTTCAAACATTAGAAGTTTGAATTTTAGGACATAATTCTTTGTCGCCCAATCATTTTAAGGCCAAATTGAGTAATCTTAATAAAATGAACTAAAAATAATTACCATAGTAATAATCAAAAATTATGAAAAACAGAATTAAAAAAATAATGAAATACTCGATTGCCAATATTTAATATAAAGAAATTATATGAAATCATTAAAATTAAAATCATGAATTGATTCCAATTTACTTCTTTTCTTATTGACTTTGTTGACAAGAAGCGTGATGTCTTTCTATATTTGAACTTAGTTCTGAAATTAAAAATATGTGTATATAATCAGCTACACAAACATTTTGAGGTCTTTAATATGAGGTGTAACAGGAACTTATTATGTTTATTTTGAATCATTATTACATATAAATAATATTTATCAAAAAAGAATGTGAGACAAGAATGTTAAACTATAAATGGAAATTTATGTAGATTTATACTTAATGAAATGTATCAACCAAATTTGAAAAAACTTCGAAAATTTTTTTTACAGAATTACTTCTTTCATTCTTAAATGGCTAATAATTGTTGCGATAATGATAAAATATAGGCATCTCTATTGAAATTTCAAATTGCAATTGATGGTTGGAGCTTAGAATTTTCATTTCAAGACTTCAAATTTTCATTCATAAATGGTATCTCAATAGGTTTTACTTTAATAGATACAATTTCTGAAGTATCATTTGTATTCAGAGTCACAGAATACTCTAAATAAACTTGTCTTATTTTATTATTAAGATTTAAATAATTGTAGGGAATAGTACCAAATACATTTGAGAGATCAGTATGATCATGTGATAACTCTTTTTATTCTAAATTCCGACCATTTTAAATTTGACCAAATGCCTATACTCAACAATAATATGTTTGATTTAACAAGCATACACTAGAATAGCTGAACTTTGGCTACAGTACAAAAATTCGGATCTAGAAACTATTCTTCTTACTTTACTAAAGTACAAATTTATGAGCGTTCAAAAGAAAAATCCCCCAAAAAAAGCAAAGTACTTTTGAATCTCTTCAAATATCTTTCTTTCTTGGTGAAAAAAAGGCTTAGTAAGCAGAAGACGGTGAAAACATCCATTGAACTGTTACAAAATACAAAATGACGATAAATGCGTTTCTACACCAACTGTTGCGGACTCCTGAAATTGCACTCGAGCGAAAAGAAGAGTGCTTCCCCAGAGATGCTCGAGAAGGATGAAAACTAAAATATTTCTTGACCCTTCTGAAATGAAATTTCCTTCTAGAATCGCTTTATTTATATTTCAAAATACCTCTCTCTCTCCAGGTTTTTCTTTCTTCCAGATTACGATTTTGCAAGCTATTTAACATATATCCAGATCATATCACGATCTTTTGATTGAATTTATATTCTGCGCAACTTGATTCGAATTTTAAATTCGTGGACTGAAGGTTCCGATTTTTTTTTTTTCAGAATCATATCTTCCGTTCACGAACGTTGGGAATACATAAAAGATCGGTTTCTCTTCCTGATGTAGATATGAAAACAGTTCAAGAAACAGCTGGGTAGACACAAATTCAAATCGTTTGGAATTCAATATTTCTGGCCATAAGTATGGAATAAAGAGTTGAAGTGGTTCCGAAATTCTCAACAGAGCATATTTTGATAATATGTGAGAAAATACAAAAAATCCAAATCAAATTCAAATTATCAGACATACATTTTCTTGCACTGAATTTACAGTCAGCATTGTCCAAAATTAATATTTGTCTTTTTGTGGAATCTTCTATTTTCCTCTGTATTTTTATAGTGCCTAAATTCATTCTAATTTCTGCAAAATTTTATTTTTATGTTTAAATTTGTAAAGTACTTCTCATTGCTTTTTGTGAACAACATTTGCGAATAATTCTATACTCTCTTAATAAAGTGAATTGCTTTTGAATATAATACTACAAGTATGTGTACAAAGATAATTGAAATTGTTTTCGAATTGCTTTTGAATACAATACTGCAAGTATGTGTACAAGATAATTGCAATTGTTTTCGAATTGCTTTTGAATACAATACAACAAGTATGTGTACAAGATAATTGCAATTGTTTTCGAATTGATTTTGAATACAATACAACAAGTATGTGTACAAGATAATTGAAATTGTTTTCGAATTGCTTTTGAATACAATACTACAAGTATGTGTACAAGATAATTGAAATTGTTTTCGAATTGCTTTTGGATACAATACTACAAGTATGTGTACAAGATAATTGAAATTGTTTTCGAATTGCTTTTGGATACAATACTACAAGTATGTGTACAAGATAATTGAAATTGTTTTCGAATTGCTTTTGAATACAGTACTACAAGTATGGTACAAGATAAATGAAATTTGGCGTGCGGGACTCTTAGAGGGCAGAAATAAAAGTACAAAAACAGGCACAACTACAATATGTGAATGAATGAAACGGGATTAAAAGCCACTTAAATAGGCTACTAGACCCAATTCACACACAAAGATATAGAAATGAGGAACTAGTAATGGGACGAAATTCTTATTTGGCAACGTTTTTCACTTCGACAATATGTTTCACACAATGCCTCCCTCATCCTCACAATTTAGGTGCACGTTCGGAAGCATTTGGCAATGCGATACATTTATAATAGTCGTATACAATAGCGCAGTAGCCCTTCATTCATTACCAACCACTCCATATACAAAAAAATTTTATTCCGTCATCTCAGTAATCGTAAATTGATGAACGTTTTCCATGTGAAGGCGGAAATGCAAAAGATTAATGCTGAAAGTCAACTACAACGTTAGAGAATAAGATATTCAGCAATTCTAGTTAGTGTTTGTCTTTATATTTTTCTAATTAATTTTGTCTTCTAGTTTTATCCAAAAATCACCTAATATTCTATAAAATCATTGATAAATTAAGGGAAATATTTATACAATTAGTGTAGTATATTAAGCTATAGAGTGAAAAGTATATTTCATGCTTAAAAAATATTAAAATAATATTTGGCAAAAAACGTCAAGAAATTTTAATTATAAATACATGCATCCGATTAAAATCTGTGAAATTAGAGACATTACATTGAATCTATATTATTGCAATTTCATTTGTAGTGTACAGTTTCATATCTATGAGAGATTATCAACTATTTTCTCATGCAGAAAGGAAAAAGAAGTATATCAGCTTGTGCCCGTGAAAGAAATTCTGTTTTAGGGAGCAATACTCTTTATAATTAATAAAAATTATTTTAATATTGTGCCATTAAAAGAATTAAAGTTAAAATATTTTTAATAAAGTGTATTAACTTTAATTCTTTTAATGGCACAGTTCAACAGATAAAAAAATGAATATTTTTTTGAACTGGTTATATACAGACGATTGCAAAAAAAATATGAAAAAAAAATATTAGAAGTTAAATATTGGAAAAAGAGATTAAAGAATGAAAAGTAAATTGATAGATATAAAAAATATAATAAAGCTGAGAAAAATTAGTTTCCACAGCAACAATTTAAAAAGCAGCAAAATGAGAATTACAAGTTCAAACTGTTACGGTGGATTTTTCACATATTTTCTTAACAGAATCCATCACTATTTTAGAAAATTTTAATACAATTATATTCTTAAAAATAAATTAAACGAAGGCAAATGTTCAGTATATGCAAAGAAAACATTGCTTCCAAATTTGTTAATTATTTCTGTAACTGTAGTTTCTTCATAACTGTAGTTTGATTAATATTTGAAATGTCAAAAAAAAAAAATAATAATAAAAAAATGGGAGTTTTTATTGAAATTTTATTTGAGATAAAAAGCAATCCAGTTTCTTTCAAATAATAAATCTTGTGTCTTGCATAACTCCAAACATGTATTAATGTTATCATGCCCAGATGTGTTAATGCAATATATACATCATAAAATATGTATATATTAACACACTGTAGATTAAATTAGCATTAAATAAGCTTGTGGGACCAAATTTTTAAATTCATCTACTAAGAAATTATGAAAATCAATTCGGTTAAAAAAATTCCAAATAAATAAAATTAATGATCTCTTGCAATGTGGCAAAAAATGCAGTTTCCATAAGATTAATTGATGTAATATTTATTTTTAAACAACATCGGATATCTTTAATTTTAAGGGTAAATTTTTTTACTTCAAGATTATAGGGAAATTATAATCGGTTGCATTAAGCAAAACAATTGTATTTTATATAATGTTCTTTTTAAATACATTTCAATTTTGGAAAAGTTTTCTTGAGAGAGAAAAAAAAAGAAGAGTCGTATGGGTAGCGTCAATACGATGCATTAATCTCCGTCTCCATTTTTCCAGAACATGGAAAAGTGCTTCAACTTTGACTGATATAATGATGTCAACGGAATATTTATGACGAGTATCATGATAAATGACAATGAGACAGCAAAAACGCGACGACTTGCTGCCTTCTTCAATGATGACGTTGTTCTTCAAGAAAAATGACTTGTTTTTTTAATGCAAGGAAAAAGGAAGCAATCCTAAAATAATGAAGGTTAAATCTAAGGAAATTATTAGTTAAAATGGATCTATGTATTGCACAAGATCATCCTTAAACTATGTTTCTATTATGGTCTTTTTTCCCTTACCTATTTATTTTACATACTATGTAAACAAAATGTTTTATTTTCTTAACTTTATTACAAATATACTTTATCACAAGAAATCAACTTTTCTTTTCAAAATACCTTTCTATATATTCTAAAATTTAACGGAAATCTGTGCGATTATATTAATTTATAAAAGAAAATACAATGATATATATTAGTTTGATAGATTTTCATAGTAATTGTCTTGACACCCTCTATTTTAATTGATTTGCAGTTTAATAATTATATAAGTTTATATCACAATTATTTGAACTTTGCTGCTATAAATTAAATTATGCAATAAAACTGACATGCGGAACTGTATCATCTTCTAATCAAGCATCTTCTTCGATATTCAAAGAATGGTAGACAGACTATGAATATTGACCTTTTCTTGCTATTGCATAAGGTGTAATACATTCCAAAATTAAAATGGCCCAGATAATTTAAAGAACATCACAAAATCATGAATTAACTTCATTTCAAAATTATATTCCTTTAAAAACTAAAATTAGGGAAATAAGTAGTAAATAAATAAAAACTACTTATACTCATTTCAAAAGTTTGTAATTCGATCCCCTAGAGCTTTAAAAAAATACTCAGCTTTTCCTATAAGTCGACAATTCTAGCTCAAGTCAAGATTTGCAGAATTTTTGATTTTTCAAATCTGCAATTAAGTCGAAGCATCATTTAGTGGAAAAATGAATGACTTGAGAAAACTTTTAAATCTGCAATTAAGTCGAAGCAATATTTAACTGAAAAATGAAAATGACTTGAGAAAGCTTAATGTTTTAAAGTAAAATGAAATAAAAATAAGTGTTTCAATTAAGATTTAATAAGACAGTGAAATTAATTCAAAGATTATGGAATGAAAAGAAAACGTATTTTAAGACATTCCTTTCCTTTCATTCATTAGTATTCCCACTTTCTTTAAAGAAAATAAAAAACTTTTAAAAACGTACAAATTTCATCAGATATAAATTTTGATTTTTTGATTCAAGAAAATAACTTCTTACATTGTCTTTCATTCAACTCTTTAGCGGAACTTACCTATAGTGTGTGTGGTGTGTGTGGGGAAGGGCTACAGTACAGAACATTTTATGTTTTATGATGAGATGTATTGAGGAAATAACTGCAAAATAAAATTTCAGAGTAACTTTTTATTATTTTCAAAATCAACTACCTCTTTTCATATTATTTTTTTAATTCTCATATCTAAATCCAGCACCTATACTATTACCTTGTACATTTAACCCTTTGCACTAGGAAAAGTAATTCGTTGCAAAATTATTCACCTAATACAAAGGCTTGTTTATTGTTCTTATTATATACTAGCCATTTAAAAGATAAATTTTTGATCTTTAACTTCATGTAAAAATCTTTTTTGTGCGGTAATATTTCCGGAAGTTATAGCAGAAACACGCCAAAATTTCGCTTAATTTTTAAATAAATAAAATTCTAATTAAAAATTTGAAAAATTAACCCCCAGGTGCACATTCCCGGCCTCCAAGGTATACACGTGCCAAATTTGGTAGCTGTAGGTTGAATGGTCTGGCCTGTAGAGGGCCAACACACACACACACACACACACACACACACACACACACACACACACACACACACTGAGCTTTATTATAAGTATAGATATATTTTTCAGAACAATATATAATTGTTTCAAGTTGAATTTCCCTTAAGAGTTGTTTTACAACTTTTTATATGTAGATATTTTTTACAATCAAAGTTGAAAAACTAATAAGTAAAACGTCAGAATTATGCACCGTCTTGAATGGTTATCTATCGAAGAGTCACCTTTCGAGTGCAAAAGGTTAACATAAACAAGTCTTCAACACGCCCTATAATTAATTTTATTAAAAGCATAAATGTTATTTTTATGATAAAACTTAATTTTGCAAGTAACACATGATTATGCAATAATGCCAACTTTCAATATGTTAACGTTAAATCTGCTAATCCGATTGGAAATATAGTCAAGGTGATGTTAATAAATGCAAACGTGTGAAATGGGGTTCATTTCCATCAAAATATTATACGAAGCCCCACCTCAAGAACAGATAAAAATCGTGGAGAAATCCAAATAAAATAAATAAGTATATTTATCAGAATGAAAACAATAAGAAAAAAAATTAAGACAAATGGATATTTTTTTTCTTTTTTTCCCCATTTGAGGTATCAAGCCATAAAATGGAATATATTAACTCCGTGTTTAATTCGTCAGCTACACCATTAGATAGAAGACAGAATGAAATTCAGTTTATGTAACTCCAGGCCCCAGCTATGAAGGGCCATTTCAGGTATTCGAAACAGTGGGGTAGTTCGCTCTAAAATTCATCGTCGCAGCTTTGGAATATAGAGGTACATTACAAAGTGGTTGTCTGCTCCTCATCAATAACAAGATGTCAAGGTATGTCAGTGGTTGGACATTTTCTCAGACTGTACGGGAAATTGTCTTTAGGACACTGTTGATTCGATGGAAACTAATGAAACAGGTTTGGACAGGAAGATAATATGAGCTACGGCTTAAAATGGCGATTGTTTTGTTTTGACGAGAATCGATTACGAAGATTAGGGTATTAAAATTAATTCTCTGAATTGAGCAATTCAATACAATATTTACAGTATTGAATAAGCATTGTAAATATAAAACAAAAATGAGAAATATTGTATTGAATGAGCATTTCAATACAATATTTCAGTCAATTTAACTCATTCAAAAATCGATTATTACATAAATTATTTTTTGAAAATACGTTTGTTTCCAATTATATAATGTCATATAAAAATTTCATCGCCCACTATACAATTAATGTTTTATTAAAAATTATATAATAATTGTTTTAAATAACTCAGTTTTGTAACACGCAAAAGGAATTTAATTATAAAAAATTTACAATGGTATGAACAAAAATTATCTATAAAAATATATTCATAATTAAAAACAAGAGCAAAAGAATTTGATTGTATTATTATAAGAATGGTGATACCGGATAAAGTATTTGTTTTTAAGAAAATATTTTGACAGATATAATGGTAAATATCTCAAATGGGACTCACTATATTGATTTTCTACGTTCATTCGTAAAATATAATAAAACATTTATAGATAACTCAATTTTATTTACGTACGTAAAATATAAACATTTACTTTAATTACGCTTTTATTTTTTAAAATTAATATTATAAATAGGGGAATCTTAATTTCCATTTTCTCAGATTCACTATCAGAATAAAAATTTAATTAAAACAAAATATTTGATTATTGTAGATAAATATGAAAGCAGTATGCTATTATTAAAATATATAAGCCTTCAAAATTTTTTAATGTCCAAATATATATTATGGATAAGAGGGGGGGGGGGGGAATGATTTTCTAACAACAACTTTATCCTAACTATCTTTGTATTGGTTCGTCTATTGTATTCATTTCTAAATATCAAGGAGATTTTGAGTAGGAAAGACTTTTAGGTAGATTAAAAGATTTCATTATTAATTATTCCTTTTTTAAAACATAGTAATATATTCCAGCTTTTATTCTAATGCATCGTCCTTATATTTCTTTCATATAAATATTTGATATTAAAAATGCCATCGTATTCAATGGCAAAAAAACAAAAAAATGACAAGATTTTTTTTTTTTAATTTTTATTTATGCGTCTTTTAGAAATGTTAAAAAAAATTTTTTTTGAAGACGGAATAAATAATTTTGATTTCAAACTAAAATATTATATCTTGATTACAAAAATACGGATCTGATTTTATAATAACAAGAATTTCATTATTTTTTTTGTCTATAATAATTTTGCTAAGTTTTAACCATTCTAGTTGTAAAAATCACTTCATTTGATATTTGTTAACCTGAATTGAAGGAACATTTCATTTGGTCAACAAGATCTTCAACAAAAATTTTTAAAAAATAAAGCGAAATAAAAATGTTGCTTTTCGTAACTTTCCCAGCTTCGGTAAACAAACCGTTTTCAGCCCCATTTGGTGTTTATCAAATTGGCCTATTTCGGAAAGTCTGCTCTGCTAACACTTAATAATCAACTTCCGTTCCGAGGGGAAAAATTATTTGATGTTTACACACAAGGTTAGAATCAGAAATGGGAGAAATAAACATTTGTCATCCGCTCACGTGACTCAGAAAAATAAAATTTGGGAAATGCGGCGCACATATAAAAACACAAAATATACATTCAATTTTAGTATGCTCATATTTTTTTATGTGAAAAAAATATTTATATTTACTGTTTTGAAAAAATAAATATATGCTATATGAGGAAATAAAATTTATCATATAATAAATCAGAAAAATCATTCCTCTTTAATAGCTTCGAGAAGCTATTTAGAAAAATAGAAGGGTTTATTCAAGTATTAATGTAACAGAGGTCACGGATAGGTTGCATCCGAATTTTGACTGTTTGATATAAATAATCTTGAATTATGTATTACTTCCGATATTTTATGTATAAATAAAGAATTCATATTAAAAAGATTAAGCAGAACTTATTTTTTTTTTAAAAAAAAGAGATTTAATATAAAGGTTGCCTTTTTCTTTAAAATGGCCGAGATATCCCCAACTGTCGAACAAAGTACCATTTTTTTTTCTGCTTTGGATAAAGAAAAATGCTACTGCTTTTCTTATACTTTATAATAAACAGTTCTTGCTAATGATATTTTTCTAAAAACCATAATAAATATGATCATTCTAATATAAGCCTTAATGCGATAAACCAAATATTTTATTAATTTTTTATTTCTAATTTAAAGTCTTAATTTTTTATCTCATTTATTTATTATTTTATTTCGTAAATACACTTACAATTTTTTTTTATCGTATGCATCTAGTTATTTTTGTATACACCGTGAAATCTACCTAATCGTTGGAAACGTACGCGGTAAAATGGAAAAACGCTTTGTCAAACTTGCCAATAAAAATAAACAAAAAAAGTGCATTACCAGTGAAAATAAACAAAAATCCTTCGGTACTTCTAACGAGTTTAGTCCAGTTTTCACTTTCCTCAACAGGTCGCTCGCTATGAGGTAAACACGAGTTGTCCGATCACGTGATAAACGAATGCATAGAGGAAAGATCTCGGCTTAATTCATTAATATGGACGACGTGACACGCATTTCAAATGAGAGCGTAAAAAATAAAACGTTGATTACGTCCAGGTGTTTGAATAACGTGTTTGGCCTTCTCTGTATTCTTTTTCAGCAACGGAAAGTCAATGTCACGGTTTCTCCCAAAATATCCCAACAGATTTATATTTAGCACAAATGATTGGGAAGTCAATTATCTTTCCAATAAATTACTTGACAAAATGCTGTCACAAACTGCGGATTCCGTTAGGGAAAAATTATTTTTGTATAGAAAGATAAGCTATAATTTAGAGCTTATAAAGGTGGTTATTATTTATTGGTAAAAAACAGCTTCATCATTACATGAACAGGTTGCGTGGGAGATGCGTAAAATGTTGGTGTTTTTCGATAAAGAGACCAGAGAATCGGATTAATTCGAAAAGTCCAAAGCATTGATTATTTATGACAGACTGAATTTTTATATTATATTTGTCACAATTTTCATTAGAGCGTTTCGGATTTCTTTTTTGCAACTGAATAAGAATTTTTTTAAATAACATATTTTAATTTAAAATTGATTTGTATCGAATTACCGTGCCTAATTTTATCTATTCATAAAATGAGACTCGTAGAATAATTTAGATGATTTTATTGAAAGAAAAAAATGTTAAGTATAATAGTAAACATGCTTTTAATGATCTCTTTATCGTAAGTTATAATAGATAAATAATTTCTTTATGTTTCCATTATTTAATAATATTTTGTTTAGATTTAATTTATTTCTTTATTAATTTTGGAAGAAAATAAAATGTTCATTTCCTCAACTCCATAACCTATTTCCATTAAACTTTTGTATAATTTCTACATAATCTAGAATATATAGATGTCTTATTTTCTTGTTCTGTGTGTTTGCATCGACTATAAAATATATCGGATCTTTTTTTAAATATTAAAAAATACACAAAACATAATAAAATATC
The DNA here is from genome assembly GCF_947563725.1 of Argiope bruennichi. Classification (NCBI taxonomy): domain Eukaryota; kingdom Metazoa; phylum Arthropoda; class Arachnida; order Araneae; family Araneidae; genus Argiope; species Argiope bruennichi. The sequence goes on along the minus strand of NC_079151.1, from coordinate 22,986,995 downwards.
TAAAGAAAAGAAGGAAAAACACATAATATATACATAAATATAAAAATACAAAGAAGTAATAAAAGATGTTGAAAATTTATTGCTAAAACATTAGAGATAAAATTGAACCTATATAAGTGTTCTGTCTTTTTATAGAAAATGAAGATATTGTTTCTAGCAATTTCAATTATATAACGAAAAATCCGAAATGATAAAATAGACAAAACTGATAAAGTACTTCATTGTATGTACAAAAAAAATTATATTTATACATCAAAATTTAATGCGCAATTCGTCAAAAGTGAGCGCAAGCTACAGTTATAAGACGTTCTTTTCCATCCGTGTTTTTTTTTTTTTCATTAAAGAGTGCTGTGGTTCATCGTACGAAAGAATTTTAATTATTTATGAAATAGTTTTCTTGGCTATGTATATAAAACATTCCGAATAACTTATATAAATTTTTAGCTTAATAGGTAAAAAAAAAAAAAAAAAAAGATATCGGGTATATGTAATACAGAGAAAAAAAAATGCATTTGCCAAGTTCAAGGACGGCCAGTGATTTTAGCTGGTTGGTGCTGTGAAAACCGGAGTTAGATTAGAATTTCGATTTTAGTTCCTTGGAGGTGGTTTCAGAACAGTCTATTATGTCTAACTTGTAGAAGCTCTTGTAGCCCGAGTTAATCATTCAATGAACCGAAATCGTAAGCAAAATGAATCATTTTTGTGAAAATCAATAATTGTAGAGATACTTTATATACTTTTAAAGTTGAAAAATATTTAAAAATATAGGCTGTATTAAATGAATTACAAATCTTTTTTTTAAGTTTAAAGATAAAGAAAGCAATAGTTGCTTTTCTTTCGAAAAGAACTTTAAAATCATTTTCGTAAATGTATATAATCGGTAAATTTACATATTATTGTATTTTAATGTCTTATCGAAATTGAATGCTCAATTTTTTTTATTGTAAAGTCAATGAGTATATATATATATAAAAAAATCAGTATACTCAAGTTTGAAACATAAAATTTCAAATATACAGTGAGCTATAAAGACAGAGATAATGCACAAGGAAGATTTTTGCATTGCAGAAAAAATAATACAAATATATCTACTTCCATTAATATAAGTTGGGGAAAAGGAAATTATAATAAGAAAACTGACTTTTGATAGCTAAAAATCAAGGAGGCGTTGAAAGGACGAAAAATGTTGCAATTAAATAAAAAGTTAAAGTTTACCTCTCCTAAAGCTATTATTTCAAGGAATAGATTTTAAAAGTAACCTAACTGAAATGATTTTTCATTAATTCCAGTCGAATTATTTCATAGCAATAAAAAATTATACCCTCAAAAACCCAATATTTTATTTGACTTAGAACTATAATTTCGCAGGAGAGTAAATTAATAAAGTATAGTAAAAAAGTTCATTTCCTTCATTATGAAAGAAATATGCAACTATTAATACAAATATTTTCAAACCTAATTTAATATAAAAAATGGTTTTAATTAATTAATCACTCACGCAAATACCAAACAATCTGTTCAACATTTAAAAAAGTTTCTGAACTTTGTAAACAAGTCTCAACTGAAAAAAATATTCCCAAAAGGTGTATGAATTTTAATCTTACTTTTCTTCTATGAATTCAAACAATGCGAAGCAAGAAAAAAAAATAAGAAAACTCATTCATAAATATTCATGAAGCTCACTGTATCCAGATTAGATTTTTTTTCCTAAAAATTTCGATTAATTATATTTCTAGTTCTCCAAAACAACCCCAAAAAATTGTGTACTCATTTGATAATTTGAATAACATTCAAATATCAAAAATATCTTTAGAGACGTAAGATAGTAATTATGCAAATTTTGTAATCAAAGAAAGCGTCTTCAAATACAATAAAGATTAAATAATACGACTTAATACTTCACCATAGAAAAACAAAATAGTTTTCTCAGTTTGACTCCTTTTTCTAATTTATAATGAATTCACATTTATTTTCCTTGCTAAGTAAAATTGTAAGAGATATGAATTAAAGAAAGCTATTCTCATTTCAAAACACTTTTTTTTTTATCTTTCAGACTGAGGAAAAATGCAAATCAATATTATTACCCTGTATAAATTCTTTGTCTATTAATAAAATCAGATGTCCATTTCAATCCCACTCAATACTTAAATTTATCAATTCGAGGTCAAAACTGATGCCGAAGGAAATTATTTCATACTAACGTTTAATACAATTTTCTTAATATTTTCAAATATTAATGTTATGTTTTCAAACTAACTATTTAAAAATAAAAACAATTTGATATATTTAACAATATCAAAAAACTAAAATTTATTATTTTAAATAAAATACAAGTTCTTATTTTGTTCTAAAAATAAAAAAAAATAAAAAATCTATTAAGAGTAAATATTCTAACTCGTACTGATTCGATGTATGAACATTTTACATTTTAGAACTGTTTAATACATTTCAAAGTATAATTTTTTTTCATTCAGATTTTATTTATTTGAAAAATAAACTAAGCACATTCCGTCAAAATCAAGAAACAAAGTTCACGCGCTGTTAAATATGGCCTGAATGAGCTAATAGACAGTACAAAATGTGCCACCGTTTTTCCAAAAACATTTTTATTGATTTCAATTATCTCTTCACAAACCATTCAAGTAATAAATATGACAAAATAAATTTTAAAAAAAGACCATGAAAGGGATGGTCACCTTCGAGAGAAACAGTTTCAGTATCGTATTCATAATAAAATAGGAAACAAATTTTATAGAAATTTTAAACAAAATGGTAAATATCAGGAAGCTACCACAGTACTATCTAAATACTTTAAACAAAATTTGGCAAGGTAGTTAGAGATTCTGAAAATTTGTAAAAAAGAAATTAGACTATATTGATGTGACTGCAAATTTAAAGTAATGAGAGAATCTTAAGAAAAATTGACAGAGCATTAAATGATGACTAATTATAATTTGAAATGATTGATCCTCGTAAATCGAATTAAAGTGTGAAATTAATTTATTGGAAAAAAATTAATCAAGTTTAATGAACCATCTAATATCTGAATACTTCTTGGCATTTGTTAATTTACCTATTTGATATTCCAGCCGTGTTGTTAAGAGAAATTTTTAAAAAGCAAAAAAGATTGTTCGACTTAATAATTTTCTCCGTAAGGTGATTTAAAAATGAAACATTTTTTTGAAAAAAAATGCTGCAACTAAATGGAACTGTGTGATTTTAATGGATTAATCTAGTATATTTCTTGAACTCCAGCGCTCAACTAAATAAATTGTATGCGTGACTACAAAGAAAAATCAAGTACATTTGGAAAAAGATCCTAAAAATTAATTCAGAAACAATGAAATTACAAATATAAGCAAACGTAATTCATTAATACTTACACCAATTATGTTTTAAGAAGAACAGATACATTGATCATTTTAGGATGAACATACATTACAGAAAGGAATAAAAAGGGGAAGAATTATTTCATAATTAAATTTCAAAAAAATAAAATACCGGAAATTCTTATCCGTTTAAATGCCGAATTTACTTTTTAAAAATCCCCCAAGTTCCCCTTATTAAAATGAAGTGATAACACATATACAAGTCGGACGCAATACAAAAGGTTGCATAGTAATTTTTGCAAAAAATCATAATAAAGTGAATAAGATTTCATTTTTATAAGGAAAACAAATTGAAATCGATTAGCGCTAAATGAAATTTTGGACTGGCCGAACACACTTAACTGGTTAATACAAAATATCAACAAATAAAATTATAAAATTCTGAAAGGATGAATTAAATTCTGAAAATCTTGGACACTTTTTTCAACTCGGGACCATCCTGTGTTATCTGGAACTCGTAGTCGCTTAATTCAAGCAGTTTAAAGATTCACAGCTTCAATGTATCGGGCATTGTTTTTAAAAAAATCATAACATTTCTAAATTTTGAAAAATAAATTATAATATAGTAATCTGATTAAAATACATGATGAAAAATGTAATGCAATATTTAATGCAATTTAATGCAAAAAATGAAATTAAGTCATTTCAATTTTAACATTTTAAATGTTATGTTTTTGGTGCTTCAAACATACAAATGTTTGATAATGATAAATTTCTTCAGTTTTTCCATCTTACTGGAATTGCAATTTCCCAATATTTAAACAAAAACAAAAACAAATTCAGTCTTTTACTACAATAAAAATGAGTATTTACTCACAAAAATCATATATGTACATTTATGAAAATTCTTATAATAAACAAATAAATAATATATGTGTAATAAATGTCCGTAGGTGCATCGAATGCTGCAAATTTTCAGGTACAAATATTTAATTTCGCATTGAGTAAAGTTATTAAAAAATATGCTTTATTCGAAACAAGAACAGAATATTTATTTCTTCACAAACTTAACTTCCATTTTTTTTTATTGCAATACACGTGATCAGTCGCCTACGTCACGTGCTCCTAAGCGTTGTTATTTATCGCATAGATGTTAAGTGCGATTTGTTTTCATCGCATCAGATAAGAAGAACATATTATAAAAGGTTATTTTGTGGTTCGAGTATGTCTTATGCTTTGAAAAAAACATTTATATGGTTGAAACCAAAACACCTGCGCAAAAATTTGTTTAGTAACTTTCAGTTTAAACGAATGTATTTAACTGAATCGCAAATCGCATTATTAACATAAACTGAAAATTTAAATTTATAAATAATTATTCAAAAATAAGTTTAAATCATATAGAAATGGTCATTTAGAATACTACAAACGAACATACATTATATTCACATTTATATATGTATTTAAAGATAATTTCCCCCTTTTTTTACCAAACTCCTTAAGTAAAATAAAGTAATTTGTAAACGTCTAGGGTAACCGCATTTTGACAAATTGTCAAGATAAGTTAAAAGGCAGAGCAATTCATTAAAAATGCATAAAAAATTCGTATATTATCATTTGTATTCTAAATTCTGAATGATAATATATTATATGGCTATATTATAGGGAGTTTTTAGTAAGTAAATTTCTTAAAAATTAAAATGGTGTATCAAAAAAAAAGGAATACTGAAAATAAATTTTTTTTGTAGAAACTCGCATATCTTTTTAAAAATGTCATGATTGTATTTTTGTTTCAAACATATCGAGCGCATCAGCAGAAAAGTTACGTTAGACAATATTGAGTATATTTTAATTCGAACCATTTTTCATGATTAAGGCGTAAACAAGTTATTCTAAGCGAGACCGTAACTTAAAAAAATGGAATGACACTCTGTTGAATATGATGTTAGCCTATTTGTATTCTGAAAACAGATTTAACAGACTTGAATCTACAGCCCTATCTAATAATTATATGATTTTCAATTATATCATTCTAAGCGAGATCGTAACTTAAAAATGAAATGACAATCTGTTGAATATGATATTAGCCTATTTGTATTCTGAAAACAGATTTAACAGACTTGAATCCAAAGCCCTATCAAATAATTATATGATTTTCAATTATTTGCCTGATACATTCACTATAATAAACATGTCGAGGCGCTCCCCATACTTGATAAAAGGAAAGGAGAAAGAACCGGGAAGCTCTTCGTCTCCTAAAATAACAGAAACGAGCGTTCAGACACGTGAGCTACTGTGAATGTGTTAATCAGTAACAAGTGAAATGACAGTCTTGCGATATTTGAGGTATATCAAGGGTATTTCCCTAACAAGATTTTAATTAGATTAAATAGGTTATTGTATTTAATATCTGATATTTCTTAGAAGAATTTGATTTTAAACACATATAACCAATATTCTGCGAGTGATACTTGAACTTTTGACTTCCTCCTGGAGTAAAAGTTTGAGAAATCGAAGAGTACTCTTAATCACAAATGACTATAAGATGTCATTTATTCATTAACTAGAAGACATGCCTGTCTAGACGTTCTGTTTTCCTGTTAAAAATATCTCTGGCCTTATTATCACAAATTAACTAACGGAAGTTTTAGTAAAAAATATCATACACATCGAAAGGGTGCTTGAGAAATAAATATTATTTGTCATGCAAGATAAATGTAAATACATATTAAGATTACAATTTTTGTTTCCTTAAAATGGGATCTTGTCTATTCTTAATGTTCTCGAACATTCAAATCAAAATTACTAAAATCGTGTTGAAATAAGAAATGCTAGCTAAAAGAAAAAGGATGCAATGCTGAATATAATTTTTAAAAAAATACTGAAAAATATTGGCAATAGCCTTCAATTTGGTCGGTGAAGCGAGAATATAAGGAATCAGCATAAATATAAAATAATAAAAATCGAAAACTTCAGATCACTGATATTTGATGCTATTCATGCTTAGATTTATTTATACATGATAAATCAGTCAATTTAAACATGAGAAATCTCTTCTCCCAATTACTAGAAGATAAAAAAGAAATTTGGCATCTTAATTCCGCCCACGTTACAGCCACTTATGGGCCATTATATTATAGATGACTTGAAGCAATTGATAGCCAAATTTCTTTTTAATGATTTCTATAAATTATCTATCGAAAGAATGTACCTCCATGAGAGCAATGTGCTATTCCAAATTTAACTTTAATCCGTTGCAACAATTAACAAAGAAAATAGCAGTAATTCTTTTTGTATTAATTTCCGAATTAGCTATCGTAGAATATGTTTTGAAGTTGATTTAAATAACATAGCAATGTCAAATACTTCCTTCGTGCGTCTTCTTTTAAATGAGTTACAAAATAAAGATAAATTTATGATGAAATTTGAGGAAGATTGGCATAGTCCTGAGTGAAATCAATGTCTTGCACAACTTGTAGAGCATCATTAGTTCTAGACTTCAATGAAGTTTGTTTCTTTTAATTTGTATGATTAACAGTATTTAAAAAGGAAGTGAAAAGATTTCACAAATTGATTCAAATCAATGAGCGTGGGAAAACTACACGTGTTTTTTTTGTACAATATATTGACACTTTTCTTCAAATTCGCTTATCAATAGCTTAAATTTCGTGGCTTTTCAGACATTATTCCTTTAAAAGCAATAATTTTCGAGCAAATTCATAAAAGAATAATTTTATTTAATTTCTAAAAAATAGGTCAAATTCCATCAAATTTGAAATTATTTGAATATGTTATTTTTGATAGTGAAACAAAAGATTTTATTTACAAATTTAAAGAGAAAGCAAGTCAAAAATAATTCCGTTTTACAAAAAAATAAATAAAAGTTTCACACCGCTGCTTAATGACAATTTCGTATTTCACTGAAAATGATAAATTTGTTCTTTTTATTTAGCAGTAAATTGTACACGCTTGTTGAAAAATAAATTAATTCCTGTCATTGCATTGGCAATTTTAATTCTTCTTAAATAATTCTTCTTTAAACTATCAAATGATGATGAATCAAATTCACCGTACTTTTTAGAGTTTCAAACTTATTAAAATGATTCAAAGATCTAACAGAAACAATTATGAGGAACCAAATATTAAATGATTTGTGGATTTTTAAGTGAATTAGAATAGAATGAAGTTACGTGTGACAAAAACTACAGCCCAGGAGTTTTCAAGATTAAAAAAAAAAAAACTATTTTAAACTGCATTTGTTGTTTACTTATAGGGTTGGGTTGTTTGTGTTTACAGACATTAGTTGACCATATTGCGCTAGATTAAATATCATATTTCTGCATGTAAAAAAATCATTAACAACTAAAAAAAGTAAAAACTAATCTAAGTTATCTTGGTTTTGTTTAGGTTAGTTATATTAACATTCCATTTCAAAGCAACACTAGGGCTGTTTTGGTACGGAATTCGTAATTTTGAACCGCGATCAGATGACGAGGGCGACACCTGAGCTGGTCCTCCCTTCTCCAAACGTCCACACCACACCAGCGGGAAGACGTTACACCCCGACAGATTTAACGTGCACCAGACCCACTTACACGACGGTTCTTTAGTGAAATCCGGTCTCGAACCTGAAACCCTTTGGTTCCGACGCTGAGACCTTACAACTTTGTGGCCTCGGTGGCCTAGTGATCTTGGAGTGATGGTAAAATCAATATTAATACAATTGCATGGTATCAAAAATAGAATTAATTTAAGTTAGAATATAGAATCCAACAGACTATCCAAATGAGATAAACTAAAATCCAAATGAGAGTGCGATGTATCACTCAAGAGAGAGTTTCTGGAATTTCCCGAAAGAAATGTAAACATTGTGATCTGAACAATAGACATTTTAACAGAATATGAAGTACAGATACAACGCAATTACAGTACGTAGGAAGCATTTCACCTATTCATAAATGCCGATGTGACAGTAGCATATGACCAAAACGCGGGCGTTTTAGAATTATTTTTTCTCTTAATAAAAGAATTCAAATTCTGTAAAGCACTTATAACCGCATAGCATGAAGTTTATTATGTGTCTCATGATTCCACTCTGCCAGCCAGTTTGATTAGTGAATGTATTTTTTTGCCTGTTTTTTAAGACCGCATGCTAATACTGTGATGTTATAAAAAAAGGAAGCCATTTATTTTATAAGCTTTATCAGCATCTATACCAACATGTGCTTGTATAAAACAAAATGGTAAAATCTTGAGCTCTAAAACTATATAAGTTGGCGGATGACTCTGAAGATGCATCGAATTCAATGACCGTAAAATGCTGAAATAACACAACATCTGGGAGGCATAATGACAAATTTTCCCAAAACAGTCACAATTGCAGCTATTTTGCTGTAAAAATTGAACCTGATGAATGAAGTTGGAAGCCACAAATTATTTGGTAAAATATCAGTAAAAGATGTTTGAGTGGTGAATTTAAACTCATCAGTGTAAACAGGGTTAAATCTCTGAAAAAGAGACCGATGCTCAGAGAAGAGGTTTTGGCGAGTTACATCTGCTGAGCCAGATTTTGAAAAATTTTCACAAGGGGTCTAATTCCTTTTCCATAGAGATAAAATGCTTGTCAGCTGTGAGGCGACAGATTTGGAGCTTAACCACTTAACTGTTTTGCCCGAGTGCCATACGTGCATCGATTTATCGAATTTTGATAGTTGCAAGCAAAAAAATAAGCCATTCATGATGATTATAATTCAATATTAAAATTACTTCAAATACATAGATAAGTCAAGTATGCAATGGATTTCTATTTGAATCAAAATAAGAAAATATTCCCAAAATAGAAGGTGTCATCTTATTAGATAGTAAAGAAAATGAAACAGTTAAGGGGTTAAATTTAGTTTACAAAGAATATCTTTTATTCTGCAGAGAAATTGTAGGATAAATGTTTTCTTGCTTTTTATAAATGAAGAAAGGAAAGGCATAGCTTTTAGTTATGAAATGGAGGAAGTAAATTCAATGAGATTCTAAAAAACTAATCCAAAAACAGTATCTGTCGTCTTATGATCAGAGAAATTTCATAGAAATAATTGTATAAGCTTTTAATTGGGAAAGTCCTGAAGGCACCACTATACAGCCGAAACTCTGCATGTGTATGTGTATATGAAGAAATGGGACACATTTTTTTTATGCTTTTTCTGGTAAAACCATAGATTATGCATTCATACTTTATAACAGAAATGATTGCGGATCGATAGATTCGAATCATGGATGGTTGGTGTATTACCCAAACTAACCTATAACCCTCAGAATATTCGAAAATTGTTTACATTTTTTCCCCCTTAGAGCCTTTATATGGGGAAGAAATATATTTTTATCACAGTTCCCAGATTTCATTATCAAATGGAATTTTGTTTGCCTATAGATAAAAAGTTCTTATCCAAATTGATAAAAGTATTAATAAAATATAATTAATCACTAAAATTAGCTTTTCCAGATAAGTATACAAAATTAGCATTGCAAGATTTCTTCAAACGCATTATTATACAAAAAATGTAGTTACTTTACTTTTAGTGAATGGTGAAAAATTATTTTTCTTTGAATTATTTTAGTTTCTATGTATATAGATATCTTGGGCTATCTTTAGTACCAATAGAAAAATGAATAGAAAATAGGGAAAAATCAAAACAGTCCACATGATATAATCTCTCATCATAAACTGACACCTCCCCCCTAAAAATCTAAGAAAGAAAGGAAATTTTCGAATTACAAAGCTAAATGATTTATACGAATTAAATGGAAATTTACAGATCGAACACCAGATCCACCATGTCTAAAACATAACGCAACTTATCAAGCATTAATAACAAACTAATTAAATGCTAATCAAGATTAATAATATGAGCGTAGCCTAAAATTATAGAATTAATGCAGTCACTTGGAAATACCATGAACGTGTCTTGAAGTTGCTAAAACTCTTCAGATTCATTAACTTTTAGATTCCTGAATGATTATTCGCTCCTAACTTTGATGAATTTTTCATAGAGTGTTAAATTTCCTAAACTATTTATCAAAACATCCACTCCACACTTTCACATACCCTCATTACAGTTCTTTAATTCATGAGATGCAATTATCTGAACTCAATGAAATATTCAGTCGCTACGTTAAATATGGCTGATACATGAGAACGGAAACACTTGTGTAACACTACTAGTTTAATTTAGAAAACTGAAAGAGTTTTTCAACTAAACAGTTCAGAGAATTAATTATTAATTTGCTATGTAGGGATTAATTAATTACAACAGAAAACAGCTTTCACAGAAATGTCTTTACTCCTGCGGAATTGCCTAGAATTTTCTTGATTAATTTTTTTTTTTATGGGGGTCGCTTTATTCACAAATAAAGCAATTGTGATCACCAAACAGTGAAAGTTACAGTAATTAGGTTTTAAAAGAAACAAGAAGGAACTAAATATTTGTATAAATTAAAAGTTATAGTAATTTAGCAGAAATAGGAATGATTTATTTTTGAAAAATAAGCCAATTTTTCTGCAACAGGCTAAAAAATAAAGAAACCACAATATTTATAAGTTATCTTTATAAACGAAAATAAATGGAATCAAACGTGAACCATCAAAATTTAGTAAAATATTTATTATTAGATATAATTTATAGATTTATGTGCTCTCGAAACATTTTTGATCAACTAAAATCTCTACTAGTTAAAATAGATGTCCCATACACTTTCTCCAACCAAGATTCAAATTGCCGAGACATATATCTCCAATAACTGTGAGTAACATTAGTTTCGCGATTAGCGGAATTCCCCAGGCAGTATTTCGCGAAAATTAGACTCGGTGGCTTTTAGCGAAGAAGAAAAGCGAGAGATATTCTACGTGACAATAAGAGCGAATGAGAAATAAGAGCACGAGGGACTATCTTTCGCGATCTTTAGTTAAAAGTCTGCTGGGAGGATTATGAGAAAATCTCATGTCACGAACGATGGAGATAATACTTCATCTTTTAAAAGGAACATTTATCCGAATTATTTCCGCATCCATTATCATGGATTATTTTCATTACAATAAACATAATGAAATATATATTTCACCATTTCAATTCATTCAGGTGTTTGTTTTCTTGGTCAGTTTTCATAGGGAACTCCTTAATGATGATTGAATAATAAATAAATTTATAATAAAGTTTTAAACTAATATTTGGAGAAAGAATTTAATCTGATACAAAATTAAGGTGAAATTCTATTTATGCACCCTCCCCCCTTTTTTTCATTGATTCCGAAATAGTTTGTTATATTTCATGGACTCTCGGATTATTTTACAGAAAATTTGCACTTGTAAAAAAAGTAAACGTTTGTGAAAGAAATGGACAAAAGTATCAAAAGTAGGCACGATTGTAGCAATTTCAAACAAAGTTTCTTTTTTAATGAAATTAGATTTCTTTACGTTAATGGCAAGAAGTTACATACATATTTACTATGAAATGCATATACATTTATTAATTTATTATCCATTAGAATAGGATAATTTACTTTAAAAAGACATGTGAAATGGCCAAATTGAAATCGATTGAACTTATTTCTTCATTGATGTAATATGATTTTAGAAAGATTTTCGCTTTTGTGGCAAATTTAATTATTACACGTTTAACTTTAGTCAATGTTAACTTAAATCGACAGCTTACCAAAAGCTAAATGACAGTTTACTGCATTAATTTTACTAGTCCTGAGCTCGTTCTTTAAGTATAATTAACCTCTCTTAGAAAAGTAATTCCATTCAAAATTATTCAGCTAACACAAGGACTTGCTTATTGCAATGTAAAAAATTTTTACTATAGTTTTTAGTTGAATTTCACCGAAAATTTAATCTGCATCTTCTTACCATTCCTTAGGCATTTTTTTTTTTTAAAAAAATCAAAATTAAAAAAAAAATAGCCAAAATGATGCACTGTCTTGAATGGTCAGTGAGAGGCACCATTCGAGTGCAAACGGTTAATTAATGTATTTGAACCAACTTTCGTTCAAGCACATAATTGATTTTTCTGTGCGATAAAAATGAAAGTTTGCGAAGTGAAAGTTTTTTAATTCATGGAGCCTTTTTAACAGTTTCATATAATAAAAATATTTAATTTATTCATTTGTGATTCAGTAGCTGGAAGTTTCTTTCTTTTACATTTTTTTAATGTATTTTCAATTTGAGGCGTTTTTGAAATTGCACTATTAAGTACTCAAAAATCAGAAATGCATCTAAAAATATTTATTCAATGCATATATTAGCATATTGAGAAAAATAAGTGCAAAAATTAAATTATATATATTTGAATAGACTTTTGTTCAAGCACATAATTGATTTTTCTGCGCGATAAAAGCCTATATAAAGCGAAAGTTGTTCAATGCCTAGAGCCTTTTTTAACAACTGCATATAGTAAAAATAATTTATTCATTTGTGATTCGGTTGCGCGAAGTTTCTTTTACTTTTTTTTTGCATTTTCAGTTTCAAGTCTTTTTGAAATTCAACTTTAAAGTATGCAACAATCAGAGCTGCACCGAAAAAAATGGCTTCAATGCATAAATTAGCATATTGAGAAAAATGAGTAAAAATAAAATTCAGACTTGGTTAAATAGAAGTAAGATCAAACTATTGATTCAAATCATTGTAATTATCACAAAAACGAGAGCAAGTCAAGTTCAACAGGGTTTCGCAAGAGAGGCCATTCTTATTTTTGGGACCATCCAGGAAGCAAGATAAGATGTTTCTTCGGGCTGTGTCATCGCCCTCCATCAACACTTCCCCCAGATTCTTCACTTATCGACTGGCACTGCTCAATCTAAATACGAGATAACACCACTGCTTCAAGTGGACAAAGCGTCAAGGATTTAAACCAATTGCTTGTCTACCCAACAACAGAAGGATAACCATTTCCCACTTGATTCACAAACAAGATGAGCTCACTTATTTTTTGAAATTTAAAATCAACAGAATTAAATACTTTTCCAGACACGTGTATTGTTTTCAGTTAATTTCCCACACATTTTCAGATAAATTGCGAAAGAACGTAAAAACCACAAAAAGGAATATATAAAAAGTGCATGGGATTTATTAGTTATCTCAAAATATCGATGAACATGCATTTATCTACTTCAAACATATTTAAAATACACAATTAATAGATTAATAGGTACCGAAAATTTGAATTTTAACTAGCGTTATCTATTTCTTTATCATTGTAAAAGAAATTCTAGGGCTTTCTTTATATTGATTTTCTTACTAAAAACAACGATAATATTAAAATTAATATTACAAAGTTTATTTGTAGATAATGCAAATTAGATATTACGAAAGGGAAGATATATTAATCTTTATCTAATTGGTTGTTTAAAATCATTTCCTTCTCTTGCAGTGACCGTTTTTAAAAAATTTCTATTATCAACAGTTCATACCAAAAGTTCAGAAGAATGATACGATTACTAATTGATATAGAAAGTAAATCATCCAAATAGAGATATACTTCAAAACAAAATGGGCATGACGATATGGAATCGCTTAAATCTGATATAACGAAAACGACCGCAGGAGACAGCAATTATATTTAATATTCAACTCTCCACCCCAACCCCGAAATAAGTTACCGAAACATGCAGTTAGATATTTCATATATATTAAAAAGTTTAGAAATACTCAAAGCATTATTTCAGCAGATGGTTTACTTAGAAATATAATAAGCTTCTCTAATTGTAACTTAGGAAACACTTAAAAGTAATGAACTATAAAGTAATATATATTTTAAAGCAAGGCTGAATATTCATGGGGAATTATATTGATTATCTGGCTACAGTACGCATTTAAATTAAGGAAGAAAGACGATCAGAAACTTATAATTGATAGATATTGAATAAGAGTTTGAATCACATATGGCATCTGTGTAATTTACATTGTTGTTATATACAGTAAGTAGTAATGTTGTTGAAATTAGATATTTGTGTATGCAATCTGAAAGGATTACTGAAAATATCTCAAACCATACTGAGATATATTCATTTAGTTTAGGTACTACCGTGACCTCTAAAACGCTCTAGGAATTTCAAGATTTGTATTTTAAAATGGCATTAGCAATATCGAAGTAGGATTAAGTGGAAATAATTCTAATCTATAATTGCAGTTCACTTTTATTTTGCGCAATTGCCATATATGTATTATGGGGGGAAAGTTTTCGTGGTGGAGGTGAAATTTTTTAGAATTTCATAATAATCCATTTGTGAAGAAGTTTTACATTTTAGGTAAAAGTTAAATTTTGATGAGCCGTTGAAAGATAACTACGAATTTCCAAACTGCCTACTCTTTGTAAATTTATTATTAACCTTAAAAAACTAAACAATCATTGTTGAAAATTTTTTAATGCAAAGAAGCAAATTTGTAAATGTATTTTCTAGCTATAACATATGAAAGACAAGATTTCAAAAAACATTGTCTTCCATACCGCAATATGCTGTTATACTTTTCGTACCACATATATTTTGTACTATTCTCTTATTTATGTACTTGTTCAGTTGTTTAGATTTTATGTAGTGCATCAAGAAAAGTATTCAAATACTTTCACGAATGCTCGCAATATGTACATGCTGAAATCAAACAAATTGTGTACAATTGTGATAGCTAAAAAAGAAAAATAAGCTTATCTTCTAATTCTCTAAATTTTAAAGTTGATATTATATTAAGGCATAATGTCAGTTTTTAAATCCTTCACTGGTTTGCAATCTTATTCTCTTTCGTCCATACTACACATGCTTTTGTTCGTTCGTTTTCATTTTCATTCATACTTTAACTTACTGAGCATTTAGTATCTCTTTATTAAAAAAATAAATGTCCAAATAAAAAATTATTTTCTAGATTTAGATCATCTTATTAATCAGTTTAGTAAGCGTAAAAATTATTTGTTCACTGAAACGAATATTTGATTTCATGCTTCTTGCAATACAATTATTTTGACAGGAAAAAAAAATTATTGCTAATTATTAATTTAAAGTGATATCTAAAAATCTATTCCATATTCTTATTTTTTCTCTTATTTGAACAGTTTATTTAATACCAATGAACCCCCGAAAAAAGTTAAAATTGTGCTACTCTGGATTCCTTAAAATTTTGCACTTTGGAACTACTGACCTAATATGACTGAAAATTTTTTGTTTCATTTGTTGTGTTTGCAACTGATATCAAAACTGTTTTTATTCAAAAATATTTTAAGTGAAAATAATTATTTAAAACTACAAAATATTACTTAAAATTTAAATTTTGTATTAATTGTATGCAGTAGTTTAATGCAAAATAAGATATTAAAAATGATCTATTATATCTTGAGATATGTCAAAAAAAGTCAACCTTCATTTAACATTCGGAATCCTGAATTTCATTCGTCTTTATTTCATTATTCACTTTGACACAAGGTTTTAAATGCATTCGAACTAATTTCAAATATTGTGCAGCCATTTAGAAAAGAATGGAGTTTTGTACGAATTTTAATATAAAGACAGTCTCTAACATAAACAAAAATTATATACACTTTAAGGTTTTTTTCCTAGACCAACAGGCTAGGCTAAAATTAGTTTCTCAGTAAGTTAGTAGCGTTAGGATACTTCTTCAACGGATTATATCATTTTCACAAATTGTAAACTTCTGCAATTAGTAGCATGAAATTAGCTATTTCTGTTCCAAATAGTTTTTATAATTTCTGTTTCAGTTAGCTTTTATAACTTCATCCCCAACAAAACTTCTAATTGGTTTTTGTTTTTTTTTGGTTCCATATTTAACGCAATTATTTGCAAAGAAACATTCACAGATGTGAAATTGTTCGGTTGAAACAAACAATCCCAACACCTTTTTTTTTACAGTAAGCTTAATTTCATAAGTTACCTTTATAATACAAATTAAATTACAAAAATGCAAAGCATTCCCATTTAAAGGTTCGCTTTTTTAATCACTAACTTCCATTAAAGAAACAAATGTGTTGTAAAATTCAAATTCCTAGCGGAATATTCAGGCAAAAGTTGTATTTAATTTCGGTTCTTTCCGAAACTATCATCATTATCCACATACTAATGTTGCTAATTATGAAAATAGTGCAGAGTTTCATTTTGAATGGGGAGATTAGGACAACTTAATTAACCATTTCAAAACGTATATCCAAAAATAGCCTTTTTATTCTGAAGATAAATTTAATTCACTCAGGCTTTTTCAACTCCTCGCTCTTCTTAATTACAAAAACAATTTAAATTTCTTAAAACATTTCTTAACTTTAATAACACTAAACAGGGCGCATATTTAATTAAACAACTCGAGTTATTAATGTACTTTTAGAATTACAGACATAGGTACATTTGGACGGTAAAACATTCAGAAATTTCTTCGTAAACATTTTATGAACCATTTGCTTCACTTACAAATATATATATTTTAAATTCCGAAAGGGCATAAATAAATTCAGAGTAATGTCTTTGCCGGAGAAATATAAATCAAAGTGCAGAATGCATTGGAAAAACATGAAATCCATTTATATATTTTTCTCAAACACATTTTCAGTTTCGATCTTAATGGAAAAATAAGTAAAACCGCTGTTGATAGGAAAATGATTGTTTCTCCTCGAACATATTCATGAGAAACATTTGTACTAGTTTTTTCCACTTTCAAACAAACCAGAAAGAGAAATCATTTATCAAATTTTGTTTACAGAATCAATAATTTGTAGTTTAAAAAAATGGAAATGACGATGTTTATTTTTAAAATGTCCTGTATAATAAATGCCATAAAATAATTAGAATAACCAAAATTTTCAACAAAATATTAATTGGTACATTTAGTCACACACGTCAGCTCCTAATATCAACTCTACGTATACAAAAAACATTATTTATAGAAAAAAAAATTCAAACTAATAAATAAAATTACATGCAATCATTAATTAAATTCGAAAAAGGTGTGGTAGTGGCGTTGATAACGTTTCTTATAACAAATCTTACAAGAATAGTTGTTCTTATAAAATTTGTTGCACAAGCATCTTATAAAATGTGTGCAAAAAGTCATTAAAATTATAAAAATTTAAATTCAGATTTATTGGCATCAGAAAATTTTTTGAAGATTTTAAAGCAAATATACTAAGGAAGTAATAAATGTATTTTTAAATCTGAAGAAATAAAAAATATATTTAATAATACTTAAATAAACTGCTTATATTGCGAACATACTATTTATGGAGGCATTAAATACGAAGAGTTTGAAGGAACATGAGAAAAGAAAGAAAAAATTTATGAATATATTTTTTTTATTTATTATTATATTTTGCTCATGTTTCTACAAACACACATATCTACGCAATATTATATAATAAAAAGAAACCAAAATAAAAGAAAAAGCTAAAAACCTATATTCGAGGAAATGTTTTTAATTTCATCTTTTAAAGTCTAGAACACATTAAAAAATAGGGCGCTTAAATCAGTTGGAGAGGTTATGCTTAAAAACATGTAGTATGCATATTTCCACTCCAAAAAGTTTGATATATGCTTCACTCATAAAAAATTAAAAGCATACTTTATTTATTTATTTTTGCAGAGGGTGGTGGCGACTGTTTGTTTTAAGTTACTTGTTCCATAGAAAACCTGTTTTGAGATCACTTTATAAAATCATTACAATGGAAATTATATATCGAATAGCTAATATTTTTTTTAACAATTTGGTAAATTAAATAATTATTTTTCCAATAAATTATAAAACAGCAATTCTATAGTTACAGTAATTGTCATTCACTCAGGAAAGATACTTATTAGTGTATATCAAGTAAAAATATCTTCCAAAAGGCGCCATGGGGAAACGATAAGTCATTGTGTTTGTTTTCCGTCGAATTTCCGTTTGTTGAACCATCTGCACACGACACAAGTATCTACAGCTGAATCTCTTGCTTAACAAATGTATATTTTAAAAAAATATTACGTTAGAGAACGGAAAATGTCTTTCTCCGCGACAGCACACGTAACGGAGTTTGCGAATATCGGGCAGCCGGATGTCAAACAAATACTGATAAAAATACTTCTAGTTTATGTTTACATCGGCCACTCCAGTGCATTTCCGAAAGCTTATAGTGTCATCATTTAAATGAGAAGTATTGACAATGCTTATGAAAGATGACACACAAGAAACTAAATAAAGATACCAAAGAATGCGTACTATGAGTACAGGACGGTAATAAAAACTTTATTGCGTTTCTAAATATAAAGCGCATGCTTATTTAGGAAGCTAAATAAATCAGAAACGGAAGCTGGAAGCTTTTTTTAAGGCTCATTTGCCAAATACGGACATCCGTACTTGCTAACAACTCAAGATTGTGGTTGCGGAAATCGTATTCCGAAAGTTTTTTTTTCTTTCATAATTAAATCACATTCAAGCTTTTAATTTTATTTTTGTAAAAAGTATCAAATCATTTTAGATCTAAGCTAGAAATAACAAGTGATTCGGAAATACAAATAAAAAATATCGTTCGAATTCCGCGGTATATTAAAATTTTCTCTAGTTCTTAAAAGTTTTTATTACAATAACACTAAATTGTTTTCTATATCTCGAAGTAAGTTAATTAGAAGTAGAAACTAAAAATTATATTTTACAAATTATAAAGTATGAATATATTTAGTTATTCACCTAGATATGCCCATACTTAAAGCCTCAGTCTTACTAATAGAATGAAGTTAATTCAGATTTTGTATTCAATAAAGAAAAGTAATAAAATTGTTTTTTTTAGAAACTTCTGAATACATTATACATGAGCTTCTACTATTTATTTTGATGTTTATTAATTCAACATTGTGTCAAAAGCGCTAAAATTTTTAAAAATTAAAAAAAAATTCTTTTACTTATCATAATTAAAATTTCTTCATAATCATTAACATCTTCATTGTTAAGATTGTTAAATATTGCACATTTTTCCTTAATGCCATTTTTAATTTTAAAATCTTTATCATAGCTCTTATTTTAAATTTTTTAATATATCGAATTGAATTAATAAACCTCCGATGTAATATGAAAAGAAAGGTCAAAATTCAAATACTATAAAACAGTGAGACAATATTATGTGCTTATAAGTAAGATAAGAAAATTTTAATAGTCATTTTTTTTAAAAATTAAGTTTTAAAATACTATTAAAAATTTAAGTTAAAAATGTAAGTCCCTATCTTTAAAACATTTGAATAAAATATTTAATAGAAAGCAAAATTTGGAAAACCCATGGTATTTTATCCAACTGCGGGAACATTTCCATCAAGGAGAAGAGCCAAAAATTAGGAGTGCTTTGGCAAATTTATGGAGTTTGGTCACATTAGAGCGTCGTCTTTTTTAATGATTAGAAACCAGATAATGTAGATATGTATCATTTGACTAACCGACAAATGTCACAGAAATATCACTAAAAAATACATACCTTAATTATTTCCAACAGATTTCGAACTACATGCAATTAGCATAAGAACACTTTGCGACTTTAACAGACACATAATGGTTTTGTCTTGTTGCGATTCAAACATGAATTGAGAAAATTACTGCGAATGATATATCTAAAATGGATTATTTTGTTGTTGATATTGTTAATGAAATGTAGATACAACAGCAATAAAAAAAAACTAAATTTCATCTATATCATCACGTTAAATTCATTCAAAGAAATCCAAATAGAAAATTTTAACAAAATTAGAAATCACTATTTATTTTATTCCTTTTATTGACATGAATTCAAATTTAATAGCTGGTTCGTTTTCTTTCATTTTATGCTATAAATTTACTAATTTGTTTTTGAAAACATAGAAAAGTTTTCCTGAGAAAATTAACGGTACAAGTAACGTTCTAAAGACTGTCTGATGTCGTGGTATTTATTCATGTATCTCTAAAAAAAGAATTGAACTTATCAGTAGTTTAATTTTTTTGGCACAATATATCCAAACAATACTATAATATAACAAACCACTAAATAATATTAAACAATGCATCTTTTGATAAAAAAAATCAACTCTTCATTCATCATCTAAAGTGATGACTTGAGCTCCCAGCTCATTTTGATAGATTACTTGAGTTAATTCATCATTTTTGTACAAAAAAAAAATGTATTTATCCATTCTAGATGAGAGAAAATTGAAACTCAATTTTATAGACGAAACTTTAAGTATGAAAGTTAGATTTTTAATGTAAAGCTAAGGATAAAATTGTCCATTTTATTAATAAAAAAAACTTAAAATATCAAAACCCAAAAAATAATATACACTCTATATATATAATATATAGAGTTATAATGGATTAATGAAAAATGTTTATAAAAACACATACTGAAACAGAAATTCAAAACTCGTATTATCTAAACGTTCTCAAGGAAGAAAGTACATTGTTGCATGCAAGTTGCTTTTCGTCAGAATTGATTGCCAAGCTCTATAAACCTTTAATGAAAGTTGATTTCATCATCAGAAAACGTCAAATTAATTTTGAAAAAAAATTTTCGGCGTGTGAAAAGGATTTTGAAGCCATTTTGCTAAAATATAGCAACTAAAAAAAAACGCCAATCCGACCAGAAACTGAAATTATGAAATTAAAAAAAAAAAAAAATTCTATTCCGTAGCCTTTTTAATATTTCTTGCAATGGTAATATGACCAGTAGCTGTTTTATATATGGCTGTATGGATCAATTTACCGTTTTTGTTAAAAATATAAATAAATACAGAGATGTTGACATTAAGTCCAATATATTGCTTTAACAGAGCACAGAGTTTACATATAAAGAAATACATTCCATTTACGATGCAAGAAGACATTATAAATTTGCGACGAAAATTATTTCCGTGATTAAAAAAAATTATCAAAGCTAGCAAAGATCTTCAGATTTAAAAGAATAAGTCACCGTTATCCAGAATGATGGATACTTATAATGGATCATTTATGAATATAATAAACTTTAATAAGTTTTACTCTACTCTTAAGCTTTCCTTCCTTATACAAATGTACAGAAAGAAACAGTTCTAGAAGAGAACAGTTCAAGGATAAGAGAGAATTTTAATTTGTAAATATTTTTTGAATTCTTTTCGAAAGCTTTTAAAACTTTGCTTATCTAATCGAATTTTATGCAATTGGCTCCGATAGAATTCTTCCATTCACACAATTGCTTTTGGCAAGCTGGATATTATAAATAAGTAACTATATTATTTGAGTATTAGTTTTATTTGCTATCTAATTAGAAGACACCTATTTTAGAAATTCACTTATTTTGATTTAACTAAGAATCTAGAAAATACCCGACATAATCATGAATTACACATTTTTCTATTTCATTATAACTAGAATAAATAATAACTTTAATTTATAAGTTTAAATATACAATAATTCGATGCACCTGCGACGTTTTGTCTTTACAGGTATTTTTATATTTTTAAATACAGAAACCGATATCAAGAAAAATGTGCCAATAACATTAAGAAAACAGTTCTAAAACATTTTAAAACATAAAACAATTTATTAAATATCCATTCATTTATAAAAATCGTATTATTCATAATTTTAGTAATAATTTAGTATGGGCAGCAGAGTGTTTAAAACATTCTGTCTACCTGTCTGCTTAATTTTATTGCAATAAAATTTTTTTATAATTATAATGTGTCCATGAAACTTTATTTTTGCTTGGTAAGCCATGAAAGCCATTTCTGTGACCTCATATTTTCTCAAGTAATATGAAATAATCTCTCCATTTATTAAGAGTAGTTTACATAAAGCATTTATACATTTCTTATTGTTACTTTGGTAATGGAAATGAAGCTTAAAAATGTCCTTATCACATAAGCAATAAAAACGTTTTAAATGTTTTTCTTCCATTTTTTTTTTTTACATCTAAGAAATTAACTTCTATCCATTTTTTTATTTCATTTGAAAAGATGAGAACATTTATAGTCATAGTTAAGTATCATTTACATCTACAAAGGCGACAATTTATTGCATGTAAAAAATTTTAGCGTCTTAGAATCCCCTTACCTCTTCAAGATAAGAAAATGTTATTAACAATGTTTAATATGCATGGAAATTTCTCTGAAAGAACTTGTTTTAGAGCTTTATTCTCTGTACTTAGACATTAACATATTTTTTTAAGAAAAGATACGATCAAGATGAATTAACCTCTTTGATAAATTTATTACTATAAAAATTTAAAAGTTGGCAAATTCTGCCAAACTAATTATGTAATAATTTTAATTTTTATTACTTCCAAATTCTAAGTATGCATTTTTAAATCTGTTACTACTATTTCATGTTTGAAATGTTAATGATGTTAGAATATAACGGTCTAGAATGATATTACAAACTAGAAAGACTAATATCTTTATAGGAATGAATTAGAAAATTAGAGGCATTAGATAAATACATAAACATTTTTTAAATCTGTGACAAATGGAACAAGCAATTCATTCAAGTCTATTGTCAGCTATGCTTGTAGAAGTATGATTTGATTATAATTATTTCTAAACCACGATTATATAAAGAGGATCAAAACCTTATTTAAACACAATTCAGCATACGAATTATCAAAAATATTATTAATTTCCATCATATTCCAAGACTCATCATACCTTAACATTGATATAAGTAATTAGTTCAGTACCTCGAAATAATCAAGGTATTCTGGTTCTTTACATTTTTGCTTCTTTTTCAGCTCTCCTGCATTGCATTTGAATCGATCAAATGGTCTTGGGCAACTTTAATAGCACATTAAAAAACAATTATGGGAAAACCCAGGCAGAAAATAAGCTAAATAAGACTAATAGTTAAACAGATCTTCAGACATTTGAAAGAGCAATGATAATGCTTTTTTTAATGGTTAGGAAACTATTACGTTAATGCATATGTTGAAAGTAACTATTACGCGATTGGGGACATCAAAAAACAGTCTTATAAGAAGTCATGAAAGGATAATCACCAGTCAAACAAGAAATCCTAAGAGGGAAACCATTTGCGAAACACGGGTTAATTCAATGCCGTCTTGTTACTCAAAAGGTTAAAAAGTTGTATTCTAATTTTCTTGGATAATACGTTTACTTGGCACCGTTTCAAGTAAATTGTTTATTCAATGCATACACCAAGTATTAAATTCATAGTTCTTAAAATCAGCGGGAGTGGTATTCCGAAAACTTTCTCGCATACTCCCTAATAAACTTGTTATGCCAGAGAACATCTTGCATAACATTGTCGAACAATAGTTAAAAAAATATTAATTTTGGCGTGAATTTAGCATTTTTACTGAATTTATCGTGTCATCCTTGGCGAGACATTTGGCGTTTAATCCTTTTCGTACGTCAATAGTATCCAAAAATTTAATTTGTGCTTTATAAACTATTTTTTTCCACTGATTGAAACAAAGGTGTGACAAAACCGCACCTCTGAACAATTTTATTCAAAATTTGATATAAATCTGTAAATTTGGTGTAAAGGCAGTATAGCAAATTTTAATTGTCTAGCTGAAAGCGGTTTTGAGTTATCTTTGTTAACAAAAAGACGGAAATTTTCCAAAAATGTATTTTTTCGAACTCGGAGAGATTTAAAATGTTGAGATTCGTCAAAATTTGGAATTCGAATTTTTTGATAACTACTATACGTTATATTACGTGCACAAGAAAATGTAAAAAGGATTATTTAAAATTATTTTACACGATTTCAAAGCCGTGACCATTTTTTCATTTATATAATCTTCCAAACAAAACACTTTAAGTAAAAATAAGGCAATTAAATATCCTAAGTGGAGAAAATTGTTTGCATATATTTAGTTTCCGTATAAAATGTGTTTCTTTGTTTTTACATTTAATTGAATAGTTCATAATAAATCTTTATAAAATATTAATCTCAGTCATATTAAAAAATTGCTTCTGAAAATTCCTCTTTTCCAATTTTTACTACTCGTAAAATATTTTTGCTTTATTTTTGTGAAAACTTGCAATTACAGTCATGATTACTGATTTTTTTATCACTATTTTTTTTCTGTTGGTGGTTTTATGCCTTCATTAATCTTAAAGGAGACATTTATTCGCTGATTAGTTGTTAGACTCGTTTCCATCTTACAGCTCATCCTAGTATCTAGAATTTCCTGAGTTGAAGATAAATATATCTGAACATTTCATTAGAAGTTATTTTTATATCAAAAATGAGATATTTAAAAATTTACTAGTTTAAAATAGAACAATCGTTTTTAAATATCCGTATATTTAATTACTACATTTTATTAATTTACCAGATATATCTAATTTCAATTAAATCTTTCACTCGAACATTCAAACTTATTCCAGCAAAATGTATTGTATTTAAATTAAAATTAATGTATTGATAATATTTATCTAAATAGCAGGACTATTATACTATATTGAAGAGAAAAATCAATATTTTTTAGTTGAAACAATACTTAAAAAAAAGCGCTTTTTTTATACTTAATAACTGTAAAGAACAGAAAAGAAAAGATTAGAATTTTTATTTCATAAAAAAGCATTATTTTCAGTAATTGGCACACGTCTTATTTTTGGCTACTGTTATTTCTTTTTAAATATGAGCAAATTAGTTGTTTAAAAACAATGCATTTTATTCTCCAAAATTAAATTGTTGTGAATTTCAACATCATAATCACGAAAACTTATTTCATATCCATAAATTAATAATTAAGTTTTAAATTAAGGAAGAATGGTAAATGAATTTTTCGAGTCATTTTATTTGTATTACTTTCTATATCGACTTTTGAATGCATTTTATTTTAATCCCGTCAGTGTTAATATGAAGAAAAAAAACAGTTATTTATAAAAGTAAATTCCTTAAAGTTGCTTTCTAAACATTTTCTGTTTTCACATCAGCGTCAGGATAGCAAGACGTATCAAGGATTCCTCAGAGAACTCATCTTTTCGCTAGCGTCACTTCTTATCTTTAAGTACATGCTTTGCGTCTACGGTGATAAGCGTTTTTCCTCATCTGATAAACAAGAAAGTGATCTCGGTAAACTTAGATTCTTGAATTTGTTTAGTAATCTCTTATAGGAAAAGTTTTTACACAGTTAGGAATAAATAGGATTGGACATTCTTTTTCACCCTATAAACGCAATAGCTTTGTATTTAATCTTGGAAATAAGGAGAAAAAAATAATTTACAGAGGCAATTTAAGATAAATTATTTAGAAATCACAATAAACAAATGCGTTTGCTAAATATAAATAGTGAAACTTAAGATTGCTTTTATGTTAGAATATTTTATCTAGACACTTGGCAGACTCGCGGCTGATTTTAATTTTCACAGATTTCTTACAACGTATAAGGAAATAGTTAAAGAATTTTATTTAGAAATCTAAAAATTGTTTACAGCAAAACATCGTTACTTCCTTACTGATACAAACATGGATAAATAAATTTGTTTGGCAATGACAACAAGAAGAATGCGAGTCAGTTAAAGTTAAACATAGTACTCAACTTGAAAGAATGTATCTAATCTTACCAGCCTGAGAAAGCTGCATACTTGCATCAGAATTTATTGTTCAGAAAAAGTTTATTTTACAATCAAAATCTAATTTGGTATCTATTATCGAAACTGACTAACCAAAAAGTAAACTTGGATAATTTAATTTGTTTAGGAAATCATTGCAGACAGACGCCTCTAAATACAAACAATGAAACAGCGAGTCAACATGTAAAATGTGTGTATCCTATCTTAATGGATCCTATGCTCAAAACCTGGAAATTGGAGATAATTCCAAACATATATAGAACTATTCGGAAATAAATATCGGTCACTAAATGTTAATTTATAAAATAAAGTCTCAGTTACAGAGAATAGAATCCAATTTCGGGAAACAAGAAAAGTGGAAATTATCGAGTTGAGATAAATAAATTCAGATAAATGAATTTTTTTTTTCCATCATGGCGGGAAAATACACGAGACCTACATTTGCAGAACAGATAGAAACATACTTAGTTTATTAAGTTAAAAGCTTCTGCGATCATAGAAATTGGAGTGAATAGCAGAGTCTAGTTATTTCTCATGGAGATAAAAAATAAAGATGGAGAAATGCATTATTTTACAAAAATAAATTTTTCTTAGTAAAATAAAATGGTTGATATCTATCATCAGATAACCATTCAGATGCAATTTTGTAGAAATCTTTCGTGTTTTATTTTAAATAAGGTTAAAGTTCCGTTTCGAAATTATTTGTGCTCTATTTTTGAGTTCATTATCATAATTTTAAAACATAGTTTAATGAAGAATATTATTCTGAATTGGCAAGCATACTTTCAGCTTTCATGCTACACCAACACAGAGACATTTCATGTCCGACAGCTGAATTACTATGCTTGTAAATCTTCAGCATAGTAATTCAGTGCAAATCTTCAGTGGAATCAGTAAATCGCAAATCTTCAGTGGAATCGACCCTACTTGATTCGAACATTTTATCTCTAATTCGAAGTTATATTCCCAGATCCCCTCTCATTTTGATACGCAAAATATTACATATTTAATAATTAACATTTTCATTTTTGAGTCTTACTAAGTAATGCGAAGTGTTTTATTTCTGCAATTGTGCACTTTTATTACAATAACTTTTTAAACTATGCATATAGTTTAACATGATTTATATTTAATTATTTTAAAGCTTGCAAACATTAAAAGACTAAAAAAGTATATTTAAAAAATATTTTCACTAAAGAACACAAGCAATAAAATATATATACTTTATAAAATGCGTTTAAAAAAGAAAGGTTATTACAAGTACTATTCGAAGAAACGAGAGCCTATAGCATTTTAAAGGTCGTAAAAAATTATATTACATTTTAAATTTGATGTCTTTCTCTATAAAAATTGCTTAATAAAACAATAGTAAGCTTTACCGATTCAAAATCAGAAAAATTATAAACTTATATTTTACATTAAAATCTTATTATTAATTACATGAAATTTATTTTAACAAAATGCTAAATTACATATTATAATCTAATATCACATGTCAAAGACTTTTTTCATTTTAAATGATTACTTTAATTTGATTTCATTTTTATCATTTGCGGCCTAAATAGACTACTTTTAATATAAAAACCATTGTATGCATTCTAAATAAAATATGAGTAATATTTTTCATAGCTTGTACTATACATAAACGTAATCAGAATGAAATCGAAAAAAGTTAGTTAAAATCCCACTTTCTCATACTGAAAAAAAAAAAGTAAAGAAATTTTTTGTCAAAAAGTCTTTTACAACAGGAAGATAAAGGCATTTTTCAATAGACTGAATTCTGATTTATTTAATATATATATATATAATTCCTCGCAGTTTAATTATATTTGCTTAAATTTAACTCTGTTAAAATGCATTTAATTGCCTTAGTTTAATGGAAGAATATGAACGTACGGAAAGCAGTTAAATGAGAATTAAAATTGCATGAATAAGATAGATATTCATAAGGTATAATTACGTTGGCGAATACCAAAATAGCGACAGTTTTTTTTACACAAGATTAATGAGTCACAGTTATAAATATTACTTAATAATCATTATTTGGATTCATCAAACAATTAGAATGAATTTTCAACTGATTTATGTTTTTAAAATTTTGAAATATTAGAAATAATATATTTCTTGGTGATATTTTCTTTACCGTTATGATCCCGACTATCATTTAAATGCAAGGCCAACTAATGCGGTCATTAGATTAAAATAAAAACGTATCAATGATTTAATACTCATGATTTATTTGACTCCAAATAGTTGAAAAGCATCATACAATTGGACAGAGTAGTTGCTCGTTTAAGCATACATAATTAACTACTTTTAATGGAAAAAATTATCATAAAAAGGGAGCAAAATGTTAAATCGTTTTTAAAGTTTTCAAACCAGTTTCAAATTATTGCTGTTTTAGATTAAAGTGCAATGGTATTTTAAGTCGAATAACAGAAATTAAAGAGTAGAATTAAAAAAAAAGAATACCAGAATTTTAGTAATAAATTTTAAATATTGCATGAACGATTTCCTAAATATATATAAAAAAAATATCATGATTATCATGGTAACGTTTCGTTTATGATTCCCACTTTTGACTCATCTATATTCTACGCGTCATTTCTCTTAATGATGATTTAATCATTAAAAAGAAGCAAACTGTTTTAAATATTTTTTGCTAGTTTTCAAACCAGTTTCATTTAATTATTGCAGTATTACATTAATGCTGCAATGGCATTTTAAATCAAATAACAGAAATTAAAAACTAGAATTTAAAAAAAAAATCGAGAATTTTAATAATAATAATTAAATAACGCATGGACTATTTCCTAAACATGCATAAAATAATCATTATCATGGTAATATTTAGCTTATGCTTCACACTTTTAACTTATCTATATTCTACGCGTCATTTCTCTGATTGTAGAAAAGATAGAAAATAGAATTGAAATAAATGGCAAATAATAGCTTTTCTACAATGAACAAGATCTATAATTTACAGAAATCATTTTTTAAACTATTGAAAAACCATTACTAAAGATCAGTATAGGAAAATTAAATTCAAATAAAATACATTTATGGCCTTTCTTTCAATATTTTATTTTTAAAATAATTGTAGTTACAGCAAAAAAAAAATGCATTTTAAATATGACAGAATCTTTTAAAAAATCGAAACAGTATACATAATTTTTCATAACTTAGAAAGCTTTAACACTAAAATAAAAAAATATTTTATTTTTAATCCGTATTATAAAAATAGCAAATGTGTGTCGCTTGTTTTAACGTGCTTGCCTTATACATTTCTTAAATCTTAAAAACCGACAAAAATCAAAATTGCATTCGATTATAAATTTCCAATTGTATATTATATATTTTTTATAATAACTTTGCACCAACTTTTATTAAGACGATCATTTCTTATTAAAATGAATTTGTTTTTATTTCGATATGATAAAAGTAATTAAACATGGAATTTAGATGGCATTCATAAACATATTTAAATTCCGAGATTACTTACTGGGAAACAGTGTTAGATTAGTTCTTATTTAAAGAAAAATAATCAAATTAAGCCAATTCCAATTATATTAATAACTAAATATTGTATATTAATTTTTTTATTATTATTAAGACGAATCGATTACTTCATAAATGTGTTAAATTTTATTTTTATGACAAAAGATTTCTAAAAAGTTGCTACTGTAGATAAGGTATGATTAAGAGAATGCGATAAATAAATAGGTTAAATCTTCTCTCAAATATTCCTACCACTCACAAGTAAATTTAGCGTTTATTTTTTCACCAGAAGCAATGTTATAATTCACGGCAGTATATTTATTATTTAAGAAATGAAATCTTACAAACAGTTTTCATTTATGCACTTATATACAAGCATTTGCTTAATAACAACTTCTGAATTTACAAATTTTATAAGCATAAAAAGTAGACCTCCAAAACTCTTGCTGAATTCATGAAATTAAGAAATGCATTCATAAAGTTATTTGATATAGGATAAAATGAAAATTGTTAAATTCTTTTATAACTAATAGTTTTGGAAATGTTTGTCAATTAATAACGCAACAAACAATAGGTATAAAGATAAGTGAATTACTTGAATTTCAAAAGTGACACTATGTGGCAAAGCCATTAATTAATCCGCTGAATAAATTAGTGAAGCATGGAATGAACTATATTAAAGCCTTATTTTTGAATAAAAATTAGATTTTAAAACATAAATAATATTTTTACACCTCGGACATTAAACAACGTTTCCAAAACTACAAATGAATGAACAAGTATCACCATAGATAAAACATCTACCAGGCAACAAATTCAAATTAGTATGAAAATGTAGGAATTCAATTACTTACGTAAGATATCATTGGAAGATTGAGGGAAGCTGAAACGGTAGCCTCAACTTCGCAAGAGTTCTCTGGTCCGAAAAAGGCTATCACACCTTTACGCCACATATTGATGACGGCATTAGTACCTTGAAGAGTTTCACCCTTCGTGTCTTCAAATATAAATTCCAGGGTGTAATTGTCTGGCAGAACATGTTGATCATTAACTTGCTGCACAGCGTAGGTCATAGCACCGCTGATGATGTGACCTTGTCTGTTTTTGCCATGGTAGCCATAGATGTTGGCTAAGTAACCAACAGTCAGATTGTTGGCTGCCATAACAGACACTCGGCACACGTAACATAGTAGTAGTAAAGTGACCAGCGGATTAACTAGTGGGTTACTCATGAGTTTCTTTGGAAGGTTGATAAGGTAAGGAATGAAAATGCAAGGAACATTCAGGTTTTGACATGGCACTTAATATGCTTTAAAACTTTATCCGGAATGATAGTTCGTCTTCGAAATTCAGATATTGGTAATTTGCATAGCATGTGGAAATAAGTTGAACTAACTTTCTTATATATTTTTGAAATTCACTTTATAGAAAATTGGTGAGAAAATTGTGCGTAAATTGAATGCGAGTACCAAAATTGTTTCAGTGGAAGCCAATGATTGAGCAATTATTTCACAAGAATGAATTCTATGAAACATCAAATTGAAGCCATTCCAAATATAACGTAAATGATAAACTTATAAAACTGCTTTAGTCTGCAAGTTTTAATTGGTAAATATACAATCACACAATTTATGAAATTTCATTTGAAGATTTAGCAGCAGTTCAAATATTACATAGAATCCCATATACACTCACAATCAATAATTGTCAGTGTTATTAAGTAATAATATTCTTTCGTTTTATGTGATTTATTAATGGAGCAATGACTACCGATTCAACAAAACTGTTTCGCATATTTGGCACGGAAGTCAATCATTAAATTATCAGCAGCTAATAATTTTAACATTTTATCACATTAATTAATTAAAGAGAAAAAATCACAACCAAAAATATATAAATGACACAGAACATACGTATGGAATTCTTTTTAATATATTTATGCTGTTTAAATACTTTCCAAATAAATAATACTCTTTCAAAAACAAATTGAGCGATTTTTCACTTGTTTCTGTTTCAAATTTCCTTGTTTGCATTTATAATGCTTATATAAATATTCATTTAACACACAGAATTTTGCATAAAAATATTTATCGGATTCTGTACACGTTGTTTTATCAACACCGATAAGATATAAATTAATTAAAAATTGACTATGATTTTGTGAATTATAATGAGCGTTACACAATAAAATAAATATCACACGCCAATAATTAATTGAATCAAGTCAGATTTTTTTTTAACAAAAATATTTCTCAAGATAAACAATCGCGAGGCAGTTGGAACTAACAGTGAGCACCTACCTCTTTATAAAAACATGCAACATATTTTATGAGTTGCGTTTAACATTCCATAATAAATAACATAGAAGCAACGGCACATTTAGCAACGCAGAAGTTAAACAACTAGATTCGATTTCGCAAACACGAACTTACTACTGGGAAAAGTTGCCGAACACTTGTTGCGCGCTCGCTGCACACACAGCACTAAACGAAAAAAACTTTCACAATAGGAATTCCTATCAGGTGATTTCGAATCATAAGGTAGTTTCTGTTTCTTTTCCTTCCCAAAGAGAACAAAAAATAGAACAACTTTTCAAAGTCGTCTGCTACTCGTGACTGATCGGACCGGCAACCAAATGATACTGAGGAGGCTTCATTTAGGGTCGAAATTTCAAAGAGCAAACCAGAACTCGGTAAACAGTAGAGTGACCTCGGATTCGAGATAGCGTTCACTACTGCTGCCAAACGAAAAGTGCGAGCAGACGACTATCTGCTCAACCCCGCGAACGAAGACCTGCGCGATTTTGTGCCGCTCCCCTGCTCGTGCCGAGCGCTCTGAGTGGTTGCGGCGTCTGAGAAGACGACCGCCGCCGTTGGAACAGCGCACGTGAGTTACGGTTACGTCACTTTCGGGGCCTCGCGACACGTGGTTTTGCGAACATGGCACTGCGATGCTGTTTCGTGTTCATTGATTGATTTGTCAAGCAAGTTGTACACTAAGAATACAAGAAAATATAAAGCTGTCTTAAGGTTTTTAAAGGAACTCTTTTAATGTGTCAGGCAAATGAACACATTAATAAAAGGTGAAAAATGAAGTCACAGTTTCGAAATAGTCAACACAAATCTCTTAATTATTTAGTTTATGTTAGGAAAAAGCAAATTTGAACTTCGACTGTTTTTTTTTTTTTTTGTAAAAAAAAAAAAAATTATTTTGTAATATTATGTTTTAGAAAAAAAAATAGTTAAGTTAATAATTTAAGAATATATTAGATTGCGTGAAAGATTTTTAGAAAATCTTGATTTGGATTATGAAAAAGAATTTTCATTAATATATAAAACGATTGAAATAATAAAAATAACTATGAGAAAACGTGAAATGGATGAATACGGCATTCTGTTCCATTTAAGTGGAATAAAGCAATTATTTTTAAACTTGTTGTGTTTGTTTGTATATTTATTTATTTATTTTTGAATTCGTTATCCATATTTTTTACTGGTAAAAAAATTGCAATCCCAAGGTTTTTTTTTTTTTTTTGAAAAAAAAAGACTTTATTTTTGAATTGAAAAATAAATAAAACGATTATTAATAATTCTTTTATTTGAAATTAATTTTATTTACCGAAGCGATGGAAAGTTATTTGCTGATTACGCCAATATATATATATATATATATATATATATATATATATATATATATATATTTAAATTGGAAATATTTATCTCTGATATTTTTTTTTTTGTTATTTTGTGCGAAACATTCGAAAATTTCCAAATTATTTTAAGCATTTCAATAATAAAATGTCTTTTATTTCTATTATCTGAATCTGAAAGCTAATTTTCCTACATTTTGATACAATAATTTGGAGGCTAAACATTTACTGAAACGTTAAATCAATAATAAATAGCATCTCAAATTTCTAATTAAAATGCAAATTCTTAAGTTTGAGGAAGTTTAAAAAAATGTTTTTATGCCATTGAGAAATTATAAAATGACTCCTTATAATTAACAGTAATCCAAAGTCAATAACTTAAAAGTTCTCAAACTATCATTGGCCAAAATGTACACTTTCATCGAAGTACAGTATCAACTGCAATCAAAATAAACCATAAAATGAAAGAAATGAAGGAAATAGAACTTCTATCTCAGTAAGATTTCACACCTTGATTAATCGATCTCTACGGTAGAGTGCTCACTAAATAAATAGAGGTGATATGTTTTCTTCTCTTTTCTTTTGATGTGTTTTCTTCTTTTCACTCCTTACAACAGCATAAATCTTTTCAAGAATGGTAATATCATCCAACCTTTTTTCAAAGTTATGTCTGATTAATTTAGTACTTTATTTCCCATTCCTTTAATATTTTTTCCAAATCTAATGTTATAAGGAAAATCTAAAATAACATTTGTTATAACTTCTTTTATCTCAAAACTACTCTAAAATGGAAAAAAAAATAAAATAATTTTTTAATAATATCAAAAGAATAAAAATAATTTTTTATCTAAAATCAAAAGCTGTTTTTATTTCTGAAATTAAAAAATAGTATCAAAAGTTCAATTATGTTAGTGTAAGAAATTGAATTTTTACTGTTATAGAAATTATTTTTTTTAAATTTAATTATTACTTCAAATTATATTTTACAATAAATATTTTTTTAAGATTCTATAGTGATATTATTAGTTATTAGATGCAGAGCCGATGCTAAAAGATTTTTGTAAAGACTAATTTAGTTTAAAAAATAAGTAGAAAAAATATAAAAATTTAGGATGATAAATCTATGATAAAAATAATTCAAATTTATGTTACTTTGTAAAAAATTGTAGAACTAATCGTCTTCCTATCTAGAGTTTGGAAAAGAGGATTATTTGAAAAAAAAACGTTCAGTAATCATTTGCGATTACTGAACGTTTCTAAGTGCTTTGCAATCATTAGTTAGCTTTAAAGTAGTATTTTATTTATTTTGAATATTGAGATAATCTTTGTAATATATCGTAAAATTTACTTATTTACACTATATTAATATTCAAGAAAGTTTATTCTTTATGATGCCATTTTATGATCTAATTGTAATCTTTATCTTTAATAACTGCCTTCCACCCTAAATATTTTACAAATAGTCCACCCCAAATAGAAATGCAGTGAAATGCATATTAATGTACAAATTAAAGTTTTATTCACCACTAAAAATCATTAATTCATGATAATTTAAGACGTGCATCTTTTATGGTGCCTTTAATCCTTTGAACCAGATCCGCGCAACGCCCAGGGGTCCATTGAGGCTTTCTAGGAGGTTTCGATGGTTTATCAAAGGCGACAAACATATTTCTCTTTACAGATTCAGAATTTAAAAAAATTCTCTTTTAAAGAGAAATTTCATCAACTGAAGAATAGCTGATAAAGGTTTCCTCAGATGCTTTTATGTTTTTCGAAGAATAATTTAAACTTATCAGGAAAAGAAAAAAAAATTCTGAATCTTTTCCGAAACTCTGCAGTTTTAAGTATTTCCTAATTTTGTAATTCTATGAAAAAAGACCTTTCATTTTTATTCCATCTTAAAAAATAATTACGATAGATAAAATAAGAATAGTATATCATATCTTAAAAATAATAAAGATAATTTAAAAGGATAATATATGAAATTTAAGATCTGATGTTTCCTTAAACTTAGCAGTATAGACTCTATTGATTGTAAGCTTCACAGAAAAGTTCTTTTTGGTACTTCTCTATAATAACATTTTTCATTAGTTGCATTTTTTGTGAAAGGGAAGGATTTTTATTAATCCTTCGGAGAATTTTGGTCTCATCATTGTTATCTACTCCCACACAAAGTCTTCAATATCATAAAATATTCTTTTGATACTTGCTACTACTTACTACTTCTGATTGGCGTCCATCCAGCTTGTTACGTTTTTTGGGTTATATTCATATTCAATCGCACAGAAAATATATTTATAAACAGATATTCTTAGAGCAATTTCTTTTTTTGCAACTTTTTATACTGTACAATTGGTTTTCAACAGAATGCTAATTTGCTTAAAAAATTGTCTGCTTTATACAACGTTTTGTAAAATATTAAATATTTCAAATCTAACCCATTGCGTTCGGATGTTTCCTTTCAAGCACCATTCAAGGTGGTGCAGCATTTTGAAACTTCATTTATTTATTTTTTAATTTTGATATCTAAAAATACTTACATACCGATAAGAAGATGTAGATTAATTTTTCGAAGAAATTCAACTTAAACCAATTACCGTACAATCCCGAGTATCCGGCCAAATGTGGCGGAAGGGTAGGCCGGATAACAAAAAACCCGAATAGACTAGAGTTCTATGAACTCATTTCTTTGACCACCAATACAGAATAGAAAGTTTTTATAACAAAACTCTCTGTTATAATTCGTATTTTCTCACTTCTTATTGAGTATTAACCCCTCCATTTATCTCAAGCCACGTAGAAAGTGAAAGCGTCCACGACCCGATGAATCATAGAAGTAGTTGCCGGTAACGAGCCGAGTTAAAACAGAAGGTTATATATGTTTACTAGCTGCCTTTGACAACCAAACGGTTAGTCAGTATTAATGTTCGCTAAAATGTTCAATTAATATTTTTTGTAACTAATATAATATAAAAAAATATTTTTAAGCTTCAGATTTTGATAGTCATAATATTCATTTACACTATTATGTAGGCCTTAAGACGTTCTGTTTATTGTATTACGCACTCTTTCTAAGTTTGTATAATGCCCGTAGAATTCATTTTAAATTAAAGTGGAAATAATGAAACTAAAATTAATAGAATACGTATTTTAGTGAATCTCAGCATGCCTTTAAAAAAATATGAGAATTGAAAACAGAAACGTTCGGCATTGAAGTCTTATGTGCACTACAGAATAATTTTCATAATTTATAATATCTCAAAGAATTATTCAACAAAAATTTCACCGATTCAATTAGTTTTATTTTTAAAAGGATATAAACGCTATCAATAATAATATTTTATTTTATTTCGGTTTATTAATAATTTCAAAAAAATATGAAGTATAAATTTTAACAGTCCTTTGGTCCTAAGGAATCATATTCTGCAAATCATTCTTGACTAACTTTTAAATAAAAAAAATAAACGTTTCTATTTTCTGCGTCCAAATCTGACCGATTTATTAAGTTTTGAATATACAGCAATCAACATTTGCGTAATTCGTTCAGACCAATCATTCTTGTGAAACTCTGCGAGATGATTGGTTTCTTTGAGACGGTCGATGAAGTGATCTATAATGACCCGTTTTTATGAAATAGTGATGTTGAAATTTTCATAAATCGATCAGCTTTAGGGATTGATTTAGTTGATTGGAGCGCAATTCTTTTTATTTAAAATATTAGCGTCTTAAGAATATTTTGTTAAATATGACTCATAGGGCACAGGATACATGTAAAAATTTAAAATTAGTAATTTATCAGCATTTATTGACTCAAATTATGTAAAATATTATTTTTATTTCATTAAGACCATTTGTTAACAAACGTATATCTGTTACTAAAGGTTTACAAATTAGCTGTTAGGCTCCAATTAAAGGAGATATCATGAACATATTAAACTATATTTGCCTTAAATAAAACTAAATGAATTAATAATATAGATATTGCGAAAGATCATTGAAAACGTTTCCTTACATTTACTTTTCAAAAAATATCATGTTTAATAATTATTTGATTTCATACAGACCACGTGCTAAAAATTAATTTTTTTTATATTTAATTTGGAATGACGGCTAACTTATTTTTTAATTTGAACTTTTGTCAATATGATGGCAACGCCTTGATAAAAGTTAATTTTTTCCCCGTTAACGTGCAACGTACTTGTGCAACTTAATTTTATTTTACGCTCAATAAATTGTTGAAAAATATGATTAAATTATTTTATAAAGATTCTTTAAAAGAAGAAATTTTATTTGTTCGTTAAAACATTAGTATTGTTGAAAAGATTATTTTTTGGATTTCAATATAATGTAAAAGTCGGTTTTGTGTTGTAATATTTTTGGAAATTATAGCGGAAAAACGCCAGAATTTATTTTAATAAATAAAAATTTTAATTAAAAATTCAAAAAAAATAACTCCGAGATGCACATTCCCGGCCTCCCTCCAATGTATACACGTGCCAAATTCGGTAGCTGTAGGTAGAACGGTCCGGCCTGTAGAGTACCAACACACACACACACACTGAGCTTTATTATAAATACTAGCCGAATTTGGCGACCAGCCGGTTCGCCAGTATTACCGCTGGCTACAATTTTCAATTAAATATTTTAAGTAACTGGTCTTTTAATAGATTCTCAAACAAAACATTCTTAATCTTCAAATTTTGATAGTCATACAAAACTTATATTGTTGTTTAGATCGTTTCGTTCAATATATTATATATATTTTGCTAATTTGTTGTCATTTCCGGTACAACTTTAAATTAAAGTGGAAATGATGAAATTGCAATTAATATAAAGATATTTTTCACTAAAACCAAGCGTTTTATTTTATTTATCATCTTTATTGTTATTTATTTATTATTAAAATTATTGAATATGAGTATTGCAAACAGTATCGCTCGGTATTTAAGTCTTATGTGAACTACAAAATATTTTTCATAATTTATGTAATATCTCAAACAATAATTCAACAAACATTTCTCAGATTCAGCATAAAATTCAGTTTTTAGTTTTGTTTTCAAAAGGATTGAAATGAATAATAATCATATTTTGTTCCGGCCTATAAATATATTTCAAAAATTATGAAGTCTAAATTTAATGCAATAAGGTATCATATTCTGAGAAATATTCTGGACACACCAAATTTTAAATAAACGAATGAATGTTTCTATTTTCCACGATCAACTATGAAGTTTTGAATGTTAAAAATTTAGAAAAACTCAACATTTTCATAACCTTAGGACAATTAATCTTGAGAAACCTTCGCTCTGATTGGCGTATTTTCTTTGAAACGATCGATGGAAAATCTAAAATTATCCTTTTTTTATTGAATAGTGATGTTCAAATTTTCATAAATCAGTCAGTTTAAGTGATTGATTTAGTTGATTGGAAATTAACTCTCTTTATTTAAAATATTAGTGTTTCAAGAACATTTTGTTATTCGTGATTTCCCCAGCAGAAGCTTTATGTAAAATCAAAAATTCGTTATTTATTAGAGCATTTATTGAATCAAGTTACATAAAATATAATCATTTTCCATTTTAACCATTTTAACAGATCTGTGTCTTACTAAAGGTTTACAAATTAGCTGTGTGGCCCTGATTTGAATGGATATCCTGTTCATATTAAACAAAACTTGCCTTAAAATAAAACTGATTTATTGGATTAATAATATAGAGAGTGTAAAAGATCATAAAATAATTTTTCTTGAATTTATTTTTTAGAAAAAATAATATTTTATATTTGTTTCAGACACGTGCCGAAAATTATATTTTTGCAGATTTCATTTCCAAAAAGATTTAATTTATTTTTAGTTGGAGCTTTAATCAATGTGATGGCAACAATTTGAAAAAGTTAATTTTTTCCCATGAATGCGAAACGTGCTCGTGCAGCTTAAATTTTATTTTTATTTTGTACGAAAAAAATTGTTGAAAACTATAGTTAAAATATTTATTTAAAAATTCATTAAAAATAGGAATTTAATTTTAAGGTTAAAACATTGCTATCACTTAAAAGATAAATTTTTGATCTTTAACTTCATGTAAAAATCTTTTTTGTGCGGTAATATTTTTGGAAGTTATAGCAGAAACACGCCAAAATTTCGCTTAATTTTTAAATAAATAAAATTCTAATTAAAAATTTGAAAAATTAACCCCCAGATGCACATTCCCGGCCTCCAAGGTAACACGTGCCAAATTTGGTAGCTGTAGGTTGAATGGCCTGGCCTGTAGAGAGCCAACACACACACACACATTGAGCTTTATTATAAGTATAGATAAATAATCTCTTGATATTTATTTAATCGTTTTTGTTATCAATTTTCTAAAACCTAATATATTAAGGCTTTCAATATAAAAGTGAACAGTATTATTTTTAATTCGAAATTTTTAAATTACTATTTTCTATTGATTCAAAAACTTCGAATATCATTAAAACGCTTCTATATACTCTTTTGGCTTATCGGCAATATAAAATTTTCTCTACAATCATCCTACTGACAGGAATTAAAAACTATTTTATTGTTATGATTCAACAGTGCATACCTATGTTTAAACAGTGATTGTTAAAATTCAATATTTGTTGTTAACAATACTTGAAATTATTATTGATGATATAACAATGCAATTATAATCTAACAATACACTATTATCTGCTTGTTCGCATTCAAGTGTGGTGAGTTTGAATTTGTTTGCGATTTCATCAAGTGAATTTAAGTCATTGAAACTGCGGAGATTGCTATCTGTCCTTGCGCTTTTATCCATTTTCTGCCGAATCTGTTTTCAATATTCTGCCTAGAATTTTTCAATTGCCTTCACTTCATTCAATTTGCAATTTACCTCTTCATCATGGGCAACTCGGGCATGAAAAACAGGAAAAAAACTGCTGTTTCTG
The DNA here is from genome assembly GCF_947563725.1 of Argiope bruennichi. Lineage (NCBI taxonomy): Eukaryota > Metazoa > Arthropoda > Arachnida > Araneae > Araneidae > Argiope > Argiope bruennichi. The sequence goes on along the minus strand of NC_079151.1, from coordinate 22,947,050 downwards.
TGCAGACAGATTATCAACAAAATCAAGCAACCAAACATGTTTCAACTTTGACTGATATTTACGGCTCTGGCGAAACTGGAGTATATGTGTTTGATGTTGATTCTTCACAGTCTGATTTTGAAGATATAAAGACTAAATGTATTCGACAGGGTGATAATCCTTTCTTGGACAATTTTGTTGAATCCCCGATTGAATTAAAACCAACTAATCCATTCTTGGACAATTTTGATGATTTTACAGATGTGAAAACAGAAACAAATCCTTTCAAAACTGATATTTATTCGAATGAGAAAACATTGTTTTTATACCAGGAAGTTGATGAACCTCCAGAAATAGATCCATCCTGGTTTGAAATGGACGAACCTGAACTAATTGAAATATTTGGAAACTCCAAAAATATCTTCAGTGTTCTTATCAATCCTTCGGAAAACGACTTTGCTATAAATTCATTTTTGGCAAAAAATCCTTTCGAACTTACAAATAAAAATCCGTTCAAAGAACCAATCATCGCAAATAACAATCCCTTTTCTTGTATTTCAAATGAACAAAAAATGTCTGAACTTAATACTTGTTCATGTCTAAAGCAAGATAATCTTACATTAGTGGCATCACGTCCCAACCATTATTTCAAACGAAAGGTGAACAAAGTTGCGTCTTGGTTGAAATCAAGAAATATGGCTACCAATTCACCATGTTATTTGAAACTAAAGTAGTATTTAATATTATTGTCGGGCAATAGTGAACATTTACTGTTACAGGTGTTTATATGCATATTTAAAATCTGACAATAATTATGTTGAAATAATTATGACAATTTTAAACTAAATTTTGAAAAAAATGGAAAAATGTTATTATATTACTTATGAGCTAACTTTTCAAGAATTGGGAGAAACATTTTACATCATCACTTCAATAGCTGAGATGGAACACTTAAATGATTCTCTGCCCTGTTCTACCAATATTATAAAACAGCCGTGTAAATCATTTTGGAACAATTTTTCGAGAAATATACAAACATTTAGTTTCTTCAAAGATTTCTGAAATTATATACTATATGACAAAGGCTGAAATGAAAGGACTTATGGATTTAAAAGCACAAGTTCAACAACCTGCTAAGAATCTCCTTGTCCTAATGGGCACGAGTAATCATTGTATTTATAGTACATATTGTATTTATTATTTTGTTTTTTCTGTGTTTGTTTTTTATATTTCATCTGCGGACTCTTATTTATTATTAAAACTGTGGTTTTTATATAATGGATATGTGCTGTGGGTATTTAATATGCATGGCATGATAACAGTAAATTGCAACTGTTATTACTGCTACTTGATTTGAAAACTTTCCCGACTACGACTAATACCTCACTAAGGTTAACACTGATTATGACTTCGGACATCAGCAAATTTCTGAGAAGAGGCTAATCAAGACTGCCATCACATTAGTGTCATCTTTATGGCTACAGAAATTCTTTCGCTTCATTTCCTACAGATTGCTGCAAACTTACCTTCTCGGTGACTTATGATTTCTATCTTGTTTCCTCATCCCAGCGGCTGAAGACTTATCAACTCATTCTGCTATTTCGATGGTTCTACAGTTTCCATCTCGCACAGTTTGAAAACGTACTAACTCGTTCTGCCAATTGGTGGTTCCAGATTTAGAATCTCGTTTTAACATCTCGGTCTTTAACATCTCGGGCTTTCCTAAACGCTCTGTCACCTCGGTGGTTCCTGATTCATCATTTCGACGACTCCAAGCTTGTTCTGTCATCATGGCTCTTCTATAACCATCCCGGATACTCCAAAAAGAACCTATTTCCTAATGATTTTATAGAATAAAGACTTTTTTATGCGATAGTCAAAATTTCCAATAGCCCTGTCATGATCCTTCACACAAATAAAATTTTAGGCTTCAATTTTATGTCTCATTATTGAAATGTTTATTGAATTCACTGTGTAATTTTATTCTTTATTTTATAAAATATAACTGAGTAAAATTCCAGTTATTATATAATTAAATTATCTTGTATTATACAAGTTTTTACTTGTAACTTGTACTGTATAAATATATCTTGTACTGTAAAAGTATATAAATATGAAAATCTCATTCTCTTTCTCAGACCATTAAATAATCAACATATTAAAATGTTTCTTAGGAAACTGCAGCTACAGTTAAACTAATACATTTGAAAGAAGCAAATATATTATTTTATTAAAAATCAGTGGATTAAAACAAAAATGAAAGAATTTTGATTGCTAACAGAAATGCTCTTAGCAAGTAGGAAATATAATGACAATCATGAAGTAGAGCATTAATAAATTTTTATTGATATCTAATTTAATAATATTCATTTCGGCCTTATTTCCTTACTAGCCGCCTTTGGCGACCAGCCGGTCCGTTAGTATTAATGTTAGCTAAAATTTCCAACTTAATATTTTATGTAACTTGTTCCCTTAATAAATGTTTCTGCAAAATATTTTTAAGCTTCAGATTTTGATAGTTATATATTTCAGTCATACTATAATGTATACCTTAAACAGTACTACTTATTGTACTTCTTATATCTCTCTCTAATTTTCTGTCAGCGCCCATAAAATTTCTACTTTAAATTTAAGAGGAAATGTTAAACTGCAATTAAAATAAAAACCATTTTTTGCTGAAATCAACTATACCTTTTTTTTTTAATATGAAAATTGGAAGCAAAATCATTGAAGTTGTATATGCACTACAGAATAATTTTCATATTTTATATAATATCTTAAGAATTATTCAACAAAAATATCTCTTATTCATCGTTTTTATATATTAATTTTAGACCAATCAACATTTTTATAATCATAGGCCAATCGCTGCCCAGAGACGTTGGCGTATCTTCTTTAAGACTGTCGCTGAAGTGATCTAAAAACGCCAATTTTTATAGAAGAGTGATTTTCAAATTTCATAAATAAGTCAGTTCTAGTGATTGATTTCGTTGATTAAAGTTCAACAATTTTTATTTAAAATATTGATGTCTCAAAATATTTGGTTAAATGTGATTCAAAAGGCAGAATACCTATGAAAAATTTAAAATTCGTAATTCATCAGATCATTTATTGACTCAATTCGCTTAATTTTTAATTAATTAAAATTCTAACAAAAAATTAGAAAAAACTCTCTCCGAGGTGCACATTCCCGGCCTCCAAGGCATACACATTACAAATTCCGTTGCTGTAAGTCGAACGGTCTGGCCAGTAGAGCACTAACACACACATTGAGCTTTATTGTAACTATAGATATACTGCACTGCAATAATTTATTAGAAAAAAAAGTAAATTAAAGGATATAAACTCTTCACATCTTAACATGAATTCTGTACACATCACTGCGGTCTCTTAAAAAAGTACTAAACACACCCCAAGAACAATTGACAAATACTGTACATATTATGTAGTTATAATCAGGAAATCGCCAACAACTGAGATCCATTGCACACTGATGAAATAGTGAACAACAAGCAGAACGCTGCTCTTTTCCTGTCACAACTTGTATTTTGCACACGACACGTAGGGGGATCATAGCAGATACTCGCTTCCAATGTCTTGGCAATGTTACCAATACAACGCCTTGCTTTCCTCATTTAATTATGATAAAAAAAATTAGGCCGGATCGTAAGGAAACTGGATAGTAGCGAACTGGATACTCCGGAGTGTACTGTATATATATTTATCTTTAGAAACAATAAACAAGTCCATGTATAAGGTGAAAAATTATACATCGAATTACTTCTCCGAGTTCAAAGGGTTAATTCTTGGTTGTATCCACGAAGTAACTGATCTTAAATAAGAAAAAAATTTAGGCTTTATTTTTTTATTAAGTAATATATTAATATAAAAGTTACCGTTTCTTACAGATTTTTTCATTATTATTAAATCCACTTCTTTACCCCTTCATAATCCTTTCCAATCCATAATAAGTTTATTTCTTCGGAAATCTGGAAGGAACATATTAGATTATAATCATTATAATAATTGTATATGTGAAAACTTATATTTACAGACTATAACTATCTTTGTAAGAAGGAAATTTATTTCTTAATTGCATCTGTGCATTAATTTCTCATTCATTTAAGAGCTCCAATTTTTAAAGGTATTCAAATAAAAAGCAAAAGTATTTCTGAAATTTTCATTAAATCATATTATTTTGTTGCAAATGTTATACTTATAAAATAAATAGATACATAAAAATGACCAACATTAAACGATTAATCAAGTATTTGAATAGTTGAAGCACAATGAATAATTCAATATATAACAGCATAAACATAATAAATTTTTCCATGTTTCACCAAGTAAAATATTTGCGCTAGCTTAATTGCATTATAAAGATGATGAATGTGCTTGTATAAAGGCCGAAGCATGAGAAAATGTGTTTTCAGAAGACTTGGATATAAATGTACTATATTACCCTATTATCTGAGATCACTATTATATTAATTTCTCAACAAGCTATAATTTTCCTCCAATTTCTTTCAGAATTAGCTTGATATAAAACTGAGTGATGAGGATAATGTCATTAAGGAAAATATTGGGTAAGAGCAATTGCCTATCTCTTTCTAATCTATAATGACAATGTTTACACTCACCAAATTTGTTTTGATCTTAAAAAGATCTACAATTTATGAAGCCATCTGAAAATAACAAACTATTAGTGGAGAGGAGGATTAATAATCATAATCTTTTTTCTGGCGGTGTTATTATCCTTAAGGCTTTGTTCGCAATGCTGATCAGGCCAATCCAATCAGTATATTAAATTATTAGCAATCAATTACTGAGTTGTTGTACAGTTGTACAGAATTATCTGATCAGTGTTTTTCTATTTTGAGAAATTGCGTAAGAAATAAATTTAAATTTAAATGAAAATTGTAATATGAAGGACACTAAATACTCATCTGTGTTATGCATCCCGTTAACATTTAAGTAGATCCGACAGTTGCATTTTATAATTTTTATATAAGTTTCATTCATTTATTTCCTTACTCGGGGTTATATATTACTTTTCTGTGTACAAAAAATATGAAAAGATAATATTGTAATATCCAAAAAAAAAATCATCTTAGCATTTTATTGAATTTTTACAATTTCCTCCACCCTAATTTTGAATCCCTCCACTTCCATTTTTCATATTATGTCTGCGTAAATGTCTGTTTGCAGGAATATAAACATAATCTAAAACTCAACAAACGAAATAGACGAAACTGTCAGTTTGATCTAAAATTACTGATTTGTATCAAATTTCGATAGAAATCTGTCTGCCTAAAGTGTATTTTAAGACGAACTAAAGTGAAGTATGTCAGTAAAATGAATTTTGATTATCTCGAAAGTTTATAAAATCTTTCTGATTATTTTTCACATCAAAAAGATGATTAAGAGGTATCAAAACTTTCACATATATTTTGATAGTATTTTCGAATTGTTGCATTATAGTAATTCAGAGAGTTAAAATCTAGAAAAAAATAAGTAAAAGCGTTTCGCTAAGGATAGTTAGAATGTGAACCTCATACACAAGAAGTCTGAGATGAAGATGATTTCAAACTCATTTTCTTCCAAATAGGATTATGAGAGTTTGGCAGAGAGAGTTTACCACTTCATTATCCTTTCGAAGCAGATTGCATCCATCTCCTTCCATTTTTCACATTATGCCTGTGCAAATGTCTATTTTCAGGAATATAAACATAATCTCAAATTCAACAAACGAAATAGACGAAACTGTCAGTTTGATCTAAAATTACTGATTTGTATCAAATTTCGATAGAAATCTGTCTGCCTACGTGTATTTTAAGACGAACAAAAGTGAAGTATGTCAGTAAAATGAATTTTGATTATCTCGAAAGTTTATAAAATCTTTCTGATTATTTTTCATATCAAAAAGATGATTAAGAGGTATCAAAACTTTCACATATATTTTGATAGTATTTTCTCAATGCAAGTAAGCAAACATGATTACCTGTAAAACCATAACAAAGTTGAAATGTTCAGAAACAATAGAAATAATATGTTTGATTTCAAAATTACTCTAGATACCCACTTTGTGAGTCTAAGCTCTAATATATTGCTTGTTTTTATTAGCATTAAAATAGTAATTCTAATTGTTTGTAAAATTTCTGTAATTAAGTAGGTGTTTCAAATTATGTTGGAGACTGAATTGAAGGCTTTATTCTTTCCGATATGAAGAAATACAGAGTTTTTCATTTTGATCAGTTTTATTACTAGCTATATACACGCTCTAAGAGAGCTGCGAAAAAAGACTTCATAACTTCGAATTAGAATCAGACGACGAAGTCGAAACTGGCCGCATTCAATCTTGAAGTTTGTGCTTGGTTGTATAACATGTTTAATGCTTGTGTAAATGTTCAATCTAGTTTTCGACTGCTTGCAAAATTTGCTTGAGTTGAATGATGGATTTATTATTTTCAAAGTTATTCATGACTTCTAATATTCTGCAATATCTATAACACTCTAAACTACCGAAAATGTCGAATTGAAGCCGGTGTTCTTGCACAGAGGTAGCGCATCTTCCCCGAGATCTGGCCGTCCCGGGTTTGAATCCCGGTTCGGGCATGGTTGTTCTTCATCTGTGTTCTATCTGTGAGGTGTGTGAATGTGCCCCCTGTAAAAAGGGGTTGTGCAAGTGTGAGTTTCATTTTTATATGAACTGGAAGTCAGATTTCTGCCCTCGGGTGCTCAGGGGTCTTTACCCTCAGATGCTTCTGCAACCCGTTTCCGTGGTAACGCGGACACGACATCATCATCATCATCATGTCGAAATGATGCAATATAGTAATTTAAATTTTTCAGAGAGTTAAAATCTAGAAAAAATAAGTAAAAATGTTTCGTTAAGGATAGTTAGAATGTGAACCCTATTCTCATACACAAGAAATCTGAGATGAGGAGGATTTCAAACTCATTTTCTTCCAAATATGAATATGAGATTTTGGCACAGTGGTCTGAAAAGATGTGGGATTTTATAACCACTTCATTATCATTTCGAAGCAAATTGTGAAATTTTTTTATATGAAGTTGATTATGGTTCAATATTTACAAGAAAGTGAAGAAAAAAGTCCCCAATAAAATTTGAAAAATTATGAGAAGTGGTGTTGCTTGTTAAACGATAATTCCATCCTAAAAAAGCTTCAAATTCATTGAGTTTAATACGAGTTTTTATGACTTTAAAATCACATCTGTTCATGATGAGACAATAATATCATTACAAGTTAGAGTAATGAAAATGGCACTGAATCAGAGGTTATGCTATTGAAAAACATTTCCGAAGTTCTAATTTCGAAAAAAATGGCTATTTATGCGAAACGGTATAAAATGTACTTCATGCTGCATTCATTTAAATTAAAATTTGAATTTTTAGGTGCTTAAAATGGCATCATTCTATTTAATCAATTTCATACACTTAAGAAATAATTTTCCAAAATGAATTTTAAATCTCCAAAACTATGTTAATTAGAGATTTAATAGGTATTCCAAACGAAATGACTTTCTTGCAAGTAATCTCATAGCAGTAGAGAAAATGTAAACATATTTGTTATTTAATTTGCTTGTAATCAACTTTTAAAATAATAAATAGTGACCAATTTGTTTTGATTAATCGCTTCCATTATATGAAATTAAAAAAAAATAATGCTATTCTGATAAGTTTGATCGGGTTTAAAGCTTTTTCTGAATAAATTTCGTGAAGTTTCGTAAACGTATATATATTTAGAGCCTTAACGCTAAATATCCGATATTGTCCATTTCTAATGGCACATATTCTATCCTATTGTCTGATCTACCTTAATATCAGTATTTTGACTCACAGTGTAAGCTCATTTTCCCGCAGAGAAGAAACTCTTAAACTGACCATTAACTCTTTGGAATTGAAAGTGGATCATGATAAATCCGTGCTTCACTTCTAAGATCATAAGATCATGCCGCTACAGAGAGACGGGAAAGCTCCTTTTAACTAAAATTGCTACGCATCGTTCAGTATTCATGATCAAGTCTCCGTCTTCATTACCGTCTCGAGTTAGGTAGATAATTTTATCAAACATAATGACTCAAATTGAAGCACAGCTTCAAAAATCATTTGAAGATTTTTAAAAAAAATTTATTATAACAATTAATATAAATAAAATAAGATCGTACTTCAACTCAATCGAAGTTTCTCTTGATTTTGCATTTTGAAATTAATAACTGTTGAAAAATAAAATTGAAAAGTTAAATTTTAATTTAACATTTGGAACGAATTTAATAAATGTAATTTAATAAATGTAAAATTATGTAGATAAACTAGTTTTAGTAAATGTATAAAAAATCCTGCGATCATGAAAGGGGTCAATACTTTCTAAACTTACTAATTTTACAGCAGGAAACAAATTGAATCCAAAGTTTCAAATGAGACATCTTCATTATCGTGTTAAATGAAATATTTAACAACATTTGAAAAAAAATCATTATTATCATTTCTACAGAATAGAAAATGGCTTCAACAATTTCATAGAAGTATAATAATTAGTTTCAAACTTTATGCAGAAATATTTGATTCATAAGTTTAAAACAGAAGTTCTTAAAATATAATAAAGAAATCCTCCTATTTCATCCTTTTCATACTTAACAAAAATTAAAAACAATAATTTAAACTTTATTTAGAAAGTAGTTTTAAATAAAAAAAAAACGATATCTTCAACGTATGTAGAAAAAATTCTACATTCTTCTATTCTTTTAAAAAAATTTCATAGGTTGAGTCATTGCTTTATATTTCATAACTACCGTTGTTTGCATAATAACCTAAGTGCAGACTCTAGAGTGATACCTTTTGTCTAAAATCAAATTGTCATCAAACTACATCAAATCAAATTGTTTATAATAAAACTCCCGAAGAACATTTAGAATCTGAGTGTAGCCAAAATAGAAATCTTGCTTAGAGCATAACTTCTGCAGATGTTTCAATCAAGATAAAGATCTCCCTTCAAGTTCTTCACCCGTAGTTACGCAAAACCTTGTTCATTACTTGATGAAAGCAATAGTGATGAATATCTTTTACAAGATTCATTCTTCTTGAATAAAAAGGAAGAGAATAAATATTCACTAAGTTGCATTTAATTATCCTTTACTGAAAAATATACCTTTTTTTTGCATAATTGGTCCTCTTCCCTGAAAGAAAATCAAACACTGCTTACATACGCAGAATAATGCAGAACGCATACAAATAAGTCATTGATTCCTATTATTTTAAATTAGCCACCTTTACATTGTGGGTTTTTCTGCCTTATATGAGGCAGTTTATAAAATTTATGTTGTCCACTTTAAGTTTTTTTCAATAGGTAGAAACAAGTTTTGCCTTTTCCTCACGTACAAGCAGTGTTTTGAAAATTGGGTTTTGTTATTAATTTCCATTTTTCATCTACGCATGCAGATTCGCTATTTGTGTTTTTGTATTTGAATATTTTTATTTGTATTCGCATTCACCGTATTTTATCTTTTTTTAAAATCTTTTTGTGCATTAATTCTTGTTTTACGGGATTTCATGAGGTTTGCTGGTCATGAGGTTCAATTTGTAGACGAAAGTCAGATTCCTGAATTCAGAAATAATCTTTGATAAAATCATTAGGCCAAATTTATTTTTATTCTTTTTAATTTTATTTTGGAATGTGCACATTTGTCTTTCCTTACTAATATTTCGTCTATGGCAATAAACAAGTTCACCCTGAATATTCGTTGTGCTTGAGCTCATTTAAATTCTTACGCATAGCCGGATAATCCTGCTTTCCGCAATAACGTATTTAAGATATCAAATTACAAAATTTGGTGAAGCAAGGTTATTTATCTATTCTGTTTAATGTGAAAAACAGCCACCCCAAAGGAGTCAATTATCTTATATTTGTCGGAAAAACATAATCGTCTTCGTTATCTGATATTTCAATACACACTGTTAACGCGACAATTTTTAATTCTTAATTCTTATATAAAATGTATCGCTGATTTCAACATTAAAATGAAGAGCCACATTTTCATTATATGGCAGATTTTAATGACGTGTACTGGCCTATAGAAGTCAAAGTACAGCATGTTTTTCTAAGCTCACCATTAAAATAAAAGTTGCAATATTAAATTTCACAGTTTATAAGCATGATAGTAACGAACTTTAAGAAAACTTATACGAAAACTACAGGGTGTCCCAAAAAAATGTATACACATTTTAGCAGCTGATAACTAAATTATTTCTTCTTTCTTTACTGACTGAACCCATTGAACCGAGTGATAGCAGACAGACTTGAATTTGAAGAAAGGAAATTTATTCTAAAATGCTACTAGAAGTATGAAAATGCAGTAGAAGTGCAAAGACAATTTTAGAGGGAGTTTAACAAAGAACCAAATACACGAGTTACCATCACTCGAATTAGAGATAAATTTGAAGCTGATGGAACTGTTCAGGACGTCCATAAACCTGCAACAGTTGTTCAATTGAGGGCAACCATTGAACATGAATGTACGAATATCCCAAGGGAATTTTTCCATCATCTGTGCTATTCCATCGCTTCGCGTTGTCAGCAGTGTCTGGAGCAGAACGGACATCAGTTTGAGAACGTGCGATAACAAGACAATAGAATGATATTTGTAGAATCTTTTACATGTTGGAAATTATTCGAATTATAATAAACCCCAAATATACAATTATTTAAAGTGTGTATACATTTTTTGGGACACTCTGCATAGCTACCACTTTTATTTTAATAAAATGAATACTTATACTGGAGTGGGAGTAAATGTGAAAAAAAATCTAACCTTTGCCATTTCGTGTATAAGTTTTGTGAATGATTGTAGATTGTCATTTGTTAATGGAAGTTGCATTAACAATATCCAAGAGAGTCATTGGCCTGCGGGAGATCGTTATTTAGCTCTTTCGACCTGAAGTAGGAAAAACGTTAATAGGACATCAGCTCATAGCAGATCATTTTGAAGGAACAGGAACTACTGCAGTGTGATGACGCCTTCAGAATATAGGTATGTATGCAAGAAGCCAGTTGTATTTATCTCCTTTAAGCCAGGACAAAGAGCTACCCAATTATGTTGGGCAAAAGAACACGTGCCCTGGACCAGTCTGTTATAGGATTCTGTACCCTTCAAAGAGGAATCCAGATTCACACAGGAAAGGGAACCTAGATTCAATTTCATCGGGTGATCTGGAGGAAACAACGCTCCAGATACAACCAATCCTTCATTGTTGAAAGTTATACTTACAGAGGTGGTGGAAGAATGGTTTGAGCAGGGATCTCTCTCGGTGGTCATGCTGACCTGTATGTGTTCTGTGGGAGAACTTCGAACGGTGTAGGCTACCAAGTCAAGATTCTTGATCCATATACCGGCCCATAGGACGCTGCTAGCAGTAAAGATTTTTTTTTTTTTAATAATGGACAGCAATTCGATTATACCGATCTCGGCGTATTGAGGACTCTGGAGACAAAGATGTGGATAGAATGGATTGACCAATTCGATCTCCTGATCTGAATTTGATAGAGCACCTTTGAAACTGCCTTGGAAGACAAGTTGCTGCTTTAAGTCCTCTACCAAGGTCATTAAATGAGCTGGAATAAAGATTAATCCGCTTCACATTTCGGTGTCTTATAACGTAATTCTAAGCATGAAAAATCGATGCTGCCAATATGTTGCAGCTATGGGTGCATTTCTTATCAGAACCCATTTTTGTGATGTTCCTGCTATATATTTCAACAAAAATGGAATTCCCTGCCAATAGTGTATATTTGTTGTCGTAAATTATGTGTTTGAACTTCAGAAAATATTTATGTTGCATTCATTAAAGAACTGCTTAGTTCACATTTCCTCCAGATTTCGTATTTCTAAGTTCATTTATTCTCAAATTAGACACAAAAGCAGGTGTAGACCATTGTATTTAATGAATTGAAATATTCTATTAAAAATTAAACACTAACCGGTGTACTTGATATCTTTCAGTATATACAGGAGTCTCTGCACTTCGCTATCAACTGAAGTTTTGTCCGGCATTCAAATCAGCCCTTAAGGAATTTCAATAGTCTCTGATTATTTATTTCCTTCTCATTTATGAATGAATATGAATGAATTATATATGAATATATATACCTTTTGTGATATTAGATAATATGAGGCCTCTTCTTTTTAATAAACAACAAATAAATATTAGGTTTATATTTAAGCGCGCTTTTAATTTCCCATCAAGCTAATAATTTATTTCTGTATCTTTGTGAAGTACACATTTTTATTTATTTATTATAACACATTGACTGGGTAGCACTCACATGTCTGCACATTATTATTTAAGTATGTATTTTTTCAGTATGTATAATTACTGTAATAACCAAATAAACGTAATGAGAGATAGATTAATATTAACACGTAATCAAGCACAATTTACCAGATTTCCAGCATTTAATAATTTACGGAATTTAGATATTTTACAAATCTATTTAATTTACAACTAAATGAACAAATTATTTTAAATCGAATTGCTTACGGTCTCTTTCAGCCATTTTATTTATCTAGTTGGAAATCCGTAACCACTTCTTCTTTAAAAAATCCCTTTAAATAGATTCCTATCTAAGTATATGCTGTGGTTGTTGATACGCTTTATTATGCTATTACATGACCTTTCGTGCTCTTCTAACAAATGAGAAGAGCTTGAGATGATTTGCATGAGCGATTTCTGCTCATGTTAGGGAGAAAGTCGTGCTTGACAAGGATTCATAAAACATGATGAATCTCCTCGTTTCTGATAAAAAATGTTTTCTGATTTAGAGATTAGCATATTACAAGCAACTGAAACGTCCATTCATTGGAGAAAAGCATTCTTAGAAGAGTGAGGTCTCTTTTATTTCTGAATATTTATGAGTTTATTAAAAGTATTTGCAGCTTAACATATTATAAAACTATCGCTTGCATGTTGTTATGAAATTAATGTATGCTCGTTTTAACAGAATTTTTAATTTACATTTTCCTTAAAAACATACGTGAATACCATGAATTATTCAATTAAATATAAATTAGTTTTATTAAATTAAGTCTCAAAAAATTTTTGACAGTGAATTCCAAATTTATGATATTATATTCTTTTAATAACGTATGAAGTGCATCTACGATGCAATCTACCTCTGCAAATGGTGAAACAAAGTTCTTTCTTTTACCATTTTTGTACCATTCGAGCATAAAAAATTTACATAACGTAATTTGTGGGAAATAAAAAAAATTCGAATTCTTTTTTGTCATTGTGTTTTGAAATACGCATTACAAATATCTTAAAAACCAGGCTTGAAAGGCACTCTGGAACATATAATTTTAAAACTGAAGAAAATTGAGATACATTTTTTTTTAACTTATGATATATAGTTTAAACTACTAATTCAGCAGATATAGTTGAGCATATTTTTCTAAGTGAATGATTAAAAAATGTCTCACGTTAAATTTACTCTAGAAATTTATGGAAACTGTGATCCCTTTTAAACTATTCTGTTACCATTTAACAGAATATTAATTATGGAATGAATTGTCAGGTTGACTTTAAGTTAAAGATAAATTCACATGTCATTTAACGATTTTAAAATTATAAGGTACATATCTAATGATCGAAACGGTTAAAATAATTAGCCAATCAATTATTATTAGTCAAAATCAAAAGTTGGGCAATTAAAAATATTCAGCACAATTCAGAAAAGACGTGCTTGATTTACAGGTGGTTATCAAAATAATGGAAACAATAAAACTGACATTTTTGAATGCGCTACGTAAATATTAAAATAAAATAACAGCCACCAGTTTTTTTTTAATAAATAGCAATGTATATATTCTAGTTGTATGTATTAGTTTTATTGAAGTTCTGCGATTCTTGGATTTTTTTCAAAAGCGTAAAATGTTGAATCTCTCAGAATTCCAAAGAGGCCAAATTGTAGGAACCCGTATAGGTGGAGGAAGTGCGACCAAAACATCCCACTTATAGGCGTTTCCAGAGGTACGGTATCTAAAGTCATGATATCTAAAGTCATGACAGCAAACACACAGCGCGGCAAAGTAAAGTAGTGGCCGGAAAGAAAAGCTCAGTGAAAGAGATCGACGGATATTGAAGCGGATTGTAATGTCTTAAAATCTAACAACTGCAGCAAAAGTGACCGAAGAACTCCATACCCATCTGGATTCTCCAGTGTCAGTTAGAAGGTACCTACATAAACAGAACATTTATGGCAGAGTAGCAATTCCCAAGCCACATGTCATAGATGTTAATGGTAAACGTTGTTCACAGTTGTGTTACACTTACAAAATCTGGTCGATTAATAAGTGGAAGAAAGTAATATAGTCTGACGAAATGTGTTTCACACTTTTCCCTATAACAGGACGGGTGCACGTTTGGAGCACATCTGCACAAGCGTATGATCGTGATTGCCTAATTCCAATTGTCAAGCATGGAGGTGGATCTGTCATGACAGGAGCAGCCATGTTGTGGCTTTCTGCTGGACTACTCGTAACCCTGAAATGAAGAATCCCTGGGGAGAAGTATAGAGAAATTTTAGTTGAACATGTCGCTCCTATGATGCAAACTTTGTTTCTTGCAAGGGATGGAATTTTCCAAGTTGATAATGCACCTATATAATGCAGTGAGACTTTTCCAATCATGGTTTGATGAACACGAGGATCAAGTTAAACATCTGCCTTGGCCCGCACAATCGTCCGACCGCAATATAATTGAACCGTTATGATCTATTTTAGAGCGTTCAATACGGAATCATTATCCTCCACTGGTATCTCTCCCAGAACTTTCGCAATATTTCTAGGAAGAATGGTACAATATTCATACAATCGATTCCACACTTGTATGAATCGATTCCTAGGCGAATCCAAGCTGTAATAAATGCCAAAGGCGGCCCTACACCATACTAATAAAGGATTCTTTATAAATTTAAGTCGTTTCCATTATTTTGATAATCACCTGTAGATCTATTAGCTGAAATTAAGTCTCAAAAATTCTTTGACATTAATTTCCAGTTTTATGATAGTATATGATTTAAAAAAATGTTTGAAATGTCCCGGGAATACGATATGATCAACCTCTGAAAATGATTAAACAAAGTTTCTCCGTTTTTTAAACTATTTTAGTGCAATTCGGGAGTAAAAGATTCGACGTTGTGTAATAAGTGGCAGGAAAACCTCGTCCTTTTTTTAGTCAATATTATTATGAAACACTCATCATTAATACCTCAAAAGCAGGTCTTAAAAAGCATTCTAGAAGACATAATATTAACATTGAAGAAAATTAGGACACATTTTTTGCTACTTGATGATATATAGTTTATATGTTGAACCAGCAGTTTATAGTTGAACATATATTTTTAATAGAATGGCTGATAAAAGTCCCACAATAAATTTACAATAAAAGGTTATGAGACAGTGATGCTTTTTAAATTATTCTGTTACCAATTACCTAATAATAATGAAATGAATTACCAAGTTGACTTTAAATTAAGGCTAAATTCACTTGTTATATGACTATTTTAAAATTCTAAGGTCCATATCTAAATATCGAAATGGCTAAAATAATTAACCAATCAATTATTATTAGTCAAAATTAAGTAATGGCCAATGGAGAGTTATTCAGCGAATTTAGTAAAGACGAGCTGGATTTGAAATAGTGACCGGTATGCAACATGTCAATCAGTTTCTAGCACTTAATGGAGAAAGCAGTAAGACGCGGAAGACGCAATATCATTTTTTAAAGCTAGAAAGGGATATTTAATAAACACAAAAGATAGCAATAATATTAAGGAATGACTAACAACTTGAACGTGATTCTCAAATCGATAATGGAACGATTAGTCAAATTTGCAAAAATGCCAAGAATATAGCAAACGACTGCAGAAAAAGTTGCGTTCAAATCATCGCTGTTATATATAAAGTCCTATGTTAAAAAACCAGCATAATAAAATATACTAATAGTAAGTTATAGTCTCTTGTTTTTTCTCTTTGTCTTTCCATTGTTTTAGTCCTTTCCTTTCTTTTCTTTTTCTTTCTTTTTTTTTTCAACGAAAAGCTGTCGCATTATGCATCACATAATTTATAGATAGTATGCACGCATAAAATCGTTACCATGTTAGTTTGTTCCATTTTTTTCATGTTTCAAAACATGTGAATAATTTTTTAAAATTTAATTTAAATTAAATGAAAATACCGCATTTAAAGTCCTTAGATAATAAATAATTTTCCTTCAGTTTTATAAAACCAACACGTTTTGAAAGAATCAAATATGTTTTATTTCATATGAAAAAGGTACGAAATTAATCACGTGAATGGGAAATTATAAATAAAAATCAGATGATAATAGTAAAATATCCATTTATTATCAATTTCTTATTAACCTGAATAAGCATATGAATTATAAAAATGCGTATGATTAGAAACATATATCTAAGAAGTTCCAAACAATATTTAATTTCATGAGGAATATAATTATTTAGTTAAATCACAAAGAAATTGTCTTTTTAATAAATTGAAGATTAGACAAGTGCTACATAAAATTTTCATTTGCATTCAACAGGAAATATAAATAAATAAGATTTAATTATTAATAAATATTGTAAGTAAGTCGATTCTAATTCTCACAACACAGATGAAACATTTCAAGGAATATGAGAACTACATAGGTTTAACTAATTTCTCTCAGTAACAAATCTCACGGAATTCAAGAAGAATCCTGAAAATTAATTGACTTAAATAGTTCAGGGCAAAAATGCAAAGTGTTTAATTTAATACCAAGATAACTCTTTAAGTATTTGATAGACCGCCATCTATTCATCCTATCTTAATTAAATTTTTTTCTATATACTGTAATTGATTTCTTTCGAAAAATTGAAACCCATTGTTAATTTTGATTTTGCTAATAAGATTGGATTACATAGATTGGCTTATAAGAGTATGTTCTTTAATTCAAGACGTAAATTAATTTCACTCATTTCTAGATAAGAATTCATAGACGTTTTTAAAGGTTTTAAATTAATTTCTGTGTCCTATTCACCTCCTAGAAACAGAGTAATCATTTGTAAATACTCAGATAATTGAAATCATTATAAAATTTAATATCTAATTTTAATTGTGATCCCTAAAAAATGTAGATAAAACTATTTGAACGGGATATAAGTATTTTTCTTTTACAAGAATATAGTAAAAATGTTTCTGTGGACCGTTCGAAATTTATCGAAAATTATTCGAAATCTTAAGCTTCGAGCTTTGGAACTTCAGTTCGGAAACAACAGCAAAGTGCAAACAACGGTACTCATAAAATTGAAAAGTTGGATTAACTAGTGTATTGGACTACTGCATTGATTAAAATGTATTGACTACATGTACTCAAGACGTTAAAAAAATAGGAAGTAAAAGTCTTTCTCCTCTAAGAGTCTGCTAATATTCTGTTGAAACTGACATTTTAATGCGGTTAAGGAATTATGCTACGATGCTATTATATGCTGTGGTAATGTTTTTAATAAAATGTATATTGCTATAAATGGAAAAGAATTCGAAATCTAAAGAAAAAATAAATATCTGCATCTCAGCTAAGTCGAAATAAAGTTTTATAATACTGGTAGCGAGAAGCTAATTCAAACTTTCCTTGCATAAAGAAAAAAAAAATATCTTCATCTATTAGTGACATCTGTGTTTAAAGTTTTAACACAACCAGAGCTTACCTTTAATCAGCGCCAACAGGAATTTAATCAGAACGTAACATTGGGAAACTACTTATTTTTTGGTCTAGTTAACGCCTTTAATGTGCTTGAGATTGTTTAGAGAAAGGTACCAAACTTATGAAAATTATATGCCCCGGAAAAATAGATTTCAGATTTCAAAATGTATTTAATTCAAATGTATTCGATGAAATGCTTGTTTCCAATAAGTCTCGACGTTTTGGATTTGTTGAATAAAAAAAATAATTGATTGTTATTTTTTGTCATGCGTCGGAACAAGGAAATATTAAAAGAATTGCTAAACTTGGCAGCTCCTATCGTTACTTCGAAAATATAATTATCATCAGCTTTACCTTGACTACAGGAAACTAAATAAAAAATTGTTGAAGATAAATATCTTTTATATTGAATTGAAGACGTTT
Source organism: Argiope bruennichi (assembly GCF_947563725.1). Lineage (NCBI taxonomy): Eukaryota > Metazoa > Arthropoda > Arachnida > Araneae > Araneidae > Argiope > Argiope bruennichi. The sequence continues at coordinate 22,928,890 of NC_079151.1, read as the reverse complement.
TAAGTCATTAAAAGAAATAAAAAAAATGTTCACTTGATTTAAAGAATGGATTTTTCTGCCTAAGAATTGACAAGAAAGATTATAAATACACTAATTTTATTAACGTAATGAACAGTATGATTTTTAAAATGTACTTTTGGTGTGTGTTTTTTTCAGCTATACCCTCCCAAATGCATTTATGCGATGAGTTTATAATGTTTTTAGAGAAAAACTCAATGAAAATTTTGTTGTAGTTTATTTGGATTTTATCATCATTCAGTCAGAGAATGGGAGAAAGGGATTCGAGAAGCACATTATTAAAATAGCAACAGACAAAGGTTAGAAACCAATTTTAAGAAGATTTATTTAAAAAAAAGAATACAATTTCTCTGATTTGCAGTAGAAAATCGAACCATCCATCCTCTCCTAAGAAATTATCAGCTGTTCAAAACTATCCAATTCCCTAATCAATAAAGCAGGTTCACTCACTTTTAGGATACATGGGATAGTCATTTCATCCTACTATACTTATTAAGGGCTCTGGGCAAGCTTTATAAGTCAGATAACAGCAACAAGACATGAGTAACTACTTTTATCTTGTGGTCATGTTACACGGCTACGAACTCAAACATTTCGAGTTCGGTCCTCGCTTATAACCAATCACTGCAGGGCTAAACCATTGAATACCTACCTTCGTAAAGAAAATGTATTCAAATTTGGACAAGAAAGATTAAACTAGAAGACATTTCGTCAGAAAATTGATTTTGCTTATTTTAATTTTTTTATAATAAATAACCCAGAAAATTATATTCCGATGCAAGAAGCCGTGGATTCGAATTATTATAGTGAGAACCTCTTTGAGACATATACGAGCTGAAATACGCGCTCACGTTAGACGGGGCAAAGCAAATGCCGAATGTTCGTATAAGTCAGAGCATTTTCACACGTTAAGCCTAACGCGTATTAAATTTTATTAAAATGTACATAGTAATTCGTAAAAAAGTATTCTAAGCATAGAAATGAAGCAATTTCGGAAGATAAAAACATATATAATATTTTTAATCATGATTATAAAATTAATTAAAAATACTTGATAGTTAATATAAAAAAATAAAAAAACACATAGTGTTTTTTATTATGATTTATAATTAAGTAACGTGTACTTAAAATAACACCAGACTATCGATGCAAAATATAAAAACATAAGAAAAAGATAAATATGTAATAGTTAGTTAGATAGTTAATATTAAATACTTTATAAAATAATTTATGTAATAATTAATGCTTTAAAGTCGAATGAAAAATCACAAAACGTTGATCAGAGTAGAGACCAACATTACAGAACTTATAATCATAGGCATTGTCTCAGTTTCTAAACTTTTAATAATCTAATTTACCATAAATGATTTAATATTTTGTTGCTGACATCGAAACAACCCGTAGATAAATCATTCATAAATTTACATATCCTCCCTCACTCCAGAATGATAAGCAATCTTATAGCCATGATTGCAAAAAGGAAATTGAGGGGAATAAAACCCTAGTTAAAATAACATCATGTCCCAAATGCAAATAAATTACAGCAGCCGCTTCAAAACAAACACGTATTTCTTTTTACATTAGCAAACACGTGTTTCTATTTATATATGTGTAGCCGATTGATATGAGCGAGGATAGAACCTGGGACCTTGCGATTCACAATTCAGTAACATGATCACAATACAAAAGCAATTGCTCGGGTAGCGTAGCTGTTAACTGGCTTATAAGCTTTTACTACAGACTCTCCCTCCAGTGAGTCGGACGTGAGTCGAACGATATGACTGTTGAGTGGTGATGTACTTTTTAGCTGTTGATTCTAATGCTCCTATTCCCATTTGAGTAGCGCCAAGCGTTATGGCGAGGGTGTGTGGGTGAGTGGCTGATGATGATGTTGCTGTGTCAAGTGAATCTGACTACTTTGGATTGCTGTGGGTAGATGGCGCACAACAGCTGTACAAGTTGAAGGTTCATCTTCCGAGGTCACCAATGTGGCGAACTGAGATAAGCGAAGATAGAACCTAGGACCTTGTGGTTCGCACTCCAGTAACATGACCACAATACAAAAGCAATTGCTCGGGTAGCGAAGCTATTAATTGGCTTATAAGCTTTCACTACATATGCAAGAGTCTAATGATGCCCGATCACAATCTGACCCCAGGGAGAGAAATATTAATGTATAGGACAAATCTTTTGATATTAACATGGATTAGTAATGCCATCCAATAGAAATAGTTTTGATCTAAAACCCTGGAGCAAGAATGTGACGTTGGGCCTTCAGCAGAGTCCAACACAAACGCACATATGTGTCATTCGTATCGAAGAGGTTTAAAAGAATTAAATTGCATCCAATACCGTACATGAACAATAAAATCGGAAAATTTATATCCACAGCCCCGAAGTACTGATAATCATTCTAATTCTGAAGATAGTCCGGAACAATTTATTGAATGCAAAATTTAAAATCCTTACTGATTATTCAGGTTTCCAGATAAACGGTAGAAATAGAAAGAACTTGTTCCTAAAATAGGTCGTTAGATTCTGTTTTTAAAAGAATTCGATTATGAAATTGTTCGTAGGCGAGGTAATTTAATGAGACATGCAAATGCTCTAAATCGCAACATAGTTTTCTTGTTACACGAACACAGAATGAATTGATGATAAAAATTATTTCTGCGCAACATTAGGACGAACTTGCAAAATTAATCAAAATTCTAGTAAAAAAGGGTGGCGAGAAGAGACTATGTAGTAGGTATTCCAAAATTCCCTATTTAAGAGGTATTTCCAAAAGTATTAAAGCATGAAATTATATCTAAATTCGGATCATATTGCAACCGCTAAAATAGAAAGAGCGTGAAATAAAATAAAAAGCGCAATAGAAAATCCTATAGAGTATATTCTAAACAATAGAATACATTTTGAAAGAAAAGGCTTCTTAAATCCTATATCTGGAGAAAACATATTATTAAGAATTTACTGTAGAAATTTTGTTAAATCATTTCCTTCAAGAAATACCAACATTTTATTTACGCATTTATGAATTTTTACTTGGCTCTATCTTATAAACTTTCGACAAAATAAGCAGTTGATAATTTTAATTAAGGGTAGCAGCATTCAGAAATCCAACCAAAATAATAAGTTTATGTAATTATTTTGGTAACAAAAAGAGATTCTGCTCTTACAGATAATTAACAGAGATAACAGATATTCTACTCTTCTTTTAATTAACAGAGACTCTGTTAATTACAGGTATTTAACATAGATTCTGTTCTTACAACTTTTGGTTTCGAAACTTGTTGTACTGATGAAGGAAGATCTGAAGTTTTTCATTGGAATCTTCAGAGGAAATGAACAGATAGAGCAAATAAACAATATCATAAATTCGGTTTTGCCGAAACTATCTTCTTAATATCCAATCAAAGGGTTTAAACATGCCCAACGTATACCATGAATGATCACCGTACATCTTAAAGTAGCCCAAAATATATCTCATTTGAACAGATGCCGTAAATATAAATAAAAAAAAGAGGAATAAGAAGCGAGAATTATCGAAGCATTAAATGAAGAACACTTAAATCATATGGTGCAAGAATGACGCTAAAAGTAACATCCTGACGCTACTTGAAAAAAAAAAAAAGTAAGTGCATCAGTGGGCAGGGAAAAGCCAAATCTCTACAAAGTGAATGCCTTTCATTGTTATTAAAAAAGCTTAGCACGGGACAACACTGAAACTAATGGTCAAATTTTACGCGACACTCCTTACAAATTCGCGACTGTCAGATCTAATGATAGATACGATGCTAGCGAGGTCGGATACCATGATGGATCAAACAACAATTGCCGACAATGGGATGACATGGTCAAATGACTTAAACTAATGACTGTACATAATACACAAGATAATTTTTGTTCTTTCTCCCTCCCTCCCCCTCTCTTGCATTTTCATGAATCACCTGTAAATGTATTTCCGTTTTGCCAACGATTGCTATCAGCTAAACACGTGTGAACACAAAGAGAGTCGAAAAAACGCGGAATCTTCACATCACTATAACGAAAGAAAGTAGCCCCCTCTATCTCTTTGTGCCACCAGGAACATAAGATTGTTTGCTTTTTTTTTCGAGAAATGCCCGAAATTAATTATAAATATAATTGATAAGATACTTAATAATAAACTATCTATATAAGTTTCAGACGGGTAGAACAATTAACAATTCTACTCAGCTCCAGAAACCGACTTATTATTTATAAATAATCACATCATCGAAATAAATAAATATTTAAATATAATTAATCATTTGACTTTTAATAAATTGTCACTTTCATTGTTTCCACACTCTTCCTTACTTTAGGAAGCTCGGATTCTCTTTTTATCAATATCAGGAACCATTTTTGAATTTTCAAACGTTCAAAGTGATTGGAAAGATTGAATTATACTTTTTCATGGCATTTTAATTTCATTACTTTTATTTTTCTGTTCATAGAGCCACCAACACTAGGATCAAATTTACAGGTCAATTTTTTCTTTTCTTTTTTTATTTTGGAATTAAAAAAACTTAATTGAATTGAAATATTTATATAATAATGAAAAGAAGTATAAGCTGGAGATATTAAAAGATGTACAAACAATGAGTAAATGACTCTCAAAATATAGAATTCAGTAAGAAAAGGACCCATTTTTAACTTTGAAAATATTTAATAATAAAGTGTAATTGGTCAACATAAAATGCATCAAAGGAGCTGTTGACTTTTGAATTAGTGTTTATAAGGTGCTTAAAAAAACTTTAAAATGGCAATAGAACAGATTATTATAAAACAATTAACAGTAAAAAGACAGTAACATTAATGTATGAAATATTAAAATAAATGTAATTTTTTTTTATAAAAGCTAGTTTTTATTAGTGAACTCAAACATTTATATTAATTTTAGATTTAGCTTAAAAAATTATATATAACAGTGAAAAAGCAGATTTTCATTGAAAGCTACATATTTAAACATTTATTATTGACAATTTCAAATTAAGCTTTATAATTGAAGCATAAATTATATTTTCCTTTTTATTTTCATTCACGAGGTAGAAGGAATTACTACTGAATATTGTTGAGAGGACATTATGACCTAAGTTTTAATAAAGGTTTTAGACTAATGCTGAATACATGTCCAGAGTACAGAATGCGGAAGAAGGCTTTGAAAATGGTTTCTGAGTGCATGAAATAATATCTAAAAAGGAAAATATCTAACATTTCTATCTAAAATAGATAAATTCGCTTACATTTAAAAAAATATATTTTCAACTTTTTAGTTCCAGATTTATAATTCCTTATTACAAATGTTTTTGAAACTTAAATTCTGAAAGTACGCAGTAAAATTTTGTCATCATCAAAAAAAAATAAATAAATTAATAATTGTTTACAGTTTTGTATAAAAACAAAATAAACTGCTCCAAATTAAGCAATTTTTTTTTGAGAAAAGTACTACTTTAACTAATAATATTGACAAGTTACTCTCACAGAATACATAAGGCAAAATTATTTGAATGATTATTAAATTAAAATAGTCATAATTTTTGAAAACAGACCGACGTTCCATTTATATCATAATGGTAAAAGAATGGCTACAGTTTGGTAGAAAAACGCTTAGTATGGATTTATGCAAATCATATTCCTGAGATAGTTCATAGATTTATGAACATTTGCACATCTCACTCTTGTTTTCTCGTCTCGTTTAGGTTTTCCTTCTAATTCAGATTTTATAATACGTATCTTAATAATTCTGATTTCTCATTGGTATTATAGATTTGCTTGTTCACTTTTCTAAGAATAAAAAAAATAATTAAATATAGTTCTACAAACCTTTGACATATGTTCGGTTCTTCTATATCTATCACTATTCAGAACCTTATTTACCTACCAAGTAACTTGTCCATGTCAGCAATTATATTAAGATATTTAATTTGTATTAATATACTTTACCTGTTTTTTAGAATGATGAATTTTAAAGCATTGGAAACATACTTTTTTCTGCATTAAATCTATTAACTGTTATTACAAAATACAACAGAGCTTTTTGGTTAAATTGCATTGATTACAGCTTTTGATTAAATTCAATTATAAAAATTTGATAAATCTATTTGGTTAGTTTCCCAAAACCCTTCCCCTGGAAGAAATTCCATAAAATATTATAACTAGTTTATAAAATCAGATGGTATGAGTGAAAGATTATAGGATTCTTGATTAAACTACATTACATAAAATTTGATTAAGTCTGTTTGATCCTTTTCCATAATCCATTCTCAGTTTTAGAAAACTTATTTACTTTTTTCCTTATAAAATATTATAATTAATTCACAGAATCAGATTGAAGAACACAGCAAATGATGATACAATAATGAATTAATTATTGGTCTTATTCCAACGAGATTAATACATTTATCAAATACATGAGAATGAAATCAATTTTTGAACCTATGTCTTGTTTTCTGACAGGAAACAGTTTGAGGTTAAGGCATGAAAAAATTTAAAAGTAAAGATAACATTTGCTAACTGATGAAATATCTAGATTAAAGTATGTGTAAAGAGCATTGATCTGTCAGATAAGATTCTTGAATAACGTTTGTGAATTGCTTTTTATAATAATGAATAGTTATTCAGTAAACCAAGAACTGTAATCTTGATTTGCATATGCATGATTTAATAAACTTTGAAACGAATAGTATAAGATAATTTTTTGAGGAGTTCAAAGTCTTCATTAATGAACGCTGTTGCTGCATTAACGAAATAGCATCTCAGATATTTTAAGATAAGCATATCACAAGATGAGATTCAGCATTGGGAACATTAGAGGCTAGAGGCAACAAATGGACATAGTTATTATTATTTATTATCATAAGTACAAAAATAAAATATAGTAAAAACAATTAACGTGCGAATGGTATTTTCTGTTGATTACATAAAATTGGTAAATCACTTTCCACAAATATAAAGATCATTGTGATATGGAAGATGTGGAGCATAATATATAGTACAACTGACTTTCTTAAAATAAATAAAAGTCAGTTATGCTATTATTGTAAACAAAACAATGAGTTTCAAGTGCCATAAATAATAATTATTTGAAATAAATGCCAAAATATCGACATAGTGGTATAAAATAGCTTTCCTGTTTGAAGGCATATGATGCTAAATCTAATGAACAGAATAAAAACAAATTTCAGGTAAAGATTGTCTGAAGCTTTGGTGATGATTTCTGGGGGAGAGGGGGGGGGGTAGTGGATCAGAATATGCAAATGTACATAGAGAAAGAAATCTGCCACAAAAGCATAGAAAGAAAAGTCATCGGTAGGAGGGGTCTTGGCGTTGTCGGAACAAAAACATTGAAGTTAATACTTACAACGAATGCACAGAAAATAGATTATGAAAAATCTTTTTAATTCTTAAATGCTAAAAAAATGCACGTCCAGAAATCAATAATGTGCAATATGAAGCTACAAAAAATATCTTTTTCATTAATCGCATTAAAATTTCATTTTCCCTGTGCTAATCTTACTTTTGTGTGTAAAAGCTGATATACTCGGGATTTTTTAATATTTATAACTAAAATCTAATTTTTCTTATTTAATTTTCTAATATTTCACATCTAATATTTAAATGTAAAAGTATGTTTCTGTAATATATTATAATAAACAAAATTTTATCGCATGGACCTTTATTTTTTAATTATCATGAGTATATTAATGGAATCAGAAGATTTTAAAAACTGCATGGTGTATATAAATTTCCCCTTTTCAAAATGGTCTTTCATCTGTTCAATTATTTCTTAAATTAAAAAATCATTTATAAAAAATTGAATGAAACATTGCATTGAATGGAAATTAATAGATATAGTTTTGAATTTGAAGATGATTTAAAACTACTTATTGTGGTATAATTTACCCTGAATTCATTATGAAAGAAACCGAACATTTAAGATAATTTCTACTTAATTGAATATTTAATTAACTTCTGTACTTTGAAAATTTGATAATAATTTTTCTCTTAAATACTAAGTATGCAGAGTTTTGTTGAATTCAGTTTAGTGGTTAAGTAAGAGATGAAGAATATATTTATATTTACATACATATACAATGTATTTTAATAATGGACCGGTAAATAAGAGATTGTTAGTAGACATCAAGAGGAACAAAATTTATAATGGAAATAACGTCACAAACATATCCAAACGGTGCAAATCACGAAAACCCTCGAATATATACAAATTCTTTCACTGAGCCACCTCTATTTCTTTTAGATGAGCTTGAACGGAGGCAATGTCTAACTTTTTCCTAGAAAGGAAAGAAAAACTGAGTTGCCACTACCATTAACAGAAAGAACATTCTTAACAAAGTGCTTCTTTTTGCTTATGCTACGGCTCCACCCTGTCTGGTACCTTTTCTGGTAATCATCTTTCATGGCTTCTGAACCTTTATTAACTCGTTCTTTAATGTTATAAAAATCTTGACATTGGAATTCGTACGTACAAAAGACACTGGAAGGATTGTAAAAACCTGTCTATATTGTGTCTATGAAAGCTCTTAGTTCTGCCAAGTTAGCTCCTGAAAAATGAATACAAAAATTTAAGCTTTACGCATCAGAAAAGATGACAGCTAGTCACCTAAAGAACTTTCACATTCACTCCAAGCTACTGGAATCTTCGTTTGAATTTTGATTGAATAATGATTTGGCAATATTTATTTTTCCTAGTAGTTAAATATATCGTTGAAGCATTGTCTATGTAATGTTGAAACTCCTGTTTATCTGTGAAATCCAGAGGATATTATTTTTGTAGGCAACGGTAGACTCAATTGATTCCGCATTTAAATTAAAAACGATTCATTGATGTAATTTATCTGCAGAATTCAAGAAATATATTTAAAAATAAAAAGAAATTATCTATATTGGGCATTTATTTAACTACTAAATTTTAATTTTTTATATAGTTAAATTACTAAATAGTTAGGAAAGGAATTACAAATTAATTACTTACATTATCCATTTTATTGTAAAAATATATGGAATGTTATGAAATTAATTCTACATTAATTTGCCGCCTTTCGCAATGAACAACCAGTCATCACTTCTGCTACCTCTAGAAACATATCTTGTTCGATTTCACCAATATCCATCTTTCTCTAACAGTTTCTCATACAAATTTTATTAAGAAAACGTATATTCTAGAATTCAAACTTACTCAGGGCAAGTTACCATAGCTCTGAAAGAAATTTTACAAGTTATTGCCCTTTATGGAATTATCTTAATTTGTAGTGGGATAATACAGTTGAATGTGAGGTGTTATAACACAGATGTATATAATTTTTAAATATGACATCATTTATTTGAAATTTAGGCTTCCTCGTCGTACAGACCTTCCTGAGATATTTCCAATGTTTCCAAAGTAAATAAAAAAATAAAAATTAAAAGAAATATTACAAATAACTACATAATTAATATTTTACCAATCACTTATTTTGCAATTAAATGAAAACAAAAAGAATTGCCCAGGTAATATCACGAATGAGAGCTATCAACAAGTAATAGTAAAATGAAAGAAAGCCGGCGTCCTGGTATAGGGGTAACGTGTCTTCCCCGTGATCTGGGCGTATTGGGTTCGAGTCCCGGTTCGGGCATGGTTGTTCTTCATCTGTTCTATGTGTGAATGTGTCCCTCTGTAAAAAGGGGCTATGCAAGCGAATGTGATGCGTGAGTAGCAAAATTGTACTTCTGGCCCTAGTTGGTGCTACTAAAAAATAAGAGACGCTCTTTTTCGGCTTAAAATCACTGATTTCGATCAGCGGGGCTTGTCCATGGCAAGTGCCATCAGAAACAACAACAACAGAATGAATGAATAGTAAGGTGCTGAGTTAAAATTTGGAAATAACAATTCACTCTTTTTAAAAGACTAGTCCCGACCTCCACTGCCTTTTTGATGCCTACTGCAGCAACGACAATTCACACTATAGGATCCTCACGTTTTGTCCATAAACGTCGCATAAACGAATGATTTAAGGAAACTTCTTTAGGAAAACGTCACGCAGACTGCATGGAGTCTGGGCAATGGGTATCGTGCGTCCAGTCTGAATCATATAATTGCGTAGCATAATTTGCAATAAATATAGCATAATTTGCTATATTTCCAGGAGGACTAACTTTCAAATTATAGAAAAAAAAAGAAAAAAAAAACGTTACTTTGTTTTATTCAGGAGTTCGGGTAGTAAGTATGACCACTGCAGATAATCATCGAGGATTCCTACCCACATATTGAAACTAAACCGACAATAGACACTTTTGAGATTACTGTGGTACACTGACATGAGGATTATTCATCATTTCCCATGCTTGCATTATGTGGAATGAAGCAAGAGGAATAATGCTCTCTAGACTAGGAACTAGCATGTGTTTTTCAAACTTTTCAACCTCTCAGCGCCTTTTGAGACACCAGGTTCTATTACAATTTTTATTCCTCCTGCTATCTACTTACAATCCTCTTGAGTTATTTTTGGCTCAGTATTAGAATATCTACACTATATCTATCTACAATGAACTTACATATATATTAAAATTTCTTCTTCAGTTTTGTTTGTGGAGTTCCATTGCCCCATGCCTTGGTTTTAAATTTGGCATCTTCCCATTAATTAGTTTCAGTTGCTGACGCCTCTAAACATAGTAGTTTCTATTATAACTCCGCGCATGTGCAATTATTATCATTATGTTTAAATTTTAATCCTGCCCATCATCTACTCATTATTAACTTTTTTTGCTTGTTAAGTTTTGGTCATTTTAATCCCTTAACATTTGTGTCCATATGTTATTAAGCCATCGAACTAATATTACTCAGATTTATAGAGTGAAATTTAATAATTCAAAGATGTTATGATTTATTACAGAAATTGCACTTAATTAACACACATCTTAACTATTAAATAGATTCTGAATTCAATAAATAAAACTGCACATTCCTGATACGGAAAAGATAAGCCAATTAGATAATAAAATCCAAATTGTTTAGGATTAAGGACAAAAATGGGTCTGTAACGCGTACATCTATTCTGGTATCACAACACTGATAGATCTGTTATCTACAAGAAATATATTCATGAAATATTGTCCTAAAATATCATCAAAATAACAATGAAGAGGTTTTTCATTTGATTGTTATAATGCATTTATGTATTTTTAGAAAGCAACAGGAATTTTTATTTATTAATTAGTAATTCAATTTTTTAATAAGAAATAATTATTTGGGCTGTTGAGAGATAAAAATAGTTGGAATAAATAAATATTATAATCATTCTATTTGAGAAAAGTAAGATGTTTAAAAAATTAGTACTACTGAAATAAACAGAATAAATTCCCCAATGATATCAATAGCTATTTATAAATCATTGTAAACTTTTACGTAAAATATAAAATACATTCCGAAATATGCTAAATTTTGTTGAAACCAGCCACAATTTTTGAATTTTAAAATAAAATAATATTTAATATTAATGTAAGGTGAAGCATTCAGAATATTCACTTTATTAAAAGTTATATTCAACCAGTAATAACAAATACTATAAACATTTTACTTCTACATTGTCGCTCAGAAAATGCGATTGTATCTCAACTCTTCTGTAACCAACAGCAAGAACATAAATCATAATGTCGGTAAAATAGCAAGGTATTTCACAGACATCTACGGATATTTCATCACCTCTGAGACAGTTATATCAACAAAACAATTCTTTTACGTAAGGCTGCACTCTGAAATTTCCAAAATGACGTAAATTTCCTCTGCTATCGCTTTAAGAGTCATAAATGTCAAGTTAATAAATCGCAAAAGAGAGAGAAAGGGTAGTAGAAATCGAAGGTCTGCATTGACCTGGGAAGTTAAAGGACATACGCATCCATGATGTAATTGAGGTCGCATTGCAGCGAGTGCTTATTATCACCTCAGAAATCGCTTTTCAGTTGAAAACATTTTTTCTATATCTATATTTCAGGCACAACATCAGTTTTATAGAACATCATTTGAACATTTGAAATAATATTCTGATCATACTTTCCAGATCAAATTTAAATATAAAATTTATTTAATCCTTGTATTATTTTAGATATAAGGAAATGAATTTTTCTTTTACTATTGATATAATGTGTATGCAAATGCTAATAATTTTTCATTACTTAATATAAAACTTTTAACTTTCTTTACAGTGTTTCTTCTAACTTTCTAATAACTTTCTTTGGAGTGTTTCTTCTAACTTTCTAATTATTTTATTTACAGTGAAGATTGTTTTTTTTTTCACTTCTTGACATTCACTCAGTTATTAGCTTCTTCAATTCTGACAAGATAATAAATTGCTTACACAGCTTTGAAACATGCTACTTACTACACAGTTTCGTGTAAAGTTAGGAAAAATTATGTGATCTAAAGTTGATGACAGAGCTAAACCTGAATGACAGTGATGGCCATCAAACATGTAGATTCTGCAGAATTTAATATTATGAATTTCAAGTTCTTTTGCTGTTTCAGTGTGAAAAATTATTTTAAAGCTTTTCAGATTTCCTGACCAGAAATGACGATCAGATGCGAATAATAGCAATAATAGATTTCTTCTGTTTTTAAATCTATTATTTGAGTGAATGTACTGTGTTGAAATAAAAACATCGATTTCATAAAAAGCTGATTCAAAATGATGGAATTATTACCTAATTATCATTACATAATTATTAACTTTGAAGAATTCTTTTCAAGGTTATCAGACTTCCTTACATACAGAAATGAACATCAAACTCGAATAACAACAATTATAAATTTTGGGTTGATGTGTTGTATTTAAAGAAGAATATTGATTTCATAGAAAATCGATTAAGAATAATATAGAATTTATATAGTTATTCATTATAATGGTCTATTATTTATCAAGGTGATTCAACTGCGAAGCTACTGATTTGGAATCGGCTTTTAATAGGACTGAGACTCGATTTCTCTGTTAAATTGGATATGAAGATTGAAATTTTCCTCTAAATAGATTTGAACAGATATTTTTTTTTCAAAAAATCTACAATTATTTATTAAATACCAAACATATCACAGCATATAACAAATTTCTTTTATTTAGCTTGTTATGTTTTGAGTTAGCGAATATACACACTCATTGGCAGATTTCGTCCAAAAGTTGCCACACTCCTACAATTTAAATGTTATCACGAGATTCCAAATTTCATTCATTTATCTAATTTGATTTTCTGAATTATAAAGTTTACAATGGCACGGATTAACAGACTGGATTTTTCATACTATTTAAATTTCAAATCTTGGATACTGATACAAATCTCGAGATAACGTATTTTTTTTCTCCAGTTGATAATTATAATGCTTACTTTATATTTTGTTTTCTAAAAAGCACAAAAGATGTTGAGTCAAATTCTTGCAAAAAGAGATTTGTATATTAGTATATTTAGCATGATGCATATCAAAACTGAGTTTGCTCAAATGTTAAAACATATTTTGCTGTTACAACTGTGATATATGCTGTTATTTTCTTTTCATTTCCATAATAATTATTTATTCGAGCATGTTTTATACAGCTTTCTGATTTTGAAGAGTCACAATGTTTCACACTTTAATTGTAAGAACTTAACTGCTTAAAATCAAATTGAAAATATCTTCTGAGATGAAGATTTGTATTATAAATACATTGAAAGTAAGAACAAAAAAAAAAAAAAACAGAAGCAATCTAATAAACTATTTTCTAGTTTGAAAAGTTTTATTTTGTGCTTTTCGAACTGCCAGCTTTCTAATCTTAAAATTAAAATAATTTTTTTTTCTCCTATAGAAAATTTATAGAATTATTAAAAACTTCAAAACCTAAGACATCTTTAATAAGGTATTTTATTATTCGAGGTAAAAATAAATTTAATGTTTTAATGAAGGCTCGAATATTAACCCTAGAACGCATGACTTTATATTCTTTTACAAAAAAAAAAAAAAAAAAAAAAAAAAAATACATTTTGAATAGCTGCATATAATTTAGGCAAATAATTAAAGTTATTCTTAGTTTTTTTGGGTGATATTTTAACAAAACAATTAAAATATTCCTATTGGCTACATTATGAATTAAACATTATTCCATTGACACAAACCACATCATAACAATTCCGCAATACGAATAAATGTCCCTTTTTACCAAAGAATTTTGACAACAAAAATAAAATATTTTGATAGTATTTTTAGTGATAGAATTATTCATACAACAGACGCCTTGGTATTTTTCACCAGTTTAAATCCAGTTTCCAGTTTAAATCCAATTCTAGTTTCACTCTTGTCATATGTCGGTGTTTTTTGTAAATGTTTATTGAAACCCATTTTAAAAGGGATTTCCAAACAGTCATTATTGCCGCTTGAAACAGCAATGTGAAACTTATAAATGTAAATTAAAGCGTGTAGCCAAATGGTTACACGATGCATTTTAGAGTTAATAAACAGTAACGATTTCAGTAAAGTTTTTGGGAAGAAAGAAAGTTAAAAATGAAAATTTTAAACATTAAAATATCTTTTCAAACGAAAAAAATGAAAGAAGTTTTAATATTAGATTCCATTATTAGTGCAACTATCGTTCTGCTTTTTCCTTCTTCTTATCATCCACATTTATCACAATGAGACAATTACGACCAAATTTTCTTTATAAACTTCCTCGTAAATCTTTTGCAGTATGAAATAATTGCTCCTAAATCAATAATCAGTAATTTAGAGCATGCGATTGATGTTCCAAATAAATAAAAAAAAAATTAAGGCATTATTTTAAATTTAAGAAAAAGTTGAATTATAGAATTTTTGCATCTAATACTATAATTTAATAAAGCTTACTTTAATCATTACTATTCTTGTTGAATAGGAATCTAAAAACAATTTAACTAAATTCTGAAAATTGAATCAGAGTTTTTAATTCGCTTATCTGCGTTTTCAAATTAATATATTCGCTGCATATTATATTAATGAAGTCATAAATCAAAAGAGTCAGATGAGTATCACATTTTCTGTGCATGAATAATATTCATTTAATAGTGTTATGAAAGATTGCAGTTTGCCAATGATGAAATGTGCTAATGAATAGATCTAAAGCGACAAACAGGTGATAAATGATAAGGATGAATAAATTATAGGTATTTATCCTTATCACCAATCTGATTAGGAATATCAAACTTGACTTATAAAAGAAAAAATTTGAAAAAAACGGAAATCAGTCTAAGCCAGTTTAATCGTGTCAGAGGAAGTCACGAGTGTTAATTCTCTGCCATTTTCCGCTTGAGGCTCTGAGAGATACTCTGTGCCATTCATAAATTTGGGATGTGTCGTGATTGTGAAAGGCAACGTGTTTTTTTTTTTTCTGGAGTCATTCATTCATCAAATGAGCATGCGACGTACACATCTGCTTGGCTTTTATCGAAAAAACCCGATTAGGTTGCTTATATGTTTGGAAACAGGAAGATGATCTACTCTTGACCTATTTTTTACTTTTCCTACTACTCGCATCAGTAGAAGAAAACGAAAAATAAATTTGAAATTAACATACAGAAAAATAGAAAATTAAATAGTTAATTTCAATCTTTGATGATCATTTGGTTCTCTGGTGATATTAGTTATATTTAATTTCATTTATATCGTTTAGATATAAATTCTGTCTTTAACGTACAATCGAAAACGTAGTTTACTTACGTAGTTATTATTATCGAAACGTAGTTACTTAGATATGGTTGTTAATATCACTCATTTTATTTGAATCCCAGATTCGACGCAATAAAGTAGATATTCTTAACAAAAGCAAGAAGCTAACATCTATTTTTTTAAATCTACATCTTTTTATTTTATTGAAAAATTACAACAGATTTGCCAATTTCACTAAACTAAAAAAATTGTAACAACGTAGCAATGCACTTAAAATTTTGAATTACAAATACAAATATAACATTGTCCATGATTCCATCAAATTGTCAGATATTAAAGCCATGTTGTTTTTATTATCTTACATACATTCTGTTATTTATGTAATTGACTATTTCTAATAGAAACCTATACCATTCTATCACGGCGTTTTTAAAATGTAAGTGTTCGATTCCTCTATTAACTTTCATGTAATGTTAACTTCATTCTTTTATTTGTCATGTAAAATATACAGGATAATAAACAGAATTCTTAATCATTAGCTTTCAATAAAAATAATGCAATCATATTTCACACAATATATATTTGAAATCACGCAATATATATTTCAGGAAACAATGAAAACAGTTTGAATTTCAGGACAACAATGTTACATGTTGTTTGAATTTGGCAATAAACATATTTTTAAAAAATTGAAGAAAACACTTTATTAAAAACAATGAAAAAAACTTTGAAACGATGTAAAATTTAATTTTGTGGAATAATATTCGTATGCCAAAATTCAATTTAATTTTTACTTAGTAATAAATCTATAAAAAAATTAAAAACAAAATCATTCCGAATTGCCTGTTTCCATTCTCCAAGGTATATATGTTCTAGAAAAAATTTGGAGGACGCAATCACATGGTTGGTTGGAGGGCATTATTAAGAAATTTGTCGAGGTCTTGTCCTATGAAAAATCATTATTAGTGAAAAATATTCATAATCTGTTGTAATGTTTTTATTATGCCTTTTAAGGGATATTTCAATGATTTATGATGATATATAATATTTAATGATTTATGCATGGGATATTTTATGCATAATAATATCATTCTGGATTTTAAATTTGATTTGGAAAGTATGCTAGAATGCGAGAATGTTCTGCTAATGAACATAACCTTATGCTCCAATCCCATCAAAAACATACGAAACAATTTGCCAAATGATTTTTTATACATCTACAACCACCAGAAAAGGCTTAGATAAAGAAGAGGCTCCTTGAGAAATTCATCAATAGCATGAAGAAAGTGTGCCTGTCATTTGTCTGGTTGATTTTATCCATATTCGGGATTTTTTTAAATTCTATCCTTCGTTTACACAATCGCATTTTCGAATAGCGCCAATAATTTTTATTAGGCTAAATATGTTAATAAATTTAAATTGTTCAATTAATTTATCTTTAGAGTAAATCATGTTCAGCTTAGTCAGGAAGGTGAATCTTGTATTTTCTTTGGACATGTTATTCATGTCTAAAGAGTTTGCAATATGATATCTAATTTTATAGATCGTTATTGATTTAAATAGACGCATTTTTAATAACTTTTTTCGTTTGTTTTGACTCACAGTGGGTTAATAAAATTGTTGATTTAAATAAAGGTTATAACTGGAAAATTGATTAGAAACAAAAAAGAAAGAAAATGGATGTAAAAAGACAGCTGTTTCTTTAAACAATTCATTTTACGATCGTTGGTAATTTTAGCAGACGTGGTCACACATTTAAAGAACAGACATAACACAGATGAATACACATTTTGGTGCTACGCATTTTTCAAATTGATTTTTAAGTATACTTTAGGTGCTGAAAATGTATTTGAATTTGAATGTATTTCATTTTCTTGGCCTTTAATCAGATTTCAACAGTAATTAGGAATGGGTAATATGAGTAACTCCATCTGCTCTGGTATTGAACCTTATTATTTTCACGTATTGTAAAACCGTTCACTTTTATCTACTCAAGATGAAGGTAAAGGTTTAAATGGCTTTGTTTAAATTAAAAGCATTAAATTAAAAAAAAAAGTCTTGTAAATAATTTTAATGAATTCAAAAGAATCAAATAAAAATAAAATAAATACGGTTTGAAAAACTCTCTTGAATGAACTTTGCAGAATCCAATAGTAATTTGATATCAAATTATTAAATGAGCATATCATTTACTCTGATATTGGCTCTGATTTAAGTTAGTATTAATAGCTTAGCTTTAAACTTTTTAGATTAGTTATAAAATTAAAAAATTCTCCCTTGTCATTGCTTAAAAAAAATTTGATAGCATAAACAAATGAGATCCAGGTTTTTTACATTCCTTAATCACGATTCTTGTGTCATTTTTGAAATCTATGGAAACAGGATTGCCCATGAGTTTTCTGATTTAACAACAGTAAAAAAATCAGTTTGAGGATATTTATTCTACCTATTCTATATATGCAAAGCAAAGGCAATCCTAATCAAGAGCTTTCATAAAGTTTTATTTATTAATCTTAGCTGTATATGTAACGGAATCAAGATGATTTTATCTTGTCCGACTAAAGGTACGGAAATGACATTTCTTCCTCTTGCAACAATGTTCTTTATTGTAGGTTACACTTTTATTATCCATTGGTATTGTTCCATAAGCACAAAAATATTTCATGTGGACCCTTTGCTGACCAAGAGTAGTTAACCATTTTCATAGGCACACAAATTACGTTTGATGCTCAATAACTTACTCTTTTCCATGATCAAAATTATGGTATAATATTTTTTTTTTTTCATCTCAGAGGTTTTTACATGAGAACAAATAATAATATTCTTTCTTTTTTACTTATCGTGTGTTATCAAAGTTCGAACTTGTACTTTGAAGTTTTAAATATTATCATGTGAGATCATGATGTTATTTTGGTTTAGGGTTTTGAAGTCTCAAAATATGCGGGCAGAAAATAAAGGGGGGGGGGGTAGGTAGAAAGAAATTATCGCCCTAAGAAGAAGAAAACGGGAATCAACACGAAGCAGTAAGGGGAGAGATCGAAAGGTGAGTATATATTATATACATGTAAGCATATGATTTTTTAATCAGAAGGCAGTTTCGAAGACAATGAAGAGACTGGATTTTTTGACGTCTTTTTAATCCATCCCGGGAAGGCATAATTTATTTACAAGAGACGTGGACAAAGCACGTCAGCTCACAGCAACAGATTAGGCAAGAGAAGACAGAAATATATTATCCCTGGTCTTATATAACATGAGATATCGGTAGGGAAAATATTTTTTCACATTGCTAATATATTATTAATATTCTGAAAGGGATTTATCCACGTGTCGATTCTGATAAGGGAAACACAGGCATCTTTTTAAAAGAATGTGCTTACTGGATATTTTTCAATCCTTTCATACGTAATGTGGGAACTGCTGACTAAAGCACTTTACAAAGCCTCTCTTGAATTAAGTAATTAGAAAAAGTGGAATGGGATCAGGAAATAAGAGAATAATTTAGAATGAAGTTAATACGGGCTAAGTTGAGATAAAAATTAAGAAATTAATTAAGTTTAAATTAGATTCTAAAATATCATTACATATGTATATTATAATGATAATAACAATTTTTTTAACTTCAATTTTTAATTTTTCTAGCTGGCAATAAAAGTTTCGAAGCTCGACCGATTTTAAAAGAAGGAAAAAAACATCGTTTTTCTAAATATTGAAGTATGCATATTCTGATAGCCACGTGATTATTTCAAACCAGTTTCAACGGGATAATGACCTAAATTAATTAGGACAAACAATGACTTAAAAAAATAATAATGTTCTCGCACGAAAACTTGAAATTTGCGATAACATATTTCTATTTATTATAATAATCTACACATTTTTATCATGTGAGAACATGATGTTTTTTATTTTATTTATTCTAAATCTCAAAAATTAGAGCTGTGGAAGAAAGTTCGTATTTGAAATCAGCGGAACCAATATGATCAAAATCAGTTAAAAATCTCCGTGTATCAAACAAAAGTTGTTGTTGTTATCTGGACTCAAAAAAACTGCAGCATATAAATCTCTTCTCGCGCTTTAATCTTTTCCTGTTTATAATCCGAAGAGAAGTTTCTATTCCCTCGCTGACAGAAACTCTATTCCCAATGCAACTCGAGTCGATGTAAAAAAATCTCCAGAACTTTGTATTATTTATTAAAAAAATTTTACTTCAGTTTTATGTTGTCGCACTTCATCTAAATAAGCTGTAATTATTATTGCTTATATTAATTCTATTATTTTTATTTATTTTTCAAAAAAAGGCTATTTAATTTAAATGGTAGTGTTTCTAAGTATTTCGAAAAAGTTATTTATGTCCATAGACAGTATGCCCTTTCTAATAGGAATGAGAATGTGGGCATTTTTTTAATTATCCATGGATCATAAAGGTCAAATAAGGTTTTAATTCATAAATTCGTTTTCTTAAATTCTTTTTGTAAAATATGTTATTATATTATAAACAATAGAAAATTTTGATCTTTTACTCTGCATTTTTAAAGCGGGTGAAAGAATTACATGTCTTACATTACAAATATTAAGAATAGAAGAAATAAATTTTATAGAAAAAACTATAGAAATTTTTTATTCATGCATTTTCATTTGCTAGATCCTATGCTATACTATAAATTCAAAATCTTTGAAAATATTAATATATGAATAATTTTATAATTTTTAATATTATTATTATATATATATATACTATTTATAATGGCAAATTATAAGCAATTTTGTCAAATTGTATTGAAGGAAATATAAAATATCTTCCCTCTAAATGAGGTTAAAAATTTTAAGCATGTCCAGTGCGGATCTAATTTTTTGAAACCAATTTAATCATTTCTGTGAATAATGACAACCACTTGATGAATTTCTTTTAAATCATAATCATCTTAAGCTTCAAAAATATATTAGGGTCTCCCATAAGTTTCTTTCCTATTTCTAATATGAAATGAATACACAATATTTACTGTTTAAAAGATATTATTTATTTTGTTTGATAAGAACCCTTTTGCTCTATTATCTTCTTCCATCTTTCAGGAAGCCTCATTATGCCTTCTTTCCAAAATTTTGTGTTTTGGACAAGAAATAACCCTCGAGGTGCGCTTTTATTTCACTGATGGATTTAAAGAGCTTATCACAAAGACAACTTTTTTGAGGACAGAAAGAAGTAGTAATCAGATGGAGCGAGATCTGAAGAGTATGCGGTAAAACATCCCAATCAAACAGTAAGAGCTTCTCTCTTACGACTAATGGTATATGTGGTCTCGCATTGTCATGATGAAAAACAACGCCTCAACGGTTCATTAATTCTGACCATTTTTTGCTATGACAGCTTTCAATTGATCCAGTTGATGACAGCATTTCATAGAATTTATGGTTTCACTTTGAGGAAGGAGATCGCGGAAAATTACGCTTTTTCAATCCCATCAAATGGACAAAAGTAATTTTTGATGATGTAATATCGGCTTTGGGACAGTTGAAGGCCTATTGTCCTTACACCAAGTGCGTAGACGGCTAATATATAAGCCTGAATGTAGATTACCATCATATAATCAGATCAAAATAAATATTAACAGTTCACCACATAAACATGATTTAATAACTAATTATTCCGAATTACCTTATAATTTGAATTATTATATTTGTGAATTAATGCGAACTCATTATGCTGTCAAGAAAAGTAATATCTTAACTCGTCTAGGCTGAAAAAAATACGTTGTGTCAGATTTCATACATTAACATATAATTCTATACAGATTGATTGACGATTAGAAAATTTGTATGTACTTTATCTTTTACATCTGGAGAACAGTTTCATTTATCTGCAAGTTATCGAATTGTATCATAAAATGACATTCAGTTTTCAGAGTTGTTTATTCGCTTTTCAATGTCAGAACTAATCGATTGTCGATCCTTATCTAACTTTTGTAAGAGTAGGATTGCGGATGTTAATAACATGTTTTGACCATCCATTCTTCCCACTTTCTCATATAAGAAATATTGTAATCGTCAAAAAATGAGTGCTTCAAGTTTTGGACGCATTTCCACGTTTCAAAACTTCATGAATTATCATTTTTTTTAAAAAAAAGAAAAACATTTTAGGCATTACATCGATCTATTTGTGAACACAATAACTCAAACTCTTTGAACTAGAGAACTTGAACTTTGTCTCACTGTTCAATTACAAATGAACTCGATGATTCAAAAGCGTCAAATAAAATTTGATACATAAGTATACCATCTAAAATATATTTGATCAAATTTTGAACCAAATCAAAGGATTGACCTGCCTTGGTCTGCACTTTCACATTCATGTAAAAGGAATAATTCATAAACAGAATAGCTTAAATCAATGAAATTCGGTGTGTTATTTAGTGACTGAAGTTGTAGTTCTTTGTCAAATTTTAATTTCATTCGGTCGATTAAAAATGCATTCAAAATATATATTCCCGCGATTCAGAAAATTTTTTAGATTGACTCCAAAAATTTATATTTCAAAATTATTGTTCGCTAATGCCATGCAAGTTATTTGCAATCTTACTCGATATTCAAAATTTTATGAAAGGAGAAGGTTTAGTTTAGTTATATTAACGTCCCGTTTTTAAAACAACACTAGAGCTACTTTGGGACGGTAATTTTGAACCACCATCAAATGAAGTGGACGACACCTGAACTGGCATTCCCCTCACCAAACTTCCACACCACACCAGCGGAAGGTTCTTTAGTCCCGACGTATTTAACTTTGGAAGGTAATTTTGAACCGCCATTAAGTGACGAGGACGACACCTGAACTGGCATTCCCTTCTCCAAGTTTCCACACCACACCAACGGAAGGACGTTTGGCGTAGACGGATTTAGCGTGCAGAGAGCAGAAGAAATAAGACTTTAATCGGAGAGTATGCTTGAAAGTTTCGAGAAGACCACACCCGCTGTCTGAATTGATGCAAGGCACGATTTATTTTTGTGAATGGTGATACTTAGCACAAAAAGAAATCCCTTCCTTAATTATCATATATTTGATGACAGGAAATCTAAAAACAAGAATTTGATGACTGTTTATAATTTGAAAATTTTGGTTTTATTAATTGTACTAACCACCTTTGATGATTAATTGCTTTTCTGGGAATAAGGATTGCTATAAATTTCAATTGAACTTCAACGTAATTTGTTTTTAATAATAACTTTTTCAGCTAAATGTTTTGGAAATTCATATTTTGATTGACATATCAGTCGTACTATTTTAGAATTTGCAATTTGTACGCGCCGCTTTGCATTCCTCAAATTTTAATCAACAGCGCTGACATCCAATTATATCACAGGGAATAGCAGTAGTATTTTATATTGGACATTTTTTAAAAAGTTTCACCATTGCTGGATTCTGATGTTAAAAATACAGAATAAAATTCTGAAGTTGTAAATAGAAAAAAAAAGTTATTGTAAGCATACCGTACACTGAAAAATAATTAACCTAGAGAAATTAGCCGATTCTTCATAGCTTAGTTTTCCCATATCCGTTTTAGTTTGGCAGTGTTTCTCTATCTTGTAAATCTCAGTCAGCAGCTTCAAACCATATGATTGGCGCAGTATAGCCAACTCTTGCCTCTTGCGCCATTAAATTTGAATCAACCAACCAACCTCAGTCAGCATCAAGGGAGGAAAAAATTAAAATGTTTATCGTAACAATAATGTATTTACAATAATTGTTAATACATTAATAATTAATTAATGTATTAACGCATTGTAATGTATTACGATATGTTAATGATTACGTAATGTATTACGATATGAATGTAAAGTAATGTATCACGATATTAATTAATAATCATATCGTAACAATAACGTAATAATGTATTTATCGTAACAATAATGCATAATGTAATAATAATGTAACGTATATCAAAACTAATTGAATCTCCCTTTAACAATGAAATGTATTGTTGTAAAATGGGCAAAAAATATCTTTTTTAAAAATTAAAAATAGAAAAAAAAATTACTTCTCGGATATTGAATCAAATATTTTTTTTTTAATTTTAAGATGATGTAAAAATTATTTTATGCTGTAATATCTTTGGAAATTCTCTCAGTAGTAGCTCAAAATTTCACATAACTTTTTAATAAAAATTTCAAAACACTCGTTCCAAGATGCGCATTATCACCATTCAAAATATGTATATTTATGGACCAAGATTGCAGGTGCTCGGTCAAACGATTTGTTTTAAAGAGCTCCAACATATACACATAAACACAAGCTAACTCTAACACATATTTATTTTTATTATTAGTACAGATAATCAAAAAGGAATTTTATGATATATGTTCCATTTTATAATTTTTAGAATTAATTTCTTTTTATATCTTGTGCAGTTTAAAAATATGTATCAAGTATTTTAAATATATTAAATTTTATGGTAGAGCATTATATAAATCTTCAAACAAACGTTTTTCTAACATATAAATTTATATCATGGGGATTTATTTATTTTAGTTAGGAAAAAATAATGAATATCTGTAGAGGAAAGTACCTAAGAAAATGTTTGTATTCCGAGCAGCTGATGTAGCTCCATCCTTTTCTTTTGTTTTGTTTTTTCCACCCCTTTATAAAATGTTTCATTTTATATTCAAATCTAGCTTGGTGCGTTATTACCGTTTCGCTAGAAAGACATCATTCAAAAATGGAGTTTTTGAAGTATTGGAAGTAAAACACAGAGAATAATGCATAACACAAGATTGAAATTTTGACAATTGCTTTATTTTCTCTTTAGAAAATTTGGAAAGGAAAATTATATCTCGTATGAGGAAGATAATATTAAAATATAATTCAATATTTAATTTTGATTTCTGACATGAAAGCCAATTAGAAAGTGAAAAGAACTACTTTTTAATAAAATTTAATACAGCTTAATTGATAATAGGTTTGAAACACATTTTATATGTATCTTAAATAAAGACCTGATCTCTTGACCAACTATCTATTAAATATCAAGATTTCGTAGGCTTTACGTAAGCCAGTTGAAACTCTTGTAAGATAAGAAAGATTGCAAAACTTATTCTCAAATAAAAAGCTTTGCTTCAAGCTGATCATTAATTAAAAAATAAAAAACAAAATGTTGAATAACATGTTTTATTTTACTTTTAATCCACATAAACTCAAAATATTTTTTGTCCTTACTGAATAAAGTTCAATGTTTTAGTTTGCTATTGCTTTCATTAGTGTACACCGACATTCATTTGTCATATTATTTCAAAAAAATTGGAGAATCATTTTGCTGATATTTATTTAAGCACGTATAGTTTTTGGTAACAAAACAGTCTGTTGTTATAGTAACAGAGTAAAACCATAAAGACAAACATAAAGAAAGTCATTACATTACATGCCATGTGGCAGCTAAAATAAATATTTGAAACTATTAATACGTCTGATATCGATTTGATATTATATGGTTGCCATGGTACAATTTTTTCCCTATATCTTGCCTTAAAAGTTTGATAGAAGCATATTCCAATCGAATCCTTAATAGCTGATATGATTCCAACATTTCGTTAAAAAAAAACAGTTGTTCAAATCCAGACGCAAATTATTTGTCTTAAAAAAAGTTTACCGATTTCCAGATAATCCATGAGCATTCAAACTAGAAAGCCAAAATCGATCCAAATTTATTATTGTAAATTAATTTCATTAATCTTTATCAAATCAACTAATTTGTCATTTTTATCCATATTAAAAATGCTTTACAAAAGCACCAATGGCTATATAAATCTTGTCTTTTCGATTGGATTAATATAATTTCAATTTTTAATTCGAACTTTTTTTTGTATTTCATATTTTTTTATTATCTGACAAGTGTATTTTAACTTCTTCTTCCACTTGTTTTTAAGCGAATAATATTACTTTATTATCAAAATTTTCTCTGTCGCCATCTGGGCTGGATATTTCGTGAAAACTTATTTGTTATTTATAGGGCTATAAAATTAGATCGTCATGCAGCATTAGGTAGGCTGTAGAAATTGTACGTTTCTGACTTTGTAATAGTAAATATCGTTATTCCTTTTGCTCTGAATTTAAAAAGAATATTTATTTTATTTTATTCAGTATATTTAGGTTGTCTTTTTTGTACATTTGTTTTTATTTTGGTCACTAAAAAAATTCTTGATTCGATGGAGAAACCTAAAGAACGGACAGATGATGTAAGCAATATTAAAATAACTCACAAAAATCGACTAAATGCTTTTGAAATTACCTAAAAATACCACGAACAGTAAAATGAAGACTAAAATACGCATATAATGTTTTTTTTCTGTAATTACAGCATATAGTAGCTAGAAAATATTGATTTTTAGTTTTCTATCACAAGCTACAAATACAGCCAACTGTTTTATCTTTATTTAAATATTTTACTGTATTATTTACTACTAATATATTACTGTATTATCTACTTTATTTAAATATTTATATATCTTTATTTAAATATTTTTATTTTACTAACACCAGTATATCAAGGCTAAATCATCTTGCCTTGGTGAATAACGATTCTTTTTTTTTTGTTTCCCTAAGAAATGGAGTGAATTATAGAATTTTCAAATACGGAAATAACGATGGAATGCGCTATAAACGATTTAAAATATCACTCTCTCTCCCTCTTCTTGAATAGAATGAATTATACATGAAATTGTTCAGAATGAACTATAAAGCTTTTGACTTTATCTAGAAACTAATGTAGATAATTTAATTCTTGGTAAAAAAAATGTATATTTAAATTAAACAATTCAACAGTGCATTAAGTGACTGGTAAAACAGAAATTACTCGTCTGTTGATTGCTACAGTGCTCATTTTATTTTTATTAGACCAAATTATAAATAAATGCTTAATTATTGTTTGAAATACAACATATCGTGAAAAATACTTTTTACATACAGAATAGAGAATTTAACCTGAACATGTAAATACTTTACTGTAATCATTTTGTTCTGCCGATTAATAACCATTTAAGGGCATCAAATTTAATTACAATCATAATTTCTTTTCACATACATTTTACAAACTTTTAATGAAATTTTTTTTGGAGTTTGATATTTTTATATGTACTCTAATGTTTTTATATATTAAAATTTTTTTTAAATATCTTAATATGCTTTTAATGCTTTTAAGTGTTTACAACTTTTAAACTCGCTTTTTTACCGATATTCATTTTGAGTAATGCAACAAGTAATAGGAGTTTCAGTATATTGTGCATTTTCTTTTAATATATATTTTAAAAATGTATTGACCTACTATCCATCGCTGGCAATCCATGTTCATTTCTTTATGCTAGATAAATGATAATATAACTGATGAATGGAATTTTCTAGACAAATGCAACTAAATATCTTTCACAAACATTTTTACAAAAATGTATTATTTTTCTTAAAAGGAGTTCTCTTCTACTAATTCCAAACCAGTTAAAGGATCTAAAAGGAGAAAAAATGCTTATTTGTAAGATTTCTTTTTACGATGGAAAGTTTTTAAGCCATCTTTCTGGAAACGCGTTTACAAAACTTGAATTGACTATACGATCGGCTGAATACATTTCAACTTGTCGATGCATACATATGTTTTTTCTTCAGATAGTGAAAAATTGAAGTATTTTCCGGAAAGATTCCCCCCTGAACACGTACGGAAGGACACTTCTATAACTCTTATTTCAAGATAAATTGGTTCAGGCCAATGGAGATGTTGACAGTTCTGAGAGCTTCCAGTCTTTTGTGAGTGAAATGTTCGGAAATGCGAAAGCATGCACGTAGAAGAAATCCATTTTCGCTCAAGAACGTGCTTCATTTAGCGCGAAAATTGTGAGCCGAGGAAAAAAAAAAAAGAGGGGTGAATATGCTAGTAACTGTCTTCGATTCATCATTTTAAAAAAAGAATCCGTGGAGCTAATCGATTGGTTATAGCAAGAAATGATATTTTTTAATAACATATATTCTTAGTGTACTTATGATCCAAGTTTCAGTGATTGTAAACACTTTGTACATACAGGAAAGTTAAAAAAAAATACACATATTTATTCGTATAAACATTTAGTATTCAAATTTTGCTCCCAGCTACTGAAAGAGAGGTCAAGGTCAAGAGAGGCTGTTATAAGCATTTTAAAGAACTCGTAAGAATTAGTAAAAAATTAATAAAAATAAATAAATTAATAAATTAACTGATAAATAAAAATCTAAGCAGTCATGGCGTTCATTGCCTTAATTGTGGCTTACTGTTTTATGAGGAATTGAAGAGGGAACAACATCTTCATTAAAGAGCGAGAAAGTTTGGGAGAGACTACTCTTGCAGCTTAAAATCATCACATACTTTATTAGGTCGGATAAAATAAATATGCTACCATTTGGGAATATTCTGAATTTTAAATGTTTTTGATAGACCTATGTATAAAATAAGCACATATTTGAAAAGTGTAGTGAAGCTTCAATGAGGTGCATCATTTTGATCAGGATATATAGTTTTAAAACCATGTTACGAGCATGGTTTTAAAACAAAACCTTTTCAAAATTCAAAATAGTATTGTCACCAAAAAATATGTTGAATACCACAAATATTGTTCTAGCTCCAATCTATCAAGTTTACCAAAAATTGGTCCATTACACAAGCTTTTGAAGGAGCCATGTAAGTGTTCCGGATCAGGAGAAATTTAGTATTTCCTTTGTAATACATCACTCAAATCGGCGTTCAACAACAAAAAAATTGCAAGGTACCATTTTCTCTCCTGATTTTAATTTCTTGTCCATGTGTTTTAGTTACGTTCGAGAAAGAAAAATTTAAAAGCAAATAAGGAAAACAGTGTATTATTATGTTATGAACACAATGGAAGTATACCAGAACATTTAGAAGTCAAATCATCGTCATCAATCAATCACTAACGTCTTCTAAATAGATATCTTCGTATTCCAAAGAATTCATATTGACGCATTTTCATTTATTCCATTCGTCTACTATCCTTTCATTTGCCGCCTTTGTTTTTCTAACGCATTTTTCAATGACACATTGAAAAAGAAAGCTTAAATTTCTTCTAAATTAGAGCTCTGATGTGGTTTATTTTACGCTGGATGAAATCTGGATGAAAATTGTGCCATCTTATGGGCTTTTCCGTGTTCTAAGAAACTTTACTTACTTTAGGGTAAGCTTGTCAAAAAAAAATGTATTTTTTTTTTATTTACCATAACTCCCAAACAGTGGTTTAGTTTAATCTAGTTTTATTAACGTCCCGTTTTTAAAGCAATATTAGGGCTACTTTGGGAAAGACCTCGTAATTTTGAACCTCGGTCAGATGATGAGGACGACAACTGAGCTGGTGACCGCCTCTAGAAAATTCCACACCACATTAGCGGCAGGACGTTTGGCCCCGACGGATTTAACGTGCACCACACCAGCTTACATGATAGTTCTTCTGTGGAATTGGGTCACGAACCTGAAACACCCCGGTTCCCAAGCCGAGACCTTATCACCAGGCTACCGCAGTCCCTTGCAAGCAGTAAGAGATAGAATAGGTTGTTATAATATTTTATGATCCACGAGGGCTCTTCTATCACTGGCTTTCGTTTGTCAGATTAGTTCAATTCATTCATTATATTTTATTTTTACTTAGTCATAATAATCGTAAACTTTACTTTTATGGAATATATATACGTTTCACCTTTCTCGATATGCAATAATAGGTTTATATTGAGCTAGTTCTGAATCAATGGAACAATGTAAAAACATCTCTTACAAAATCTTATAACCGATTAAATATTAGCAAGAATTGCAAATCCTTGGAAATAGACAAGGTATAACTTTTTCTTTAAATGAAAAAATTCACAAACTTACTTTGAAAATTCTTAATAGTGGTGGGCAAGTCTTGGAAACTATGTACCGATTACCTATAAGTTCATGCTAATGATTTATTGCTTCAATTCATTTTTTTTTTGTATTGAAGAAAAATAATAATTGTTGTTCATAACTTTTTCTCAATTAAATCGTTTAAGAACTGCCAAAAGGTTTAGAAATGAATTGTTTTATAGATACTATTGTAATGAAAAGTAAACATAAAAGATGCAGAAATTAAAAACTAAATGACAAGAAAAGTGTCGCATTTGTATTTTTTTAAACTTATAAGAAGTGATTTTTACGTTTATTCCAAAAGAGCCCAACTTGATTTATATTCCTAAACACATTTCCAGATTTAAAAACGTTACTTTATTCATATAATAAATAGTTGAATGTGTTCATAAAATATGCTTTTTAAATAAATTGAAAACGTTGTACATTAAGCAATATTACATATTGCTTAATGTACAACGAAATAAATAATATATATTGAACAAAAAGTGTTATAAAAGCGCATAAAAAGAGAAAGATACAGAAAATCAAACTAAGAAATTAATGTCAATAATTCGGAAATACTATACTAATAAGATTTTATATACGCAGCTACTGTTTTTAAGATAAATTTTTCAATGTTTCTAACTTCTTTTTTCGAAAAATGCAACTTTTAAAAAAAACGACATTTAAAATAAAATTTTTCAGATCCAAATATTTCTATTTCTTTAAAACTACTGTTTGAATCTAAAAGTGAAATCCGAACAACTCTGCATGCGAAAATTATCTATTTGCATTGCATCGATTTATCTTGATTTGAATACTATGGCTCTTAGAAGAGTGCTAAAAAATCCTAAGGGAGCTTACCACAAGTCTCATGGAAAGCGATCCATGTATTAGATTTGGGCTACAAAAGCTACGAGAAAATTGATACCACTTTTAGAGTAGCATTCACCGGTTCTTTTTAATTGAAAGAAATTTTACTACACAATACTTGTCTTTAGTATTTGATCTAAGGATTGAGTTAAGAAAAGTGTATGTAATTTCCGTCTAGGAAAAGTCTGGGAGACTTTTTCTAGACGTTTCTCTAGATTATTTTAGTATATAAATAAAACTAAATCAATGATCGAGAACAACAGAAAAAAATCATTAATCATATAAAGTTCATAATGTGAAATCTCTTGTAGAATATATTGGAGATTGTTAATAATTTAAAAAATGCCAAGTATACTATTTAACTTTAAATAAGTATTTAAAAAATACTTATTTGAAGTTAATATAAAAAAAAATATTGTTAGCAAACAAATAAAAATTAAAACTATTACATTTATTTCTAATAGTGAAAATCTTTACAAATTAAGAAAAATGGAATCAATTTCCAATCCATCTATTATTTTAACATACTTAAGATAACGAGAATTCTCGTTTAAAAGAACTAAGGGGCGTAGACAAGAAATGAATATTCTAGTATTGCAACTAGTACAAGGCCTTCAAAAATTATTTATAAAATATCCCATTTCACAGGAAAATTTTGGCAAAATGTACTAAACGGAATCATAAATTAAGCTATTTATATTTATTATTTTGTATTAATAAAATAAAAGAAAAAAGCATATGATGTGCAATAATTATGCAGTCACTATTGAAGTGTATAAACTAAAACAAAGCTTTTATAAAACTTAAAACAGGCATTAATAATTCAACAATTTCAGAACCGTTGGGATGTGACTATTAAAATTTATATTTTGGTAAATGAACTGCTTATTCATGCACGGATAATTAGATAAGATTACTATATTATGATAATTATAAAATAATTTGAAAAAAATATCTCGCATGATTATGTAAAAAATGCGAGATGCCAAATAGGGATTGACGGTTTTTCAGACCCGGTTTTAAAAAACTGATTCTTTTAAGTAAATTTGTCAAGTTTGAAAACCGGCTTTTAAATTAAGAAAACCGAATTTCCGAAACCGATACTCCGTCTGGATATTTATCTTCTTAAAAAAAAAAATATTTTTAATTTTATCAGTTGGGACCGATTTTTCGTCTAGCAGCTGAAGGCTTAGAGAGACGGGATGCCAATTTATTAACAATTGAAGATGAATTTATGTTAAATGAACTAAAAAATGTAAACACTAAAATAAGTTTGAAATTATTACATGCTTTAGAAGACAGAATTCAAGAAAGAAGACAAGTAGAACTAGTAACTCTTTTGCTGTATTTGCGAAATCCACAGAACATTTCTAGTTCAGCTGAGAAATCAAGCGCACTTTCTTTGGATTCAAAAACCGAAATCATCAAGTTATCTGGAAAGATATTGTCTAGAATATTTCCGAATTCTTATGTGTAAAGAAAGAATGTGTAGATGAAGAAAAAATCGAAGAAACTACTCATCCGAGTAATGCTTTTTTAAAAGAAACCATGGAAAAATTAATTCATAAATTTCTTCAAGATCCTGAAAGAAAACTTACAAATTGAAAGGTGAATTTTCATTATTTGGGGCAACGAATTTATTATTTGGGGCTAGCTTAGTAACAACTATAAAAGAGCAAAAAACTTTTTTCCTATATCCTCTAAAATATTTTTCCCTATTGTATTTTTTTTTTTTGACAAAATTTCGAAAACCGGCTAAAACCGGTTTTTTGGAAATATTGAATTTGAAAACCAGTTTTTCAAAAAGTCGGTTTTTGTATAAACCCTAATGCCAAACATGTAAATATAGAATAAATTCCAAATTAATTTTTTGAATCTGAACAATAGCTTTCAAGACATTAAACATTTCCAGCTTAGTAACAACTATAAAGGCTCTGGAATTCAATGAACTTTATATTTTGACATCTTTAAAATTTGATTGACAGATCTTTTGTCAAAAGTATCTCAAAACGGACTCCTACTATATCGCCATCAAGTGAAGAAATAATTTGTAATTTTCAATATTGTAATTTGTAATTTTCAATAATTTCAGAAACTCACATAGATATTAGCAAACTCGTAATATTATGTTCAAAGTGATTGGAGCTTCCATCTGATTAGAATTACCGCTGAAAAATCTAATATTTATGTTAATCACTTTTTCAGTTTGCCGCTAGAATAATTCTTTTATTGGTACAGCATAACTTTAACTTAAAAAGAAAAGGTAACGATGCATTGTTTCATAATCAGTAATATAAATGAGTAATTGAAAATGTTAATATATTTAAAAGGGGTTCGAATAAGCGTTTTAGATCTACATTATAAATTAGTGCAACTTCAATAAACTTAGAATGCCTTATTCGCATAACATAATAACTTTTAATAGAATATCGGCTTTATTCAGTATTAGGATCTGAAAGTATCACAGAGCGTTATTATTGGATTTATTGCTAAAGGAAGTGGAATTGAAGTTAAATGATTGTTCTTGGTGCAGTGACCAAAGAGTGGATACTCATGTATAAGATGAAACACCAAGAATATTTATTATTCACACAGCAATATAACCAGACATCAGAAAAAATATTATTCTTGGTATTATATAAAAACGATTCACTTTTAGCTATAACAATACTCGCTGGAAAAGACATAGAATACATAAAACCTATCTCTTCTTCCATATCCATTTACTTGAAAGGATATCTAATCGTTATAAATTTAATGAGTGCCAATAATGCAAATCCGGCCTTTTATTTAAAATTACGCATCACCATGTAATTTTGATATGATACTAATTAAGTATTCTGAATGTAATAAAGATAATAATATTTAACTCGGAGAAGTCATCGCTGAATTTGCATAATATAAAATGCTCATATGAAATGAAAATGATTGTAAATATAATTTATATATTTGAAGGTCTGTATAGTGATTATTAATAAAAAATTAACTGCATATTATTAAGAAATAATTTTGAAGAATTTTGAATTAAAATAAACATAAGCAATTGTAATCTATGCAGTAGAATTTTCATAAACATTAAATGAATGTTTCTTTTTATTCCAGAGGTTTTACATCTTTCACGTCAAATTAATACAAAAACAGATGAACTTCTGAAATATCGACACGTTATTAAATCCTAGAATGAGGTGATCTTACATATTTCCTAAGTACAAAAATTTTAATAACTCTCTGAAATTATCACTAGAACCTCTTTACCTGCATTCTTGATGAATAGTTCTACTTGGCCATTTTCTGCAGTTTGGTCCTAATCTGTTATCTTCTGCCAGTATGATCTGAACTCAAAATTAAGAGTCCTCCCATAGCTTAAAACGGCATGTTAATCTAAGTGACCTCGCTGCAAACTTCTCCTGTAGTCTCGTAATTCTCCTGCAGCATTCCACACTACCTGGATCAACAAGTCATTTCGACCCCTTGGTACGTCGAGGAATTGGGAAGGAATTAATCCCAAGGTCCTTTCTAACTCGATGTTCAATTAGAGAAGGTTGGGATTTACGAACGGATATTTCATCGCAAGAGCTCCACATATATTAAATCATTAAGCTCCGAGATAGCTCGTTTCAAGTTATTAAATGCCTA
Source organism: Argiope bruennichi (assembly GCF_947563725.1). Lineage (NCBI taxonomy): Eukaryota > Metazoa > Arthropoda > Arachnida > Araneae > Araneidae > Argiope > Argiope bruennichi. The sequence continues at coordinate 22,894,813 of NC_079151.1, read as the reverse complement.
TTCACGCGTGTATTCTGTCTTGCTCATCGCACTTGTAAAATATATGGGATGTTTGAAAATATTGGCTTTATACAACTGTAAAATGATAACGATATGATTTTTATTGAAAAGCTATTTGGGAAAAACTTAGTACTATATCTATGCAACTAAATAAATAATTCTGAATATAATTCTAAAGCATACGAGGCGGATTGATAAATTTGAGCAGAATTCTATTTTAATGCGTTTACATCCTGTATTTTTGGTGCAAGAAACATAGTTAAAAGAAATACTTCATTCATCGATGATATGGACTTTATTTAACTTTATATGTACACCATTGTTTTTTTAATGGCGGGTGTTTTGTGTATTTTGATTCAATAAATTTTACTTAGTTCTAGATTTGGAGTTATCAACAACCTAATCCTTATTTTTTGTTGAAAAGGAAGTGATATGGCAATGTGTTGAAACTTAAGACTTAATTTTAACTTCTTTGATTTGTTTAGGTGATCTTAAAAATGTAAATTGAAGAAAAAATAATAACTCTTAGTAATTATTCACTGCAATATCACATTTTATATTTCAGTCATAACTACAAAAATATTTTTATAATTGAATCATCTTAAACCAAACTTAACACATGCCATACTGCCTAAATAAATATTTTGAAACTAAAAATTCGAAAAATAAATCTAATAAATGAAAAGGTTTTTGTTTTGTTTTGAAAATATTAAATTCGCTTGGAAAGTGAAATTGACTTTTAAGCTATCAATGACAAAATAGACAGCATTTCACATCAAAAATATCAAAAATTCAATTCATACGAAGATAATAAAGAAGCTGTAAAATTTATCTTTTATCTTAGAATTTTAAATTAGATAAAATGGATAACCGAAAATTAAAGAACAAATACTATGTCTTTTTGAAATAATTATTTTGCATAATAATTAACCAAATTTAGTCATTTTTGCTGTGCACGTATGAATTTGCACTCATCTATCAGTTACAACATAATATTTATGAGCTAATGCAGACAAATTACTATAATTTTAAAAGTTATTTTAGATTATACAAATATGAATCTTATTTCCTGTATCATGATTATCAAGCAATTAAAAATTTCTTACTTGGATATGATTAGACTACTTGTTAATAGGATTCATCACAAAGTATAATTAGAACCAAGATATACACAAGTTCTTCTAGGCACTTTTTGAACCTCTTGTATAGATACAATTAATTAACAAAATTATTACTTTTATTTTACTTCATTGATCAAAAATTAGTGAAAATTAAGTATTTATAAAGTTTTAGGACGCAGATATGTAGAACAATATTTGAATGAATTACATTATGCTTCTTTTTCTTCGGGCTTGCTTTTTTCTTCAGTGCACGATATATTAGATAAAAAGTTTTTGTCACTTGTAGTTTGCCCTTGTTTTATTAAAGCTTTAGCGATATCCACAGCAGAGACGATTTGTCTTTTGTCTTCCATAGCATAAGCGATAGCATGTTGAATTACCTTTTCTAAATAACGCTTCAAAACGACCCGAGTTCTTTCAACAAACAAGGAAGTGGGCCGAATACTTTGTGAACCTCTTTTTGAGATTCTGTTTCTACTATTCTTTAGGTAACTGATCTTGCTATGGAGTATTTCATCAATTTTCTCAGTATTAGCATTTCCTTTACTAGCCATAACTAATGCAAAACAAAAATAAAAGCAAATCAATGGAATTCAAATATCAAGAAAACATCCACAATCGATGAGTGAAACTGTAAATTAAACACACTTGAATATGTTTGATAACTAGTAAGTATATATGCTGTTGAATTGTATTGTTTTTAATAGTTGAGTGGAGGTGAGGAGTATCTGTGATTCTGCTTTGATGTATTTTTCATTAATTTCTTTTATCTTCCAAGCCACATTGTAAACCAAAGACCGATTCACAGAGACCATTTTAAGTCGCAGATGAGATATTTCCTTCAAATCTCTGCATAATAAGATGCACTAGATTAATGTCCCTTATCGCAATCCGAAGATGAGTTTTGCAAACATCTTATGATTTCACTCATAATCTCATGATTTCACTCATAACGAAATTATTTATATTTCGAAGAGAACATAAAATCTATTTTTATTACATATGACAAAGAGTAGACTTCAATAGTTCTTAATGTGTAATAATTTGGATTGCCTTTCAAATTCATATGAAAATTGGGTTTTTATACAAAGAATCTAAAATGCACTTAGATACTTATTTTATTCCAAATGTAACGAATAGTACAAGAATATTTGATATAATACATTAAGAACGAATTTGTTTTCTGCAATATAAAATCAAATCACTGAATGTATCTAATGTTTTTAGGTTTCTTTTTACCTCCTTTAGTCACAAATGACAAGTCCGGATGTTCACTCAGATCAGTCTTTTCCTCAAATATCTGCTCCCGCTGGTATGGAGAAAGGTTTGCCAGCTCAGGTGTCGTCCTCGTCATCTGACCGTGGTTCAAAATTACGAGGTCCGTCCCAAAATAGCCCTAGTGTTGCTTTACAACGGGACATTAATATAACTAAACTCAACTAAACAAACCTCAAATATCTGCAGAATAAGAGCACTTGATTAATTGGAATTATCGATATCAGAGGATAAGTAATCAGATTTTACAAAGACAATTGTACTTTCTGATGAGGAGTGACTTCCCTCCATCGGTCATATCGAAATTATTTATATTTTAAAGAATACATAAAGTCAACTTCTATTAACGTATGAAAATAGATTTCATTAGTTTGTAACGACTATAATAATATATTAGGAAATAATAATTTTAATTGTCCTTCAAATCTGTAATAAACTAGGATTTTTATACAAAGAATTTGAAGTGCACTTAGATGCATATTTCATTTGAAATATCCCAATCCGTACAAGAACGTTTGAAGCAATATGGCCAAATCTATTATCCGTACCTTAAATCCAAACCACTCTGAATGCAACTTATGTCTCTAGGTCCTTTTTAACATACATAACTCATTCTCATTGATATTGAGAATATATAAATCTAATATGATAGTTAAAAATAATAACAAATCTATTGTAAAAACTAAAATCATAAGTGCATTTACTAAAAATTTCATGAATCATGTTGATGCATTCTCTAAATTTTCATATTAAAGCCACGCATAAGCAATTCAGAGATACTGCACTAAATATCAGTTTTTGTACTTAAACTCAAATTAAAACTTTCTGTTTTTAAAAATGAAACTTTTCGTTCTCTATTTGTATTAATTTATCATAAATATTCAATAGATAATAAGATGAATTTTTCTATCTATTATAAATGATTGGTGTAATCTTGTAGTCTTGTGGTGCCGGTTTCGGGATGGGATAGCTCCAGATTCAGAATTCGTTTCCATCAGATTAACTACACACGTAGGTCAAATGTGATGCCGAGAACATCTAATTGTTATGGCATGAAAGTATGATGTTCGCGAAAGGTCTCTGACACCAATGTATTCAAAATTCAAAATGGCTACATCTGTTTAAAAAATAATCCTCATGTTGGTTCAAACAGGCACAATAATCCACTGACTAGAATGTCACTCATTATATTAATTATACGGATATTTAAAAGATGTTCCGGTTAACAAATGATTGGCCAGATATAACAAGCTAAAAACAAATGTTCTTGGAGTATACTTACTTTAAGTCAATGGTCTGCAAACCCTGGCTCGCGAGCTACGGATAAGATTGAGGACGTTCTTAGTAAAAGCCAGCGTAAGAGTACTTCTAGTAAAATTCAACAGACCTAATTAAGCGAATAACAATATGCCTACCTATATAATTAAGTTTTAAAACAAAGAGATTTTAGTCGTTGAACTGTTAATAATTGATTCTGTTTACTAATGAATTTGCCGACAATGCTTTAAGTGAGCAATCAGGCATTTGCTTCATTAAATTTTTATATCAATCAGTTATAATACTTTTTATTTCATGGATAGTTTATTATTTTCTAAAAATACATTTTCTCATCTGATTTAATTATTTTCAAAGAGTAACAACACAATTTTCCAGAATTTTATTCAATCATTCTTATCGCTGTAATCCAGCTCTTTATGAAGATTGACAAAAACAATATGTGCATTTCGAATCTTCAGCAGTTTTCGTATTTTTCGTATTTTTTAGAGTAATTTTTTCCCTCGTATATATAGAGAGATATGAAATATTTAATGACAGGTTATTACTAGTTTGAAAAATAATTTGAAAATGAGCATCTGCTTTAGGTATATGATTTGAACAAAACAGCTTATTGCCTTTATTTATTATTGCAATTCTTTTTTCTCTGATATGTACGAATATGAAATATTTAATGAAAAACTATTATCTAATTAAATATTAATTTGTAATCCAAGAGTTTCGTTTAGATTTCAAAATATTTTAAATGCATTGCAAGTCATCCAACTGTAAAATTATATCAAAAGTCAAACAATTGCATTTAATTATATCTAAGATGCAACATTTTGCTGAGATAATTATTGCATACTGACGAAGATAATATGTAAGACAACATTTGAAGTCTTATTAGTGAGCATGTAAAGAACTAATAAATGTATATCGAGGCTTATGATAATTGTTGTTTTCTGATATTAAAACACATAAATGTCTTGAGATTGAGGTGATAATATGCACAAATTTAATTATTTAATCGTACGATTATTGTCAAGATTATTAAGCATTTCAGTTGTTTCTCGTTCAGAATAACCACTCTAACAACAAGCAAAATCATCATTTTAATTATTTTGATTTAGAAATAATTTATCTACAATTTTAAAGCATATTATCTATACTTTGTATACGAAAAAGCAAAACTAATTAATGATCGATGATGATATTTTGACGTCCCTCAAAGAGTTAAGAATGAAGTTTTGAAAGAAATTCAGCTAAACCTGCCTTTTATTAATCACATAATAATCCTTTTGTTTGATCTCAAAGAAAAATTGTTTTTTTTTAGTGGTAGCTAGCCTAAAAATATTCATTAGTAAATTAAACTGAAGTCAAAAATGTGTGGTAAAATTAAATTTAACTGTGAAATTGTTGAAATTTACCCTTTGAGCGAAATATTGATTTTTATGACTGGTAAATTGCATAGAATGTAAACGATCATTCAAAGGAAGCTCTGGTTAGATAATAAAAAACTTACTTAAAATGTAAATTTACACACAGAGATATGAAATAAATGGCAGATAATAACAATATAATTGTTGTTTAACTCTTTGCTCTCGGAAAATAATTTCCAGCATAAATATTTACATAATATAAGAGCATGTTTATTTTTCCGAAAAATAAATGTATGTCATTGTTTAATTGCTTTAAGTTGAATTTATTCGGAAAATTATTCTACAGCTTCTTATTACTATGCTAATAATTTTAACAATCAAAATTGAAAAATAAATAAATGAAACGTTGAAACGATGATAAAGTCTTGAATGGTGTCTAAGAGGAGAGATCCGAATACAAAGGATAAATAGAGTGAAAAATTTCAGCTGTTTGTCACCATGTTTATTTTGAAAAAAGACGTTACATTGAGCATTTGATGAAATAAATACTACTACTGAGTAAATACAAAATTGGTAATAATGAAGAACCCCCCCCCCCCTTCCCAAAAAGAAGGTGCCATTAGTCATAAATATTATGGTTGTGTAAAGATATCGATGTTACTTCATTCATGTATCGGTGTTCCTTCATTTACTTCATTTCAAATTCATTAAGAACATTTTAAATGAATTTCGAACCTCTAGTCTGAAATAATGATCGAACAATCGTCGAAAAGTCAGTAAAAGAAAGGATAGTAGACGAATGGAATAAATGAAAATCCGTCAATATGATTTCCTTCTGAAACGAAGATGCCTATTTCGAAGACGTTTGTGATTGATTGGTGACGATGATTTGACTTCTGATATACTTCCATTGCGTTCATAACATAATAAACATAATTTTTAAAGCAGAATCATGGCCGAAAATAGGTAAGACGTTTGGAATTTTTAACTTCATTTTATTCAATCCCGGGAGGCATGATTTATGTGAAAGCAGAAGCGGCAAGCACATCAACACAGAACGGCAAAAGAGCGAAGTGAGGAAAAGCTAATGAAAGATTTATTTCTTGATTATATACTGTGAGATTTTGATAAGGATTTCTTTACACGTGTCGATTTTGGTAAGGGAATTATAGGGATCTTTTAAAAGAATGTTTTAGCTCGACAAATTTTTATCGCTTCACTCTGAGTGTAGGAACTTGTCGATGTCAGCAAATTTTCAGAGCTTCCTTTGCATGAATTAAATAAAAAAGGTGGAATTAAATCATGAAATAAGAGAATATTTTGTAGGAAAAGTATTATTATAAAATAAACTCTCAAAAAATTTTAAGAATTTATTAAAAAAAACTCAGGAAAAAGACTATACGAAAACAAAACTATACAAATGAAAAACTATAAAAAATTTGATGTGAAAATGGGTTTCATGCAATAATATGTTGCAATATTATCAAGGAAAAAACTTTAAAATTTCGATAATTTTTAATCAAAAGAATAGTTAAATTGTTGAAAATCTCTTTCTTAAGAGCTATTATTACTTAAGAAGTAACTACGTGTTAAGTTCAAATGCTCAAAGTTCAATCTCCTTCCTGTATAGCGTTTTAAAGGATTTTGTATGTTGTCTGAGACGGTTTATGCTACTGAGACAATCTAGCTTACAAACATTTTTGGTTAAAAAAATAATAAAAAAAAACACACAATAGATTTGCGTTTTTTTCTCGAAACTACAGATCAGTAATAACATAGTTTTAGCATCTCACTGACTATACCTAAACCATTCAACGTCGTTTCCCACATCTTGTATCTTTTCATTACCCATAGGATATTTAATGGCTCAGGTTGTGAGCTTTACAACCAATAAATTCTATTTTTGGAGGAAAAAATACAACTTTATGTTCACCCTTTTTGTGAAACGTCAACTTTTTATTGCTATTCCTACGCAAATTATTGATTTTTCTCCGAGAATTCAGGATCACGTTTCATATAAAGAAAGAAAAAGTATAATTATTTGAAATAGAATTTTTTTTTCAATCTGAAAGAATTAGGACGTTTTGTCATATTCACTTCTCTTCCTACTGCTTTTTTCAAGAAACCGAAACTAGCAATTTTGTGTGATTTTTACTTCGTAAAGGGATAATGCGCAATAAGATGAGAGTATTTCCGTAATCTTTACTGCTTATCGCTTTGAACCGTATTATATTCTTTACATTTCAAGCTTGTGTATCGATTATACATATGGCTGCTTCAAGTATTTACCTCTTCGTCTTTCATCTCATCCCTGCTTTGATAAAATAAACACCATTTGGAGCATATGCAAAAGAGGGGAGGATTTCCCTACTTGAGAACTCAGAGTTTTACCCTATAGTTTGACTTGATTCATATACCTTTATTACATGAATATAGAAAATTGATTAATAAATGCCGGCTAGAAATATGGCCATTCTTGAAGATTCATTCTTTATGAAGAAAACATAGTATCTGAGAAGTCTTGAACGGAAACTAGAAAGCTTAGAAACAAAGTTATAGAAGGTATAGAAGTTACTTGGAGAAAAAAAAAAAAAACTAAAAGATATAGGAACAAAAATGTTTTTTTTTTAAACTTACAAGATGGCTATTAATGTTTACAAACATGATATTATAGAAGGTATAGAAGTTCAATAGTTCAATCAAGGGATCTCGATGTCAGATCCCTTGATTGAACATAGCACATGCAAACAATACCAAATTTCGTTCAATGCATTTTCAAGCGTCTGAAATAGTATGGATAGAATAAAAGCTATAATACTCTTTTCTATGTTTTTCAAAATAATGCAAGGCATCTTTTGAAAGATACAGTCCCACATTTAAAAAAATCAAAGGAACATAAATTTAGAGACCTCGTATCTCAAAAAAAAAAAAAAAAAAAAAATGCTGAAATTTTCTTATGCATTCCTTATTATCCTAATATCATTTAGTGGTAAATACTAAAGGTTGTAAAACAAAGCAAGGATTTTAGCAATACATGGCCCTATAAAAATCTCACTCATACGAGGTTTTTTGTATAATTTTGTAATGTTCACAACAGAAACAGATACAACTAAGGTATAATTTAAATTATAGATCTACTAATGAAAATTCAATGAGAAACGGATTTTAAATATCATCTTTTAATTAAATGTAATTATTATTATAAATAAAAAAATTTCTACTCATTTTTTTATTTCATTCAATTGCCAGGTTCTACTATTAGCTTGGAATAAAAAATTACATTAAATAAATTGATTAATTTATAACTAAATTCCGAAAATATTTAAATAATATTTTGTTGCCTCACAATTCCCATGTAAACAAATTTAAAAAACATATAAGATTTGTGCAAGTGAAAAATGATTATAAAATTCCATTTTTACAAACCTGAAACAAATCGAGTTCAATAAAAATGTGTTAAACTTGTGAATATTCTTCTTTAAATTTTTTCGTTTGCTAATATGGGCTATAACGTATAATCAAAAATAATTGTGTCTAAGTATTTTGTCCTGAAAAATTTCGATTAGAATCTATAGCAATCATTTCCTCATCTACAGCAATCATCATCAATCACATTAACTATTTAATATTTTATATAAGCAGATTGAAGACAATTGTGGCCAATTTTCCTCTATAATTTTACATGAATTTACATGAATTGTAACAATTTTTTGGATCATCTAAGTGAATCCCAAACAACTTTTAAATAAACGGATTATTAATTCTAAAATTTTACTTTTTTCTAAGGTATTTTCAGAAATCGTCATCCGGAATATGTGATTTTTACCATCATAAAATAAAAAAGTATTTCCATATTATTTATTCAATGATATTAGTTTAATTGTTGTTCACTTTCTTCTATCACTTTCACAAATTTCTAAAACTTTTAATTATTTTCCCTATATTAGACATATATAGGGAAAATTAAATTCAATTTTCATTTTAATTCATTATTTAAACAAATAAATATATTTAATATTTCTTCTGGCATCTGGATGTAAACGTAATAGTAAAAAATCAAAATATTTCAAATTGGTTGTGAAAAACTACGTGGTATTAAATTTTTTTTCTTAAATATGAATTATTTTTTCACAAAATTATGAAGAAGAATTTAGTTTAGATTAGTTACGTTTACATCACGCTTTGAAGCAACAAGAATACTATTTTCTGAAAGATCCTTTTGAATTTTAAGCTTGATCAGATATCGAAGAAGCCTCGTGAGTCAGAAATTTTAAAATTTTTACATCATACTAGCGGGAAGAATTTTGACCTTCTTATATTTAACATGGGTCGGTTCGTAGCATGCGATATATTTTTAATTAATTCGAGTCTCCGTGATCAGTGAAGAAATTGGTATGCGTATATGAAAGAATAAGTACAATCAAATCTAGCTTAACGAGCACAGCAAAGCGTAAAAAGCTAACTGGCTTAACAAGCGATGTTAGCAGAACAAGTGGTCAGGAGACACGTGATATCACATGCTCAACTGGCTTGTGCCAGTCTGTGATGAGCGCTTGTTTGAATAGAACACTTATATTTACTTGGAATAAGTTATGACCGAATAACTTTGCCGAACGTGAATCCGATGTGTTTGAGCAAATGCCTGCAGAGTCTTAATCAATCAGAGTTTGTCTCCTGCCAAGATTCTGGGGCTGGAGGTGGATAGTTACGATATCAAAGAGCAGGTAAAAAAACATAGCCAGAAGTACTGAAGAATTTATGGAGCTGCATTCTGTGTTACAGCAAAAAGTTCCAGCGGAGATTTGGTCAGGCGTAGAAATAATAGACGCAACAGAGCAACAACCTTCTAATGAAGTGGGGAAGATACTGAAACCATGAGAAATTATTTTATCATATATCATCAGCATCACTCTGATAAAGCAGTAGTTATATGAAATACAAACTTATTGAATGACAATGCTTTGTCTCACTTTCGCCAAATTTTGAAGGGCAGATAAGCTCCAGACAGTTTTCTTTTTTGTAAAAAACAAATAAACATGTGTTATGAATATTAAATGACTTTATAATGAATTAGCTTTCATCGGTATGGAATGCCATGTTCTATTTTGCACGGATTACTATGGAAAAAGTGTTTCGGTTAACAAGTGTTTTGCATCCCGAGTGAGATTCGGGAACAAATCACGCTCATTAAGGGACGTTTCACTGCATTTCTTTCGTTTGATGGAATTTTCAAGCATTTGTTATCGTCCTGATGTAAATATAATCCATACAGGTCCTTGCATCTTTGATGATGTGATTCCAACCACATGCAGATGAAAAGAACCAAACTGAAGTAACTCTAATGGCTTTACAATGATATAAAGCCATTAGAGTATATTTTCTTTATATAATATAATATAATATTTTCTTTTTGCTTTGAACAAAGTTTTAATCACTTTGATTGAATCTTTAAATGCACAGAGACGTAGATCGGCATCGTATGTTAAAAATCCGTATATCTTTATCTAACAACCTTTACATAGTAATTTTTTTTTAATTTTATCAAAACTATTTTATCGTTGCATAACTAGAATCTTTGACAGTTCATTTCCTTATTTGTGACAATTTTCAGTGTTGGCGCGCTATCTGAGTAAATTTTCATTTCGGCAGGTGTTGCGAATTACGATTATTTATATAAGAAGTAATAAAAGTATACATTTATACAAAAAGTAATATAAACAAACAGGAAAAATTGTTTTCAGATAGAAACAAGGTAAGAATGGCGAATAATATTTTTATTTTCTTATATTCTGATAACGCTTGAAAACGACAATAAGGAAATCGGCCTAGTAATGGCTCATTAGAGCAAAGTTTACAGACGAAAAAACATAGTCCATTTCATTCTTTGCCATCTATGGAAGTACGGAAAGACGGTGTTGGTCCCTGGCTTATATTTTCAAACGGATTGAAGTATAAAATTCCATTATGTAAGGGTCATGTAATACAGTGGTCATGTAGCAAATGCAATTTTCTTTTATGTTTAAATGCTAAAAAAAATTGTTTCATGAAATTCCATGCTTCGCAATGTAATGAGAGGTATTATTTATGATTGAAATATTATATTACTGTACGCAGTAGATTACTAAAACTCAAGGAGTGTTTGTTGATGATGATGTAGAAATACATCAATACTTTTTAAATTAAAAAAAAAAATCGTGCCTGTTTTTTTTGTTTTGCATTTTTTTCCATTAATTTATTAATTAATGGAAATTAATTTTTTCCATTAATTAATTTTCCATTAATTAGAACTTGAAATCAACCTATTCCCCAGTTGATTTCAAACTCTAATTATAAAAAATAAAAATGGGTTAAATCACGACAATCACGAAATCATTTAAGGGTTAAATCACGGCAATGATTTTTACTCAATGGTTACAAATATATATCAAAATATATTCTGCATCCAAAAAAGAAAGACATATGAAAGTAATATTTTATTATGTATTATAGAAGAAAAAAGAAATCTTTACGTATTCTTATAAAAAAATTGGAATGGTAAAATATTAAAAGCTGTAGTGAAGAAAATAAGACTAAAAGAAACAGACAAGACGATAGACGAAAAAAAAATCTACCAAATAAAAATAAAGGTAAAATCAGAAAATAGCGAATGTAACTGGTTGCAAAAGAAAAGGCGCATAAAATATTGTAAATCCTGTTCTGCGCTTTCGTACGGATTTTTAGAGGAAATCCTCAGATTATGTTGAAAGAAGGCGACGCTGATTCAAGACATTCGAATCTACTAACCTTAAAAAAGAATGCAGAAACCCGTTAAAATGGTTCGTAATACTTATAAAATATTTTGTGTAATCAGAAAAGTTTAAAGGATAAAACAAGATTAGATACTTTTGTTGAATAATTCGAAAAAAAAAAATTTTTTACTTTTCTAGGATATTTCTTTTTATGCAAAATTATGCACCCGTTTAAAAAGTTTTACTTTTCCAGAAATGATGGGAAAAAATACAATCTGATCAAAGAGATCTTATTATTATTTTTTCATTACAAATCATTCAAACAAAACTATTTTCCTCATTTTCAAACAAAAAGAATCAAACAAAGAATTTTATCACGAAGGATTCATTTTCTTTTCCCCAAGGGAGGATCTTTTGCCCATTATTTGATTAGAAAATTCGAAATTCTGCTTCGAATTTTTATTTAATTAATATACTGGATGTTAAAAAAGATTGAAACTGGCTTTAAAGTTTTTACCCTTGAAGACAAAAAAGGTATTCAAATTGAAAAAGAAGTTAAAAAAAATAGGCATGCCAATAATTTTTAAAAAGTCACATTTTGAAATGTTTGCAAGATAAACAGAACTAAGAAATTGGAAAATTTCCTTCAAATAGATTATTACAATTTTCTCTACATATGCATGTTTAACACTCATTGAGTTATGCTTAATTTAATGTTATCACTGTTTATATGAACTATGTATCAAATTATTAACATAAGTCAAATTATCACAAAAAATCCATTGAAACAATATATTAATCTAATTAAATAATTAATTGATATAATTAAATAATATATTAAAAATATATTATATAGCATTTTCATACCGAAATATCAATACAAAGTACTGTAATAAGCTGGTTTAAAACATAACATACATGCCAAACTGATTCCAACAAAATTTGGTTTCTGTCGCCTAAATCCTCTGAATGAACTTTGCATAATTTTTACTTAAATAGCCGACTTCAAATTATAGTTTATTTTACTAATGTAAGAAAATTGATATTTATAATAACATTGCTACTAAAAAGCTCCTAAATATTCACAATCCCATTATCATAAGACGAATGTTCAATATAAATTCAAATATTCACTGTATTCAATGCTATTTAAAAAGTGTTGGTGAATTTCTTTTTTTACATCGTTTATAAAAATTTTAAATTACATTCTTCATGGAATTCTGCTTCCTCAGTGTCTTATTCAACTTTTATGGTCCTTATTTTGAAATAAGAAAATGTAGGTTTGAAACAAATCTCGCTTCAGATCCTTTGATTCTAAAATATAAACACTGAACCACATATCAGTGGTCCGTAATTGAGTCAAATCTGCTAACACATTTTTTGGACAATAAAAGTATCTAAAATCTGATTTCCTCAGCAGAAAAATTAAATTACTCATTTAAAAATGCTTGGCTGGGTCCCGTTTTCATATATACTACTGAAACATGGGTAATGACTGAAAAAATAGACCCTTGCTGTATTTGAAAGAGGGATTTTAAGAGGCATAGTTGGTGGAATTAAATGTGATAATTATCGGAGGAAAAAAGCAACTCGGAAATTTATAAGATGCGTGAGTAGATTCGGGATGATTTTTTTTTTTTTTGAAAACGGTTCGAAAATACTTATATTTTTTAATATTTGCATGAAAAATATTGAAAAATCGTCTTTGAAGTCAAGATATATCAGTTCAATGGCAAAAGTTGTTTTCAAAATCGAATAAAAAAGACGTTTAATTGACCGAAAATAGGTATAAAGCAAAATCGTCTTTGAAGTCAAAATATATCAGTTCAATGGCAAAAGTTGTTTTCAAAATCGAATAAAAAAGACGTTTAATTGACCAAAAATAGGTATAAAGCAACAATCTTTTAATTTAAAAATTTATTAAATGGTTTGCTTAAAATTTTGCAGATAGCTTAAAAAATATAATATCTAGTTCCTGAACTAAGAGAACTAAGTTGTATTTCTATTCATTCTTTTCACATTGTGAAACTCTAAAACAACTATGAAATATTTCTAAATGAATAGATTACTTATTTTCTAACTCGGGAATTCCAGAACACATTGAAAAATTATTATCCTAAATTTGAATTAAAATATGCATTAGAATTTAAGGTATGAGGTTTTTCGTAAGAAAATTCCGTCAAAGATTAAAATCTGAGAAAATGGCATCTAAAGATACAAATAGCATTAAAAAGAATGGAAATACAAATATAAAAATTAAAGTAATTTCCTAAAATTAGATTTAGGAACAAAATTCTAACGGGTTTATAAAGAAACTAGTTCAAATATTAAAAATATTAAATTTAAAAAAAATCATAATTTTGAAAGAAAAAAAAATCGATTTTGTAACCTCGCCCACTATTTAAAAAGCCAGATATTATTAAATTCATAGCAATAAGAAGATTAAATGGCAGAAACTCAATAAGATTGGATGACAATCGAGCTATTATAGTGATTGTTTTGGCTTAACCATTTGATACCCGAAAAAGAGAGGCACCAAAACGTTTTGGTGGATTGACTGCCTAGAAAACAGATTTGAAAGCTATTCAGGTGACAAATTGGAAAACTTTAATCAGGAGCAGAATGTAATGAAATTACATGAAATTCTAAGGAAGGACCATCCAGAGCATCCATGAACAATAAAGAGGATTGCCTTATTTGTATACATTTATGATAATAATGTTTCTTCGTATTTGGCATCATATTGTTTGAATAGTATGCAATCCATATTTTCGTTGAAAAATTTTTATTTTTAAATAGTAAAGAAAAGTAACGTCAGTCGTCCGTTTATTTTCATCATAATTCCCTCACTTTTAGAATATATAATATATACAACATGTTTAAGTGACTCAATTAAAGCAAATAAATAATAAAATAATAGTGAAAAAAAAGACGAAAAAAATTATTTACAAATTTTGTTTATGGTTGAAGAGTTTCTAGTAAAATGTAAGACGCTTAGCATTTCGAAAATCAATACCGGGAATATTTATTTATTGTTTTCTTTTGCTTTTTTATAAAAGCAGGAATAATAAATTTCCCTTTTTTTATAACAGGAATTGTCTTTCTTTTTTTCTCCTTTTTTTATTACCTTTCGATTTAAGGTGGCTATTTATGCCTATCTGGTAAAAGATTAAACCGTCTTTCAACATATTTAGAATATCCTGCATATAAATCTAATAAAAATTCTAAACAGGATTATTGATTGCTTTTTATTAATACTGAAAAGTAGGAAAGAAAATTGTTTCAGCAATTTTCCATATTCATTTTAACCTATTTTCTTGACGATAACATTTTTTGTAAAGAAATCGATTGTTTGAATCCAAAATATACAAAATCACTCCAATTGCTTTAACAAAGGTTCTTCTCATAGACCCATATGAGCAAGATACAATGGGTTGAAACTGATTCCATTTGCATAAAAAATACCCATAATTTTTTCTAACAGTGAGCACAAAATTCGTAAAATGTTAAAAAAAAAAAAAAAAAAAAAATTACAAATTTTGTATGCATTTACTAAATTCGTAATTGTGTCTAATGGTTGTACAGGATGTACATAAATTACTAAACAAAATTAAATTGAAATGCCATTTTGCAAAGTATGAGGAAATGATTTATATCGATATAATCCTTAATTCAAGAAATTTCATCTACTCTCATTTTACGAATTGCAACAAGTAAAATTGTTTATTTTCATACAAAATGGAACTAAGCACTGCAAAATGCATTCACTGGTTATGGAAAGTAAAATTTATGAAAAAATTTCAGAGACAATTCAAACGTAAATTTAAATTACCTACACCAGCAGAACATTTAATTAAAAATAGTTAAAACAGTTTTGAGAGAAAGGGCCTGTTTTGCAGTAAGGGTGTGTATTGCGTGATTTCTATGCTTAAAATTCCTAGGTCAATGAATTGGTAGAGATGAACCACTTTCTTGACCTTTGCATTCTTCTAGGACTGTAGCATTCGACTTCTTTTTCTAGGGATACTTGAAGAAGCGAGTTTATGTGACAGATTCATAGCATCAAAGAATTATGAAAGTGAATCACCATAGAAACAACTAGTGTGATTCCGCAAATGCTTAACTACAGCTAGAAAATAATAGATGTTTAGTAATTTTATTATTGTTTATTTATTATTTAGATTACAGATTATATTTATTTTACGAGCATCTAAAGGTGCTCAAATTAAAATGTATGCGTTAGTTAAGATTTTTTTGAATGACAAAATAAAATTCGTAAGCTTTTTATTCACACCTTTTTTATGTATTATTTACAACAAGAGAATGATTAATTCACACCCTGTATATCAGACGTTCAATATCCATTTATGTTATGTATTTATAATCAAGGAGCGGATGGACAATAAATATTATTTTCTATCAGGAAAAGTATTATGTAGAACGGATGACAATAATAGAAAATTTCATTAACAAAATTTTAATGAATCTAGAAATTTGACGAATTTCAGCTCATTTCTTAAATTAACCCTTTAAAGGGCCATTTTTTTGTAGTCACATTATGTTAAAATATTTTTAGGCTTGAAATTAGAATAAGAAAAGGGATTCATTAAGCTTATTAGATAAATTTAATTTGATTAATTAATAATTAAGTAACAAATCAAGACACATAAATGTGTGTAAGATAAAGAACTAAAGCATCTAAGTATCTGTCTTTCTAAAAAAATTTGTCAGAACTTATGCCAACCTACATAATTTCATACAAAGATTGATAAATTTGGTAGGAAGCATACTTCCCACGGCCCTAGAAAGGATTAACTGAAACTGAACTTTCAACTACGGTAAAAGTATTCGTGTAGCTTCTGAATGAAAAAAAGTGTAGAAACTTTTTATGCTTTGCTTCTGATAAAAAAAAAGTTGTTATTCTGATTTATCCTTTAATATATCAATAAAAATTGGGCATCTCATCTATTTTTAGAAAGAAAGTTTCAAGTAATGACCTTGAACTGCAATTCACTTTATTTCAACCACTACATCGCTATCGTATCATTACAATCACAGTATTTATTCTCATTTTAGTCCTACATGCATTTTTTTATTTCTTCTTTACAAAAATACATAAACTCATAAAGAATGAAAGTCGTTTTGGTGAAAAATAAATAAACATCTGATTAACAGCGAAATGATTTATTAGATATTTTGAATAATCTTTGATGCCAAACAAGAATTCGAAGTTAATTTGAGAAAGAAAATTTTCAATTTTTAAATATATCATCTTATATTCTTTTTATACATATTGTCTTGTAAAACAAAATTAAATCCTTCATCATTCTCCAATAATTGACCTTATTATCCAATGTCAATGAATTATTAATTTGCCTTTTTATTCATTTATCAATGCCAAATAATAAGTAATATTAATTCCTCATTATTCTCAATTAATTGCCATGTCTTGACAGCCATCTTATTTTTCAGTTAATTAATCATTTCTTCAGTTAATTAATTAAGATTTATGTCGGTAATACTGAAATGTATTGAAATAAATGTTTTAAAAATGTATAATTATACTCTTTGATGTATTTGAAAGAAATATGGGATACTATAATAAACAAAGAAATAAATATTGAAAAATAAGTGACTAAAACAGAAAATAAATTTGTACAAGATAAATAAGAAGTGTTGTCCAGAAAAGTCAACAAAGAGCTGTTTTATATTTATCGGAATAGTCTTTATTTAAATTAACACTCAAAATTTTGAAAGAATCAGTTCATGTCACTTTCGTCTATATGATGCCGTATATGCTTTTGTGCATATTATTACATATATTCGCCTTATCAGTGTACAGTGAAAAAAATCAAATTTTTTGGTTAATGGAAAACGGCGATATATTCTCCGAATAAACATTAAACGCAGCTGAGGTAAACACGAAAAACAGTATTTGTAGACTTCAACAAACAAGCAAACAACACATTGCTAAATAAATAATACCAGTAGCAGCTTATAGCTCACTGTGCGAATTTAAGTTCAAGGGGAGAATTACTGAATTTCTTTAGCTTTTCGCATTTACGGGCGCGGTGCGAAGGCACATACAATTTTCTAGGAGAATCATAGGATCTTTGTTCCAAATACAGTTCGGGCGATGATCCTTGATATTTTTTAGACTATCTACATTTTTGACGTCAATATCAGAAAACGCCTCGCTTTATTCTCCTTGAGGCATTTGATGGCAAAAAGACACCAAACTTGTCAACAAGGTTGGTTTGCCATTGAATTTCCCATTTTGCATGCTTGAAAATCTTTCTTCCTAGTAGTGGGATTAAATATGGCGGTAAAGCAGTATGGCAGATACCTAACAATTTAAATTCAATGATGGATTTTGATTTTTTGCGTTCGTCATTTAACCAAATGAAATTGAAAATTGGTTAAGAATAAAAAAAAGATTTGGTCATTCTTTATACCAATTAATTAAAATACTTTTTCATAAATTTAGAGCTTATAAAACTGTAATATACTCACTTTGGATCGCCAGTTTTTTTTTAACTGAAAAATGATATTAAGCATTTGATATAGAATTACGAACATTGGATTATAGGATTTTTGTTATTTGTATCTGTAATTGTATAATGATCACAGTTTTTATTCCGCTTTGACAAACTTAACTAGATTATATTCGTAAATCCACATATTGTGACTAATTCTAATATATATGTAAATAATTTTCTATTGCCTTTTCAAAGGAAATTCCAGTGCACTGTTGAAAAATTTCACAGAGTAAGGGGGAATTGGACTTTTTATATGTGAAAATGTTCTTTCTTCCATGCTTAAATAAAATCATTTAAGACACTTATTTAAGCACCACTATTTGAGTTATGATTTCTTAACAGTAAATCTTAGATTTTTTTCCTGTTTTTAAAAATGCATTAAAAATTCATTCAGAATCACTTTCGACGCATATTTCAGCCTCTTTAGTTGTAGCTGGTTCGTTTGCTGCTACATTGTTTTACTAATATAGAAAGAAATCCTCTGTAAATAGATTTTGAAGAAGTTAAAATTTTATTCCATTAAAATAGCTTCTCAAGAAAAGAAAAATACCATCAAATAATTCATAAGCATATCAGATTTCTTTACGTTTTTATAAGAATTGATATAATGTTTAATGTCCTACAAGAGTTGCTATTTAATTAGACAATTAAATGAATTCGTTTGTCAATAAATTAAAATAACAACTAAGACTCAAAATTTTATCGCTTAGCTTATAATAAATATGAAGGTATCAAACTCATGCATATGAATTGTTCTACTGATTTCTCTCATTAAAAAAATCTCACTTAAATAACAAATAAATCATAATATTGCTTTTAAAATTTAAAGTCTGATATCTAGTAATTTTTTTTTCTTGAAAAATACATTTACATAAAGGCATCTCATATTTGCTTTTATTTTTAGATACGGTATCTTTGCCAATTGTAATATGATTTCTTTTAAATTCGTCTGCGATTTTCTTACTCAGATATCTTGAACACCAGTTATCAAAAGATTTTATCATCTATAAAATCCGAAATATCATCATTTCTTCGCGAAAAATATTAAAAAAAATATTTCGTAGGTTTTACTTCAAAAGAACTTTTTCTTAAAATCATCAAACATTTTCAAAGCAAAAATTACTTTGCAAGAATGAACTTTTTCAAGGCGCAATGTACTTTTCCGTTTTTACATTTCCTTATCATAAGTAAAAATATATATATAAATAATAGCTGAATTCTTTTACGTTTTCTTATGTGAAGTATAGAAGAAGAATTGTAAAATTCGATATCCATGAGCTCGAAAAATACATTGTAAAAAAAATGTCTGTTGGTTTGTGACAAAAGTAACTCAAAAATGCTTTGAGCTGATTGAATTTAGTATATGGTCTTTATTCAAATTCCTATGAAGAAGTATTGTAAAATTCGATTTCTATGAGTTCGAAAAATACATTCTAAAAAAATGTCTGTTAGTTTGTGTCAAAAGTAACTCAAAACCGCTTTGAGCTGATGGAATTTAGTATATGGTCTTTATTCAAATTTCTATGAGTTTTTGAGCAACACACATTCAAAGGAAGTATGTCTTTACTAGTTTGAATGTAAATTACCACAACGATTACAAAGTGAAAAGAGCTAGATGAATAAAATTCAGCACACAGATTTAACATCTATATGGTAGACGACTTCTACTCAAATTTTGAGTCAAATCCATATACTGATTGGACATCTGTCGTCTGTACTTTCAGTAGAATTAACTCAATAACTCAAAAATGAAATGATTTAAATATATCAAATTTTTTAATTGATTTTGTTACTAGAATTGTTGTTCTTTGTCTAGTTTGAGTTCCCCTTTGTTGCAAAAAACGAGTCTAAATAAAAAATGTTTTTCTGATATAAATAATTACATGCCATAGAATAATCGATAGTTTTAGTAAAAATGCTGAATTTAAGCGAAAGGTTAATATTTTGTAACTACTGCACGCCAATGCCATGCAAGGTGTTCTCTACCTTACTCAAGATCCATAATTATTTGCGGGAGATGAGTGATAACTTTTTTATTAAAGAATATACAAGACAATTTAGGGAAGGCCAATTTCTTTGGTTTCCTAAGATTAATAATATATAAATTTCTCAAAAATTAATGCTATAAATCATACTTACGTATTTTTTTTTATATTTAAAAAATCGAAACCTATTACAAATTATTTTCACGAAGGGGAATTTTAGAATTTCAATTTAATTAAATGTGATATACTTTTTCCTTGATAGGAAAATTCATATCTTTTTTTAAAAACTTTCAGCTTTGAAACCTAAATTTATAGCAAAGATAATTTCAGGAAAAAAAAAATGAATTTTATTTAAATTCATTTATAAATTTGCTGTCGCAAATGATTTCTTAAATATTCAAACTAAAAATGATGATTTCACAGGAAAAACTAATCTACAATCGATAATCGAACTCCGATGATCGAAATAAGACCAAATTTGGTTACTTTTGGCTGAAAAGAATATTTTATTATCAGTTTTTGAAAACCTTATATTTTTTTACGGTCGTAGAAGAATCGTACTTTATAGATGAAAAGTGCATATTACTTGAAATATTTCAATATATCTTGCTTATAAAAATATTATTATTATTAATTTTCTTAATCATTAATTATTATTTAAATCTATTGATTCATGAAGAAGATATTTGAATAATATTTAATTATGTGTTTTTATCTGGAATGCAAACGGATTAATTTACTTAGGGTTTGAAGAAAGTTATTGAAACACAACAGAAAAGAAAGCTACGATGGAAACAAGATGTTATTTAAAGCTGATAATTTACAACAAAATATATTCCCAATGCTTATTTATAAGCGAAGAGTTTTTGAAAAGTTAAGTTTTATGTTAAAACATAAATTAACAATCATTACAAAAAATAACTCCCCAGAGAATACGGTTAAAGATGATAAGAGCATAATAAAAGCATTTGACTATAAAAAATGCCTTGAGAGATAATAAAGTATCTTGAGTTTATGTTCATGTTTAAATTTTTAGTGATAAAATTCTTTTTTGCCCTCGGGAATTGAATACAAAAATAAGAAATGCATTCCCTTTTCAAAAATTGTCTCTTTTATTGTAGAAATAAAAATATGCATTTTTGCAACTCTTAAATAATGAAAAAATTTCATATAATTTAATTTTTATTTTTTCTTTACTCCGTGTATTACAGCACATTTTCCGCTATATTGACAAACTGCTACTAAGTTTAATTTTCAGGAAACATATTTTATATAGTTAAAAAAATTTAACATGTTTATATCCTTAGGTTTTGAATAATTTTTCCTGAAAAACTTTCAGGTTAGAACAACCTTTTTCGTAAAAAATTACCGATTGCTTTTTTGCCAATGTATACTTTTCATGCACATACTACATAGTATAATTTAATTAAAGAATTCTAATGTTCTCAATGTTATTACCTGTTTCAGATACCTTTCTTCTTTCATTTTACCTTTTTTTTTATACACTTTACATAATTTCGTTTGATTTAAAGTCTGTATAGAAGAATATATAAGTGATTTTCAATCCGTACCTTAAAAGCTTAAAAAGTAAAATTTTGAAAAATCATTTATTCTCAATGAATTAGTGTATTCGCATTCTCACAGATTCGATAATATTATATATTCTGAAAATAATTATAATAAATTCTGAAAATAATTATAATTTAATCGATTAATTTATTTCATTCCCGTTGCGCCACCTGGTAGCAAATTTGAGTATTAGTAATTTTTAGATTCCGAAAATATTTAGAATAACACATTATAAATTATATATTGAAAAAGTAGAAATTATTTCAAGTGAAATATAAAATTACTCTGACAAAAGTATATTTGTTTATTCTAATTTCCTTTTATTAACTGGAGGAAGAATTTCTTGAACATTTACATTTCCTCCATGAGTTAGTATTATATTCCTTTTCAATCTCGTTAGTACCATATTTCCTGAAATCGAAATCCGGTTAAAATACACTAAGAAATGAAAATGGCATTTAGATTGCCATTTTCGGATTCTTTTAGACTTTTCTTAGTTCTTCTTAGACTTTTCAGTTAACGTCTTGATAGACCCTTAACTGAAGAACATCAAAATTTGGAAGCCAGTTTCAGTAATGTTTTTCTTGTGAAGTAATCCTCAACACACGGCTTATTTTGAAAATACCCTACTATTTTCTTTACAAAATAAATTTAAAAAGTTTGTGTGCATATTTTTTAGAACTCAGCTTTCGAAAATTTCCTGACTGCTGTTATTTAACAATAGACAATTTAACATTTAACTCTGTCTATCCAGAATTATAACTTTTTAGTAAAAAAAAAAAAAAAAAAAAAAATCTATTGAAAAAGAACTCAGAAATACTTATTCATTTCATTCAGATTAATTAATTAAAATTATTTATTCCGTATTCATTTATATATGGATAATGCTGCCTTTTAAGGGGAAAAAAATACAATATTACTGAATGTGATGGAATCTATTTATTATTGAAAACAAATTATACCAGAAATGTTATTTGTGTCGGTCACCAGGTTGGAAATGATTAAGAGTTTCCAGTTTGAAGAAATTAAATATTTAAGCAATATCTTGCCAGATACTTAATAGAAAATCTACACTGTTTAAATCTTTATTATATTATTGTTAACATTGCTTCAAATTTTTATTATGTTATTACTACTACTGGGGGGGGGGGCACTTCAAAAATGAGGATGAGAAGATCCCATTTTGTGGTTGATTCTCCTCGCCCTTTTGGCTACAGAAAGAAGTAAGTTTTTCTTACCTCTAATCGATGACAGTACATATTTCCCACAGGAAGAGTTGCAACGTGACCGGTGATGGTCCTTAGGACTGAACCACAGATTCTACCAGTATTTCTATCGCGGTGGTATGCTCATTTAGTTTCATCAATGTGCATTTGGGCTGGTTGAAGTAGACAGTTATTATGATTATTATATTATTAAGATTTTAGTAGCATCTAAATTTCTCAATTTTTTAAAATTATAAAATTATCAAAAAACCTCATATCATCTCTTTCTATAAATCATCTTTAAATTTAATTACATTCTTCTATCAAAATGCATGAGTTTTTGCCACTATAATCAAAACAGTTAAGTTAATCATCAAGTTATGCTATTGATAAATCAAGCTATATTTCTCCATCGACCAATACTTTAGGATCTAATATCACTTGATTAAAATTTCACTAAAAAATATTCACGATTTTCAGTAAATTACCTGAGTAGGAAATATACTAAATATTTTTTTTCTCGACTTTGGAACAATATGTGATACTTGATATACCTTACTGTGGTATCAGCTGTAAAAAAAACTTTCCCTAAAATTATTGACAAAATTATCTAGTTTATTGTGCAATGATTTCCATGGTGCACAGTTTTAAAATATCAATTTACTCACTTATTTAATGATTCCTTCTTGTTGCATCAAATTTAATTACAGTGAATGAAGGAGTTACTTCAGTATGTATTTGAAGTAAAATGAAAAAAAAGTAGTGTAACCTATTTAAAAATTGAGAGAAATTTACAAGTTGTTTTAAATTTTTTAAATCAGTAGTAGTTTTTAATCGCTTTTAACGTCGAAAATCATTGGTGATAGATACGTATTCCTCATGCTAACCAACATCCTGAATAAGAAACACATTAGATAGTGCTGCCATCTTTATATTTCCAATGAATTAAACATTATGCCTCTTTATTTCGAGCAATAATTCTTACATTTTTCTAAAACTTTGATCTTAATATCTTTTTTCGGGTGGGCCATAGTTATATCTTGAGACAAAATATATTTATTTTATTATTATTACTATCTTTTAATCTGAAAATTAAATTCCCGTTCCTTATATTTGAACACAATCTATCAATTTAAAAAAATATTTTTTTTTAATATTTTTATAATTATATAATAAAATAATTGTTGACCAGCATGATTTATATAATTACTATTATTAAATAAGTGATGTATTCCTTGGGAAAATTTTACAATAAATCTCTATGATTAATAAAAGTGAAGAAACAGTGGTTGGTTTGTTTAAAAAAACAAAACAATGTTTTCTCGATCGCATTTTACAGGACAGAGTAACCACATTAATAACAAAAGTATTTTCTATGTTGGAAATATATAACCCCAAGGCCTTTTTTTAAATTAAAAACTTATCGAAATATTGAAATAAAATGAAAAATAAGTAAATATTCTTCAGCAGTAATTTGTGAAAATATCATCGGGTTAAAAATACACAACATTTTTACATTATTGTAGTAGTTACATTACTTTATCTTCTCTTTTGGATAATAGATGGCGATGCGTGATTAGGTACGCATCCCAAAGTGCATTGCGATAATAATGATAATGAGATAATATGCTGTTATTTTAAAATGCGCATCGCTAATGTTTTTGTCTTTCGTATTTTGTGTTTGTTTGTGTGGAATGTGAACATTAAAGACATGTCCCCGAAAACATTCGTTCTGTTGCTTCCACTTCACGAATCATAATAATCTTCTTTCCACCACAATATTAAATAACTAAAAACATTATCCTTTCAATTATGTCCAATTAGTTGTCAAGCAAATTTTGCTCTCCCTTTTAGTAATCTTTGTATACTTTAATTTAAGTTGACTTTAATTTAATTTTCATTAAGCTGAAATATGTGATTTTATAATCAATTTTTCCACTCACTTCCCGGTGCTCTAGAGACTTTAAATTTCATGCACTTATGCATGAATTAAGACTCATGAAATTACGCTATTTCAGTTATTTAAAACTGAAATGCCAATGAATCAAATAATTTAATTTAATTTTAATTAGATAAGAATTACACTAACTAATAAGCAATTATAGAATACACTATTTTTAAGTTTAAATAATAATTTTACTATTTTAAATTAATGAAAGATAATAATAACATAATAATTAATTAGTATATTAATAATAAATATAAATAATTTATTAAATATAAATAATTATTATTAATATACCAATAAATGCGCAATTTAGACCTGTTACTATATATAAAAAGTATGAATACTTTTTATATTTAACTTTTAATAACACTTTATGCTGTTGAACTGATGCAAGAATCCAATATTTACAATATTTCTATAAATATTTAATGGTAGGTTCTATCAGTATCAAAATTAAGGAAAGAAGATCCCAATTTTTTCATATTTTTTCAAAAAGTTGTTATGAACCTTTTTTCTTTCTACTTTCATTTTATTAATTTTTTATGTCCATTATAAAAGCTTTCTAAGAATTTAGATTATTAAAAATTATCCTATTTCCTGAATATTTATCTGATTAATCGTTAATTTTTTATCTATTTATTTATATTCAATTACTATATTGTTAGATTAACAGATTTTCAATTTTCCCATTTTTTTTTTATCATTGTTAAAATCTTTAAGATTTTAACAATGCATTTCTTGTAAAATACACTACATTTAAAATTGTGTGTTTAAAATGAGGATACAAGTACATAACCGAAGCACCTAATTACTGATAAAATTTTAGTAACTAGGCAGACGCATAAAAATACATTTAAACATTTTTTCCCCTTTAAAACGAAACGGAAATGGCATTATATTTCCAAAACAGTAAGGTTTAAAAATAAGATTCTGTCGTAATATGTATTATTACTGTTCTCAAAGACATTTTGGCAACATTGGATTTCTATTTTGATATAAAAGAAAATCAATGCATATAATAATATTTTGTATGCGGTAACTAATTCAAATAATAAAATGCAAAACTTTCCAAATTAGGTTTGACAATACAAAGAATATAACTATCGCTTCCTTGAATTTTATAAGATAGGAATTATTTATTCGAAGGATATTAGATACTTAAATAATTTTTTAACTGCCCAAATGTCAAATTTATTATTACTATAATTTATTTTTATTATTAATTTCAGGAAATGGGTAGACGAATGAATGCCAAAATTTTAGTTAGTCTTTTTTAGTTTCTTTGAAAGACGTTAGATGGCGCCAAAATTGCAAATGTTAATTCAGGATTAAATGGAGAAGTTTTTGTGCTCTATTTTAGTTAATATATAAATCAAAAGTGTATCTCGCAATTACTAATATTCGGCATAGTTGAAATATCTATTATCTTAATTCCTACCTCGTAGTTTCAGAGATTCTCATGAATCTTCCGGAGTTTTCTGCAATATTTTCAACGTATCTACTTTTGTGCTTTCATTTTATTTATTCAAAAAGCACAGGTACTCAATTAATATAAACACGACTGAAAGTTTATTCGATATGCTACAATGCAGAGATAGATATGAGTATTTTGATGCTCTATAGTGCAAATTATGAGGCCTCTCTTTTAATAAAATAGTCCATTTAGTTTTCAGATATTAATACATTTTTAACATACTAATAATAACTGAAAGTAAATATTTTTTAAAAAATTTATTAACTTTATGAATATATTTTTTATTATTTATCTATTATGACTCCAGACTTCTGGCATCTATATTTGAACATAATATTATTGCAGATGTTCAGTTTTATAAATATATTCTAATTATTAAATGGTGGAGGAACTTGACTAATTCAACTTCATAAAGTATCAATTTTATTCTACTACTTTTTACTACCAAAATTTGTATTTTTTACAAATTTATTTATTTAGCAATTAGGATTTTTTTTTTCTTCATAAACCTGCTTATTTAAACAGAATGGATGGAAATCCGCTACTGCATCCATATACCATCTCGGATTCAAAAGAAATTTAGCATACTTTTCTTAATCGCTGGAAGGATTAATTACAGTATTAAAAAGTATCTATGCTAACAAGGCTAAAGTGGGAGTAAAATATTTTAACGTTTTCCACCGTAACTTCGGAGCATTGCATTACATGAAATATTTTTCACATTATCTTAAAATTAAAAAAAAAATGTTTTTAATGATTAATTCCAAATTTTTACAATTATTCACTGTTTTTACGACACATTTTCAAAGTTAATTTAAATCTAATATCCATTAATTCTCCCTCCTCCCATTTTGTCTAATTATTATGCCGCTTTAACTCTAGTGCTTTTGGCAATGCTGTATTTAAGTCATTATCGCTTTTGCTCCCATTATATAAAAATAACACTCTTTATTATGTGTGCATAGTAATTTATCTTTAAAAACTGTTTTTTAGTTATTATAATTTCTTTTACTGTTTTATCACATTTTGTTTCATATTTTAACAATTTACGATTTTTACTGCGCCTGTTTGGAATATCATCTAATGTATTTTTAATGACAGTTCTCAGTGTGAATTTGCAGTAGCAAGAGTTATATTTTGATTACTATAAATACCATTTTATATTTCATTAAATTTTATAATTCATTTAATGAATTTCGTTGGCAACATTAATATGTTCGTAAAAAAATGGATAGATTTTCGTTTTTTTTTATAATGATTTTTTATTTTACTCTGAGTTTGAAAATAAAAGAAAATTTAGAATATTAAATATGCTAAACAAATTTTATATGTTCTTAAAAATAATCAATAAGACGTAATTAAGGGGAAAATGAGCCTACTGCATAAGGTATTGTTTCTCTTTGTAAGTCTGCCATTCTTTATGTTACTGTTATATATTAAACCTTATTGCTTCAACATTATAATTTTTAAAGCTGTTAGCATACATTTTTTTTTTTACTTTTTAATTTCCTAACTATAAATTTTTGGTATCTGCTTTAATATCGTCGAATTTAAAATTCAAACTTTGTCGATCTAAAATTTATGTATTGTATCTATTTTGAAATTATTTCTGAATATCTTACGAAAATTCGTTATTCTTCATTTCATCAATCAATTTATAATTCATTATTCTAAATATTAGGGTGCCTTAAAATAACGCAGTTACTAAATATAGAATATATTACCAAACATTTATTGCAACTTCTTTCAAACTCTCCTTTTAAAAGTATTTTTAGATCTTACTGATCCTGCCATATTAAAATAAAATGTCCAATAACATTGCTGTACTACCTCTACTATATTGTCAGTTATTGCCTTTATGATATTGCTATTCGTACAATTTTGTATCGTAATATATTTTACGCTGATAAAGTATTAACACAAAATGCACAACAATATTATCATGATGTTCGGCGTGCACAATATCGAATAAAATTGAGGAGATACCTTATAATATCTTGTGATAATAGGGCAATAAAATTTGGGGTATTTTGACATCATGACATAGTAGAACTCCATCCGAATGATAGATACAATTTACAAAGTTTTAAAAATTTTAAATTTTCCTGTGGATTTAGATTTCCTGTGGATCCTTAGATTTATTGCCTTGGATTTTATTATTGCACATTTTTCCCTACATTAATAAGTTGCTCATTTAATTCTTTTAATTTCTAATCAGACGATTTGCCTTAAATTTGTTTCTTCGACGGACACATGGAACTCCCATTCTATTATTTTTATTAATATGACTTCTGGAGCTCAAATTATGTATATATTTCAAGAAAAATGTTGTTGAAATTATTTGTTGCTTCTTTTCTTTTCCTATAGCAGGTCACTGAACATTTCTTTCATATTTACCTATTCCAGAAGGGAAGTTTGAGAAGTACAGTACCAATTTTCTTCGCCTTCTCCCATTAAATGTTACTCTAAATTTTCACTCTTTTGGTGTTTAGTGTTCCAGAATATGCTGATGGTATCTGATGTCCAAACCTTTTGACAATGTGGGTTCCTTTTTTCTGTTGCAACCCATTTCTTAATAACTGTTTTAAAAACTCAGTCACGTTTTTTTTTTTTTTTTTTTTTAATTTTAGGATATTTTGATCTTAGGACATAGAATTTGTCTCGGGCAATACAATCTTCAAAAACTTATTTAGATTTTTCTAATCTTTTCAATCATATCGTCTCAAAATCTTGACCGACTAGTTTGAAAGCTAAAATTTCAAGCAAAAAAGAACGTTTTTAGCATTGGTCATTGATTTTGTATAGTTTTCCGTTACATAATTTTGATTTTTCTTCATTAGCTGTATGTCTCAGTTTTTATAACAATACATGGATTTAGTAAAATGAAGTTTTCAATATTCCTTCTCATTATCCAATAAAGTTAGTTAAATAATAATTTCAAAAATGAAATGCATTTTATTATTGACTATTTTTAGAAATTTTGTATTTGAGAAACAGTAATGAATATATTTTACATAATTCTGTTGATTTTCAAAGTTAGATATTCCATTTTTGTGCTCAACAGCGCAAATACTGCATTTTCATAATTTTTTTAAAAATAAATTCTGATTATTATTATTTTTTTCGTTAGTGCAAAATTTTTGCACACAGATAATTCTATATACTCTTAGAGAGACGCAGGCGTTAATGTACCTCTCTTTTTATTGATAAGCAAACAAAACATTATGTAATTATTTTTACTCTTTATTTAAAAATTCTTATCAACACAAAACAGATATTTACTTAAATTTCTGAATGTTTTAATGTTTGCATTCATAGTTTTGTGTACACAAAATTTGATTTTTCAAATTGATTTATTAATTTTTGTCTATCAACTACAAGAAACTTGTTTTTACTGAATAGTTATTTTCATAGTATTTTTTATAATATCTTAAATATTATGGGTATTTTATTTTTAAAGTTTTAATTCTTCAAATATTTTAAATGTCACTAGCAATTTTCTGTTGATTATTTACATTGATAATTGAAGTGTTCGTTGATTCTCATAAAAGGTTTCTATATAGAAATATGTCATTCTTTTGATTGGTAAGATAAAATGCTTCAAAGTTCATTTTCATAATCATTCAGAATCAAAACATTAAAGCCTTAAACAACCAAAAAAATATTTGTTTAATCGATATTAATAACATTTCGATATCGATATTAATAACATTTTCTTAGAGCCATTTGATTAAAATCACCGGAATTCACTGACTTATGATCCAAGATTCCTGAAATATTACTAAAGTTCTTTGTAAGCCTGCATATAAAATACTCAAAATTTTTATATTTTATATTCTTGGAATAACTTAAGTTAAATAAATCGTGATAATATATGCTATAAATAGACAAAATTAATGTACTGACATGGAATCAAAAGAATGACATATTAATACGTTGAGCAAAAAATGTGCTGTGATGGAGCAAAAGATTGCTATCGCTGCATGATTAAAAAATCTACATTTTTTAAAATCTTTTTCTGTATTAAATATCGTTTATTTTTAAAAAATCAAATAATAATTAATAATAAATACAATAATTAAAATTAGTAATACATAAATAAATGTCAATAAATTATTAAATATTTATAGTTAAAATAATAACATTAAATAAATTAAAAATGAATTTATTTTCTATACAATAATAACATTAGTACTTTTATTTGCATTCAGATTATGTTTTAAAATCTAGAATTATAAAATTGCATGTAACCATCTCTTTTAAAAGTGGATTACTCAGATGATGCCAACTTATTTCCACGGGTTCAATGCGACTAAATTTAACTGTTGTTTATATTTTGAAAACATTGACCATAAAAGTTATTTTTATGTTTATTATTTTTCACATGATACAATTTTTTCTTGAAAAAAGAGTTTTAATTTAAAAAAGATGTTTTACTTTTGGCCGCTACTAATGCAATTTTTTTCCATAGGAATTAAAAGTTTTAAGCAATTCTTTTGCTTCAGAATATTCTTTAAAATTGCATTTAATTTCTCTGATGTGAACTCTTGTAAAATTTGTTATTTAATAAATAAAATGTTTTATTTTCGTTGTATTTGATTTTTTTTCTGTGAGAAATAGGTCCTGATGGCACTGAATGATGGAATATCTTTTAATGCATGTGGGTTTCATATTACTGTGTAAATAATATTTTCATTTTTTATGTATTCTAGGATGGACAAAAGGCACCCCAAAATTAAGAGAAGATTTTGCATATTCTTACTAAGAGTAACTTTTTTTAGTACAAAATTTTAAATTCAGACGAAAATAAAAAAAAGAAGGTGCGGAATGTATACTATGTGCATACACAAAAGTATTTGTAATTTTAAAGTATGGAAAATACAACCTGAAAGATTTTCGCGTCTCAGTTCACTCAACAAGTTCACCCTATTCTATGAATGATAACATTTTATGAAAGATATCATGAAATATTTCTATGAATCAATGATATCATTTATTTATGAATGATTCATTCATTTTTATGACTGATATCTTTTCATTATTTCATCAATGAATTTTATAAAAAAATCACTGAATCTGTTCCAATATTTTTTGGAGGACTATATTTTTATTATTATTTTTATCTTGATATAGTTTTGGTAAACTATTTTTTTAAAACAAGAAGAAAACCAAATTTGCTTTAATTTTATAAAAACATCTTTATTTAACCTTAAAACGATTTGCAGATATATTTATCTCAATAAATCAGAACTAAAACTTAAGATAATAAGTTTCTACTAAAATATAGTATGCATCGTTTTTTAATTTATTTAAGACTATATCATGTTTTTGAAACAATTTTTACATTTGGAGCTCTAATTATTATTAAAAACTTAATTAAGTCTTATTATTAAAAAGGATTGAATTAATAAACATTCTTTTAATTCTTCAGTTTTTCGTAAGGCAGTTTAAAACTATTTTACAAAAGCATTTCGTTTAAATTTTTTTTCTGCATTTTACAAATTTGTGACACACATTTTTATAACTTTCTGAGGTGCAACGAAAAGTTAAAAATTATTTTTAAGAATTCAAATCCAGTTGAAAGTCTTTTAAAAATTATACAATTTCAAACACACTGAAATTCATATCTTGAAAAGATTTCTGTATTTCGAGAAGAAGCTTTCTACTTTTATTTTCTTTGATATGTAAATTTTTCTCAAAGGCATATAAATGTTTTGATAGCCGTAACCGAATTGAAAATTAAAAGATGCTAATTTCATATTCGGCTTTACCGCCGATATCAATTACTCTCATATATAAAAGCAGAACTCAGCTATATATTTTTTCCAAACTTCCATTTCTTCCTATGGATAATAACAAAAATATCATAATATTATTATATTATTACATAGCTAAAACAAAGAATGATGCAGACAATTATTATTGAAGAGCTGAACTTCGTAATTAATCTTGAAAATAAAGTTTTTTTTTATCGAAATGATAATTGTTCCAGAATTGTTAAGGAAATAATAATATCAAGATGTTGTTTTAAATAAATTGATTATATTTTTGTGAGTCCTAATATGAATGAATAACAAAACATAAAAGAAAATTATTACAGTTCATCTTGATGACTTAAAATATTTTTAGTAAGTGGAATTCGAATAATAAAAAGATAAGAAATTAAACAAAACTATATTCCTTAGATACTCTTATGTATTCTTATAATTCGTGAATTATAATTAATTAATAAAGCAAAGAAACTGATTATGATATATATTCTCTCAAAATAAAATAACGCAAAAAGGTTTGGAGATATTTATCATAATTAAATAAAACTGTCAGTTTGGTCTTTTTTGTGATTCTAACTTTCAATGCGTTTTTCATACTCATGGTAATAATTATATTTGCTTAAGGAAACGATATTATTATTACTTCATCTAATTACTATTAATTCTTCTAATTAATCGATTATTACTTCATCTAAATGTTTTTGTATAGTTAACCACTTAACTGTTTTTGTCGATAATAATCGTAATGGAAAAAGTATAATATTTTGAGTTATGACAAGTTTATTCAGTGACAGTTATATTATATATATATATATATATATATATATATATATATATATATATATATATATATATATATATATATATATATATAGTGTGTGTGCACGTGTGTGTGTTTCTGCACATTTAGATATGCATTTTCTAAAGAGATCGAAACAGTTAAATGGTTAACAGGAATAATCAGTCTGTGATTTAAAGATTTCTTTTTTTTTCTTCAATCTTATATTGACAAAACGTTTTAATAAGTAATTCGAAGCACCAAAAACATTAAAAAAAAATCAAAAAAGCATTTAATAATAATCACATCCTTTTACAATAAATTTCAGCACAATCATTTTTTTTAATATCCTTCTACTCAAATTTTTAGTTTAGAACAAACAAAACCAGCCATCTTGATTACAAAAAACAAAATTCTTCATCCAACTACTTTCCGTAGCGCATGTGTCCATAATCATCGAACTTCTTATGCGGTACTCCAGCGTTGCGGCCAAATCGCATGTGTCCGTAATCGTCAAACTGCCTCTTGCTGACGCTGTCAACGTCCTCGTCCTCGAAGTCCGTCGCTCCAACGTCTTGGGACGAGTCATCATTGTGTCGTCTTGCAAGGGAAGATGATGCATCCAGGGAACGTGCCAGAGCTAGAGAGTGGTGGTTGCCTCCGACATAGGGCATAACGAGGCGGGCCAATCTTTGGATTTGGGATGAAGGGTAGGCCGCGGCAGATAGGTGCAAGACGACCAAGACCAGACAGATAGTTTTCACGTGTTTCATGATTGGATAATCTGTAAAAAAACAATAATAATCTGCTTATATTAAAATCTAGCAAAATTATTGAAGAAACGGTATTCAATTTTGGAGGTCCATTTGGGTTTGTGAAGCTTAGTTGAATCATTCCAGTAATTGTATAAACATTTTTTTGAACAAATTATTATTTTTATAATTCATTCTCATTCTTCAAAAGTTGGAAAACTCAGAGTGGCTATCATATAATTGATTACGGCCGATGCAAGGTTGGAACTGACTTCAAACATTTGGAGCAATTCGATCGGTCCCCAGCCTTGGTTCCAAACAAATTGGTTCCAGTGATATTAAAATCATAGAATACTAGAAGCACTGAATAGTGGATGTAGCATCAAATATTTCTAACACTTCGATCATTCTTTAACTAAATTGTACAAGTTTGAATTCACGGAATGCCTGAAGCACTAACATATCTCTCTCTCTCGTTGAATATTTGCAATATCTCGATAACAAAGGTTTTGAATTGATTCATGTTTGTATTTCGTGTATGTATCAAATTGTAATTTCATGTAACACAATTTCCAATGCCCTGAGAAGAGCAGAAAAGAAACCTTTTTCATTGGCTGCTACCAAATAATACCAAATTTAATATTTATTGTCCTCTGTATTTAAATAGAAAAAAATTGTTGAAACTGTAGAAAACTGTAGAAAAAATTGTTCTGCTTGAAATATTTTATATGGACATCGCTAAAAACACGTTGTTTCAGAGGCTATTATGAAGCAGCCAATATTAAACTTCCAGCCCTTTTATCTCAATTTAGCTAAGACACCAACGAAATAGGGGAAACTATAAAGAAAGTAAAATATATTTTCACAACATTTTTTTTAAATTTAAATAGACCTAGCGAAGAAAGTAAAATCGGATGGTTTAACAGAACAAATAGTAGTTATGGTATGGTCAAATTTAATGCAAGTTTTAAAGCTATGACGTTTTGCAATGACGTTTTTGAATAATGAAGGCAATTTTTAAAAAGATCTTTAATAATTTCAAATAATTTGGAAATTTGGATTTAGTTTTAAAATTTTGATAATTTAGATATTACATACTAAATAATCTTGCTTATAAAAATTTATTTTATGTTTCAAACGTAGTTTCCATAAATTACTCAGTTACAATAATTGCAATTCAGATGTAAATTACTTATTTTATGCTTTGACTTTATTTTGTATTTTATTGTTTGACTTTATTTTAATATTTCATTGATATTTGAATAAATTTTAATGCAATAAAGAGTTTGAAACCGAGCTTTACATTTTAACCAACATTGAAATCAAATGCACTACGTATTCTTAATATCTTTACAATCACTGAGTAAAGAAATTGGCAGCTGCATAAAAAAAATATTATCAGACTTACATTGATGTAATAGAGTAAAAATGATTTGAAGAAATTCACATTTTTAAAATTCTCATTTTTGTCCAAAGAATATAAGCGTACAATTTTAACAAATGATGGCAGTTTAGAATTGCAATTCTTTAGAAAATTATTGATTTCTATTAGGCAAATCATATTTTAATTAAGAATAAAGGCAAAGTGATAAGACATCCTGGACAGCTCGAGTCAATTCCAATTTTTGGCTGATGGTATTTCAAACTTGGCAACCCGTTTTAAACGTTTAATTCTCTCTGAACTTGGATCTGAAAAAATTCTCTTTTCCGTCAATATAATACAGGTTCTCAAATTTTAACAAATAATGGCATTTTAAAATTGTAATTCCACAGAAAATTATTGATTTCCACACAGCGAATTCGCTCATTCATTAGGAACAATTGTAAAAGGATCAGATAGCTTGGATAACACGATTTAATTTCAATTTTTATAAGTTCAAACTTGGTGACCCTTGCTCTTTCCAATATTCTTTGATACAACTTTAAAAAAAAATTCATTTTATTTAGCCGTTTTTCCACTGGTATTTAATCCCATAATTTCTTTATTATTTTGCAGAATTAAATCATTTAAAATAAAAGTAATTGATTGCTATATTGTAAAACCTATGCAAAACTATCACCAGACTGAAAGAAATATTTTGAAGCTTAAGTGATTGACAGTGCTTTTAGGAATTTTAACGACGAAACAAAGAGAACCTACTGAAGCGCAGCTGCTTTCACATTTCTGAATATGAATTTAGAAAAGAAAGGATTATACAACGTTTCAAACAGCTTATATATTATTTTCTTCCGTTTAAGTTTGCAAAAGAAAGAAACAAAAAGATTAAGAATCCAAGAGAATCCTTTGCATTTTCAACTAGAATAATTTAATTTCATGTCCGATTCTTTTCTACTTCAAAGACTGATTCAATATTTGAAATAACTCTTGATTTCATTTGGAATTCACATTGAAAGGTTTCATAATTTTTATGAATACCATTTCCTAATGTTTTAAATTTAAAAAAAAATCTTGTATTTTAGCTTTCTGAAATTATTTATCAATCTTTTGGAATCAAAATTAAGTATACACGAAATTTTAAAAGCATTTTAATCAAGAAAATTCTTTCAAAACCACTTTTATTAAGCCATTTATATTTAAGCGCTTTAAAAGGCAATATTCTAATTTCTATTATAAAGCAAACGTTTATAACTTAAAAGGTTGTTATCCATTAAATATAATAAAAAAATAAATCGTCTTTATGGGAATATTTATATATCAAAAAACCGATTATACAAAAATGAAAAGCAATTCCTTTTACAGAACGTTTTATTAGCCAAAATCTAATCAGAGCTTTACAAAGTAGAAACATTTTATAGATTTTCTGAAGAACATAAAAACGTCAGTAAGAGAA
This sequence comes from Argiope bruennichi, assembly GCF_947563725.1. NCBI lineage: Eukaryota > Metazoa > Arthropoda > Arachnida > Araneae > Araneidae > Argiope > Argiope bruennichi. Next base: position 22,858,201 of record NC_079151.1, on the reverse strand, counting down.
ACAAATAAAGAAAGCATAATAAGTGATATTGAAGTTAGATTAAATTAATAATAATATTTACGAAATCTTAGAATGGGAAATAATTTTGATATTCGAATAAAGATTCAGTTTAATATTGAATTAGAGTAATGTAAATATGCTTATTTTCATTTACATTAGCAAAACCTTCAATTTTTTTTCTTACTAAATCATCTTATTTTACTCGCTACATTTCTAACATTTATTTTACTCACTACATTTCTAAAGTAAGTTTTTCTATAGTAAGTAAAGTAAAAATTGTATATATACATTTTTTTTTTTCTATTCAAAACATTATTTTCGTGTTTGTTTTAGTTATATTAACTTTACCGTTTTAAAGCAACACTAAGGATATTTTAGGACGGAGCTCGTAATTTTGAGCCACGGGCAGATGACGAGGCAGACACCTAAGCTGGCAACTCTCTCCAAACTTCCACACCACACCAGTGGGATGATGTTTGGCCCAGATGGATTTAATATGCACTAGACCATTTACACGACAGTTCTTCGGCAGAATCGTGTTTCGAACCTGAAGCCCTCCGGCTCCCGTGGACAAAACCTTACCACCAGGCCACCGGGCTCTATTATTTTCGTGAAATGTGAAGATACAATATAAATAAATATAATTTGAAACACTTTTATTACTTGATTTAATTCAAGCCCCGTTTGACGTTACATGAGGGTAATTTTGTATAGAACTTTTTATTTTGATTCGTAATTAGATCTCGGGAACAACCAACAATTTAGAGTTGCAACCTTTTATTCCGTCATATTTCGGATATTTTGTACCTATTCCGCCCACATGAAAAATGCCGAGCTTTGAACCATCTCCTCACTCTCCTTTGCCATAAAAGCCAACGCGATTTTAATATTTTTTTGAATAGACAGATTTTGCTCAAAAAAATATCAGGATTATTAAAATAAATATCAAAGATGAGTTGTTACAATAATAAGTAAATATTTCAATTGCTGATTAACTTTTATTGAACAGCCCTTGAAGTTGCAGTAAAAATGCCATTTCCGTGTATCTTTTTCTTTCTATGAAATTAATGTATTTTATTATAAATGTATCATTCTTGCATTTTTTTAGCATTTAAGTTTTCATGTGCATATTTTCGTACTTGGGGTTATACGTAATCAATGTGCATTCCATTTCTTTCAACTTTTTTTCAGTCACATAGTCCTTACTTCAATAATAAATTATGAACATTTTGTAATCTTATGTATATTGTAGGAATACTTATTGAATAAATATATTTTGACTAAACAAAGTTATTATTAAAATGAATATTAAAAAAGAATTACTTCAATAATAAGTAAACATTTCGATTTCGAATTTTGTTGATTGTTTCTAAATAGAGCCTGAAGTTGTTACAATATTATATTAATATATTTTTTTGAATTGTATATAGTTAATGTTGTTTCACTGCAGTGGATTTCTTTTAACATTGAATTTTCATTTATCTACTTTTGCACTTGGAGTATTATCTTTATATAAACATTTTATTCAGAAACGCAACGGTCTTTTCATATTTTACAAACTTCTTTCTCAGCGTTTTATGTGCGTATGCTCGTAATTTATGCTCGTAAAAAATAAAGCTTAACTATAAGTAGCATTATCTAAACTTCGCATATTAGTAAGAATTGGATGTAGGTATAAAGTATGTGATCTATACTGTCAGTGTTAAGTTTTTTTTTCTCCCAATCATAAAATATATTAAATCCCAAACTTTTCTTTTTTTAGAAAGATATAAGTAATTTTATAAAAAAATTTTGACTTTGAGATATAAACAAAATATGTTTATAGTTTAAACTTTTTATAAATATTCAATAAAGTTCTATTGAGATTCATGTAACTTTTAGTGTTAGTGGTATCAAATATAAAATATTCGAAATAAATGGTTTTGTATTAAAAAAATTGCAAATATTTTCTTTAATATTATAGTTGATTGACCCATCATTTCTTTGGTGAAATATTTTAATTTTTTCAAATTTAATTATAGTTTTATTCTGCATTTCTTGAAAATAAGGCCGAATCTATGCGGTGTCAACTAGTCATTTTAGTAACAAGAAAATATTAATCAGGTGGCATATTCACTTCAAACTGTGATATGCTTGATGGAAATGCATTTCATGAATAATTTTCTTCTAAACATTTAAACTAGGATATATTCCTATTTCTTAAAATATTATAAAAATATTTAACAAATTATAAATGTGAAAAGGCAATAATACAATCAATTCAATCTAATCAGTAATCAATCCTAATCAAATCAATAATCCAATATCTGGAAATTATTTCGATTAAATATTTAAAAAAAAATATCCAAACACACAAGCGACTGAATTCTAAAAATCAATATTTTAACATGGATAACCTAAACTTACTTCTTGACAAGGAATTTAGCTAAAGCTAGCATTTTCAAGTAAGCTTTACACATTTTTGTACCTTATTTTAGAACAAGATCTTTCATTCTACAATGGTAATAAGGTATTCTATAATGGTACAATCTACAATTCTACAATCTTTCATTCTACAATGGTAATAGGGGTGTTATTACACTCCTTATTATATATATATATATATATATATATTCTCTATACTTTAAAAAAATAATTAAGCACATCAATAAGACTTATGTTTCTAATTTTTGAAACACGAATAACCTATAAATTGACCAGAGACGATTTTTTTTGTGCTGTCAATACTATATTCTGCACAGTAATAAAAATAAAATTAATTACAAATTATTTTTTAAAAATTGAATTTCTATATATTTTCAATTAAGAAGAATTTTAAAAGATGAAATTTTGAGAGCTAACTGAAATGTATGCGAGATTTAGAGAAAAATCATTATTAATTTAATGTTCTTTGCTTAAATCACATAATCAATTGCAAGCAATTAAGCCATGGGTGTACTGAAGCCTCTTAAATGCTATTTAAACTCAAATTGATGTGGCATACAGACTATTAAAATCCTTCATAAGCACTTAAAGCTATAGTACATTAAAATCCGTCACTACTGTTAATGATATTTAAATAATTACGAGAATCCCCAACTTCACCTACCCTGAGGTGAAACGGTATTATTTCTCTTAAAATTCCAAGGTGAAAGATATGAGCACATGAAGTCTCCACTATTAAAGTGGAATCGGCAGTACTCATAAATCACAGTTCTACCTCATTATTTAGGAGCAGTATTCCTCATAAAATATCAATTGCGACGTGTGTTGAATTACCGGTATTCAAAACAACCTGAGACTTAAAAATAACTGAATGTAGGGCAGGAAGTAAAATAGCTATCTTTTATTTCATGAAGAACTACATGCAAGTACATTCAAAAACTCTTTTAAAAAGGAGAAACCCCACTTCATTATTTCGATTCTTTAAAATGTATAACGAGGGAAAAAGAATTTTTCGCTGCTTTACGTTTCTTTCACTTGAACAGAAACTTTTTGAAATCTCTGCGGTTATTCTGTTATAAACATCGAATATTAATAAGTTTTTCTAATGAATATTTTGTGTCATAACACGAGAGAAATGTCAACAGACTTTTGTGACAGAAGGCTGTTCTTTTTTCACTAAATATTTTGTGGTATTTGAATCTAGAAAAAATTTTAAAAGCAGAGTTTTTTTTTTTTTGAAAGTGAATGTGAATGGATAATACTGAGCAGTAGTAAATATTTTCTTTTACATTTTGAAAAAGAATTCTTTTAATATAAACTGCTTTAAAATACCTTTCTCTTTCTTCTATTTCTTTCTTTTTTTCCCATCAAAGAGAAGGAGAAAGAAAGTTTAAAAAAACTATTTTCAATCAAAATTACTACCGAAACTAAAATATTTCGCCATTTTTTTGTAAATATTTTATGATTTCCTTACATTTAATTGTTGGGGCAGAATCTTTTCATTTCATGTAAAAGTTGAACAAAAATTATTTTAAGTATTCTTTTAACGAACGGAATCACAATTTGCCTTTCATCACTTCACATTTGATGCATTTAATGCAATATTCTCACTTCTTTTCGTATACGTGTTTAAAATTTTCTAATATAAGGGTAATATCATTGAAAAAATGTACATTATTACTATCTATAATTTTTTTTCATTTTCTTTTTTGATTGTATGTATTTTACATTTTTATGAGAACATACAAATTTTTCTTTTATGATTTGTGAGAAGAACAGCAACAGAAATCATGTTGCCAATTGTTTCTGTATTAGATAATGAAATTCATTTTCCAAGTAAATCATCAATAAACTACCGCTCGACTAAAAGGAACAAAATTAAAAGCATGGGTTTCAGGAAACAATACTACACATAAAATGAAGTAATAAGATCTGATTAAACTGGATTGTTAAGTGGTAATAAAAACAATTTAATATTCCAATAGAATGTCGCAATTTGTATTATTAAATATTAAGGGGAAAATTAAATTAGGACATTTATCTTACATTTAAAATTAAGAAGAGAATTAGAGAATGCAAAATTCAGCATGGAAATTCAGTGTATTCTCCATGGCATTTCCGACCAGATGAACGCATTAACTGAACCCTTTATTATTATTTTAGTAAACGGCATTTCACATATGCCATTTTAAATAATGAATACGATTCTTATGTGATATTTCAGAATTATTCCTACAATTCCAGTTAGAATAAAAATCTTCAACAACATTTTGATTAAAGTAGCAATAAAAGAAATATCGGAAATTTTCAATTTTATAGTAATGTCAACTTTAGCACACAGTTACATTAAATTCTATGTGTAGTCAAACATAAGTAACACAATTATTTGAAATAAGAATGTTATTTTGCGTTTCAAAATTTCCTCTGAGAGATTATTATTTTTCCATTCGAACAAAAATCTGTCGAAAGAAAAAAAAAGTAAAGAGCTGTAAATTATTGAGATTGAATCCTTCCAAACACCTAACAAAGTTGCTTTTCAGAATTGAAAAAGGTCAGAAAAAAGTATAGGATAATGTATGATTATTCAGTCGAAAAGAAACGAAAGAAAGAAATGCAGAAATCGCTGGAAAAAGCAATATTAGAAAGATTTAGAAGAGCTCGAAATCCCCGAGTTGCACTTTCGAGCAATACTCTGAGGTTCACAGCTTTAAAATAGAACAATGAATCGCACTTTTCTATTCTTGAAGCGAAAACGGAAGAAAGAGTTATTTGACAATCTGTTTGGTTCCCAGATTTATTCGTCTTATCAAGGAAAAAATACGCGTTAAGAATATAGTGATAAAGAACGGAAAAATTATAATATTTAGAAAGTAACCCACAAATCAGCAAATTTATTTTACAAAAATATGTTCATTTCATAGAAATTTCGTGAAAAATGGACATAATCGATTTAAAAATTCCAGTTATTAAACAATTATTTTATAATTGGTTATTAAATAAATTTACAAATGATAAGCAATAGAATTATAAATTAAATGCATAATTTTTTGCAGATGTAACCAAAAACGATTCTCATTATTTAGAGAAGCTAGAAGATTTTTTTTCTTAAAAAGGTTTTTTGTAAATTTTTACTGCTTTCTTGATATGCTTCATATTTTCAAACTTTAATCCATAATCTATTTTTCTCACTCCTTTTCTGACATTCTAGAGCTATAAAATTATGTATAGTTTATGTTCATGAAAATAAGACAATTTTAATCCTTTTTTAAATTTAATTATTAATTGATAAATCTCAAAATTTTATTTAGATTTGATTCAATACTAGCGGTCTATCTGGAGTGAATTTGAGGAAAAATAATTTCTTATTTTAAATAAATATTATGGTAGTGAACTATAAACATAATGAAAAGCAAAAAGTAGAAAAAAATAGAAATGTCTTCTAAAGATTTTCTTATTAATACACAAAATAACTTTTGACCGGAAATGTGGATCAATAAGAAAAATTTGTGAAACCTCAAAATGTTGAAAAAATGCAATGTGGAAATTAAGCCACAATAAATTTTAAAAAAATTGGAAGATTTTAAATGAATTAAAAATTTATCTTTATTAAAATTACAATTATAATTATTTAGTTTACCTATATTAGCTTCTCATGATTTTTTTTTGTTTTGATTCTCGGAATTTGAATGAAAATATTTTCGCATTTATAGTAAACCAATGGCTGCGAAATTTTAGCTCTTTCATTTATGTAAAAATCTCTGGCTATTTTTTAGAGGTGCGGTAAGGTATGAAACCATTTCATGATGTTCACGAAAGGAAAGCAAAGATGGGCCATCCTCCCATAATACTGCATATATACAGGTAGTTATCAAAATAATGGAAACACCTGTGAATAAATGTGGCATTTTTTAATGCGATTCGTAAGCATTAAGATGTAATAATAGCCACAAGTGTTTTTTTTATAAATAGCAATACATATATCTGATAGTATGTGTTAGCTTTATCGGTCATTCTTGGATTATTTTTTTTTCAATATTGTAAAATGTCGGACCTCTCGGATTTTCAAAGAGGCCAAATTGTAAGAGACCGTCTAGCGGGATCAAATGTGACCGAAACATCCCAACTTTTAGGCGTTTCCCAAGATGCAGTGTCTAAAGTCATGACAGCATACACACAGCGCGGCAATACGAGACCGGCGAAGTAAAACAATGTGCGGAAAGAGAAACTAAGTGAAATAGATTGATGGATATTGAGGGATTGTAAAGTCTAAAAAGCTAACAACTGCAATAAAATTGACCGCAGAGCCCAATACGTATCTGGATTCTTCTGTGTCAGTGATTACAGTTAGAAGGTACCTTCATAAACAGAACATTTCTGGAAGAGCAGCAATTCGCAAGCCATTTGTGACAGATGTTAATGGCAAACATCGTCTACAGTGGTGTCACACTCACATAACCTGGTCGAATGATAAATGGAAGAAAGTAATATGGTTTGACGGAGTGTTTCACACTTTTCCTTACAAAAGGAGGGGTGGACGTTTCGAGAATCCCTGCACAAGCGTATGATCGTGATTGTCTCCTTCCAAATGTCAAGCATGTAGGTGGATCTGCCATGATGTGGCAACCATATCGTTGTTTTGGACCAATCATAACCCTGAAAGGGAGGACCACTGGTTCCTGCAAAAGATGGATTTTTCCAGGATGATAATGTACTTATCCATGCAGAGAGACTTGTCCAATCATGGTTTGCTGAACATGAAGATGAACATCTGCCGTGGCCCCCACAGTTTCCTGACCTCCATATAATTGATTCATTATGATCTATTTTAGAGCGTTCAATATGGAATCGATATCCTCCACCGCCATTTCTCCCAGAAGTTTCACAATATTTCCAGGAAGAATGCTGCAATATTCTTCTGAACACTATTCAACACTTATATGAATCAATTCCTACGCAAACACAAGCTTTATTATATACCAAAGACAATCCTACACCGTACTAATAAAGGATTCTTTATAAATGTAAGGTGTTTCCATTATTTTGATAACCATCTTTATTTAATATTTAGATATTACTTATTGCATCATTAATGTTAAAAAACTACCAGAAACGTAATATATTATTGCTAATATTCTGTTACACTATTCCACATAAAGATGTTGGCAAAAATATTTATAGGTAATGACTTATTAGAATCTGTTGTCTCCCACAGAATATCATTTATCTTTATAGAATCTGTTTAATCCCCTTCTGTTGGTTCCGTTTTTCTATGTAGGGTAACAGTCCTTTTCAGTCCGAGTTTACTTACCAATTTCGAGAAAATATTTTTTTGCATATTAGCTTTCTTTCATACGGAGAAGAAAGAAGACAAGAAAGAAATTCATTACCAGAAATGCATCGGCCGCAGGGACCATATATCATATTAGTAGGGACAACTGTAACAAGAAAGATACCATCCATTTTATATGAGGATTCTACCGAATATAATTTTCCCATTTGCTTCGGCTAATATTTTTTTCTTTAAGCTAAATGAGAATGCGTTTTCGTCTCTTTCGTTTACTGTTCTATGGAATGCATTCAGTCTATCCCTATATATGCCACTTGTTGAACGCATTCGTTTTTTTTTTTTTTTTCAATTTTTTCTGGAAAATCCTAATTTTCTAATGACTTGAGAACAGAGGAACATGTATTGCAGCATGGTGAGCAAATCGGCGTGTACGTTTTGAACTATTCGTGAAAGTAGTGTAATATAATTATCAAATATATATAAATTCAGCGTTTTCACTCTTGCAATAGTATCTTGCAAACGAATGTATGCTCATCTGAAAATAAAGAACTTTCTTTGTTGGCCTAAAGAAATAAAATATTTTGCTTTCAAGTTTCGTTTATAGGTTCGCGATAAATTGTTGATAAGATACTCTAGAGGACAGATGGTACTTCCATTTTCATTTTCAGCATAATTGTGATACTCTGTAAATAAAATTCTATAAAGAATACTGGTACAAAACTTTTTCTACAACAAAATACCGTCGATCATTCATAATAACGTAATGCATTTAATCGCTATAGTTCAGCAGCTTGCTTGCTTGCTGTCTAACCCTCTCCAAATCTCGTATTTGTCGGCGACTCCGACTCCTCTCACACACGACTTCTGACGATACACACGACTTCTACTGCAGCTTGATGGTGCCCGTCTTTTATAGTTCCGGGAAGCGGGGCTTGAATCTTCAGACCAATCAGGGCGTACCTTGGTGTACCTCGGTTCTTAGTGGATGGATCGTAAAAGTTCTCGAACTTTCCAGTATTATCCATTTAGTCGCCAAACTCGCCAAATGGTCGCCAAGCTTAGCACGCACAGGACAAATCTTTCAAAGGTTTTAACGGTTTTTCCCAGGATGACACTATTCGTGCCGGGTAGCAAAATTAGATTTATAGCAACACTTTCTTGTTTTTAGGTTTAAGTATCAGGGGATCTGTTTATTGCAAGATGAAGTGATATTCTTAACCGCCATCCTAAAAAAAAAAAATACATTGCAGAGCGCCGAATGATCTCCAACTTTCAGGAATGTGTCATCTCATGAGTATTATAGTGCCAAGTGTTTCTTGGTCATTTTCAAACATGACAAATAATACTTCATTTAAAGCTGGAACAGTGAACCTCCATAAGCGCTTCTCAAATGGTGTATTTTCTCTTCTTACGATAAATATTTATTTTTCAAAGAACTGCGTCGAATTTTTTCTCACAAAGCAATGGCTGCAATTGTGTGAAATGACGAGAACAAAATCAGAAATTATCTTGCATTTCTGATAAATCCTTAGTCCAATGTTTCTCAAATAAATATGCGGAACTTTGGATCATCGTTTCATCTTCAAAAAATGACAATAAAGATGACTTCGAAAGGTATGAAACTTCTTTCACCTCAATTTGAGTTTCTCAAAATAATGTCATTGGAAAATAGACATTTTAATCCCTAATAGGCTTTAAGGATAATTTAGCTACTGCGTTTTGGCAAATAAAAGGACCAGTAAAGATTATTCGAGAGAGATATGAACCACAGGTTGGCGAATTTTTCCACTAAGCAATATTTTCCGGGTAACTCATGGTAACTCTCACTTACAGTAATTGTTCGTAGTTTAAGGTTTCCTTTTCTAATTTGGTGTTTCCATTAAAGTCTTCTCTTCAGATTGCATCAAAACAAGTTTGAACTCCTAAAAGTTTTCGAGCATATTAACTATTGTCTTCATTATCACTTATTGTACTTTATGTTAAGATTGACTCTCAAAAGTATTTGTAATGCATCATAAATGTACAATAACAATAAATAAATATATAATGAAGTATATATCGAGGCGAAATAAGATTTTCCAAACTTTCACAGGATGAAATGCCAACGGGCTTTAAACACAGGAAGAAAACATTTTTATAGACAGAATTCGAAGTTGTTGACTTTCTACTACTTTAAAAAATATATTCAAGATGAGTCTCTCCTCTTTCTTTCGCACGTTTTATAATAAGTTTTGAATGAAAAGGAGACAAACATTTGATACCCATCAAGGTTAAAAAATTAAAAGTTTATATCAAACTTTGATTATTTACTTAAACTGCTATCAAATAGTTTTCAAATATAGCGATGTTTCATATAAATACTGATAATGCAGAAAGATCAAATAATCATCGCATAAATATTTGATAAAATCAAGACATACTTAAATAGCAACAAGAAAACATTGAAATAAAGAAATGAGATGGCGCCAGTTTCAAATAATTGCTCGATTTTCATGGCATGAATATAATTTTATGCAAAATATTTTAAATATAAAAAAAACACTTTATAAAATATAATGCATAAAATTCTCATCCGATTCTTTTTTTTTAGATTAAAACAAAAAAAACATTAGTTGAATCAAGCGATTTTTAAAAACGGGTTAAAACTTATTTTTCAAAATATTTATTAATAAATAATAACACAAAATTTAATAAAGAAACAGATGGCAACACGAAAGAAAATAAAATAGTTTTACAGATATTTCAAACTTCCATTAAATAGGAATTCTAAATCTAAAGATATAGTAAAATATTATTAATATTTTAAATTTTCACTTTTATTTATATAGATTAAATTATTTGCTTACATTTGAAACGTTATTCACATATATTTTATGCTGAAAATAATATTAATTTTCTATGAAAAAACATTTTCTAACTTGTGACTAATTTTACAAAAACTTTGATTCAGTTTATAGAGTTTTGCCGAAACGAACGACAAGAATGTTGCTTATAATGAGTATGCACTATAGAAATATTGTTTTAAATTAATAAAAAATATTTTAATTATAATTTACATCATTTTAAATTTACCTAATGCTTCATAATATTTGTGATCAAAATTTAAAGAAATTATGCTGAGAAATTTGGTTTAGTTTGGTTATATTAACGTCCTGCTTTAAAGAAACACTAGGGCTATTTTGGGATAGACCTCCTAATTTGAAACCGCTGTCAGACGACGAGGATGACCCTGAGCTGGCACTCCCTTTCCATACCACAACAATCGTTTTGTCCGGATTGATGTAGCGTACACCATGGCTACTGACAGGACGGTTCTTTTGTGGAATCGGGCCTCAAACCTCAAACCCCCTAGTTCCGAAGCCGAGATCTTACCACCGCGGCCCGCTGAGAAGTTTGGATTTCGATATCATGCGAAATAATTGGCATTTTGCTTTGATTTGTATAGATTTATTTAGATATATGTATAAATTTGTATCATGCCATAATTCTGCATCAAAAATGGTGAATTGTACACCTTCTTTCTTAGATATCCTAGATGTTAAATTCTAACGACTCGACTATAACATTGCTGGCTTAAAAGCTCGTTTTACTTCAAGTAAATGAATACTATAGCAATTATTAATCAATAAAAAGTAAAATATATTATATACTAGTTAGAGCTCTGCATATTATTTGCATATTGGCTCAACAGTCTTCTATTATTTAGCATGAAAATTTAATTTTACATGAATAGGATTTGTAGGTGTAGCGCATAAGCTCATTATATTTAAAGTCTCTTATAAAACGCTTAGTTCTAGAGCTGGAGGTCGAAAAGAGCTGATTACTCTAGCTATATTATGAAGTCAATTATTTACGATATTGAACAGATAATCCAAAGTAACACTGAGTTTGACTGAGCGACAAATCTCAGAGTGGAATATAGATTTAGTAGTTTAACATAGTCTGGTGAGATATTTAATAGTCTCATTACTTGTGCTGAGATTATAATTTTTGTAAATCCACTCAAACACAGTATAGTTATAAAATATTTTTCTAAGGCATAGTATATTACCGATTCATATTTATGATAAAACTGCTTACATATCTTCGAAAGTTTTATCTTCGTCAGTAATGGATTAACTCACAGAATTAAAATTAATGCATATTTTGTCTAATTTCTTATAAAAAATAGTTTGTTTAAATAAATATTTATAAAAAATTATTTAAAAACACACTTTTATTAGTATACTAAATGGCGTTTTTTGTTTTAATGATTAAAATTTTAAAATTGGTTTTTAAAATATTAATTACTATTTTCTATTGTGTAATTTTGTTTCTTAAACTCCTTTACACGTAACGATATTGTTAAGTAACAAAAATATAGATTTAATTAATGATTAATATATAATTAATTTCTGGAAAAATTAATATGTATAATCGCTAAAAGTGCATAATATTTCAAATTTTTTAGAATATTAAAATATAGGAGAGAAATTAATTACAAAATTATATCCACAAAAACAGGTATTAAATCTAGCTACATTAAAATGGTTAAAAATGAATTTGGGCTTATGTTATAGAATGATGGATTACGAATTAAATGGGTCATAATATTAACAATTGTTTTTTCCACACTTTTTTTATTTATTCAGCATATTATTAATCCCACAGGAGTGCACCACAGGAATGGGTAATGAAAAGCTTTTTGTATGACCCTAATATATGTAAAAATGGTAGGGGATCAGCTATCCCCTATCAGTGACGGGATGCGCTGCCTTAGGAAGAGCTGAACCGCAGTGGACCTTAGAATCCAACCTTAGTTACCATCTGTCGCAACTTCTGGTCATTCAAATTTATCCATGTGCCACTCTATGATTATCCCAATATTAAACTTCATCGGAGGCACCTGAAATGCGAATGAGAAGCTTTCTGCATGGTGATTGGTTCTTGCTTTAGTATTGCGTAAAATAATGGGATGAGGTCAAATTACCTCTACTCCGAAATAGGACGTATATTTTCACGAGGGATTGTAGTGTGGTCGGTGAGGACCATTAGAACTCAACCACAATTCCTATCGCAGTGCTGCCGTGACTTTTGCTATAAAAATATCACGGATACTTAGTGTGTTTGTGTGAGGGGGAGTAGGTAGTTTCATTGTAGTTATCCTCACATCAACATGAAGAGTTTATTTCTACATTCAGTTTTAGTTAATTTATTATGCTAAATGAATTTTTCGAAAATTCTCTAAGTTTTCCCTTTAATTCAAAATTTATTGTTTATTTCAGTACTTTAAAATGGAATCTGAATTTTTAATTTTAAAGAATCAATATTTCATTTACAAATTTTTATTCTGTATTTCCGTTTAATTTTAAATTGACCGAAGAAGAATGTTTTCGAACAAAATGCAATGCTGAAAAAAAATCTATTTAAGCGATTTAATTAAAAAGCAATACATACTATAATAATTGAAAAAAATGGGAGTCATTGTCTAAAAAATGTAGTTTCCTTTGCAACTTTAAGATAAAATAACTGGGAATTAATTTTTTTTTATCATCATCATTATTATATGTATATATAAAGAACGCATTAAAAAAAAAGACAAAATAAACTGTAAACGATTTGGAATGATAATTATTGCTGGCGGACAACCTTTTTTTCTGTATTAAAGCTTAAAATATAATTTAAAATCGTTTTAAATGAAAGGTTATTTTTTTCCCATCAGAGAAACAGCATAGCACATTTTTTTTTTTTTTTTTGTCAGAATCGGGGTCTAGCCTTCTGTATTTTACCGATATGAAAATTTACGTATCGAAAATCGTTGATGGGGTGGTAGAATTTCAGAAAAAAGCGTGATCCAACAAATGCTTTCTGTCAAACCGAACAATTGTATTTTATAGCAATGCTGTCAATTATCCTTATCACTGTTTTATAGGCAGCTTTAAAATTATTGGAAATGTTCCAAGCCCGCTAAATGGATTCTATTCAAAGCCGTATAAGAATGAAGGCATATTTCTCGCGTCATGAAGATACCAGAAGATGCTTTCAAAAGAAATATCTTGCAGGAGTAGCAAATATTCATATAAATCGATTAGAGTGGAATATGCAGTTAATATAGGACTCTCCCTTTCGAACCACCATTCTGATTTTTCAAAGTATATGGGTGCCAAATTCGGAAGTTCTGAGTTCAATGTTTATAATGTAGGGTGTCAATGGAAATCCAATTTTAATATCAACTAGTGGCTTTTGAGAATCTGAAGCATTCGTTCCATTCAATTTCAGATAAATCGTTTAGAGCAATCGCAACGAGTTTTACGAGTATTTCAGATTGATTTTTTTTTATTTGATGAAAATTTATACTTTCATTTGTTTGGGCAACTAAGCATAATACACCATTTTTTATCCATATAATTTATGATCCCTCGGATTTATCTATCTAATTTCTACTAACAATAAAGTAAAATATTTGTGGGTTGGAACTCTACAGGAAAGAAAGTTATAGCTAGCTACGACATTATATTTTGAAGGATGGGAATATGCACCTTAAAGAGATTTTTTTCGAAATTTTAATTTGTTAAATACTAAGCGAAATTATGCATAATATTTTGGGAATTAATGCGATCACAATTTTTCCATTATCTTAGAATTTAAAAAAATGTATTTTTAATCATACCAATTTAATAATCTTGCAAATTTTCTTGAATTTTGACAATTTTTAAAAATAGTTTTTGCCTAATTTTGAATACTAGAAATTTAAGCCGTTTCCAAGGTTTCGGCAAGAAATGAAGCTCTTGATTTTCGCCCTTTAGTGGAAGTTAAGGAACAGGAGTTCTGTGCAGTTTACATGGCAAATAAAAAAGTTGCGTTACGGCACTGCAAAGTCAAAAGGTTGAATCGGAAAGTTACGTTTTTTAATAGCGCTATGATGTCACTGCACTTGATTCCCTTTAGGTAGTCCAAATACAGAATGAATAGGGCAGGTATTAATCTATTAAACTACAACTTTAAATTCGGTCACAATTAAAAAGCAAAAAATATTTGCTTGAGATAATTAAGAATATTAACTAATGTATAAGAAATTTGATTGTTAATTTACAACCAAAACTACTGGTCCTGCTGGTCGACATCGGTGGCTAGTTAACAATAAAGATGAATATGTTTGTGTCTGTATGTTTCTAGGTTTTTTTTTTTTTTATAGACCAGATCATTGACCTAGATATACCAAAGGAGGCACATACATACAAATAGTTCGAAGATTGGAATGATTTTTAAGATTTTTATCTGTATTTCAATTGAATAAAAATTAGCGAAATTTTGATTATATTCTCGCAATAATATTTGAATAAAATTATTGCACAAAATCATATTTGCACTACTTTGAAATGTAAAGATATTGCCTTTTTTTATTTTACAATTTAGATAACATCTGAATGTTACCTGAATTTTGTAAATTTATAAAATAATATTTAACAAACTTTTCAACAGTAATTCAAACCCTTTTCATAGTTCCATCAAAAATTTAATAGCATAATTTGGTGCCATTGTTGAAAGCTAGAAAGGAAGATTCTGTTTATTATCTGCATAATTTATAGGATGAATAAAAACGTGAAGTTGCAATATAGGAAAAGGTAACATCCAATTAGATTACTAAATACTTGTGCCTTTAATGGTATTATGTTTTTCGATTAGTCTGCTTAAAAAGATTCATGTACATAATAAATGGCGTAGTTGTAAAGCTACTGAAATAACTTAGTTTTAATGTCTTCTACTTTTAGATCTCATACTCCATTGACAGAATCATAGGAATCAAGTTGCCTGTAATGTATTTCACTTAAATTAAACAGAATCTATAATCCCAACAAATAAACTGGCATCAAAAGGCAGCTTGTATTATAACACCACGCATTTCCTCTTATACCTCTTATCATGAAGAGATAGTTACGAGTTGTGAAATCATGCACTTCTTTTTCTTATTTTCAATCAAAAAATTCGTAACGATAAAACAGACTTTGTTTCGATACCTAATGGAATTAATTAATAAATTAACAAATATTTTGTCTGCTATGTAGAAGTTTGAAAACATTTTCAAAACGGTTTTGTAACAGCATATACTATAAAATTAAATACATAAATATAGATCGAACTTTTTTTTTGCTTCTAGGATGAAATCTAATTCTTCGGAAAATATTTTTGTACCAAACCTTTAAGATCCTAAAACGGTTCACCTCCCAAAGGAGTGCTATTAATTATAATCATCTTGTATGTACCTTTCTTGCTTAATAATTTTAATTCAGTTAAGTCATGATAACTGCATAATTTTAAAAGAAGCCGTTAGAAATATGTTTTATATGTTTAATCCATGACATGCACACTAAGTATTTCTAAAATTTATTAAGCATGCATAAATACTTGGTAGAATTATTATGAAAGTTTCTATAATTATAATAAACTATAAATAATAAACGTCGATTACTTTATTTAATTATTAATATGATCGCTTAAGCTCATTTAGAAAACTTTTTAGTTATGTAATGCGTCTATTTATTTCCTTTTTAGTTTCTGGTATGTAAATTATGCGAATAATATTTTTTATCAAATACTTTTGAATTCGTCATGGGGATTTTGACGAATTCCCACATTTTAGAAATTCTAGAATAAATAAAAAACATTTTGGAATTAATCTGCTCATTTGTGAATACAGTTAAAAAAATGAGCTAATTCGAAGAATGAAGTTTTGATCATATTAATAAAGAATTATGTAATGTAGAATCGACTGGAATTCAACTTTCGTTGATGTCATCGCTATCCACGAGAGGAAGTGGTCTCTACAATTGTTTGTCGCATATAAAGGCTCTCAAAGAAAAGCGCCATTTCTCTCCTACGCAAAATATCGTGGACCTTGGGCAAGATTGTGCCAATGGGAATGCTTTATTGCTTACATTTTATTTTCAGAATTCCGTACTTGAGTTTAGTTTAATTATGTTAACTCGGTTTTTAAAACAATACTAGGTCTAGTTTGGGACGGACCTTGTAATTTTGAGCCGCTATCAGATGATGAGGATGTCACCTGAGCTGGAACTCCTCCAAATTTCCACGCCATACCAGCGGGAGGGCGTTTGACTCAGACGGAATTAACGTGTAACAGACTCATATACACGACGTTTCTTAAGTGGAATTGAGTATTGAACCAAAAGCCCTTCAGTTCCGAAGTCGGCACTTTACCACCAGGCCACTGAGGCCCTCCGTACTTGAGAGTCGTGTGCTTCTTAATATAGTAAATGAAAATGATACTTGTATATTAATTTAATGAGACTGTATAACAATAGTTTCAATACACAAATATTTGCCTTGAATTTTGGGATTTTACTGAATATAGCCCGAGATCTTTAGTGATATCTTCATTATTATTGGCATGAATGCAAAATACCGGAAAACTGAGTATGTATTTTGAACGCTTTTTTCCAATCGATTGAAACTGATATTTGATATAAATCCACAATTACAGTTACAAGAACGCCAAAATTCATTCATTTCAATCATTGTATTTTTGTATCAGCTTTTAATTTATGTAAAAATATTCCGTTTAGTAGACTGCCAACCCATTATACAATTTGGTTAAAATGTTTATGTGAATCTACACATTACCTATTGAATCTACATGCCAAATATTAGTTATCTAGCTCTTCGTTATTGTGTTCACCTATATTTGGAGAGCCGAGCAGACATGATTCCTTTTATAGGATTTCATCAAAATTTGGTAAAAATTTACAAATTTTATGAATTATACTAAATTTTATCCATCAAGATCTAAGTGGTTTTCAAGTTATCGTGTTCACAGTCAAAAAGAGTGACTGACAGAAATAATTCCAGAAACGTGCTTTTCGAACTTCGGGAGGTCTGAAATGTAGAGATTCTTCGAAATCGCAAGTTCAAAGTTTGGACGATTACAATATTTTCTGTTTGCATATTTCGTAAATTAAAAATTGATTAATATATATTAAATTTAGAAAAGAAAATACAATTTATATTGAGAGAAACTTTATTGTATTCGTTGTAAGACTTAAGGTTCAAACTTTCTATCGTATGATAATAGAGATTGGCGGTTGCAAGTATGTTAATGTTTTTAAATTAAACAAAACCTTATATATTTTTATATATTTTGTACAATGACTTGTGGAAGGAAACATATTTCTTCAATTTAAAAAGCAGAACAATATTCATTACCAGTTTTTTTATCACTGGCAGATACTCTTATTGGCATCATTACCATTTTTGAATTTTTTAAAAACAATGCTAAATAATGAATAATATTTAAAAATTAGCAATTTTTTTATGAACTATGGAGAGGGACTCTATATAGATATTTCAATTTATATTAATAATATTTAATAAATTATTAATTTTGAGCAGAATTTTTCAATTCCCCATACATGCAATATTCGCACTCAGAAATGGAAATAATCGTAGTATTCAAGATAAAAATTTCAGCTCGATTCAGTGTTTGGGTAAAATGTTGGGCTTACTCAAGTAAAAAAATCAGTCCTTTTCCAATTCTCAGCTAATGCATGACATTGGGACGCTCATTTTACTTGCTTGAATTCTTACATTTTATTATCAATAAAGAAATTACAACACTCTTTATCATTTTTGATAAATAATTATAAATCAACTGTTTTACGAACGCATTCAGATAAAGATGAAACCTGTTGATTTCAAAAAATAGAAAACAGATTAAATTGTCCTCGAGTCAAAGGAAGTAGAAAAATTTATATAAAGTGCCATTTTGATTTCCAATAATTTCCTGTTTCTATGAACTCGAGATGGATTGTATAGAAACTATTGTCCTAGCATAGATACTGAAATTATCAGCAGTTGTCACAAAAGGATTTGGATAATGATTTTTAAAGGATTGTTTGCATAACATGAATAAACTCTATCTGAAGGCTGGACTGAGTGGAAATTCAGCATTTCATCGTTTCATTCAAAATAGTCTTTGGAACATGAAAATTCGCAGATGCTTAGAAATATCTTAGTCTTCTAACTATAAACTTTAGCCTTCAAATATATGCAATAAACAATTTCTGATATAATATCAGCTACTTTCCAGTAATCCCAAATATTGTATTTTGTAATCAATTTCTATTCTAACAAATATTTTCATCTATAAATAAGTTTTTACATTATTATAATATTTAAAACTCATATTTAATTGTTACAATTGATATTGCACTTATTTAATTGTTACAATTGATATTGCCCTTATTTAATTGTTACAATTGATATTGCACTTATTTAATTGTTACAATTGATATTGCACTTATTTAATTGTTACAATTGATATTGCACTTATTTAATTGTTACAATTGATATTGCACTTATTTAATTGTTACAATTGATATTGCACTTATTTAATTGTTACAATTGATATTGCACTTATTTAATTGTTACAATTGATATTACATTTACTTATTTGTTACAATTGATATTACATTTACTTATTTGTTACAATTAATATTACATTTATTTATTTGTCACATTAATATTTAAAACTCTAGAAAAATAATTTAAATCTTCTGAAATATTAATGAAAGATTTTTTTTGCAATAAAACTACCATTTTCCCTTAGCTGCTTTTTCTTTGGCTGACAGTATTCTCGTGTCTGTTCAGTTTCGCTAAAGAAAATACTTTTCATCGTAAAATGGCGCAATATTTACCAATGTAACATCAATTGTAAGTAATTTTTAACGTAATTTCTTGTTGACCAAATTCCATTTTTATAAGCACATTCATGTCATTCTGTCCAAGGTAATTTTAAAAACGAAACTAAATTAAAATTATATCAAATTGTACATGTTGAAGTCGAGAACAGAACTCAAAATTTGGTTTTTCTGTATGCACAAAGCTTAAAAAACAAAACTCAATTAGCTGGGAAATTTGATTCAAAAAATGTTTTTATACTAATATATGTTTAATAATACTTATAAGCATATACATTCTAACATTCAGTTATTTAGACTTCAATCAATTAAATTGAATCAAAACATAACATGTTACTGGAAAGGCATATAGAAAAATATAGATGGGCAGTTTAATTGAACCGTGAAAATCTAAACAATCCCACTAAAAAAAAAATGTATAAAATATTTTTACATAACTTTCGTATATTTGGCGTCTGAAATGAATGGCCAGTCAATATTAATAAAAATGTATCTCATTTTGCTGTCACTCAGCAAGCGTTTTTTTTTTTCTGAGAATTTTAAATAAAACAATGAAACTGAAAAGCGAAAGACAATTCCAAACAATATGAGAGAATCTATCCAAACAATATGAGAGAATAAATTAATTTATTAACAAAATCCTATATCCTTAATTAAGCCGAGACTTTAATTTCGATTTTATTTTAGAAATATGTGAGACAGAGAAGCTGATATTTTTTCTTATTGAGCAATGATTATTATTTTATTTTTATTATTTATTTTACATTTAAGAAATAAAAAAATGCTAAATATTTTAATGCTCCAACATTTAAAGGCTTAAAATTTTAAACAAGAGGAATATTTCGGATTCAAAAATTTACTATTTCAATACTTTTTAATACAAACTTTACATCTTGAGTTTATAAAATGTTTTAAAAACCTTACATTAATCCTAAAATTTCAAATTAAAAAAAATGGTTCCTATCCTACTTCAGTCTCAACAAATATATACAGAGTATATTTGAAGGGGGAATAATTGCGGATTAGGATTTTGGAATTAAATACCTCCAATTCCTAAATAAATT
Source organism: Argiope bruennichi (assembly GCF_947563725.1). NCBI lineage: Eukaryota > Metazoa > Arthropoda > Arachnida > Araneae > Araneidae > Argiope > Argiope bruennichi. The sequence continues at coordinate 22,837,733 of NC_079151.1, read as the reverse complement.
TTAACATCATAGAATCTTATCCATTTTGATATGGGTATAAGTTTTAAACAAACTTTAAAAAATAATAATAATAATTGAAAACTGAAAGATATGGGATGAATGCTAGTTTAGAATTCTAAAAAATATCAATCTTTTTCTTCTGTTAATTAATTTTATAAGGGAGATTATTTATTATATTTAATGCGTAATACTGCCTATACTCCGCAAAGATAATTTTATGAAAGAGGTTTTTTTTTTTAAATTAAGAAATTAGAATGAACATGAATCATTATACAGAATCATATTCTTGCGGGGATTAGTTCCAAAAGAAATTCTAGCTTCTGAAGTGAAAATAAGCGATGAAAAATAATTAAAATTATGTTATGTTTATACAAAGTTTGTAAACATAAGCACATAAACGTATAACAAAATACAAATTTTAAGAATTTCTTTCAATAGTGATTCAAAGAAAATTACTAAAATTGCTTTCGTTTGAAATACAAATTACTCGCAACAAAATTAATATCTCTTGCCTGATTTAAATTAAATTAACTGCATAAAAAATAACAACACAAGAGATATTAAAACGTTGAAACACTTATTTAAATAAAAAGGAGTTTAATATCAAATATTCAAATTAATATTGGACGAAAATATCAAAATTCCCTTAAAAGCTTAACCACTTATTAACCATTGTTCTGAAAATGTAGAAGATTCACCTGGCAAAAATGTGATTTCAAATTATTTTATACTTATCTTTAAAGAATCTTCATATTTTTTACTCAAAGAAAAAAAAATGACTCTCTTAAAAAATTTTCATTATAAAGAACACACGAGATATCGTAATAAATGAAATTCTTCGCATTTTTACTTTATTTTTGTTAAATATTTTTGAAGATCGATAACAACTTTGTTTGTTTGCCATTAAGAACTTTCCGATTTCTCTGTCCATTTTTTTTTTCTTTTGAATCATCGGATTAGTTACTTCCTGGTATTATAAAAGTAAGGTTTGTTCAATGCTTTAGAGTGATATTTTATATTTTTCAGAAAATAAAAATTCCATATGATTTTTGATAACAGAAATAAACTGAGATTGAGAGGAAGAAATGAAAGGTATCATCTGAGTTCGATTGAAAAAATGGTTACAATTTAATACTGCCGATGCAAGTTAAAAAAAAAGACATTTTAAAAAACCAAAATCGTATACATAAATTTAGATTAAAAACCTATCAAAATAAAAACGTTTTGGCGCAAATTTTCATAACTTTTAATGCGACATTTTTCAGTACTTATAGAATCAAAAAAATTGGTAGATATAAACTTCCAGATTTTCAAAGTCCTGAAGTCGAAGTATTATACAAGTATTTAAAAATTTTTTCATTGCATGCAATATTAGTTTCAAAAATGATCATTGTAATTTGTGATATTTTGTGGAATGCTACGAGCGAAGGGATAAAAATTTCACCATCGAATTCCTTTGAAACATACTTAAGATTTTCTTTCCTAAATCGGCACGCTTCAAAGAAATCACTAAATAAATCTCTTAGTAAAATTACTCAAGTAAAAAAAAAAATTTCACTGTGCTCTTGTGCTGGGAAGTAAGCAAACACGTCTTTTTTGCTTTCATTGCTTTCCTCCCCTTATACAAATTATGCCTTCCAGTGGAAAAATAAATTGAAGTTTACACCAATTTTACCTTCTTTCTGGCCATGCATCTGCAAATATATGTTGTATATTTGTCAATGAATATCTCATTTTCTTACTTTTTTTCGTAACTTTAATGGAGTCGATGTCTGAAAAATATTTCATTATTTTATTAGAAGAAATGTTTTGTTATTATCGAATGAGAACATTTCGATGCCATGGACCATTATTTCAACAATTAACTATTATTATAGGGAATAATTGACTCTCCACTGGTGAAAAAACACTGCCACAGAGATTAATTTCCCTAGAGGAGTCGGAGAACTAAATTTTTTCCTAGTTATTTTCTAGACACTGTTTAAAAATTTTTATAATTTCTTCAATCATGCATACTTTTTCAAATATAATTGATTAAGCGTTCCTCTGTGAAAAATTAATAAAACTAGGAAGTGGAAAACATGGAACTCACTATTCCAAAACTGATGAAAACTATATTAATGTGGGAACTGCTGACAGATCCCGTATCCTGTATGGCGCCATGTTGCGTCACGTCATTAATCACGTAATGCTTCCCGCCATTATTGGCAGACGAGAGTTGGGCAGTGAGTCTGTAAGACGTACAGATCACGCTCATGTATATTTATGTGTTTTATGTTAGTATAGTAATGTTTTGTCCTTTAATTATAATAAATATATTTTCATATTAATGCTGGCCGTTGCCTTTCCCCACATTAATATGACACAAAGTTTTCAAAAAAATTATTCTAAGTAGAAAATATGACACCAAATACTTGCTTGTAATGCTTAGTTGAAGGTGACAGGTACGCCCATTTTGTGCTTTTACCAGAAAGTTTTCCACATAGTTGTGCTTCAAATCATGCGATTTTCGCACATATGAACAGGAGATTACAAGAGATTGGTTGTCTAACAAGAGCTACGATGAATCAAGGATGAATGAATGATAATAAGGAGAATATACTGCATCTTGCATAAAACAATCTGTGTATGAGTATCTGACATCTAGGCCATTGTGGTAAGTTTTTTCTATTCAACTCTATGGAGGATACTGTCACCAACCGAATGCTTCCATACCAGCGTTCCATACCAAATCGAATCATTAATCAGTCTAATCAATAGAACATCGAATTATCAATTTCGAACATATTATTTTTATATAGTGCGGTAGGTGGTACATTTTCTGATCGTGTTTTGCTCACCGATGAGACAAGTTTCGCAAAAGAGATGAGGTAACCTTCAATCAGCGCCATGCCCATTAACAGACTTTAGAGAAGCTCCATATTATGAGACAACGTACAACTCGCCGTCGTTTCTCTGTCAGGGTTTGGACGGATATTAATAGAGGAGAATGGCGAGATGAGACCACCTCACTGAATTGTACATTTTGTCCCCTTGTCTAGATGTTAGGGAATATTCACTTTTTTTACAGTAAGTACACGAGCTCCTTGAAGAAGTAAATGTTTATCAATTGTTGGGCCACTCAATGCGATTATGCATGAGGGGACTATCCTATATTACACCAATGACATCAACCATTGAATAGGAAGTGGTGATCTAGTTCATTGGCCAAATAGATCGCCGGACCTAAAGTGCATGTACTTCTGCTGGAGTCGAATAAAGACTTTGATTACGAAATTCCAGTTAATTCAGTTGAAAACCACGACGTTCGTTTCTCCATATGTTGTAGGTGAGCTGGAAGACAAGTCTTTCCAGAAAATTAGAAATCCCACGCGAAGATGTTATGAACTCTGTATGATTGCTACGGGTCAGAAATTCGAACAAATCCTTTAGCCTGCAGCTGTTTCTCAAAGTAAAATTTACTATTAAAATTATTTCTGTTACTCTGTGTTGCTGACTCTGTTAATTTTCTATGCTTTGTTCAACTATAGTGCGAGTAGAAAACATTTGGACTCTTCAATGCTTTGTTATTCCGATTTAACATTGTACCCTCATTTATCCTACAAGTTTGTCGCACTGGTAGCGGAATATCCTGTACAATAATTTCTATTTCCATGAAGGAACTATTGGTTTCAATGATTTAATTTATCATCTATTGGTTTGCCTAAATACTTTTATTTTCTGAAACACAATTTATTAGATTGATAAATTTGGTGTAAAGTATCTTTAATTGTTTTTATGACAATTGTTTTAAGAATCCTTTTTTCTTATATAGCCACTACAGAAATAATTATTAGGAGTAGTTTTAAAGCAACACTAGGATTATTTTGGGACCGACCTCGCAATTTTGAGAAGCGGACAGGTGACATGAACGATATCTGATATCGCATTGCCCTCTCCAAACTTCCACATCACACCAGCTGTAGGGTGTTTGGCCCCGACGGATTTAACGTGTACCACACCAGCTTACACGACGGTTCTTCGGTAGAATTGGGTCTCGAACCTGAAATCGTCCAATTCCGATGTCGGGACCTTACTACCGGGCCACCCCGGCCCAAATAATGCTTAAGATATCAGTCATTTCTAATCTAGTAAAAAGCAATGGTAATAAAGAATTCTATACATGAAACTGTCAGATATAGATTCAGCATAAGAAGAAAATAGCAAGCAACGGAATTTACCAAACAGCATTTAAATACAGCATTTTATGGAGATGATAAATAATTTTTTTTTAATTAAAAACAATTCTATGAAATCACTTCAAGCATGTGAACTCCGCATCTGTAAACTTGACGTGCTTAGAAATGTAAATATCTATTGACGCCAGCGGGAAGGAAAAACAATAAAACAGAGTTCTTCTCGCAGAAAAACGCGTTTAAAGAAAGAAAAATTCTTGTCTTTTCCAAAGCGGAAAAAAAATCTCTATTTTCTTCTTTTGCACTGTAATCTTCTTTGAAATAAACTACTGTATTCATCTAATGCCGTAGAGCGTGAGCGCATTTCCATTAATTCCCGGAGTTTTAATGAAGTTTTCATTATATTCAGATGAAAAATGAAATGGGTTTTTAAGTCTGGCATTAGCTAATTATTTTTTCCCTTAAATCCTGTATAATCTACAGGTTGGTCATGTATTAAATAAAGTTGTGAAGACAAGTTCGTTTTCATTTACATTACGTTTATTTTATAATTTATGTTGCTTTCTTTGCTTGAAATATCTAAAAACTGAATAAAATATTATAGATCCAGTAGCATAATGGGTATTAAAAATTTTGCAGACACAATTTTCCAATGATACAGATACAGAACCAATGCTGAATATCCAGAACAAAAATTAATAAGTAGCAAAATTGGGAATTTTAATATTATCCAAAGTGAATAACCAATCAGAAAGAAGAATGTACGTCTTTCGAAAAAGAAAAGAAAAGAAAGAAAAATAATGAACTTTTACGATTTCTTTATATTAGTTATTTCCTTTGATGTTGTTTTTGCTTATTTATTAATGCTAATCTCACATGTTTCATCACATGAGATGTTTGATGAGTTAAATTTATTATTAATTAATTTTTGTTTAGATTAAATCTTTTTGCATATATTTTTATACATATATGCAAATATTTTTTACGCGTGCCTACGTTTCCAGATTAGATAATCCATCCACACCATAATTTAGTTATATATATTTAAAATTTAAGAATAGTAATATCTGATATTTATTCATTAACTATGTAAACACTGATTATATGCAGATTACACATATGCATAATTTTAAACAATGAAATAATGCAACATCAAATAAATTAGTTTTTTAAATTGTTGTATAAAACGAGGGAAAAAAACAGATAATGAATATTTTTGCAATGATTGGTTTTTAAAAGGAATTTAACTTTGAGATTATGAATATGAAATATTCCTCTTTTTATAAATTAAATTGCTTTATTAAATTTATTAAATTTTTATCGAAAAAATTATTGGTGCGGTTGATTGTATTATTTATTTATAGTATGCTCATTTAAATCTTTATACATCTGCTTTCATTGAAGAACAACAGTAGGGCAAAAAGGGCTTGGTGTTAAGAGTTCGGCTATTAGATCGGAGGTTTCCAGGTTGATAACCTGGACTCCACTGAAAATCCGTCAGCTGATTTGGTGCACGTTAAATCTATCCACACAATACATCCTTTCGCTGGTGGGGTGTGGAAGTTTGGAGAGCGAGCAGCTCAGATGTCGTTCTCATCTGATAGCGGTTCAAAATCACGAGTTCCGTCCCAAATAACCCTAGTGTTGTTTTAAAACGGGACGTTAATATAATAAAACTAAATAGAGTAGCAGTGGATAGAGTTATGAAAACGTTTTTAACTATAATCAAATAGCAATGCACTATACGAAAATTTATAGCACCATCTAATAGCTAGCTCTGGAATTAGCATTCGTACTTGAAGTTGAAATAGTTCAGGATAGGAGGGAGTGACTTCAACAAAGTTGTACAAAGTTACCTATTTTCGGGGAAAAAGATACTTACGCACAATAACTCTAAGGGGAGAGGGGAAATGCTCAAAATATACATTTGCTTATTCGTGATCTTTTTGTCTATGAAGCCATTAAAAGCAGAGAAAAAAAAACGTAAGTCTTCTAATATACCTTTATTTACAGTGTTCAAACTGTCTCCAAAGATGTAGGATTTAAATTGAATTACAGAATAATTACAGCATTTCAGTTGGTGCATTAGCACACTCAACAGTAACTACTAAGCAAAAGTCCTACAAAATTGTAGAAAAATCGCATAGACTTGTTATGTGAGTTATTCTCAAAAGAATATATTATATATATATTAATTTTTGTTGTACAAAAAACAATTCCCTCCCACCACCACCATTTGTCTATTTTCTGAGACATTATAATATTAGAAAATGCGAGCAAACGATTGTTAATTTTAAGCGTTCTATTCTCGCTATTTATATAACGTATATAATTAACTTTTGTATTAAACTGATAATGCTCTAACGTATTCATCTTATCTTGTTCTATTTTCGAATTAGGAAATAAATTCAGGAGTTTTCTGCCAGGTGGCGTTGGAAGTATTCTCAGCGCACAAAACAACCATTTTATTGTTCCTGTCATGATTATAACCAGCATGGAGAGCGCAAGGTATTTAAAGGAACACTTTATACATAAATCGGAAAATACATGAATTTGTATGTCTGTCACAAAATACCTTAAAAACAATGAATAGCAAGGACATGAAATCATGTCCTTTTTAACTTTCAAACTAATTATTTCCTAAGGTATTTAATTCAGTAATAAATATTAAATATTCTCATTTTCTCTCAGTTTTTCGAAAAAATACTTCAGAAAAAGTATCATTACAATAAAATTGAGGTGCATTTTTAAGAGCCAATGATTTTAGTTTAATTAATGACCAATATTTCATTTAATTTTAACAAATTTTTAAATGTTCCTAATCAGTATGTTATGATCATTAAATGTTATCAGTTCCTGGGTTAACCGAATAGAGAGATTTAGAGGGGAAAAAAGCACACCATGCGATTATTTTGTTTTGGAGGAGCAGGGAGGATCAGAGGCAGAAACATCGAAAAGAAATTATCGGTTTCAATTTATGATTTAAATATTCAGTTTATTGCCTAATTATTTTCAGTTCTCTGTTTAGTATTTATTGGCAAGAATGATGGAATTTTAGAACTGTTAATATTCAATCAAATAGTGCAAAATATGGTTCTTTAAAGAAAAGAATTACCTGGAGGATGAAGATCAAAAGAACATGATGATGATACCAGAAGAGGTAGAATACGATGAAATTTTTTTTATTAAATTTAAAGAAAAAATTTCATCTATTTATGAATTCTTTTCACCTTCTTTATAATTTATTACACAAAATTCGTTTTCCTTTTTTTTTAAATTTTTGCCGTTAGGACCAAAGGTGGGTATATCTGCTTGTTATTTAAATATTAATAGAAAGTGCCAACAATAAAGAATAGCAAAGATTAAAACATTTCACAACACGATAACTGCAATAAAATTTGCTTTCCATATTTTTTTTATTCTAATGTGAAGTAAAAGAAAATGGCAAAATAAAATGAATTGAACTTATTTCAATTATTAAAGTAACATACTTTAAGATCTTTTTTTGAATATCGGATAAAATTTTTCCTTCTAAAATCATTTGAAATATCTTCCCCCCAAATTTTACTGCTAAACAGAAATGAATATTTATTCATTTGATTTAAATCAATTAATCTGACTAAAAACACGCTAAGAAGTACTTTAAATTAGTTAAAAAACTTCGAGGCTTCCCATTTTTTCAGTTGAAAACAAAAACAATTTTTACAACAGAAAAAAAAAAATGTTGAAAATCAAGAATGTTTGGTTAAAAGCGATTTTTGATCCAGAACATCTTTAGTTTCTTCATGGAAAATATACTTACAAGAAATTAATCACAATTAAGATTTTTTATTTCATTTAAAAAATATTACCAAGGCACTTAATTTCTTAAAGACTCCCTCTAACATAATTAAAAGTCTGATTTTCTTTTAAAGCAAGGCTTTTATTCAGAATCTCAAAAAATGAAGGAGAATTAATGAAAAATAAATGAGGAACACTAAATAAGTTCAAGGAACACTTGAAAAAAATTATTTTTAAAGTTCCTAGGTAAAGTATTCTTAATTACGGCAATGTTTCTTGAATAAACGCAAAATTGACAATCTGGTAGATTTTGAATAGTTCTAATAAATTACCCAAATATATAAAGGGGTTTAAATCTCTCCTTTTTTGTGCATTATTAGCAATTAAAAAACAAATTAAAAAACAATACATATAAATGTATTGTTTAACGGAAAGATACATTAGAATGAGAAGATTTTTGAGATGTGATACTGGAATAGGATTTATTCCCTGGTTGAAATAAATAAAAGTACAATTTTAGAAAATATAACATTTTATGTATTTAGGAAACAAAAAACAATTCAAAAAATGCAAAAGAATTATTGTTGAATTTATAAATGTTTGATAAATTGTTTCCTTTGTCTATTTATTCTAAGTTAGCAATTAATTTTTGGACGATGAACTATGCTGTTGTAATTCTGGCACAAAGGAGCACATATACATTTCAGCCTTAAAGTATATAATCACGTGAATCAACAGCGATCGAGTTACACTGGATACAAGATGGGATCATGGTTCTTGTATTTTCCAGAACCTTAATTTTATCTTGAAATTCATCGTGATGGGCTGAGGTCATTGATCCTTGTCCATTAAAAATACATTAAGAAAATATGCAAATCTCGCTTTCAATCATTGAGACTCGTATCATAGGAAAGCAATGTTACAGATTCCAGAGAATATCTTCAATTTTGCTGCAAATATATTTCAGCTAAATATATTTTACAGCTTTGTACAATATATTTAGCTGAAAGCGCTCTTGAGCTATCAGAATTCCAGTCTAAATAGAGAAAATCTCTCTCTCTCTCTCTCTTTTTTTTTTTTTTTTGAAGAATTTTGGCCGCTAAAATTAGATATGATCTACAGATTTTGCAGTAAAGACAATGTGCACTTTTCCATGTATTTACTTCTGCGTCATCGTTAATCATAGTCGTGCACAAATTTAATCCCAAAATAAAACTTAGGAAAGTTTAAATGTGAAATTTTAGCAAAATCTTATATTTTATTCATTAACGACAGATTTTTTTTGCTTCATATAGTAGAAAGAAAAACAAAATTAAAAGTTTGATTCTTAATGAAGACTACAAAAAACATTGCATGACATATAAAACGCAAATTAAGAATGTATTCGTCTCAGTAGTAACAGGAATAATTGACAATTTGTTTCCAAAAAACATTTACTTTCATTTTATATATTTTTGTGGCCGTACCATTTTAAATAAACCTAATATGAAACAAAATTTCGCATGGATTCTTAATTTACGAATTATGTGAAAAAATATATAATCTAGTTAAAAGAACTACAGTGGAATGATAACATTTCGAAAGGCATGATATTGATTAGAAATCTTTCGAACGTTATAGAAAGCGTGACGCTAAATAACCCCTAGAATAGAAGAGGTATGGAAGTTACAAATTATCGCTTATCCCAAAGAAAGAGTAGATATATGAGATGATTATCCTTTTGGACAGTCGAATCATTGAATATATCAAGAAAAAAAACTACAAACATTGAAATGGAAGCATTCAGCAAATGCATTAAAAAAAAATAAAGACTTCGTATTTCTTAGATAATCATAATTTTTCATTTGAATCATCTCTGATATTTTCATAGCAACGAAAAGGCCTTTGAAAATAATTCTGTTGCTAACAATAGGTTATGAATTAAACAATTAATAAAAATTCTCTTGAAACATTTTATTAGATAAAAATACATATTAATCTATTTTGGAACCTTCGTTCTCAAATTGATTTTTACACTGGAACATAAAACTAAATGAAGTTTCACGCTACTATATAAGAATTCATCTATGAGCATTATGATGGAAATAACATTGAGCTATCATTTTTATAGAAAATATGTATGTAAAACTTCATCTGCAAAACTTTAAATGATATGTTTAGAAATTTGCTGATATAAATAAAAGTTGCAGTTCAATATTTAAGAATATTTTTCTTTACCAAGACACTCTGAAAAATATAAATTTAAAGCTGGACATCTATTGTTTTAAAAATATATTTTTTTTATATGGCTCAAAATATTCTACTTAAAAGACTGTAAAATTGTGTGTTCAAGTTCTATATTCTGAATTGGTTTGATTTAGTTATATTAACGTCCCGTTTGAAGCAACACTAGGGCTATTTTGGGACGGACCTCGTAATTTTTGAACCACGGTCAGATGACGATTACGACATCTGAGCTGGCACCCCCCTCTCCACACCACACCACACCAGTGGGAGGAAGTTTGGTCATGACGGATTTAACGTGCAACAGACCCCCTTGCACGACGGTTCTTCGGTGGAATCGGGTCTCGAACCTGAAACCCTTCGGTTCCGAAGCCGAGACCTTACCACCAAGCCACCGCGGCCCCGTTCTATATGCTGAACTCTACTATATAATTCATCAGCGTTTGTCATTTAGATTTCATATCAAAAGGTTTGTTTCTTATTAAAAGGATCTTATTATTAACACAGCCTTATAACATATCCTTGAAATTCAAATACATCTGGCTTAAAGTATAGCAATATTCTATACTTTATTAAGAAATATGAAAAAAGGTGATATTTATCAGTTTAAGTAAACTTACTTAAAAGTTTTTTTAAGACAGCAATTGGGATAAACTGATTAACTTTGATATTTCAACGTGGCCATATTTATTATAGTCATGAAAGTATATATGAATTTAAAAAAAATGATTGCCAAGATGAATTTAATGCATGAATTAAGATATTTAATAATAAACCGAATATTTTAAGCCTAAAATACACTACATCGAATGTCTCATTTGTATTTGAAGACTTAGTTAAAATGAAATTACTGAGTTGAGTAAATTCCTAAGCTTTGAAAAAATATCAGAAAAAGAGTTAAAAAATAATTTGAATACCATTAGAAATAAATAACTCTTAATATTGTTACCAAAGAGCATTATGTACTTCATTATTATATTTTAATCTTAAATATCTCGCTCATTTTTATTTATTCTATTTACAACTTAAGACAAAAATTAGAAATTATCAAATTATGAGTCAAACATTTTCATTAATAGTATAAAAATTCTACTGAATACAATTAATGATCATTGAATATAATTTCAATCGTGCCTCAATGTCTTCATAAAAAAATAAGTGTTCAATAACATTAAAAGATACTGTAAAGATTCGAAATAAATGAAGTTTTAAACCATACAGATATCAACAAACTTCAGAATTTAACATTCAGGTCAAGTAATTTGAAAATAAAACACTATAAATCCTCACACTAAAAATATATATAATCACATATCCCTAGATTTGTAAGCAAAATTCTTAATTGTAGAAAATGTTTCCTTATGCTCAATTAAAGCGAATAGAATATTAAATTAGAGAAAATAGGATAAGTAAATTAAAAGTCGAGAATATGGAATACCCTAAATATTTTTAAAATTTAAAATGTCTTGCCTACTATAAAATTACTGGTTTTAAATAAATTTTCATCACCTTTTTGAAGACGCACACAGTCTTTCCAAAAAGTAATTATTTGTAGCTAATTTCGTTTGGTGTTCTTTTGATTTTAAATTCTGAGTAGCTGAAAATTAAATAACTGCTTTCTTAAGAATCATTTATAAGTAATTGCTTAATTTTGTACAACAATTACTGAAGCTATTTATGGACCAAACCTGAGCAAAGTACGTCAAATATAGCCTCGAAGGGACATTAGAGGCAATTTTGGATAAGCACGGGGCATTTGAGAAAATAATTCTTGAAACTGATTACTTCCCCCATAAGTGCATATTGATCGTGAAGTAAAATGACAAATTCTGCATAATAAGATTAACTTGGCGAGTTTTTTTCTGCGTTTTTTTCTATTTTTTGTTGTATACACGATAATTAAGTGGGCGGTTGATTTTATTAACAGACTTCTTCAATTATCTTTCAACAATTATGTTGCAAATTGAAGAATTGTCGATTGTTTTTATCTTTGAGATGAACTAAAACAAACATGATTGGTCTTAATTGTTCATCTACATTTTAAGTTGCTTACATCCTGAGAAAAGCTTCTCCGAGAGATCTTTCTTACGCAATTCGTTGTTTTTATCCATAATTTTGTCCACAAAACTTACTTTGTATTTATCTAATTGAAATATTAGCAATAATTGCAATCAAATTAGGAAATAAATTTAATTATATAAGCTAAATTCATACATTTTCTTGAAATGATAATATAATAATTGCTTAGAAATTTTGGGAAATAAAGTATACGAAATGTAATTAATGAAACATAATAGCTAAACGGTTTGAATCGGGTTTTTTTTAATTTGTTACATAGTTACGATTAATTTTCCTTTCCCAAACATCAAACTCAGAATTAGAAAAAAATAAAACTTTTTTTTTCTTATCATTAAAAAAAAACAGCAAACAATAATTAACTATGCGAGTGATAAAATATATTATTACCGTCAATCAATTTTCTGAATGCCGAGCATATCTCGAAGTATTTTTTGTTTTTGCCATAAAAAATGCATGCGAATGGTTAGGAGCAGGAAATTTTTCCGCCAGGAGTGTGTTGGTAAATATTTCGTTCAATTCTTGGCGACAAAAATTACAAATGCAGAAAACTTCACAATTATAGGGATATCATAATTTAATAATCTTTTTAAGCAACATAAATGATAATAGTTAAAAAATGACCAATTTGTAAAAATCGTCACATAATTGTTTCCTGTTTGAATTTACATGTGTAAATTCAAACGCTTTTTTTTACATTTTACTTTTACTTTTTCTCATAAGAAGTATAAAAAGCGAAAGTAATGCAATCATAAAAATCTCTTGATTATGACTCCCCCGACTACAAATATCACGTTTTCATTATAGTGTTTCTGTCTGTGGAAAGTAGGATAGCTCAGGATTTAAGCTAGGTATTTGAAATTTGGTATGTGTCTTAATACAAAATTTATAGATTTCTATAAAATTTTGAACGAAATCAACTTTGTGGGAGTTTATCTGTCTGTCTGTCGGTCGGTCCGAGTGCAGGTAAACACATGGACAACAAAGTCAATGAATTAAATAAATAAAATTTGGTAGAGTTTTAGCATCAAATATGTAAATTCGTATGAAATTTTGAGCCTCCAAGTGTCGACTGTTTTTTCGCGTTTACTTAGACCACGTGTATAAGTGAATAATTGCAAAACTCAGCAACTTAGTTAAACCATTTAGTGTGAAAGCTTATTACTAACACTACATTCAGTATCAAATTCAGTTTTAACAGGACAAAAGAAAGGCGCCCAAAATCAAATCTCGGGTTTGCTTAGTTTTTTTTAATTTACTTCGAAGCACGAAATGTGAGGGACTTCTTATAACCAAAAAATGTGTATTGAAAGTTTAAATATTTCCTCAATTTCTTTGTAAATGAGATTGAAAACTGATTTTTAAGCATCCCCTATTTTTTTTTTTAAATTTAAGAATTAAGTTTGCAATAATATATTGGGGAGCTATCATTAGTTGACTTCTCATCCTTTTCTTTCATTCCCATAGTTCAAACCTTTTTTAACATCAGAGGTGCGATTTGCAGACGAAGGCAAATCGATGGAATTTTCTTTTACTCATAAAAAATAAAACTAAAGACTCAGAAATAAAAAAAATCAGTTAAACGGATGTACATAAGCTAATTTTTTGCAAGTTTAGATCAAAAGACATTTCCAGTTTGGATGCCACTTGCAGCTGCCTAGGCATGTTTCCGATTGATTATCAAAACAATTAAAATATTGCCATGTGAAAGATGTTACATCACCCAATACATATAAATGTCTCAAGTGTTGATACAAAGTATCATCGAAATAGCTTTAACTGAAAACATTTACAACGGAGAGCAACTAACTGTTTGATTGACTTAAGACTGATAAGTGACTGGAAAATGTTCTATAATGTTTTTAAATATTCTGATGATTTTTTTTTATATTTATTATATTATTAGCTTTACAAATGTAGCATTTTGTAACTTTAAATCGCAACGTCTGGTTTCAAAATTGTTTATTTAGGTTGAAACAGTTCAAAATATCGAGTCATATTTAAAATATTAAGTGACATTCTGTGTTGGAATCATTTCCTGAGAACTTCGATGAGCTAAAACAACTTTATTTCAAGAATAATAAAAATAATCGAAGACATTATAGTAGAAGGAACTCTTCAACTAAGAAGCCAAGGAAAGCAATTTTAAAACTAAACATAAGAAGGGAGCTATTTTTTTTATTGTTTTTAAAATTCCAGGAGAAAATTTCAGCAAGAATTTTTAAGCTAAGAATGGAAGATAGGATTAAAAGATTTTAAATTCAAAATTTCTGATTTAATTAATTTTCTAATTATTTTGAATGCATCAAATACAGTAAACAGATTAAAGAACCAAAAAAAGTCATTTCAATCAATTTATTTTAGAAAATAAGTGAAAATTAGAATTCTTGAACGGAAGGCCTTTTTTAAATTTCTTGTACATAGTCTCTTTGATAAATAATTCTGAGCACAAGATGAAGAATATTCATTAAATAGTTTTATGGCAATTTTCACTTGTTACAATATAACTCAAGAGATTAAAGCCACTTTAATGTTCTCCTCGATAAACATCAGTGTTTCGAAAAATTATATTAAATTCATTTTTTGTATATAAAAATCATTTATTTGTAAAATTAATTTGATAACAACTTTATATATTTTAATTGTTTTAATAATAAATTATTAAATTAAAGTATAATTAAGCATTACATAGAGCCTTTATCCTTTCATCGTATTTTCTTTATTATTTTATTGCTTATTTCGTAAAATATTTCTCATCTGTTTTTGCCGTCGAATAATAACAGCTGAATACATTGCAACTATTTTATCAAGCGTTAATTATAAAATTGGAAATGCGTTGACATTTTGTTCAGAATTTAATTACCTTTTTTTTTACATCTAGAAATAATCCTTTAAATATAGCTGGAAATTTTCTTTAAAAAATCATAATTATGAAATGTATGATGCCGGAATTATAGTTATCTAAAGTTAGTTAAAAAGAACATTTATAACATTAAACAAAAGAAATTCAAAATATTTACTTATAAAAAAATCACTATTAACAACAACTAAGAATGTATTCCATGATTTGGAGATATTGTTTAGCAATGTTTTTTTATTTAGTGTAGAGTTACGCCAAATAAATAGCAAGGAAATCCCACCATAATGACATTATTTTACTAGGTTTTTTTTTAAGTATCACGATAATATAATGCACTAGATATCGATAAGAAAATCTAATTAACTTTTATTCAAGGAAGTGAATTTGACAGAAGATATACTTTCAAAGCTTTTTAAATAATTTACGCTTAATTTTTGTTAAAAATTGATTTTAATTAGGAAACAAATTTGCATTAAAATAATATTTATGATTTTTAAAATATCAGATTTTGATTGAAAATTCTAAATTATATATTTTTGAGTTTGAGGTTTATGGCAGAAGAGTCTGGTTTGGTCATACTGCGCTGCATTTTAAAAATATCCTTAATAATTATGTAGAAACAAAAGTTTGTTTTATTCAAATAATTCATATATGAAATACATAAACTAGTTATTTTTTTTATATCCTATTAAAATGTCCTAAAATCAGTAAAATCATAAAAATGTTACCACAAAACTGTTAAGAATATTTAAAAAAATAAAAATAAATTCATTTTCAATTAATATGTGCTTATAAGTATTAAAAAAAAACAACTGAACATTTAAATATGATAAAGAAATCAGTTTTAGAAAATGTTACATAAATTAAAATGAAAAAAATTAAATGAACGAAATAATTATTATTCTAAATGTTTAATTGCAAAATGTGCATAATACCTTTCTCATTTGCCTAAAAATTCAATGTTTTCTGTTTTTTTAAAAGTTCTAAGCAAAAAATTTCATAGTCATAGTATGACTCCAGGTACGGTATAAAAATATTCTTAAAAAAAATGTGAAAAATTAAAATTTGACTAGAAAATATTTAACAGCAGTTTTATAAGTATAAAAAATTATTAAACCAATTTAAAAAGAACATCAATATATAATTTCAAAAACAATTCTAAAAAGTAAAATCTTCAAGCATAAAATAATAACAGCATGCTGCGGCATGTGTTAAAAGTATATAAACAACAAGTATTAAACTTCAAATGTTAATTACATACTTTTATATAAGCAAATGGTTATGTGCAGGCCAAAATTTTGTATACACAAAGAAGTTAAACGTTCTTATATTATAACTAAAAACAGTTCTTACTTCATGATGTTTATTTGTTCATTGTAGAATACTGTTTAGTTTTATAAAGTTTGAGTTTTTGAATCAAGATCCCATTTCTTATTGAATTCGTTAATATGAATAAATTTAAAACACAAGATATGCATTTGATGGCCTAGTGGTGCCTTACTTATTTAATAGCTCTTCACAAATATTTTTCCTAATATCAGGTAATTTACATTTTTTACCTTAGTTTTAAAGTATGGCGTTAATTTTAATAACCTATCAATCTCCAGCGGTCTATTCTGACTGCTATGGAAAGCATAATTTTAACTTATTATATCCAAGTTTATATATCTATTTAATTTGGATAGGCACAGACAGCATTTTTGTATTTAATACACTTTGAATTCAAACTATTTCCTTATGGTCGATATTAATTTCATAATTTTCTTTCCTTTCTCTCTTTAATCTATGTCTCTTTTCTTGAGCGCCACAGTGATCTTTAAGCACGGAAATAAGAGCCTCGCCCATGGGAAGTAAGCTGTATAAAATGTAGGATTTCAATACCTGAGCGACTCTTCCGCAGTCATTAACGAGGCGAGCAATCTCGGAGGACTGTTTCGTTCCCATTAATGCCTGATCAAATATGGAAAGCTCACTCCGCACATTCCGAGTAATTAAGCTTATTTTGACCACAATTACTATTTCTCTCCGTTACATCATTAAGAGCATTCACTCTCGTGTTTTGTAAATGAATCTCCTCTTTTGGAAGTACTATTTCTCAAATGCTCCCAATGAAAGTTGGGATTGAAAATATTTTGTGCACGTTTCTGAAGCAATCTCTACATAACTGTGGGTGAAATAATAAAAAAACTTTGAATATAAATTATTTATGAACAAAATATAACAATTCAGAATTATTTTGCAATCTCAATATTAATGAAAATAAAACCTCAATTCGTTATTATTTTCTTGCTAATTAAATGGTTTATTCAAATAGAGAATAATTCGTGATAAAAATTTTAAAATACTTTTAGCTTGAAATTAATTTCAGGGCAAAAATCAATGTTAATTCTTTTAAATGTTCCGAAGAGAAATTTTTATCTTTTCTTTAAATTTTAATGAAGAGTTTCTGAAAACAAACTTAAATGTAAAATGAAATTTTGTAATTAATCTTTCTTTCCAATCCCGATGCGATACAGGTTTAAAATCTGCACACTTTGTGCATTCTCGATGACAATGTATGACATTTTGATACTTACAAAAAATTAATATAATCAAATTGGCATCCTGTAATGTTAGAGATGCAGGGTAATTAGAAGAAAATGTTATTACAAGAAATATATAATATTTATAATACTTAATTATAAATCATTGATTAACAAGAATAAAACTGTTTTTAAAAAATTCCTTTTGTACAGCTTAACATGTTTTTAAAAATTATTTTTATTCAGTTTTATTTTATGAACATTTATTATATTTAATATGCAAAATACAATTTATTTTACTTTCTACATATATGTATATTTATTATTTAAAATCTCAAAATCGTTACTTTTTCTTTTTTTTTTTTTGCGAAATTGAGTTAGTATAGCAAAAGCATTCAGTCCCTAAAATTTTGTTCAGTTTTAAGGAAATCCAACTCGTAAATAACCCTGGAGTTAAGACAAAAGCTTAATTAATTAAAATGCTCATAAAATTCAATTGTAATAGCTCAACTAAAGAATAGTTTTACTCGAGATATACAACATTCACTGCGTAGATAATTTAAACTATATTTACTCACATCCATTATATTGTATATTAATCTGCAGAGCATAAACTTTTCCCGAATAGAATAACAAAATATTTCTGCATGGAATTGAACTCTAAAGGGTATTTTTCATATGAATTTCTGTAAAATATTAATATTTGATCCAATGCCCTCAAAACTAGCAACCTCGTTATTTCTAGTGATATTGAAGTGCTCGCAGGCATATCTTGTTACAATGATTTCCAAACTCAATACTGAACTTTGGTAAAACTATGCCTAACATGCTTCCCATCATAAATCCGGTGAATTTATGATACATTTCCAATGATCCGAAATGTAGCTGTTAAATGCACAAATTTTTAAAATTAATTTTTCAACTTTTAGGAATTTTCTCTGAACTGAAACTTTATTTGCGAAGCGCATCCCTAATGAGATCGCTAGAATAAACCCTCAACTTATTAATCAGCTTTAAAAGAATTCTGTAAATACAGATAATAAATTTTAATTAACAGCAAATTATATACCTTATAATCATTTTAAAGATTTTTTAAAGATTTTAGGCTCATTATAAAGATTTTATTAAATAAATTAAGGGTTTCAAATATTGATTTCTAAAGCTGTGTTCATTGCAATTCAAACAAATTTATTATTGTCATTTAAATAAATGCAGATACAATATTTTTCAAAAGCGTATAGAAAATATTTGATTAAAAGTATAATTTTTGCTTTTAACATCATTGAGACCATAAGCCGATTGAAGATACGAAACAATTTATATTGAACACTGGTCATTTTTATGAATGAAATAAAAGAACAACGGTCATGAACTAAAACTGAAAATTTACAAATACATTTATAAAAAATGAAATACTATATTATAGAAATACTTAGAAATATAAAAACGCTTTAATTCCCAAAAATTCTACGTTTATAGTTTTATTCTAATATTATAACAATCAGTGTTATGATAAGGCGACAATTTCTATAATAATATAATGATATTTTTTATATGACCATAAAAATATATTTTATCGTCATATAAAAATATTATACAGATACTTCTTTCATATGACAACTTTTAGTTTATCCTACTATTTTAATTCAAATTGAATGTAATTCACTACAAACCATTATATATATTTGTAGAAATATTGCGATAAAATATTTTTAATAAGATTTGCAAGGATCTGCAATCCGATATGATGAACCATTGTATAAAAAGAAGCTAATGAAAGTATGCAAATATAATTTACATTTTGCCTAATATTTCCTTGAATATTATTTATGATAATTCAATTCTGAAATGCATCTATGAAAAGACTTAAATTTCTATATTTACAATTGTTCTACAATTTTAAAGGGAAACAAGACCGCATTTTAAATATTACTTCCTATATTACTTTTCAGTCAATGAATTATTTGGACACCAATGTATCCTGTCTAATGTACCAAAACTCATTGTTAAAGGTATTTTCTTATTTCTTATTGAGTACTAAACCCACCAAACCCACCTCAACTCAAGTAGAATGCGTCCCGGTAAATCATAGAAGCAGTTGCCGGTTTTTGCTGTTACGCCAAAGTCTAGTCGTTGTATAGCGAGTAATTTCTCCTCCATAGTCATTACATTTTTTTTTGGGGGGGGGGAGTATCACCCATTTTGAAATTTCCACTGGGCTACACTTTAAAAAAAACATTAAGCATACCTCAAATGAATATTGTAGGTACTGTGCAATTATAATCAGAAACAGGGGCAACAATTGAGTTCCGTTACACACTGACGAAACAATGAACACCGACAAGACCGCTTCTCTTTTCCTGTCACAATTTGTATTTTGCACACGACACCTAGGAGGATCATGACAGTCATCGTTTCACTTAAAAACTTCACTGTCATTTTACACTTTTCACTTTAAAAAATACCAGAAAACTACATTTTATAATTTAATCAAAAAACCCCATCCGAAATTTGTAAATGAAAGTTGAAAAATATTTTTTTATATTACTACTGATTATATTAAAGTACTTTACATAATCGCTAAATAAACTGACACAACTTCTTCAAATTTAGACCGACATCATACAATAAAAATTGCGTAATGTCATGATTCGTTAGTTTATAATAAAGTTAATATTTCTCCAAACCAGTTAAGCTTCCTTCAACGGCAATGAAAATTGACTTAATCTATGGTCCACGGCTTCATTAATAGACAGTATAACCTAGAATAGGATAAGCGCATTAAAAAGCTATTCTTTTCGGTGTGTATCCTCCCTATCCTTGTTCCAGGTTTATGTTGCGCCAGTAGATTTAATTTTAACTCCAGTACTTGTAATTACGCTCATTATGCTAGAGCATGGGTTCAGTTCTCCGCTTATAAATATACACCTATAATTAGAGGTGACGATATGTGGAATTAAGGATATTAAGTGAAGAACACGCTGTTGGAGAGTTTGTGTTTTGGTAAACGATTGTAGTTAACGTTAGCTAATTAGAATATGAATGAAACTTATCTTTCTATGAGCAATATAAATAATTTCAAAAAAGCATGTCGAATTTAAGGGAAAAAATTATGCAGTTAGAACTTTAAAATAAAACACATTGTTCGCCAAAATAAACATCTTTTTTATCATCTCCCAGAAGCCCGAAATTATAAGATCGGGCCCAAGGAATTAATTAGCTTGAAAACCGAATGTTAATGAAGTGAAATTAAAATTAGACGTTTTCAGCAAGTTTTATCTACCTAATTTTATTTAACTGGTTTTCAAAAACCCCTTGTTACCAAATACGTAATTAATTTAAGCCTATCAACATATTGGATTTAGAAATAACATGAATGATTGCAAATAATAGCTTATAAGATTAGTATTAGAATATTTCCCTTCATATATCCTTTCCCCAATAGAATATTAATTGTTTAACTGATTAAAAACGTTACTTAAAGAACAAGATACAGCTGTTACTATTATTTGAACTATATATATATATATATATATATATAATATATATATATATATATATATATAATATATATATATATATATATATATAATATATATATATATATATATATATATAATATATATATATATATATATATAATATATATATATATATATATATATATATATATATATATATATATATACACACAAGATTAGTATTGATAATTTTTTTTCTTTTTATTTATTTTGCTTGAGCAAATTAATGAAAATTCATAAAGATGTATGCACTTTATACGACATTCGGTCCCTTAATGCAATTTCGTGACAAAATTCAACATTAAAAATCTTCCCAAATATTGTAATTATTCATAAAAATTTAATTTGTATAATGTTATCAATATACCTCATTGCATTTAATAAAAAGGTTCTTTACTTAATGATTTAATTGCATACTTTCCTTTTTTTCGATACTTATCCCATGCTATTTAAAATTCAATTATACTCATTAAATATTATTTAATAAGTTCTTATTAAATATTATTAATTATAAAAAATATTTTCTATAATTAATCTAACAATTCATATTAAATTTGTAAATTTTGTTTTCGTAAATTTTCGATATAAATTTATTATATTTAATTATTTATTATCTCAAATATAATGTTAAATATAAACAGAAGTTAAAATTCCCGAAAGTGCGCTTTCCTGTAATATTATCATCAGTCTTTATAAATCTGAACATGAGTATTTATTAGTTTATTTGTATAGATTATGAAACGATATAGATTTTTCTTAACTGCTAAAATTGCTGAGGATAAAGGGATAAAGCAATCGCTCTATTCCTGATGACTTTGAGGGTAATTGGTTGTTTAATAATTAGAGGTACCAAATTTATCGATTAATTTCAAATTTTCTTCGCATATTTTAGTTTTTTAAATTTAAAATATATTGATTCAGACCCTCTATAATCAACCCCATAGAATTAAAACTACCTAATCCGCAAACTTTAAAGTCTGTGTATCTAAAAATATGTGGGATTAAGTCTTCTGAATTGATTTCTATAAAGCAAAAATTATTTTTAAGCATAAAATTATATTTATTCCAAATTACTAAAGTCAATTTGATGAAATTTAATAAACTCCTTTCTTTTTGTTCAACTAAACACGCTATAATAACTAGTGAGTTCCCTTCGGTGACGGGTAGATGTAAGACAAAAAGAGCTATTGAACCAATGGACCAATTAATGTGGAATTTGTTTTAGATTCGTGCAAAGTAAGATACTCAAAAGGGACTTAAGGTTTAATTAAGACATGAAATGAAGTAAAGAGCGCGTAACCAAGCGAAATAAAATTATGTTTACAATTTATTCATTTGAATTATTTTGTTAGAATTCATACAGTATTAATAATATTAATGTTATTTGTGCGATACTGCTTTATTTCCTATCTGCAACTTGACTTTGGTATGAAAAAAAAAAAAAAAAAAAAAAAAAAAACCGGGCGACGCTAAATATACTGCTTAGTAGAAATAAGTCACTATTTATGTTTTACTACTTTTTGGTGGCTTGCCATTGAACTCTTTTAAGCAGAGTTTTTCATCTTTAATAGATTAAGTCAATGACTCATACCTTTTTGAAACTATATTTTGTTTCAGCCAGAATATTTTAACGAATTTATGCACTTCAAAGCGAAAGTAATAATCTCTAAAAAAAAAGCTCATTATTATTATAAAAAGTTCAATAGGAATTTTTTTTTTTATGAGCTTATGTGATGTCTTGCTTTTAAATTGATTCTATACGTTATTACGAAGTGAAAAATGTTTTACAATATTTGTTCAGCTCTTAAGCAATATTTGCTTTTATTCTTACGTTTTATTTTCTTTGGTAAAGATGTAAAAAAACTTTCATCGTTGGTCAACCAGAAATTATTTCTTTATATTTTAAATATTCAATAAATACGAAAGGTAATTTGGAAATACTGAATGTAAATGCTACGGTGTCTCGCATTTTTATTTGAAAACCAAATACAAGTAGAAATGTTTAATCTATGAATTAAAACCATTCAATTTCGGTTTTAAAAAAGATAATATTTATTAAAACCGTTTTTTTACACCTGATAAAAAATCTTACATTAGTGGGGCACAATTGAGTTACATATCCAATTTAATTTTAAAAAATATCACTTCCTATTTTAAAGATTAGGTTCCTTTGCTTAACGTGAGTACTCAGCTAATAAACGAAAATGGGAAATACGAGAAAAATTCTAAAAATTAATAAGTTTCAAGTAAAAACGCACTACTCAGCAAAACTTGATATTATTTTTATTCTATTTTTACACAGATTTCAGAATAACCTATAAGTGCTTTCCAGAAATGAAAAAAAAATGTATATATATATTGAATTGACGTTGAACGCAGTGGTCGATTTTATGCTATAGAATTATTATTTCTTACAGATTCAATACGTATTAAGCATACATAAGATATCAATTTTTAAATTGATACCTTGTTAAAAATTATATGATACGATATTTGCTTTTCAGTTTAACATTAAAAAAATAGCATGAATACTTGCTATCCAATTTATTATAAAAAACAACAATATGAAACATTGAATAGATAATTTTAAGTTTTGTATCCCAAATAGAAATAAATAGTAATTGTAATAAACTTTTTAAATATTCTTATAAAAATTATTCTTTAGAATTTTTTATGCTAATTGTTGTTTAATCTATTTACGGCTTGTGGATGATTAAGTAAATATATGGCTTAGAAACATAACTGTTTGTCAAATATAAAAATAAACTTATAAGTTGCTAATAGTAACAATTCAAAATTTATGTGAATCGTATTAAATTTAGAAAAAGAAAAACTAAAATGTATTCATAATAATTCCTTTTATTGATTTTTTTCATATTTAGTTATTAATATAGTTATGTGAAAAATGTCTAAAAATAGCAAATATTTTAATTCTGAAACAGTCATCGTTTTATATTATTAAAGTGTAGCTAACTATTGTTCAATGTTTTTCTTCACAAAGAGCATAAAACCATGCTTACTTTTTTCATTTTAATCCACAAATTAGAGATTTCGTCGTCAGTTCCTTATAATGACACAAAAAGATTTTATAATAATTACACCTTTTACGATATTCTTTTTCAAACGCTTAACTGAATATATTTATATCATTTTGATTGGATAAAAATGACTGCAATTAAGATTTTTTAAATGAAATACATGTTTTTATTGATAATCATTATTTTAAATTCTACTGATTTATACATTCGATTTTATATTCGAAATAATTTAAATAATTTTCAATTACAAAACTGCACACAAACTGTACACAAATTTATACATCAAAATCATGGGCCGATAAAATAAATTTTCAAGCAATTTTACTAATATGAAAAGGCAATAGAAACAATAGTTTATTATATTTTATTATGCACAAAAAAAAATGTAATTTTTAATATTTCCTGAGTTGTCCAAACTTTTTTTTTTCATTCTTTAAAATCCTTTGAAAGTTGATAACTAATCTCACCACATGGCACATAGAAAAATAAAATGTCCTCGTTATTGTTAACTAAAGCCAGATGGCCAAGTGTTTCACACAAATCATTGATAAGAGTTAAAGCAAATCTGAAGAGTTTTCTTGTATCGGTTATCGATAAAGTAATCCATGAAGGATCTATTCAATCTATGAGCAAATATTTGTGCTCTCTAGTCATTTCTCAAGCTTTTCTGATTACAAACGCAATCAATTTTTCTTTAAAGCTGTTTGGAATGACTTTTTTTATTAAGAATCTGATGAATTAATCTTTTTAAAATTTTAAAAGAAAATATTTAAAATCTGGTCAGAATAAATAAAATATTCCGCAATGATAAATCGTTGGTTGGAATTTGGAGTCCAATGAAGATGCACATTACAGAATTTATATTGAACTTCCAAATAAAAGTTCAAGTAATGATAAATCATGTGATCATTATCATTGAGGAAATGAACAAGACATGTTATTAAATATTGCACGTCATGACTCACTCTCATTACGATTATTCTTCAGATTATTATTATGGCACAACGGTTTGTTAATATTTTTCAGAATGTTTCGAAATATCTTCACTTTATCATCGGTTGATAGAGATTAACGAGAAAAATTATTACAAAGCTAAAGTATTTTTCTTATATCATTGAATAATTTCCAATGCACCTTCCAATATATTTTCCTGATTAATTTTAGGAAATAAATATATGATTGGAAAAATTATTAATAAAACCAAAATTCAGCAAATAGATTATACATTCTTACAAATATGAACATAATATAAACTAAATATACTCTATAAAAATTAATGAGAATAAATGCTGCAAACAAATTTTTTTTTCTGGATTTAGCAAAACTAAACAAATGAGATGAAATTTGAGAATGAACAAGTCAAAGAATAACTGAAATTTTAAATTAAAAAATGTAATTCATATTGGCGCCTATTCTTATATAAGCTATAAGATTCATTATTCAAATCTGGTCTCATGCTTCGTATAAATTTCTTGGCATATGCAAGAGATGCAACTTCTTATAATAAAGTGCATCTTACAATAGAATGTAATATTATTATTACAAAATCTTGCATAAAAAAAAGAATCATGTTTACTTATAGTCTAAGCATATAACAATTAGCTTCAGCACAACCTGCAATTTTTTTTGTTTGTAGAAATTAAAAATTTTAACTTTTTTTTTCTCACATTCATTATTAAAGAAAAAAGTTATTTTATCTGGCATTAAAAGGGCATTGAAAATTTTGTAGTAAATTATTGTCACAGACATCTTAGAAACTCGGAGATTTTTTATTTCTTTGCTAAATTTGATGACAGTGAACAACACATCATTAGAATTTTTAACAAGAATAAGTTTCCTATTCAATGAACAATTTGAAGTTTTCTTATTAATTAATTTCATAATATCAATGTTTCTTCTGATATCCATTAAAGATATTATTCAAACGCTTCGATTTCATTACTTGATTCATTGCTGCTTGTTTACAAATATAACTTTATTTATAAATAAGTTAATGATTCCCTCTTTCTAAGTCACAAATATTCAAATAAAAGATTAAATAAATGTATTTTTGTATACATTTTTACAGCCATAAATAAATGCATAAGTAATAACTCATCAACTAAAGTGCATTTTCACTTCCACTCTAAAAAGATAAGTTTCTTCCCAAATTTTGCATTTATTGTATTGACTGATTTAATCATAAGACTCGACTCTCACAAAATTATTGAAAATGTCCGTAAGAAAAGGAATTTCCGTAGTGATGGAGATAGAAAAATATTTTGATGATTTTAAAGAAATTTGCACTCTCGCAGAAAATTTTACGAGAATATCTTAATACCACTGTAGCAAAGGATATTTTTCGTTTTATAATAAATGTATGAGATAGTATCTCTAAAATATTTTGTTTCTCTTCAAACTATTTATTATCCAATATGAACTATTCATTATTGCATAAAACTCATTGCAAGTATGTTGAACAAAATATAGAAACATTTTATTCATATTGCATTTATTATAAAATTTATAGAATTAAGAATTGAATAATTTGTTTCAGAAAATGCATATTACATTTTTTTTCGGACATCACCTTTCTCCTCCGAATAAAATCTGTTGAAGTCCATGCAGAATATCATGTAAAAACGTCTTAAGAAAGGTTAATGAGTACTGTTTAAATTAATGGTTGAAGACGTTATATGTCAATTGAAAAAAAAGTCATGACTAAGAAAATACAAGGAAAACAGAGGTTTTTAATGAATTTTCCTGCTAAAACAGTAGGTACAAACAGTAGTGTAATATACAAGTTCGAAAAGAACTCTACAAACTTTTAGACGGAACCCCATATAAATTTAAAGTTCCTTTTTTTTAAAAAAAAGCAGTGATTTTAATTGTCAAATTAAGATATCTAGTATTCCAGATGACGAAGGTCAAAATAATAAAATAAGTTATTTTTTCTTTATTATTGAAATCCAATATATTTATTTGGTTATATAATAAAGAAAGATGCCTTTTTTATGTTCTAAATTATAGTTTTAATGCAATTTCATTATAACATTTTTAATTTATAAGATGTCTCATATGTCAAGATACATTAAAAATTAATAATTATTTAATTAGTGGACGTAAAGTAACTCCAGGAGTCAGGATTCATTAAATACTCAAGTTAAAAGATAAGAATAGTGACTAAGTGTTCTGTTTGATTCCATCTCAAATTTCATCCGTTTAGCTCAAAGGGCTTCTGAGTTATAATGTTTATCGATAGACAGACATTATTCAAAAATTGTCTTCTGACTTCGGAGAGGTAAAAACTGTAGATTTTTTGAAATCTGATAGTTGAATTTTTTTAACAATTATGTAAAAAGTGTGTATGAGAAAGTGAAAGAAGTGCATTTTCCAAAAATGTGTAGCTTTATAAAGGGGTGGCTGCTATATTTAAGGATTGCTATATCTTTAAATGGTTTCAGTTTAAAATTCGCTAGAACTTTCAAAAACACGAAGGAGGGCCTTAGCGGATAAAGATTTGTGAGCAGCAATGAGTCATTAGTTTTCAGTTTTATCGTGCACAGTTTCATAATGCACAAAACAGTTTCTCTTTTCAGGTAAGACTATTTTTTATTGAATTTCTATACTCCTCTACACTGTGCATATTTTTACTCATATATTCCCAAGCCTTTTATATAACTAGTATGGAATTAATTAACAATTTATTTTTTAATTTTGTAAGAAATTGAAAAAAAAATTGCTATTTGCTATAATTTGACTTTATGAAACGAGATTCTTTATTTTCTAAGACAGATGTAATTCAGAAATATATGATAAACATCCCGAATTGTTAATGTCACAAAATAATCCTTTATAAATAAACATTTCCAAGCATTTAAATATCTTACACATATTCTCAATAAATATCCTATAATTATATCCAATATTTGTGGCTATAATTGTTAAAGAAGGCTGAAAATCAAATTGTCAAAATTTGAAAGTCAACTCACAGAATTCCTTATATTATTCTGAAAATTCTTGACGATGTATTAAATTATGTATTTCATTGAATAAAAAAACCTGTAATGTTCATAACAATAACAATAATATTATATAATTAATCAGCAGCTTGTACAATACAGTGATTTTTTACAAATTTTACAAGTACAAATTTTATTTTTATTTTTAAAAGAAAAATAGCAATGAAAAATATAATTTGTAAACCTTTTAATATTTCCAAAAAGAGTTCTTTTTTAACGATCATTTTTTATAATTTTACATCGAAGAAACAGAATCTAAATTCCTATTGTAACTTTAAACTTAGAATGCATAAAGAAATAAAAAGCATCGGTAAAAATGTTGGAAGTTAATTCGATTTGGGTAGTAAATATTTACTTCTTTTTTGAGTTCAGTAATTGTTTTGGATGTTAAGATTTTATCGGAAGAAAAATGTTCCTGAGAAAGGAAAACTTACACACGCTTCATTAAACGTTCAGTGAAAATTATTTAAATCTCCAAAAAATAAAAGAAATCAATTGATACAAATGGTTTTGCCTTAAACAAATTGAAGGATTTTTGCACAATTAAATTTGAAATGCATTTAAATAACTTCAGGAAAATGTTGATCAAATAGTTCCTTTATAAAACTTTTTTTAATTACTAAAGAATTTTAAGAATTAAATTAATCAATAGGAATAAGAAAAATTTGTTTTAATTAAGAAATTAATTCTGATACTTTTAAACTTATTCTAAGTTTTTAGAATTGTATAATTTATAAAATATTACTTAGTATCATTGAAAGAAGTGATGCATATTTTACTTTTAGATTTGATAAAACAAATTAATCCATAATATTTATGCCAATTTCTATTAAATATTTATTTATACAAAAAAATGACAAATTTATGCTTTATGACTAAATACAATATTATAACTATCTTTGAAAAAAATCTTTTAATAAAATATTTCATAACAGTTGTTTTGTAACAACTATGTGAAATATTGTATCAAAAAGTTTAAGTGAATTAATAAATTAGTTTTAGTATAACTATGTACTGTTTATAGTTAAAAATTGATTCTTGTGTGATATTTTTTTACTTATCAAATTTAAGAACTTGTATTTTACAATGCAGTCATTTTACTGGTACGAAAATTATGACTTAATTTAAATCTAAAATATTTTTTTTGTCACAGAAATTAGTTCACCCCTTATACGCTACAAATTTGATTTCAAGTCAGTGTAATGCAAGTTTATTTATTTATCTAATAAATAAACTTGCAAAACTAATAATATATTAATAAAATTCAAATTTATTATTCTGGCTTAGTTGCTTTGAAATTTTGAAATGTGTTTTTAGAAAGCATAATATAAAATGAAACAAATAATTTAAATTACTTTACAACTTTCATATGATTATTTCAAAACACAGAAATCTCGTTTTTTTTTTTTTTCTTTCATTTCAGTTTTTTGTAAAACGATAAAAAATCTTTACAATATAAGATTTTTTTCTTCCCTCATAATATATTTTTCTAACTACTTTATTAGAACAACGCAATGTTTATAATTTTGAAAACTCATTCAAATGCACAGGCAGAATCAAGAATTTATTAAAAAAATCCTTTATTAGGATTCCAAAGTTAAAATTATTTTGATTCTGTAGTATTAATTTCCCTTTCTGATTTATCGGAAGAAAGCAGAGAGAAAGTATTGAAATCTTCAAAAAAATTCAGAATATTGTCTCGTAGGTACTTTAGTATGGAACTCAATGACACACACAAGAAGTAGACTGACAGTAGTAGTAGTAGACAGTGACTGACAAATCTGCTTTTATACTAGCAGGGAAAGTTCCAGGATATTTTTCTGGAGACAGTAAGAAAAGTCCAGAATACTTGTCTGGTGAACTAAAGAAATGACAAGAATCTTCTGAAACATGAAATAAAGGAAAACTAAATCGAGGAATTAAATATTTACACATACTATGAATCGCATTGTCTAGTGGGATTCGAACTTACGGTCTCTTGATTATGAGACAAGTGATATGACCATTCGGCCATGGAGATTCGACTGTCTCTTTTCAATGCCGCAATATTAAGGTTTCAGACCTCTTTGTATCCGAAAAACGCATTTTAGGCATTGTGTCTGCCTGTCCGTCTTTGAACTCAATAACTTACAACCGCTTTTATCTAGACGGTTGAAATTTGATATATGGGCTTAAGATCAACTTTACTATTACTATCAAAAATTAGATATTACTATCAAATATTGAACAAATTTTATTCAGGAGAAGTTTGTTTATCTGAATGTTCCGAGTGCAAGTAAGCTCGATAACTACAAAGCCTAAATAGAAAACAAGATAAAATTTGGCACACATTTAGTATCTGGAGTCTAAATTCTCATTAAAAATTTTCAACCAAATTTGTTGATCGATTCATTGGTCTGTACTTTCGAATGAATGTAGAGGATGTAGAGTGTAATATTCTCCGTTCCCCTGTACTGATAAGACATTTACAACCAGCTGTGTCGTCGCTGTTACTAAGTAAACTCCTCGAGATAGCCAGATGGTGGATCTTTTCACCTGGGTGGTCTCGCATCTGTTCATTAGCGACTACAGTAAAAGACCACATGTGGAATTCCTCGTCCAAGAGGTATTCATATTACCTTCAAAAAGAAAGGGGCGTCCAAACATCTGGATGCTAGATGTTTCTTTGTGAAAGGACCTTCCCACGACCCACTGTCGCCGCTGAGAGAGCATATTGCTGAACTCCGATTGGCCGAAAGAGAGCTCAAACGACCAATGTATATTAAGAGGCGGAGATTGTCGCCGAAATAAAGTGCGGAGATTTTGTTTAGGAGGAGAGAAGAAATTGCAGGCGGACTGTTGGACTACGTCCACGAGTTCGGAGTCCGAGAACCAACTAAGTTTCAAGAAAGCCTTCGACTTTGATTGTTGTATCTCCTACTACAGGTGTAAGTAACTATTTATTTAACCAAGATTAGAATAAGTTGTTTTTTGTATATATAGGGCTTTAAAATAAAGAATTGTCTGGAAATTCTGCTTCGTTATTTGATCAGTCTAGATCAAGACATTACAAGAAGCAATGACTTAAATAAATGAAATCAGATATGTGATCTTGCCATATATCTTGCCTTATTGCGCTTTTGTGCCTAACTCTGGTGTTCAGTGGGTCAAGAAAAGATCTCCAAAATACACATCCGTACCGTATATTTTTAAAAAATGATAGATTTAGGCCGAAGATCTGTATTCCACAACTATTGTTCGCTAATGCCATGCAATGCATTTTTGGCCTTACTCAGGGTCCTCAATTTTAAATGAGGGGAAGGGGGTAAGACCTTCATTGAGGAGTTACGAGAAAGTTTCGGAGAGACCACTTACGCTAGTTACGTGAAAGGAATTACGACAAAGACATTTACTCAATTCTCAGAAATCCGCAAAGTAATTATTGGGGAGGTATATGTGCATGGATATTTCGCATACAACCATCTAATGATTTCATTCCATAAAAAGTCAGATTTTTGTGAAAATACAAAGTAAAAAAAAATCACAAGGTGATAAAAAAAATTAGGAAATTACAATCCATTTCTTAATCTTAATGTATCCATTTCATAAATTCAGAAAGTGGTAATTGAGAAGAATGCAATCCTATTAAGAAAAATAATTGCTGGTATCCATCCGACAGAAAACATTAATAGACATAGAATATGATGTATATATCTGTGTGTATGCATCATTAAACAATTATTACATACACTTTTATTAATAATTATTACAATAATTTATTACATTGCGTTATAATGATCTGACACGTGCATCGGATAATTGTTGAAATAATTTTAGTATTTAAATCTAAAATTAAAGTATTAAAGTATAATTTAAAAGGCAAAAATCGCTAAGGGTATTTGAATTATTGAGAAACTCCAAATGTTATAGAGATTTGAATAACAATAAATATCTCATATAGGAAATGTCATCTAATTAGGAAGTTAAATGAATTCGTAGGTGAAGAGGTCAATTTCGCCATGATATTCTTTCTATTTTCTGAAATTGTTTGTTTTAACAAAAGGTATACTATCACACTCCTTACTTTTATTTCTTGTATACAAAAATACTAAGTTAAATATTGTAATCGAAAAATAATTTAATCTGAAGATTTCAATGTATCGTCGAATTTTACATCTCCGTCAGAGTGGAAAGTCCGCTAGTAAAATTATTTCTGGTTATTGGTCCTTGAACACAGTAACTATTAAAAAAAATAGCAATAACTTTATGGGAGGAATTTTTAAGTTGCATGTACTGCAAAGCCACTATCGTGCCATCTGTAAAAAAAAACTTTGTAACAGAGTAATGCTGCATGTACCCCGACAGAAGTGGCGTACGAAATGAGAACAATGCTTAGGTTGCAAAATATTTTTTTTTATCCAAAAATATTGTCCAATTAATACGATGAAACAATCTATACATCTAAACTGCATATATATGCTTATGACTGTGCTCATGTCTATGAAAAACTATAATTCAAATTAAATAAGTTAAATAAATGATATATGGAAGTTGTTCCTGCACAAACATTTTAGATATATATAATTTTAGGTTCAATCGATCATGTGTAAAGGGCGCTAATTGCATACTAAATTGCCTTTATTACACTCCGAAGATAAATACAAAACGAATAGGGAAGTATGAGAGTCGAAGGAAGAGTAAATTCTCATTGATTATCTCCTACTCATGAATTTGGAAGCTATACTAACTCATAATAAATATC
Source organism: Argiope bruennichi (assembly GCF_947563725.1). NCBI lineage: Eukaryota > Metazoa > Arthropoda > Arachnida > Araneae > Araneidae > Argiope > Argiope bruennichi. The sequence goes on along the minus strand of NC_079151.1, from coordinate 22,804,796 downwards.
AAAGTTGTTCGAACACCAAAATTACAGATGTATGCTGAATCTTTTTCAATCTATCTTATGGAAATGGTGTGAAATGCTTGCTATAGTACGAAATTAAATGCAAAACCAGAGGTGAGGCATGATAGCCTAGAAAATAACACTTCCCATTGATTACCCACGAATATGGTGGAGCATTAATTTTGATCCCCATTTACAACAAATCTGTGCATTGTCTTTGCTCCCAAATTATAGATGCATATAACATTTTAGATTCAGTCAATCTGTGGAAACGATGCAATATTCACACTAAATTGTCATTGCTATACTACGAAGCTAAATACAAAACGAGTTGTCAAGTATAAGGTTGAGGAAAGAGTAAAATGATTCTCCAATATCCACGAATTTATGAGCAAACTGCACTAATTTTCTCTCTCATTTATAACAAATTTGTAAAATGTATATGCATGTCATACTTTAAATTCAGATGGCTTTGGGGAAAAGGTGCTAAATTACCTACTGCACTACGAAGCCAAATACAAAACCAACTGAACTGTAAGAATCGAAGGAAGAAGTATTTCGTTAATTATCTACGAATTTGATACATCTCTCTATTAATTTTCATTCTCATTTATAACAAATTTCTAAGTTGACATTATATCAAAATTGTAAATGCTTATCATTTTTAATTCAATCGGTTATATGGAAATGGTATTAAATGCAGGCTAAATTACTCTATGAAGCCAATATTGTATTTGTACGTATGAAGCCAAATACAAAGCCAGTTGCGAGATGAGTATGCTGAGCGAAAGAACACTCCTGTGATTACCTATGAAATTGTTAGAACACTATACTAATTTTATAAAGAGTTAAATCTCTCCACTAATTTTGAACACCATTTACAGCTAATGTATCTATAAACACAACATCTAATGTTATATTTCTTCAAATTTAAACTTCAAATAAATGTCGGAATTAAATTTTAAAATATTATCTTCACAATCTTTTTTTTTTTGCCGATGATTTTTTTACTCCGAAATACTATGTGATTTTACAGTTCTACTCTAAAGTATATAAGTTTTCAGAGCATTCTGAACAAATAATTGCTCACAAGATTCGTATTTATATAGAAGCAAAATTAAAACTATCGAGAAAATTAACTAAAATCATTAAAATAGTCTTTGGACCTTTTAAGATACATTTAAGGATACGTGGAACTGTTGTGTTATTCATACACAATCAGCTCCGTATCATGTTCTAAGCCAATACACAAATACCGGTCTAGATTTGGCGTTTATAACTAGCCTATTGCAAATATCTGAGCAATACCTGGAACACACCTATGAATTTCAATATATCCGCCTGATATTACAGTTTCCGGGGATCACACAGTATTTCAATGCCTTATGGTTCTGAGGATTAGTATACAGCAATTTGTGTATATAATCAACGATGACGAGAAAATCGTATGTTTTAACGTATCATTTTATCAAATAAAAAAATATTAGTCTTTTTTTTGAAAAAACAATCACTTTAGCTTTAATTGAATTTTAGAAATGCAGAATATTTTTAAAATGATGCAAAATATCAAAATGAATTTTTTAATAGCCGAAATCTAAATTTTCTTGTTGCGTTTAAATTCGTAAAAAATTGCCTACAAAATTTTTTTTACAGTGAAATCATTGAACCTATTACTCTTTATATATTATAAATCGGTAAACTACTAAACAAGTTATTCTTATTTCAGTTATCAATATTGGTTTCTCGATTTAAAGATTTCCCATTATAAGTCAAACTATTCTTGAACTTCCACTTAAGCAATCTTAGACATGCTGAGTTTTGATATTTTATACAATTCAATGCATTCTTATCAAAAAATACTATAAAATACAGAAATATCAAAGAAAAGGTGAAAATATCTCTAAATGTTGACAGAGATCGTTTATGTTAACCACTGTATCCTCAAGACGGTTTTAATATTTTAACTTTTTCTAATATTTTAACTAATAAGTATTTTAATATTTTAACTAATAAGTTTATCTTTTATATCTAAAGGACGATTTGAAAATCTGGATCTATTTTAATAATAGCAAAATAAAAGGTTCTCGATTGCACAAAAAACGTTGAAATGATCCGGGATTATTTTGTGTCTCAAAATCAAAAGCAAATATTAACACAGTTTACAGTCTCAAATCTCAGACTCTTTACAGATGCATAAAATAAGTTGCATAAAATAAGAAATTTAATAGGTTGGAATAAAATGGAGGCGCTTCGAAGAGCATAAATTTTCTTTTTTGGAAAGTTGACTCGGAATGATTTCTTAAACGAGTGTGTTGCGAGTTCTTAAAAGTCATACTATTTTTTAGTACACATTTTTCTCTATTTTTTACGTATTGTTTCCTTGTGGAATAAATTGTCATTTTCCACTATCTTATATGTTGGACTTCTCCCAATGGGTGATATATGTATCAGTTTTCTTACCCAGCTCTCAGATAAGAACTACACTTTCTTACAGCAGTAAAATATATTTCTATCTTTCGCCATTATGCCATTATCTCGATTGGTGTTTAATGCTGTAAAAATATTATTTATCGTCCAAAAATTGATTTTTTGGAATGGCAAAACAAGCATTAATCTTTTATAAGCCACTTTTCTACAATGTCTTATATTATACAATACTAATCCTCGCCAACTGAGGAATAATCTGTGGATTTGAATTAAAAACTATGATAATAATAAATTAATATATGATCTCATTTACATCCTTCGCATCTTTCTTTTGTTTGCGAATTATTGATATTTACCGTTGACCCGAATTTCTGAATAAAATTGTATTTCTGCTTCTTTTGAACGTTCTCTTATAAGGTGACTTTATTTTATTTCTTATATTTCAGGAGATGGTTAGGAATTATGAGCATTGTATACATGTCCGTCAATCTTATGCTTTATGGGAAGACTGTATCGGGGTACAAATATTTTGTTTGTTATATTTTCATAGTAGTTTATTTGGTAATTTTTATTTCCATTATTATTTAAATTCCGGGACAACAGCTAATGAATGATTTTTCTATTTTAGAAATGGCAACATATGCAAAAATAAAAATGGCTAACAACAATTTTTATTTCCTGCGGTGATTCCACGATTAAATTTATACTTTTTTTATTTTCCATACTGATCCAACAAATATTATAATAGAGAAGCTTGGATTGATGTTTTAGAAGCATGGATTGACAACCTACGTGCATTCGATGCTATTTTCTGAAGCAAAAATGATAGTCCATTAAATCCGATATGCTTTTCAAAGTTCATCTTATACTTTAGAATATAACGAACTACATTAATTTATGATAAAACTGAATGAGTTTAGGAACGCTCTTAGTGTGTCTACATGCTCTAGACCCTGTGTCAGATTCAAGCATTTTGTGGCCTTAGGCAATGTATATTATAAGGACCCGTTTTTTTTAAAAAAAACTAACGAATTTCATTTCATATTTCAATACATATTTATCTTAGCATTTTGTTAATAACTTATTTTAAATTAATTTTATTTTGGTAACTTTTATTTAAGAATTTCAATTGGGTGTCAATTTTGGATTCATGATCAGAGGACATTCGAACAAACTATTGCACCTGTAGAAATTCGGTGAAAATTATGTTACGGTAATTGCAATAAACCGCGATTACTGCAATTACCGTAGTTACTAGACTAGTAGTTATCCATAATCACCAATAAGTTGACTGAATTATGAATAATCATAGGTAATTATACATAATTACAGGATTAATTATATTTATCGTAGCATTTACAACGATTAAGTGAATGAAATAAACAAAGAAAATCTGATCAATTATGCTTCACAAAGTACTATTACTTTCACGTTAATATTATTTTATAGTTCATACATTGGCATTTTTTTTATAAATTTATTCGACAACTAGACACGTTACATTTTTTAACTGATCTCCCTGCAACCGCTTCTTGTCAGGCACTTTCCTCTAGGCAATTCTAGTCGAAAAATCCTCTTCGTACGGAGGTTGTAATGAAATTAACTTACAAGAAATTATGAGAAATGTTAAGTGTAACTAAGGAGTATTCGTAATTATGTATAAGGACAACGAATGCATTTTAGAACACATTTATTCTAGTTAAAATCACTTAATATGTCTAAAAGTTTTTACTATGTATTGTTTTACATTTTGCAACTAAAAATAATTCATTCTTCGACGTTATTTTAGAAGGAATTAAACCGTTATTTTGGGTTCTAATTCGTTATTACATCATTTACTCTTTATTTTAACTAGTATTAAATATTTGACAAGCATACATATATATGTTATGATCAAAGCGTTTAATCGGTTATTATTGACAAAGGCGGTTATGTGTAATAATTGGCCATTATGAGAAATTGAATAATCCCTTTTATGTTATTTAAATGATTACTTACTAATCATAAATAACCGTAACATATATATTTCAAAATCTGTACCCTATTTTTATTTGTTTACAGAATTAAAAATAAATTATGTAATTAGATGTATGCATGAGGGAAACACATAATTAAACATAAATGAAACACATCTATCGAATAATTAAACACGATACAGAACAAATTCACACAAATGCGAAATTAATATTTAAAATACATTCCCTATTTATAGGAATATCTTGATTAGATTTCCAAAATGAAAAATTAAATAAATGCATTTTTTCCAACACAAAAATACAGTTTAATTCTACTATTTTTGACCACGTGACCTTTAACGTTATTTTAAGGCTGGTCAAAGAACAGATAAAAATGAGTAAGATAAAACGCTTCGTTTCAGTAAGAAGAAAAATGTAAATCAAATATAAAAGTTCTTTTAAGACAATTATACATCTTCTTAGAATTACGATGCCTCACAAGCTAAATAAAGCGAAACTACCCTGCAAGTTCCATAAAACTACCAAAACAATGATTAAAAGATCTGGTCTGGTAAAAGGATTACTTCCAATAAAATACAAGAATGCGAAGAGGAGCTAAGAAAAAGATTGCCGAAGGAATTTTCTTCTCCGATGATTTTTTTTTTATGTCCATAGATTAGGCTGCAAATACAAAGTTATTTTCCTTTTTCGGTAAAACATTCCGATTTGATTATCATTCGGACGTTTCACACATTAAAAAAAATATTCTACCCTAGAATGAATGATTTATGGTTAGAGATATAAAAGAACCTAAGAGAAAACTTTTTGAAGATCACCAGAGAAGGTTTGAATATCAGAAAACATATGAAGCCTTTGCTACAGTTTATACGTCAGATTTAAATGCTCACTTTTGAATCGAATCCGTAATATGCATTTATGTATTAAAGTAGGCAAACATATCTGTCTAAGCACATCTGCATGTGCATACGTCTTTTTCTGCTTAACATAATCGGATCCTCAAAGTACCTGGTATCCATCCTATTATCTCTGTTATCCGCATATGTTTAAGAATGAAACGTAAAGACAAAGATGCTTTTAAAAACAGACGCGACCCCCCCCCCCCAAAAAAAAAATGTTTTTTCAGAGCAAAATTATAGTAGGAAAATTTTTATTTCGAGTTTTTCTTTGGAAAAAAGTCAGCATCTAATTTTTGAATCTTACTCTAGATATGAAATTATTTAAAACATGTCTGAACATGTTATTTTCTTTATTTATCACCATAAAGATAAAAAATGTTTTAGTTCCTTTTCTTTACTTTTTAAAATGTTTTTACCAAAAACGAAGATCAAGAGGTTCTCCTTTTTAAACATTTACTTCTTGATGTTATTCACCTCTTTTTTTTAACACATTTTTATTTAACTCGATTTATTACATGTTTTTAAATATATAACAATGTTTATGTATGTAACAATTGCCTAAAGGATTTTACACTTTTTTACTATTGTTCTAGAGATTGAAATTTCGTTTACTTTCCAATTTTCGATGGCAATACAAATTTTAATATGTTCAGAAGATAATCATCTATCCATCGTTTATTTTAACTAAATATTGATTTAGTACGAGGGAAGTCAAAAAGCAAATTTATGAAAAATTGATTTCATTTTTAATTCATATATATTCTTCATGATGAAAGCACAACAATTTAGGGCATGATTAAGATAAAATCTCCGTTATAGTGCACTAATAAAAGCGAATTTTAAAAATAGTTTTAGTTTAATTAATAAAAGGTGTACAAACATTGGTTGCATGAAAATAAACATTTATACTTAAAAGTTTTGACAGAAATATATGTGCTATTTGATATCCTTTTATATTCTCGATAAATATGATAATCAAGCCATTCACTATACGAGATTGTTTTTTTTTTTCCTAAAAGAATTTGAGAAGTTTTGCAAGGCCACGATGGCCTATTTTTAAGGTCTCAGACTCGGGGCCGGAGAGCTCCAGGTTAGAAATCCGATTCCACTAAACACCGTTGTGGATGCACTCTAAATCTGATTATGATGTGTCCGCTTTACAACGGAAAAGGGGTGCAGTAGCTTCTGAGGGTAAAGACTCCTGAGCACCCGAGAGCAGAAGTCTGACTTTTAGCTCACATGAAGAAGACTCATACACTCGCTTGCACAATCCCTTTTTAAAAGGGAGCTCTTTCACACAGCTCACAGAAACACAGGGGGGATAACAACTATGCCCAAACCAGGACTCGAACCCTGGAATCCCAGATTATGGGGAAGACGCGCTATCCCTAGACCAAGACGTCGGCCGCTAAATCTGATGCCATGAGCCAAACGCCTTTCCACTGTTATGGAGCACAAATTTCGATGGGATGCCAGCTCAGGCATCGTCTTCGTCATCTAACCAGGTTTCAAAGTTACGAGGTCAGTCTCAAAGTACTGCTTTCAAGTACGACGTATATATAACTGCACTAAACTGAGAAGTTTTGCTCATTTTTATATAAAAATGTAAAGAGAAACATTGTTTTATACGTTTTATGGTCTGATGAGAAGGTCCTGGCTTCGGGAATGGAGAGTTCCTGGTTCGAAACCCGATTCTAATGAAAAGTCTATGTAATCGTGTCTAGTGCGTGTTAAATCTATCAGGATCAAATATTTCCCCGCTAGTTTTTTAGTTTAGTTTTATTAACGTCCAGTTGAAAAGCAACACTAGGGCTATTTTTGGGACCGACCTCGTAATTTCGAACCGCGGTCAGATGACGAGGACGACACCTGAGCTGGCACCCCCTTGTCCACACCACACCAGCGGGAGAACGTTTAGTATGACGGATTTAACTTGTAACAGACCCCCCTTACACGACGGTTCTTCGGTGGAATCGAGTTTCAAACCTGAAGCTCTACGGCTCACAAGCCGAGACCTTACCACCAGGCCATCGCGGCCTATATTTCCCAGTTAATATGGCGCGTAAGTTCGAAGAGGAGAGTGGTACACCATCCTTATCAGATGATGATAGCAGTCAGATGTCATAATCCTCATCCTAGATGAAAATAGCGAGATGCGTTCAAAATATCCTATCGCGCTTTAAAAAAATGGCATGTTAGTAAAAATCAAACTAGATGGACATTTTGTAATGCATTGTACATTTTAAATGAAATTGATAGGTGAAATCCAATTATTTTTTATTTATATGCAAATAGCTTAACGTGTTTTCCTCATGGTACTTATAATCGTCATACAATTCAAAATATCAATTTCATTTTAATCATTTTAGTATTGAAACAATAGTTTCCTTGATCAAGAACTTAACTTTCCAATTACAGGAAAGAAAATGACTGAATAAAAGTGTCCCAAACGATAATAAGTCATTGATTGAAAAACCCATTTAAACACTAAAAATATTCTTATCAAAAAATGCACTTAAATTCCTTTTAAAATAATTCTTTAAATCAAAGTTAATTCCAAGGACTTTTTTTTTATTTTTCGAAAGTAGTCGTTCAGGGAATGATACTTCCTTTTAAAAATTTTACGAAAGGCATATATTTTATATCATTCAATTTATATAAAACGAAAAATATTTTTGCAAAAATGAATCTTTTTGTCATCGACGTAAATTCAAATGTAAATATTTTACTTTATGGATTTAATAAAAGCTTCTGCTGTAGAACGTCTAAGTTTATTTTATATTGTTGATTTTCTTATTTTGCCATGTACAAATAAATATTATTAAATTTATAAGCAAATCGAAACTCAAAAATTGGACGTACATTAAAATTTTATATCCCTTTAGGCTCAAAAATACAATTTTTAAAATTACATTTGTCTGTATTTAAAAAAAAGCTCCGTTTAATGCATTTACAGAATAATTCCAATCACTATATGGTTTGATTGGCGTAGCATAAAACTTATTTAAAACACAGTGCTTACAGATATAATACATATTTAAGCTTTAATATTGCCTTAATTATTAAAAATTAAGGACTTAATATTACTCTGCTTTTGCTTCAAGATTTTGACCAATCTTCACGCATGTTCTTCCGGAAGTGACTTTTTATATATGGTTTTAGCAACACAATTAGAATATAGATTTATCCATGTCATGGTGTGTCCTTCAGCCAAATGATCTGCTTATTTGCATAAAAGACTTTTTATCCACGAGAAATTTGAATTTCTTAGGTGGCCATTTAAAAGCATTGTGATATTTAATTAGCATACAAATTTAAAATAAAATTATTACTCGTTACATACTTTAGACATTTTTTTCTATGAAAATAACTTGTAAAATGAATTTAAATGATATCCTTTTCAAAATAAAAATCTATAAAGATAAAATAATGTTAATCTAGTCAAAAACTTAATACCAATAAAATACATCTCCGGAAGAAAATTGCAATATCAAAGATGCTTTGACAAAACGAATTTAGATCACACTAAATAATTTCCTATCATCCCCTTTCTAACAACTTGCATATTTAACGACAACAAATGAATTCCTCTGAAGATATTTTAGCTTAAAATTGCTAGTTAAATAGAACTATTTGTATAAAGTACATAGTGTCTTAAAATTGCAAAAATCTAGATAATTCAAATTTAATGCGTTTATCTATCGAAATTTTTTTAACAAACTTTGGGCACATTCTATCAACGAAGAAAAATGTGTTTCTACACTATACTATAAAATTAAAATTATGGATATTATAAATATCATCCTTATCGATAATTTATTTACTAAGTTTGTTGCCATTTACATTGAAAACTTTCCAATTATAGCTACAATATTCCCTTTGTCAAAATAATTAAATTTATTTATTTGTATATAAGTTAATAAGTTCTAATACTAGAACTAGTATCATTTACTTTTATAAATCCTTTATTTAAATCAAAAATAAATGGAAATTGAAGGAAAAAAAAACTTGTTTGCTGTAAAAAGTTGCCGGACAAAAAAAAAAAATACAGTAAACATGCATAGTTTAAAGTTCCCTATAAAATTGCATTGAAATAACTTCAATTATAAATAATGGATTGTTCAAATTCTGCCATTGAGTTCACAATCGCTTCTAAACACAAGAAAATAAGCACTAAGTGAGGAATATTTTTTCGAAGTAAAGTGATTGTCAAATATTATCAAGGAGGAACATCGCTTAGAAGAATACCAGACTATTGTTGAGAATAGAAAATCGGACTTGTCTAGTAGTGTCTCCTTCGGATAAAATTTATAATAAACCAAATAAATATGGACAAAATCTATTGAATCAAATAAATCTATAAACTCATGACATTTGATATAAGCAAATTGAACAAAATATATTATCGACCCTATATGCTTGTACAAAAAAATTTATTACTATATTATAAAGTTCAACTCACCGCGCTTATCAGCATTATATAGAATTGGTCTACTTTATTATAAACCATTAAACAAGATAGGCAATACGATTTTTCCAAAAAAACGTATGATAAAACATTTAATCTATACACTTTTTTCTGCATTGCAGTTAATTCTGTATACTTAATTTCAATATGATAAAATTTCTAAAAATTAAAGTTATATTTGCAGGTGTTGTAATGTTGAAATGTTATATAGTACACTACTATAAGATTAAATATTCTTTCTACAACAATTTCTATCCGTTTTTCTTTCTACGTGAAAATTAAAAGTATATATTAGCTGGATTATTTGGTTTATGATTCTGATGTTAAATGCTGATTTCTTATTAATTTATTTTCTGAGATAATATACGAGTAGTTATTGAAGCATTTTTATGGAATTGTTTATGGAATTGCTTTTCTCCGCAAACTGTCTATAAAATTCTAATTCCTAAGACATACACATTTCAAAATATAAAAAAGGCTTCATTCACCATCTAACAACTGAAACAACTCAGCTCTCGGAGATCTAAAGTCAGTTATTCAAAAGTTTAAATCTGCTAATAACTATTAACTAAATGCAAAGTATCACTTAAAATATGGTTAATTAACTGCCTTTGATAAATTTAAACAAATTAAAGAGAATAAATAAATATTTCCTTTGCGAGGTCGAAGTAGACACGATAGCTAAATCAGTAAGTAAACTTATATTTAGCTTTATATCACTTCAAAGGTTATTCATTTCATTTCAGTTTGGGTTATTTTTATTTCTCACCAACTGAAAGCCATATGCTCCAGAATTTTAATTGATTAATCACCAAGTTTTATCGATAGAAATCAAATAATCTATTCGTTTTAATTTTTTATATTTAATTTATTATTAAATATCTTTAAAACTGTTCGCGTTTTGATATCTTTCTTTCCGATTGCTACATTTTTGTATTAAAATATTTGCAATTGTTTCGAAGACGTTTAAATTATTCTTATAAATGAAAAGTCAAACTGAAAAGAATGAATAGACTTCTAAATAATGGTTTATGCATTGAGAACTTACGCATTTCGGAAAAAAAATAACACTTAACCGGGCTAAATTCAATTTCCAGGATAATTTTATATCCATGTTTCTATATAGCAAAAATGCACAATTTTTCAGACTTTTTTAAAAGTGTAGAGTTAATAAAATAAACTTTTAGTTAAACCACTGATAACTGCGAATTACGTGATTGATTTTATTTTTTTAAAAATTAGATGCCTCTGACGATCTGATGGTTAATGGGAAATATTGATTTGTTTAAGTTCAACTAAAATCTTCCGCGTAATGTTCAGGATTATTTTTTAAAAATCCATAAGCATCAAATAGTGATAGGTATTCGAGATATGATTTAATATGCATTATACACTCCCGAGTATCTGGTTCGGGATTATCCAGCTTCTGTACTATCCGGAATAGTTTTCTTTATCGCAATTGAAAAATGCAAGGCTTTATATTAGTAATATTGCCGAGGTATTGAAGGCGGTATTCTGTCATGATCCTTCTACGTGTCTTGTGCAAAATATAAGTTGTGACAGGGAAAGAGCAGCGTTCTGCTCGTTGTTAATTGTTTCCTCAATGCATAACGGAAATCAATTGTATTTCAAAATCTTATACTTGTTTTGTTTATTGTGTATTTGAACTTTCCTACTAAAATCAAGTTTCAAGATATTTCAATCAAGAATAACGGCAGCCAACATAACAGAACGCATCATAATTTCAAGAATACTTTTTCTTTTAATTAATAGTTAGACAACTGGAAATAAAATAATAAAATTCTTTTTATATCATCTTTTTATATATAATGATTCATACGCTGAATTTTAAGTAACTTTTACTTTCTCATATACGTAGTATAGAGAAAATATAGTGATTGCCACAAAAATTCGAACTCGAGGTTTTGACGGATCTCCATGCTTTAGACTTCCGAGTTCGAAAAACACATTTTTGGAAAATGTCCGCCTGTCTGTGCCAAAGATAATTCAATCGCTTCGAGCTGGACGAATGAAATTTGGCATCTGGCCTTTACATCAAATTTGCGGATTTTTTTATCAAATTTTAGGCAAATTCCTTTTATAGGGAGTCTGTTTGCCCAGCTATTCGAACTACGATAATTACTAACACGAACTACTAACAACTACTAACACGATACACGAAATAACTACTAACACGATACACGAAATAACTACTAACACGATACACGAAATAACTACTAACACGATACACGAAATAACTACTAACACGATACACGAAATAACTACTAACACGATACACGAAATAACTACTAACACGATACACGAAATAACTACTAACACGATACACGAAATAACTACTAACACGATACACGAAATAACTACTAACACGATACACGAAATAACTACTAACACGATACACGAAATAACTACTAACACGATACACGAAATAACTACTAACACGATACACGAAATAACTACTAACACGATACACGAAATAACTACTAACACGATACACGAAATAACTACTAACACGATACACGAAATAACTACTAACACGATACACGAAATAACTACTAACACGATACACGAAATAACTACTAACACGATACACGAAATAACTACTAACACGATACACGAAATAACTACTAACACGATACACGAAATAACTACTAACACGATACACGAAATAACTACTAACACGATACACGAAATAACTACTAACACGATACACGAAATAACTACTAACACGATACACGAAATAACTACTAACACGATACACGAAATAACTACTAACAAACACGATACACGAAATAACTACTAACACGATAACTACGAAACGAAGAGAGCAAGATGGATAAAATTTAATGCACAGATTTAAAATCTACAATATAGACATCTATAAAATTTTCAGCCAAATCCATCCACGGGTTGATAGTCTGTCGGTATATGCTTTCAGAATCATGTAAATGCGATAATTAAAAAATATAACAATTTCAGTATATCAAATTTGGTATTTGATTTTTTTGACTACAATTACTGTTTGTTGTGAAATCTTTGTCCTAATCAGTTGAGAAAAACGTGACTAAACTACAAATTCTATTTTCGGATATTAACTACGTGCCAGGGATGAGTAGCCAAACAAATCTCGCCAAGGATGACACGATAAATCCAGTAAAAATTACAAATTTAAGTGAAAAGTGAAAATTTCATAACTAGTATAAGCCATGGATTGTGTTCCTGGCATAACAAATTTGTTAGAGAATATGCGAGAAAGTTCTGGGGAGAATATGCGAGGAGTTCTTGGGAGAATTGCCACATTTCAGTAATATTAAAATAGATACAAGTACTAAAAATAACATTCTGAAAAATTATTCGATTTTTTTTAATTCTAACTATTATTTTTTAAATTAAATTAAACTATTGTTAATATATTACTCAGACTATAAATGCCATATTCAAAACAAAGACGTAAATTTTAAGTAAAAGTAGGTTAGAAAAAAACTCTTACGATGAAAAATCTAAATTTTATTGATAAATATATATTATCAAAACAACAAAATGTATCAAACTATTTTGAGATTTCGTGATTTAATTCAACGCTTTCGATTTGAAGCAGTAATACATAATATATTCATAGCTACTTTTATTTCTTTTCAATGAATTGCTGCCGTGGGGCAAAGAGTATTTCTGAAAATAACCGAGATAAAAAAAAAATAAGTATTTTTTGAAATTCCCTTCAATTTGTAAATTGCTTCGAATATCGTTTTTACTTTTTTATATTCTTCTGACCTTTTTCAAGCTAAAAGACTTGCAGTATTCAAGTTTTAGAACAGGATTTTAAATAGAGCTTTTCTCAGATATTTTAATATTATTAAAGTTTATAAATCAACCATATTTCAGAATCTGATTTGAATTTTATTTGTTTTGCTGATGTGACATTTTTACATCTTTTTAAAGAAATATGTAAAGAAACATAACTGTAGTCATAAAAATATTAGATAATTGTTGAAAACATTTGATCGTGCTGAAATCTCTACGTTTAAAATCTTTTTGAATCTGAAAAAAAAAATGTCAAATTATACTTTATATTATATAGTTGTCTGTATCTCATGAACAGATAAATTGGAGGAGTTAATTATAGTATGCTGCTATAATTCATAATTCATTTAAAAAATTAAAGATTTTTACCAAATTATGAACGAAACTCGTTTAGCGGAATCCATTTGTCTATCTTATGTACATGTACACTCGAACACAATTCAAAAACGAAGTGAAATAGATGAATAAAATTTGGAATTTTTTTACTAAAACGAAAGAATTGATTGTCAATCGATCTCTCTATTCATGTGTTGCAACCCATTTCAGAGCGGAAATTTAAAGATGCAATGAATTATGTAGATTAATCGGTTACGCAGATGAATATTCCCACCATATTTCAATTTATATTATACATATGTCTGTGTGTGTATATGTATATACGTCTCTGTGTATGTACCTATGTGTAAATTCGGATTAAATATGCCACAAAAAAACTGTTTTCATGCTTTTAGATGCAGCTATAAGTTAACACCAAAAACAAAATGAGCAAGATAAATGTATTTGGAAAAGAATTTTTGATGTAGTCTTGAACCAAAATTACAAATGTATATCAAGTTTTTGGAACTAGCTTGACAGTGAAAAAAGTCCAGAAGACCCCTCACTCCCTTTATCTATTCTATTGAGATTCAAAAAGCACTTTCTTGCGAAAACACACAAGATTAAAAAAAATCAGCAGAAGTACACCTTATGACTCTTGAAAAGAAAAAGGCTGCATTTTTCTAAACTTGTTCTTCTAGGTACAAGGCAGTCTATACTCCATATCATGCGACTTATTAACAAAGCGGTGATATTAGTTATGAACCGTATCTCCAAAGAGAATTTATTAATATGATCTATATTTTATATGTACTCATTTTTCATGTGTTATCCGATTGCTGTTTCTTTATATATTCTTTAATTATATTTTATTAATATTTGAAAAGAATTTAAGCAAATTTTCAGCTACTACTTCGTTTAATTTTGTAAATACTTTCAGATTTTTTCATTTAGCTTCTTCCTTGTTAATATTTATTTGCAAACCATCAAATTATTAAATATTATTGCATAACTAAAAAAATTAGAAAACTATTTCTTTATCTTTTTTATTTCGAAGATTATTTAAATGAGCAATTGTAAGCTGAAAGTTCACTCAGAATAATTGTTTAATGTATCGTTATAGAGTTTAATCTTTCATTTTAAAACAACTATTTTTTTCTCACATATTTCCTCTGGAAATTAACAATCCATGGCAGTGTTTCGGTATAAAGTATGAATTAATACAAAATTGAAGATCCATTTTTAAAAATAAATTTAAATGAATCAAACTGGCAAATTGTAGTTCTTAAAATGGCACTCATAACCATTTTTCATATATTTTAAAGAATCCTTAATTTATTGAATTTAATATTTTATATTACATTTTCGTGATTAAATTTTAAAGTTTCAAAATAGTTTTATAATACCACCAATAAAATACTGCAAGCAAGAATTTATTTTCTTTTTAGGATTAGAATCCACTTTTATTAGAATTTCTATTTAGTTTTAGAATTAGAATAAAATATAAAGAAATTTCATTTTACACAAATTAGAGATTTGATGGCAATATTTTCAAATTTGAAGACATAAAATGAATCTTTCTTTGGTATTTTAAATACACAGTATTTTAAAAATGAAATAAATTTCAAGAAAGAAGTTTTTATGGCATAAGACAAATGCATAATTGCTCATAAGTGTACATGATTTGACCAATACGGAGAGAATAAGGAATTTCAGTTGTACAATAATAAATGTGATTAAATAGAACTTAAGATATAGATAATTAGGAAAAGTAATAAGCATTTGAATTTTTTTTCTGTTTCAACATTTTTTTTTAATTCCCCTACTACATAGAAACAAATTTTATCAATTCGGCAAAAAGAAATTTTAACACTACGTTATGATTGTTATTAAAGATCAGGCGAGTATCAGTTTCAAATATTCTTCATCGAGTCGGTTATAATGTTGGCTATGTATTAAACGTATTCATATTACACATAATGCAAGAAATGCATGTTATAATACATGATACTTCTGCGTCTATCGACGTTTTATGCTGCAACAATTACACTGAGGAAGCACGAAAAACGGAATTTCAAATTAGGAAATTAACTTTCACATTTCTAAAATTCCTTCTGCCTAACGTTTGTAAATAGCTGAACGTTATAGTTTATTAGAAATAATCATTGAGGAAATCATTCTATTTAACTCTTTAAGAATGAAATGTAACGACAAATTATTAATTTCTTCTGCTATAAACTATTTAGTATTTTTTTTGTTTGTTTTACCGTCAGAATTAAATCTGACATTTTAAAATAGTTTCAGTATATTAATTTTGTATATTTTAAAGATAATGTTTAAATCTTTGTTAAAAAATTAATGATTTCTGCCTAACATTAATTAAATAATTTGAATTAAATTAAGTTTGATTGACACTACTAAAATAAAACTTAATATGAGTGAGGGACCAGACGATCGCTGGAGGTGGCTATTTTCTAATTAGTTTAATAAGTATAATGTAATAGCAGACGTCTGAAAATTTCAGCTTTAATGGTCAATGTATACTATGAGTTCAATTTCATCTAACAGATAATCTGTATAATTAACGGAACAGTTATATAATTTGAAATTTTCAACTGTTCGTACTGCTGGAATTATTTCTGTTCTTTCTAGAGTTAATTATCTTTAATTTTGTTAGCTTGTGAAAGAAGCTTAATTTTAAACACAGTAGCTTCGATCTATGCGTTGTATTGTTAGTTGAAAATGTAACGAAATTTCAATCCACATTTCATTTTGAAAATGGTTGTATAGTAACTTTGAGAAGCATTATAATTAGAAATACGAATTGCTTTAAATTTCTATCATGATTCATCGCCATTTCATCCCACGTTTCAACGAATTATTTCCTAAATTATAACTTTCATTCTTAAAACAAGTACCTTATAAAATACAAAAGAATGTGTGTTACATTTTTGTTTGGAAAATTATCAATTTCCGTAAAATAACCTATTTTCTTTTTTCTCCTTCACTTACTTTCCCCTTTCTTTATTTCATTACTATCAAGTATTCAAGTAAGTAAGAGAACATATAACTAAAATGTAACATGTTGAAACATTCCTAAATGAGTTACTTTAGTAAATACTTTTAAATGTCATTTTGTATTTCAATTTTAATACTCGTTGTCCATATTTATATTAGAAGTTTAAAAGTGTTGTGGAAATCACATCCCTTATAAAAGCTTTTAATATCATATTTTGAAATTATACCAGGACTAATGGGGAAGTCTTATTTGCAAATGTTAACAGTGGGGAAATAACAAGGACAATTTTTGCGCCGGCCTTCACATTCCACATTATAATTTGGAACCAACGAAGAGTTTTGACCCATAGAGTTAGATCTAAAATTCACTAGACTCAAGATAACAGGCTACCGAAAAAAAATTAAATTATTCATCGATCCAAAGGGCTGCATCTATCCCCAGATTTTATTCAATTTCTATAAATTGAAGGTCAATATATTTTCTGGAAGTTGAGCACTGACATATATCTAAACATGTTACTACTGGAATTCAAATAACATGAGAATAATAGTTCTAGGGGATTTCAAGACATTAATAAAATATTCAATTCAAATGCCATGTAAATCCAAAACATTAAATAAATGTTTTAGACAAAAAAAAAAAAAAAAAAAAAAAACGATTTTTCATCAAATTTAGATTTTTATGTACAACGGAAAATAAGAAAATTTACAAATAGTTCACATGCAGCCATTTTACCATCATAAATACGAGATTTCTACAATTCTTCTGGATTTGGCAGGTATTAAGATTTTTGGAAGATTTTAATTGGCAACATTTTTTGAAAATAAACCATTTTTCCAAATATACTTCTTTCGTTCTTTGCTTAGTAGAAAAACAATGTTTTAGGCACGGAAATCAATTACAGTAAAAAATGCGCCATGTATGTAAATTTTGTACATATTAAATCCTGAGGTCAAACAAGGGTGCCAAGTTGGGGTGTTCCCCTTCCCAAAATTCATAGTTCTATCTCCAAATAGGTCACGTGCTACTTGGGGCCTTAATAAAAGCTAATTTTAAACAAAAGTTTTTAAGGTTTAAAATAATTGAAATATTCCTTGTTTGCGAAATTTAAAAATATGTAAAAAGGGGTTTCAAAAGAAGGAATAAAACTAAAGAAAAGTTTTACGATTATGCTGTTACTTTTTATTTTTTCCTATATTGCAACAAATGTTTCAAATTTAATCATGAAGTAATGCAAGATTTTGTCGGTTAAAAATAATTTTTTTTTATGAAGCAGAAAATTATGAGAATGACGGCAATGCAAAGAAAAGACCAACAGAATGTTTCTCATTTATACATTCTACAAGACATTTGATTCAAATATAATCCTGAAATGGTATGAGAATCAACCGATGAAAATAGATGCTTAGCCTTTAATAAGTTATTTGCAATTTTAATGTTAAATATCAAAAATTGAATAAACCATTTTTACAATGAGTTCATAAAAATCAGATAAGTGATTTTAATACTTTTTCATTTCTCAAAATATTTATACTTTTATAGAAACCAAATTATTTTTATTTCTTATATAATCTCTTATTTCATCAACTATTAAAAAAACTGTTCCTGAAATAAATTTACATTTCTAAAAATAAACAAATATGTTTAAGAAAACTGAAACAAAATATGCAAGAAACTTACCAGAAGAATATTTTTTTTTCCGAAGAGAGCACTCAAATTTGGAAGCTTGGAGCTTAGGGCTTCGACCTCGAAATTGTCCGGTTTCTTCGCGAAAGAGACCAAGCTATCTGAAATATTTCTCGATTTATATCACTTGTACCATCGCGCGAAGGCGGAGCTAAATTCATGACGTTTCGGGAGCGAGATGTTATGATTGGATGTCGTTGGCGTTCTGGTAAAGTTGTATTCGATATTCGCGTGGGCTATTTCATCGAAAGCTATTTTAAAGAAGCTTCCAATTTAAGAGTTTTCGTTTATTTTTTTTAACTAATGAAATGGCAAATGTATCATTCAGAAAACGTACTTAATTTCCGCATTGCTCAATTAAGATTCAACTAGTGGCTCCCGCCCCTTTTTGTTCAAATAAATAATCTAACGATCGAGAACTTTGAATGCTAAATTGTTTCTTCCGTTTCTTAAATGTAAATGTTTTCATCATAATGAAAATGCTGTTAAATTGTTAGATTACACTTTTATTTTTTAAATAATTTTATTAAAATAAGTTTTTATTGCAATTTGTGCAACTTTATGGATTTTAATGGAAAAGCATAATTAATAAGGATATGTTTCTACCTTATGATTACCAAAATTTAAAATTTATTAAGCATACATTTTAGTAAATTTAATTACTTTTATTCTTTTACTACCATCTTTTGCAGAATGCCTAAAAAGAAAACTTATTTTTAATTTTCGACAAAATGGTTTCAACCACTATATAATGATCCATTAAATATTCCTCCTTTTTTAAGTTGATAGCGACACCAGAAGAAAGGATGCGGTGATTTTAATTTTCAAGAGTAAACATGTAAAAGAATTTCACATTATTAAGTGAGTGGGAAATCGATTATAAAATTTAATCTTTATAAATTTGAAAAAAATGAAATCAAGCAAAAGGGTGTAAAAACGGAGTTCTTCAATTATCTAAATTCGTTAAAGTTTGAACATAGCCATATAACATGTTCAAGATGTGATCCTTTTCGCCGGATATCTGTACAAATTCGTATTCAGGCCATTTTTCTTTTATTCTAAATTTTTTATTAGCGTCTCCCAAAAGTTTCTTTCTCATCGCGCTATGAATGGCCTTATCTGGCTTTGCTTGTGCAAACATGCAGGCTTATCTATTAGCCGTCTGTGTCATCGGTTTCAGTCGTATCAGAGCTCTACTATAACCCAAAAAGTTTTGTCCATTTGGTGGGATTGGAAAGGCGTAATTTTCTACTAGCTCCTTCTTTAAGATTAAACAATAAATTCTACAAAATATTGTCATCAACTGGATCAATTGAAAACTAGCATAGCAAAAGAAAAAAAAAAAAGCCAGAATCAATGAATCGACAAGGCGTTGTTTTTCATCATGATAACGCGAGACCACATATTGCATTAGTCGTAAGAGAGAAGCTCTTGCAGTTTGATTGGGATATTTTACCTCATACTCTCTAGATCTCGCTGCATCTGATTATTACTTGTTTCTGTCCTTAAAATATTCTCTTCGCGATAACCGCTTTAAATCCATCAGCGAAATAAGAGTGCACCTCGAGGGTTTTCTCTTGTTCAAACACACAATTTTGGAAACAAGGCATAATGAGGCTTCCCGAAAGATGCAAGAAGGCAATAGAGCAAAAGGGTTTTTATGTAACAAAATAAATATTGTGTATTCATTTCATATTAGAAATAGGAAAGAAATTTACGGGACACCCTAATATTATCAGTCTTTGCTTTGAACTCATTGAATAGATTATATAAACGGATTAAAGGTTAAATATCGATTCCAATAATCAGTGAACAGAACATGGGAATTTTCTGTAATCCATATTCAGGTATTTGGATATTGAAATATTCGCTTAAAATAAACCGTTTCCTAAAAAAATAGCATCAACATTTTTTATGATGTTAGTATTTATATGAATCTGTTGCTTTAGAGTTCTCTATATCCCTAAGAATCTATTGAGAAATTGTCTCTCTTCTTTTATAGAAAAATCGTCGAGAGAAGAAATGCTGAATTCCCCTTTCCTTAAGAATCCTTGGAGTTCAACTCCCCTTTTTGTAAGAATAGGTTGAAAAGTAGTGTTCAACTCCCTATCCCACAAAAATCCATTATAAAGAAAAACTCAGCTCCCTTTTCTGCAAGATGGAAAAATAATACGCAGTTCCCTTTTTCGTCGGAATCTACTGAGAAGAAACGTTCAACTCCCATTTAAGCAAGCATTCCATGTAAAACAGAACTTGATCATATAAACATATCATACTTCGTAAAGGAGTTATTCACGTTGAATCAAAAACGTGGCATTTATTATTAATAGGAATAATTACAAATGAAACTTCAAGTAATTGGTTTGTTAAAGTATAGGACGTTTCTCTTTTGAAACAATTCGCTATTTATATACTATTTCAAATGATCAAACTTTTTAAAATTTAAGATTGTGTGACTTCGCTATCATTTTGTTTAACTTTGGATTTATAGTAGTTTTATTTAAAATGTTTAGTAGTAAAACTTAATCTTGAGCAAACTTTTTAGATGGATTTTATTAGTTTTCACACATCGATTCCTTTTCATATTAATTTATTAAGGGTGCTTTTGCTAAAATTTGTCTAATAATTTTTGAATTTTTAACTCTAATTATCACAAATTTTGAAAGTTTGGTGTATGTCTGACAATTTTCGATTATGTTATACAATTTTAATTTACATTTTTTTAATAGTTGTTCGTAAGAATTTTTAAAATCAGAATTTTCATATCCCCATATTATTAGATTTCACTCATTGTTTTATACAGTCTATATACATCTCCCAAGTGCAGTTTCTTAAAATAACAATCACGCATTTTTTATACATTTGGAGTAAATACAACTTTTTACTACGATAAAAATCCTAAAAGAATATTTCATACATATCACTATTGATCTCTGTTCTGTTGTCTCCTCAATTATTCTTATTTTATTTCGCAATATATTTTGTCTGTAAGGGGCGGAAAGAATTTATTAAATTTACTAGGATAATAAAATGTTATTCGTTTCATTACTTGAAATATTTTTAAGACAAAATTAAAATTTCCCTTTTGCATAGCGTCGATATAAATTCATTTCTTTGCATTTGATAATATAAAAGAAGAAGTCATTCGAGTACAAACGTTGTGCAAATCCTTGCCTTGTGACTTTACGTGAATTACGAACTATGGTTCCTGTAAATGTTTATTGTTAATAATAATGTACTTAATGTACGTTTAATATATGTACGTTTGGAATTTTGATTAGATTTCGAAAACTTCAAATATTAATTCGATTTCTTTGTTCCTATTCTTTTTTTACGTTTCAAATTCAGGTTTAAAACCAAATAATAAATTTTAAAATACGATCTATATTTTAGGAGGAGTAGGAATTTTAGCAGATTTTTAGAATCAAAATAATATTTAAACAAATCCAAAATAAAACTGATATTATTAGGTTGACGCAAAGATAATTGAGTTTTTGCCCCAAGAATTAATAAATTGTTCTTGATACAATGAAATTCATCTACGATATTTTTTTCGGTAATATTTTACGTTTTAATACAAACTTTGTACCCATTATTTAGGAATTTGTTTACAAAAAAAACTAAACTGAATTCAATTTCACTGCATCATTATCATTGAGATTTCTATCCATTCGAAAGTTTTGGTATATCAAATTATCATTTGTTTCTACAAGTCCAGGTTTCTTGTTGTATGTAATATCATTAAATCTCTGAAACTCCACTAATTAAAAAAAAAGTATCAAATTCCATTATTATGAAGAAACAGTTCCTTAAGAAACTTTTCAATATCTAGAATTCTTTAATTACATCATTTCATTCATTTTAACAATAAACTTTGGAAGCCATTAAAAATGCATAATATGTTCGTAAATTTCTAATGGTATAATTTTATCTAATTAATGCTGGCTTATTACGATTTTTTTTTAACTGGGGTAATATTAGAGATAAATAACAGTTTTTCATCGTTATTTAAGTGTTTCAAAAATGAAATGTTTTTAATATTTTAGGGTGTAAATCTAAATTTGAGAAGCTATATGCTCTGAATTTCTTTGAATTAATGCGAAAATCAAATATCCAGTTTAAAATTCGTGGCTTTTACAAATGCCAGTTGATGGATTGTAGTGTGTGTAATTTTATGCAGAAAGTATTATTATATGAATCGGTTTACGTTGATCTTTTGGTCACTATCAACTTGTTAACTGAACAATTAGCTTATATTCAACTCGTTCCGCATTGAAATTTTCGTTATACACGATAACTATATATTACGGCAAACGAAAAGTTGGCAATTTTTTAGTGAAAAAATAAACAGAGATAATTTATTTTCGATAAATGAATTATATTAATCAACATCTTAAGCTCCATGTGTTTTTTTTTCGTCCCATTATTATTTTCCTTCTTTTTCTACGATGAAAAATCCCTTTTTTCCTCATTCTGTATTAAAGTCAACACCGCGGAGAAAACTTCGAATAAAACTAAGGCCAAATTACACTAAAAGGAAGGTTAAAACATCAGATATTTAATATCAGATGAGTGACAAAATTTAAAATGTTAGCTAAATTGGCTGCTCGTGAAAAATGCGATTACTTTTGTATAAAAGCAAAAAAATTTCGAAATATTGTTCCAGATAGTTTTTTTTAATCGTTTCCATTTTGTAAAAATTTGAACATATATTAACTTTACTTGAAACAATTTGAATCAAGGAATCTTTAAATTTTAATAATTTGTCTCTAACAAAAACGGAATAAATGAAAGCTAACAATATGTGTAGGTTTTTTTCTTTCAATTTTTAAAAATAATCTGGGATAATTACATGACATACTTCCTTTTTATTATCACTTTTTATTCACAACATATAGACAGACTGGCATATTTAAATTAATAAAAATGGAGAGTCTTCATCCACTTCACTTTCTTATAAAATAATAAAAACATATTTCAATTAGATAGTAAATACTAATTTAATAATAGGCAGATAAAAGCAGATAAAAATGGATAGTTTCTAAAAATTTTAAGAAGCTCTATTACAGATCATTTTAAATATAAATTAATATTACTAATTGTATTATAGATTCACAAAATTTGAAATAAATATGTAAACATCAAAAAATAAAAAGATGTACATAATATGTGCTGTTGCATCGAAAATATATGTCATAATGAAGGCGTAGATTCATCTAATAAAATAATTTCGTAAAATGATTAAAAAATGTTTACAATTAATTGAGTAAAATTTCATTTATAAATAAACTTAAAAATTAAAAATAGGAACAAAAGCATTTAAGAGATTCATATATATTTGCAACACAATGGTGTTTGAGACTTGATACAGCTCTTGTTTACATCGTCTAGATTACAACAGACGTTGTGCATACTGATTTTTACATTAAAAAACGCATACAAGACTACTTGACTAAAAACATCGTTATACTTAAATAAATAGAATTCATTCTTTAGAAAAGAGGACCTCACTTAGATGCAAACTGAAAAACCCAATTTTTATTTTTACTTATTGATTCAAGAGATAAAATATTTGCAATAGCTTTTAATAATCTTGATATTTTAGTGTATGCAGTTATATAAAAAAATAATTGCTAGGAAATTGCATTTATTATCTAATTTTGAAATATTTATTATAATTTTTTAATGTAAGGGAATCAAAATATCAATCAGAAGCTAATGCATTTTATTTAATTATATATATCTATATTATTATTATCTTATATATTATATATTAAATGCAAGTGTCTTATATGCCCGAGGAGCAAAACAGATGTCCTATGCTGCAAAGATGTTGAAAATATATACATTTTAGTAATTTTAATTAATTTTCATCTCAAAAAAATTTTTCTTGGAAATAGCCTCTACTCCAAAACTAATAGTTGCCAAATTTTCATAAATATAGGTCCAAATGGTTTATTCTGAAGAGCACCTTGAAACATATTTCCGCCACACATAATACATCATTCAATTTACAGAAAGCACATCAGCTTATAAGAGCATGTTAAAAAATTTGAAAAATAACAACGCAATGATTTAAAAGGGTTCCCTATACAATAGTAGCAAAATTTCTATTAACTTTAACTGCATGATGGAATACCTAAAAACAGAGCCATATTTGCAAATAATTTTTAATTTATGTGTTACATTGAATACAAACTTTATATAGATTTTTATTCGCTTTCTAATTGTTACTCTCATTTAAATAAATTTATGAATATTTTGATTTTCATACAATAATGGAAAACTTGATTCAGGCACGTTTATATTTATAGGGTTTATTCCTTTTCATTATGAATAAATTCATCAGAAATTCAAGTCCAAAGAGAATCTATACGTATTTTGAAATTTAAAAAAAAAATCAGTCACTACAGTCTTAAAGAATATTATCTGAAATAGTGTATGTTATTTCTAATTTTTTTTTACTTCAAAAAGTATAAAAAATACACTTTCTTAATGTCTAACAGTCTTTACTATTTTCTAATTAAAATTGCATGCAGTCTATTACCTACCCTTTCATATGTATAGGAAGATAAAAAAGAAAATATTAAATTTTCCTAATATTTTTAATATTTCAAATTAGATTTATATCAAATTTTAAACCAAATTTTCAAGCGATTTGATTATCTGTTGATGTATTTATTATCGCATATAAAAGCGACTTAAATTAAAATCCCTGTAAGAAAGATGCACGAATTTTGACTTATGATCAATTTCAAGTTTACTTAATTAAATAAAAATTCTAAAAAAAAGTTTATTTTTTATAAATATTTACAAATACTAAAGAAATAATTATTTGCAATAACAGCGTAATTAAAAAAAATGACTAACATTTTTGTTTCAAATAAAGTGCTATAATTGGAAGATAATTAGATAATCAATGATAAAAATTAATACGCATTGAGAAAGATTGATTAAAGGCTCTATTTTTATAATTATGAAAATGTCTTTCTGAATAATAATAAATATTAAAAAGAACAAAAAGAAATATAAGAGCAATTTACTTGAATAATTCCAAGATAATTCTTTGTTATTAAAATTCTTCCATCAAAAAATATTTTAGAATTTTTAACCTACAAAATTTCGATAAAAATATTGCTTCTTCTATTGCTATTTATAATCTATTAATAAAATTTGCTTCATAATTAAGGTCAACACTTATTCACCTGAAAGATGTCTGCTTAAAATAAATTCTATTTTTTCCATGAAAAAAATACTCTAATAATAAAGCATGCATAATGTCATAATTACAATATTTCTTCATTTACTTCCGAATAAATTAGAAAAAGGTTTTCTATTTAGACAAGTAATCTTTATTCTGAATGCTTTAAGAATCCTATATAAAGAGTCAGAAAAAAAACAACTAATGAGTAAAAGGACCTTTCAGGCAATAATTGGAGAGAATAGTCAAATCTCGTTCATAATTGGGTAGGTAAAAGAAGCTTTTTAATACTGCATTAACAACATACACAATTTTATTTCTGAAGATTAGTTTCTAGAATGTTTCTGAACTTTTTGTAAATAGAGCAAATTCTGTAATGAATTAAATTATTGGAAGGTATTAAGGAGAAGCTACGAAGACTTACTTAAATCTCAATACTCTGTATTTTTGTCTATTTTTTCCTTAATTCAAACTGACAAAAGTAAGTATTCAAAAGAATTGCTAAGCCTAAAATCTTGCAAAAATGACAGTGATATTTAATATAAGTTCTAATTATATAGAGATCAGTGATTTTAAATTAAAATCAATGTATGCTTCTTCCACTTAAGGAGAACTTGCTGAATGGTAGCAAAAATCTTAATATTAAATCCTCTTAAACATTTTTCATAACTTCAAAGTTTCTTAAATGTAGATACGATACAGAAATAATTGTAAGGAATTTTAGATATTAGCTTTATGGATTTTCATCAGTTTGTAAGCTTTTGAGAAGTATGTAATGCCTTTGATCATTTATACAATTTATTTTACTTCAAAACTTATAAAATCACACTAAAGCCATCAAAAACATTATCGTGATTTATAGAAATTAATTGAACTAATTAGCTCTTTTAAATAATCGTAATATTGCATTTAATAGAAATCATGTTAATTTTTCCTATCCATATTACTTTAAATAAAAAAAAATATTTAAAGGAAATAAAATAAAATATAATCTTTTCATTTATATTAACACTTATTTTAGAAGGATAACAAATGTAAGAGGAGAGAACTACGGATTGAAAATCAGATTTTATCATATCATAATTGTAATACCATTCAGTAAAGCATATCTAGATATATGTATATACCAAGAACTCTTGATAGAAGGGAAATATGTCACCTGTTAGTCAAAGCGATTTTGGAATATCTAGGTATCAACTGATGTCGGATACCTATTGAATTTAATGGGCATCTTAGAAATCTTAACAAAGGTGGGGACATAAATTTAGTTGGAAGAGGGGAAAAAAAGAAAATCGGGAATTTATCCAGCAGCCAGTTCGACTATAATGAGCAATTCGTTGATGAAGTTTATATCGATCTACCAATTTCTGAATGAGAATTTTTAAAAGCGCAGACGAAGGGCACAACCTTTAACCTTTTTTCCTCATCTCAAGGGCCTCAACCATTTTGCCTTCCACTATATTAATGGTGAACTAAAATTCAAACCATTTGTCACTAGATTCCACCCAAAATTATGAAAATTTAGAAAGTGGAAACAAAATTCAAATTTGATTTCTGTAATTTGGCCAACAACATTTAGAAGTCAACTATAACTTGTGCACTTTCCATCATAAAGTTGGTCTAACAAAGCAAAACTGGAAAAAGAGAATTTGAATTAGCTATTCTGCATTTAAAATGAAAATATTAAAACATTTTACTGTCAATAACAGTTGAAACTAAATTTATTTTGTCTCTGCTGTTTTTATAAATTTTCCTTGAATGAATGTTGCCGCATTAATATGAGGAATAAGTTGACATAAATTTAGAACTCTTCGTTTTGAAAAATTGGAAGAATTTTACTTTTTCAAAGTCTAATAAATTTTTAAATTTATACCTTAACTTTATTTCAAGCACTCAGATTTGAACTAAGATTCCATCACTGAATATTTATGCAAGCAAAATTCATTAATTATCCTCTTTAACTACAGAATCATCGTATAAATGTGCTGTTCCAGTTTTTAAAGCGTATCTGTAATTCTGAAAATTTGTATATATGTCTTTTGAAGAGGGCAAGTTAATTAATTGCACATTAATATAAAACACATAATTGGTACAGAAATTCAGACTATTTAATTGCAATATTATATTCAAATTATAATTTTCATAAAAATATTTTTACTGAATATTTTTTTATAATAGTTTAATATTTATTAAAGTAAAGAATTCATTTTTTAACTCTTAAAATTCGAAAACGGTTCGACTTATTTAAAGTGAGAAAAATGATTATGCACCTAAGAGTGTTCAATAATTTTTTTAAAAAACATTTTTTAGAATAAAATTTTTGTTACAAATTACATATTTAATGTGAAACCTAGTTGAAATTAAATATTCGAAAGAAAAAAATATAAGACTTTAGAGAATATTTCAAAATAATCAAGCAATATATAACATCTTTACGTAGACTATCTGACTGAAATTCGTCAAAAAGTTATTAGTTACATAAAAATGATGAAATAGATTGTAGTACATAATCGAATTTTAGAATTTATATTAATCTTGTGGATTTACTATTCTTAAGCGAACATACTTATTAATAAAAATTGAGAGAAATTTTATGATCAAATGTTCTTGCATCGTATTTAATAGACATTTGTTCTAAAACTATGGTAAAAATTTTAGGAATCTCGTATAGAGAAATTTAAAAATTCTTGCTTATTTTATTTAAGAGTAAGAAGCATAACATCGAAGAAACTTTTATGGAAAGAGAGAAAAAACTATTTTTAAATCACGAACATTGGCCAACTGCTTCATGTCTGGAAATTGAAGCAATGCTCTTAAGCATTAAAAAATGGTAAAGAAAAAAAAAACAACAAGTAAATACTTTAAATAGTTGAGCATCGTTATATTCTATCGCATTCCGTTCCTGCTGATGGATTTTCAATAATTTATTTTGATTTAGTGAATTATAACTATAATTATTTGCTCTTAATATTTATTTACATATGAAATAAATAGGTCTTTTAATTATATAGGTCCTTTCTGTGTTCATTATATATTTTTTTGTTGTTTATTTCACCTTTAAGGAGAAAATCGACATCGAAATTAGCAAAACATGATGAAAACGTTGAAAAAAATATTTCCCAGCCAAAATAAGCATTTACATTCAACAAAAGTAGCATATATATTTTGTTATTAAAGTAAATATTTAAAGGATATAGAATAGATTTTTAATGACTTTCCTTAAATCGTTGTTTCAATCAGATTTCAATATATTTGAAATGTATAAGGTGTCAACGTTTTGTGAAAATTACATAAAATTGATAAAGATTTTGGATTATCCATTAAAAGAAAACTGTTCACGTTTTATGTTCGAATTCTTTGAAATTAATTTTAGTTCAGAAATTCAATTTACAAATGTTTTAAACAATTTTTAAATTAATTTTAATAAACAACTAATTTATTTTAATTTTTTAAATTTTTTAAACAAAATCCAACTCAATTTTTTTTCTGGAAAGATCCTTTATATAGGATTATAAAATTCCTTTCAAGGGGATAATAAGGAAAAATAGAAAAGAAAAAAAAATTGAATATTGAATCCCATAGAATATTTATTAAATTATGTAATTTTTACTTTTTAAAAGTAATGTATTTTATTTCAAACTTTTCAAAAAAGATTTAGACGAAAGATTAACTTTTTAAACATATTCATTAAAAATTTAATAGATCTAACTTTATAATTCGCAACAATGACTGCTAGATCCACTGCGGCCTTAAAAATACAAGTAGAGTATTGAAAATACGAATGAAACTACTTAAATTCACTCTTATGTATATGAAAGAAATAATGAAAAAAAAAAAAATAATCAGCAATTTTTTTAATAAATAACGCAAATGATCTCGCACCGGATTAATAATAAATCAGAAGTTCATCAGCCGAGATTTTCCGATGCGTGATTTTTTCCGTTTCCGTCACTGTCCTGATATTTCATCTGATTAGCAGTCCAAATAGATTTTGATGATGAAACATATTTGAAAAAAAATTAAATCATTTCATTAGTGAATCTAGGGTAAAGTGTTGAAAAATAACATATCTAATAATCGGTATTTCGCATGAATTTGAAATTGAGGAAAAAAATTCCACTCGTAACAATGTGCGGAGTAAGAAATATCTTGAATTACGATTCGAAAGAATAAACATAATGAAATGTTGAGAATTTTGTGTGGATTTTTATATAGGAACGAATGATTAATTGTATATTATATATATAAATTCAAGACGATGTCATTTTAAATGATAAGCAAATAGTACGTACAATTTTTTTAGAACATATAATAAGATTTTAACTTTAAAAAGTCAGATTTAAAAAAAAAAAACTTTTCAAATTTTATTATTTATACTACTAATGGCATACTATTAAATCTGTCCCAAATAAGCCATTAGGATTTCAGTGTTAATAAGCGAAAAAATCAGACATGACGTGTTATTAACATGCGGACTAAAAGCATGCTCATGTCAATAAACGATATATTCTAAGACAAAAAAAAAAAAAAAATACTAGAAATAAACGCATTATTATTTGAAATATTTTTTTTGCAAAGAATCTAGAGAATCAATTTCATACAACTTACGTGTTCTTTATTTGAGACACAGTGTGCCATCTAATATTATTAATGCTCGTCAACCATCATACATCAGGCATAATGAGTTCATCGTGATGTTATAAATTGATAATACTGTTTACAAGTGCAGTTCATCTCATAGTAAGAGAAATCCATACATATTCATCATGGATGTCAAAAACCCGATCTTTGGGACCAATTGACAACAAGAATGAAAGTACTAAAATATAAAAATTATGATAATATTTCTATTAGAAGCCAAAATCCTTAGATGCTTTTAGAAAATTCTACACTATTATAGATACTTCATAAAAGGGAGAAAGGTGAAGCGAATCACTTAGTGAATTCTGTAATTAGAATATTGATCACAGACCGAACTCTTTAGTTGTTTGCGCTAAGATGTCGCGTGTCTAACTGCTGCTCAAGTTCTGTATTTGTGCACACTTCAGCTGTGTTTGCCCAAAATATTGCATGCTGTGTTTCGTGTTTTTCTTTTGGGATAAAGCAATGATATCTATTAGAACTTGAACTCCCATTCTTCACTCTCGGCTTACACTTGAACGATTCCTGCTATAGTACATTTGTTTATTTCTATGGCTCTAATCAGTATAATAAGGATGCCCAATTGAGTGCTACATAACAGTGCCGAGCCATATAGCATATAGAAGAGAACATTTAATTACTCATTTTCTGTTTGGTGTGCTGTGAAGATGTTAACTTTCACTATAATTGTAACGAATTTCAAAATTAATTTGGCATGTCTTATATACGATAAGTAATTCCACGGCAGTTTTTTTCTTTTTTTTTTTCTTTAGTATCCTAATAAAGATTTCATTCCGAAGCGTAGAATGCAAAGTTTTTAAAACGATGGAGATATTTCGACTGTAAATGCTGAAACTGCTCACTAAGAAAAATATTGCATCCCATGCTGGTGTAATTAAATTTCGTTTCTCCTACGCATTAAAAAGATAATTAAAGAGCACTAGTCGGCAATAATTCTGTTGATGCTATCCTTAGATGACACTGAACGAAGTTAATCTTTCCCTCAGTCATTTAACTGTCTGGAAATTAATCTTGCAAAGGAGTACTTGGAATATTCATACAATGCTTACCGAAGATTAAGAACATCTTCCTTTAAGAGTTTGAGAAAGGTAATTTAGAAAATGAACTTCTTAACTGAGAGACTAACTTCTCATTAAAGCCAGATTAAGTAGAAAGCGATCAAATTTGCTCTTGAATTAATCATACAAATTTCTAATGAATTTTTCTATTATCTTGTCACACAAACGTATTACGAATGCTAATGGTCTTTAACGCTGTCAAAAATTTGGATTTTGGAATTTCAAGAGAAGTAAACTTCAAATTTGAATAGACAAATAAAGGAAAGCAGTTATGGATTTTAGAATCAACTAGTTGTCTTTGTAAAATGGTTCAGAAGACTTCAAACAACTTTTCATTTAACGACTGATGGCGTAAAATTTTTCTAGTTGCATAACTTTATAAGCAAAAATGGGAAGAAAATTAAATCGTTTCAGATTTTATTCGTCTGTATTTATATTAATTTTTAAAATTCACCTCTAAAGTAAAAATGCACTCATATAAAAATTGCAGTACGCATATATATTATCATATGCATATATACATCATATGCATATGTACGTATCATTGTAATATGCATATATATGAAACAATGAGAAGTGTTGTAACAAAATTTACTTCAAATATTTTTAAAAATTTAATAATATTACAGAAAATATTATAAAGAAATAAAAATGATATAACAGGAAAAGCTTCAAATTTTTTTTTTAAGTTTTTAAGTTAAATAAGTTCCGAAATCATTTTGGAAAAAATTATGGTTTTGCTTAATTTTTAATTAAAACTATTTCATATTGAAAAAGTTTTTTGATGAGCATTTATTACTCGAAAAGTAACAAGATGCCAAATTTGATATATTTGTCCAATTGTCTTACAGGTATAGATTTTTTTAATGTCTTTTTGCATCTTCACGCAATTTATAGATGATATACTAGCCTTTAAGCGGTATCATGTTAAAACTGCGATTTTTCAAGATTCCTTATTATCTTCTATACACATATGATTTGAAATGTTTCACAGAAAAAAAGCTGAATTCTCTCCCATTATTAACTCCAGAGTCTAAACTATAACTAAAGAATAATTGCTTATTTACAAAGTCATGTTAAGAACTCTCATCTCATCTCATATGCATGTTCTATCTGGGGAAGTGCAAGAAAAACACGTATCAAAGAATTAGAAATCCTTCAAAACGAAACTACAATTAGTAACATGCCATGGTTTTTTCCTATTTAAAAAGATCTGCCGCTACTAACTGTTAATGACTTTCGCAAAAGGCTTACAACAAATTCTTTGGGAAATTGAATAAAAGCGAAACTGCTGCAATTGAAGAATTTGATGTATTTGTTAAAAGGCATTTTAAAAACATTAGATCCAGAAGATTTCTCTGTTATAACTTTCTCGTCTTGACGCCACATTACACGAACACAACTCTGAAAACGAAGTGGAGAGATATTTTTAGCAAACAAACAGATTTCTCCTAACATTTTTGAGTGACTCATTTACTGCCCTCAACCATATGTTTTCCTGTACTTATTTAAATTTTTAAAGACATTTTTTTAAGCATTTAAAAATAATATGGCACTTTCTCCAAACAATGGCCATATCCGGATATTGTGAACTACGACTTCAAACATTCAGTGAACCTTCTGCACGCTGAAATAATTCACTTTTTTTGCTTATTTAGAATCTGCGTAATTAGGTCTCTTGCAATAGCAAACCCGAACTGCGGCGATAAGTCATTTGCTTTAAGTTATGTACTTGTTTCCAAATATGCCGAGTACTGCGGTGGCTCTATCTTAAGGTCACGGTTTTGGAATTTGATTCTGTGGAAAATTCCAAGTCTAAAGCCAAACAACTCCCGCTGATATGATGCGGAAATGTAGGAAAAACAGTATCACGGGAATCTTCTAGTTCTCTGATGACAGGTACAAGATTCATTCAGAAACTATATTAGCATTGCTACAAATCGGGACGTAAATGTAGCTAAACACATTAAATTCTAAAAATCATCAATGTTTAAACAAAAACAATATGTGAACAAGTTTTAAATAAATTTGTTACATTTTAAAAAGAAGTCATGTAAAAGAAAAATATGAGCATGTTTGTTTTTTTTTTACATTATAAAAATAAATTAACAATTTCATAAGTTTAAATATTTTTAAACGTATTAGGAAGAAACCTTCCTCATTCTTTGAAAATTGTTAGGATGTTGTATCTAAATTTCATTCATTATTAGTGCATGCGTTTGGCTTTTAATGTTTACCAATATAATCCTTAAAAAGGAAAAAAAATCGATTTGATAGTGAAAAAATCTTAATTTTAGAATTTCAAACTACTGTGACTTGTCCGTTACTCTCTAGACCACTTTTCCATAGACTTCCCTATTCTCAGAAAATGACATATTCCTCATTTTTGCGCATGCTCCAAGAGACTGGTTTTATAAAAATTGGTGTGAAATGAAAAACGGAAGAGATGTTTGCATTTTATTAATAAAATAAGCGATTACCAATTTGAATGACCGTACCATCAAAAAATACAAACGTCTCGAATTAAAATATCAGTTTAAAATGATAACCGTAAAAAAAACGAAAGAAAAAACATCTAATGTATCAAAAAGGAAGACCTAGCGAAAAAATTCGCGAAATGCGGTTCCCTTACTCACTGCCTATCATCGTTCTGCTGGATAAATTCATCTAAAAGTGATGGTTTTCTAAAATGAATAGTGTTTCAAAAAATTTCGACAGACAAATTTGCTATTTTTTATTATTTTCACATCCGATTATTTTCAATTATGAAATGTTAAAGTTTTTCTAGATATAAGTTTATTTTTATTTTCTCGAGAACGAAGTTTGAAAAGAGAAAGTATTGTAATCGTCAAAACATTTGAACTCGAAATTTTTGGCTCGAGAGAACCTGACAAATACATTTTTAGAAATAAGTCCGTCTATTCTTGACCAAAATAACTCAAAAGGGCTTTGAACTATGCAAACGAAATATAGCACGTAATATTAACAATAAATTTGTTTATTCATATCAAATTTTGAATAAAATATATTCACAAGAACTATATCTGGCTGTCCGCGCAAGTGAACACAATCAGAACGGAAAGAGCTAGATAGAAAAGTAATACAAATATTTAGTATTCCATAGACCCACATAAAATTGCAAACCAAATGCGTCAAAGGACTGACTCTTTGTTGTTCTCATATTCGCCTGCTTGTAAAGGCTTATCTAAAAAAAATGCATCAATTTAGATAATTAAATTTGGTGTAGTATTTTCCTGTTAAATTGTAATTCAGCGTCAAATTGTAGCATAAATCAATAAAAGCACTTCAAAATGCATATTTTTCTTCACTATACTATGAAAAACAAAATATTCAATTGTCGGACTTGTAAAAAAACTTATCATGAATGGTTTTTCCCGAGGTTCATAACTTATATGTGATGGTGCATGGGAACAACGCTTATTAGCGAATATGCGAGAAAGAATCTAGGAGACCACTCATGTTGGTAAAAATCTTAGGTGATATGAGCAGTGAAATTCTGTATAAAAATATTTTCAAGTCTAAATCTTTAGAGAATTGTAAACTTAATGGCATAATTTTTCGCTTTAACATCTTCCATTAATTTTCATTTACCCTCTTGTTTTGAATCGGTTAAACATCTTTCATATCTTTTGCTTTCTAAGTCCTTTTTCTCCGGTAAAAATACGACTGGTAAAATAAAAAGTTAGTCTTGGCACCCCGAATTCTAAAAACTTCAGCTAAATATTTAATTTTATGAGTGAAAAAGAAACCCATGGGGGGTTAATGTTTATTGAATATGTGAATGTTTCGCAAGAACTTAATTTTTTTTTCTAAGGAAAGCCATTACAAACTATTACGTGTACCGATCGAGTTTAAAATCGATTCAGATTAAAACCATAGGCATTAAAATGGGAACACGATATACCAGAGTTCAATGTTTTTATTACTGATTAATCTGCAGTGATTTGGTAATAGCGAGGACCGAAGTCGCAACGTTCGTGAGCGTAGCTGATTAACATGACCACTAGACAAAAGTGATCACTCCTGACCAGAGGCTGTTATCTAGCTTATAAAGCTTCACCACAAATCCTTGAATATTCAGCTTTACAGACTATTTAATTCGAACGAACCAATACAAAATAAATAAATATACATCTTCTTAAAATGTCTTAGTGAATTTGAATATTTTATATACTAATGCTATACAATAATATCAAATCAACTCTACTTTAACCAACAGAGATATTTTGTAAACTATCCCCTTCAGAATTTAAAAAGGAATCTAGATACAATTTTTAATCATTATATTTCGACTTTAATATTGAAACAACAATAAACTAACTTCTGTCGAAATTTTCTGCAGGTAATCAAATATTCTGCTTTTAATGAATCCACATTCGTTAATTAAATTTCTGTAAACAATTCTTCGCATTTTTCTACACGAACACATTAATATCCATCATTTTCTCTCAATTTAAACTTTTAAAAAAAAGCTACTGTGGTCACATCACGCATTGAACTTTTATTCAAATGAAGTAACGTTTCTTTTTCTTTCAGTATTCTTAATTTAATTCTCATTAATGAGCCTTAAGCTTAACAGTGCAAACAAAATAATAAAATTTTCCAGCCTTCAACCTGGATTTATGAATCAAATTTTAAAACCCCTATTATTTCTATTTCATTTTATATTCAGGATTAAATATTGAGGCTGGAATTCACTTTAATAATTTGGAGAGAGAAAAAAATGGATATCAATTTGTCTAATTTAAACTTACTGTGAAAGCAAGTTTTTTAGAAATCAATAAACGAAATCGTTATATAGCAGATATGCCGTATTTCTTTTATTATATTTCGTGATCTTATGTTTATTATCTATGCTTTAAAATTCTTTCTATAAGACACAGTAAAAGCTTTATAGGTTTAATAGTTATTTATAAATCGCATTTTAAAGTTACAATCCGATTTTTAATATAACATTCCGAATTCAAATTTAAATACTTTGTATACATTACGATTGTCTGATAAAACATTTTAGCTTATCTGCATATACATAAGTCATTGTGGCACTCTATTTTGTATTATGTTCCACATCTCCTAAACAATTATGTCTAATTAACCAAATTTTGAAGAGAAGGAATATTGTCGATGTTTCAGAGTTCAAAACTTAAATATTCAGCTAATTAGTAATTAACTGAAATTTAATCTGATCAGGGAAAATAATTACAGAAGAAATAATTTTGAACCTATTTAAATCGATTTCAATTTCTATTTCTGCAGAATATTTCTTTCAATTGTTACCAATTTTTGTTAAAAATTAACGCATTAAAATTAATGTTAATTTTTAAAATTATTACCATTTTTAATTTAATATACATATTTTTATCGGGATTTTTCTTTCTAAGAAGCGATTTAACAATGCTAAAGAAAAGAAACAAGTGAATTGACCAAAGTGAGGAATGGTATTAAGTTATATTAACGTCGCGTTTTAAAACAACGCTAGGGCAATTTGGGCCTTGTAAATTTGAACAGTTGTCTGATGACGAGGACGACAAATGAGCTCGCAAATCAACACATTTATCACATTTTAAATATTTCGAATTTCATATTTTCTTTCTTTAATTCATTTTTGAATAATTTTTTTTTAATTGAAGTTTTACTTTTGAACCCGTTTATTTTTATTGGAATCTTTTTTAAAAGAGAAAAAATTAACACTGCAAGATTGAGTTATACATAGTGTCCCCTCCTTTTTCTAGGAAACTTCTGCACGTTTCAAAGTTTCTCCCCTTTTGACCTTTTATCCCTTAAAGTTTAATCTCAAAAAAGATACGCAAAAAAAGGAAATCATCCTAACAAATAAAAAGTAAAATAAAACCAATGTCAAGTTAAATTCTAAGAGTAAGCCTCATGTTAAAAAGCTAATACATAAATATTTATTTATTCCAAATAAAGAATTTTTAACATTTCTTTGACCCTTACTCTATATCTATAAATTATATCTTTTTGTAAATTTATGTTAACACCAAAATTTGAAACTCTCATTTGATTCTCCAGCATATCATTACAGTTATATTAAAGGATTCATATCTTGAGCAAATTACACTTATTTTAACCCATAATACACTGCATTACATTCCCGAACCTTCAATAAGCACTTTAACAGTTAAACTTAAGTATCCTTGCCATGGCAAAAAATATACTAACATAAAATATTTACCCTTAATGAAATAGAATTTTATTGATGTCAAAATCTTAATATTAATTTTAATTTCTTCAATTATATCAAAAATATATCTTTGGCTAATATTAAAAAACCCAAATAATTAAAACAATTATCATTTTAAAGTGGCCAAAAAAGTAAATAACAGTTGAATCTCAGGATCTGAAAACTTGTATTGCCTGGAACTCCTGAAAACTTATTAAAATCTTTTAAATATTGCAACAACATTTAATTACTCAAATTCTAATTAGTTGCAACAATAAGTAAAATATTGAGTCTTAGAGGCCTTTTAAATAAAAACAAATCAAGTTTATACATGGGAAGACAGAAAATTCCAGATTAAAAATTAGAAAATTGTTATTATTGTATGTTTCATAACACTGTAATAGAAAGAATCGAAAAACTTAACAGACGACTTACCTTGACTGGACACCGTCATTATTTTCAGGAGATAAATGGGCTGTATAAGTCAAACAGATTCAGGATTTCCATTCCGGTACATTATCCAGCCACCAAGTACGGATGCAATTGTTCTTAATAGAGACTCAGGAATTTTGGACATTGCAGGGGCACAAATAAAGCAACTGCAATCAGGTATTTCGTCTTCCAGCCGCTAACCAAGGATCTCAACTACATTGAGTCAAAGAACGATGGAAACTATAGATATTTAGGTACTTCGGGGACACGAGAGATTCAAACTCTTACTAAAAGGTATTTCCTCATCCAACCGCAAAGCATGGATGTCATTCTCATCAGGTGAAGAGGATGCAAGACCTTTTAGGCCTACTGTTCGGTAGACAGCCCTTCCGTAACATTATGGACTTGTTTCCATCTTTCAAAGAAATCGCATCAGTTCAATCCCAATTGTAGCTCTTCTCGGAATACAGGAAATAATCTTCTAACATATTAAAATCCTCTTTAACTTCAACATCTTTATTTGCACCACAGCCTTCATGTCGAAAAAGTGCACTTTTAACTAGAAAAATGTCTGTCATTTTATTCTTCTTCCTTTGTGTATCAGAGAGGGAAAAAAGGGCATCTCCCTTTTCTCTTAAAACTTGTGCAAAACCCTTATAAAAACTCCAATTCCGCCAACATAGCCAAATCTAAACTACCAATCATTAGTCAGCCAAAATGAATGAAAGGGTGATTGGAAGAAAAAGTCAAAAGGTTACCAGAAAAAATCAAATATAGCACATCAGTCTCCATTCAATCACGGCATAACAATTAAAAGGCCACCCCAGATTTCAGGTGTCCTAAATGCCAAAGTTCAAGTAAAAACTATGAAAAAGAATTTTCTTCTAACCAGTGAAGGTCCAAATTAATGAGAGAAAACAGAAACTGATGTGCCCGAGGAATGTTTACGGAAAAAAGACCCAAGGGGAGAGGTCAAAAGAAGAGAAATTTCCACATGTGCAGCTGTTTCCTATAAAAAAGGAGGAATCCTATATAGAGCTCAGTCTTGCAGAATTAACGTTTTCTCTTTTAAAAGATTCTAAGACGGTACTTATAAATTGGGTTCAAAGGTGAATTTTCGATTACAAAAATTTTATTCAAAAGTAAACTTAAGAAGAAATTATCAATACTAATAATTAATTAATACTAAATAATTAAAATCAGATAAAGGTGATTTTTATTAAAGTAAAATCATCATTTTACTTAGTCAATGTAGCACATACAAGCGCAGTTACTCATTACTGAATGACTAAAATCAATAAAATTCAGTATTTTATCTTTTGACTACAACTTTAATTCTGCATATTTTTTTTTGTTATTGTTTAGAAAAAAGGCGCTCAAAATACACTTTCACACGTTAGATTCAGCAAAAATACTATATTTACGACAGAGATCTATATTTTGTAACTGTTGTTCGCTAATACCATGCAAAGCATTTCCGGCCTTTCCCAAAAACCATTATTTTATGCGGGGAAAGGAGGAGGGGGGATTAGATCTTAATTGGAGATTATGACAGAAAGTTTCAGAGGCACCACTCGCACTATTAGGTTATTGTTTCTGCAGATAAACAGAAAAAACCCATAATTCTAAAACTTGTT
This sequence comes from Argiope bruennichi, assembly GCF_947563725.1. NCBI lineage: Eukaryota > Metazoa > Arthropoda > Arachnida > Araneae > Araneidae > Argiope > Argiope bruennichi. The sequence continues at coordinate 22,765,001 of NC_079151.1, read as the reverse complement.
TTTCTCTTATGCAAGAAAATTAATTTTTAAAAAGTTATTAAATTCTCAATGCTAATTTTTTTCAAGATCACAGTATAATAAAGATGAATAATTGGATACATGGAGGTGATAACTTATTCCCCTTATTTTTTAAAAACTACTGATTAATCCTTTGAGCACAGGTGCGGCATATATCTTGCGTCAGTAGATGTGTATTGTGTTGTGTATGTTAAGTTCTTTTTAATTAAGTGGATGAACTTGGAAGAAATAGGAGATTGGGATTTATAGCATCAATGGCTGTTATCCTGTTTCCAGATGAAGAGAGCAAAAAATTTATATCAATAAACACAAAAGCGTGTACACACACAAAAACAAATTGAAGTTTCAGTCAGTTAACAATTACAAATCAGTTCCTCTGACGCGATTTAGTCCATATTCAAGATTCTGAAGTTTCAGTGAAAAGCAGAGGTACAATCAGACGAATTCTCGCAACACGGAATGGTGTTAAAGAAAAGAAACAGAAAAAGACCTCAAAAAAATGTGGTGAATCAAATTAATAGATATTGAAGAGATTCAGTGCTTGAAGAGAAACTTGCAGATTGGTTTTGTTTGGTGTTATTTTACCCAAAACATTTTTGAAGCAGATATCTTGTATATCTATCTGTAGAAAAGTCCACAACTTGTCTCTATAATATGTGTATTTTTTTGCACGAGAGAATTATGTGTTCAACATCATTAATGCTTATTACATTCATGACAAAGGGGATCATTTTGGAGATTAAAACGAGGCAACAGTCCTGGTGTTATAATTGTTTTGCTGATTAGTTTGGTCAAAACAACATCTTCCCTCCAATTTTCGGACCTAGAAGATAGTTTTTCAATGTTAGAGATGTCTCTTAAGGCGATGAAATATTTACTGTTTCTATAATTATTGATTGTGATCTGATGTGACGTTTCTTTCAGACTTGAAATTATATCTTCAGGAGAGATCCATTCAATCCAAGGTGTATTTTCTTTAAATTCTTTGGTTAAGCGATCTGCAAGCTCGTTCAAGATTATATTCGAGTGACCAGGTACACATAGGAAGGATAATTTTTGGTTTAGTTTGATTAAAGTTTCAACTTTTGGGGCTATACGTTGAATACTATGTGGCGACTGGATGGAGATATTTTTCAACGATGTAGGCGTGGAGTAGCTATCTATAAGTATGAATCAGACAATCTTTCCCAGGAACAACGAGAACACCTAGTGCTTCAGCAATGGCTAAACTTTCTGCAGTAAAAATGGAATTGACAGTATGGATTCGAAATAGGAATTTTTGGATGGAAGAAAAACCAGCAATTGAGGTGTGCTGGAGTGTTTTGGATTCATCAGTAGCAATAATAAAATGATCAGGAAAGAAATTCCGAATGCATTCATTAAAGTAGTTATTAATTTCAATCAAAGGTAGATTTTTATTTTGAAATTTAAAATCCATAAGAAAAATTTCTAAGTGATTAAAGTTAGTCGATAGGTTTTCAAACAAGATGATAATTTGGGTGGTAGAGACATTTAAATTCTTAAGAATAAACGAAAAAGTGGAGGCTTTGTCGAAAAAAAATCATTTAGTCGAATGTCAAGTTGATTTTTACAATTTACTGAAAATATTGCTTCCATTTAGAGACATCTGAGTTTCATGAACGAGTGATTGCTGTTAATCAGATAGTCCAAACATTCTTAAGGTGGGTCTACATTCAGAGAGGGTTTGATCCCAAAAAGATCTCATATGAACTGAAAGAGTGGCGTAATTGCTTGACTCGAGAAGTACATACATAGTCTTACTGGATTTACATATGCTCATTGAATGCAAACATTAATATACTAAACAACTAACAAATTGGGTTGTAGTTCCAGTAAAGTACAAATGTTTATACTATAGATGCCAATAAAGCCAATAAATATTGACGAAAGTGGAAAGTCTCTCATCCTTTCTAATCTCTAATCTCTCTTCCGTTAGTTTCCATTGACTTCAAACCATATAGTTCGTCATGTCAAATATGTAAGCATATAAGATGCTTAATGGTAATTTCCATACTTCATCCTGACTCTAGAACAATATTCCACATTTTTGGAAGAATTTACACTTTTAAATGGCTCTTTATTTCTAATAATGTTAAATATTTTTTTGTATCGCAATTGATTTTTAAAAGTGAACCAGTAAGCTTATTATGTTACTAGCAGTCTTGCGTGTTTTGCAAAAATAAGTATGATATATTCTTCAATAAAGGTTAAGACGACGCAAAATTCAATACATGAGACTCTAGAATACGCATCAATATGAAACACAACAGAAGTAAAGTAGAAGTTGATACTTAAACCCAACATGGTGCAGATATTATTAGTGATGGCCAAAGAAACATACAGATGATTAATTGTGATAAATTTCTGTTGCTTGAATATTAGAGGCATGAGTACTTGTTCTGTAAGAATTCAAGGAAATATATAGATCGTGGACGCTTTGTTTATTTATTTATTTTATTTATTATTTATTTATTTATTGTTTTGAAAACTTGGGAGCTGTTCTCATGAGTCGTACTTCAATAACGCCTGTAAGATAATATCTGTCAGCAACAAGGGGCTGCCGTGGCCTGGTGGTAAGGCCTCGGAGGGTTTTAGGTTCGTGACCCTATTCCACCGAAGAACCGTCATGTAAGGGGGTCGGTTGCACGTTAAATCCGTCATGGCCAAACGTCCTCCCGCTGGTGTGGTGTGGAGAGGGGGGTGCCAGCTCCGGTGTCATCCTCGTCATCTGACCGCGGTTCAAAATCACGAGGTCCGTTCCAAAATAACACTAGTGTTGCTTCAAATGGGACGTTAATATAACCAAACCAATCGAAACTGTCAGCAACAAATCCTGCATACGGATATCGATATGTCTTTACAGGAAACATTCTAAGTAACTGGATCTCAAAGAAATAAAAATAAACATGCAAACGGTCCTCTGTCACTTTTTCGGTGTGTCAACTGTTTGTTTATAAAACAAATGTTGGCAATGTGAAACAAAGAGGTAAAGCATGAAGCGAAACGGGGATGATAAATGATGATGATTGAAGAATGTGTACCAATTTGTTCTCATTCATCAACTAAAAAGTCAATAAAAATTTTTATTCTCAATTTTGATACTTTTATAAGTTTTCAAATTTTATAAGATTTTTTTTAATTTTATATTATTATTTTTATGATACTTATTTGGTATCGTCCATTCGTTTTTCTGAGTGGGGGGGGGGAGTATTTAACCAATAAGAGTGGAATGAGTATCTGTGTCTATATATATATATCTATTTATAAAATAAATTTTACACTTGAACAAGAAATTATTTTTTGAACTTTTCGCATACAAATTATCGCTGAAAATTTTGGTATATATAAAAAATAAATAAATTTATATTTGATAAATGAAATAAAAATTTGAAAATAATATATATAAGTTCAACTATAGCGAGTAGAAATGTCTATATTTAGAACCCATTAATGATTTTGTAAAGTCTATACTCTTATTTTTTATTATTTACTATATATTTGTTAGGTCTATAACTATAAATTATTTTAGTATATGCTTCATATGTGAGAAAGTAAAAATCAATACTAATTTATTTATGAAGAATTGGCGCCATTTCCATTCAACTTTTCTGGACCCTTCTCTACGTACAGCCTTTTCTGCTACAGTTATGCTTTATTTCTGCAATTTATCTTCTCTAGCCTTCATTCTTTGTTTCTGTCTGGTCCTTAAAACTGTTTACTCAGGACTTAGTGTCATCTGTTGCAAGAGCAATAGTTATTCGTTGTGTAACATGAACCTTAAGCTTGAAAGGCTCTCATGTGCCTAATATCCATTTTATTGCTCCCGTTCTGTGACCTGGAGAGAAAAAGCAGGCAAAAGGGATAAATTCCGCTTTTGTAGTGGAAAAAAACAAGAACAAAATTGTTCTTAGCTAGGCAAAAGCATCTGAGAACTCTAATTTCAATAAAAGCTAGTCAAAGAAAATTTAGTTCATTATTATTGGATTTGCCAGTCGTTAAATTTTAGTTAAATGATTTATCAGGCAGTAAATGCTGCTTAAAAAACCACAAAGAAGGCCAATAAAAATAAATGAAAAAATGGATAATAAATTACAAAGAAATGTTAAAAAAACTGAATAAAATATACAAATTAATAATATGAATAAATTAAACAAAACTAAAATTGATGGGATTGAAAAAAGTTAGAAATATAAAATCGAGATAAAAAGCATAAAAAAAATTAATAAATGCAAATATAGTCAACAAAATAAATAAATTACAACGCACCCAAATAAATTTTTTTTCTTAGGATTGGGGAATATTATGTTCAATTTTATTTTTAGCGCTTTATATTAATTTATATTAAAGCTAAAACTACTGCTTTAAACAGCATCACGAGTAAATTAGGATGGATCGCATTTTCTCAGAAGACAGCATCTTATCCAGCAAATCCTTTTTAAATTTCCAAATTACAATTAACGGCAATTTTGCACTTATTTGTATGCAAATAAGTAAAACTGTGAAATATATTATTTTATTATTCTTTTTGACAATGTATTCAAATATTATATAAGAGTTTATTTATGAATTATAAGAATAATTATCATTTTATATCTAATTAAAACTATGGTATATCCGCGAAAAGATGAAATTTCAATGCGAATAAAAAACAAATTACTCACTCCAATGGATTGAGAAGTGATTGCGATCTTTCTTTATAAAAATAATACAATTTTATTCTTTTATTCTTTATTATTAAAATTTTTACCTTCATAAATTTTTTAATCTTTATACAACAATTTACTTTTAATGATTTATATATATATATATATATATGATTCACTTGGCAGGAACTCAAGATTCTTTATCAACCAGCCTGCTGGCTAAGAACGATGAGCAATTTGCTTCTAAAAAATTCATCAGTTAACTATATTAACAATGCTAGCTAAGAACAAACAGCAATTTGCTTCGAAAACAAGTATCGGTTTGCTACAACAATGGTAGATAAAAACAATGAGCAATTTGCTTCTAAAACAAGCAATGGCATACTATATTAACAATGCTAGCTAAAAACATTGAGCAATTTGCTTCTGAAGCAAGCACTAGTTTACTAGATTTTGAATAAGGGAGAGTTAGAGTTCATAATATTCTTCCCACTACACGCATTCCTCAAATATTCATTTATTTTAAATCCACTGGAAACTAGAACCCCGATGTTTTTTCATTAAGACCTGCCTTTTGATGTATATCATAGTTTTTGTGATTTATCATTGATAATTTACCTTATTTTCAAGGATATATAAATTTCAGCTCTTAGTACTTCCGAAACACTTAACTATAGTAAGTATTTGAAATACAATTCTAATTTTAATTTTTAGAACAATAGTGTAGATGTCGAATAGGTGGACAGAAAGGTGGGTCATTCACAAAATATACTATTCTCAGCACAAACTGTTTTCAATGACCAATCTATTTAACAAAATGGAAATTTTCCTTATATATCAGTTCTTCAAACATATTCGAGTAACAATTCCTAATCACTTCAGGACAATCAATATTTTCAATTTTTTTCTGACTTTCTTCTAAAGGATGCCGCTTTATTGCATGAAATTTACTTACAAATAACTACTTAGAATCATTAATTTCCTAGCATTTATTTGGGAAAAATAGCACTACCTATGTAGCCTAGTTTGTTGCACAATATTGTACAATATTGGGCGATATTACAATAAAATATTGTAATAAATATTGTACAATATTGAGCGATATTACAATAAAATATTGTAATAAATATTGTACAATATTGAGCGATATTACAATAACATATTGTAATAAATATTGTACAATATTGAGCGATATTATATCACTCAATATTATGCAATATTTTGACTATTGTTTAATATTGTACAAAGCATATATGTGCCACTAGGGTAAATAATCCCTTAACAATCGTACCGAGTATTCAATCCTGAACAGGGAATTCAGACAATGGCCGAAAATGTTTCCGGTAATGCCTCTCTTCCCATCCAGTTTAACTGCGTTATGCTTACATAAAAATAGCAGAAGAAACATTTTTCGATCGATAGTTTTCTATTGTGATCACAGATCCGCTGAAAGTGACTCTTGAGAATTGAAACTCTCTCTGAGCTTTTAAAATGGCTGCTAAGATCTGTCGTCTCTCGGGAGCAATAACCAAGACAAATTTGGAATGGGAAGAACTTTCTTCAATTAAAGACAGCAACAAATGCTTCTTCTTATTTAGGTCTAACATGAGTTTGGACTAAAAAAATTGAATTGTATATCGTTTTTTTTTTCAGAAAGATAATTAAAGGAAACAGAAGATTTACTAAATTTTTTCGTATCAGAAAACAAAAGAAAATAAATTATTTGGAAATCTATTGTTTATTAAGAATTTTGAGAGTCATATTTTTTTTTCGTGACAGTCTCCCGATATGAGTGTTCCGACAGATACTTGCAGCTGCATGAGGATTTTTATTTTCTCATATACGAAATACACAATAAGAAATTATTGAAAATATGAAATAATTTAGCTATAAGATTTTGACAATCTCTACTTATCAAGTCGAAAACAAGAAAAATATCATCCTTCAATTTGTGAATCTAATGGCTGAAATATCGAATGAGTCAAATGAAGTGCGTGAGGTGAATTAGGTGCGTGGTCTTTATATCAAAATATACATATCATATTTTGAATAATATCCATCCGTGGAAATGTTTATTTGATTGCATTTAAACATGATAGCTCATCAGCTAAATAAATGAAAATTTGGCATACAGTTTTATCAAGACTGTATGAGTGTTTTGACGGATATTTGTTGCTGCATGAGGATTCTTATTTTTTCATATACGAAATACTAGACAGTAAGAAATAATCGAATGAAAAGCTTTAACCGCGAGATTTTGATTAATCTCCACTTATCGAGTCCAAAACAAGAAAAATATCATCCTTCAATTTGTGAATCCAATAGCTCAAAAATCGAATGAACCAAATTTGGTACGTCGTCTTTATACCAAAATTGTATAAAGGTATATTTTAAACAACATCTATCAGTGGAAATGTTCATCTGATTACATTTAAATACGATAGATCAAAAGCGCAGGTAGCAAAATAAATGGAAATTTGGCATACAACTGTATCTATAAATTGTGTAAACAATTAAAAATTTAATCTAAACTAAACTCGTTTTTGGTTTGTCTGTATCTATTCGCTTATATGTAACTGCATTAACTGAAAGTATGAACATAGGAATTTTAGTATGCTACTTATACATCATGATTTTTGATAATGATCAAATTGTCTTATCGTTAGAAAGAGATACTATTCCAGAATGCACACTCGATATCTTCTCAATACTGTGATGTACTATTATGGTGCTATTCCAATAAGACGTAGAAATCCCCCCCTGAGATTAATTGCTGGTTTTCCAAATTACTTATAGATTATTTGTGGAAGGATTATTTAATTGTGGTCAGATGGTGAGAACGTCGCCTTTATCGGATGGTATTTATTAAAGCTTGAGCGTTCGTGATGTTCACGATCTTGCTAAAAGCATACAATCTCAAAGGGTGGAACGGATTAACAACGTTATTACAGAATATGCAAGAAATGTTCGGGAAGACCCCTCCCACTGGTTCCTGGTTTCTGCTCTATTAAACCGTTTTATTTTAATTTTATTTTTTAAAAATCAGGTTTTTATATTTAATCTGGAAGAACCGCGCTTATTGCAGTTCATATAATATTTAAATTTTTCGAAATATCTCTTGTTATAAATATTTTATTCAAATCCAAATAATTAATTATCTTGATAGAAGTAGTGAACTAGTTTAATGGTGTATTTTTAAAGCATGTGATCAATGTTACCGAGAACCAACAAAGTAAAGCATGCATTAAAATTTGTTAGTTGAAACAGTTAAAATGCTAGAAATTTAGTATCTAATATTTAAATGCAAGAATATTTGTTTTAAATAAACTTGAATTTTACTTCCTTTTTTCCGAAAAATCTCATTCATAGCTGATGAGCTATAACTGTAAACAAGAGAAAAAATATATAATAGTAAAACAAAAAAAATGGTAGGTATTATTAGAAATATAATACATGAAAAATAAAGTATAAAACTGAAATTGTTTATAACCATTCGAATTCATCAAATTTTGGTGCAGTTCCTCATTAAAAATTACCAAGCATCATGAAACAAAAAATGGTTTACATTCTGGGATAGCAACAAAGATATGTTTGTATTAATAATAGAAACAATGAGCTCAAATTTTATTTTATTAATAATAAAAATAAGTTTGAAATTCAAGAAAAACAAATTTCTTCTTCAAATTTTCTCATCCCAAAGATTTTAAGAATTGCATTCACCTCAAAAACTAATCAATAATCTTTTTCATCACATCACAAAAACAAAACAAAAAATAGTTTTATTAATAGATACAAATTAGCCATAATGTTCTGAAGAAAGCACAAAAGTACGTTATTTATGGGTAAGTATGTACAAAAAAATAATTTACTGATTTTCAGAATATTAGTTCGAAGATACAATTCATCATTTAAACATTGTAAAGAATTACTTACCTTATTCACGGTTATCTAAAATTTTATATTTTAATTTTGCAAAGAACTATTATTTTAATTGGCGAAGGAAAATTCTCAAAATTAATTGCAATCGTCATTAAAAAAGCATATTCTGCAAATGCCGCTTTCAAATTCTCGGTTTTTAGTTTCCTCTGCGAATTCCAAAAATATACGTACTTTCCCACGTATATGTAAGTTTCGAATTTTTAAAATAAAAGATAGCATCTTAATTAATTTATTTTTTGTAATAATCAAAATCCTATGCTACTAGAAATAATTGCCCAAAGAGAGCTAAAACAAATAAATATGTTTTGTGCAATTAAGAATATAATTAATTCACATTTGCCATTGGTATTTATTTAATTAAGGAATAATATTTCATAGCAATTTTTATATCAATTAGCATAATTTCTTCTATAAGTTAAAATATTAAATATCAGATGCAAAAAGCCTTAAAATTTAATGACTTATCGATTCGAGAAAAATTTCATGACCAGTAATTAAGTTTTGAAATTAATTTAAATTGAGATGATTTCAGTTTTTAAATGGCCATCTAGTTTTGTTTATGTCCGCTCAATCAACTATTGTGATCTCTTTTAATGATGAGAACATAAATAATAATTTTTTTAACAGCTAATTTCTCGGAACTGAGAAGGATTTTTTTTCAGAAATGAAAGTAAATTATTCGAATAATTAATAAATATTGTTTTTTACATTAATTAATCAAATTCTATGAAAAAAAGAACGAAGTAATTTCTAATTTAAAGTAAATAAAATTGTTTTTCTGATGTATTAAACCTCTATTTCACTAAAATATTTTTCAACTTTTCTATTTTTAGGTTTTTTACATTCATGCAGCAATCAGACGTAATATATGTCGAAGACTTATATTTAAAAGAATCATCCTTTTTTAAAGAATATTCATCATCAAGAAAGAAAGATATTTAAAAGAATCATCAAATCATCAGCACGAGCATATTTCTTTACTTAAAAGTGAAATTACATAAATTAAGGCAGGAATTCGATTATTTGTCTTAATGAACGAAATATTCTAAAAAATTAAATAATATCTCGCTAACCGAGACATTTTCTGTGATTTTCCATCAGATATTTCCACCTAGCGTGTTACGCTTATAATAATTTTTAAACATTTATTTCATTTGAATCGTTTTATCGAGACACAGACAAAATACTGTACATTTTTATATTCTCGACTATTCTAAACTACTTCAATAATTTCAGAATTTTAGTATCACTTATTTATTAGTTAAATTGAATTTTGATTAATTAATTAAGTTAAATTTGATGAATTTTGATTCACCTAATAGTCAATTTGAGAATAAGTAGTTCAGCAAATAATATATAAAAAAGTTATAATAAAACATTTCTGGGACTTAGTGCACTAATAAATATGTATTTTGAAAACTTATTTTTATTTACTTATGTATTACTCTTTGAGTTATTGCATATGATGAATGCCACCATACTTTTTCTAGTCTGTTAAGCTTCCAAAACCAAGATAATAAAGCACTAAAAATAGGCTCACATACAACTTTCGCAGAAATTCAATTGATAATTTATCAAATATTTTTCGGAAAAAGATAAACTTTCATATAAATTTCTTAATGTCTCTTTAAATAAATTTAGAATAAAAATTTGACATCGATTTCTACATAAAAAAAAACATAATATTTCCCTTTTAGAAAAGTGTTCGCAATTATTAGAAATGCCAAAGAAATTAAAAATGCATGTCCCCGAAAATTATTTTTATTGTTCTTCAAAAGTGACTTTTCTTCAGTGAATTCCAAACAATTTAGTTTTTTTTAAACTTTATTTATTGTAGAGCCATGGGGCGAATGGCAGAGTAGACGAAAGTTGGTCAGAAAACATTTTCGAAATCAAAATGCTTCTCAGAGACGTTGCTCACAACAATAGATCACTGCCTCCGGTGGAAAACTTAAAATCCACCAAACTTGTAAATTCTTTTTCTTTCAGTGACAGAAAACGAGATTTGGAGATATGAAAGAAAGGGGGAAATACCATAAATTGAAATAAAATGAAAGCCCTTCCAAGAGAGGGTCCTTCCCACAGAGAATAGACGCTGGATGCGACTTCTATAAATATGATTTATTGCTTTAAAGTATGATATTTGTCACGCACTGCTAAATTTTCTTTTGACAATAAATTTTAAACAGTGTTTTTGGATGAAAAATTAATTTAAATGTTTTTATATATCAAAATGAAAGTATTCATTTCATAGAATAGAAGTATTCATTTCGTTGAATAGATACATTCGTAAATTTTCTATATTTCTCTTTATTTTTTCTTATCTCATTTCTATTTGCTTGCTTTTGTTGATTTTCTTCCTTTCTTACATAATAATTTTTACATATTTTTTTTTTGCTAATTATCTTTAAAAAGTAAGCATTCTAGTTTAATAATTAATGCAAATTAACACTATTGAGTTTAGATGCATTTAAAATCACTTTCCCAGCCACAAAGCAAATTTTTTTCAACAAGTGTCATACATTGATTGTTCCTAATGTTTAACTTAATAAGCTTTCATCTACCATACATGTATTATTATTAATTTAAATATCTAAATGAAATGTATATTTTTATTATACAGTGAAATGTAATTTTTTTCTCTTTATTGATCAATATATTATTTAAAACTTCCTATTTATAGTTTCAGTTTCAAAATTCTCCTATAAATAATCAGCTTCATTATATATTTTGGATTAAATTATGTAGTCTAAATCTCATATTTTATTTGATTTATTATGTATTTCAATTAAACTTTTTGACTATCTGTTGCAGTTATAGTTACAGTTCTGTTTAATTAAATGTGCAATTTTATCAAACGAAAAACATTATTTAATGGTTGTTATGTTAAATTTAATTATTTTTATAAATATTCTTTCGATTCTTTCATGTTATTGTTTATTGTATTTCGTAGAGCTTTTAATTTTAGTTTCCAAATCAGTTTTTTAAATAATTATTTTTCTTCACTTTTGTATGCATATCTAATAGAAAAAATATCTTCGCATTTAATTTGGAAAATAATCGTGTAATAAATTGAATTTTGTTATACTGTTCATAACCAAAATTATACTAAACATTTTAGATTTACAGTAAAGAACTATATTTAATGTATTTATAAAATATCATGCAGAATAAAATCAAACAAAATTCGACATTAATTAAATAATAATTCGTCGTTAATTGAATAATAAAAATACTAATTAATAATACATTAATTGATTCTAAAAATATTATCATTACAATTTTTTTCAGTAAAGTTTACATCACAATATATGTATTTGGAAGTTATTTAAAATTATTCTTATATACATTCCACTACTAATAAATTATTGAAATGTAAGTAAATAGGAGATGCTATATGCCGGGATAGCCTGGTTGGTAGGGCATTGGACTCGCATCCCTTCGGTTGTGAGTTCGAATCCCGCCGACCGAAGACTCTCCGTTTGTGTGGTGGCTGGTGCACGTATAAATCTGTTATAGTCCAAAGTGATACTAGTGGGGGTACTGGTTCAGAGGTGATGGTTCTCTGATTCAGGTCTAAATTACGATCTGTGAATGAAATACATGAATGAAGTCCGCCCCGTAAAAATGGTTGCGACGCGTGAGTAGCTACGTCGCACCCTTGGTCCTAGCTGGCACTATTGAAAAAACAAGAGACGCTCACTCGGCTTAAATCGCTGATAGATAACTGTCCGCGGGCTTGTAAAGTGCTATACGTTCCAATACAACAACAACACAGTTCTTGCTCTGAAATATGAGTCATTTTAAAGCGACAAGTGATACTGGTTGTCAACTTGTGTAATCTATACTAATAATAAGAATGAATGTGTGTGTACGTGTTAAATCTCTATAGGCAAGAACATTAAATCTAGAGCAGCTACACTTGTTACGTATATACAAGGTGTCCGAAAAAACATGACTACAATTTTAAAAATTAATTTAAACTATTTTCACTCTGTTCCATAAAGAGAAGATTAAAGTTGTTTTTTTTTAAGGAAATGTAAACTAAATCGTGCAACATCAACATTTTGCATTATTTTCGTTTCAAAATGGCTTCACCGCAAGAGCGAGAGCAAGTAGCAGCACGATATATTGAATTTAAATCTGCAACATAGGAACAGCTTAAATTTCGGACTACCTACAATGGAATTCCACCTTCAAGATCCACAATTTATAAGTGACATGAAGCATTTATGACTACAGGTCGCATGCTGTCAAAAGGAAAATCTGGCCGCCGTAGCAGAGGCTGCGAAGACATTGCACAAATGGAAGAATCCTTTCGTCGTAAATTGATTTGCGACGAAAGGACTCGGCCAGACAAAGATCAATTGTGTATGATGTAATGCATCAAAGGTTACAGTTTTATACTTACAAACTTTGATTGTTGCGTTATTTAAACTTTAATTATAAACCTCGATGTCGAACATTTGCAGAAGAAATGTTACAAAAAACAGGAAGGTGTTTAAAATATTTTATACAGTGTGTAAGATTTTCAAATAAGGCAACGTTTGACGTATCAGGTATTATTAGCCGACAGGGTGTTTAAATACTGGGAATGCGTTTTGGCAGTAATAGAGATCTTGGTGATTTTATAATTAATTATTTTTATCCTACGTTTTTTTTTATAATATTTGAATACGTTGAGACTGTTGTTATTAGTAATTTATCTTTTTTACCTTTTCTCATGTATGCTTATCCAAAATGTCATTAGATGAAACTGCAGTTAAAACAAATATCGAGTGATTAATGAATGAATGTACCTTCCTTCAAAAACTTTTCGATACTTATTAACGGACATATATAATATTTATTATTCTTCATATTTATGAATAGATCCTTCTCTAAATGAAGTGAATAGATCATTCTCTAAATAGATCCTTTTTTTTCATTTGAGTACATAAAATTTAAGTAATATTCATTCTTTCACGTTTTTTATGTAATGTTTGAATATGTAATAATTACCTGAATTTTACTTCCAAAAAATTTAGTTAACATAGCTGAGGAAAACTACATTTTTACATATTCAATCTGCTTCTAAGTTTTGCAAATTAATATAGGTATATTATATTAGATATAAAAATTCTCGTGTGTTTTCCTGAAATGAAAATCTTTTTAATGTAGTAATACTTTAAAAAAAATGGTTACTTTTTTTTCTAACAGAATAGTAAAACAGTTTATTTTTAATACTTTTTTATTATAATACGCTAGATTCTTGTTTGTTCGGAAATCGAAGGAAGAAAATATTGATCAAACACATTGATATTCTATACTGGATGCTGATTGCTTCGTTAGTTTATGAAATTCAATTCTTATTTCGAATGTAACAAAAGCCTTTGTTTCAGTTTCATTTTGAATAAAATATGTTTTTTTTTATATAACATTGAAATATTTTCTTCCATTTTTTATATTGATGTTATATCGAATGAATTTTTGAATAAAATTGATCATTCTTTTTATTTTTTGAAGCATTGTTCTTTTTCAGAATGAAAACTTCATTCGACCATTTTATATTTTTTTAAAAGTATTTTTTTTCTAGATTATGGATTTAAATTCCCCAGTATTTCCCAAGACATAAATGTCAATGAAAATAAAATAATAACTTACCTTCATAATTTTCATGATTTTCCTGAGCAGAAATTATTATTATTAATTCATAAAAATTTCTTGTATACTCTATCAAATGTATCTGAACTCTATGCGTTTTTTCAACAGCTAATTATCAAAAATGAAAAACAAAATTTTCAATCGTTAGGAAAATGCACTCTAAAAATGCGTATAAATTTTATTAATGTAAGGGATCATTATCATATTAATATAATATTACAGCTTCTTCTAATAACAAACGTTTTTTGGAATGGAAATTAAAATAATTTAGAATAAATGAGAAAGAATGGGAAAAAAATTGGCTATTTCCGAAAAAGTTCGAATTAAATTATGTTGGAAATTCTTGTTTCCTAATACTAAATAGTAAAAGATGTCGGGTTTTCACAGAAAAATCTCTGTATATTAATATCTATTATAATAATTATTTATTTTCAATTAACTACTAATTAATAAATTGCACATAAAATATTAAATGCACTAAAAAGTATGTCTTTTCTAATTTAAATTTCATCTATAATTTAAATTAATTATTATAATTTATAATTTTAATTAATTATTGGAATTATACATTAACAGTTATTGAATAAAAGCATATAAAAATTTTGGAACGAATTAGAAATTCAAAAACAGAAACATTGTTTCCAAAATTTCGGTTCAGTAACTTCGTTACTCTAAAGAATCTGGAATGCTACCATTTTCATTGTTTTCGGTACGGGGAAGAGGTAAGGTTGCCGCAATTAAACAATTGGTTAGATGAAAAAAAATTTCTTGTTAACAAGAAACGCAAAATAAATTAGAATTTTTAAATGTTACTTTAGAGTTAGACTAATTATTAAATATTGATATAGCTTTTTTACTGGCAAAATAATTATTTATTGTTTTTTACATATATTAATCTGAATAGAGATGTCAAAAGTTCAATGAATTTCTTGATCTATAAAAAAACAATATAAGTAAGATATTGAAAAATTAATTAAATAAAATACGAATGAAAACAATATGATTAAATAAAATACGAAAGAAAACAATATGATTAAATAAAAATATGAAAGAATGAAATAAAATAACAAATCTTTAACAGGGTTAATTAATGGCATCAGATTTTAACAAGGTGTCATTTTTTGAATATAGAAAAGAGACAAAGATATATAAACTTATTATTTTTTTACTTTTATTATAAATCAATCCAACGTAAATGCTGCATGAAATTTTGTCAGATTTGACTATAAATTTCATTTTATATAAACCTAATCATAAAAATTATATTTCATATATACTTTAATGAAAATTACGTTTAATGCATAAAAATTACTTCTGAAAAATCATAGAATTATCATTTTTCAACAACTCTAAAAATAATTTTTATAAAATCCTTTTAATTCTTATTAAGTATTTAAGTTTTTTTCTTGATTTTTGATTATATTTTTAATCAAACACGAATAATGAAATGTAAATGTATCAATCTTAACTAAATACGGTACGAATTAGAAGCGAAATTAAATTTGATATTTTAAAGGTTTATTTTTGTATAAGGAAATTAATATAAATAACTATTAGTAATTATTTTTATATGTTTTTCAATGCTTTTCTCCGTAAATGGAAATAAAATAAAAAATATAAGTATATAATTATTGATATTTTGACAAATGGTTTGCCCCACATATTTCGGCGAATGACATTTTAAGAACTACTGGAAAGTTCAAAGTTCAATATCGATTCAACTAATGCAATATAAAAAGTAAAAAGAAATTTTATAAGAATGATTTATTCTCGGTATTTATGTATGTTTTGACAACCCATGGACATTTTTTCTTTTATATATTTGATTCTAATAATCTAAAATTTGTTGTTGATGTTGTTACTTATAGCACTTTTACAAACCCTCTGACGAACTGTCAGTGATTTAAACCGAGTGTGCAGAAGCTTCTGAGGGCCAAGGCTCCTGAATACCCGAGAGCAGAAGTCTAACTTTCAACTCACGGGAAGATGACACACACACACGCGTTCGCGTGCACAACCCCTTTTTACGGGAGGGGGGGGGGAGTTGTCTTTCACACACTTCACAGATAGAGCACAGGATAGAGAACACTCACGCCCGAACCAGGACTCCAACCCGGGTAACCCAAATCACGAGGAATATGCGCTACCCCTAGGCCAGGTCGCCGGAGAACAAAAGCTTCATATTAGGAGAGTTTGAGTATGAAAAAATTTACGAAAAGAAACTTTTAAGACTACTATAGGAAAATTTGATGTTGGTATAAAAACGGTATGAAGAAGATTCCTGATGGACAGTACATTTTCTTTAATTAAAATAGGAGGCATTATGAAATTTTATTTCGTATTGGTATTTGTAACTTACGAGAAGTAAGAAATGTCCAAATATATTTTCGAAGTACAGTAACTCTGAGAAATCAGGTAAGCTTAACACAGTGTATCTTTGTTCAGTTACTGCTCATGAAAAAAGGTGAAATATATTTATATTTATATCATATGTGTTTACAAAAATTGCAGTTAACAGTCAAAGCGAAATTAACAATAAAAATCCTAAAATATGTTCATTTTTTGTTCTAAATTCGTATCTTTAAATAAAAACTTTTTTATTTATACAAAAATTAATCAATGCCTTATAATTTTTTTTAATTTGCAATATTTTTTTAAACATTCTATTGAACACCTTCTCTACATAAAATGTACCCAAATTTCATTAAATATTGAAATTCTGTAAACTTACGAAAACAAACCCTCCCACCTAAATTTGACATTAAAAATTCAGCTGGAATAAATCCATTTTTATGTCATGGAAACTTTTATCATTTATAAAAATTCAAATCCCCTCTCCGTTGTCAGTGATAAATAGCCACATTCTCGGCCTCTCAACGTTTTTTTTTTATAAATTTAAGCAAAAAAAAATATCTGAGATATTTCTTTTACGCCCAATTCATTTCATCTGAATGATAACAGCTTGGAAACTGGAGTTACGTTTTCAAGTTTTCTTTTTTGAATATGGATTCGGAAAGAAAGGGATATAATGTTTTGTTATACTCTTTACTTTCATAGAATTATCTGAAATTGTTAGTTTTAAATTGTTTAATAAGGTATAAAAATTCTCTTTAAAAAATTAATGAAGCAAGATAATTATATGTATTGAAAAAAATACATTAATTATGAAATATTTTTAATGCAATTAACGCTCTAAACAATGATTTCATATTTACTACGATATGATATTCTTTTCTTTTCTAAGTTCATAATTTGTGAAGGTTAAAATTCATCATTGTTTATATTTGGTCTAAAATTCATATCTTAGAAGATAAAAACCATATAAAATAAAAACCATATAAGATAAGAATCATATAAGATAAGAAAAGTTAGAATTAAGCAAAGCCAGGTACATATTGTGTCAATGATCGCTATTTCTAAACTAATCCCTATTTAATTAAATTAATTCATGATAGTACCTATGGGCAAAAGCCAGATTTTACATGTCAAAGTCTTGTATTTTTAAAAGAAGCATATTATAAGTGAATCATTTCAAGTTACTTCGAAAATTATAATTTTTTTGCTTTCTGTTAGCAAAACAAAAAAAAATTAGCATGCATTTATTTTTGAATATTTTACAAACAATCATGGCTCAAAAGAAAATAATAGCAAAAGAAGTTAAACTCTCTTTTACTAGTATACTGAAAAATAGAGTTTGATGCTTGCTATTATACAAATAAATCGTATTTCCAAAAGCACTTTTATTTCTAACACTTATTTATGGTTTTTAGTTTTTAAAATATTTCATAATCATCAGTTTTGTGTAATTTTGAAAATAATTTTTTTTAACCCTCCTGGCGGCGGCTTTCAGATTGCAATCCTTACCGAAAGCGGCACGCCGGAATAACAGGTTCAACCTTAAAAATGTCGCGGTTTGGTCAAAAGGATTGCTTTCCCCTTTTGCGGTCAGTTCAGCGCTGCAGGTGGGAAGTGATTAGCAAATTTCATGCTGTGAGTAGCAGGTGTTTTTTATCGTAGTCTTTCGATTTCTAAGAGCATTTTTCTTTCAGTGCTTAGGAAGAGATTGACAATAACATCGATTGAAAATGCGAAAATTTGATTTATTTTTTTAGAGGTTTTTCGATTATTTTATAAAACAATCCATAAAATTTATGTTAGGAATAAGTTATTATCATGTTTATTTTGATACTAGTCTGGTTTTTATAAAATGAAAGTCCTCGTCTAATATTTTTTTCATTGCAATATGTTTCGCAAATTATTTTATTCCGTAGTACTGTGAAATTATTTCTCGACATTACCTGCAAGTGATTTAATTTTTTTAAAAAACCCTTTCAGTGCATTGCCAATTTATTTTAATATTTTAAAATGCGTGTTTAAAACATTAATTGTGATAAATAACATTACGTTATAATTTTGTTTCTTCAGTATTCAAAAAAATAATTGTGTAATTAGGGAATTTCATGCAATGTTTCACTTTCAAATATATCGATTTTCAGTATTTATCTGCATGATTAAAATTTTATAATTAAATATACTGTACAACATTTAATTGGCCAGTTATTCAGTAATGCTGAAATAACGGGTCGATGCGCCTTATGACTGTAACAAATAAAAATAATTGTCAAAATATTTCTTTGTAATATTCATGATACAAATTTGGCCTGGAAAAATGACTCAAATAATACAGATTATTTAGACTCATAATTAACCATTTGCAACTGGAATTTTTTGAATACCAGCAAATCAAGTTCCTACAGAATATTAAGTACTGTTTTAAAATAAATTACAGTTTTTGAAAAATCTCAGTTCTAAGTTTTTCGTGTTAGAATCAAAGCTCTTACTATTTTGCAATCGGATAACGACAAACCGTGGGGTAAACGAATCATTAAAAAGAAAAATCTGAATTTAAAAGCTTTGCAAATACAGTTGCATTGATCTTTTTTACTTATTACTTTTACATTATTTATTGCTTTTGGTGATCAGCACATGTGTTACTTCGAGATTACTAGCCAATATAAAATTTTTAATTAAATGTTTTCTTCAGCAAAACATCTTGAAATTTCAAATTTTGATAGTCATATAATTCATACTATTGCAGACTCATTGTACCATTCTGTATTGCAGATTTTTTTTTAATTTTCTGTCAGCTCCTTGACAGTAATTCCTTAATTTAAAACGGGAGTGAATAAACTTCAATTAATGCAAAACCTTTTTTGTTGAAACCAATCAGGCTTATTAAATTTTTAAATACAGGGAATAGAATCATTCAGCAATAAAGTTTTATGTATATACTGAATATTTCTTTTTAATTTTTGAAATGATTTTGAATAATCTGTTATTCAATAAAAATTTCCAAAAATTCCTTCTTATTCTGTAATAATTTTGAAAGTTATGATGGAATACACTTCAAAATCTCATTTTATTTTTAATTCATAATTTTTAAAAATTTTCAGAAAAAAAAAAGAAAAAAAAACATTTTACACGTTTTCATTTTCTAAGATGCATATTCCACTAAGATATATATAGAAGATCTAATAGACGCCACGCACAAACATTCGTCTAAGGTTATAATAAAGATGGACAAGTGTGTGTGTTATTACTTGTCTGGTTGTATTGGTACTTTTCAGACCAGACAATTTGAAATAGAATTACCAAAATCTGCATCTACATACATTGGACAGTGGGAATCATTTCTTTAAAATTTTAACTAACCCTTTCAAGGGACAGGGGAAGTATGCTCATCACCAAATTCCACAATTTTTGAATAAAGTTATATAAGTTGGCATAAATTCTTACTAATTTTTCAGTAAGGTTTCAATTGTAGGTTAGAGGTTTCAATTGTTTATCTCAAATAAAATGAAGTGTCTTGATTTATTTCTTAGTTATTAATTGGAAAAATTAATTAATAAATCAGATTAAACTCATCTAATAAGTTGAATGAATTACTTTTTCTAGGCCAATCTTAATTTTAAAAACATTTTACTCCAACATGACTAGGAAAAAAAGGGCCTTTAAAGGGTTAATAAAAATTATTAAAATTTTAAAGTTCCTTCGAAAATATCACAGTAGAAAAATAATTTGTACATTAAATGTGAATTCAAATTTTTTCCCCCACTTTTAATTAAATTAAAAATATTTTAAAAATATATTTTATTTTTGAATTGAAACTAAACGTTTTCATTGTTATCCTTATATTTCATTCCGGCTTTTTACCCATTGATGATGATTTAGTTAAAAGATTAAAAATTAAGCTAAAAGCAAAGGGGTAAAAATTTCTTTACTGAAATACAAATAAACCATGTGGCTGAAGAGAATGCTACATAATTAGCATCTCAATAAATAAGACACTAAAAGTTCAAGATCTTAATTTTACCTCAAAGAATGATTTTTCTTGGTGATACATTCAAATGTATAAATGACACATTGTATAAATTATATTAGAATAATTTCGTATTTTATCGCTGATAAATGGTAAAATTTTAAATAATTTTTAATTAACAGAAGTTTTAATTAAAATTTTGAAAATTTCCTCTCGAGGTGAACGTTAACAGTTTTCAAATTATTTAATGGCGAAGTGCGTTCGCTCTAAGTCAAACAGTTTGATCTGGAGATCGCCAATACGAACATTCATATTCATTATAATTAGAGATATTCGCTACTTTAATAGAAATATTCGCAAGCGACTTTCATGTCTGACACCGTTGTTCAGACTAGTTCTGTTTTTAAAAAATGAAAATGTGAGGCTAAAGGTTATTAAGAATAAAGAATTTCAAACTACATGGAAGTGGGAGTTTCCGAATTTTTTTTACTCTCGTGATCAAAAATAAAATAAAACAAAGATCATATCCCGTCTTGTTTGTTAAAAATCACATCCAGTGAACTCGAACTGACCAAACAGGAGAAGAAAATAGTCTAAATGCCAGTTGTACGCATTAAAAATTTTTTAAATGCTAACATATGAGATAAAATTAGATCAAGGAGTTAAAATAATGGAACAATTTTAAAATTATTTATTCTCACATTTAACTCACACATTCACTCACTTTCAAGTGGATTAAAATTCGTGGATTAAATTACTCAGCATTAAGAGTAAAAATATCAATATAAACCACTTTCATATAAACAGAATCGTGCGATGTATATATAAGATTGTACAGTGAAATAAGATTAATATTTCGATACAAAAAATAGAACCTTTAAATACTGCGCTTATATTAACTTTGAAAATATTATTAAAAACCAGAGGAAAAATATAAAAACAATGAAACTTATATCTCTACAATGCTTACATTTTTGTTCGAATTCGTCAGTGTGAAATTCTATAAGGTTTAAAGAATGAAACCAATATTCAATTTTCATATATAGTTTATTACGTTATAAAAATAAGGATTTAATGTAACGAATACTAATCTTTCCGAAAAATCGCACTTTAATATATTGGTTCTATATATCTCCCCGTTTTGAAATACACTTATTAATGAACACTAAAAAAAATAATTCATTAAAAGTTAAAAAGTTTCGTTCGTTAAGTAAATTCTGTAAATACGTTTAGTGTCTTATTTCCAAAAATAAGTTGCATAAGCAATGTCAATTCTAAAATCCTTAAATGAAAGCACGCTATAAAAAAGAAACTTGTCAAATTTTAATTATATATTTTTTATTTATTTTTTACATTAACTATTTTCTTATGCTAGAAAGCTTTAAAATCTTATGTTTCAAATTATTAATAATAATACGTTTATGTATGTATTCATTCCAGGTATATATTTTCATACTTTCAATTTTATTCTCGTTATTTAAATTTCATTTTGGATACGTAATTATTATCAAAATCTCAAAAGTAACGAACGCCTCAGAACGTAAGCGAGATTTTAAAATGCTTAAAAGGGCGCGAGCAGGAAGACATCAATCATATCGTCCACTGATAACGATTCACTTTTCCTTATCTCACATTCCCTTCTCATTATCTCACAGCTTGAGATTGGGGGTAGGGAAAAGCTGGAACCCGTAAAAATACGGGCAGTGACAGTTTTAAGGGAGTTTTTGTTTCCGTCTATAGACGGGTCCGCCGTTTTGAAGGGAGAAAAGATTCCGTCTTTTTCCGGGGTTGCCGCTTGGAGGGTTAATTGCACTGCATAATACAATCTGCTATACAAAATAATAATTAATATAGTATTGAAAACTAGGCTCTCAAATTATTACAGTTCGTAATTGTATAAAATCTCGGAGCTTTGTCACATCAAAAAGAAAATAAAAAAATAAATGGCATATTTTTTGGGGGTACTAGATAATTTTTCTTTTTCATGCCTATACTCCCTATTTTTGCAGAGGGAAAACTGATCCTAATATAGAAGTTTTCGCAACGAAAAGGTTAAAAAATAGTTAATCAAATATATATTTATTTTGGTGTCTTGTGAAAGAGTGGGAAATCTTGAATTAGAATGAGTCACCTTAGAGTTTCACCTTTATAGATCTTAATATTATTATATTTTTAGATCAAACTACGAGAAGTTTTCAAGGCAGAATTTCTCGGAGTTTGTGAGCAAGCTAATAAGAGAAGTAAATCAGCAGAATTTTCTCCTATTATGCATTCCAATAGGATTTACTTCCTTTTAAATAATTAGAAATTATGCAGGATGTTGACATTTATCATTTATAAATTCCAGAATATTATCCACACAATAAATGATTTTCGCAAATTTTAAATTTCATTTATATTGAATTTTATTTTAATTTTTTTATATAAATTTGAATATCCATTCAAATTATATAATTTGTAAAAAAATAATTATTCATTCCCCTCATAAAAATATTTGCTAAGCATCAAATTGTGATAAACTTTCAAGTCGTGATATTTTAAAAGCCTAATACCAATTCAGTTTATTGTATAAATAAAATTAATTATGGTATCAAATCTTATGACAACATAGTGCTATTAAAAATACGACTATTCGGGTAATCAGTCTTTTAATTGCATTTTGCTCTCCACAGTACTGTTAACTTCTCTTTCTATTCCTCATATATATTGTGCAGAAAAGAAGTAGGGCATTTTTTTTAATTAGAAGAAAATGTCCGATTAAATATTTAATTAAACAATGAAAACGGTTTAAATTTCATCACAGCAATTAAATATACGGATAAAAACCTAGAAAAAAATGACTAACTTGAGAAATTATCTAAATGCAGATAAAAAATAATGCAATTAAATTTATTATATGCTCATTTTTGAAGAATATAAGACAATTTCTAAACAGGTTGCGCAGTACTGTAAGAAGGATGGTCAATAAAAAAGATTTTTTTTTTCGAAAATAAAAACGGTCTAAAAATCTTTTTTATGCATCAATATTTTCGAAAGCCATCATAGAAAAACGCTAAAATTTCAGTTAATTAAATTATTTTTTTAAATCACTCCGGGTGCACGTTTTTACTTATGTGATTTTTAATTAAATTTATTTTTATTTCATTTGTTATTCTGATAATTTACTCCGTAAGTTATTTTTTAATATACCGCCAGAAGACGATTTATGATTTGAGAATTTTAAAATCAACCTGGAAATTGTTAGGCTTCAGATTGATGATTATTCTGATTTCGAATATGAAGGAAATGCTGAAGAATCCGATGATAAAACCTTATTCGGATTATCGATTTAAGCTACAAAATTCGTCACCCTCAATTCTGGCAATATGTAATTGGTAGTATAAAATTAAACAATTAATTGAATTTTTTACCTCTTTCAAACTTTTTTCCACCGATTTTAGTTTAAAAATGAAATTTCATCTTTATGAAAGGATTGTATTGATTAGGATTAGACTAAAACTTTTTTTAAACTTAACATAACTATAAAATTCTTCTGGAAAAGTTGCATACTGATGAGAATCAATAGAATCCATTTCAATACTTAGGGGGTAAGTATTTCCGAAGTCCATTTTCCTGATCAAATTTATATTCATTATTCGACAACTATTTTCTAATAAGATCTGTCAGAACAGTCAACCTCACACAGATGATTACTTTTCGAGACCTGTCATGAATCATCTGATAGTTTGAACTTCCACCTCGAACATTACCTCCACAAATAAAATTAAAAAAAACATAAAAAAATGTAAGTAATTAGTAAATAAAAGGAAATAGACCATTAAATGCAGGTTTCACCGTACCCTCTAATCAAGTTTCCAACCCCATTTTTAATGCGATTTGGTTTCTTTCTTTCTTTTTTTATTCATTCCATGAAATGCCTTTCTTTCCGGAGTTAGATACAAAAAAGAGTATTTTATGATTCATATGCATCTCGATACAGAAGCATTTTTTAAAACAAATATTTTTGGTATTTTTTCCGGTATTAAATTGTGAGCATATGTTTTGACTGATCGAATTACAGTTTTGAAAGCAAAGGTACAAGCAAATAACGCTTATAATATTCCTCCTACAATGGAGAAACTGAAAAAATCTTACCGAGTATAATTACAGTGGCATACTCAATTGATTCAGTTTATTTGCAAAAATATAAAAAAAAAATCACATGAGTAAAACCACACAAATTTTATAATTCCAGTAATAAGACAGATAGTTCTCTCTCTCTCTCTCTCTCTCTCTCTTTGAATATTTGTTCTGATTTTGAATAAAATATCACAGTTGTTCCGCTTTTCACTTTTAAATAAGCAGTTAAAAAAAATGTTAATTCTGATAAGATTTCATTCCCTGTTTTTACTATGCACAAGATATGTCTACATTTTTTACCGAATAATCGTAATTCCATTTCACGATTCTTCACTAGATATCATTTGTAAGTTTATTTTAAAAAAGCAAAAAAACATCTTAAAAGATTTTTCTGTTATGCATTGTTGTAGAAGAAGAACTTCTAGGATTGGAAGGAAGATCAACTGTTCTCTCTCCCTTTTCTTCAGCTGTTTTAAATCTCCTTAACATTCCTGGCTGAGGTTTTAAAATTTCTACTCTCGTAGTATTGATAGGAAATTTTTAAGAAGTATGAAACCATTTTTAAGTATATAGGCATCGAAAATCACTATAAATTTGTATAAGAAAATGATTACGGATGAAAATAACAAAATGTTTCTTTACAAATTATGCTCCTATTGTATTACAAATGTATTCCTTACACAGACTTTCATCGATTTTGAAATACATTTCATAAAAACTGCAGCTTTACATTACACTAGAAAATTTATTTTTATCCTTTTACACTAACTCAAGCCATTGCTACAGTTAGTTCACTTAGACTCGCGCTTCATTTTGAGACTATGTTTATTTTGAGAAGTTGCACATAACTGTGAACCGTGACCCCGGCAATCCCTTTTCAAATTATCATACCATCCTAAAAGAAACGCTTTTGATATTTTGATTCCTTAAGGAATTATTACGTTGAAATAAGGAGCATAATAGTTGAAGAGTATCAGTCTTTTTGTCACCAAAGAATCAAACTAATTAATTTTTGAAAGAAGCAAAATTTAAAATTTTTATTTAACAAAAATTGATAATTTAATGTAATTTGCATGCTTCAACACAAGGAACAAAACATATTTTCACGTAGATACTTTAATATAGAACTCAATGACACACACAAGAAGTAGGGCTAAACCAATTTATTAACTGAACTCAGAACACAGTGATTGACAAATCTTCTGCTTTTATACTAGCAGGGAAAGTTCCAGAATACTTTTCTGGAGACAATAAGAAAAGTCCAGAACACTTGTCTGGTAAACTAAAGAAATGTCCAGAATCTTCTGGAACATGAAATAAAGGGAAACATAAAATCAAAGATTTAAATACTTATACAAACTGTGAATCGCATTGTCTCTAGCGGGATTCGAACTCACAATCTCTTGATTATGAGACCAGTGCTATGAACATTCGGCTATTGAGAGTCGACTGCCTCTTTTCAATGCGGCAACATTATGCGACTATACAGATAGAAAAAGTCAAAATTATGTTTCACAATCAGTTTTACATACTTATTTATTAGTTACAATATCATCATTATCAAATGAGTACAGCTATCAACAGATTTGATATCATCACAAATACATTTACAAAAGATCAGACAAATTTATTTCTCGAAGAAGATGAATGACTAGCACCTTATCAATCGTGAATATTTTGCATTTGTATACAAAAAATGAAACGCTGTTGCAGTGTTGTACCAACCATGCGGAAAGCGTTAAATATAATCTATTAGATGGATATTTTACAACTGTTATGAATTTCGAAAAGTCTTTGTCATTCACAGCTGAAGATTCTATGTGTGTATTTATAATTAGTTCTCATACAGCCAATAGATATTTTGAAATTTTAGTTAGAATTGCAGTTATACTTCATTATTAATGAGATCATCATTTAACTCGCTTGCCTTTCAGTGATGACTTGAATTCGATCAAAATATACAAGTTACAGTACAATGACTGAATGGTGGAAAGAGTCCCTCTCACAGGTATCATGCGGATGCGGATGTGTTAATCGAAGCACTTCCCCGTCTTCCCATTTAGTTATCATTATTCCACCAGATATTCAGATTTGTAATTATACCCGTTCCCTTTCTGAAACACTGATCATCTATGAGACGGATTCTGAAATGCATTATGCAGTGCGACTCGAATGCAAAGCGGTTACTCATTACAAGTGTAATGCACCTTTTATCTGCTTTTAGTTGAATAAAATGGAATGATTTATTTTGAAATCGTTGCAAAATTCTATTAAAGATGGTGAATCAAATTATTTTTTCACAATATTTTGGTAAGTAATTAGTTAATTACAAGTTTAAATTAAGTATAACAATAGAAGGGCATTTCTCGTAGAATTTAACTACATTTAATTATCGTATAATACTTATCTTTTCACTAATATTAAAGCATTCTTCAAATCGGCAAATTAAGTTCTTTAAGACTGTAATGAAAATAAATATTTAAAACAAGTCATCTATTTTTTTAAACTATTCAATCGATATTAAATATACATTTTTAAATTTAAATATAAATACAAGTTTAGAAATGATTTCTTGTAAAATTGTGATAAATCCAATTAATTAACTTTTTTTTTTGAAAATATATTTTCTTCGATTTAAAACATAAAAACATAACTGTAAAGATAGGCTGTTTCTTTGTAATGATAAAAGAGAATAAATTGTTCAAGTTTTTATATTCTATTTTATATTGAAATAAAAATCAAATCAACATTTTAATTAATCCTTTATCAAGTTCCTATTATGAGCTGAAATCAATTTTTCCGTTTTTATCTACAAAATTGATAAGCACATTTAATGATAGAAATTTTTAAAACCACGTTCTTATTACTAAAAATTACAAATGCTTCGAGTTAATTATTTATTTTTTATTCCTTTGGAATCATCATATTATTCATTTCTCTTCTTCAGTAACAGATGGCGCTTCACATGTGAAATCAAAATTAAATCACTGAATTACTTAATTCACAATTCAATTAAGAAGATTTTTAAATGGTTCGTTTCCATGGAGAATGCATTAGTGCTTAAAGTTCCACAGTTCTAGTGCCTCAAAACACGAAATGTATCATTTTCACATTATTTATTGAAAAATTCCACCTTAAGAAACATGAAACAAGCCAGGTTAAATAAAAAGATATAAAAATAATAATGATGAAAATAATTAAACAAGGAGATGTTAAGATTTGTAAGTTCAGTTCACTGCTTTTGCCGTTGTCTTAATTTCTTCGTTTGCTATTGCTTTTTAGAATGATGCAATCAATTTTTTTTTCGCAGAAACTGTTGATACTAAGGAACATAAAAAGTCTAACATTTTATTAAAATTTATTCTTTATCTTCGAATTAATTGATATTTCATTATTGAAGCAAAAACATGAAATTAAATTACCTTACGATTGGCTCAGAATGATCTATCCAGGCTTTAGCCCAATAAAAAATCTAATCAATCAATTCATCATTAGATGCTGACAATTTCAAAATCAAACTGTCATCAATCCACGTATAATTAATTCTTAGCTAATAGTTACAAGGGAAAAAATATTCATTCATATAATTAAATATTACAGTAATGCAATCAGTAATTAATATATGTTAGCAAAAACTAATTCACAGTAAAAAAAAAAAGTGAATATCCATAGTGACTGAAAATGGCGTATTGGTCATATTAAAAGATTACATTTCATATATTTATTAATTAAATTTCATAAAATATACATCCATCGTCTGTCCTGCATTATGTTAACCAACTCATTATCCACAATTAAATTAAATTCTTTAAAGACTTTAATAACCTTGCTAAGCCTTCTTTTCATCTTGATATCATTGAAGGAATAAGCTTGCCATTCAAGCTGTATCCGATTATTCTCCTAAATGCCCTGCAAATATCCGTAAGCTCATTTTGCTGAACAAATCTGGATGAATGATGTTGACAGAAGGAGTTACAGATCCATTCGATGGAAGACTGTATCTTTCTGTCTCTTTCAGAATTAATTACGCATCAGAAAAGGGTCCGCACTTATCAGAACTTACTTGACACTTCTCTGCTTGTAACTGCAGGTTGCAATTCAATCAGAATATGTTAAAAATGGAAATGGATGGATACTTGTTAATCAAGAGGTTTCAGTGTGTGCATAGAAATCGAAAATTACATGCTTATTTATAAGCAAATTGTCAAAATATTAAATAATTAATTTTTTTCTTTAATCCTCCATTCGGCGAATTATTTTACCATATTTATTTTTTTTTCTTTGGATTATTAAATAATTGTTGGCTCAGAATAACTTCAACAAAGAAAAAATAAAGTTTTTAATTAATTGGAATAACTCTTTTAATTTATTAAATAATATATATTTTTTTAATTTCTGCTTTTACCTGATGCGTTCTCCTTGTTCTCCAAGCTAATCTCTTTGTGTTCTTTAAAATACATCACAAAATAATCACGTTACAAAGATATCAACATGATTTAAACGATACTTTTAAGTATCATCAGGATATAACGGCAAAATAAAATTTTCAACGATTTGAATCAAATAAATGCTTTTTAGCAAATATAAAAAGTGCTCTCTGTTTATGTCAACAAATTCACATCAGAATTTTTCATTATTCTGCGAGTTATTGTAAATATGCTTTGATGAATGCCAAATATAGAGCAGTAAATTTAAAGTTTCAAATATATTATTGGTGACTAAAATATTCCTTGCTTTAGCAAATCTGTTCAATTCTATACCAAAAATAATGGCAAAGAGTTATCATAAGAAGCAAATTATAGGTTACATAATATTTTTTAATGAAATGTACAATTTTTTTTCTGATGTGATAATAATATGATAATCATTGTGGGTAAATTCAATTACAGAATTGTTTCCACTTTTTCATGATTTTACGGGTTTTTTTTTAATAAAAAAACAGGGTAGTAAGAGGATATATAAGATTTCTATCGAAAATTTATAATCTTCTTTTGATATACAAATAAAAATTATTATTATTATTATTATTGCATTTTCCACATTTTATTCTAAGAAATATTTCATAAATAGGGATTATCGTTATTAAGAAATTTGATATTCATTTTTAATTCCATGTTTTATGGTATTTTTCGTATGATATAACTAATGATTAAGTTCTAAGAATATCTGAATATTATATTTCTATAAGGTACGCACATTTGTATAAGATTGCAGAATTTTTGTTCAACAGGTTACGAGATATTTGTCGATTTAGTCATCTCAAATTCAACCAAGTTGAGTAAAATAAAAGCGGGTGATGCATATGCTTCATAAGTGAGTAAACTATCAAGCTTAATAAATTATTTATAAATTAGCCACCTTTTGTATTCAGCTAGTTCATAGGGTATATAAATTGAATATAATTTCAAGTAAATCCTTTACATGTAATTTCAAGTCCATGATTCTGTCAATCCTCAGTAACCATTACATTATTTACATCTATACTACCCATTATGTACATGAAATATGCTAATAAAAAACCAATTCCATAGCATCATAGTCAATTAATAACATAATTATATGGTTCATTTATCTTCTAACTTTCGCGGTATTAACATTTTAATTCGCCATGTAAACTATACAGTTGTTAAACATAATCCTTTCATCCAAGCTTTCATCAATAGAAGAATATTGAGCAACTAAATATTTGATAAAACAATGAAACCGGTTTAGATCTCAGAACCACAATGTTAAAAATTGGGCAAAAAAATGTATCTTACAAAAATCGTCAAAATTCAGAAACAATTTGCAGGAGTATTAAATTGGCATCATTGAAAAGATAATTTTTAAATTTTATTATTAGATAAAAATATTCTTATTCAGAAATAGTTTTGGAAGTTGTAATGCAGAAACTTAAAAAAAAAGTGCTTAATTTTTAATTATTTAAAATTCTTTTTAAAATTTCAAGAAAATTGCTCCAAGATACACATTTCCATTCTCCAAGGTATATATATATAAATATATCACGTTTTGTAGCTCTAGATCAAATAGTATGGCTTCTAAAGAGGCTACAAATACACACACTAATTTTTATTATTAATATCAATTCAGATATTTCTCACTACATTTCTGCAGTATAATCGCTATGGTCCTTATTTTATTGGAATTGTGAAGATTTTCATAATTTACTTAATTGGATGGCTTATAAAAATAAAAATTCTATATTCAATAATGTTTGTGTAACTGCCGTTAAAAATAGTTCGAAAAATTTATTTTTATTCGTATATTAAATTAAAGAGTATTTAATAAGTTTAATTGTATTTGGATAACTGATTAGCAATTTTACTAAGAATGTTGAGATATTTATATTAACAATATCCAGTAAAAATTCCCTCGATAATAAGTGTAACATATGTTAAATTTGCAAAGAAGCTTATTTGATTATTAAGTTTCTATTTTAAAAAGGATTTTGAATGCTGCAATAATGCGATAAATTCTGATTAGACGTTTTCCTTTAGTATCTTTAGAGTAACTTCTTTGTTGTATCCTGAATAACATTAAAACTCAACTTTATCGATATCGACAATTTAGGTAAACTGTTTATATTTACATATTTAAAAATAAATTAAAATTTATAAAATAGGAGCATTTATTAATTACTAGCCGCCTTTGGCGACCAGCCGGTTCGCCAATCTTAATGTTCGTTTAAATTTTAATAATTAAATATTTTACGCAAATATTTTACGCTACTTTAATAGATTCTTCAGCAAAATATTTAAAAACTTCTAATTTTGATAGTCATATAATTCACTCATAATATTATAAAGGCCTTCAGTCATAACGTGATATGTATCTCTCTAATTTTCTGTTACCCCTCATAGAATTTATGCTTTAAATTAAAGTGTAAAGGATTAATCTGCAATTAATATAATAATATTTTTTACTGAAACAAAGCATTTTTTTAATAATATGATTACTGATAATAGAGTCACTGAGCGTTTAAACTTTATGGGCACTAAAGAATATCTTTCTTAATTTATATAATATCTCAAGAATTTGTCAACAAAATTTTCTCAGATTCATCAAGAACGGATCGATTCATTAACAATGTTTCATTTTAAATGCATCAAACACTAAGAAAATAAAATGAATCGTTTAAAATAATCGGTCGAAAACAGGTTTAAAAAAACTACTTAAAAAACGATGTACTTAAAACTATAAGCATATATCAAAAAATATATAACTAACATAAATATAATTTAATTACAAAAGCATGCAACTAACCTAAAAATAATTTAAATCATTGAAAACAGGTTAAAAAAAACTACTTAAAAAACGATGTACTTAAAACTATAAGCATATACAAAAAATATATAACTAACATAAATACAATTTACTTACAAAAGCATACAACTAACCTAAAAGTAATTTAAATCGTCCGTTGATAATGGTTGCCATGCCAACAATCAGAACACAGTGCGCATGCGTGAATTTTCTTCGCCTTTTACGGTAACGCAAATGCGTGAATTTTTCTACTCCAGTTGGGGTAACGCTATGCAGATTATACATTTTTAATTTCCTTTATTCTGTGTTATTTTAATTCAAAAGTACTTCAGAATGAATCTGAAACATGGATTAATTAACAATATTTAATTTTAAATGCATAAAACATTAAGAAAATAAACAGAATCGTTTGAAATAATCCACCGAAAAATCTTAACCCTAGCCTCATTACTGTTGGGAGAAAAAAAGAACTAAAGCCTAAATCATTTGGCGTTGGGGAAAATGGAAGATTATTTTGGCGGAAAAGTTGGCGGTGGGGAAAATGGAAGATTTTTTTGGCGGGAAAGTTAGTTTTTAATTAATAATTAAAATTCTAATTAAAATTTCAAAAAAAGGGACCCCAGGTGCACATTCCCGACCTCTAAGGTATACATGTACCAAATTTGGTAGCTGTATGTCAAATGACCTGGCCTGTAGAGCGCCAACACACACACACACACACACACACACACATTGAGCTTTATTATAAGTATAGTAAGTCGATATAAATTTGGAATTAAAATTTACAACCATGTTTGATTCTATTATTATAAAATCATCAATATTTTTGCTTAGACCAAATATACGAAGATAAACTTTTGTAATCGTCAAAACGATTCGAACTCAAGGTTAACAAATCTCCAAGTTCCAAATTTTGCTGAATCCGAAAAACATTTAATTTAATTATGTCTTTCTCTCTGTAAATCTGAAAATTCTAAAACTTTTTCAGTTAAAAAATAGAATTTTTGGTAACAGATTTTAACACAAAATTTCAGGATTTCTACTATAAAATCTATTGATTAGAATCTAATATGGAAATGTTTGTAAATTAAATTCGCTGAAGTTATCGAAATTATAATTCTGTATCTTAGCAGATTTTACAGGATCAGAATTTTTTTATTGTGATTCAAAATTTTGAGGCAGGAAATAAATCATCATATTTTTTTTTTATTTCCCAATTATGCAAATGATAAGTACCTATAAAATGCATATAAATTTAGAACACAAACATTTTCAAAATTAACAAATTTTATGTGTCATTTTTGAATAAACCTTCACAAATGTCAGAAACTTTAGAAATCAAAATATTCTTGCATATTATGATAATTTTTATTTTGGCATTGTAAAATTTTAAGATGCACAAGGTAAAAGTTTCTCGGAATAAGTTACATATAAGATTTTCCAGTCAAAACACAGCAGCAAGAATAACTCTAGAAGTACATAATAAGAAGAAATCGATCAGAGAGATATTCTATTCCTATTTTAAAAACCAATAATATATTTTCGTAGTTCCAAAATCACTCCGCAAGTTTTTTTCTTGTTGAATTTTCTATCACATAAACCAAAAAAAAAAAAAAAAAAAAAAAAACTTCCAGTCATTGTTCTCTATTATTCTGAAGAGGGAACTGCAATTTTGAAATCGCAATTTCTCCCTTCTTCCAAGAAGTATGTATCGCCATTGACTACAACAAAAACGTAACATGACAACTTCTTGGGCTGAAGTCACGTCTCCAATAACGTTATTCTACGAGACCATGGATTGCTGTTGAGATATCCCCAGAGCAATTGGTTAAAACCAGGGACTCTGTACGTTCCATGACTGCCCAGAAAAGTCCCCCGTCATTCTTAATCAAGGGGAAAGGAAACTCTAAAGGAATTTAATCAGTTTGAGAAGAATCTATCATTCTTGTTTTGTTTTTTTTCATCGTTCGATTCGAGAGGTCTTTCATCTTTTGGCGAGTTCTGAGGGAAATCCCTTAGATTTTTTTTTATATATACCATCGGGGAATATTGTGGTGGGTTTCAATTTCCTCCTGTGGTGAATTGTATTCAACGCAATTTCCTGATGCTTTTCTTTTAATTAACAGAGGCAACAAGCACTTTTCAATTACTTTATCTATCTTGAAATAAGTTCATCACCAATGCAGAACTTTTTTTTAAAAAATTTAGAAATGTATTCTTCAAAAGTTAACAGGTGTGTGCAAACTTTTATATCGCTAACTGTGACCTTTTTGAATAACTGAATGCGTAAGATTCATACTTTAAATGAGAAATTTCGAATTCTGAAATTGAGAAAAGATTTAAAGTATTTGCAGCAATTATTTAAAAAAATAAAAGCATTTTACTGAATATCCTACTTGGGATTTAATGCATATTTGTTTCATCTACATATTTGTTTTCAAACCAACTGCGAATAATTAAATAATTTGAAAAATAAGTTTATTGCAATTTCTATTTGATATATGAAAGTTTTAAGCAAAAAGTGTAACTAATTAATTGAAAATTTTTAGTTTTAATTCCGCAATTGTGGATTATTAGTATATAAAGATGCTTCTCGAATTATATTAGAGCTAAACTATGCGATAGAAAATAAGGAATAAAAAGTTTTTCCTTCATTTTTTTAATCTGTGTTAAGGCAATTTTTGATCAGAATTTTTTGGAAAGATTTTCCTTTTTTCTTGCATCTTATAAGAGTGAAACGCCTTAGAGCTCAAGCTTTATGTTGCATATAAGAGAACGCCGTTTCAAACCTCCGTACACATGATTGCGACAGTCTCTAACTGGTTTCATGGGCAGATTTGAACAGTTTGGAGGCCAATTTAATTTGTATTTAAACTTTTACAGAAATTTACATTTACATTTTTTTTTGTTTATTAATAATATATTGATAATATATTATTTTGCCAGAGTGAGTAAACATTAAAGCAATAAAAAACATATAAATGGTATAAAAATACTTTACTTTTCAAATTACGCTGCCTAGTATTTTTCTATTTTTTTAATTGTATTATAAACAATATTGTTTAGAAAAATAAATGCTCAAGTATTACATAAAATACAAAATTTCTTTGTGCATTACAGATTTTTTTAAAAGTAGACAACAGTCATTCAAATCCTTAAAAAAATCAATTTATTTTATTCTTGAAGAGTATGTTTTTAGAAAACGAAAAATGAGTTTAAACCCTTTAGACAATTTTGAAGTGAAACAGAATCTTGATCGTTTCTGTAAAATTCAACTCTCATGCTGGGTAGCGATTAGATACCTTAGAGGTTGATAATGGTTGACATGTTTCATCAATTCATAAACGATTTCTTTCGAGTGGAAAATGAAACTAGACACTTGTTCGGTCAACAGTTTGAAAGAGATTTAATAAAAACGGAGTTTTATTGTAAAATCACGATTTTAAAATAGTATTAAACTATATTACTACAAAACAATGTTTTATACAACAATTTTTCTCTACTATTTTAGCTTGAAACAGAAATTAGTTAAGAAAGAAGGAGGGTATATATGCATATTATTTATTTTTTAAAAAAACTTGTATATTGTCAACGCTTTAGCTTAGAAGAATACTTCTTAAACAATTAATTGCGATTCCAACTTGAATCTAGAAAACTTTTGCATCTCTTTCATATTAATCAAAAGTTTAAAAAATTAAGAGGAAGCTAATTAAATTTTTCTATATTATTTATAAATAAAAAAAATTATCCTCCTAAAAATCGCACATAGCTACCTTTTTTTTTCATAT
The DNA here is from genome assembly GCF_947563725.1 of Argiope bruennichi. NCBI lineage: Eukaryota > Metazoa > Arthropoda > Arachnida > Araneae > Araneidae > Argiope > Argiope bruennichi. The sequence goes on along the minus strand of NC_079151.1, from coordinate 22,729,248 downwards.
GTAATAAAACACGGAACATGCATATACAACACGATCTGTCGAATTGTTATAAAGTTCTATTTGGAAATTCAAACGTTTGTCGATGTTTAGCTGAAATATCCTCGCTGTGTGATCATGTCCCTCCTCCCCTCATGGCATGGTGAAATGTACCGAGTTCTGAATATGACAAATTAATCTTGTATTGAACGGTCTGCATTCCGCTATTAACATTAAATTCTGAACTGATGGGTTTAAAATTCAGATATCGAGATAACTCAAATGGTGCTTCTCATTTTTATACTTTAACAAGTCTATGCACTTAAAGTTGAAGCTACTATTAAACGGAAAGGGGGGGGGGTAATAGCTTTCATCTCTAACCACTTAAACTTTTCTATAGAAATCGTGTTAGGTGTAGTACTAAATTATTCCTTGCGAAACAGGTGTTTCTTAACACCATCGATAGCTAACACATGAAACTTTTATTCGGTATACAGTTTTTCAGGCTGCATTCCTTTACATAACAATTTTATATTTAATATAGTGCTAAAAGTTCAAAATTATAATCACATTTTCACATATAGATACACCACTTTAGTAAAATCTTTTTTTTTTCACACCGTTCACTTATTGATTTATCTAATCCTCATTGACCTAAAAGAAACAGATTGATTGATTATTACTGAATAATGTAATAGAGCTATAGTTTCGTAATCGGATTATTGCTTTATCGAAATTTCGTAGATAACCGTTTGTACACGAACATTTATATCTCAAATGAGCATTTTGACCAATAGAGATTCATGTCAAAAAAATTGCTGTAATGATTCTTTAATAAATTTCTCTCTTTTTATTTTATTATATATAAAGTATATACAAAGAGAAAATATTATTTATATAAATATATATATAATGTAATCATAATTTTTTGATAGCAGATGGAAGTACGACGATAGAGAAGACACTTTGGATTTTTAAATTATCTTTAATCCATCCCGGGAAGGCGCAATTTATTTTCAAGAGGAGAAATGTACAAGGCAGCTCCGCCACAGTGCGGCACAAAAGCAGAAGTGAAGAAGAACGAAATAAATTATCCATGGTCTTTATATAACATGAGATTTCTCACAGGTGTCTTCGAGATTTAAAAAAATTACCATGTTTCAGGCCTCCCCAAGTTCTAAAAGCATATTTTTGGAATCATGTCTGTCTGCCAGTCTGTGCTCACGATAGCAGAAACACGCTTTGAGATATTAAGATGAGATTTGGTATATGATCTTCATATTAAACTTGTTGATTTCTAACAAATTTTGAAACGAAATCCATTTTAAGGAATGTTAGCTGTATGTCTCTCCGAGTGCAAGTAGTCACGATAAATATGAAAGGTAAAGAACTAGATTAATGAAATTTAGTGCATACTGACAACTAAAATATAAATGCACATCCTTAGTACCAAGTATGTGGATTGGTACCAAGTATGGGGCATCTTTAGAACCGTCGGTCGGTGTACATTCGCATGTATGTAAAACTGATTTAAAAACCCAAAAACACAACGACGTAAAAAAGTGAAACTTTGTATTGGACTTTTGTTTCTGAAATTGCAATTATGCTTGCAAGTAGTGAAAGAAAGAGTGACCAATATGCATATTGGGTTTCCTTCCCTATACTATGAAGCAAAAAAATGTTCATGTGAGAGGTTCTTAAAATAAAAATTTGAACATTCATAGGCCATGGTCTTACCCAAGATCCATAGCTTTTATATTGATTCAGTAGGAAATAACACCATTATAAAGGAATATACTAAAATGTTTTTTGGTAATCATTCCTCCTGATGTAATTTTGTTAGCATGAATACATTTTTTAATTTGTCCTTAAGTTTTAAAACAAATGAAATTTAATTTTTAATGGGTTAGTATTTTAAAATGGCTTCTTGGTTTCAAAAATTCATCTTAAATGATTTCATAATTTTGATGCCTGATGACGCGGTGCGATAAATGCATATTCGTAAATATATTATCATTCTTTAAATATCCTATGAACATCATTTTCAGATCTAATATGAATTATAGTATAATATGCAGCGAATAGTTAGATTTAAATTCACACTTTTAATTCTTAAAACAGAAAGCCTTTTGTATCTTCATTTCTAATTGAGTAGATATTGTAATATTTCAGAACTGTTTATCGTTTTAGAGAGAAAATGTTTAAGACTTAATTCTTAAACCAGTTGTCATTACATTTTTATTACTAATTTTTGAAATGAAGATTTAAATTTACTTTCTATATTTTTTAAAAACTAGTCTTCTAGGGCAACTAGCTGGTTTGTCTGGAATATTATTTATATTTTATTTTCGATAGATCTTTTAAATATAATTTCAATTAATTCGATCAATTAAATTCAATTATTTTTTCTAAATTGTTAACGTTAATGTAATGTTATATTAATTGTCTTACTCAAGTTTTATATATTGAACATATAATAAACATGAGAGACAGTTCCCATAACATCATAACGATATTAAAATCTAAATAACCAGTTCATCTATTTTTTAAATTTCGGGGTAATATAACTTCATTTTTTTATTTGTTTTAAAAACTATACGGATAATAAGCAGAATCCTTCTTCTTGAACTTTCGACACTGTGAGAAATTCCCGCAGCAAATATTGGATGAAACAATAAAAATCAATTTCAAGAGAATTTTGTATTTAATAAATTAATTAGAATATTAATTATTAACTAAGGAAAATTATTTATTAAATCAGGGGAAATATTTTTTTACTTCCAAAATTTAGGAAAAATTCATATGTGTATTATACTGGTATTATTAAAAAGACATTTTTTTTAAATTTTAAAATGATATAAAATTTATTTTTGTTCAAAAATATTTTAGGAAATTATCGCGAAAAAACATCCAATTTCGGTTAATTTTTAATTAAATAAAATATATTATTAGAATATATAGATGAACATTAGAACATTTTCTCTCTAAAACGATAAACAGTTCTGAATATATTCCACATTACCAGCCTTCAAAGCATATTTATGCCAAGTTTGATAGATCTAAGTCAAGCAGCCTGGCCTATCAAACGCCAATCATTAGTAATAATAGAGATAGAAATGATATAAAGTTAACGAATTTTTTCCTGTGTTCCGACTCCATAATCTGTCAAATGCTGCCATTCACTTCTGTATAATTTTCATTTTAAAATTAATTACTACTTACCAATATTCATTATCTGAATCACATTTCCCATTTCCCTAATATTAGCATCATAAAAAAGAAAACTCTTGTCTTCTTGATATTTGGCTTTCTCGGAATTGGACTGAATGTTTCAGTAGCAACGTCACGTGGTTTGCTAGACAGCTAATTACTTTCCTTCTGTTTCTGTGGTTCTTCGGTGCTGATAACCTTCGCTGAGTTTTCTGAGGAAAACAAAGTCTGGAGAATCTTCTCTCCTTTTCTATATTTGGAAAGTTTTGCAACATTTATACTGCAAAATATATGTTCTATTACGTTTTGAAGATAGATATTCTACAGCTCAATTATATTTTAACCATACCTTTGATGATATTTTTTGCATTAAATACTTCAAGAAAATATTTAGCATGCTTTAGTGAAAAGCATTTAAAACGGCAATATATGGAAGACCAAGCTTCGCTCAGCAATTTTTTTTAATAAAAGATCTTTTTAGAAGAAAATATTTAGATGCCAATCAGATGAATATTTTTCGATCTTACCTACATATGAACTGGTCATTTAAATAAAAAAAATCATGAATGCACTTAGTTTAACTTGCTATTCGAAACAACCTGCTATTTTACAGTTTTCATTTTACAGTTTATCTATCATTATTTATATTTTTGAACTTACACTCTGTTTTACCATGTCCAAGATGGCGCAATAGAACGTTGTCAGCATGACAGCAAATAAAAAAATGTTGTAATAGTTAGTTATAAAAAATGACTTTTTGATGTAAAATCACCTTTTTTCAGCAAAGATATCTACTTCTATAGATAAATTTGAAAAATCAAAAATTTTTAAATATAAATACAAAAGTAAAAAAAAATGAAGCAGAAAGCAGGACTCCAGCCGAGAACCCGCAGCACACGCGCCGTTAATGTTATTAGGGCCACTATACTGCATTGCCCTCACTTCGAAGTGGAAGATGAATATTTTTATCCTAATAATTAGTCATAAAAAATTGTGTGTAAAATCGCATTTTTTTTTTTTTCAGGAAAGGCATCTATATACATACCTAACTTAAAAAGCAAAAACTTATCTAAACATAAAATTTGAATCCAAATCTTTTGAGCCGTTTCGGAGGTCACGGAATATATAAATTTATATATATATATACAGGAACTGCTAGTTTAAAGTAATAAAATTATCGAAAAATATCTGGTTAGGGGAGTTGTGATCTTGTGATATATCAGAACATCACGAATTACAAATGCAAAAAAGAATGATTTGATATTGAATATAAAATAGACCAATAATTTTTACTTTGATATAGTATGGAAATTTAGAATGTAGAGCGTTAGATTAGATGTTTCTTCCTTTTATCTCTATTCAGAATGTCAAAGAATATATATATAACAATGCTCTTAAAATATAACTCTAAATCTCCCTTAATAGACCCTAAAACCCTTAATAAATTTAATTTAATTTTAATTTAGTTTAACCTAATATATGGGCATATTCAATTTATTAATTTTGGAGTATTTTTAAATCATATTTTTTACCGTGATATATGGTATGGAAATATAGAGAGTGAGGCGTTAGCTTAAGTACTTTTTCCTTTTATCCCTATTCAGAATTTCAAAGAATATCTCTAATAATACTCTTAAAAGTAACCCTAAAGCGCCCTTAATAGATCCTAGAACCCTTAATAAATTTAATTTAATTAAACCTAATATATGGGCATACTCAATTTATTAATTTTGGAGTATTTTTAAATCATATTATTACCATGATATGCGGTATGGAAATATAGAGAGTGAGGAGTTAGCTTAAGTACTTTTTCCTTTTATTTCTGTTTAGAATGTCAAAGAATATTTATAATAATACTCTTAAAACATATTCCTGGAACATTTAACTTAATATACTTAATTTAATTATAATTGAGAATGACCAAATATATATAAACATATTCAATGTAGTAATCTTAGAGCATTTTTAAATCATATATTTAAAATCGAGTATATATATTATGCGCCACGAAAATATATATTGCAAAATTATTGTCATCCTCCTTAGAATGCAGCTTAATCGAGCATGAATGTAAGTCTGAGACTGGCTTCCTCAAAATATCTAAAGCGTTTCTGCGAAGAGTTGAAAGAGATCATTCTCGTCCTGTTTTGAAACCTTTTAACAACTAAGTAGGCGAAAATGATGGTACTAAATATACTACTGATCAAATCAATTTCTCTCTGATAAAGGTAATTCTGGAAGTATTGCACATCAAATCCTGTCTGACTCCAAACTCTTAATTAAGGAAATTAATAGTATTCTCATCTTTAATTTCTTGCAGAGTTTTTCTTTATAGAAATCATTCAGAAATTACAATCAATATTATCATGTCTATATGCTATGTCTTTATTATTCTCGATTGATATAATAAAAAATGGTCTATCATAAAATATCGGAATTCACTACATATACAATAGTTCCATACCCCTAGAGGTAGATATTTTTCGTATGAAGACGTACTATAAAATATAACTTATGCCTACATCTAGATATTACCGAATAGTTATTTTTAACATTTATTCTAAGCTTGAATGCATGAATGAAAAGAAGATATGATAAGATCGTATGAATTTGAAAGGAACTGTAGAATATTTTGAACAAAATTGACCAAAACTATAAGATGAAGATATTAAGAACTAAAATAGAAGTTATTTTAATAAAAAGTTGCATGAAAAGAATTTTTTACCCTCTTTCATAAAGCATTACTCATGGAATCCTGATTTCTTTCATTCCATACATTGCCGAAATTGAAAAATGTAAATATTATTTTTTTTGGAAATATAAATTCATAGATTACATAAGAATATGAATAAGAAATCTGAGATTTATAAAAGAAAGTATAGCTCCTCATAACTTTTATTATAAAGCCACGTTGAACTAAAGAATGGTTTAATAGTCGAATCAAATGGATTTGCTACAGTATCCCAACAGTCTTTTAAATTGAAAAGGAAAGAAAAAAAGCATAACTGAATGGACTGTCAATTTATTGGCGCTACATTATCTTTTAGACTACATATAACAAAAATATGTTCCTTCTCAACTCTCATTGTTATTGATAGGCTTATCTATTGATTATTGATATTGTTTCAAATCTATAATGTTGTTTTGCAGCCCGATTAGCTCAATCACTGTAAAGACCGTTCTACGATCAGTTCTATTGGATGCTGATCGGATGTCTTATCAGTAATCCCAGCGCTTGGCGACCATTTGGCGACTTGGTGACGAATTAGATATTAGTGGAAACTTCGAGAATTTTAGCAATTCAGCCAAAAGAAATCGATATACGCCTGATTTGTCTAGAACATTCTCGGCTTTTCTCCCAGGAACTATAAAAGGCCGGCAATCTCAAGCTGAAGGCAGTGTTTTGAGTTTCACTCTGCTTAATAGTTGAACGAGCTCTCTCTCCCTGAACGCTTCGGCCAGCTTATCACTGTCGTGCTGTGTTGTACCATTGCGTACTGTTGTGTGTTGTTTGTGTGCGTCTCTGGTTGTGAATTTGTCTCAGTATCAATGTTACAAATAAATGAGTCTAAATCCTATTGTTTGCTATAAGATCAATTTCAAATGGTGAATATCTACATGTCGATGGAAAAGTGGCAATGCTGCTCAGTTAAAAATACCTTGTTCAATTGTCTTTCTATCCCCAGCACAACTTCCTTGCCTTATTCGGCTTCATTGAATTCAAATATTCTTAACATTTCATAAATCATTATGATTTAATTTGAAAAGCTTGACATTCTAATTCGTTTTCTACCTTGAACCTTTATTATTTAGAGAAAAATTTCGTGCACGATATTGAAGAGAATGCACTTCTTATGTCTTTTGCTTAACACAATAAGACATCTTCGAGGTAAATGTGCTGCGCTCTTGCTACAACTCAGAAATAGAAAAAAACTCAACAACTCAGAAATAGAAAAAACTCAACAACTCAGAAATAGAAAAAGATTAGAAACTATTCCTTCTTCTGATGGTTAGATTTTCATGTAGAAGTAGCTCGAGAGCAATTTTCAGACGGAACTCGCAGTTCTGAAGCATCTCCAGGCAACGGCGTTGACATTTAAATCAGCACCTCTTCTCAAAGTTCCAAAGCCACACAAACGGGAGAACGTGTGAGAATCAGTAATTTTTTTGTGCATTGGCTTCTTATATATGACTGATCTTCGATGGAAATTAACTTGAAACCTTGATTCTACCAGTTCCAGTCCTGAAATTCTACCACAAAGTCATTCTGTCTCCAGACTACTTCCGAAGAGAGCAAATATTCGTCTATATTTCCGAAATAGAAAACTGAAAACCAAATAAATCGGAAGTTATACATCATTACTCAAATTATTGAAGTTCTTGTGTCAAAAATTTATTTGATTGAAATTCAGTAATTGAGGTTACTTCATATCGCCAATTGATGCCAAGTCGCCAATGTCAAAACGCAAGATAATAGCTAGGGTAAACAATATTATGAAGCCTTAATACATTACAATAGCGATTATAATTAATAGACATTAATAATTTGATGTATTTTTACATAATCTTAAATACTGTTACAAATCTGTAGTGTTGCTTTTCAGCACGTTAGTTCAACCACTGGAAAGACCGTTTAAAAATCAGCTCTGTTGGATGCTGATCAGATGCTGAATCAGCAATCCCAGGATTGGCGAGAAGCTTGGCGACTTGACAACGGATTTCGCGATTTTGGCGACAAAATAGATAATACTGGAATCTTCCAGAATTTTTGGGAAACAGCCGCTAGGAACCGAGATATGCTTAACTGTTCCAGAACCTTCTCTGCCGTGTTTCGGGAACTATAAAAGGGCGTGCGACCGAGCTAGAGGTAGTGTGTTTTGAGTTCACCTCTAGTTAACAGCTCTCTCCCAGAGTGATTCGAGCAACTTAAAATTTGCTGTGCTGTTGCGTACTGCTGTTTGCGAAAAGTGCTGTTGTGTATTGCTTGTGTGCGTCTCGGCTGCGAATTTATCTGCGTATCAGTGATTTCATGTTAAGAAAGTTATCGTTTGTTACCAAGGACTGCTAACTGTGCGCCTCCATACACACACTATAAGCAAACCCATTAACTTTACGGACTTGCAGGACGTAGTTCCCAGGACTGGTTCTCGCTACCGGGGGTGAACAGAAATAGTGTGGAGTTTACTATCCCTTACTGATGAGGGGACATGCTATCCACAGGAAGCTGACGATGGCCCTTAGGACACAACCTTGGTTACCGCCAATGCTATCACGGCAGATCGGAATGAAAACGCGGAATGAAAACGATAGGTCCAGTTGAGTATACGACAAAAGAAGTCCCGTACACTGAATAATGGAAGACGACACCTTATTTTACGAATATTCCGAATAATGCAAAGAGAGAAAAATGCATTAAAAGTGGCCTTAATATTATAAGCTGACATCAAATTACTAAATAGAAAGCAGCCATGGAATTCTGCGAAAACAACTAGAAAACTCGCTCTGAAATCAGCATTCTAATGGGAGAAAAAATTCTACCTCACCTTATATAGTCTCCCCAAATTGCATGGAATTCACCAGAAGGATGATCAAATCTGGGCTCCTAATAGAGACAGGGCTAAAAATTTTGCATTTTTCGTGACCAAAATTGCTAAATTCGACGCCAAATGGTTGCTAAGCTCGTCATCAAAAGCAGGAGTCATTGACCTATCAACCATCCAACATTCATTTTTTTTTAATCTGAAAATAAGTCTGTCCGTTAATGAGGCTAACATTGTAACGGTACTGACTCGAAACAATGGGCATCTCAAAAAAAAATAAGAAAGAAAGTAAGAAAGAAATTATAATATTAATTCGTTAACACCTTTCATTAAAACTTTTCATAACTGAAAAAATTCTGCATTTGTATTCATTATCATTAGCTGTGGAAATTCAATGTACATTAATATTATCTAAGTATTATTTATTTAAAAAAATATTTTGGGGGGGGAGGGGAATGGGGTGGATATCGCGAAAAATTTATCGATGAAGATTTATGCTTCCAATTGTAAAGGCGAAAATTTGAAGAATATGGTTAATCCGTACATGAAATTTGATGATATATAATGTCTTAATTCACCTGAATTATCTAACTTATATTTATATAATTAACAAATAATAATTATATTACTTATTTTATATAATTCATATTAAATTTTATTATGTAATATATGTTTAGTATTACATTTTAGGATATTTATTTATGAGGAATTTCAAAAGAATTTAAAAAAAAATATTTATGGTTCAATAAAAATCCTTAATACTTTTCTAAGTAATAATTCTGCTGTATTCTTCCTTTATTTTAAAATGATGCGGTCAATGTACTTCATTTAAATTGCCTAAAAAAAAACCTCAAGAAAAAATAGTACTTAGGCATTTTACAGCTTAAAAGATTAACATGTCATCTTCATATATTTTCTAGGTAATTCTGTCTATATAATCTTCTATTCTACGAAGGAAAAAGAGATAATATTAAAGGAAAACTTTTATTGGTCATTCTTGCCCTTAATTAACACGCATGCATGCAACGGCAGTATTCAGTGTATTAAGGTCGAATATGTACTTTTACATGAACTGATATTCAAACACATTTTTATGAGTCTTTATCATCTATAATAAATCTTTCAAAATAGCATCTATTAACAAAATTATAAAGAATTATAACTTATTTTCCTGGCTAATTCAGATTGATTTATCATTAAATTTGCAAATTGAAAAGACATGATATACGCTTTATTATCTAAAACATAAACCTCCACTATTTTCCTTTTAATGTGCAATACTCTTTCCCGTCCGCGTCATGCCGGAATGAAAAAAAACAACCAAAATCAGTGAGAATGCATTAACAATTACAATTCCGCCCCTAATACTGTAGGCGCGTGATCTAGTCACACACGAGACTTGTTTATAGTCGTCTCCATAGTGACAATGCTCTATCCACAGACGCGAATGCTCTACAAACCGGAATCGGTCTTCTTCAGTCATGTATAAAACGGAAATTCCCAACCCGATCTTTCTGATCTGAAGATTCGAATGGAAAACTTTTGGGAAAAGAAGGGCAATGTTGAAAAATGATTGGTTTTGGAAATATTTTGAAAGTAATCAACCCCTGTAAATTTGTTTTGTGTTTATACTATTGGCGATCACAGGTAAGCTGAGTTATAACTTTACCACGTGGGCAAGTCGATGTGGAAGTCAATATTATTGTTCCAAAATAGAATTCCGTCGATTTATAGAAAATTAACTAAAAGAGTGTTCACCTATCGTATTTCTAGTTTTTGAAGAGCTCACCAAAGTTATTTATTTAATGGCATTATTAATGATTTGAATAAAAATTTACTTTTGATCATTTGATAATCCAATATAACAATACAGTAATAATTTTGAGATGATTTCTTTTCTTTTAGATCTTATTTAATGCAATGAGAATTGGTTAATATTATAGAATGTCAAATTTATCATAGAATATCGATAACCATTCAATCTGTGCCTATTCGCTATGATTTAAAATAAATTTTATATAGAAATATAATGAAAAGATTTGCATTGAAATAAAATTATTTCTAAATTATTAATTTCTAATTTAAATTGAATCAGAAAGATTAAATTATATATAAAGCAAATAATAAAATCATTATTAATGAAAATAAAATAGTAATCAAATTTTATTCTCTAATTATGACAAAAATTTATATTTATTCAATTTTATTTACAAAAGCCTGCAGTTGAATAAGCTCCTAATTTATGCATGATAATCAACATTTTTGGTAAAAATTTTAGCATTCAATTGTAGATGACTGAAAAACAATATATTATTTTTGTAAAAAGGTGACATCTAAAATTAAGAAAATATTTGCCATTTTTGCTTTAAAATTGTATTGAAATTTGCATTTAGAACAGAGTATATTTATATCAGTTTTTCATGTTTATTATAATTTTTATAAGAAAAGATAGATACTCATTTAATATAATGAACAAAAGAATCATTATATTAATTAACGTGCATTTACCCGTTTATAGATGCAATTTAATTAAATAACTTAATAAAATAATTGCAATTAATTAAATAACTTAATAAAATAATTGCAATTAATTAAATAACTTAATAAAATAATTGCAATTAATTAAAAATTTAATTAAATAATAATAAATTATAATTGAAATGTAACAAAAAAATCTCTATTCCTAAGAAATAGTATAATTGCTATTTTTAAATTAAATTAAATTTTTATTCTATTTCAAACCATCTATCTATTATTTTCAAATGAATAACATACATATCAAGCAATAACTGGTTTTCATGAATAAATGAAATGCGTTTTTGTAAGAAATGACAACATGTGTATAACAAGAATGGCATGTGTTATAATTCGAGATATATTTGTAAAAACTATTGAATATTGTCAAATATTTGAACTCTTGTCAAGAAAATTTCTCAATGGTGAATAATTAGTTTTAATTAACTAATTAAGAACACAAGAAAATTAAACTTTTTTATTTTATTACTCGTATGCTGTTGGTATTTCATATTTTATTTTTCAAGGCATGTAAAGTCTTGCAAGTACTTGTAAGAATAATTTTAGTTTTCAAAAAGTCTCATTAATATTTTTAAGATCTGAAAATTACTTAGTTCAAAACGTAGACATTTGAACGTAAGATATATTTTTTTCTGGCATTTGTATTCTTTTCTTAAAGAAGAGTTCAAATTTTGGTGAATAGTTCTCAAGATGTAATTGAAAAACAAACATAACAAATCAAACATAAAATAAGAATTAAAAAAGATTTAAAAGTTTGTATTTCTTAGTATACTAATAAATTGAAAATGTCTTCCATATTTAAAATCTGGAGGTCAAATTAAAATTCGTAAACTCAAAAACTGCAGAAGTGAATGCTTTGTACATATTAGTAAATTAATATTAACACTCATATAGTTAATTTCTAATGAAAATCTAAAGATTTTTTCAAGCACAGTAATTTCATTATTAAAATATTTTCAACCCTCACAGATTAATAATATTTTATTTTGTCGTAAGAATTTTGAAAAAAAAAAATAACTTTTTACAAATATATTATAAGCAAGCTTCTTCTTTTTTTTTTTTTTTGTATTTCTAAGTATTTGCCTTTTATCAAAAAGCATAAAATTATTAGGGAATATTTATATTTCATAATAAGAATTTTTTATTATAATTATTAAGAAAGGTTGCAATTTTTTATCAAATATATTAGTAGTCATATATGGTTTTAAATTTCCCTAAATCGATTAATTGACTATTTATAGGTGAAATTAAAAATATATATATTCCATTGTTATTGATAAACCTACATTTCCATAAAATTTCAAAACATCAGAAATGAAAGAGACATCGATCATACATGCCATCTTAATGAACATGAAATCAGTTATCTCTACTAATAATGAAAGAGAATGCGTATGTATCTGTCTATGTGTGTTAATACTTTACCGTTTCATCAACAGCTTCCAAAAATAATACGGATATTCTCTATAAGCTAGAAATAAGCACTCATAAAAATATTTTCGTTTTGAAAACTTTAATTAATTGCAAATTTAGAGAGATTTAACTATTTTTTCGCTATAATTCCCAGAACTATTCAAACTTCTTTTTAAGTAACAAAACTAATGTTTACGCTATTTTGAAATTTTAAAAAAAATTCTTTCACGATATCAATTAAGTTATCATTCAAATCGTCCTTGTATTTCGCTAATTTCTCAAAAAATATTTTTACCTAATTTTCAACAATAAATTTCATTGTTGAACTGTTGCTATAAATGTCATTGATGAATTGAAATTCGAATTTTCATTCTTTACGTATCGTAAAATATTTAAACGCCTAATTTTCATCCATTATTGGATGTTAAGGAAGAAAGTTTTCTAATTAATATTTTATAGTTTACATGACGAATAAGAAAATGAAATCAATAACCTTGAAATTTTGAATATAAATTATTCTGACAATTATATTTATTATTTTTATATCATGGGAATTTATTAAAACTATTCAGTGAACAATAAAGACGGATTGTTATTAAAATAGTACGGTTTTAATCTCTGACAGAATTTGATACTTGAAAATAATACTAGGAGAAATCATTAATGCCTAATATATTTCACTGAAAGTAAACACATCCAACATTGTTGGTGGGCCTGCTGGTCGTCACATGCGATTAATCTATATTGATAATAAAGGTGTGTGTGTGTGTGTGTGTGTGTGTGTGTGTGTGTGTGTGTGTGTGTGTGTGTGTGTGTGTGTGTGCGTGCGTGTGTGTGCGTGTCCAGTTGAGGTAAGATAATCATGATAACTTGATACTCTCGTCTTCCTACATCAAGTGCTTTTACCTTCACTATTAAGTAGTCAGAACTGAATCTAATCTGGTGATCTGATGGCACTATTTTCAATTAGAGTACTCAATTCTCATAACTATAATAAATTGTTTAATTTCTGTTAAATAATCAGTCCTTTTTAGAAGCACAATCATGCTGTGAATTTGAGAAAAAAGTAGCAAGATTTCTTTATTTAAAACAAAGAATTGTGATATATATTAAAGAATAAAAAATAGAAAATATCTTTTAAAAAATATTTTTTGGGGGAAAAACATGATATTTCTGCAATGTTAAACATAAAATTATTTGACGACTATCATTACACTGATGTATTTGAGTTACATTCGTATATTCTTCCAGATAAATTTTTCTTTAATTCAAGGCAATTTAAAAATTGATTTCTTCAGAAACTGTGGTTGAAGTTAGTATATATCATATATTAAAAATAATATAAATAATCAAGTAAAATAAATTAATGATGCAATAAATAATCTTTTGTCATCTTTAGCTTTTTCTCTGTCAGAAAGTTTGCTTGTGAAATACACAAGGAACATCATTTTTTACCGCAGATTGTAAGTCACCACCTCATGTGAAAATATACGACAGAGTTTGTTGAAGAAAACTCATTTTTTATTTCAAAGAATACCGATATTATTTGATGATTAATTATTAAAATCCAAAGGAATCTCTGGATGAATGCAGGAAGTAACACTTCTTCAGGAAATAATTGGCCTCCATTTGGTCAATGACCGAAAGAATTGATTTCAACTGAATATCAGACAACTCAATAATGTTCTACGCATCAGTGATCTTAAACAAACTAAAATACCATGGCCTGGTCTGCAAAAGTTTGTAAACAGGAGATTTTGGAACAGAAATTCAGTAATATGTATATATGTCTCTCTTTCTCTCTGTGTGTGTGAAATGTTGTTTCTTAATCAAATTTAAATCTTAATTAATTTTTATCTTAAATTAGTACATACCCATTTTTTAATCTTAAATTAGTACATATAAATTTCTGTTATATTCTAAATTTATTTATTATATTATATTATATTCTAAATTTCTCTTATTTCTACTATATTCTATTCTCTTAGTTCGTGATCCAAATCCAACTTTTTTTTTAAAATAAATATGAAAAATTGTTGACTCCTTCATTTCTCACACCATGAACGAAATGATAAATACCCCTAACACCTATGCATTCCTTTCAAATTTTAACTAAAACTACCATTCCCAAATTGAAACATGTCAACGAAATCACTATCACAATCTGTTAGTAAAACTATTAAAGGGAAATTTTTGACTCTTTACCTTGAACGAACCAGTTCCAACTTTCGTCCCTTTGTACAAATTATACCACCAGCGGTAAAATAAATCAAATTTAAAATGTCTTCTCAGCTAATAAGCCATAATTATGCACTGTGTGTGTGTGTGTGTGTGTGTGTGTGTGTGTGTGTGTGTGTGTGTGTGTGTGTGTGTGTGTGTGTGTGTGTGTGTGTGTGTGTGTGTGTGTGTGTGTGTGTAATTTGAATATGGGAGAAGCAGTGCTACGCATTCTTGCTTACATCACGAAGCAAGACAAGAGGTGAGCGAAGCTTTTCCCTCAGTGCTTTTACTGATAGATTCTGATAAGGATTTCTTTGGCACGTGTTGCTTTTGGGAAAAGAATCTTTATCAAAGTGTGAGAAGTTTTAAATCAGCAATTTTTTAGAGTGCGTGTTAGAAATAATTTAATAAAAAGTTGGAATTTGTATCTGGAAATAAATGAAAATTTTGGAATAAAGTAACACGGCATAATTTTAGAATAGACTTAGGAAATTAAATGAAATTTGTGAGAACCTCTTGAAGCTGTAAATCGATTTTTTTTATTGTTTCCTGTATTACCCGAATTTGCTTGTTTCACGAATTGGATTGAATTTTTGGTCGCAACGAATTGATATATATTTAAAATATCCAGTCAAGGTGGCATGAATATGAATGTCGCGTTGGAATGCTTTCAATTTGAATAAATTTGTTCAAATACATTTCAAAGTCATCTTTTTCAACTATATTAGGTAGAATTCAAAAAGAAAAAAATCTCTTAGCTTTATTCAAATTTTAAAGGGGGGATTCAAATTTCATTTTCAATTCGGGAATTCAAATTTTAATCGTAAAGGATTATCTAATAATATATTATTTGATATTCGAAACCGAATATATTTGGGTTTACTAAAGGAAATTATAATACAAGGGGGATCACTGAGTAACTTCAGTATTTTTTACCCGGTATATATTTTACCAGATTTTCCAAATGCGTTATCTCAAAAGATCTTTCAAAATTCAATATTCCTATCTAACAGTCGTTTTCAAGATACAATGACTTTCTTTCATATATGTTTTACATGATCTATGAAACTTTAATCAAATTAATGTCTTCTCTTTTGCATATTTTAAATCTAATTTAAATTATTATTCCTTCGGTAATAAAATTCATCAAGCAAAATGTTTTTCAAAGTCATACTCTGTTTAGGCTTATCATACTGAGATAAGCTATTGCAATATAATTACAGTTTCAGAATATATTGAATTATTTTAGTTTTCTGTAATAAGGACATCGTAACACCTTCTGCAAAGAATCCAGAAATCTTCAGACTATGAAGACCTGAGTGCTTGCGAGTGAACACCTGTTCCATGGGCTGTCAACCAACCAAAGATTCTGGGGTGAAGAAGCCGAAAAAGCAGCCTTATCTCTTGCAAGAGATCAAAGACCATAAGGGAGGCATCAACTGTATGGTACTGAGTGACGATGGCTCATTGCTCATCACCGGTTCGGACGATAAGACCGCGCGCATGTGGAGTACCCTCTCAGACCCTACAGAATGCTTGGGAGTCCTGGAAGGGCATGATGGTAAACTCGAATAACTTTTTTTTTAAATATTTTTGTGTCTGTTTTTTAATTGCAGTACGATGGGTATTGATATACAATACTGCACATACAGATAATGTGCATTGATATATAATACTATAAATACAAATACCGTAACTAGAAATTTAACTTTTTACAAATGCCATAGAAATAGAGAAATCAGTACAGATACACGAAGTATAAAGATGGATATTGTTTAGCACCTTAAAATTCATTATAAGGGTATCATTCATTCTTTAATTGAGTGAACAATTTAAAATGACGATGATGTCACTAATTATGGCTTGTATATAAATATGTTTACGCAAAATAAAAAATATGCAATTTGACGTTTTACAAGTTATTTCCTTAGAGAGATGGCTAAGTAAAAATTCAAAGTTTTGTTAATTTGACTTAAAACCTAATTAACACATAAATATAATGGGATTTTAATTCTAAAAGGCAATAAATTTCGATAAAACATGTTGTTTTTTTATCTTTAAAAATAAAAGCTATTCAAAATTCTTCTCTAAAACTGCAAAAACAAAAATATTCAATTTCTTTCTCAGATTTCTGAGAAAGTGATTGGTGATGGTGATGATTGGTGATTCTTTTCAGTTTAATTATTTAATGCCCCATTTTGAAGCAAAAAGAATATTTTGAGATGGACTTGTTCTTTTAAAATTTGTAATTCAGATGAAGAGTTCAATATCTCCTCCTCTTACGTTTTTCAAACTATTAGCCTACATTAAATAGAAGAAGTTTAACGTTCAGTGTCAAATTTAATATGCTTAAGTTCATCATAAACAGGAGCTTTTTTTTATCTGATTGAGCTTAGAATTGAAGATCTTCTGGTCCCGAGCCCAAGACCCTATTTTGGCACCATGATCCACACTTTTCCATCTAGAAATGCGATCAATCATATGAAATTTTAAACAATTCGCATTTGTGCTACTTGTGAAATTCTTTTTTTTTCCATATTCAGGTTATATTACATGCGTTGCTGTGCATGAGCAATGCGTGATCACAGGATCATCAGACGCTACTATCCGCAAGTGGTTCATAGCCACTGCTGAGTGCTTGGCCATCTACACAGGACACACTTCTAGGATATCTCGCCTCCTTTGCGTAGGACAACTTATCTTTTCAACTTCTAGTGACCATACTATACGAGCTTGGCTATTTGACCTTAGAGAGATATCCGATGATCAAGGCGAGGCATGCATTAAAGTCTTTGAGGTAATTTCTGAATTGCATTTTTATTTATTTAATATCAAAACATTCAAATCAATGGTATTTAGACCAGAAATAATTTGTCCATATCTTCTAAGTTACTATGAATATGCATATTTCTTTAATCCTTTAAATAATTCGTAATATATGATCCCATATCACATTAGGAATATATACTTCCAACCAACCAATGCATTGAAAGATAACACAAATATTGCTTTATATAAAGTTTATTCTTTTACATTATGATAATTCGTCAAATTATACAGATTGATTAAAATTCAATTTATAAACCGCCAATTTGTTCAATATAATTCTCATTTTAACAGATTCTGCTGCTGCAATTGTCAAAATTAAAATCCTACTAAATTAACAAAGCATTTTCTCCGAAGCTTTTATCACAGTTTTCATCTCAAATGAATGCAAGTATGATTCCATTATAATTTTCAAATCTTCCTTAAGAAGCTTCGTTTGAAACAGTACATTCTGTAACTATAATATTCAAATCTTATAGTTGAATATGAAAACTGAAAGATTATACATTCCCATTCAATACTCCCTCCTAATGTTTCACGATAATGATGATTTAGCTCCTTTTACATCATCAGCAGCAGTAACGAAATTCGGGGCAAGTTTCTCTAGTAATGATTCCTAAAGCGTTCGAACTTTGTAACATCTTGCTTTATAGAAATCACAATGCACAATTTCGATATGCGATCATTTCACAATGATTCGAAATTGTGAGGTTAGCTGAAAGGAATGATATTTCATAGATGATTTATTTATAGAATAAATTGCTGTCAAGTATAATTATTTGAGCGGAATGAATGTATATTATGTTTCCTTTTCTCTTAAGTTATGAACCTGGTTCGGTATAAATTTAATTAATTATAATTTCAAGGAAAATATTTAATTATAATTTTACTATATTCGCCTCTATTGAAAAATATATCTTTACATTTACTGCTTTTTTTAAACTTCTAGAAAACATTAAATAGTTCTAGAATAATTAAATTAGTTGAAAATTAATTCTGATAAACTAATATTTTATGTTGTAGATCATTAAAAAATATGATTTTCCTATCACCAATTATCCATAGTTTAATTAGGATACGAATACAAAATCTCAAAGCTACTAAATCCTTGACCCTCGTAATGCTGCAAAAAAGTAGCTTAGGGATATATAACTTCAATAAAAGACTTATATAACAAGAAAAATCTGTTAATAAATAAATCGATAGATTTCACATCAAAAATTCAGAAAAAAGCTACCTATTAATAACTGAACACTATAGAATAAATATTATAGGAACTTTCAATTCACAACAGAATAGTATAAATAGTGAGTATTGACAAGGATATTTGAGTCAAAAATACTACTTAAATATTTATTAATATATTTTTATTTTTTAAATATTATTTATTAATATATTTTTATTTTTTAAATATTATTTATTAATATATTTTAGTATTTAAATATTACTTATCTAATTATAATAATTTTTCCTTTTATTTCTTAATCAAAATTATGTTCCATTAGTTACTTTTAGGTGATTCTGGTTATTCAGTTCTCCCTTAAGTTCGAGATATAAAAAGGATCAATTAAAGAAACCCATAATATGCAGTTCTCAATTAATTTCTAATATTATCTAAAAAGACTGATGGTATTTTGCCTGTTGATTAAAACTGTTTTCTTATTTTTTACAACTGAAACTATGTTTAAGCAAAAATATTCATTTGAACTACACACATGAAAAATTTATATTCAAAAGATTATGTCTATCAATTTTTAAGCTTTTTAGATCTGAAAGCTATAGAATCATATATTAATACGTTCAAATTCTTTGAGAATACATTTGCCTCATTAGATCGCTTGAAATTAAATGAAATTGTTTTGGAAATATTTTATAACTTAAATTGAGCAATGATGAATATATTTTCTCGCGGTTATGTAAAAAAAAATCAAACATAAACATGAGTAAAAACTGAACAATTCATTTGGATTTCACCATTTAAAATACTAAATAATAAAATGTTTGCTACAAAGGTTTAAAGGCTGCAAAGGTTAATCTACAAATGTTACCGAGGTATACCTTTGTAGAAATGCATTTAACTCCATATATCTATCAACTATTTATATTAACCACATGTTGGTGGTATCTGTATGTTTTTAAATTTTCTTTTAACAATGTTTGGGATTACTTTAATAAAATTGGCAACAAAAAGTAAAATGCATTAAATAATTATTTTTTTAAAAAAATTTCATTAATCTCAACAAAATTAAATCCATTATTCTTTTATACTTCCTGTGGAGGAGCTATTCAATTCGTGTCTATTATGCAATAAGCTTATTAAAGCGGAAATCATTTATAATTCGCGAAAAATAAATAGGAGCCTTATCCGTAGGAAAGAAAATTAAAAATAGCTTTTTGTGCGAAACGACAAACGCGGGAGAATCAATATTAATTACACGAAGTGTTTTTTTTTCCTGCTCCGAATACATCTGGCACCTGTTATACTAGCTTTGTTTTGAGATAAACAGCTTCTGAATCGTTACCAGCTTTATTTTCTGCACACGAATCGTCTATTAGGCTTATGATAAATAATGAATTTGCTTAACTTTCAGGGCTTTCAAAAATAGTGAGAAACAGACCGAAAACATGGAAATTATAAAATGGAGCATCGTTTTGGCTTTATCTACTAGAAGAATAAACTTTCCAAATAATTATTATCCTTAAGGAAGTTTATTTGTATTCATAGTGCGTAAAGTAAAATGAAGCAAAGTTGGTACTCAACTATTAGTGTGAAGTCTAGCTGCCACATAATTTAATGTTTAACTAATGCTCATGATCGTTTGTATGAATATTTTATTTTCACTTGAACTGTATAATTTCTTAGAAAGTTTTCAGAATGATATATAAATACTTTTTTGGGGGTTAACCACCAAAATGTGACTTATGGAACTAGCTTTCTTAATATATACTTTTAGATTAATTCGCATTTTACAAACCAATATATTAATGTTTAAAAAAACTTACAGTTTAAATATGACAGTTTTAAAGCCCATTCGATTTATCGGCTAAACACAATCAAAGTTGTAGTAGTGTCGTGATTCTTCGATATTTATTACTATTCGTTATATAAATGATAAGATACGTGATAAGATTTTTCATTAAATATAGATATTTCAATTACAAATTGGTCTTCAATTAGTTTCCTTTTTTTAAAATTGAACTAGAAACAAGCTACTAAAACTTTTTTTTTGCTTCTATCGTCATTGTATGGATTTTATTTAGAATAATTTTTATAAGTGAAATCGTGACTAAACCCTTTTTTATTACCAGCAACATGGAATATAGTTTAAATCATGTTCCTCAGCCATCTAAAGCAAATAATTTTTTCAAAAGATGAAAAAGAAAGTAGAAGGTAAAGCAAGTATTTTCTATTGTCTATATGTAGTGACTAATTAAAATGCACAACTTAAATTTTCGTATTTAATAAACGAGACTAGCGTAATCATTTAGTAATAATGTATCAAAACCAACGATGTCCTGATGAATTCCTATGAAGAATTAATTAAAAAAATTTCAATAATTGCAGAGTTAATCAAAATAATTGCATTGATTACTGACTGCTACAATTTTATTGCAAACAATAATAGAGAAAAAAAAATTGAATATTATATAGAAAGATGCTTAAAGTTTTCTTTATATTCATAGTAATTCTCCTAAGCAATTTCTTTCTATTAGAAAGGCAATTCTCTGCAGAAGACAATTTCTATACCATGCGAAACATATTCATATATTTGATTGCCAGAAAATTTGCCTTTATTCCATTCCCTATTGCACTTGAAGAATGTACTAAAACAAAGTCAGTTGTTGTTTCTAAAGGCACTTGTCATAGACATGCCTGATGACAAAGTCAGCGATTTTAAGCCGAGAGTGCGTCTCTTGTTTTTCAGTAGTGCCATCTAGGGTCAAGAGTACGTCTTAGCTACTCCCACGTCACAACCCATTTTACGGGGTGCATTTCATTCATGCATTTCATTCACGCATCCAAAGATCGTAATTTTGACCTGAATCAGAGAACGATCGCCTCCGAACCAGTAACCCCAATGGTATTACTCTCGACATGGAGGAATTCGTGACCACGACAGATTTATACGTGCACCAGCAACCCCACACACGGATAGTCTTCGGCTATTGATGCGAATCCAATGCCTTACCAACCAGACTATCCGTGGCCCTAAAACAAAACCTACAACTTATATAAAAGAAATAAAAATCCAGGAAACAACTTTGAAGATGTTCAGATCATTCGGTTCTGCACTAAATAGGAAGGAATCTAAGAAAATCTCTTTGGAAACAAATTCCGAAATATATATATATATATATATATATATATATATATATATATATATATATATATATATATATATATATATATATATATATATATTGCAAACATGTTCACTATTAACTTTTAATTTTTTCAAAAATTCATAACTTGCAAAATTTGCTTTTCAATTTTGATAATTAATCGATATTGCAGTGAAATATGAATAGCAAAATTCAGTTCTGTGCATTTCTAAAAATGAATTAAACTAATTTTAATGAAGT
The DNA here is from genome assembly GCF_947563725.1 of Argiope bruennichi. Lineage (NCBI taxonomy): Eukaryota > Metazoa > Arthropoda > Arachnida > Araneae > Araneidae > Argiope > Argiope bruennichi. The sequence continues at coordinate 22,706,944 of NC_079151.1, read as the reverse complement.
TTAATTCATTTTAACAATCTCTAAAAATGAATTAAACTTACTAACTTAAGCTTTTCTTCTTCTTCTTTAATCGAGGAAATAGTAATATTTGATTTTGAATATTTTCCTCTTATGCTGATTTCAAATTCTCGCTTCATTATTATTACAAACAACCCTTAGAAATTCGTTTTTTTTTTTTTTAGGGATTAAAACTTTTATAAAGATATTAAACATCTTCTTCCAGACGAACGATGTTTTAAAACTTTTTTAATGTTTAACTGAATGTTTTAAAATATGAATTTATTTCTCCCTTTCTTAATATGAAATTTGACTTTAATGACAAACCAAGTTTTAGAGATCATCATGCTGTAGAATATTCAATAAAAATATTTTAGTATGATTATGATCAAAATAATAATTATTAATCGTATCAATCAAAAATGTGATCATTGTTTAAATATTAGTTATAAACTACAATCAATAAAAGTTCCAGTTATGTTTTTGTAATGCTTAGTGGAAAATAACTCTATAAAAGATTAAAAATATATATATAACGATTTGAAATGTATTATCCCCTCCAAAAACCTTTCTCAATATTACACAAAAATCTTTCATGCCATAAAACAGAAATATGTCTGGCATTTATTATTTAATGATTTGCGATTAGGGATTGCAATATCGGACCAAAATTTCAATACCGGTATTCGGTATTTTTTAAATCTTAATACCGGGATACCGGTTTTAATACCGGTATTAGAAATTTTAGAAAAAGAAAGAAAACACAGGTGTTTCTTTGTTTTATTTGCCAGTTTTGTTTGAGAGTGTAAATATCGAAAAAAAAGTTGTAACTTATAAATTATAACAGTATATAATCACAAAAAAGTAAAGAAACATCTTATTTATTTAAATCACAAAAAAAGTGTAAATATCACTATTCAGTCTGTGGTACTATTACAAATTTTTGAAATGTGATCTTAAAAAACATAAAGCATCCATTGTCATTAAACCTGAAAAGTAATTTTGTGTAAAAATGACCAGCTGTCGAAAACGCTCTTTCGGCATCTACGCTAGTTGGTGGTACTGTTAGCAATGCGCGATATACGTTTTCAAGTATTTACCTCTAAATCCGTCATCTTCAAATAAATCGATTTCCCATCGGATGGTTTTGGATATAGCTGATTTCTGTATTGTATTTTGGTTCGTTGAAATTTTATTTATCACTAATTCTAATTTTTGTTCAAGAGACAATTCCTTTTCACTATCGACAGTAGTGACATCATAATCTTCGATAATTGAACCGAATTCTTCCGAATGTAGACAGGTTTGTGGGTAAAAAATTTAAGAAAATTTACTCTAAACTTAATCCGATTTGAATTGGTTATTTTCTTTTCTTCTTTTTCATTTTCATTTTTAAAATCATTATAATTATGTAAATACCATAAGACATTTTCTATTTCGGTATGCCTTTCTTCTGTGAGATTTTTCAATGTAATATATAATTCTTCAGATAATGATGTGTGCTGTTCTTTCAGTGACTGCAGTTGCCTTAGCTGTTAATAAATTAAAATCTCTCCGACATAATGCCTCAATAGTCAGTTTTATTGGAAGTAGAGCTGAAACAGTTCTGGATATTAAGTCGAATTCACTATCTGAAAAATTAATTTACAGGTTTAAGTCGATGATTGCTTTATTGATTGGATTTCCTAGTTTCAAAAATCGTTCCATCATTAGGAGTAAACTGTTCCAACGTGTTTTAGAATCTAATATTAACATATATTCTGTTTTATTTTCAGTTAGTATGTATTTTAGTAATATACTCTTTTTATAGGGGAACGTTTAAATATCTTAACAATTTTTTGAACTTTATAAATTATAGGAAGCAATTCTTGATAGGTTAATATTTCATCCTCATTAGCAATATCTTCTTCAACAATTACATTGTAATTATCTTGATTGTCAATACCACTCTCACTCTTACTCTTTTCAAAGTTGGAATCCGAAATTTCTATATCCACAATATTTGGATTCTCCTGTTCTTTATCTTTTTGGTATAACACATCTATTACTCCTAATTGAATTCCATGTGCATAGCACAACTGCTGATTTGCACCAATCAACTTTCCAACTTTTTTCATAATTGTTGCCCCATCAGTCGTTATGGATGCAATATTTTCTTTCAGGGATAATCCATGTTTCGCTAATTTAGATTTAAGCAATTAATTAGGCCATTAATTAGATAATTAATTTCGCCCGTTATGGAGACATAAAAACAAAAACGTATACTATTTTGCTATGTTCGTGATACCTGAACATATAGTGGAGACAATTTTAAAAATTTCTAGTAAATACCGAAAAACCGGTATTTAAACTTGTGAATACCGGTATTACGAAATTGTACAAATGGCTCAAAATACCGGTATTCGGTATCCCGGTCTACCGGTATTGCAATCCCTATTTGCGATATATTAAAATATTGCACGGAAATATAAACCAAATATTAATTCTTCATTTTATTTTAAGTAAGATGAAATTATTTGGAATAGTTGTCCTGACAGTTGTCCAGGTCTTAAGGAAAATTTTATGCATAACTTCCAAAAACCGCTATTGAAAATAGAGTTTGCTATATGTTGAAATGGCATTATAAACAGTGTATTGTACTATAGATGTGAGTTTATTCCATTTTTCATTCAAATTACGCATTTTTATATACATATGTTATAAATGAGAATATATGATCCATAAAATGGTTTTTTTTATTACCTTATTGTCGTGTTTTCAATCAGAACTATAGTTAAAAATAACAAATTTTAAATAAATGCCAAATACTGATGCATTTGTATCTCTTCATTTGATTAGAGGAAATCTTTGCTGATTATTTTTGAGTCATAATTCACTTCAGTATTAAATTTCTCAGAAATAAGAGTTATTGAAAAGAATTATTCTTGAAATTGAATTTTCTGTCTATAACTTAACATTTAATGATAATATACTTAGGATTAAAAAGTAATTCATCAAAGCTTTTAAAAAAGAGTTTGGAACTCAATATACAGAAAGAAATTGTTAGTTTGTATCACAACAATATAAAGTGAATTATTTAAATTAAATGTATTATTCTTATTAAAAATTAATCTGAATGCATGGTTCCTAATCTAAAGAAATGCTTTAACTGCAGTTCCTAAAAAGTAGTATAAGTTTATTCCATTCTTTTTGGAAACATCTTTTCCTATTTTTTAAAGATTTATATTCAAAAAATACTCCTAAGCATGTTAATCAACATTATTCCTAAAATATTCCTAAGCCTGTTCAACATTATTCCTAAAATATTCCTAAGCCTGTTCAACATTATTCCTAAGCATGTTAATCTTCGTGTAAAATTTACATTACTTGAATGATTATCATAAAATGATTACTAAATATAAAATTATTTTATAAACAAAAACCCCAAACAATTTTCTGAAATAAAATGAACATATCTCAGAAATTTTTCAAAAATTTATACCTCTATTAAAATGACTAACGATGAATTGAATTATTATAGTGATAATATCAGTGATTTTTTTCTTTGACAAGAGTTTATATAATTATACAACAACGATATTCCTGCAATTTCAACTACAGTGGCTCAAAAAATTGAGAGTACACTTTACTTTTACTTGACAATTCCGACTTTCAATAGAAATGACACATTACCGAGAAGTGCAAACATTTTTCTATTTTTACACATAACAAATGGTTTAATTTAGAGTAAAAATAAAGAAAAAAAACAAGAAAAAACTTCTAACTTGAAAAGTTTCAGAAGTATTTTAAATAAACATACGCAGAATTTTGCCTCAAAGAAATATTGAGAATACACCAATGAAATTTTTGCAATATCAAGCATAGAAATAAAGTGTCACTATTAAGTTGCATGTCTTTTAGCTCTTATAATGGCCTCTAAACGTCATGGTAATGATTCGACCAATTTTTGATGGTATCTGAAAATATTTTACCCTATTATTCATGCAACACTTGTTTTAAATGGGTTTTGCTTCTAATTTTGTGTTTTTGAACCACTTTTTCGAGTACGGCCCACGAATATTCAATGGCATTGATGTCGAGGTACTGTGATGGTGTGTGTAACTGCTGTTTACAATGAAAAAGACACCATATTTTGACCGTTACGTGCATTCTGTTTGGGGTTATTGTCCTGCTGGAAAATGAAATTTCCATATAAACCAAAATTTTTAACACTTTCTTTTAGATTGCTACGACCATATGATTCATCCAACTTGTTGCAGAAACTTTTCAAATCATAGGCAGAAGTGTAACTGCTGAAACTGTGCGAAATGCCATTACGCAAGCAGGATATAAAAGTTGCATTGTTAGAGAGAAATCGTTCATCAGCTTGGAAATTCAGAAAAAGCATTTGAAGTTAGTAAAAAGTCATCAATTGAAGACCAGTAACCTTTGGGAGGAAACTGTATTTAGTAATGAAAGAAAACTCAACATTTTTGGTAGTGACAGCCATCGTAGTGTATGGACAAAGCCTAATACTGGACAATTCTTAAACAAAATTTGCAAAAAAGTTGATTTTTATAAAATTTTCGAAATATATATGCATATTATCTTTTCACTTTTTAAATTGGTAAGAGAGAAATAATTCTCAAGAATTTAAAAGACACTGTAGTCAAAATTTTTAAAATTAGAATATATAGAATAACTATGTATAGTAACTGAAGACACTTTCTTTCAGGGTCACTCAAAAGGAACCTACCCTCTTCTTCACATTCCTATGGATGAAAATGCTGGCCTCGATCTGGGTGCTGGAGTTTTAGTCACGGGTTCAGCGGACTGTACAGCAAGATCGTGGTCTGTCGATTCAGGTCTCTGTTTGAAAGTAAGATCTTGTTTAATATTTTTGTCATAAAATTCATATCTCTGTAAGAGAAATCACAAGTTTTCTGCATTTAAGGTCTACCTTTATACATTTTTAAACTATTTTTGTGTTCATAATTTTCTTAATTTAGCATATATAGCATAAAATTGAGTTAAATTTTACATAGTTGTTTTTTACATTTTCATAAATTAAGCAGTCTTTTACAAGGTTTCTTACTGTTATAAAGACACTACAGGTTTGGAATATTATGTTTAATCCTTAATACCGTACATTTTAAATAGGTAATTTCCTAAATTGGAGTTATCTATACTGCAAAGGACAAGTTCATTCTGCGATTTCCTAACTTCCACATTAATGCCATTGCAGTTAATTCGATTAATTAAAATTCATCTTCCATTACATCCAAAATACTAATTATAATCTTTATATGTTCCCTAATATTTCTTAGCGCATATTATTCAACACTATACGCCCTTAATATAATATATGCATCTAATATTATACTTAATATTATAGTATTAAGTGCATTAATTTATTAAACCACTTAATAATATACAACCGAGAATGACTTTAAGTTATGCTAATGAACTTATCAAAATTCGATTCTATATTATTGAACATAACACAAATTCAATTTTAAACATCGCTTTGTGCATCTTACATAGAACTCTTCAATATGCGTGTTAACAGAGAATTAGTTAGATTTGAATGTGGAAAATTTTATTTTTTTATTGTTATAACACAAAAAGCTTTCATAGATTATTTTTCTTATTTATTTTGAAAGTTAAAGACTGAGTTTAGTTATTTCATTAAAAAGCTATTAGATTTTTAATTCAAAGTTTCATTTAACTCTGAATTTCTATTACTTCTTTCAATTTCAACTGCTAATAAATCAGCTGTTACTTAGTTATAAACAATTCACGCACATGTTTGAGCGCGAATCTTGCGTTTTATATTGGAAACGTGATTTATTGTTTAAAAAGCATAGCTGAAGTCAGAATCATCTATATTGCAATAAAAATGTAGCAAAGTACAAATAACATGCAATTTAGAAACTTTCTTTTACTAAATTAGTACAGTATTGTAGATATAATATCAATGTTTTAACAAAGAATCGCGAGTTTGTCCAAATGGAAATTTAGAGATCTAAAATGTGACTTATGACGTTCTTGTCATCTAGCCATGGTTTAAAATAATGAAGTTCGTCTCTAAATAGTACAATAATATTTTTCACCAATGTTCTTATGTAAACGTAGCCTATGCAAAGGCTTTGTCATAATGAAGAAAAGCATAGTCAGTTACGGTTTTAAGAAATTTTTGTTTTATTTCTGTTTATTCTTCATCAGATTCATTTTTTTTCTATATAAACTTTAATTAGGTATTTTGTGGTTCTAGACAATGAAAATTGCGAGCCAACTTTAATAATTATGGTTTAATAATCAATTTTACTCCCTATTGAGTTGGATTAAGGGTTGATTATGGATGAATGGTCAATTTATTTGACCATTCATCCATAACCAACCATTCATAATCATTCCATAATTAACATCATTGAATTGGATTATGGGTTAATTGTCAATTTAGTTCCACATTAGTATAGCTAGCACTTTTAACAGCACAGTACAAATGTAAATGACTTATTGTGAGTCAGTTTTTTACTTTAGGAATTTTGTGAAAATATAGGTATTTATCTAATTATTATGGCTTACTGTCGAGACGTATCCATCTTTATATGCTAGATTAAGACCCCCGGGGGCCACCTCGAATTGAGGATGAGATGCTTCCGGCTTGGTGGTTGGATCTCGCCATCCTGGAGGGTACACTAATAGGGGGGGGGATCTGACTCCTCCCATCGATGACGGGACGTACTTCCTTCGGGGAGGGTTGTACCGTGGCTGGTGACGGATCTTAGGACTCAAACACAGTTCCCGCCAATGTTGCTGTTGCGGCGGTTCGGTCATTCAGTTTTTATGGTTTCAATCCGTGTGCCTTCATGGCGGGTCGGAGAGTTAGATGGCTGACTTATATGCTAGATTATATAAGTAGACCATCTTTGATTATAAATACTATAATAACTAAGGGAATGTAATGAAAGCGGGAGAAATCTGGCCATTTATACTTGATAAAATATTAATATTATCCTAATGCATCAAAACTCAGAAAATTTATATTTTTTAAAGATTTATTTATTTATTAATTAGTAAATATCTTCATTTTAATAGCACTAACTGTGGCTTCCTGAAGTCAAGTGGCTCTAGACAGATACCTAAATGCAATTCTACCACTATCAATATCGAGCTTGATATATATAAATGATTAGGCACAACTTATTGTCAATGTCTGACAGATTAGACGATTAATACTTTTTACAGAAAAATATATGATTCTTTTTCTTTCATGTATTATGTATATCAACACTTGAGCACGATATTTAAGTCACCATTACTCATAATAAATATAAATCTCTCTTTATAATTTTAGATTTTGTATCATTGCAAACCGTAACACATTTTCAAGAAGATATCCAGATTTTATGTTTCAATTCACCTAAATACGAAGGGGTGACTCTAAAATGACTTTTTTTTATCTCTATTTTTCAAACATCAACAAACGGAGCAACGGATTATTCTCATGTTCCAAAAGCATTTAAAGAATATTCAGATATCATAAAATGAGGAAATATGTGTCAGAGCAAATAGAGTGTGAAAAAGCCATGGAGACTAAACAATTTCATACGCCAAAGAAACACCATCTATCGTAGGATCATACATTATTCATCAGAGTAACATACATTATTCATGTACATCTTATTACGTATTCATTTAGTTACTAAGACTCGCCAGTAACCGTAATTTCTAGAATTGATTGGCTATGGATATTTCTTTTTGGACCAGATGGAATAATATTTTAAATAGCCAAATAAGAAAAACAATTGAATTCTTATCATTAATTAAATCTTCAAAAATTATACTTCCTGTAATAAATTTGGCTTTTCCATTTTATTTGAACCGTTTGCACTGAAATTCCAAATACTAGAAAAATATATTTGTTTCATTTTGGAAGTTTTATTTCTAAATTTATAATACTATAAAATCGTAAATCTACTAAAAATCTTTATATGTTTAAAATGGCCTACGTGTGTAATCAAGATGTGATAGCTCAGCAAATAGTAGGCTTATTATTTTTTACTAAAAGAAATTGAGGATGAAATGATTAAAAAGAACAGTTATTAGGGCTTAATTTTTTTCGAAGCTCTTTTTTAATTATATTTATGTTTTATATCTGATTTATCTGAAATGAAAAACAATTTGCTAATTGATCCTGTTTCTTCTATGGAAGGTGATTTTGAAAGTTGCATTATTTATATTAGAAAGTGAGAGAATACAACAAATAAAAATCATCATACAATGTATGCTCAGAATTTTACCCATGAAGTTCTAAAGAGTATATCACAACAAATTATATCATGTTGTCTTGTAAATACGATAATTAGATTAATTTTGATTTGATTTGATCCGGTGAGTAATACGCTGTCAGAAAGATGAGAAATGTTCTATGAGTTTATTATACATGTCATAAACATTGTATCTATGTCAGATTTGAAATGACTGATATAATTAAATTAAACACTGCCTTTCTTTTTAGATTTTTTGTTTATAATTATAATAAAAAGAAAGTGATACTCTCCTCTATCATTTACGAATCTAATTTTTATAAAGAATTTATTTAAGATGAAAATGGATCACAATTAGGAATTACATATCATTTTTTTAACTCCTAACTTCTAAACAACTGTAATTATCGAAACTTTTCCAGTGCAAAATTTATTCAATATGATGGCTTGATAATTCGTCTGATTTCGGTTACATCTGTCATAAGAGTTGAAAAAAATGAAATTTTTCAAATCGCCATCATTTTTCTCCTTTGAACTGAATGTCCCATCTATGAACTCGACGAGTCTCTCTCTACACTTTTACCTTTCTTCGAATATATTTTTCGTTTTTAAAATCAAAATTACTCTGCTTATCTTAATCGTTGAACAGTATGAGACTGGATAGCAACTTTCATTGCTTCACACAATAAATACCGCCTTTCAATCTCAGAGTACTTTGTGTCTGTCTAATTATGTTCATCTCATAGAAATTATCACGAGTTTTGAAAACCCGGCATAATTTTATTTTTGCTAAAAAAATAAATGTCTACAAAAATAATGTTCAAGTGTCAACAGCAATAGACGCTTGATTACTTGGATTCAAAATTCACTAAATCCACACCATTACTTTATCCATAACTTCAAAAGTACAAAAAAGGAATGCAAATGTGCCCCAATAATGTGATTTAAGTCAAGTCAAAGGTATCAGTTTACATTAAAGTGACTCCTACGTCATGTTTTCCAAAATAGTTTCTAACGCAGTCTAAACATAATCATGCAATATAGAACCAACCAGAGGATTAAATTAAATTGTACATAGGGATATGCAATTTTCGATTGAAGTCTGAACTATATTTGTAACAGCAGTGCAAAATTATTAATAATCCTATAATTAATCACAGAAAGTGCATTATAATCGCTTCTCTAATGTGTTGTACAATTAACTATTCCACAAAATTTACACTCTGAAATTGTTTCTTCATTTTATAACTGTAACCAACAGGTTTTGATCGATAGGAATTTAATCAGGAAAATTATTCTTTTATCGGAACTCATCTGGAGGCATATAGTTAGCAATACAGCTCAATTGAAACAAAGAAAATAATTGATATCATGTTATTTGATACCAAAAAAATCGTCTTTGTTTTTCTTGTTAAATAATTTTAAATTTATGAATATAGATTTTTTTTCTATTCAAATATCGATAATTCAACAGCTTTCTTCAAAATTCTAAATCAGCAATAAGACGGAATTTTCTTTTATTTACATCTGGATGTAATTTTGAATAATTTTACGAGACATAACGACATATTCTTGAATAACGTATTAATAAAAGATTATACTGGTATAAATTGAATTTTCATTCGCCATTAATAGGAAAAAGTATAAAAATTCGCAAGCAATGATGAAAATTAATTGTAAAATGGTGATTTTTTTATTATCTTTTTGTTTCCTTCTTGAAGTTACTCGCTAATAATAGGAATTCGCGTGACGTCATCGTTCGGGACAAATCGCCTTTGCGTACATGCAAATGTGAGTTACGCAATAAAATCCAAAACGGAAATAACAAAGCGCTTTTAATATGTATCACATAGGTAGGAATAGATTCAATTAGGCCCAAATAGTTATTTGCGCCTAGCGTGTAATAATATTTTTGGCAATCACGCCGGTGCAATCATTTTAAAAGCGATTGTCATTGCAGCTTCTACACAAGTAAAAGGTCAAAATAGTCTAACCTAATGCTTGACTATATTTGACCATTTATCCCAAACGTAGATGATATTTGAATTCTCACACATCACGACATCTTAAGCGATTTTGAATTTGTGTTTTTTTTTATGGTAAATTATTTAAATCAAGAATATAGATTTCCTTTTCAAAATGGCTGAAAATATTTTAAAATATTATATGGAATAATGCGATTGTTGAAAAGTATCGTAAAAATATTATAATATTTGTATACTTTGGAAGAAATCTTTAAAGGTTACTTTAAAAAAATTCGCTTTCATTTATAAGAATATAGAATTTGAGTAAAGAAATAGTATTTCATATGATTTTCAATTAAATTAATGTCGGTTCTTTTACATTAGTAATGCAATTAGGCTTGATTCGTAATTATAACTTTTTTATTTGTTATTTTATTGATATTTGTGTGACAGTCGTGAAAATATGTGACTTTTAATTCTCAATTTTCATTAACAGTATTTCTCTCTGCTTTTTTAAACATTTTTTAAGACTATGGATAAGCCGAGTAGTTAACAAAAACCAAAATAAAAACCTAAACGTAAATTATACAAAGTTATGTGTTCGATACAAAATAAATTAAGGAAATAATGTGATAGATTTTAATATTGTTCAAATAAATCTTTGTATAGTATACTAAATTTAACTTAACTAATATATAAAAACAATTCTCAAGAAATCATTTTCCTTATTCTGCTACATGCATATATGTGAGTCAAATATTAGGGAATTATTATAAGTTTAATCTCTAAAATGATTAAATTAAATTGGAGATTATATTTGAATATTTTTATGAACTGAGCACTGAGCATTTCTGAAAAATACTAACTAATCAAAAAAAAAAAATTATCAAAAGACTTTTTTTTATTTCACTCACATTCATAACAACTCATTTAAACTATTGAAAAAAATTAAATTTGATCCCTGTAGTATTACTATATATTTTTATGCATTATATCCTGAACTCATCATTTTAAATTTCAATATTTGCTTTTTATGCAATTAAATATCAAATTTATGAATAATTTTATTGCCTTACATTTTTTGTGAACATATTATATAGTTTCAAATAGCATAAATGATATATAAAATAATTAAATATTTTTACTTTCTTTTTATTTGATTTTATCTTCAACTCTATATAAAAGATTTCATTCTATTAAACGCAATAAAACTTTTTTTAAACTATAATTTTCATTATTAATATGAAGGGATTATATAATAATAATCCTGTGTAAAAAAATTTAAAACTTTTAATTTGTCTACTTTTTAATCGTAATAGTTGTCTTCGGAATGTCAGCTTAATGTCAAATGTACAAACAAATCATTTAAGTAGATTAGTTTATTAAAACATCATTCGGTAATCGGACTAATTCCATTTGTTTAAATTAAGCATAGTATTTTATGCGAATTAAATACAAAAAGAAAATGCGAATTATGTTAATCTAAAAGCCGAGATGAAATAGATGGCATTTATTAATTCAAACCATAATAAGTTAATTTTAAAATGCATTTCGTTTATTATCACAACTAGGTAATCGAACAAAAGCATTTAAAGCCAATTATTAAATTTTAAATGCGAAGTTTGAAGTGCATATTGGTTCTTAATATAATTTAACATCGTCACATTAACCAGTACACTTTTTTTCCATTTTCCATTGTGGTAATCAATTTTGAGTTGAATAAGGTTTAATCTAGAAGCTATATTCATGCATATGTTAAAATTTTAATAAATTCTGTCGAGAAAAATTTAATTATAAAGTAGATTTTGTAGATGTTAATGGAAATACTATTAGGTATTGAATTGAGCTTATTAATGCTATTTAAAATTATCAGATACTATAGAATAGTTTCGTAAAAATATTCATTTCTGCAGAATTTTGAAATAAGTTTAAATGAATGATAATTACGAGTAAGTAACGACAAATTCTGCAAGCGATTTATCAGAAAATTATTATAATCCGATTGCAAAGGCAATAATAAAGTCTTGATGAACTTTTGTAATACTGTTGATAGATTAATTGTGCCCCCCCCCTAGCCATCCCCTTTGTAATCGATTCACTGTCTAGCTTTTAAATTTTGTTAGCAAGAAAATTACATAGTTTTCATCGAAACAGCGAGATATTTTATCGCAAAGATACGATTTATATTGCCTCTTTCCATTTTTTGTTATATCTTTAGCATTTTAAAGAAAAAATCGTACTTCCAAAAAAAAATGCTTGGAACTAGTGGTAAAATAAGAGTTACATTTATAATTTAACTTAATGAAATATTTGATAAGCCATCTCTAATTGCACTTTCAACGCAAGTTCAATCCTTTTATTGTCCTTCTTATGCATTAGACTTATGAACGTGTTATCATACTTTTGTAGTTTTTGTTTCTTATTAATTACATTCTAATTAACTTCTTTCATGTTTGTAAAATACAAATTCTGTGAACGATTTTCCCATTTATTTCTTGATGTGACAGAGTTGAAAAATATTGTATACTTATCAGTAGACCTAAAAGTAACACACTTTTTTTAGAGTTTAATTATTAATTAATCCATTAATTTTAATTACATTTTTTTCATATAAAATGCACCACCTTCTAATAAATTCAGAGAAAGACACAACACTTAATAATAATGAAATGCGAAATTTTTCAGGGACTAAATATAGAAAATAAATTATTCAATACATTTTTATTAATATTTAATAAATTTTTAAAATATAAATTAATTCCTTGTGCAAAATCTTATGATCAAAGCAAAAGTTGAAAAAACATCAGGAGGTGTAATATTTTACGCTAAAAATTGAAGCCACAATGAATATCGTTAGAAAAAATTCTTATGTATTCATAAAAATTTATGCATATTATGAAGATGAGTAAATTTATATTTTTCTTTAGAGTATTGTTATCAGCGCAACACGTTTTTATAGTTTTTGTTACCGCCTCCAAAATGTTCAGAATTTTTTAAATTTTTTTTAATTATATTGACAAAAAGAAAACGCGTTCATTTCATTTTTACTATTAACTTTGCAAATTGAAATTACGTCGATCATAAACGTTATCAGGGCTAAAATATTACGTGTAATCCCTGATTATAAACGTGTTCTACAGGCTTTTAGTTGAGGTGATAGAGTAACACATTCCAAATACAAAATTCGTCATCCTATTGAATATAAATTAAAAAGTCATGCATCGGTGGCTGTCAGGTAGTGAAAAATTAAATAGACAGTTATCAATATAAAATCAAATATTCAACAAAACATCATAAAATAACTATTTTCATTAATAAGGCAAATCGTTACGATATTGAGAATAATAATGTGGATCACTTTTGATTGTTTCAGATTTTTCGTGGCCATACTGCGCCCCTGAACTGCCTAGCTTACGATGACCAGAAGGAGGTGCTGTATACTGCAAGCGGAGATGGACTTATCAAAAGTTGGAATTTGATGACTGGGGAAGCCATGAGGGTGCTCAGAGGGCATGAAGGACCAGTATTTTGTCTTTTGGTAAAAAAAAAAGAAAAAAACTTTTGGAAGCTAATAAGTGTTTATATATATATAATATATTTGAATCCTGTTGGCTTTTTAATATGTAACAAATTCGAATCCTGTCGGCTTTTTAATATGTAATATTATTTGTTGTGAAGCAGGATGCAGTTGTGACCAGCAGTGAAGAGACCTTTTAACATTTTAAAATTCTTTTTAATATCCATCGGGAAAGCATAATTATTTACAAGCAGAGACGCGGACAAGACGTCCGCCACAGTGCAGTACAAAAGTCGAAGTGGGGAAGAAGGGCCGAAATAAATTATCCCTCGCCTTATATAACCTTAGATTTTGATAGGGAAAATATTTCTTCACAGTGCCAATATATTAATAAGATTCTGATAGGGATTTCTGACGCATGTCGATCACATGTAAGGGAAACACAGGGATCTTTTAAGAAAGAATGTGCTTACTGGACATTTTTACCCCTTCACGCCGAGCGTGTGAAAGTATCTCGGTGTTTAGCTGACTAAGCAATTTTATGAAGCTTCTCTTGAATTAATTAAGTAGAAAAGTGGAATTGGATCACGAAATAAGAGAATATTTTTAGAATGAAGTTACTATGAGCTAAATTAAGATAAAATCTTGGAAATTAATTAAATTGAAATTGAGAGTTTAAAATATCATTACATATATATATATTATGCCAAGTGTATTACTTTGCTAATTAGACTGTGATATTTTGAATGCGTAAAAAATTGTGGGTGTTATACATAGCTTAATAAGTATGCATAGTTTCATCATTGCTCTTTGACACCTCAAAGCTGTCTTATAAAAAATATGTTCTATTAAAAAATCTTATTTTATTTGAATATATATTTATTAGATATAGGATCTCCCACTAAAAGAAAGCTCTAACTTTTTAAAAATAAACTCGGAAATATTTTCAGTCTTTGATGTGTTTTTTTTTGTTTGTTTGTTTTTTACCATTTAAAAAAGAAGTTAGTGCTAAATAATAACTTCACAATCTGTATCACCTTTCATAATCATCTGAACAGCTCGGAAAAACATTCATATACATTCATTTCTTATACGTAAAAGTTTTAAACAATTTTATTTGGAAATTTACTATTACGGATCATATCGATTTGAATTCTGATCACATTTAATCAAAATTAGAAAAACCATAAAAATTAATAGCAAAATAAGTCGTAATATATAACTCACTGGAAAATATTGCTTTAACACTAAATTTCGTCATGATTTTTTCTAACTGCTGATATCTATCTCATTCCAAGAATTCGATTTCTTCCAACAGATCCATAAAAGAATGCTTTATTCCGGGAGCTCAGACAAAAGTGCACGTTCCTGGGTCCTGGAATTCGGAGAATGTACCCGGATATACAGCGGACACAGACACACAGTGTCTTCTATTCGTCATTTTGATGGAATGCGTAAGTTCTTAATAATAGCGTCCCTTTATTAAGTAAGAATTGTTTTATCAATATTTCAAGCGTTAGCACAGAATATCTGTTAATGCCTTTCTAATAGAATGGGTAAGAGTCAAGAAGACTTACAAATTAAGCAGCAGTAACATTATGGTTGTTATTTAACTCAAAATTGCCTTATACCTTCATGATAAGTTTTATATATAATTGTTGCTCTTCAGCTGACTAATTTCAAACTGAGAGTTAATTAAATATAGTTTATCTTGATAGAAAAATATTCAATGCAATTATTAATTAATGAAATTAAATGAAATGTGAGTTTTTGTAAGAAGAATAAAATAACATTGTTTTATAAGAAATATTCTTCTAAGCTATATATTTCTGGACAATGAATACATCATAGTTTAATCATCATAAAGTTAATTATTTCTTACTTCACTTTAGTATACACTGGATGTGGCGACACTATAGCCAGGATGTTTGAAGCCAAATCCGGAACACTCAAGAGGACCTTTAAAGGTCATGAAAATGCAATCGTTTGTGTTGAGGTAATCATAGTTTCTCTTCAAAACTAGTTCGTATTGTTGGGCTTTTGAATTACTTCATATATTTTTGATATAAATTGTTTTTATAAGAAATAACACTATATAAATCAAGAGTTTCACAAATGTAGAGAAATCATAAAGTATCTAAAGTATCGCATGCAAGTGTTCCGTAAAACCACGAATATATAGAAGTAAATTTCTTCTTCTAAGTCATAAGATTAAAAACGGGCAATTATATTTGTTCGCAAATATAGTACAAGAAGAGGGAGATGAATTGAAAACTAGGGTTTTTGCATTTAAATTAACCTAAGCGGAAAAGTTTAAGTAGGAAAGTTTATGTATTAAAAAGAATTTATAAAACGAATCATAGAATATTTAGGTATTTTAACTAGACCAAATTTTTTTTTTTTTTGAAAAAACTCTAAATTATTTACTTTATGGACCATTGTAATAAATCTTATTTTATGCTGCTTAATTGTTTTGAAATTCTAAATAAATGAAATTACAATGATGAATATATCATCATCAATATATCAACAAGAAAAGAAATTTAATTTAAAGAGAAAATTAATACAAGATTTCCATTTAGAACAAAATTAAATCCATATCATTGCCTTTTGAAAACAAAAATTATATTTTATTCTAAATGAAATTAACGTTTATGTATTAATTTATTACTTCCATCTTTACCATTTATATCCGTAACGAATTTCTATTTAATGGTATTTTTTTATTACTAAGAAGATTGTTTAAAAATTAATTGCTTCTCTTTTTGGTTTGTAGTTGATGCAATTATTTATTCTACATTAATAACATAATAAAATAAAATAAAAATATTCTCATAGTTTCTCTCATTTGAGTAAAATCATAAAAAATAATTATATAAAATCACTTTAGAGAAGTAAATAATATTTTTTTTCTTTTTATATACACTGAAACTTTTAATAATTTTTTTTCACTTTTTCAGTAATATCAGTTTCAATAGTTTAAATAATTTCTACTTGTCGAATATGAAACGGAAGCTTAAATATATTCGATTGGAACAATTTAGATGAATATAACAAGATGTCTAATTGAGATTTCTAGCAGAATATATTAAATTTAATTTTCTTTCATTACTGTACCTTTCATACAGATTTAGATTTTAAAAGCTTTAAATAAAAATTTTGGCCGGAAGGCCTTTGATGCAACATTTTAGAAATATGCCTTTTGAGTTCAAAACACTTTATTTTTAAAACATATAATCTCCCTTGCCTTTATTCTTCGAAGTTCTCAACGACCTTTCTTTTGATCATAATTACCTTCTTCTACTAAATATTCGGGAAGTAATTTTCCAAGATAGGAAGAAAAATTGATAATGCTACAATATGTTATTCGCCGACATACCCTCTTCGAACAAAGAACTACTTTAAATGATGAAATGCGTCATTCATCATTTCTTCTCTGTCCTTGAATAAAGACTGAGTAGCAATTATGCTGGCTTTGTGACACATGCTTACTTTATTTTTATTTTTAATTAGAAATAGTTACATTTTATGAAATTCAGTATATCAATGAGAAGGTAAAGAGATTTTAAAAACTTAAAAGAGTGCATTGAAAGAAAATTTTTTGAAGATGTATAGTGGTATTTGAGTAAAGAAAAATTTTTAAAATGCAAACTTTTCATTAAACGAAACTTATCACTCTTTGAACGCGTGCTTTATTTTGTTTGTATTTTGTCATAATTTTTATTGGACTGATGTAACATTATTACAAATAGTTAAAATAATAGCAAGAATTACTTCATGACATTAATTCACTCTAAATATTTAACATCCGAGAAATATTTACTGAAAAAACACTCGCTCTACATGAAGCAGAAATGTTTATTTATGATATATCGCATAATTTCTTACTTTTGAGAAGTTTGCATCTCTTTAATTTTTATTCCCCATATTTGTTATTGGTCAATGAAAGACTAATGACACATTTTTTAAAAGTAAAAATCAAAAAAATATCTGAGCTTTGCACAATATAGTTATCTTCTGTTCTGTTTTGTATCTGTTCAATTTTTTATAAAACACGGCATACTCTGATATGCAGTTCAGTAGTAAAATCCCAGATTCATAAAGTATTGATCGGTTCCTAAATAAATAACTGCATCTAGTTTTTAATCTGTGAGATTCTATTACCCCTAATGATATTTTTATCATTAAAGATTCTTTAAATATATAGCTATTTGATTAAAGCAAAATATACACTGAAATGGGAAAAAGACATTACGAACAATATATAAATATACAAATAGCAATATAGCATCGTGTACAATATGTACAAATCGACAGTGCGTTGGCAGGGCATTCATATATATTCAACTGATATAAGTGAAAAGACTTTTGACGTGATTACGACTAGGGATTGCAATACCGGGATACCGAATACCGGTATTTTGAGCCATTTGTACAATTTTGTAATACCGGTATTCACAAGTTCAAATACCGGTTTTTCGGTATTTACTAGAAATTTTTTAAATTGTCTCCACTATATGTTCAGGGATCGCGAACATAGCAAAATAGTACACGTTTTTGTTTTTATGTCTTCTTAACGGGCGAAATTAATTAGCTAATTAATGGCTTAATTAATTGCTTAAATCTAAATTACCTAAACATGGATTATCCCTGAAAGAAATTATTGCATCCATAACGACTTATGGGGCAACAATTATGAAAAAAAGTTAATTGGTGCAAATCAGCAGTTGTGCTATGCACATGGAATTCAATTAGGAGTAATAGATGTATTATACCAAAAAAATAAAGAACAGAAGAATCCAAATACTGTGGATATAGAAATTTCGGATTCCAACTTTGAAAAAAGTAAGAGTGAGAGTGATACTGACAATGAAGATAATGACAATGTAATTGTTGAAGAAGATATTGCTAATGAGGATGAAATATTAACCTATCAAGAATTGCTTCCTATAATTTATAAATTTCGAAAAAGTGTTAAGATATTTAAACGTTTCCCTATAAAAAAGGATATATTACTAAAATATATACTAACTGAAAATAAAACAGAATATATGTTAATATTAGATTCTAAAAAACGTTGGAACAGTTTACTCCTAATGATGGAACGATTTTTGAAACTGAGAAATCCAATCCAAAAACAATAATCGACTTACACGTGTAAATTAATTTTTCAGATAGTGAATTCGACTTAATATCCAGAACTATATCAGCTCTACTTCCAATAAAACTGACTATTGGGGCATTATGTCGGAGATATTCTAATTTATTAACAGCTAATGCAACAATAAATTTCATGTTGCAGTCAGTGAAGAACATCACTATCTGAAGAATTGTATACCACATTGAAAAATCGCACAGAAGAAATGCATACGGAAATAGAAAATGTCTTATGGTGTTTACATAATTATGATTTTAAAAATGAAAAAGAAGAAAAGAAAATAACCAATTCAAATCTGATTAAGTTTAGAGTAAATTTTCTTAAAAGTTTTTACCCACAAACCTATCTACATTCAGAAGAATTCGGTTCAATTATCGAAGATTATGATGTCATTACTGTTGATAGTGAAAAGGAATTGTCTCTTGAACAAAAATTAGAATTAGCGATAAATAAAAAAATTTCAACGAACCAAAATACAATACAGAAATCAGCTATATCCAAAACCATCCGACGAGAAATCGATTTATTTGTAGATGAGGGATTTAGAGGAAAATACTTGGAAAAAGTATATAGCGCATTGCTAACAGTACCACCAACTAGCGTAGATGCCGAAAGAGCGTTTTCGACAGCTGGTAATTTTTACACAAAATTACTTTTCAGGCTTAATGACAGTACAATTGATGTATTATGTTTTTTAAGATCACATTTCAAAAGTTTGTAATAGTACCACAGACTGAATAGTGATATTTACACTTTTTTTTTGTGATTTAAATAAATAAGATGTTTCTTTACTTTTTTGTGGTTATATACTGTTATAATTTATGAATTACAAATTATTTTTGTGATATTTACACTCTCTAACGAAACTGACAAAAAAAACAAAGAAACACCTGTGTTTTCTTTCTTTTTCTAAAATTTCTAATACCGGTATTAAAACCGGTATCAAGATATTAAGATTTAAAAAATACCGAATACCGGTATTGAAATTTTGGACCGGTATTGCAATCCCTAATTATGACAACACGACTTGAATTATCAAACTTTGAATTCGGGATGGTAGCTGGAGCTAGATGCATGCATGGCACATTCCCTTTTGGAAATCATAAGGGAATTCAACATTCCGAAATCCACAATGTCAAGAGTATGCCAAGACTACTTAATTTCAAACATAAAATCCCACCGCGGACAACGTAGTGGCCGACCTCCTGTAGTTAATGACAGCGGACAGCGTTAAATGACAGTAGGAAGCAATGTGGGATGTACGATGGAATATCAACTGGGGGTGTTGCGGCAAGATTTGACTGTAATAGTCTATGGCAGTAGTAGACAGACTCAATTGCTTATACTAATAGCACGACGCCCCTGCAACTCCTCCCCTTGGATCTTGACCATATCGGTTTGATCCTAGACGACTTGAAAGCCTTGGCTTGGTCAGATGAGTCACGATTTCAATTGATAAGAGATAATAGTAATATTCGAATGCGGCGCAAATGTCACAAAATCATGGACCGGAGATGTCAACCAGGCACTGTGGAAGTTTGTAAGGGCTCCATAAAGGTATGAGTTGTTTTTTTCATGGAATGGACTGGGTCTTTGGTCCAACTGAACCGACAATTCACTGGAAATGATTATGTTCAGCTACTTGGAGACCACTTGAAGCCATTATTGGACTTCATGTACCCAAACAACGATGGAAATTTTTATGGATGACAATGCGCCATGTCACCGGCCACAGTTGTTATCGAATTGTTTTAAGAACATTCTGGATAGTTCCAACGAATAATTTGGTCACCTAGATAGCCCGACGTGAATCCAATCAAATATTTATCAGGCATAATCGGTAGGCTAGTTTGTGCACAAACTCCTACACCAGCAACACTTTCGTAGTTATGGGTGTCAACAAAATGACTCAATATTTCCGCAGGGGGCTTTCTATGACTTGTTGAATCCTTGCCACGTCAAGTTACCGCTTTTTGCCGTGAAAAAGGAGGTCCATTACGTTATTAGGAAATATCCCATTAATTTTGCCACCCTAGTGTAAGGTACTACGATCCAAGCTGAGAAACTAAATCACTTAGTTTTCAGATATAAAAAAAATAACAAATATCATAAACCAATGTTATATATTGTGAATGAACTTGTGGAATGTATTAAAAGCCCGAAATAATTCCAAAAATTGATAATTCTTAAAATACTGAAGGCAGAAATATTTTGTTTCCCTAATAAAAGAAAAATGCAACTGCATTTATTCTATCGGAACCAAAATTTATGAGTAATAGAATGAATAATTTCCTTAAATTATATCATGGGCAAAAATTTTCCAAACATTTCAACAATTGATAAACTGACACCATACACAAAAAAGATGCTAAATGAAAGATAGGGTTATGAATTCCCCATGCGTCTTTTTTCATTAAAGAATATAATTATCAGACCAGAAACCAGAATTTTAGCATCATTAATGAAAATTGTTGTATAGCTCATGTTGTATCATATTAGAACAAGCTTTCTTGTATGACTCCCTGACAAAAATTTTATCTCACTCTCCCCGATGCAAAACTCTTGAAGAAAGCCTTGGATACTACGAGCAGGCAGTTTTTATTTTATTTCCTAAACTTCTTACATAATTGTTCTGCGTTGTAGATGCTATTAAAAAAAGTAATTTTGGATATCTTTTTGCCAATTGAAAACAAATTTTGACAAAGAAAATACTATTGTAATAACAAGATCATGTACCAAAATCATTTATTTAAGTTGCTGCATTTTACAATCATCGCGAATGTACAGACAGATAGGCGGTTAACACAAAGGTAGCTTTGGTGCAAATTTGTCCCAGGTATTCGTTTAAGATGTTAAATTGTTTAGAATTAATTAAAATGCGTACGAAATTTTATCTATCTAATTTTTCATGTCTTGCAATTATCGTGTTCAATTGCACTTGAAGATGCAGTTAAATCTTTTTTCAGAGAAAACCAGATTCAACCGAATTCTCCAGACATAACCAGATTGAACCAGACATAATTCCAAAAATGTTTTGGGGGGTATCTAAAGAGTGAAGGTTGGTGAAAATCTCAGGGTCAAATTTTTGACAATTACAATACTTTCTCTTTGTATAATTTGTATAAGAAAAACAACAACGGCTTAATACTGGGAAAAATATAATTCTCCTTTGATACATTGATCCTTTGATACAGGATGATACATTGACATTTGCATACATCGTAGCACTCGTTGTCTTACAATATGCAACATATCAATAAATCATGAATTGTCATAGTTTTAAACTGCTAGGTATGGAACCGACAAATCCTCATTTTGTGGAAAGAAGTCCGGATTCATTTCTTTATATTTCGATGAAAACAGGATTTTCATTTCTTTTTAAAGCGTTTGAAAATTATTGATTTTCATAAATCCTTTTGTATAAATTTCAATATTTTGTTACAGGTGGTTCCAGGCAAATTGTTCTCCGGTTCTTACGATGGCAGCCTTCGAGTCTGGAACACAACAGGTGTGAAAGACGAAACCGTTTTTGGCACTGAGGTAAATGAGAAAGACCCAAGAGAAGATGAGATAGAAGAAGATAGCGAGGAAGTGAAAAAAGCTGTCAAATCCTTGGATCCTTATCTGACATATTAATTCTTAGAGATTCTAATAAATTTATATTTTAACTTCTTACGAAATTCGTATCAATGTCTCATTTATTCTTCCTGTTCTAAGATCAATAATGTATGGTATTTTTAAACTTTGCTTAATAGCTATTTGAAATTAAGAATTGTTGGAGATGAATGCAAAATGTTTCTTTGAATGAAATGGTTTTTGTTTGATTAAGGTAGAGTATTGTTTTGAAACCACATTAGACTTCATTTGAAAAACCCTTGCCACTATTGAACCATAATAAAATAGTGGGCAAAATAATTGTAATGTTTGTTTTCTTATAAACTTCAAACTGTCTTCTTCCTCTAATACTCGATACTTGATGATACGCTCCTGATAGTTTAAACATATACCAGTTTCTCCTATAACAGGGTATTTAGAGGAATCTGTTGAAGAGGCTGTGAAGATGAGAATCATATTGTATATGCTGATTTCAAACATTGAAATGCTGAGATGATGATTAGATACTGGTTTGAAACACTGAAAATGTTTCCCATTAGATCTACTTTTTAAGATTCTGTACAGATGAATTTTTGTGTTTTTTATCTTTAATGAACAAATAAAGAAATGAAGTTGATAAAAATCAAAAAGGAAGAGCATCAGCTTCTATCCTTATACAGGAAAGATGTGATGAAAGATGTCATGTGATGGTAAAAAAGAATATAATATCAAACATTTGGTCATGGAAAAAACTGCACGTGAAAAAACTTTTATGAGTTTGCGTGGAAAAAAATCGTCTAAATTTCTTTTGTAAGCTAGAGGATAATACGAACTATCTCTCCATCCTTACTTCGTGTGCTTTAGAAATGGCAGAGCCCAGGAATATTATTGAACAAAAAAAAGGGACTCAAAAGAGAGAAGTCAGGGTTGTTGGACAAAGAAAAGTCATTCAAGAACGCTTAATAAAGTAAAAAGAATCATTTGCTGCTCATAAAGCTAGGGTTAAAGAAATAGCTCGTGAAAGATATTGATCAAGACAATTCTTGAATTGTATACATAGAACGCAAAAATACTGGAGATAAATTTGAAAATGTGGCTTTTTCGATGACTACCCTCCTCCAAATCCGAAAGCTTATTCCATTTGCTTTCTCATTTCGCGTATTCTATTTTAGTTACTTTCTTCAGTTTTCTGGTAAAAAAAAGGTTCTGAAAGGTTGAAGTTATGTTGGTTTATTTAACAGTACTAATCACATTTGGCGAACAGTTTGTTCAGCCAAACTATTGTCTCTTTTTTTTTTTTTTTTTTTTTTTGGCCTTTAAACTACAGGTATAAAATATATTTTCTTAAAAATTTCACCTTGTTATTTGATAAGACTGAAATACATGAATTTAATTTATTTAATCTATTACAACTTACAATGCATGCAAATTAAAAGCGTAAATACCACGAAATAGATATTCAGAATAGGATCTCAAAGTTGGAAATCGTACTTCTGAATTAATTTGCAAGAAATGTAATTTTAACCTTAGCAAAAGCACGCAATTGAATGTTTTGGTGGATGAATTTGAATTTTATCATAACATCAAAACATTTTTGCATATTGTATATTAAATTAAATTTTAAAAATTTCTCGGGAATAAGGAAATTGATTTCATTTCTGTACAATTTTTATCATTAAAAATGAATCGTTTTGAGTTTACGATAATGCAAAACCCGTTTTGTGAGATAATAATTTTGGAAAATATAATCATTAGTTTCAAAATTAAATCAAAGCTATTACCCATTTGGCGATATTAACCTATTTTGGCGATTTCTGATTGAAGCTTATTTTTTTTTTATTTCTTTTGTATTTTGTTTCCTCAGACAGAATGCAGTTATAGAAGTCAAATATAGCTCTACCTAGATTATTTCTAATAACATTTTGCAGCTTTATTGATTACAAAAGCATCGAATTAAATGCATTTGTAAAAATATTCAATGAAGCTGGCTGAAACATTTGTATAAAAATTTGTTTGCATTTAATTGTTGCCATTTGGAATAAGTAACAAGAGTGGTTTCTCTGCCACATATTTTAGCATTTTATATATATAGACGCTTAACAGATTCACTGCCCTTGGTTGTAATATGAGCATAAATATGTATTATGTGCCTAACCATTTAAACAGTTTAATTTTGACGATGCAAATGAAGAACAAGATGAAATATTTTGACAGGATGTAAAAAATAGTGGAACAATATTTGGAAAATCAGAATACGTATTTAGTAGCAGATTATTGTCGAAAGATGTGAAGAGATTGTGCTAACAAAATTCAATCAAGGATATCTAACGGAAGGAACTTTTATTTCACTTTTAACAAAAGAAATAACTTTCCCTTTTCTTTTTACTCTTCACATTTCTAATTTTCAATTAATGTGTTGCAGATTTACAGGATGTTTTTTCAATTACTTATAATGTTTTATAAAACATATTAAATATGTTTTTTTTAATTTAACGCTTGCGGTAATATGAAACAAAAATTGACATTGTATATGTTTACAAGGAGAATCGATATAAATATCCCCAGCGACGAAATGTGTGTTATCTGTGTACTTAATTCTTCCTTTCTGCATTCCTTTCATTCCATATACATCTAAATAAAAATGAATGAACTTGGAAGATATAGTAAATTAAGAATTCCTGACGTAGCAACACTTTACATTTTAATATGTATTATTCGGTATTAACGAAGTTATTTTTAATATTGATCTTTTCAACTGCATCGCTGTTTAGTATGTATAATTACACAATAACACATGAAGGAGGATCTTTACAATCCCATAAAAGAATACTTGTTTGGCATTTTAATTCTCACCTTGCTTGTGCACTTGCTTTTTCTTTATTTAAAGCCTTCATAATTTTGTAAGCATTTTTGATTCTTCATTCAAAGATGTTTCATATATGCAGACAATAATGCACCAAACATGAAAGTAATTTAAAGTTAGGTACCAATGAAAATTGACAGCAATATTTCATTCCGAAGAACCTTCTGAAAAATGAAATAAAATTTTTATCTGTTGCTAGTCGCCTTTGATGACCATCTGGTTTTTCAGGGATATTGATTATCATTATTTCATTTAAATCGTTCAGATTTAACTTCATATCTACGATACCGTGAAATTGCTAAACATTAAAAATTGTTACTTTAAATGTCTTATATTATATAATTCAGTGAAGATTTGCACATTTACTAAATAAGCATGATTTAAAGACATTTTTTTTAAAATCTGGAAATGGAATAAAAATTATTCTCTTGCAATAATATTTTCGGAGGTTATCGTGGAAGAAAGACAAAATTTCGAAAATGTTTTAATTATTTGAAATTTTAATTAAATAAGTTTTTAATTAATTAAATTATTATAATTAAAATCTCAAAAAATCACTCCAAAAAGTACATTTCGCCCTCCAATTTATATATGGGTCAAATTTGGGAAATGTCGATCAACCTGTCTGACCTGAGCCAACATAAATTCATCTTTATTATTAAAAGAGGTATTTTTTTAATTAAAAGAATAGAAGTCATTAATTTTAAGTCAATTTCACAGAAAATGTTTTGTATTTATTGGGAGTGACGTATTTATATAAACATCCATTTTCTTTGAAATACTAAAATAATGGACATTATTAAATGCATTAAAAAAGCAATTAAGAAATCTAAAATTGGTTTTAATGACAAATACTCTGTTTATATCGAAACAATAATAATTACATAAACATCTGAAAATGGTAGTATCTATTGCTACGAGAAATGAGAATTAGAATTATCTTTTATATAAATAAACAATCCATCTTTAGTTTGAAGCATATAACAGAATTCAGTTGCTAATGATCAAAAATATTTTAATTACCAAATTAATTTTAAAACATCTCTAAAATACCCAACTTATCTTTACATCTAGATATTTTCAATTTTTTATGAATAAAGCATATTATTTAAGCATTTTATTGCTTTCTAAAGTTTAAAAAAATTATATACCATACTCAAATATCTAGTCTTCAGAGAGGATGAAATTAATTGTTGATTGTGTAACATGAACTTCGTTTTAAACATTTCTGTTCTATCATTGGAAAGAAAAATTAACACGGTTACACGATAAACAATTGGCAATTAAAACTTCATGTTTATGCAACTCTAAAATTATGTTAAATTAAATTTTTTAGCATTCAAATTACATTTTTATTCTTAAAAATGGTATACGAGATGAAAGAATATTTATTTTACTTGATTACTGCTGAATATAACAATTGCTTCGAGCTTAACCTAGTTTTAAGGTATAATAAATAAATGAGATTTTAAGGAAAATGTTGTTTATCAAACGATTAGAAATATGATAGCTTGTTACCTTAATTTTTTTTATGTTAGTTCACTGCAAAATAAAAATTTATTTTCAGCATTGAAGGAAAAATTAATGAACAAGCGCAGCTTTTACGCATTTAATGAGAAAGCATAAATTTCTTGTGAATTTATAGAAGAGCAGATATAGTTTTTTTTAAAAAGAAAGCAACAATTAATTAAATAATATAAGGTGAAACGCGCTGCACCTCTGAGGGAAAATTACAGATTTCTCTTCCATTTGAAGAATAATTTATAGGAGAAGTAAATATTTGGCCTTGGTAATTCTTTGCAGTTTCACTTTTATGAACCGAAATCATATGAAAATGTACTTTTTCCAAGAAACTATTGAATTTTTCGCAATCACTTTCTAATGTGAATTGCTTTCCTTTTCATTTAATTCTATTATCATGGCTTTAACTATATATCTAGCAGAAATTTAATTAACATATTACATATTTTGTGTGTATTTTCCAATTAGGAAGATTAACAAGTTATAATTAATAATATTCCTTTTTTAAT
This sequence comes from Argiope bruennichi, assembly GCF_947563725.1. Taxonomy (NCBI): domain Eukaryota; kingdom Metazoa; phylum Arthropoda; class Arachnida; order Araneae; family Araneidae; genus Argiope; species Argiope bruennichi. Next base: position 22,679,569 of record NC_079151.1, on the reverse strand, counting down.
ATTTTTATACACTGAGTTCCATCAGTTTCTGATGTTCTAATCAATTGAAAAAATTAGTGAATTAAATATATAATTCTATATGACACAAATGAAATATTTAATTCTATAAGACTTACTAAGACATTGAATTCAGCATTAAAAGGCAAGAATGATGCTTAGCGGTTTTATTGCCTTATTACAATTCTATGTCATGTTTCTGAAGATTATTGTAATTCAATTATAGCGAATTGAAATTCTTTTACATTATTCTAAAATAAAATTTAGATATAAAGATTTTATTTATAATCATTATGAAAAAAGAATTTTTTCATTTGTCTTTTTCCTAAACAAACTGCTATGAACAGAAGTCACTGGTTTTATATATGACACTTTTAAAGAGTAATATGCAATGAAAATAATTTTTTCTAATAATTCTAAAAGAAATTTTATTAAATCAAAAATATGTCACTTTTAAAAAATCGCTTTCATTAAGAAATTTAGATATGTAATTCAAATTAATATATTCATAAAAATTATTTTTCTCTTACATGAATGCAATCGTCAACTTCTTCCCTAGTTGAAGTTGAACCGCTGTCAGATACTTTAAGATCCTTCAAATTCATCTGAACGCTTGTCACGTCAACCGTTTCAACTTCAACTTGTATGCCGTTATTTTCTTCTCGTATGATATCGACATTTGCAGATTTATTAAATTCTTCGTTCTCTTGTTTTCCCTGCGACAATCCAATGTCATCCAAACTGTTGATTGAAGACGGAATAGACTTTTCATCCTCTATGAGTGGGCTGAACATTCGGTGGACTTGATTTTCGCTTTCCCAATCATTCTTTGGATTAACGACATTTGCACTGCAGAATAATTTTTTCCGTGACAATTCAGATTCATCATCATCTATCAGACTCAGTTTCCTTTTCATGCTTGTGCCAAGTGATGCAGTTACATTTTCTTTGAAAGAGGGAAATTTATTTGAAACTTGTTCAGGTGGGTTCGCTTCATTGGTTGTATGAGTACAAATGTTGTTAGGGAAATGTTCGGTTTCATTAAATTGATTGGAAATAGAATTCTTATTGTTCACATTTTCTAAAAGATCCGATTCAGCAATAATGTTCTCAGAGCAGTTTTCATCCATTATATCCTTCAATGTTTGTGTTTCTTTAGATTCTGTTATTATATTTCTTCTATCCTACAAGAGTTAGAAAGCAAATAATAAATTAAGGAAAAGAGAATACTTATATAAGCTCAAAACATGAAAGAAAGGATTTTATAAAATGATCGTATCAAAAGATGAAATTCTTTTTCATATTTAGTTTCATCTTTATTTCACATTTTGAACTATGCACAATGAATAAATGCACTGTTTTTTAAGAAGGCTTTTATGCCATAAATATTTTTGCTTATAGTGCTCGTGAAATTAACTATAGCAGTCCAGTAGCATTACTATCAATTTTGATACGCTTTTTATTATTCATAGAATCACAAGCAGATGCATGAGTGTGGGAAAAAAAAGAGTCTCCCAACTTTATTCTGGCATCGTTCATCGTACAATCATAAGAAAACTGTCATTTGGAAGGGCTGGCTTAACATACTCCTAAAGATTTTTAAATAAAAGTTTCGTAAGCGGTCTTCTATATATTGAAATAAGAGCAAACTTTAAAATTTACAGTGGCAACACCACTTTTTCTCCTCAGATTTTAAAACTACATCAAAAGTCATTCCAGGAAACCAAGTTTCATTAGTTTAGGTTTATTTATTTCAAAATGATGAGCTAACAAAATGTTGACTTTCTAACTGTTTATCTAACAAAATAAGTGAAAATGAAAACCTTACTTAAAATAAGAAATGTATGTTTTTGTCAAAAAAAAACAACAACACTAAATTAGAGAAAAAGATACATTTTTGAAAAATATTTATAAAAAAATGCAAATTTTCTCTTTTTTTCAGTTTAAAATAAGTTTAACCAATTAATACAACCAAATAATATCTGTAATAATCTAATTATTATTATTTCTACGTTCTTTTTCTTTATTAAGTTTCCTTTAATTTTATATTCTTGTTTTAATTTTTAAACTTTTATATTGCTATTAACATAAACAATATTCTTTTAATCAAATTTCTAATTTTATAAGAAATGATATTTAAAAAACTATTAATCAAAAAAAGATTATGCTTTTTTTTTAATCACAAGAACTCAATTGAAGCACATTGCAATGACATTCATAAAGAAAGTTATAGATTTTAAACTCTTCGCAAGAAAATTCAGGACCATTTTGGGTACATATAAACCGTATATAACTGTAATAGCGGCTTGAGAAGCAGGAAATTCCACGGGCGCCGGTTTACTATGGCTTACCTCAGTTGTTTTTTTCCAGCATAATCTTTATTTTCAAACTACTCCAAAATTTTCCATAAAAGCATTTATATTTTGACATGATTAGAATATTTTATATTAATAATTAAAAATTCATTATCATTGGAAATGCAGCGTAGTTTAATTTTACCAAATTCCTTATTTGTATTTATTTATTAATTCTTTTTGAAAAAATTAAAGAAGCTAACACATTTTTAATTTAGCTGAAATATTACAATTTACTCTCTTTAAATTAAACAAAAGTTGAAAATATTTTAAAGTCAAAAATTTGCATAAATTTCCTCCTTTTTTCTTTTTACTGACATTAATTGAAATTTGCAATTTTGACTGTCATATTTTATTATTAATATTCAAAGACCGGTCTTGTTAAAAAATAATAAGCTTTCATAAAAAAATTCCGGAATAATCTATCGAGGAATGTTAATTTTTTAAATAAAAAGCACGTGTAACTTTATCTTTTAAATCTTTACCTACCTATTCACATGAGACAATTTATCCAACAATAAATCGGTAAATAACCAAATATTTTTTAATATGTAAACATGAATTGGATATAAATGTTTTATTTCTTTTAAAAATGTATAATTCAAATCGCGCAGTTATTATATTATTCATCATTATATTATTCATATTATATTATTCATCACTTCCTTTATCAGACATTACAAAAATTCATCTTAAAATTTGTACAATATTTTTATATTTATTTTTCTGCTATTTGTAGTAAATTTTTAAAACATACAATACAGAATATTTCGAGCCTTTATAAAAGAATATTAAATAGAGGCCCTATTTTATACCTATGATAAACTATATTTATCATATCGTTAGGAAAATATAAATAAGATCGGGTCATGGGGCAGAATAATAATAATAATAATAATGGCACGGAAGTGATAATTTATAGAATTCTAATATACCTGCCATTTTTGTGTCTTTCCACCCTCCAACCAGATAGTTAGGAATCTAATGTATGCGATTATAATAATTATGCATTCTCCGTTTAAAGTGTCAAAGGAATATCAGTACTGCAGTGAACCAAAGGATGACAAAAAAAAAAAAAAATACGAATATAAATATCGTATGCATTTAAAATTAATTAGCTGGACTTCTTACTAATATCATATGTATTTTTATTCAAAAATGAAATTAATTCTAAAATGAAAAGTTAAATTTATAAGTTAAAAATATACAATACACATTCTGTCCTCTCATTAAATTAAAGAAGAAAACGAAGAATGCATAATAGAAAGCAAATTAAGCTATTTTGAATTAATCTTCTTTTATCACGGCGCATTTCATCTTTATTACCTTAATTAAGCAAAATTAATTTGAAATTTTAATCAAAACCTTTTTCCTAAAGATGAAAATTATCTAATTTAGTGTAATTGAAAAAGATATTTTTTTAGAACAAACTGGATCTAGAAAAATAGAACATACATTAGTAAAGTCATTATCTCTTGCTTTTTCTGAAAGCTCATTTTGAAACTTTGCTTTGCTTTTTAATGTCACGATTTCATTTTCGCACGCTTCAATTTTTGCATTCAATATTTTCTCTGTTTCCTGGGCATCAGCGTATTTGTTCATTGCTTCACATAACAATCTGTTTGATTCCAAGAAGTTACTCAGTGTTTTCTAAAAATGAGAAAATATATAATGTCTCTAAAAAGATTAATTTTCTTAAAAAACACTATAATTGAATTTTGATAAAAAAAAAAAAGATGTAAAATGCTCCATTAAAAAAAAAAACTTAGATTTCTTTTCATATTTTAGCTTTCAACTTTAGACGAGATTTTCCCCTTTTTTTTCCAAAATTGTATACTAATATTTAATCGCTTTTTATTTGAATTTTTTGCGAATAAAAACAAGTACAATCAGAACTAAAAACAAAATTATACCTATAGGCAATGCCAATAATTGTTTCGCCCGCCGCGTTTTATTAAATAACTATAACATGAACTCTATGTTACATAAAACACGAATCATAGAGAAAATATTATCCTTTATTCTATATTACTTAAAAGATTTTATTTTAAATAACATAGAATGAATTTACTTTACAATAAAATCCTTATCTGAAAATATCATTGTTTAATTTAGTCCCAGTAACATATAACTTTAAAATGTCGTTCTTGGAAACACCTTCAATATTTAAAGTTTTCAACAATAGCCGTTTCATAAAAGAAAAAAATTATAAAGCTCAACAATTGTTCAATTCGTCACCGCGTTACAACAGAAAGGGAGGTGCAGTAGCTTCAGTGGGAAGGGCCCCTAAGGACTAGAGGGCAGAAGTCTGGCTTCTAGCTCATTGAAGATGAGACTCACACACTTGCTTGCATAACCCTCTTTTTACAGCGGGGCTCTTTCACACACCTCACAGACAGAACACAGGGTAAATAACAACCATTCCCGAACCCAGGACGCCCAAATCATGGGGATGACACGTTACCCCTAAGCCAGAAGGCCAGCTTCGAAGTGGATAATTTGGAAGATAAATTTGAAAAATAATTTTGTTCTTAATCATATTTTTTTTAATTATTAAATAATTTTACACAACACAGTGATGAAAATTTGGATAATTTATATTCTACTATTTTATAGAACTTACTCGTTAATTAATACAGAGAATTTATTCGTTAATTAATTATAATTCATTAGATGAAATCAGAATGATTATCAGTAGTGAAATTTAAATTTTTAAAATTCTTGTTAAAATAAATCATTTTAATTAAAAAAAATTTCAGAATTCATTTATAATACTTTTTTTATTTTTCTAAGCCAATTTAAATAAATCTAAAAAAATTAATTAAAATTATTCATTATTAAATTAATAATTTTAATACTGTTAAACATATTGATAAAGTAAAATTATTTATTTTAACAATATGTAGAAACCATATTAAATTGTGCAACGTACGATTACTAAAACAGTGATAAAATAAATCTGTATATCAATTAATTATATTACGAGGGAAAGCTAACAGTGTCTTCGAAACGGCCGACAATACAATGCTTTCCCTAACGCTAATACTGTTAGTTAGTCATAAGTTCTTCCATTTCTACTTCAGTGCTTTCATTTTAAGAAAAATATATCATATAAATCTCGCTTTCAAAATGCAATTAATTGTGCATAATTTTTTAATTATTTTAATAATATTACCTCATTTTCTTTTTGTGATAAGGCAAACAATTTTTCTAATTCTGAATATTTTTCGTCCATCTGAAAAAAATTTTTAATTTTATAGTATGAATTTTCACAAAGAAAGTTTTGAGAAATTTTAAAAATTATATATTTAATTGTATAAATTATTTTTGATACAGTTCTTTTGGGTTTATATCTCCTCTAACTTTTAAATTAAACACTACTCAAATTCAAGAAATCTCGAAATAATAATTTTCACAGTATGAAATGAACAAGATAATGAGAATTAAACAGTCTTTATTTAGAGTATTTTATAAATAAAATAAAGCATTTTAAGAATGCCAAGTCTCTGAAGTGCATATTTCAGTATACTAAAGGGCGAATATAAAGAGAAAAAAGGAAAATAGTTTAAAAATTTAAAGTATACAAAAAATCTTGCAGAAAAATTGCCAATTTTGATGCAATTATAGACTGCTTGACAAAATCCAAAAGAAACTTTTGAGATAAAGAATAAAACAGCACAGAAAAAAATTGAATGTTTTCATAGATCTAAACATAATGCATTATTGGTAATCTTTTTCTTAAATTACGGCATCAGCTTTTATTCAAGACACAAAAAATATTTTCCATTTATGAATGAGAAATGTTTCCTAAGCTATGCCCATTTCCTTATTTCTGCTTTTAGATTTTATATTTCACTTTTCAGTATTTTAAAATTTTGTTAGTATATTCTGTATTACTTAAAAATAGTAATCATTGTACATAATAACAAGAACTAAATTATTATCCAAATATGATCGAATTATGTTTATATTACAGACAGTTCATTTAACATTCATTTTTGGAAAGTCTTTTTGATCCTTTTCCGAAATATTTCTAAATGGCCAATTTCCAATTTTCACCCAAACCTTGACATTATTATGATCACTTGCTTATAAATAAAAAAAAACTATGAATAGCGCTATTTTAACTTTAATCACTCGAGAGTTTTTTCCGAGTTAATGTTGTACGAAGTAAATTTGGAATATATTTGTCTTACTTATCGTCGTAAGATTATTATTTTTACATTTGTAAAATTTAAAGGTGATAAATAAAATTTACTTTTCGCAAATCAATATTTGGCTCCGTTTTTAGTTTCATAGGCAAAACTGAGTTCTTCAGCACTGTGATTTCTGACCTGAAAAAAATATAAAATTGAACAGAAATTATATTTATACAAATAATATACATTCACACAAATATTCTCATTTGTTGAAATTCATTTAAAGAACAAACAAAATTCAATTTTAAAAAGTTATATTTGGTTTTTCTTTGATGCATTTTTATAAAACATGCTGAATAATTTACAAGCTATCCATTTTTTTTTATCTTTTAAATGTGCCGATAATAATGTATAGAATATTATTTTTTTTAAAATTGTTGTAATAGCAATAATGTTATTCTAATAGCTGCTTTCGTTTTATTTATATTTAAAAAAACATATTGAATTTTTTTAAACACACGCAACAAATCGCCGCCATGTATAGTGTTTTGATAGGTGCATTACTAACGGTACGTGCCTGCCAGAAACTACAAAAATTCTTGAAAAGTTGAAAGATTTTATCAACAGATCCAAGAAAAGTGCATGTTTGTCAGAAAGGTGGGAAGAAAATTTCTTTCAAAAAACTTGACAAATTTTTGGCGACAACGATAAAGCATTTTCTAAAGGTTAGAATATAGAATGGGAGACGGGAGTGAGTTATTTTTGAATAACAGTCACAAATCTAGTTTATTCCTTCAAAGGAAGTTTGTATTAATATTTATCAACTGTGCGCATTAAATTTATTTATAGAAAGTGGTTTATTCTTCTGCATGTTTTCGATACAATTCATGGAGGTATACATAATTTGTATTTGAAATAAAATATGTAAAAAAAAGACAGAACCTTGAATTTTACAAAAAAAAAAAAAAAAAAAATTATAAAAACATGTAAAAAGCAAGTTTGGAAACAGTTAAGTAGAAGATAAATTCCTTTTTGGAAAAAAAAATGATTTTTTAATGAAATTAGATTTTTTAAATTCTTTTTTGTAGTAACATATGAAAGATTCTTTACATTTTTTTTTTTATTGAAGCAGTTATTTAAATATATATAGAGAAAATATTTGAATCGGAAATTTGAAACATCTACAAAGAGAACTTCAAATTTTCAATTTTTGAATTGTATATTATTTTTTTATAGCTTTTCTCAGAAAGAACCAGTCCCCAACCACAACCATTAGTTTGAATTTACAAATTTTTTTATGAAAGTTCATGACCTTTAAATTTATCATCAGTAATTGCTTAAGCCTCGAACCGCTATGGCATTTTAATTTTGAGAGAAGTTTCAAAAGCACTACTTCTTTGTACATTCCATATATGGAAAAAATTGGACAGAACCCACCCATCCTCAACACAATCACTGTATTGATTTCAAAGTTTTTATTTCTCATGAATGCTTATGATCATCAGATACGACATCGACAGTCTTTCTCCCCACTACCACCAATATGAGTTTTGAACACCAAAAAATATCGTCCATTTAAGCTTTGAGAGGGCCACCAGCTATAACAAATTGTGCGATTTCGACAATTTAATTGGTAATTAATTTCCTCACTTAAAACCCCTCTAACCAATCAGAATGCTCGCGGTTTATTGAACAATATGATTTAAAATAAAGCTTTCTATCTTCATGATAATTCATGGTTCATCAAAGAGAGATGATATAAGCTAATTCATTCTATTTGTAAAGAGGAAGAACAGCTGATCGTTGAAGACAGCTAGTAAACTTTTATTGCGAAAAAACTGCTCCCTGCGAAAATAAAGCAAAACTTTTAATGTTGTTTTCATTATTTTTGCAATTAGAAGAATTTTACAAATGTCAAAAGGGTGCCTATTTGTTTTCGGCCACGTAAAGCTTAGTTGTTCGCTTACTTTCGATAAGATTTATTAAGTATTTGAAGCCAATCGGCTTCAAATTCTCTCATTTGAGAATAAAAACTTTTTCTCTTTAATTTCCATTATTGATGACCCCTGCTCTGCACAGACAGAAAAGAGGCTAAAAGAGAAAAAAAATCCTAATAGAAAGGTTTCAACGATTTAATATTCCCTATGTTTAAATGTATCGATCTTTTTCCTCTCACTTCATGAAAATTTACAAAATATATAAAAAAAATTAACGCAAAAATTAAATGATGTAAATAAACGACAAAAACAAAGCAAATTCTCACATCTTCAGTACCTAGAAAACAAATTTAAATTCACTAGAAAGGCAAAGTACTAAACATATAGGGAATTCAAGATAGCATAATAAAATCAAAGAAGTTACCCAAAATTATTAAAATACACTTGATTTTTGAAGGCTTGAATACATACTTTGCTGATACCAATTCATTTTTCAATTCTTCATTTTTCTTTTCGGAAATTGTAGTTATTTCTTGAACATGTTCAATGCGTATCTGTATTTTCCTTAAATATGTTTTAACTTCTGAAACTGCGTTACATCATCATATTAATTTCAGGAATAAAATATTATTAGAGATATGCGTAAATTTAAAATTGGAAAAATACTTTAAATGATATAAGGAATTATCTTTTATATCATTTTAATCTATAAGTGCTCTGCTAAAAATTTAGTAAATCTAAACTTTTATAAATTCTTCCAATCTTATCCCTTATTTCAATATTTTTTTATACACTGATAGTATAAACAAAAAAAAGTCTTAGTTAAAAAAACTTTTATATTTATCACGTTTATTTCTAATTATTGTTTTTAATTTTATATCATATAATTGGATTACTTTCTTTACCTTACTGATTAAAATAAAATCTATTCTTAAGCAATCCATTTTTTACTTATTTATACATGACGATATTTTCAGTAATTATAAGTCAATTAATCAATTTATATAAATAAATTTTGTCTCCACGTCACTGGCACCACTTGATGTGAATTTGAGAAACAATTGATTCATATTAATTCATAACAATTTATTAAAAATTATTGAAATAAAATTTTTAAAAATTGCTTTCTGATAGCTAATTAATATAAATAGTTAATTGATTCCATAGTATTTAAAATTAATGAATGTATGTTTCTAAAAACTGTTTCCGTGAAATTTATTCATGGCTAAAAAAAACTCTTTAAATGATTACGATTTTTAAAATTGGTTTAAAGAAATCATTTGCAATGACAAGATAGCTGTAGAAAATGACACAGGGCAAGAGGTTAAAGAAGGTAATACAAGCGATTGCAATTCAAGAAAAAGTAAGATAAAATGTTTTATTAGGGTCAACTGATACCAGCTAAATAATTAAAATGTTTAATCTACAAAACTCATTGATGAATTGAATTGTAATATGATAATAAATTTGCATATATAAACTTCGGAAAGTCATTTGGACAGTTTGCTTCATGTTTACTCATAATTAATTTTATAAACTCATTCAAGGAAATAAAACCAACCATTTTCTTGCATTTTCATTTGAGAATTTGACAGTTCCTGGCATTCTTCACTCACAGATTTCGATCGTTTCTTTATTTCTGCTATTTGGTCCATTATGGATTCTTGGAAACTGTTTTTCAAATTCAATTGCCCTTGTAGTTCTTGTATGCGTTTCACGAATGTCAGTTTTTCAGACTAAAATGAAAGATGTGTAAATATAGAGCAATTATAAAATATTCTCGAATTCCCAGAGTCAGGTAGAAAAGGACGAAATATACAGATTTTGTAATAATCCATGTAGTCTGATATCATTTATTTATTAAGATTATTTATAATTGCTGCGAATACCACAATACATATTTAGGGAGAGAGTATATATTAAAAATGTTATATATATTAAACCAAATATGATATTTTCTTCAACTTTTCACAAATGCACAAATGTTATTTCAACACGCGCACACAAAAAAACCGCTTAATTTAATCGTTGAGTTATAAAACACTTTAATGTTGTTTATGGCTTCCATGGATCAGATAACTGGATAAATTAGTTGTCTTTGCCCAACACCAGGTTTGGCATTCGTGAATTTTTTTCTCATAGTGTTCTCACTTCAAAATTCATGATTTTTTTTTCTCTTAGGACTGAAGGGCATATATTCAAAAGTACTGATGTGTTTGATGAGAATGAGTAACTGAAATGCCAGTTACTGCAGGATGTATGCGTATCATATCTGAAATCTTCTCAAATGTATGCCAGTCTATTTGCTTCTACTATTAAATTAATATTACTTTTGGAAAATTCACTTTTGAGGACCTATTATAAAAGGCTTATTTGATTTCGAATTTTTTTCTAACTTGTCTATTTCTCCTTCCTCTTTCTCACACAATACATAATGCGATATTTCTGCATTTACATTTCATCACAAAATTTTATCCCCTTTACTACTCCAACATTTCAACATTCATTCTGCGGTATATCTTATAAAATGTATTTCATATATTATAAAATTAATTTAATTTTAAGACTGTGGTTTGTAAGGTAGACAGCTTATTTGATTAAAACTAGGACAATTTTTTAAACGATTATCTTTTCAGTGAATAAAACAAACGTATTATGACTCATCACGCCAATAATGCAATTTTTTTTTTTAAAAAAAAATATCACTCTCTTCGGGTTACTGAATCAATATAAATGCAGCTGGTATTTTTCTGCTTTAATGACAGGGAAGTTTTTTACCTTTCTTACGAGAATTGTTTAATTTCAACAGTAAAACTTTTAATATATAAAGATTTTGCTTTCTAATCTACATCCAAACATTATTCAACAGGTTTTTTTATTTCCTCAAAAAAATCATTAATAAAAAAGTTAAATTTTTAAAGTTTCGTGAATGAGATCGAAGAGACAATTCCTTGAATTCTGTCAACATATTATATATATTAAAAGTCACTAAAAAGATTTTTTAAGAGATGGAAACAAATTTTCATTTAATTATTGACAAATAATCTATACTTATAATAAAGCTCAATGTGTGTGTGTGTGTGTGTGTGTGTGTTGGCGGTCTACAGGCCAGACCGTTTGACATACAGCTACCAAATTTGGTACATGTATACCTTGGAGGTTGGGAATGTGCACCTGGGGTCCCTTTTTTCGAATTTTTAATTAGAATTTTAATTATTAATTAAAAACTAACTTTCCCGCCAAAAAAATCTTCCATTTTCCCCACCGCCAAACGAGAAAGGCTTCAGTATTTTTTTCTCCCAACAGTAATGAGGCTAGGGTTAAAATTTTTCGGCGGATTATTTCAATCGATTCTGTTTATTTTCTTAATGTTTGATGCATTTAAAATTAAACATTGTTAATGAATCGATCTTTCAGATTCATTCCGAAGTACTTTTGAATTAAAATAAAACAGAATAAAGGAAATTAAAAATTTCTAATCCGCATAGCGTTACCCCAACTGGCGTAGAAAAAATTACGTATTTGCGTTACGTAACCGGCGAAGAAAATTCACGCATGCGCATTCTGTTCTGATTGTTGCCATGACAACCGTTATCAATGGATGATTTAAATTATTTTTGGGTTAGTTGCATGCTTTTGTATGTAAATTGTATTTATGTTAGTTATATATTTTTTTGTATATGCTTATAGTTTTAAGTACATCGTTTTTTAAGTAGTTTTTTTAAAACCTGTTTTCAACCGTTTATTTTAAACGATTCGTTTTATTTTCTTAGTGTTTGATGCATTTAAATTTAAACATTGTTAATGAATCGATCTGCTCATAATGAATCTAAGAAAATTTTGTTGACCAACTCTTGAGATATTACATAAATTAAAAAAGATATTCTTTAGTGCCCATAAAGTTTAAACGCTGAGTGACTCTATTTTCAGTAATCAGATTATAAAAAAAAATGCTTTGTTTCAGTAAAAAATATTATTATGTTCATTGAAGATTAATTCTTTCCACTTTAATTTAAAGCATAAATTCTACGGGTGCTAACAGAAAATGAGAGAGATACATATTACGTTATGACAGAAGGCCTTTATAATATTATGAATGAATTATATGATAATCAAAATTTGAAGTTTTAAAATATTTTGATGAAGAAGCTATTAAAGTAGAAATTGCATAAAATATTTAATTATTAAAATTTTAACGAACATTAAGATTGGCGAACCAGCTGGTCGCCAAAGGCGGCTAGTATTAAAATAAACAAAACTCAATAGGGGAAAAAAAGATTCTCTAATATTGAAAATAATAATTTAATAAACTATATATTTAATTTTTTTTTTTTTTTTTTTTCATTTCTTGAGGTCAAAAGCTCCTATCCAAGTTTATTGCTAAGCTAATTTTTTTAAAGAAAATGTTTTTGAATATTTCCAAAATTTACAATTCCTTATTCAAATTTATTGTTTTAATTTTTAATTATTTATGTCAATCACAATATATTGATCCGTAATACAGTGAAATTTTCTTAATAAATATAGTGAAATATATTAAATTCGTTAGAATACCTATTATTAATAAAAAATATTGCTATTTTTAAATGTTACTCAGTTGAAAATTTCTCAGTTGAAACCAATGAAAATACAAAAATGCTCTCTATATTTAAAACGTCATTATAATCTTAGAATATAATCTTAGGCCTGATGTTTTGTCTTCGCCTAAATCATATAATTCAATCAATTATATACGAAAAATAATATATTAAGGATAAATTATTCTTATCGCTTAAATTTTATCAAAAATTTTATTTTATAGATAATGGTTTAAATATAAATACTGTTTTTCAAATCATATGAAGGTTTTAGCATTTTGTGACATTTTAATTCAAAACTCGCTCATATTTTAATGTCGCCAGCCTTTTATTATTGAATACATCCAAGGACTTATAAAATCATTACAAGATGTAATAATTCTGAAAAAAAACATTTTTAATCTACTTCTTTTACTTAAGATAAATCTTAAATATCCAAAATTGCCTCTTTGAAAAAAACATTTATAATTTCCATTGCTAATATACGCCAGAATTTAATGAAAAGTTTTACATTTATTAAATAAAGTAGATAAAAATTGTTCAATTATGTTTAACAAAAATAACATAAACATGTAAATCAATATTTTTGTTACGATACATCCAGACATAATTAACCTTTATTTGATTTTAATATGAGAATTAAAAACAGATTATTTCATTGTTCCAACTTATGTTATTTTTGGCATCAGTCAAAATGAACTAGTACTTGTAAGAAGAAACTGGAAGTTTTCTTTATCCTCCTTAGTTTGCACTTTCAATTAATGAAGAATGTGCTTTCTTTTATCTCTCTTTTAAGAAAATTCAACATTTTATTCTAATTTCATTAGAAAGTGGCGATAGTCTGTCCGTTACAATCGCTTCTCTTTTGATGAAGAAATAGTTAAAATTTAGACTTCAATTTAACTTACTTTGATTATAAATGAATTAACTTTCTTTTACATGATCTTAATATTAATCCAAATAATGCACCATTCCCAAATAAAAACTTTTGGGCATGATGTTTTTACCTTGAGTTAAATTTTCCTTACTTAATTTTTGAATTTAATACATTCAATGGAGAAAAATATCTTATTTTTTAGATTTAATTCTTAAAGCTCTTAATATATAATTTTCCGAAAGAGAACATTTTATATATTTAAATAAGATTGAAGATTTGCAAATAATTGGATTATACTTTCTGAGTGCATTACCATTTGAATTAAAATGGAAGTTTGTTAAATGAAATTAACAAGTTTCCACTTATCAATATTTGAGCAAAGAACTCTTATTTCACAATTCTAACGAAGTAGTAATGGAGTTCTCTTGATCTTCCATTTCTGATTATTTATTTATCTCCTGTTTCTAAATTTTTACAAGTAAAATCAATTTAAATCTGCCAAATATTTTTAAGCGCTTAGCTTTATAACATAATCTAATGTAATAACGATGTTAAATAAAAATTTACCTTTAATTATAACATCAGATTCTGCGAACTTCCGATACAATATAATAAATTTATAACTTTCTTTAAATGATTTAAAATTACTCCTATACTGGCCTCTTTTAAATTGAATTATATGTGTTATGTAGTATCTTTTAAGTAGATTCCTTATACGAAGATTATTTATTGCAATGGTTTTCTTGGCATGATTTTGAGTAAATTTCCACAGATTTTCATTAATCATGGTGTCTCAGTTGACAAATATTTATATGTAATCAGATTTCTTTTTAAAAATCAGGACGAGGGCGTTGCAGAGTACTTACTGAGCAGGAAGACAAAAATCAGGAAAGAAAGAAAGGCATTGGGAAAGTATTCCGTTCGATAATTGCAATTGCTTAGAAGTTAAAGAATGAAAGTAATTTTCAGTCCCTAGCTTCGACAATTTTTTTTTTCGTTTTTTAAGACCCATATTCAAATAAATAAAAAGACTTTCTATGCTCATTCCTTTTATTTATTTGAAAATGTTTAAATGACTAAAATTTAATAGCTTGAATGAAACTAATTAAATAAAAATAAAGGAGCTGAATTTTTTTTTGGCAACTTTATATGGGCAACTTTAAAAAATTTCAGAAAATGCGCATGCTTTAGTTTTTTTTAATGCTTTTGATTATGTTTATTTTTTTTTAATGTAGCAATAAGGAGGGTTTGAAATATTTATCTTGCAACAGATGCTGAATTAAACGATATCAGTAAAGTTTTTAACCATGGTCGCTTTCATATGCAATACTTCATTACTTTTTTCCCAAAATATTGAGAGAACTTTGAAAAGTTTAACTTAATTATTAAGAAATATGTAAACTTTTCTATGACAGCTTTTTGGGAGGGATTTAAAAAAAAAGGGTAATACAATTTAAAAACTTTTTTTAAGAATTGACTAATCGAGAAAAAGAATCCTCACGTTTGCTTTTCGTAATTCTTCTTTCAAAAGTCTTATTTCTTCCGAATAGGTTTTATTCACCAGTTGCTGTTTCGTCTAAAAATTGAGAAATAAATTCATTGTAATCCATTTGATAAGGAAATGCAGCAATTTGCAATGAATAACATTTTATTTTATACCTTTTCATCATCCAACCCACAGTGTTTGTCTTCCAATCTTCTATTCAGTAGAGAAATTTGTTGTTCAAGTTCACTTTTTTCTCGTGAATGTCTTCGTAGCTTCTCATCCTTAATGATATGAAGCACAAGCAATGTAAAGTATTGTGACTAACATGGTCGCATGCAAGTAGTTAATTTCAAAATATTCATTTTCAGATACAAATGCTTCCACAAAACATTATAAAAAATTCTGTTGCTATATTTACTAAAAGTAATAATTACATTGTAACAATAGTTTATATTGGAATAATTTTGAGTTCATTGAAATTTTCAAATGAATCCCATTTACACTATTCCAAATACAACATTATATTTATACTACTCCTGTTTGTAATATTAAACACCAAATGGCAGCTGATTCTTGGATAATAATGTATGAATGGATTTTTGTAAATCCTATTAATTTAAAAATAGACATTTTTGAAATTAAATTCAATAATTAATTTCCGATTATTTTTTTTGAAAACATTGATTACTAAAATTTTGCACAATTTAAATCATCTATATCTAAACAGGTTATTAAATATCTATTAAGAGTATGAATTAAATTATTTTTAGACATATCTTTTTTTATTTATAATGATTGTAATTATCATTCAATGATTTTTAGCAATTCATTAAATAGGAAATATATTCTTAAAGTAGAAAAGAAGGAATATGAAATATATAATACTAGTTTCTTTCAGCAACCGACTGCTTCTCCCATCTTATTAGTTTTTATCATTTGCTTATATCAATAAAATTCTATATTTGTAAGTCGTTTAAATGAGTTTTTATTTTTATTTTATATTAATTTGGAATTAAAGCTATCTGATAAAGTTCTTTCCAGATGAATTATTTGAAGGTAATGAACTGTTAATTTTGAAAGATGATGTATGAAATAGAGATTTCAACAAAATCTATTTTGCAAATCAAGTGAAACATTTCAAATTATGAATTTTAAATGTAAATGTTCAAAAATAAAAATAAATTTCAGATTTATTAAGAGTAAAATACAGATCATTTCAACTACAAAGTAGTCGTCAGCAGTTAAATTAAATCTAATGTTGAAATAATAATAATTAATAATATCTAATAATAATGAATGCTTCCATTTCTCAAATATTAATCGCACTGCTTGTCACATTACTGACATATTTAAATTGTGCTCTTTTTGTTAAATATTAAAAAAAAGAAAAAAACCATTGTTATCTAAAATGAAGAGTTGTGGTAATTTCTATAACTCAAATCAAGAAGGAAAAATATTTAAAAGATAATTATGTACAATAAGAAGAGATGCATCTGAGATAAAAAGGGGGTGGGGTGGTATTTTAAATTTAATAATCCATCGTCTGTTTCTCTCTAATTCAATTTATTGAAAGATTGATTCCACATATAATCTGAATCATGATTAAAAATTTGACAGAAAATCTCACCACAAAGAACCATCCATTAATCTTAATATTAATAG
This sequence comes from Argiope bruennichi, assembly GCF_947563725.1. Taxonomy (NCBI): domain Eukaryota; kingdom Metazoa; phylum Arthropoda; class Arachnida; order Araneae; family Araneidae; genus Argiope; species Argiope bruennichi. Next base: position 22,662,540 of record NC_079151.1, on the reverse strand, counting down.
AAATATTATTTTCAGTATTTAAAATGAACAACAAATGTTTTATTCATAAATTGTGTTTAAATGCCTAAAAATAATTTAAAATTTAAAAAAATATTCAAGATTTCACTTAACATGAACCCTGAAAAATATTCTAAACTTTTTTCAGTAGTGAATTATGAAATTTCCGTTCCGCAAATCTCCCGACAATTGTTATATAATATGTTTATTTATTCTTTGCTCTTTCCTACCATCCTAACGTTCCTGGCGGAAGGCAACATAATCTTATCGAATATTCTTGACTTATTATTGGAATAATCAAGATATTTGTAAAAATCATATTAAATATCGTACAATATTTAAATTAATGCAAATGAATAGATAATTTCTTTCACCTTAAAATACTGTAAAATCTTCTTTAGGTAATTCTTTGATAATTCTTTTGGAAGTTATTGGCAAAATACTATCGAAAATGCGAAAATTTGGCTTAATTTTTGGATAATAAAAATTAAAAAAAAAAGGCTTCGATATGCAAATTTCAGCTTTCCAAGTAGTACGAAAAGTAGTTTCAGTTTTGTTCTGTAGATCATCAAGAAGCAGATAAACATCTTTCAGTTTTATTAATATTAGGTATTTTATATTGCATAGTATTTTTTCACCAGAAAATAATTTCTAATTACCACATTTATTCATTATTAAATTATTTCAGCCAGACAATTATCAAATAAAAAGATTTTCTTGCATGAAAGATTTCATTTAAATAACTTACCCACTCTATTTCTGTTCTATGCTTTTCGTCCATTAAGGATTTCAATATTTTTTCATTTTCTGCTTCCAAATTCTAAGAGAAATTGTAATTTCATGTTTACAAAAATTCATGCAAGTTTCATGCTTAATTAGCATGTTTTAAAATGAATGAATACAATTATTAACTTACTCTTCTAAGTCTTAGTTCTTCTACCATTTCTACTAGTTTTCGTTCAAAAGACAATGCGTCAAAATTATTTTTTGGTGTTTCTTTATTTTCTTGAATCATAACTTCCATTATTATGTTATAAACAATAATAATACTTTTCTTCAGTGAAAAGTGGAAATATTTCTACTGAAAAGGAATAATTTCACAATTTTAAAGAATTTAGAATCAGTGAAATTAGCTTCAGAACTAATTAGTAGTGAGTTGTGCAGTTTTTCAAAAAAATCGTTTGCAAATTGATAAATAAATAATTTTTTAATAAACAAACTTGAACAAAAAATTAAAATTTTCTTTTAAAATTAAAAAGCGAGATAATCATAAAAGCATAATATCGTTTGCAAAATAAATTTTTGTATTATAGCTTAATAATAATTATACGTATACTATACTTACCGCCATTTTTTGGCATTTATATGCAACATAAAGATATTATGTAATTATTAACTAAATTAGTATACTTTACTATTATTATAATCTACATTAGTATTAGTATACCACTACCTTATTTACGTTAGCATCTACTACTACTACTTTTTTTTGAATAATAAAAATCTAATTTCAGAATTTTTATCAATAAAATAAAATATATTAAATATCATACTTACTAATATATTATGACAGTTCTCAAAATTAGATCTATGCATGTGTAAAAATAAAATAATCAATAAACGCTTTGTTTAAGGTTTCGAATTTAAAGAAAAATAAAGATTAAGAAATGAGTCGCTACATCTGATTATCAATTAAGAAAAATAATAAAAAGATGTGCTAATATTACAATAGTGCACCTTTATATATAACTCTCTGTACATAAATTACATTAAGACATTTGCTTATTGAAAAATTAATAAAAAGGATAAATATATATTTTTTTTCGTACAAGACGTCTTTGACGACCAACTAATTTATAGGGTTATATATAATTTCAACTAAATAACTAAGACATTATTTTATGAGTAAGATTCCGTTAAATTCTGGACATTAAGCCATACTATTTTAATGCACTTTTCAGTAAAGACCAATTCCATAAAATCATAGTATTTTGAAAAAAAAAAAGCACTTGTTCAGTTTATCGATCTTCTTATTTTCGAAAATACTGTAATTTAAACTATTTATTCGACATGGCAAATACTCAGATGTCAAACAGAATCTTCTTCTTTAATTTTAACACAATTGAAAAATATCAGAGGATTAAATATTTCATGAAACGATGGACACGGCTTGAGTTTCGGAGCAAAAATATTATTTGTTATTTAAAATTAGATTTAAAAAAAAACATTTTTTTTTGAAAAAATAATTGCAAAATTTAGGAAAATTTTGCACATTTGTTAAATTTCTATCGTAAAAAAACTTTTTTTAATTTTTAAATTTTAATAACAGAATAATTTTGTGCAAATGAATAATTTTTGTACAATAATATTTTCAGAAGTTGTCGCAGAAAAAACACAAAACTCAGCTTAATTTTTTCATCTGTTTAAATTATAATTAAAAATTTCAAAGAAAGTCCACATCTATACCTTTTAAAATATATAGATATGCCAAATTTAGTGGTGTAAGTAAAACGATCTGGCTTGTAGAGAACCAGCCTACTCACATTTATCTGCAGAAGCATACAAAGATAAACGCCCACACAGGTATCTTTATTATTAGTAGAGATTGTAGTATGAAGATAATTAAGTCCCAGCGAAGCTTTAAAAGACAATATTAAAAATCTAGATAACAGCCTTTTCAGTGATTTCTTAGTTCGTTGTAACGCGTGGCTATCATGAGTTAAGGTTAAATTTGAGTGAAAACAGGAAAAAAAATTTTTTTTTCTAAGTGAATATTAGACAAGGTTCACACACTTCTGAATTCAGATTTTACCATGTTAATGAGATGTAATTTTTCTGTAAAGATTACAGGAATTCGAATATCTTTTTCATAACTTCTTCAAGGTTCATAATTTCATCTTTACCAAATAACCGGGAAAAAATTTGTTTGAAAATCGAAAAGTAGATTTCTTGAAATACCAAATTACGCTTTTGACAGTATTTAAAACATCTGATTCGCTATTGATAATTTCTGGCAATATATGCCATCAATAATGCATAGACGCAAAATTGTCTTACATCTGTATCTTTTTACCTTTCGTAGTATAGACAAAGTATAATAATCACCAAAAATTCAAACTCGAGATTTTCACGAAACTCCAAGTTCTAGACCTCCATGAGTTCGAAAAACATTTTTGGAAAATGTCCGTCTGTCTGTCTGTGACAAAGATAACTCAAAAACGCTAGAAGGATAAAATTTTGTATACGGACTTCTTATCAAAATTGTAGATTTCTATCAAAGTTTGAGCAAAATCTGTTGAGAGGAAATCCGTCTGTCCGGCTGTTCAAATACGAGTTAACGCGATAACTACAAAACGAAGAGACCTAGATAGATAAGATTTGGTACACGGATTTAATATTTATAGTGTAAGACACCTAGCAAAGTTTGAAACAATACCAACTACAGGTTGACTGTTTATCAGTCTGTATTTTCAGAAACATATAAATAATACATATTTAAAAAGTATATATATGTATATATATATCATGTGATAACAGCGCAATGACTTAAGTATATCAAATTCAGTATATGATTTTGTCATTACAAGTGAAATTTGTGCCATTTTTTTTTTCATTTTGGGGTAAAAAATGAGTATAAAACATAAATTCGATTTTTGCATAATATTAACCGAATGCCATTCTTTATTAATTAAAAAAAACTTGCCAAGCATCATAGGATAGATACACTAAAAATGCTAAATTTAAGCCATTGATTAATATTTCGTCACTAATGTATACCAATGCAATGCAATACGCTTTCTGGCACGACATCTTAATTAGAAAGAATGCTAGAAAGTTTAGATATTCCCGCTCGTTTTATAAGCATTTTCACTTTAATTTAAATTTCTGAGGGACTTATTTTAAATTTTGTGTTATTTTCAGCGATGACGTAATTTCTCTCTCTCTGATTCTTTTATGAAAAATATGCATATTATAAACATAATCTTTTAACTCCTCTAAATCTTTGTAACAACAATGAAAAATCTTTCACCAATGAAAAAAATCATACATGACAAAATAATAAAAATGTTTTTAATGTTATAGTGAATTAATTAAAATTTAGTGTTATAGTGAAATCTAATGTTGAAAATTAAATTAAAAAAGTCGAAATTCAGAATAAAATGCGAAATTATTATATCTGATATCATTAAAAAGTTAATATTTTGAATTTTAAATCGTTGTAAAAATTATTCTTTTACAATAATATTTTGGGAAGTTCTTGTCAACGTCAAACTCTCGCTTGGTTTCTAATTAATTAAGATTTCAAAAAATTACATCTAAGCATACATTTACACCCTCCTAAGTGCATTTGTACCAAATTATATACAAATACATAATTACTGATGAATTATTATTTGATCCATTGTATTATACGTTATTATTTTATAAAATGGGATTTTCAGCAGAAAAACACCACGCTCTCACGCACAAACATTCCTTTACTATTGTTAGAGATGTTAAGTACTCATATTCCCTACTTTTCAAGAAAATAAGGGGGTGGGGAATTGTGAATCAAATATATAATGAATAATGAAAACTGTTGAATTCCAGCGCAATAAAGAAATCTATTGTTGAAAATCAAGCAATAAAGTATTTTCAAGAAGCCGCCTAAATTCAGGAAAAATGTCCAAAATTTAATTGTAAAGCTATAAAGAAAAATAATATTGCACTGTTAAGATTATTTTCATGCAACAATATTTTTAGGCTTTATTGAGGAAAAAAAGCAAACGTTTCGATTTTTAAAAAAATGTAATACTAAAATTAAAAGAAAGTCTCTCCGAGGTTCTTATTTTCACTTTCTATATATATATGTATGTCAAGTTTGGTAGCTATAGATCAAATGGTCTGTCGTAGAATGCCGGCACACAGTCACATATTTTTTAAATTTGTAATATAATCTTTAAGAAATTTAAACTCGAATTTCTAGTTTTCAGCTGAAAAATTGGACATATTTGGAATAATGTTTCTCGGTAAATACGATAAATTGAACTTTACATATATGAGACTTTACGCCAAATTTGCAGGTTTCTATCAAATTTTGAAGGAAATTCATTCAGAGAAAATCTTTCAATCCGCAAACAAATTTTCCTAATAAAACAAAAGCATTAAATTTATAAAATTTGGTACATAGATATAGTATTTAAAAATATAAATCCAATGTAGATTTGAAGTCGCATCCATCAAAGAGTTGACCATCTATCCTTCCTGTATTTCTTCTACATGCATGTAAATGCCATAATTCAAAATTTTAACAAATTAAAAGAAGGAAATTTGTTTGAAATTTCAAACCAAACTGTCTAAGAGTTGATCATCGGTTAGTTCGTAATTTCGCATGAATGTAATTGCAATAACATAAATAAATGAAGTTTGGTATTTGATTTTGTGACCCTCAGTTGTAGTAGTTTTATTTCAAATTTTAGCTCAAACCGGTCGGGTGGAAAAAAAAAATCTTCTAAAAACCCATTCAATCTTCTTTTACATATTCGGTGTTTGCAACCATTCCCCCCCACTTTTCTTTCCAGAAGTTACAAAACTGAAATCTCTGGTATTTCTCAATAGCTTCCGATGGAAATTTGTGGAAAGCCATATCCAACATTCTACAGTATTTAGTTTTTATATAAGTCGTTGTTTTGTGCTATTAGGGTAAAGCAGATCAGATTTTTTTTCATTGTTGTTGTTGTTGACTAAATTATCTGTTGCGGTTTCTATTAAAAAGATATAGTGCGTCAATAGGAAACTATAATCTATATGAGCATAATAAATTAAAGTTTTTATTTTTACGCTGAGATATAACTTACTTTTCATCACATTGACATGATTATTTTGAGGGATAATGGCAAATTGATTTTTTAAATCTTTGAGAATTATTATTCATTGATATTCCTTTTTATTAACTTTAACCACCAGAAACAGCTGATATTTGTTGATGTCGGTGTTCTATTTGTTAGGTTCAACGCGCCAATTGCGGAAATGTTATTTAAGTTCAAAATTTGGTTCTGCTATTTAACAGATTTATCTTCTCAAATTTTGATTTGGAAAATATTAGATCTAAAATCAGTTAGATATCCCTAATTGAAAATGTTAAGCTTTATTATGAAGACTTTTCGCTTTCGAAAGTTGTTCCATTTTATCAAATATAAGCCGATAGAAACTAGCATAGTTATTTCAATCATTTTGGCCACTATTCTACCCTTACGGTGTCCGACTTGGAGAGGATATGCATACTTAAATTATAATGAAATTAAAGATGATCTTCAAATGTGTTTAGTTACAAGACGACCACATGATTTCAAATTATGCCCATTAGTTTCTCCCGACTTAGGTATAACATTTTTTTTTTTTTTACCATATGGTTCAATCAAGGTACCGTGACTCTATAGTTTAAAGAATTTGGGATAAGACATATTTGTCCTTAATGCCATAGCTTTTACAATAAAATAACCTGTTAAATCAGAAAAATTAATTCTGGTCCATTACTTATTTCACATATATCTCGAGTATAGTATATCCTCATGTGCTTCCGTAATCTGTTTCGTTCAATTAAACTTCATTATTATCTTTATTAAACAAAGATATTTTAATGTAATGAGTTCGTTTAAAAAAATGATAGTTCAACTCCCTTTTTAATATTGAATCTGTTAAATGTCTTATCTTAGAGAATTGATTAGGAAAGTGTTTTGTATTATTTCTATATCAGAATGAGATTTGAAGCATTTAATATTTTATATCATTACTCTATATTTTCATATTTGATTATATATTTCTTAGCTCTGATAAAAAATATTTTTAGAAAGTTGAAAGGGAAGGGGGAAAGAAAGGCTTTAAATTTGTATTTTCATAAGATTATTTTTATTAATGAAGACACAAATTCTAAAGCTTCTATATATTTTGCATTTGTATACTAGATACATAATAATTTATTATGTATTACTTAGGACTGATAAAAAAAAGTATCCAGAAAGTTAAAAGAGGAGAAAAACTTTTGAATTTGTATTTTTATAAGATTGTTTTTATTTAAATTTTTCCATGTAAACTGGTAATTCTTATGAAAATGTACATTTCTTTAGTTTAGGAATCTAACTCTCAGTTTAACTTGTATTTTTAGTAGTAAAGTCAGAGTTTTTAATTGAGTAATATATAACAAAAAGCAATAACCATATCTTATGAGTTAATTTAAAATTGATGAAATGCTTATAATTCTTTATATTATATTGATATTCTCTGATCTCATAAATACAATGATATAAAAAGATTTTGTATCTGAAAACTGTTATATTTCAATCTAATATCCTGGCATCATTCCTTGGATTAGTTAAATATACTGAAATGGTTTTATTAAAAATTAAACATAAAGACATTTGGAATGAATTTTTTTAAAAAGAAAGTTTTTTCTTGTATAAAAACATATATTTTTAGTATGTAAACTTCTGCAAAAAAAAGTTAAGTTCATGTATTATATGTATGAAAGAGAATAAAATAAAATAAGGTGTCAGTGTAAATAAAAATTTGCTGTTTTCAAGTTAATTATGTCACTGTTGATGCACCAGCAGAAGTTGTTCACAAAAGATTTATTAAAATTACTACCCTAGAAATTATAATTGTTTGGAATTTTTACAAATTTCCCTTTCTCTCTTTTTTTCACCCAATTTCTCTTCCTTATAACAAGGCTATTTTTGAAACTTAAACCCTCAGTCAGATTTGGAACTTATGTACAGTTTGTTTTGTTGCATTAAGAGTTGGTAAATTTAATCTCATTTTCTCATTGTTTAAGAAGCCATTTGATTAAATGTACATTTATTTTAACTACTGTATTGATATTGAATAATTTTTTTATATAATTTCAGCATCACATAAGCATGCAAATAAAGTTGTCAATGAAACACTCCTCCGTGAAATGCCAGAAAAATTAAATATTCTTCCAGGAGGAAGATGGTTTCCAAAGCATTGTTCTGCATGGCAACGAGTAGCAATCATTATACCATACAGAGATAGGAAGAAGCATCTTGACATTTTTCTTCAAAATATGCATCCTTTCCTTCAAGCTCAGCAGTTAGATTATGGAATTTTTGTAATTGAACAGGTAAATTTATTTCTGTAATATCTGTAAAAATATCAGTTTGGTTATTTTCTGAGCCATTTTTTATTTGATAAATTGTATGCAAAATTACAATAAAATATATTTGTAATTTGAAGTATGGAAATTTAACTGGTATTCTACACTAGGGTTTTTTTTTTTTTTTTAATTGGCAAACTTCCCGAGCTTGTTTATTATTTGTATGTAAAATTAATTATTCATTAAATCAGAATTTTTTTTTTCACCGTGTAAAAGTTTAATGAAAAATAATTAAATTTTAAATTGTTTTTATATTTGTCCTCACATTCTTGACCATAAACTTACACTACATAAGAATTAAATCTTTAAAGCATGAAGGCTTTGGTATGGAGAAAGAGAGAAGAGAGAAGTTGATTTAAAAAGTAAAATATTTTTTATTTTAAACTTTTTATTTGATTTATTTTACTACTTGCATATTTTATCGATATTGTTATTATGTATATTATCATTGTTATGTGTATTATTATTACATCTATTAATAGCATATATTATACATTAATTTGAGGGTACTTACTTACCATTTGCAGATTTAAAGTGTTTCAGATTATTTTTATTTGGATTTTAATTAAAACAAATTCCATATCAATTTGATCCTTGTTCAAATAGTAAATCAAATAATAATAAAAAAATATTTTGTAAATGTGTATATGAGCGGCATTTGAATTTTGCTTTCTCTTACATATTTGTTTTTCTTATTATCCATATTTATCTTCCTGTGATTCTAAAATATCAAGAGAAAAATAAGTTACTTTATCATTTGATTTTCTAATTTTTTTAAGTATAGGAAATTAAAAATTAAGCATAATGTTTGATACTCTATATTCTCATACACTATCATATTCTCTATCAAAAGGATATCCTTGTAAACTGCCAATAATAATTCTTCTCTATTCATCGAAAATTTAATACATTATCTTAAAAATAAATAATTTAATGTTCTTCTATTTTAAGGAACTGCCATAATTTTGTTGAGTGGTGTTTTGATTATACTAGTCAGTAAAGTAGGATGGAAATTATGAATTCAGAATTTTTGTATAAACTCGATGTGTATATAGAAAACCTGTGCATTTAATGTCATTTAGAATTGTTACATACCTATTCAGCATATCACGTTTGCATGAATTTCAAGTCTATATGTATGTTTGATATGCATAGTTGAAAAACAATTTAAGCAAACTATTTGCAAATATTCCATAAGGCAGTAACAAAAGAAGTAGAAAGAAATTTTTAAACTTAGTATGCTATAAAAACATACTAAAATCTTTTAGGAATGCTTAAGAAACTTTTTAGTATTCACATTGATTGAATATTCCCTATTTTACAAGAAAAGTATTTGAGCTCTTTATGATTGCATCTATTTAATAGTTGTGTAATTATAATTACATTATCTATTAACAATTATCCATTTGCAAAACACAATTTTCATAGAATAGACATTGCTAAAACATGATTTGTTGAACAGGAATCAAAGTAACCTTGGGCAGTTAATGTTCAAAATATAGTGAAACAATGAGATTTAGCCTCATAACAAAATAATATGAAGATGTTGATAAAAAAAAAAAAAGAAACTGTAGAAGGTTATCAATGCAAAATCCAGCTTCTTAATTATCATGGATATAGACAAAAAGTTTGTTTTGCTAGCATGTAAATAGATATTAAATTTACACTTTGTGAAATGTGTATGTATGTGTTTTGTAACATAAAAAAGAACTGTTCCTGAACAATGGAATATTATCAAAAGATTTCCTTTCATGAAGTATGCCATATTCAAAAACCAACATAAGCCAAATTAGCTAGGTGTTCTATTCTTTAGTTTATTTTAGAAAAAATAAAACAAACTTATTATTGAAATGTAGAATTATTTGGGACATATGATAAAATTAGTGGCACCTTTTCTCTATGGAGGTTTTGTTATGTGAAATTTTTTATTGTAACCGTTACTTTCAGGCTAATCTAAATGAATGTCAGTAATTCATTTTGTATCTGAGAAGAAATATATTTTCTTATAAAACAAAAAAATAATGATTTTCAATGATAAATAATATGGATTTAAATTCATGTTTTGGCATGCTTATCCACATTCCTCACATCTAAATATTTGATCAGAGATTGATTTGAAATAATATTTTTGGCTGATCCTTTTATTATATTAATGTTTTTTAGAATGAAACACCCACAGAGACCAAATGTTATTGCTCATTATCATTTACCTTTGTTGTTGCTCATTTATCGTCTCCTGTGACAAAAGTGTCTTATCCATAGAATATTTTTATAATATGAAAAATCTTTCTGGACTGTCTGTCTTGTTCAACATTTATTACAACAGAAATTTGAGTAATTATTCACACATCCCTTCTCAATGACTACCTTGTTTGCTTATCTGAAGTATTGAAACTTTTAGGAATGGGGTTATTTAAAGAGCATCGCTCAAGAGTTGTTATATTTATGATCAATATACATCATGGCTGCAAAACTGTTTCATTAAATTACATTTTTCTAAAACCTTGTACTGTACTCTCTTTTTCATTCTTGTTCATATTTGGATTTTAATAATTTGTTTCACCATATTCTGTAATATTGGATTTGAGATTCTCATGAATTGTATCATCCTCATTATTTTAAATGTTGATGTTTCGTTTTTAGTTTCCTGTTTCATTATTTTTTCTAGTATATCTTGAATGCATCTTACTAGAATGCATATAACCAGACAGAGCTGTTAAGATTAAATTTTAACAAATTAGGTTTAATGAAATGAAATATTAATTAGCCTAAAAAAATTATTATTACTTTATTCTACTTTTTCATTTGAAAGCTAATTCATTTTTTACATATACAATAATTTTTCATTAAACTATAATAAGCTAACTGTGGAACCAGAAAGGGAGTATTACCATTCAGCATTAAAAAAAAAAATGTATGAATGTTAGATCTGTGAGACAAAGTAATAAAAATTTTAGCATAAAAGAGTAAATTTTAATGAGTTTCATATCTATTTATCTCTCGTAGTTAATAAATTGTTGTCTAAAATGAATGAAGTTACAGATTATGACTTGATGTGCCATTAATAAACGGTTCCATTATGTTGCATTAGTTGTCTATTCTAATTTGAAAGATTTTCTCTATGATAGAATTGATAATATATAAAGGAAGATGCTAATTTATTTTATTTCACTTAAATTCTTGAGCAATGGTAAATACAATTTTGCGTTCTTACAGATAAAGTCATCAATACTGTATTTAATTTGATTTTTTAATATTACTATTCTTTTAGAGGGAACAAATTCTTTGTTTACTGATTGATCTTTTTTTAGAGTGAGAAGCATAAATTCAACCGAGGTAAATTGTTTAACATTGGATATTTAGAAGCTACCAAAGAGCCTGATTTCTGCTGTTTCATTTTTCATGATGTTGATTTATTACCTGAAAGCCCTCGCCATACATATGGTTGTTCAGAAGAGCCTCGACACATGTGTTCTGCTTTGGATACTTTCAGATATGTGTATGTGCAGCTTCCTTACTATTAGCTATATCATGTATAAAGATTTCTTTTATAAGAAATAATTTAAATAATCGTATTAAATTGTGAAAGATATATTGAAACATGAATGCATTAATTTTGTGACAAATAATATGAAGCACTAAACTATTTTATACATATACTTGTGCCTTTTACTTAATTTGATCACATTTTTATGAGCTGGAAGAGTTTCTTTTTATTGCTATTATTTTGCTTTTTTTTTAAAATTAGTGTATTTAATGTAAAGAAAATACATTAAAAGACATTGTATGAAGTTTGGTATTTTCCCAGCTTTCTATTGACCTAGTCATTACTATTAAATTAATTTGTTAGTTATTCACAATGCATTTGGTTTTTTTAACACATGTTGGCAATTAATGCCTTGTGAACCTCCTGTTAACCTGAAACTTATGTATTACATCACATGTCAATTGTTAAGAAAATGATAACATAGATTTTTTAAACAAGCATGTCAGAATATTATGAAAATCTTTTCTCATTATCCTTATCAATGAATGTTTTCAAATTTATAATTTCATTGCAATTATCTTGGTTCTCTGAAAATTCTAAATTAATGAAAAAAATTCCAACTCTTAATCTTGTGAATCTTTTAATTCATGTTTTTTTTTTTTTTTTTTTTTTTGTAAATTTTAGTAAGCAAAGAGCCTCTCAATTTTTTAAAAATAAATTTAGAATGCACTTCAATACAAAATTTTTTTATTATTACATAATTGTTTCATTAAATCTGTTTCAGAGATGGTTGGTTTCTACAATTTCAGGCAATTCAATTCTATGATTGTTAGTATTAAAATTTTTACTTTGTAAATTTGTTACTGATTTCAGTTTTCTTTTTAATATTTGCTTATTTGTTGACAATACATTAATGAAAATTATGTAAGCAATATGTCAGTATAATATTCTTCAAAACCTAGAAACTTCAAATTGTTTAACTTTTTCGCAAAATTGCAAATTATTATAAGAGAGAATGGTAATATAATATTATAATTTCTGTCATGTTGTATATATTTTCTTTTCTATTTATTTAGAAATGGAATTTCCATGTAAATAATCTACTAATATTAACAATGAATATGTATGAGTTTCACTCGCTGTCTCTCTCTGCGTATGTGTGTGCTTTCTACAGCCCAGACCATTTGACCTAGAACTACTGAATGTGATATATATATACTTTTAAGAGTGGTAATGTGCACTTTGGAGTGATTTTTTTAAAAAGAAAATTAATGAATTAAAATTAAGCAAATTTTGCATTTTATGCCATAATTTCCAAAAATATTTCAAAACAAAACAGTTTTTTATGTCATCTTAAAGTTTAGGGTATTGTCTTTTTGATAATACTGATAGTTGTATAATTTTTACTGAATTTTCGCAATTTAAAAAAATATGCTTAATTTCCAAAAATAGATTACAATTTCTTTGAAACTACCATCATTTTCACTATTTCATCTAATATGGAATTATGTGGTTTTCTTCCATTGTTGAAATTTATGGGAGAAAAATACTGTTTAATATCTATGTAGTTTACAAATCAAATAAGCTAAATTAAGTTTCAATACTGCAAATGTTTGAAAATAGATGAATCAGGGAATTATGATTTTAATACAAGTATGATGTCAAAAGATTGATTTACAGCAGAAAGGTTCATGTAGTCCATGAATTGAGCATATGTAGAATAATTCTAATTACATTTGGTGACATCATTGGCATGAAGTTATATTTAAAAGATTCAACTGAATTAAATTTAATCAATATTCCTACTGAACCAGTTAGTTGGCAAAGATATATTTTAATGTTTGATTATCAAACAAAACAATACAAGTAAAATGAACAAAACAAAACAGATTTTAAAAGTTTGTGCAAATTCAAATGTAATAGCTGAGTATCTGAATTTTTATCTTTCATTGAGTGATTATGAAGTGACTCAGTAATGATATTTTCTGTATTTAATGGATAAATTCTCCACTTTCAGTAGATAGTTTGAAATTTGCATTTTGATATAATTCAGTCTTGTTAAAAATAATAAAATAATCAACATGTTTATCAATCAGGTAAATGTTTTAATTAAGTTCTATAAGCACTTATATCATCTGATATTGACCATTAAGACCACTTTTAGATTTTTAGCAGCTTTATTGAAGTGTACATCAGTAAGAAGATTTAATAATTGCCTCATATTAATGGAAATTTGGGAGTGCTCAAGATTTTTTCATAGTATAAAGGGTGGCTAGTTATAATCTGGAAAAATCTCAGATTGATTCTTCATATTTATTCAGTATCAGGAAAAAATACTATACTATGTAACATTTATATAACTATATAGTGGTGAAGCCCAAAGTATAGCAGCTTTATTAATATATTTGATTCTAACATCTCATATTGAAATTTTTGAGAAAATTTTCTGGAATTCAGCATTTAATGATGGAGTGTGATTGTATGCACATTGCTATTGAATCTGGGTTAGAAAAAAATGTCTGTCTGTAAATCTGTAACTGGTTGATTATCTTTCGAAACAACTCACTCTTCAAAAAAGGGAGGTAATGCTTTTTCAAATTCAGCACAGAAACTTGAGTTCATTAATTTCCTTCATTTTTTAAAAACTTTTTTAGTATATGCATACAGAATTGAACAATGCAAAGCATAAAATCAGTTGGTGAAAGTAAAAAATTTCTACTTGGAGAATAAACAGCCTAGATCCTTATTTTTCCAAATGAATCTCCAAGGAATTACTCAAAAATCTATGCTTATGATTGTGGATTAATTTTGTAATTTCAAATGCTTATACTCCTCCCAGTCTCTGCATAGAAGTATAATAATGTTCTGATTGAATAAAATAAAAAGTAATGCCTCAAGAATTTAATTATGCATTCTTGGTATGAATTCTTGCCATGTTCAAAGATAAGAACCAAAATCCAGAATAAAACTGATCTAAACAGTTAAGTGATTTTGTTTAGAAATATAATAAAAGTATCACTAAAGCAAAGATATATTTTTGCTATATGTGTTTGTTACAATGACCTAACATCAGTGAACCTATTGTAGTAGTTAGAAGTCTCTAAATGTTTTTATATTTTCTTTATAATGGCTCTGTTGTTTAAACTGGCAATATCTCAAAACTGTGGCTTTGAATTTTGCGAAATTTTAGCAGAAAAATGATGAAAATATTTGTATGCTATCAATTATTATTCTTATGCTCCATAATAATTACTCTCTAATATGAATTATCATGATTCTTTTCCCCTTTATTGTAAAGTAAATCCGCTGTCGCTTACTTTCTTTTGAATTAAAATAAAATCTTTATAAGTAGTTTATTTTATATCATATGAATATGATTTAAATAGAAAAGAATATATATTATTCATTGTTAAATTCATGACCTATTGTGTTCATCTTTATTGAATACTTTAAGTGTTCGTATTTTAATCACTTAATTTTTTAATTTCTTGCTTGTAATTTTTATATGTAAAAATTATAGATTACCATATCCTGAGTTATTTGGTGGTGTAGTAGCCTTCACCAAGGAGCAGTTTTCTACAGTGAATGGCTACTCAAATTTGTTCTTTGGTTGGGGTGGTGAAGATGATGACTTGTATGATAGGTATGAATTTTTTTTTTATTTGGAAGTTTTATAATAATTGACTTTTTTTTTTGTATTGATAATATTTTTTCCTTTTAAATTTTGTTACTTTTTTTAAAAAACTATGATCTATTGTTGCTTCCATCCTAAAGAATCTTTGTTTTCAATCCCAAAATATGTTAACCAAAAATGTAAGACCCAAATATGTAAGATCAAATTTTGCTATAATACATGGAGCATTTTCTTGCTCTTAAATTACTATAAATTGGAGGGAAAAGGCCTTCTTTAGGTGATATATGTTAATTTCTGTTGATTTAAATTGCTATTTTTTTAACATTTCAGTTTTATATAAACAATTTTGTTGTAAAAAATATCTTTTATACAGAAAACTGTCGAACTTGAGCCTTACTAAAATTGCTGATTTTGTTTTGTAGATGAAAGGATTTATAATTCATAATACATTTGATTATGCATAATATTTGTTGATAAATATTATCAATATTTATTGAAAACATCATTTTATGAAAAACTTTTACTTCAGATTCCCTTATTAAAAATGCTTTTGATATATGCATACATTTGTTAATACTTATTGAAAATATCATTTTATGAACTTTTTCATATTTCTTTATTACAATTGTTGTCACTTTAACTATGTGAAAAATCAATCATGCATATAATATTATTAACAGAATCATAAAAAGGTTCAGTTTTGTACTTCAGTGAGATGAATCTTGCTTATTGAAAGCTTATAAAATTTTATTAAATATTTGATGACGCATTCAACAAACCTTTGTAAATGAGATAAATGGATTTTCGAATTTAGCTCTTTAATAGGGGGGAATTATTATTTTAGCCAGATATAAGTTTTCAACTTTTCTTGTGCTTTCTTTTATTTGGCTGAATAAATTTTGCAAGATTTCCAAAAGTATAACTACAAGTATAAGTTTACAAATACAAATGTATTTTCATTAGTTTAAGTTCATTAACAAGTCTTTATCCTTCTCAAGTGGTGGTCCATCATTTGGCTTATTAAAAGCTCTTTGATTTATTGAGTGATCAAATGCATAAAGAATTTGTTTAGAAAATGTGATGAATTATATTTAGTGTATTGTCAACAATTTATTTAGGCTTTGCAGAATAATAGCTACATGAGATATTATGCTTTTTGTAAAAATTTAATGTGTATTATTTATTCAAAGTTTTGGGAACAAGAAGGGAATACTGCTTAATATTTTCAGACTGGGAAACTTTATATGAATTTTTGTGGATGTAAGTGTTTGAAAAATGCATCTGTTTCTGAATGAGCAGTCAAAATTTGGAACAACTTGATGTTATATGTTATGAATGTTGAAAGAGTAAGTTTCCTACATTAAAATCTAAATCATATAAATTTGTTCCAAATTTTGGCAGAAATCATAAAGTTAACCAGCAGGTTATCCACTTTTGCTCTTTTTGTCATAGAATATGAAAAAGTTATTCACTAGTTAGTTTAAATGTTCAATGTCATGAAAAAAAGATGTTATTGAAGAACTGCAAATACCATTTCTAACAAAAATAATTTCTCAAACAAAGATTTATATGCTTATAACAACAATGTTAATATGAGATTCTCAAAGAGAATTAAAAAGATTTAATAATTAGGGGGAAAATAAAAAAATAGCTAATAAATTTAAAATATAAATGTCAAGATTTAGTATGTGTCTTTATTTTTTTTAAAAAAAGTTTTTTAAAGAGTTTTTGGAAGTCCTTTCTCAAGTATGTATTTATTAAGAGTATGAATTATTTAGATCCAAGGTGAACACCAAATATGCCCATTTCTGTTATAACAAATTTGAAACATTCTTTCTATTCTTATTAATTTCAATTCACTACAAGAAAAAGATACAAATGTATTTTAATAGAATTTTACAAGTTTTTGCATGATGTGGCTTGCAGTTCTGTAGAATATGAGGAGTTTGAAATATTCAAAAATTTGGATTGATGAGTTTTTATGAATATATTAAAGTTTTGGAAATTATGGGAAGTGATTAAGATTCTGATACTATTACTGTCCAGAATGGTGATTTTTTTAAAAAGTAAAAGTATTGAGGTTGAAATTCTTACAGAATAAACATATATTGAAAAACATTTTAGATGAATTGAAAATATGGGATGGTATAAAGAACTATAAGATCAAAAAATACTTTAGGTTTATGTGAAATTAAAAAATAAAATCTGAATATGTTGGAAGCATATTTGAGCATTAAATTGCAGTTTCTTGAGCAAAAGAAGAAAAGGAAACATATTGTAGATGAACTAAGTAAATACTTTTAGGAAATTAAAGCTTTAACAGAGCAACTCAATATATGGGTTTAAAATATTTTAATAGCCAGACTATTTCCAATTTATTAATTTAAATGAAAATTAATAAAAGTGTATTTATTTGTCTGTCTTTTTCCCCTTCATTTTTCCAAGGAATAGGTAAGAGTGAAGTCAGAGACTCTTGGAAGGTTAACATTTTTTGAATAAATAAATTATATTTCAGCTAAATTGTGAATGTGTTTGTAAAGTTAACATTTAGTTGTAGCAACATGATAGTTAACAGTTAGAATGCATGTATTGTGACCTCAAAAACTCACTTTTAACTTTATGCTTTACTTATAAACTTCTAGAATAGCAGAAAAAGTGCCCTCAGTGTTCTTCATTTATTTATCAAAAAGTAATAAGCAAGAATTTAATTTTATGTCTTAAGTATGTAAGCATATATTTCTTGAATTTTGCTAAAATGTACTTAACTCTATTTTGCAACTCATGCCTAATTATTTTGAAGTTTCACATAAGTTTATGAAAAGAAAAACTCAATTACCCCCAAATTTTAATGATTAGGATTGTGAATTTCAGCAGACCTTATATTACCTATATCTTTCTTTTCAGCTAATCTTATATACCTTTCTTTTGTATTTAAACCTGCCCTATTAAGTAAATTAAAGGAATTGTAATAATATACATTTACATTCTTGAAATGACTTCAAAAAAATTTATTTTGTCATTTTGACTTCAATTACTTTTATTTAAAGAAAATTTATTTTAATCATTATAAGGTACCTAGCATGAACTGTACAGTAATGATTTACTTGTAATTTTAGATAAATGGGTCTTTTTTGTTGGTGGTGGTGGTGGTCTTTTATTGGATTAAAAATTTGCCTTTTTTTTTTTTTTTTTTTTGTCTGTGCCTTCAGTAATTTTATTATCATTTGACACTCTTAATATTGTTATTAATAAATAATTTAACAGAACTATATTTATTGCTAATCAAGTAGAGTTTCAAGCACATTTTGCAGTGTTTCTCAGTAATTAAAAATATCAGATAAGAAAACTGCCAGTTTAATGAAAGTATTAAATTAGAGGAAGTTATAAAAAGGCATTGTAATTTGTAAAATTATTTTTACATCATACAAAATGATTCAGAAAATAATATATGTAATGATGTTTCATAATCTAATTTAAATCTTAGTTGATTTCCTATTTTTATCTTAAATTAGTTTGTTCTAAAATTTTCTTTTATTTCCTGTCCTAAATCCGATTTTTTTAAAAATTACTTCTAATCCATGTTCTAAAAATTTTCTGAATTTAGAATTTTCCATGCCATGAGCAAAGGGATAAAAATCTCTAAGGGGTATGATATTCTTTTAAAGGTATCTAAGAATCCCTTTTCTAAGTCGACTTATAAAGAAATCTCTATCAGAATCTCATTGTAAAATCACTGAAGGGAAAAATTTCTATCACTTTTTGTTTTAGTGTTGATACGTAAACAGATGAATCTCATTATTATCTATCTTTTCTGTGTACAAAATATACCTTCCGTCATGAAACAAATTGTATTTTCTTCTCAAAATTTCTTCATCAGCAAAATTATGTTTACAATATTATATATATATGCACACATACCTGAGCAACATCTAAAATTATAATCTATGTCATGCAAGGCCAATGACTTTCACATGAATTATTTTTCATTTAACATTTCTCACTAGTTTTCTGTAACATTGGAAGAATACCATTATTTTTTATTGTATAATGTTATAAAGCAATGCATATTTAAATATGTAACTGTATATAACAACATATATTTAAATGTATATTTGAGACATTCATGAAGATTGATGCATTTGTGCCTTGAGAAATGCAAATTAATCTTCGATTTATTTACTTTTTAGTCTACTGGAATGACAACTATTTTATTGTGGGTAAAGTAACTATTCTATCTAACAAAAATTTTAATTTAAGCAAATTAAAAAAACTATTTTTAAGATTTGAAAGAAAAAAAAATTAAAAAAAAAATGGAGAGCTTAACTAAGAAATGTTTTATTATTGTTAAAAATCCAGATATTTTTTTGCCCTAAATGTAGCTGAATTTTGTAATATTTCCAAATAAAAAGAAAAGATATCAAGCTTGACACAGTACTTGTAGTTCTGGCTGCATATATTTGTTTTATTTTTTTACTTGCTTTAAGAGAAAAGAAAAAGCATATTCTTTTATGCCAAACAGTTTTCAAATTCTCATACTTTATCTTTACTTATAATTTAACTTTAATAAATAATAGTTAATCACTATTCTAAAGCTTTGGAATAAATGACAATTTTTGTTTTGCCATTTGGTATCTAACAATGTAATAAGAACTAATTAATTTATCAAGGATATAAAATTTTATTCAATAAACTCAAGCTAAATAACTGTAAAAAAGTGTCCCTGATTGATATGCTAGTTGGATACATTAAAAATTTATAAAGTGTCAAAATATGAGCATATTTGACCAAACAATTAAAGAAATTACAAAAATGAAAAAAAAAATATTTAATTGTAAATACATATTAAACTATTTGCTTTCAGTTTTGTATACTTACTGTAAAAATAAAAATGCCTGTAGAAAGCAACGCAACATTAACGTTGACTGAGAGTCATGAATGATATATGTAGTTTAACAGTGAAATGGAGTTAATATTTTAACAAAAGAAGGATCAATAAAAATTATGTTTAAAAAAATTAATAAATCAGAGGAAAAATAGTTTGATATTTGAAATTGATGCTACTGTAAAGATAGTTTTTTTGAATTTTTAGATGATGAAAATATATTTTATGTGAGATGATTTGTTCTGAATACTGATTAAATCCATCAAGGAGTGTTCAGTAATATGAAGTTCATATAAACAAACTAATGGATTTTCAATTTTATATACAGATAAATTATTTCTTATCTAAACAGTCAAAGAGATCTTTTGAACATTTGATCGGATTCTAATTGTTAGAACATGATAGTGTTTCCCTGCCACTTTTTATTTGTCTAGCTTATTTGCTTAGACTGCATTTACAAAATGAAACAAGTCACAATTAAATATATATATATATATAAACTTTGTTTCAGAATAAAATCATAAATACTATAATTTTATACGATGCTATAATATGAAATAATGTTTTTTTTTCAAAGTGTTGATATTAAAATATTATATGCTTTTTCAAATAATGCAATCATAAAAATAGATTTTGTTTTCTTCGTTTTTGAGATATAATTAAAATAACACCAATGAGTTAATTTCATTTTTAAAATAAGGATTTTTTGATGAAATTAATCACTTTATTCTTCTGTTTTATAAGATATATGTCAGATCATTAAATAGAGTAATATTCTTATCCAATTTTCGAGTATTTTTGATCTGGTATGATGTAAATTGTTTGATAGTATATTTGATTGAGCAATGTGATCAACTAAATAGCAATATGGTCCACATGCATTTAAAATATAATTATTGCATTGAACTCTCTTTATCATTTATTTGTGTTATTAAACTTAATTTTTTTCTACAGAGTGCTTTAAAAGCCTTTTTCTATGAGAAATTTTCCCATTTATTATTGAACATTCTTGATTAATAAATAAGAAAAAGTTACTTAACAAAGCAATATTTATTATATTTCAAGAATTTTTAGCCCTTATTATAAATATATAATATTTTGTTGTTTATTTAGGCTTAAAGCTAAACAAATAAATGTAAGGCGATGGGCTCCAGAGATATCAAGATTCACCATGCTTTTTCATAAAAAAGAAACTCCTAACCAGCACAGGTATGTTTTAAAAAATTAATGTGAAAAATACTTTCAGAGTATGATGTTTTATGCGATATTCACTGTATTTTCAGTGAAATATTAAGTGTAGGATGAATAAGAATTGTTTTTCAACTGAATAAATTTGATATAACTGAAAAGTAATGCAAGAAATATCTAAATATAAAGCTTATGTATCTGTGATTAAAAAATGAATTATAACTTTTTTTTTTTTTAAGTATTACCTTTTTTTCCTGTTTGGACACAAATGTTCTGTGTAAAGCTTGCAAATGCAATTTTTATAATTGTTGCAAAGTGTATTTTATTTATTTTCAGATGTAGTGGTACTCAATTTGAGGAACTCGACCTGAATTGTATGCATTTTTTACTCAGTTGTAAATAAATAGTAAAAGTTGAATGTACATCATTCTTTTTTCTTTTTAATTCTATAACCTTTCAACTGTACTACACTCTATTTGTTTAACTCTTCTGAAAACATTCCTTTTGCTAAATTTGTTTTCAATTTATTTGCTATATATTATGTTCAGAAAATAAATGCTTTGCAAGCAAATTTATTAGAAGAACTATTAGAAAAGGCAATCTAAGAAATTGATTTTTCCCCCCATCTTACAAGTGTAGGTATTCAAAAGTTGATCAAGTAAATCCGTATTTCTTTTAATTCGGTGTTATCTAATATTTTAATTGAATATCGATTTTGTGTCATCTGTTTTTAATTAATAAATCATGATGCATTGTGTTCCATAAGAATGACATTTTATATATATATATATTTTTTAGAATGCAATTCACTATAGTTGTATTATTGTTAAAGTAAACATTTGAGCTATGTACTTTTTTAATTGTCATTTGATCAAGAAGCCCTTATTTTTTCACATAATACCTAGTAATATATATATATATTTTAAGTTTATGCAGTTTGTAAGAAATGAAGTTATCATATATATCTTTGTGCCCTGTAACTTTATATATTAAATCATTTACGGTATTTATATCTTAATTTTCTTTTTTTAACTTCCGACCTGCATTCTTGTCTAGTAAAAAACAGTGCTTTTAGCACAAACAAAGTTTTGCTCTCCAATTAAGACAATATATTGATTTCATATTTAAATAGTTTGTTTGGCATATGCTGTTAATCAGTTGCGAGAAGAGATAATTGTTCATCAAATGTAAAAACTTTATGTAACTTTCTGCAACCTTAACATCCTTTTTTTTCTTACGGGAAAATTTTAATCATTTTGGTGTAGCGTATTCTATATCGGGATCTTGTGCCAGAAATTCAAATCCAATTTTATTTTTATTAAATAAATTTGGTGGATATTTCAAAATTTTATGGAAATTCCCTGAACATAAGAAAATTTGGCTATGTACCTTTTTTCTTGACAAACTGATTTACTTCCAAAGAGAATACTTTAAATGGTAATTTAATTTTAACCTTTCTATTTGTATTAGTAATATATGATATAGTTTTTCAAGTGAAGTGAGAAAATAATATTGGATTGTTTTCACTTGTACTATGAGTTATTAAAATTTGAAAAAAAAAATTAATCGAATATATACTGTGGTGGCATCCTTTGTCACAAAATCCAGAACATCCATTGTCACAAAATATCTTTTAAATAACTTGATACCTTCATTTTTCATAAGCAATTCAAAACCATTTATGTTCAGATTAAAGAGAATCACGGGTTAATATTTATGTGCAAATATAATTCTGAGTCATTCCTGTAATTATGTTTAGTGTGAGCATAGATCAATTTTCAAAAATTATTTATCTTACTTTTGATTTCAAATGGCAATATTTTAATAAAATAATTATATGATCTCAATACAGTCTCAATATTATAATTAAAATATTGAAACAAACTGTTATAATGTTTGGAGTTTACATTTTCAAAATTTATATAAATTTTTCAACATTATTGTGTTTCAGATTCCTTTTACTTAAAACTGTTAAGGAGAGAATGGACAGAGATGGTTTAAATACTCTGGATTATAAAATTTTGTCAATTGATTCACTTCCACTGTATACAAGGATATTAGTAGATGTGAAGCCAAAATAACATGTTAAGAATATCTTACTAATTGAGCTTCTAAATAAAACAGCAAGTATTAAAATAAGTAATTTAATTTATAAGATACATTTTATGAACAATGATGATGCATTCTTAAATATATTTATGAAGTCGATTGGCAGTTTGTTTGACACATCAGGAAAAAAAATTTTTTTTTTCTCTCTTAGCATTGCAGGGATGCCTGAAGCCACTGAAAAGATTTTTCATAGATTTATTTCAATTGATATTTTTCATATGCATTCACTTATGAAGTGTATTTCTTTTTAAGGAGAAATTTAAATAGTATTGACAATTATGAAATATTAATCTAAATTGTATCATAAAAATGTAACTTTTTATTTATGAAATGAATAATTTCATAGTAAATAAGACTTTATTTGCTGGTATATTATATTATCAACATTTAGTAAGAAATACATGATTTTTACAATAATCATTTACTTAACAAAATTAATATAAACTATTTAATTCAAATATAGTGTGTATAATTTTCAATTACTTACTTCGGACAGAGTTGTCTTCACAAATCCATTTTGCAGTAAGTCTTTCTTTTCAAAAGTACCTATAAAAGTATATATATATTTTTAAATGTTTTATTTTATCTTTGATTACTAATATTCCTCAAATATTATATTGTTTATATATTTACCGAAAGCGACCATCAAGTGTAATATACACAGAACAAAATCTCCAAATCGTAATGTACCATCTTTTCGCATATATCTTAGTACCAGCAGTGATAGAGCATCAATATTTACCTGAAAGCCTGAAATAATTGTGAAAAAAGAATCATAAAAATTGAAACTATCAATATAATTACATGAAAGGAATATTATGCATTATAGTTATACAGAATTTACATCCTAAAATTTTATTTTTTATAGAAACAAAGATTTAAAAAATATATATATCTTTAGAGAAATGCAATTTTATACTAACAAATATCTTCTTCGTTTAGCATTTCTTGCTTTAATTATTAAATTGCTTTCTTTTTTTTTAATTATTTATTATTTATTTGTATATATGTTCTTATTGTGAAATTAATTATTGTATGTTCAATGTTTTTTGCACAATGCAATTTTTATTTGTAATTTATAATTTTTACCTTTTGGAAAGATTAATTTTTCTATGATTTATTTTTTGTTAGTGAATATCTTTTTCAAAAGTTTGTTATAAAAATAAAAAGGTTTTAAATGTAAAAAAATCCATATATTTTCTAAATACAAAGCTATGATGGGAGTGTAATTAATAAATATAAATATATTTTAGTAAATTATTGTGTTAATATTTTGGTTTATGGAGTAAATCTGTTTGTTTTCTATGTAGTATGTATTTATATAAATATATAATGGTAATTTTCTTATTGGTCTTATAATAATTGTGTCCATTAATTCCATCCATGTATTTTATAGATATGAATAACTATCAATACATTATTATAGAAAATTTTGAAAAAGTTTTTTCCACCTTATTTTTCAGATAATATGTTCATCAAAATATAAATCAGTATTATTGTTTGAAATTCAACTTATTTTTGTCATGTTATATGTTTTTAATCAACATTTATGTATGAAAATGTATAGTAATAAGACTTTATTAATAATGTCTGCTTTATTAATAATGTTTACAACTGAATGAAGATCCTTCCCCCTCATTTTAATGATTAAGGAAAAGAGATTTTTTTAAAAAAATCAAAAACAAATTAAGAATCTTGGATTCCTTCAAATGAAAAATATCTAAAAGTATCTTTTAATTTTTGAAAACATAAGAACATGAAACATAATTCAGATTTGTTGAATTTTTTCTCTTGTTGTTAGAAAAGTATTCTAAAAGTCAACAATAATTTTGAATAGTTATATATAATACGTTTTCCATTGTAGATGTATGTAAATAAAAAGTGCAGTATTATAGATATTCTACAGTGAGTTGTAGAAAAGGTGTACAGCTAATTTTTTTTATATATTGTGTATATTAATAGTACTTAATAAGATTTTTGTTTAAAAATTAATTGTAATTAAATTAGAATGTGCCTGCAGTGAGCAATTAGTAATATCTTATTAGTGGAACAGTTGAATCATGCCTTCATTGAATTTGTTTGTACAGAATGTACATAAAAAGAAAGTTATTTTTTATTTCACTTTATACCTAATATGCCTGTGAAATGTATGGAGATGTTTATTGTATCCATATATTTTAGAACTCTAAAAAATTATTAAAATATTTTTAAAATATCTGTGGCCTTGTTTAAACATCATAAAATATGTTGTGCAATCTATGCAAAGTGTACTTTACTTCAACTGTTGATTAAATATCCTTTTAAATCTTTATTTGCTTTTTAATTTGATGTGTGTATTTTCATTCCAATTAAAAGTGATTTAAAAAAATATTAAATATAAAATTATATAGTAATATTATAATAAAAGTTCACCTAGATTTCTTTCCATTCCATTTGAAAATATAATTTTTACATTTTAAGAATATGGCAATAGTAGTGAAAAAAAAGTTTGATGTCTGCAATTTTTTAATTGAATTTGACTAAATTTAATGCATACATTTCAATGTGAAGTCCACTTTTCTCTACCTTTTGAGATCCAATATAGACGAATATTTTAAATTTTTTAATTAAATTAAAATTATTTTAAATTTTAAAGAATAAATTATTTTTTGAATAAATCAGTTGTGTGAAAAGAAATTATGGTAACATTTATTTTTATGTTAGAAATCTTGTGAGGAGTAAAAAAGTATAGCTCTGGTCATGGAAAAGATTCAGTTTTATGAACATCAGTGACATATCATAATTTGTGTGAAGTTAAAAATGGCTAACTTTGTCCTTGGTCAGCTAAGGGGCCATGCAAAATATCCTTGTTTTTTATGCTTATAGGATAATAAATCCAAATCAAACTACATAAGAGTGGCTTACTAGAAGAATACAATTGCTAGTCATTTGTGAATCCTGTATTAGATGAGACAAGATTATAATGCCTCCTCTGCATATAAAGTTAAAGTTATTGATTCAGTTTATGAAAGTTCTCACCACTTAGATCTTATTTTACATACATAGGAGGGGGAAAAAAAAAATTGGGGAATAAATTCAGAAAAACTTTTTTAAAAATTAGAATTTTTTTATAGTCCCGAATTAAACATCTCTTCAACACACTTTATTTCTTTATTCCTATGAATGAGATAGAACGAAAACATGGACATTTTTTTTCCCTCCTCTTGTTATAAATAGCTTCAACCCTCTTAATTTTGAGTGGCCACAAGACTGAAAATTATGTTGCATGCATCAGTCAACAGCTTCAAAATACTTAGTTGTAATTTTAATTCCATGCCTTTACCAAAAATCTTATTTAATTTGTTAATATAAATAATCCTACCATCATATCTGACGAACTGATGGGGAAAAGCTAAACTCAAATTTATTTTCAGCACATGAACTGTACTTAAAAACAGTTTTTAAAAAATTCTTAGTATTAAAACATCTTATTAGTATTGGTCTCTGTAAATCATTTTTTAAAATTCTCCATCATTTTAGAATATGTTAATCACTAAGAATTCTTCTCAATCACAATTTAAAAATTCAGAAAGAAAGCACATTGTACATGATCGAAGATAATTCATATCAAGAAAATTTTGTTCTAACAAATTAGATTGGAAATTAACAATATTCCATCGTTTTGTGTTTATGATGTCATATTTGCTTTAGAAACTAGAAATGGAGTTTTTCAAAATGAAATGTCAAATTTGTATGGTCTTTCTGGGACTAGATTACATGACTTTTATATATTTTAGATTGAAATATATTATTAAAATGATGTACAGCTAAATTTGCTTGGTGGACTTTAAAAAAAGTATCCTATTTTTCAGTGTATGATTTAATTATATTAAAATAATAATTTTTTATTTTAAATTATTTATTACTTTTATCTTTAACTTTTATCATTTTTTATAAATGCTTTTTGAAATATGCCCTTTAAAAAGTAAATTATTTCTTCATATCTCTTGTCTTTATCATAAGACTATTAATCAAATGAAATAATTATTTGATCATTTTTTTTAATATTTCAGTTAATCTTAATATTCAGTTATTCAGTTTTAATATTTAATATAAACTACAAAATTATAAAAATATTATTTTGTAGTTTTGCACAAAATGGACATTGTAAATCCAAACATTATTATTTCTCAACTGATGAGTTTATATTGTTTATTTTTATTTATTTATTATTTTTTTAACAGTTTAGTGATATGCTTTGGCTTGAACTTCCGTTAAATTTTTCTTTTTATTTTATATAGAAATAGATACAATAATTTTGATTTGAAATATTTTTCAAAATGTGTTTTAAAACAATTACTTACCAACATCCATTAAGGCTCCTCTTAGTTTTTCCGCTCGTAAAATTCCAGATGATCCTTTGCTGTGACTTCTAAATATTGTCTGGGAGTAAAATCCAAAATAAATATTTATAAATTGCATTTTTTTTTTTTTTTTTGAGTGTGTGGAAAAGAAAATTAAACCTAAAAGTGTGGCCATTCATTCTTTCATATACCAATGTTATGCTTTCAAATTATATAAAAAGTGTGTGTTTTTACAATATATTTATAAATATAGGTAAATACTGCTGTTCTGTTCAGATTTCTGATCAAAAATCTGAATACACTTAGAAAAATTTCAAAGTACCATTACTTTTTTTTACATAATTAAAGTTTGAGTGTGATATTTCTACAAATAAAATGCTGTAAATTTCCCCAATTCAATAACTTAAAAAGAAGTAACTTTATTTTAACAGTCATTGAATGGATTACAAATAAAAAAAAAGAACATAAATATATGTTGGATGTGATACTGATACTGACCTGCCACAATTTTAAACTGCACATAAGATTTTTATAATCCTGATATTTGAGTCTTCCACTTCCACTCTTCTGAGAAACTTGTTAAGAAATTATTATCCATAAGTTACTTATGCTTTTATAAAACATTTAAAAGCATTATTTTTCTTATAAAATTTGCTCAAATGCAAATCTTGCATAAGATTTCCCTGGTGCATTTATGGATATTATAAATATTTTTTGACTTATTTGCTAATGTATGTCCATTTCTTTTTTTTCTTTTGTCATACACGTTTTTTATACTGTGTAAGGCACCACTATTATAAATACATGCTAATTTTATCATTTTCTTTCAAGAATCCATTGTAGATAAAGAATATTATGTAACTATTATCTGAAATTATTTGTTTCATATTTGTAGTTTATTGCTTTTAATAATTATATTTTCTGCTTAACATTGCTAAATACCATATATTTGAAGTAATTTTGTCATTTCAAAATCATATCTTTTATTTATTTATTTGTTTTTGTATGTTTTCAAGAAATTCCTTTTTCTTTAGTAAAAAACAAATTTCCTTACTGTTGTAATTGACTTACCTTTTCACATAGAATATTTTCCTAGATTTTAAATTACTACTAATATTCAATGAATAAGAGTTTTAAATTGTATTTTGCTGTTTGATCAGATAAGAAAATATTTAAAGGAAAATGAAATTTATCTTGTTTCCTAACCCTATAAATTATTTTTTCCTAACCCTACTTTCAAATAATGACAAAAAAAATGAAATAATTATTAGATGTTAAGTTTATTCCAATTTGGTAAGTTAAAAAATTTGAAAAAGAAATTAAATTAGGTAGCTACAGCATGCTTGAAGTAAAATATTGTTAAAAAATGTTAAATTGTTTGAATTTTTTAACTAATAAATTTTGTAAACAATAAAGGTTTTTTTTTTTTTTTAATCAAGTTGTTTTAAAGAATGTAAGCTCATAACGATTGTGAATAATAATAACTGTAATTCAAAAGCAAAAGATCTTTATCATACTACAAACAGCATCAATTTGTAGTTGGTGTGAGAAAATATTTTAAATGTAGAACTTATTGAATGGAATCTTGAAGCACCTAAATAATATTTTTAACTATCAAAAAAAAATTGCAAATATATAAAGCAAAAATTAAAATAAAAAAAAATAATGAAAAAATAAAATGTAATATACCATCTTGTGAAATATACCATTATGAAAAGCAAAATCTAACCTCAGTAACCTAAATTAGGTGAAATGAATTTGATTCTCAATTCAAAAACATTATTTTACAATTTTTGAAAAACATAAAATTATTTTTTAAATGTTAAAATTAGGGACCAGCTATATATATATATATATATATATATATATATATATATATATATATATATATATATATATTGTAAAAGGTATTTTTTTAATTGTATAAAAATCATTGTTGTGAGATAAAATCATTTTAAAGATATCATAGTGGAAAAAAAATCCAAAATTTCTTTTAATTATTTTTTAAAAGAATTATCTTTGACTGTCTTCTTTCTATTATCAAGGTAGGATAACAATGGTAGATTTATAAAATATGCAAATGAATTTCTTTATATATGTGTGGATAACTCTAGCAATTTTCTTCCTTTTCATAATATACTACTGAATTATGACTTTTTTTTTATTGTAGCATCTGATCATTTTAATATTATAAGATGTACTTTTTTGATTACTTAGACATTTTTATGAAAAAAAGAGGCATTCTGAGAATTTTATCGGACAATAGCAGTAGTTATAGTAGTATAAAAATGAATTATCTTTGGTTGCAACAGGTAACAATATTATAACATTAATATGAAGTCGTATTATTATTATTATTTGTAACTCTAAATGTATTAAAGGATACATCCAAGGCCAGTATGATTTGTCTGCAAACTTCTAGGGTAGCACAACTTTTGACATAATCTGCAAGAATGAAAAGAAATAATTGAGAACAATTGTGTTTTATAATAACACCACTTATTGAGCTTTATAATAAAATGATTCTTACCATTTGGCAAACATGTTTCAAGAAGCTCTAAAAGTTCGAAGGCTGAAATCGTTTTATGTTCGTCTGCCAGTCGCAAAAATACTGCTTCATATGAACTGATTTTGTCATTAGTAATTGGTGCTTGGATGATTGCTGGTTTCATAGAACTGGGGATACAGTCCAAGAGCTTCATTCGTATTGGCTTAGTCGATAACACTCGGAGAGTGTAGTTGGCTTCTTGGCATGGTTCGAACGTGGTTGGAAGAAGAACAAAGTACCCTTGTTCTAAGTGGCAGCGTACTGAAACCTTGAAATACATATTTTGTGATAGAAATTGCATCATACTATTTGAAAATAATTTTATAGAAAATATTTGAAGCATTTTCAACAACTACTGTTTCCAAGAATAAGCAGCATTTTTTTTTTTTTCAAATGTTCAATGCATTTTTATCATATTATGAAATAAAATTCGTTGATCATATCTTATACTTTATGCTGACATTTCAAAAATGACTTTGAAGTCTTCAAGATTCTAACAACAACAAAAATGCACTGAACAACCTGGATATTATTAAGGAGGGGGATTGGCTTTTCTCAGATCCAAAGACATTACTACCAGGATATCTTGCCATAGATTTTGATTTATCGAAATGAGATGTAAAAGACATTAAAAAATAAAGAAATTACTGGCAGATACTCCTATTGTTATTAAAAATGCTTAAAATAAAGCAATTTCAGAATCAAAATTGAATTCAATGTTACCTAGATTGCTATTAATTTCTATTCCTAGATTTTTTTAAAAAAATTCTCAATTCTGCAATTTAGTTTTACTGAAAGGATGCGTTACCGTCAATAACAAGTAAACTGTTTGGGCTCACCTTGGTATCTGAGGTAATCTAAACGAAATTTTTTAAAGTATTAACACAATAACTAAGGATTAAATTTTGACCACGGTCCAATCCTTTGCGCAGGAAGTACTTCCTGTCATAGGAGTGGTGGCAACTGAATCCCTCATTATTACTATAACCCTAGGGGAAAAAATGGGGAACTGTTTACTATTCGACGTCTTTTCATCCATGTAACCAGGAAACCCATGAAAGGGGAAAAAATCGCTTTGGAGTAAACAGTAAAGGAATAATCAAAATCTGAGTGGCTTGCATTGTTTTTTAATTCATTGCACCTTCTTGAAGCACTGAATATGCCTTCTCTTGGTGCGTTGAATACGTTTCTGTTGGTGTAACCAAAATTTCTTTAATGTCTATGACTATGTGCTGAACAAACTATCTTATTTCTTAATTATGTAAACTACTTATCAAGTGAAAATGAAAAGTGCGCTAAACATTCCGGAATCTTTCTGGCAAAAATTTATCATATACAGGGTGGTTATAATTAAACTTCCACTTTAAAATGGTCATAAAAGGAAAACTACTGAACCAAAGGTTATCAAACTCGGTAATAGTTTAAAGAATGTCACAGGAATTTCTTCTCCCCCCCCCAAAAAAAAAGTTCAAAAACTCACCACCAGGTGAGAAATGGCGTTGCATGCAATATTGTTAAGCAAAATAGTACATGAAGGAAGACATTGGTTTAAAATGTGTTTAATCGTTTCTAAAACGTGTTACAAAGCATGTTCAATGTGACGTCCACCATTTTCTGAAAACAAGTTAAATCGCATTACTGCATTCTCAACAGTAGTTCTTAGCATAGCAGGAGGAATGTTACGCACATGTCGGTGTATCGCATCTTTCACTTCCACCAAATTGTTCAGATTCATAAACAGTGCTTTTTGAGATAGCATGCTTTGCAAATACGTTTCACAAATGATTAAACACATTTTAAACCGATGTTTTCATGTCCTATTTCGTTTCACAATTTTGCATACAGCGCCATCTCTCCCTTGATGATGAGTTTTTGAACTTTTTTGCCGGAAAAGAAATTTCCATGACTTATTTTAAACTATTACCATGTTTGATAACAGCAGTTTTCCTTTTATGATCATTTCAAAGTGAAACCTTAATTATATAGCTGTTAATTGAGAAAATTATTCTTAAATAAAGTAAAGAAGAGTTAAATCAATTTAAAATCATAAAGGGTCTCAACAATTGGCGATTGAAACTGTTATTTAAAGGAATTTCAACAATTCTTGAGTTATTTGACAATTGCACCGCTTATTAAAATAAAATTTTGTGCGCTAAATTTTCGGAAAGTTTACGAACGTTTACGCTCGTCTATTAAGATAACTAGTTATTTCATTCTTTGTTTTGCCAACATAAGTTATAACAAGGTGACGTAAAAAATTTTCGGTTAAACATTTGAGAAAATAAACTCCTCGCCTGCTATTGCATTATTGAAAGATAATATTTAATGATATTATTTGAAATTTTATCATTGGTGTCAATAAATTAAACAAGTAATATATAAAAAAAAATTAAGCCAATTTCTACTTTCGCAAGAATTGAACTCGCATTCTTCACCTTTACGTGAAAAATACTGAAATCTTTGCATTTTACCGGTTGAGCTACTGCCTGTTGATTTCAATTTTCAGTACAAACTGCTAAAACTCTATTTAAAGTATTAAAAATTAATTAAATTTAATAATTAATGAATTAATATTTAAAAAAACTGCATTAATTTCAAGTGTTATCCACTACAAGTTTAAAAAAATTATTTGAACTCGAGTGGATGAATAAAAAGTATTTTATTAACCATTGAAAATTTGAACAAAATATATCAATATATGTAGGGAGAGTGCGAACTAATAGTAGGAATTGAAAAACAAACACATAATGCTTATTTTTGTATCCAATGGTAAGCTGTAAATTACAAAAAGAAACTGACATAATAATTGCCAGGCACGGGAAGCAGGCAAAATTTTTTTGTTTGATAAATATGTAAATATTTTAAACCGAAAGACATATAATGAAGTTCTTTAATAGGATAAAAGGTAAAGCAGGGCTATGCAATAAAAGATATTGCGCATGCGTTATGCACAAGATTTATTTTCACTTGATTCAGCAAATTATACAAATCATATATCATACAAATAAATTTATGGACATAATGGATGTAATGCATTTATAGAATACATATATCAAATATATTTTCATTAATTTTATCCATGAAAATGTGAGTGAATTAGATGGTTATTTAATAAGCGATTTTGCTTAAGGATTCGTTTGACACTCTAAGGCTCTGAGAACGGGGCTTTTAATTTTAAACCGAACTCGAAAGACGAGGTGACACTTGAAATCTACTATGGTGAGAAGATATTTGACATCGACAGATTTAAGGTGTACTAAACCGGTGGATCTTTAGCGAAGTTTCGGCTCAATTTTGTAAGTTTATTGTTCTGAAGTCAAGACTGTCTCATTGAGGCGTTGAGATTTTTTGAATGTTAATAATTGAGCTTCTAACATATTCTCGTTTATAAAAAGGAAAATAAAAATGATTGCGATACATCATTTGAGACAAAAAAAAAAAAAAAAAAGAAAGAAATTTTTCTTCAGCTACAATAAATATATTTTATATAATTGTAGATATAAATTGTCTAAAGCCCGAAAGCGAATTCTTTCTTTTAACTTTTGACAGTGGAATCAATGGATTTTAAACATGATGAAATATTTTGCCAATTGTAAAAAATGACTTTGTTAATTATTTTCAATAAGATTTTGAACTTTCATTTTTATACATAATAAATTCATTCGATAATTTCAATCTTCATAATCTTATATAAAATACGAAAAACATATATTTGAAAGTATTACTTTATATGTAATATCTAATTAATTTGCATGTAGCGCATTTTTATCGCTACTTACCTGTCTGCTATTGCTGTATGGAGAATTCAAGATGGATTTATTTATTTTGAAAAATGATTTCCCAAGAACATCTGACGTTGGTTTAGACATCTAGGATCAAGAGAACTTGAGATTAATTCAACGATTTTCACTTCGAAAACATCCGAAGATTCATTCTGTTGTTATGAAAAATTAATCTGGAGAAACTTACTTGATAAACACTGAAACCTATCACTCTTGGCTCTAAAACGATGTGCTGGGACAAGCAAATCACCATATCTTGTGCTTCACCTACGATCAACTGCATTTGTGGATTCACATGAAATGTGTCTGCCAAAAGAGAATAAAGATAAAGCTATAAAAATTTGTGTGATAATTTACTTTTTCAGTATTGAAATGTGGTTATGCAGTTAAATTTCTATTGGATGGTTGGCCCAGTTTTTATACAAAACTGTTGGGAGACAGACTGCAGTTTTAAGCCGCGATTAAATGTCGAGTGTGACAATTAAATCGGTCGAATTTAGCACCATTCGAGCGAGAAGACTCCTTATGCAAAACAGATTTATCTTGTCGCAAGCATGCGTATAGAAAGCTCTTTTGTTGAAATCGGGTTTCGAACTCATAAAACCGAGACTGCCGTGAAGTCGTAGCGAATCATGTGAATAGAATATTATCTGAATTTGCTTATGAAAGCAAACTGCAGTCCATTTTGTAAAACCCTACTCACAGAGTGCTGTATTTGGTCATTCGTGAAAGTATATGTTGATTTCTAAATTCAATTTGCATTTTTCGCTAAATACTCATTTT
Source organism: Argiope bruennichi (assembly GCF_947563725.1). Classification (NCBI taxonomy): domain Eukaryota; kingdom Metazoa; phylum Arthropoda; class Arachnida; order Araneae; family Araneidae; genus Argiope; species Argiope bruennichi. The sequence continues at coordinate 22,627,635 of NC_079151.1, read as the reverse complement.
TATAATCTTCTTGGTTTCATGGCTTGTTTCATAAAATAACTACAAACTTTTAAATTTCTAATTTTATGAAACTATTACATATTATTTCAATTTCTGATGTATTTTAAAACTTTTTTACTAAATAAGAAATCCAAGTTTAATTAAAATTCGAATCAAAATTTTGTTTTTCAAAAACTTTTGTCCTAAATGCTTTTATGGTTTTCTTGTTATTTGAGAACTTTTGTCTAAGAATTTAGCTGATTCGTTATATATTTTAAAGTAATTTAATTTAAAAATGGATTTTTTAAAAATAATCTTTCACATGTATTTAATATAAATGGATTTTCCATTCGTATCTATGTAAGCAAGTAATCATTAAATAAACAAGTAAGAAAAATACACATTATTTTAATCTTGATTTGTGCAATTATGCGGATAAAAGAGATGTTAAAAATTTATTCTGAAATTCGAATTATGATACTTTCAAAGGTATTCAATGGACTGCATCCTCCGTCGTAAACTAAAAAGCATACATCATGGTATGAAAGTATGCATTCTTGCTTTATTATTCAGTCATTCACAGAATATTAAAAAAATTTGTTTGATTTTATCCTTAATATATTTTTCCAAAAAGAAATTTTTTAATTTTGCTTGAAAATATTATATACTGTGATTCTGTCTAATATCGCTTGGCTTGCATGCATTATTATTGCACGTATCATTACTTGTTAGTTTAATCGATTCCTGCCTTAAGTACTTTTATGACTTTAAATTTAAGATATGTCCGATGCATTTAAATCAGCTCTGTGTAATTTTAAATCTAAGAAATAATCTAATATTTTTAAACAGTGGCACTTATTATTAGTGTGTATAGAAGTCTTATAAAAAAAAAGAAATACCAGAATGATTCCTGCAACCTCCTGCGTTCACACCCTTCTGCCAGTGTCCGTGCCATAACTTCACATGCCAAGGATCCCGAGATTTCAGACTGGTCTCCGCTCGGCTCGTATCTCCATCCAGGTGGACGATTTCCAAAGTTGTGAATGTAGTCACAAATTCATCCAAAGGCATGCTGGGGAATTTAAAAAAAAAAAGGGGGGGATAATATAACGCTTCTCTAGTGTCTTGTAATATAAATATTTATGATAAAAGTTGCTTTTTGGTGTCTAATGGTACAAGTCCCAAATTTGATTCAGTTTTTTCCTAATAGTTAAAAATAAACAATAAAATTAACTGCTAAAAGACTCTTATTGAAATCATGTCATGAGTTTAGAAAACTAGACTGATAACTATAGTTTAAAGTAACTCTAAATTAATAGAATACTGGAAACGGCTTCATTACCAGTAAGTGACATACGTTTTTCCATTTATTTAAGTGCTATAGAAAGGTCTCGTCTAACTTTTGTTTTGAATAAAATATTTCATCCACATTTTCTGCAAATCGTCATTAATTCTTGATATCTCAATCAAAACAATATATAATAGTGAAACAACTGCACAATTAATAATATAAATATTATTCATAGCACCTGTTGTTGTTGTTTCTAATGACACTTGTCGTAGACAATCCCGCTGACATAGTCAGCGATTTTAAGCCGAGAGAGTATCCCTTATTTTAGTAGCGCCAACTAGGGCCAAGAATACATCTTAGCTACTCATGCGTCATATTTGCTTGAACAACCCCTTTTTACAGGGTGAGGGACACATTCGCACTCCTTACAGATAGAACAGATGAAGGACAACCATGCCCGAACCGGGACTCGAACCCGAGACGCCCTATGCCAGGACGCCGGCCTTAATAGTACCTTTATTATTTTAACATTATAAATTTAAATTGAGCAAGTAATACTATTGAAAATAATTTAATTCTAATTTTGATCAGTACGCAGTAAGAATGCATATTTGCATCATCGTTTTTTTTATACAAGTATGCAGTTTTTAAATGAATGCGCCAGAATCAAGCATAAAATAAAATATAGATGCGTTTTTAGTAGCTACTAATGTACATGTTTTCCAATTCCCGTGATTATTATTTATATATTTTGTTAGTATTCTTCTTCATTTCTCTCATTAATTTCTTAAATCAGATGGAACACACGAGTATGAGCCCGTACCATTTAAAATGCTTACTTGATGATACATAAGTAATATAACTTTAGTAGTGTTGTAAAGAATTAATCATGAAATAATTGAATTCTTAATTATATCATCCTAAAATGGATTCATATTTTTATAAAGAGGTTTACATTTGCTTCACAGTGTTGAATATTTTTCTGATGTTTCACTCAAATTGGGGGGAGCGGGGATTGCGATTTTCAAAAATCCTCTTGCTAACATCTCCTTTTTTTTTTTTTTTTTTTTTTTTTTAAGTAATAGTTTGAAATTATATTTAAACATTTCAACCATACTATCGGTTATTAATTTTCTTGCTTCATTATTGTTTCGGTTTTTTTTTCTCATTATAGTGTTGTTGTTTTTTTTTAATTTTTAATCGTTTGAACCTCAAGTAATTTCATATTTCGATTTCATTATAATTTGATGCAAATGTTGTTATCTAATGAGTAAAGCTCAGTTTATGCAAAAGTGACTTTTGCTTCAAAAAATATGAACAAATTCCCTAAAATAAAATAAAATAGCAATAAATAAAATAAAGAGAAGAAGGCAGAAATAATTTTTCAGCCACTTTTGAAAGAATTAAATTGGAAATATTTAGAATTCTAAGAACCCCATTCTAAAATGCAATAAGAACAACTGGAAAAATTTACCTGCATGAATAAATTATCTGATGGTTGAATCATCATGTTAAAAATAATAAAATTTCGTGTGCCAGTGACCTGCTTCCAAACAATAATCGATGTGTATTAATTTTTTTAATTATTTTATTGGTAAACAATACATTAGATCATTCTTTTTATTCAGAAAAAAAGGATGCGAATTTAATTATCTGCTTCAATTACATATTGTTGACTTCATTTCTTATCAGACAAATATCTTCTCTGTTTCGCAAACTGATGATTTTCGTGACCTTAACTGTCTTCCGTTTGGATTTACGTGAATTTCCTTACCCATTAGATTATTAAAATTTTTAAAACCCGAATGAAATTTTAAAATAAATACACTTACCAAAATTGATCATTCCCCAAACGGATGTTGATATCTTTGATTTCATGCAGATATTCCTCGCATCTGAAGCAAGAATACACCTATTTACCACTCCATGTCAATATATTTCATAATTATTTTGAACATGATATTATTTATTTATATATCTACTGAAAAATAATATTTTTTCACTTACTGTCCTTTGTATTCACTATCTATGTAAAGTGGTTTTCTCAGCCAAACCAAAATTATGTCCACGAAATCTTTTGTTTGTACCTAAAGAAAACAGTTAAGATAACAAATTACTCAGCTGAAAAATGCATATGTAAATATATATTATCTTCCTGATTTTCAGAGATATAAATTTTATAATGGTTTATTGAGTTTTAATTTTGTAGTGTTTGCAATGTAAGACGAACAGATGATTTAAGCTAACTATTGTTCTATGTTAACTAGCTTAACTATTGTGCAAGATTAACTATTAATTGTTCATCGGAAAAAGAAATGAAATTGAAACGCAGTTTTGCATAGGATGAGGGCTTTATTTATATAGATATTTTCTTAAGTGTAAGATATTTCTGTTGCTGTAATTTTTTCAAATGGCAATAGAATGAAATTTCTTATTTGCAAAAGAAAATGGCGCCAAACAATGAAAAAGTAATTCACTTTCACTAATTATGGGAAATAAAATCTTGAAAAACAATTTAGTGGCGATTCAGTCATGAATTAATTCAACAGGACTCTGCAAGAGGAATAAATCAATTAACAGACGATTAACAAAATTTCAAGAGACCGGACATTTTTGTCCATTAACTCATTTAATCATCTCAAGAAAATGAATTATTTTTAACTATTTGGCATAATTTGTAATTTGAGGTAATATATAATAATAATGTGACGTTTTATATACTACGAATAAAATTTCGAATGTATTTGAAACATTTACTTTCTTTCAAATAGTATAGTCACATATATTTCTTCATCATTTTCACTTATAATGAAAATGTGTGTGTGTGCGCGCGCTCTTGTTTTACAGGCCATACCGTTAGACGTGGAGCCATAAACTTGATACACACATGCTTTAAAGAGTGGGAATATGCTTATCGGAACCATTTTTGTTAATTAAAATGTCAATCAAACAAAATAAATAGAAATTTTTATTAATGCAAAAATATTTATAATATAACAAAATTTTCGACGACAATTTCTGTGTTAAAGCGAAGCTCTAAGCTATTCAGATTGTTGGTATTAATATTTCATCCTGCCCGTTTTTTCCATTGTTTTTATCAAGATACAAAGATTCTCCTTATTTTTCCAAGATATAAAGATTTTAGTATTTTGTTATATTTAAAATTAAGATTTAAGTTCAGAATCAGGCAAAGGTACAAAAATTTTAAGATGCCCCCAGTTTAAAAACTTGGAAGACTGTCGCTTTTCCCGTGATATTGGATATATATAGATGTAGACAGAAATTTAGGGAAATGAAAGCATAATGAATGGGCCTGAAAAAGGCTTTTGAAATAACGAAAGTTATATGTTTATCAAAATTTGAAGATTACAAATATTTTGTTGAGGAAGCAATTGAATAGTCGCGAAATGCGGCTAATTAAAAATAAAATTTCATTAAGGAAATCATTATTCAATTAGCAGAAATGAAATGGCTAGTTTCTACTCAAATGTTCACTTTACCTGGTTAGATTTAACATCTCTGGCGTCGTGTTAAGATTTGAATATTGCTTAAATTGTGAGATAGTCTCAAGATAAATCTTATATAACATTAATATAGTTGTTTTATCTTATTACGGATTGAATTGAGCTAGGATAGAACCTGGGATTATGTGGTTTGCAGCCCAGTAACATGACCACAATACAAAAGCAATTGCTCGTGTAGCATAGCTTTAACTGGCTTATAAGCTTGCACTACAATCTCATTTCTTTACCCTTTTATTCTTTAAGATACGCTACTCTTATTAGTCTAAGAATTTTATGGGACGTCTGGAATTAACATATAACACCCCCCGCCGCCCCCCCCCCAAAAACAGACGATTTCTTTTTTATATTTTATTGCATTATCAAAATAAACAATAAACTAGTACCTTCTGCAATTCGACCACTCGATAATTTATTCCAGCTAGAATTCCGTTCGGTAGCTTTTCAGCTGCATTTCTTTGCTAAAATAAATAAATTTATTAATTAAATTAAATAAGAAAATACATTTTTTTTTAAATTAGAATTTATTGAATATATTATTATCAATATTTCCGAATTCATTTTACTAAATTTAATTTTTATCAAATATCATTAATCACTTTATTTTATTATGCAGGGGTGTTTGTGCTCCGGGGATTTTGAACTTCGATACCCGGAAATTCCGGGGATCGTCGTTCAAAAGGAAGTAGGAATAATAATGAATTATTTATTTTGATCTGGGTAATTTTGTTTGCTTTGAAAGCAGAAAACGCAAGGTCAGTGTGTGTGGTGAAAACTTTTCCTTTCTTTCTCCAAAGGCAGTGATAATGCGTGAAAAGGGGGAAAAAACTTCTTTTTTGTTCTTTCCTTATTGCGAGTTATGACTCATTCCCCCGGTTCTCGGACATTCTCTTCTGGATTCTTTTCGGCAAGTAGGCGCGGCAGAAAAAAAAGGGAGAAACTTCGTTCGACCAGATGTGCGATCACGTGACCTGGGTTCAAAGGTCTTAATTTTGCAAAAAAAAGTAATTCATTGAACTTTTATAATTAGGTCATTCAATACTTCATAATTGTAATTTTTCATTTCCCCCCCCCCCTTCTCGAAACTCCAAAATGTCGGTAGTAAGTCCGTAAAAGTTTCAGGGGATTTTTTGGGGTCCCACAAACACCCCTGATTATGCATTAGTCAAATTTGTTCTTTTATACTGCTTAAAAATGATGGCGTAAATTTATTTCCTTGACGCATTCGCATATCTAGTCACGATTTATACGTATTATAATAATAGTTTTTATTTATGAGTTTATTCACTAATAAATCAATTCACGATATTTAGTTTTCTATTTTTATTTTTCCTCTTGTGTACATATGCTCTTCTTTATTTAATCGATTTTCATTATAACGTATATGATATTCTGCATAAACAGTGTTATAATTTTCGATGAGATCTTTGAATGGCCCTGAGTTTTAAAAAAATTTATTTCCAGTTCTTTAATCCACTAGATAATATTGTGTTTCTATTGAATTTTTTTATTATTATTTTGTAGGATTTTCGGCATGTTTGAAATATTGTGTTCCGAATTTTGTTCTTAATGTTGAATTTTCCATGGCATTCATTAAATCTTACATACGAATAGCCTTGGTTATTGATATTTAGTTTTATTTGGATAAGTTTATAGTCACTGAGACTGAGGTCTTTTAATATTTCCCATTCTGATGTGTTGGGTACCTGGGAACCTTTCGTGAAGATAAAGGCGGGCTATCTTTTTGCTTTACGCTGTTAGAATGTTGATTTTATACCTCTGTCGTTGAGCAGCTAAAAAATGAACCCAAGATGAAATCTTGCTCAGCATTTCTAATAGCGTTGTTGAACGCATATTACCACAGTTTCCTGACTGCATTCATGTCTGCTCCTTTTATTGCTGATTCTGGCCCTAATCTCATGAGGAGGGCGCAGTGTCTCTTGAATGCTTGAATACGGCGGAGATTAAACTGATATGAATATGATGGGTTGAACTAGTTTGAATTTTATTAGCTGTTTAGTTAGTTGCAGATTCAAGGAACATGGGTTTAGTTTTAGTTTAGTTATATTAACTTCCCGTTTAAAATCAACACTAGGGCTATCTTGGGACGGATCTTCGTAATTTTTAACCACAGTCAGATGACGAGGATGTCACCTGAGCAGGCAATCTCTTCTCCAAACTTCCACGCTACACCAGCGGGATTAAGGAAAATAGAATTGTTGGTTGCTGACAAGAATATTATTCCTGCTTTGTGGCATAACGATGGGGGTTGTTTTCTGGATTTAAGAATTCCCATTATTCCGCCATCTTTGTTATAAGATTACTGAACCAGGAAGTAATTAGATTGGTGCAAGGTCCCACAAGTTGGTTGTGGGGACCTTGCTTTTCTCCAAGTTTATTTGAATCATTTTAATTGTAGACATTGAAATATTTTGGCAGTACCAAGATGTTCGAGAATTTTGGTGAATGCAAAACTCGATGACTAATTGCTGGGAAGGAGGTTTATTGAATATGGACAACAAGAGGATTCAGCTATGTTGGAATTTTTTGGTGAAAGTTGATCATCAATAGTTTCTTGTTCTTATATATAGCGCTACTTCTCTCTTATAATAGAAGTATCCGTTTCTGTTGATCATGTAGTGGATATGATACATAGTACCATTAATGCACAGTTCATATTGGATACTTAGGTTTGCCATTGCGTCAATTGGTTAGATAGTATCTAGCGTCTTTGTGCAGTTGTCAGTCAGATATTTTAATCCCTGTCACTTGTTGCATCTTTTGATCTGAAAGAATTCTCTGATAATCAAGGGCGAATAAACAGATAAACTTTATATTGATAGAATTATACAAAATTTGATATACACCTACAATATTCGAAAGATGTCATATGTATTTCATTTGTCCTCTTTGTTCCTTAATTTAATTATCGTATACATGTCAGTAATAATTAAAAAACAGTTTGGTCTAAATCGAGGGAGAAATAGAACGTAGATATTCATCAAAATTTCAAAGCAAAATTTCTTGACTATTACAAAACTATCTCTTTAAATACTTAATATACAATGTAATAAAAAAAGTAATCTGTGGGCTCAAAGTCCATGTTGTTATTTGTTTTTAAAAGCAGAGTCCTTATATTTTGCATATTTTTATCAAATTTTTTGTGTCAAAAATTGGATGGATATATTTTTTTTATTCGACTAAAAATGTTTTAAATTTTGAGCTTTACAATACATTTTATGCATATTAACAATATTTCTGAATTTAAAATTACTAGAACTGTAAAAACAATGTCAGCATTTTTAATTCAAAATTTTATTGGGAAAAAAAACAAACAACCTGCTTAATCTTACCTGCATTTGTCTCTGAGTGATAGCAGTGACAACCGTAGTCATTTTGAGAAGTTTGTTGATGACCTTGGCGCAATGTACGGATTCGTACCCTACCGACACGCTTTCTGTTATTCCGCCCGTGAGATCAGCCAAACAATCAAGGGATGTGCCATACTTCAATGCTTCATAGGAACCGTGGAGTCTGTAGGCGGAAGTAACTCATAAAATCATTAAATAAATATTGAGTTGCATTTTTTTATGAAAATGAATGAAATGATTTTGTTATTAATAAAATATTCACTGAATATAATTTTAATAAAATCTTTTCTTTCATGTAGACAATTCCAGCGCATCATTATATATATAAATACACATACACAGGGTGTCTCAAAAACCTTTACCGCGGCTTTTATTCCTTAAATATTGATCATATGCATATACTGTAACTTACAAAGTTGCATAAAAAAATGATGCAAAATGTTATGAAATCGATTAAAATTTTCAGGGGATTAAACTTTACAAAAATTTAAGGACCCCGTACAAAAAAAATCGGTTTTTTTATACGGACCCCGTACAAAAAATTTCCCAGTGAGTAAAATGTGCTGCATCCTCTAATAAAGTCATGGTCAAAATTTCAGAATTTTATCATGAAAACTCTCAAAGATATCTTAAAATAAAGTTGGTGAAGGGTCAATCACAAATTAAAATGCAAATGTTTACAGCTTCAGTGCAGATGACGCGACGCAGGAATGTATCATAAGGAAATAAAATATGCTTCATATCTTTAGTTTTAAATACAAATTTAAAAATCTATGCTTCCTGAAATATACTTTAAAGTTATATATAATGAATTACAGAATATAACTTAAAAATAACACACACAGTCAATGAACTTGTAAATAAACTTATGTAATCTTTCCTTTAAGTAATCTTTCCTTATGTAATCTTTCATTTAAGTTATTATTTCTACAAATTTTTAATACTTTTGAATCAATAAATAGCAAAATTATTATTTATTTATTCAATCATTATTTTCTTTGTTAATTTGTGTACGACCCCTAAAACACGGACGTCAGACTTGATTTTTCCTCTTTGCGAACTCATATCCAGGCATCGAAAAGTGGTTTAAGCCAGCATTTATGTAGTTTCATATCTTTGAGACTTTTTGTGATAAATTGCTGAAATTTTGTACATGACCTCATTAGAGGATGGAGAACATTTTACTCACTGGGAATTTTTTTGTACGTGGTCAGTATAAAAATTTAAATTTTGTATTTTTTGAAGTTTAATCCCCTGAAAATTTTAATCGATATCATAACATTTTACACCTTTTTCTACGCAACTTTGTAATTTACAGTATATGTCTATGATCAATATTTAAGGAATAAAAGCCGCTCTCAAGAAATTTGAGATACCCTGTATATACATTAATAATAGAGGTATTTTCATTTTTTCAAGAAAATAAAAATTATTTTTATTTCTAAATGCGAAGCAGAAATAACCTACTAGGTATCAAAACTTAAATTATTAACTGATCATCTAAATTAAGAAACTGTTTATTCTCTGTTCAATATGTAGTTTTTTAGGGACAAGCTCGTTCATTTTTTCACAAATTAAAAAAAATGAATCATTCCATTATACTGAATGAGCTTAGACGTCTTAGATGAACAAAATAATGTTAGACATATGCATACAAGCCATATTCATATTGGAACGTGTCGCAAATTCCTAATAACCAAATTTGTAATACACATATTTCAATTAAAAAGGGGATAAAATCTATTCTTTTATGAATTTTTACTTTCTTTTAAAGTTTGTCTAAGACTTTCTGACTCAACTTTGTACAAAAATCGTGGCACTTCGATTAAGATTTAACAATAGTGTAATAAAATCTCAGCATGAAACAGTCGATAAAATTATCATTTTTGAAAGAAACGTAAATTATTTTCTCTCATAAATATTTTTATGTAAAATTTTCTCGGTATAAACTAAAAAAAAAAAAAAAAAAAATTAAAATTCAACGCAAAATGAATAAAACTGCATTTGAAACCTATAATAAACGGGAATTAATGAAAACATATAAATGAATGGGGAAAAAATTTTTAAAGGAAAATCTGTAGAATCTAGATATTTGTTTTTCGAGAATTATAGACAAAACATTTGCATGAAATTCAAAAATAAATACCATGTAATATAATACTGAAAATATATTTATTGTTGATTATATGGAGGATTAACATAACATAAATTAAGATGGTTTGCGAACGATGATCTCTTATTGAATTTCATTGACCAGTGTAGCCTGTGTTATTTTACATACTCTTTCATCTGCTATTTCTCCACTTAGATTATTTGTTTTCAATAATATTGACGATTCTTTTATCCTACTAAACAAAAAGAAAGCAGACTTCTGTATATTATTTGTTACTGGAAGCGTGCCATTCTCTGATTTTAAATAAATAAGCAAAAACGAAAGGTTAAATAACGAAAGGTTAATTTCATCGATTTTGGATGATAATAAAATCAATACGATTCAATTTTCGGAAGAAATGAGAGCTGTGCAAGGAATATATGGATGCTGCAAGCACCAGTTTGGGGGTCACCTTGAAAGTAGAATGGGTAAGTTTATTTTACATTTTACTCATTGGTTGTTGACAATGAGGAGGATGCAAAGATAATATTTTATCTTGAGTTCAATAGAGTAAGATCCGTACGCCACTTATTATCATTACACAAAAATGTTATTAATAGTTTTATTTTTCAATCTTAAAACCCGAAGTCATTGTCAAAGCAAGGGTCAAGTCATTGATATTTGAAGATGGCCATATCTACCCGAATTAATCCATGAAAGAAATGAGGTCTGCACAAAGATACAGAGAAGGATATGGATGCGGCAAATGCCAGTTTTGGGTTCACCTTGTAAACAGAATTTATATACCGGGTGTTCCAAAAATAATTATGGATTTTGAAAATCAATTTAAAAAAGACAGAAAAGTATCGTTTGCGACTTTATGCTTGGAAATCATTAAATTTTATCCCATTAAATTTCAAATTTAGTTAAATTTTCTACCGACAGGTAGAGTTGCAGGCGATCTGCAATAGGTGTAATTAAATCAAAGTACTTGAGATCTAGAAATTTTTCCCTCAGTCTACGTCACGTTGTTATTGCAAAGGAAGATTGCATTGAAATTATCTGTTTAATATTTTGCAGCATTTTCATACTGCTTTTTATTTTTTTCTATTTTGTAGCGCCATCTATCGAAGGTAATGTTAATTAAATTTCTAATTTAGTGGATAAATTCCCTGATTTCCTAAACGTTGGGTCACAAACTATGAGATTCTTTTGCATTCCTTTCTATATTATATTACATTTTAATCACTCATTTTTGAGTATGACAGGGAGGCAAACGCAATATTACGTCCTGGGTACCATTTACCGTCGCTATGCTACTGAGTGAGTCAAAATGAACATTCTTTCTAATCAAGAATTACTTAGCATAGGCCTTTTCCAAAAGACAGGGCCAAAATGTGTTTGCGCCGTGGACGAACATGAGCTTATTGGAGACTGTGGGCAGTTGATCGTCCACCACCACTTCCTTCCACTCTCCGCACCACCAGATACGGAACCGGAACAAACCGGCATAGTCCGGGGACGAGAAAGTCTGGTCTGCTGGAACCACTCTGTAGAAAAGACCTCTTGTACTTGCTAGGCAACCAACGCACGATACGAACCAAGGATCTCCTGGGAACAAAATACCCTTAGCTTATAAGCTTTTCTCTGCATCAAAAAAATAATTGTTTCATCAAGTTTTTTGATATCAGTATATGCTAGATACAAATATTTCAAATTGAAATGAAGATTAGGAACTTGTTAGGAGAACACCAAATAGTAAAGTTATAATGAAAATTATAAACTTTAAAGAGATAAAGAATATATTAATAGACTGAAAAAGTTTAAACTTATGTTTCGATAGTTTTGCAAGTGTATCACCAATCTGCTGGGAAAGGAGCTTTTACAATGAAATTAAGTGGAAAGTAATTTTCAGTTTCATGATTTAATTAATTTGCTGAGTTCTGTTATTCTTAATTATAATTAATGCATTATTAAAATTTCGACTAGCTCCTATTTAAGTAATTTGCGATTCTAATATAATCATATTGTACATCTCTTTTAATAACTGATACGTTTTTCGCATTCTTAACATCATCATCACATTAAAGATTTATTTTGATTTTTTTAATTTAGACAAAAGATTTTGAAAAAATATATACTTTTTTATTTATTTTTATGTATGTATCACACCAATACATCATGGAAAAAGCATGCCTAATGTAATGAAAACGTTGAAATATTAACCAAACTGTTAGCTAATGATTTCATTTTTTACAAATGTAAAGTACAGAAATCATCAAATCATGAAACATTTTAAAGAAATAATAAACTTCAAAAAATTTAAAATTAAAATTATTTTACAGAGCCAGCCAAACATAGCTAGTTAATGAATTAATAATATTCCAATGTATTACAGAAACATAATTGCTTATACTTTTATTAATGGTTTTAAAAAAACACTGTATCCACTGATTTTACACACTGTAATTGTAAAATTGTATACCTAAACAAATTGTATTTCTTACAAATTTATTTAATCGATAACAAGATTAATATAATTTTTTAATCCACCTGCCTGGAATTCTCTTTTATTTCAATTGTCGTTTGCAACTCAATCAGCGCATTCGGAAGTCCACCACTGATGATGTTGAAAGAAATTAACATTTTTTAAATTAGTGATTATGAGTAAATGCATTTTTTATTTCGCATAAATACAGTGTTGAATTGAATCAAATACAAATGAAAGATAACAAAGGAAGCAAGTGTTATAATAGAAAGCTTACAGATGATTGTGTTACCGCTTTGTGATACAAAATAATAGGTGGCGTGTCACGTTTGCTTTCAGTGTATTACATGTTAACTTTTTTTTTCTTTTTCTTCTTTTTTGCACAGAACCGTATCCAACAAATTAAGCAACTTAAAGGTTAGAAATAAAATACAAAGAGTAACTTTTTCTTACATCTCACAAAGCTGTAGGTTCAAATAGGTATCCGTTAGCGGAACGACAAATTTCATGTTTTAATTCTTTTATTTATCATAATACAGAGAAAGTAAACAATGGCTGTTTATATTTTGCATTAAAAGCTAACCATTTTTTTTTTTTTTTACCATGTTTGGCTTTTTTATTTTAATCTTTGTTTTCATTTGGCTTTTTTCCCCCTTGCCTTTAGGCTTGTTATGAAACTGATAAGATGGCATTTAATGGAATGTAATAATGCATTGTGTTATTTTGAATTGTGTTTTTGACTTCTATGATGCTGTTGATATACGAAAGAAAAATAAAAGCAAACGTTACCTTATAATATTTATCATAAAATAGAATTTAAATGTAAAATATTAAGCTATATAAATTCGTAAAGTTATTTGTTAATTAAATTTTCTAGTATTTTTAATTTTATGATAAAATTTAAACTAATTATTATTATTAATTTTATGATAAATTATTCATAAATTGTGACATTTAATTTTACGACGAAAGAAATGATAAATTTCAAGTGGAAATGCCAGTAGTGTTTCAGAGTGATGTTTTAAGAAAATTTAACCATATTAATCCATCTTACATAAGTTATAATGTACTTAGTAAACAGATATTTAATTAATCCTATGAAATATAATTATTTAAAAAGTTACCGAGTTTCCCTGCAGCTAGTGGTAATTTGTCAGGCGCATCGTCAACAAACAATGGGTCAGGACATAAATCCTAAAACACATCAATAAAATTATAATTATATAAAATAACTAAAAAAAATTAATGATTTCAAAGATATTCTTAATATAAAAATAAATCTGTAATTTCAATGTAATTTTCTAGAATTATGTTTGGGATGTTGACTTTTCCAAATACTGGAATTTTATATCCTTTTCTAAATACTGGAATGTGACCTTATATCAAAAATTCGTTTATATTATTGGCTTCAACGCAACAAGTAACTTAGTCTCTTACTTGTTTTGATATATGTATCTTACAAGTTTTGTTCTTTTCATGTTTCTTGATTCTAAAGTTTTCAAAATATTTAAAGAAAAATGCAGTCAGCTTTTGTTTTCATTAGAATTTAGACCCAATTTTTAAATGCGAATTTCTTATTGTAAATAAATAAACAAATTAATTTAAATTCAAGCATTTGAACGCTGCATGATTTGAATTTTGTTGAAATATGTTCTTTTATTTTCTCACCGCATTCTTTCAATACAGCAAAAGTGTTTAAAATTTACCTTTTCACAGAGTACGCGCATCATGATTTTTTCAATAAGATTCCTTTAAACTTAAGAAATCATCTTTAAAAGAATAAAAATTAGTTGATCATTAAATTCCAAAAAGGAAAAAAAAATGTTTGCTCATTGCAACCGTGTTAATTAAATTAATAATAGTGTTAATTAAATTAATAATTAATTAATTTAATAATTAATAATAGTGCCTGAAAATTCCTCGTACAAAAGTTAGTTTGAAAGGATCGACGTTCTTCTGGAAATCTTGTGAAAAATTTCAGAGGGACAGTTAAAATGCGCTTATTTAAAACTGTTTCCCTTTAAATGTATTATAATGAATTTGTAAAAGAGGCGTCAGTATTTAAAGTCTTCCCTAACTTTATCAATTATGTTACCAAAGAATACTAACGATTATATTACTGTCTCAGTACTTTGTACACGAAAAAATAAAAAGAAAAAAAAGACGATGATCGGTACTGGTTCTGAATTTGTCTCAGGCTTCATTTCATGTAAATACGCCTCTAGTCATGCAAAGTTGTGTCTCTATTATCAACAAATCATCTCTTAGGTGACCGTGATGTCATCTGCGCATATTTGTAAACTTCGGTTACATATGTATCTAGAATATCACATTTTTTTTACAACTTAGATTTTATACGATTGGTCCGAGACTATTTTATTTGAGGGGAAGGATGAAAATTTTTACACGTTTTTTTAGAGAGATAAAAGGAATAATTTTTCAAAAACTTTTTTAATCGTATATCTGAAAATGCAAATTTTTTTTACCTTAGGTCTTTTCCAGACAAATTGGAATGGCGGTGTTTGGTGATAAAATATGGATGCTTGGGATGCTGGGAAATCCGGATCCTCAAAAAGTTCTTTCTTTTTCAAGCAGCCCGCTTTCAATCGTTCATAAATGCTCATACCTAACAGAAAACAAAAAAGAAATATTTTTATTATGTAATGAAAAATAATATATAATTGATTCCGTCTCCATTAAATTTTTAATTTCGAAATAAAGTCGCGACATTTAAAAATTTTTTTACTATATTTTCGTGCCTCTATTTAAAGATAACGGCATTTAATTTGAATTCATATAAACTTTGCTTCAATTTGAAAAGTAAATCAAATTTTGAATAAACTGTAATAGCAAATCAAAAATTAAAATACTCTTAATGATATTTTCGGAAAAAATATCAAGCTAATATTTTATCCACGAAGTACTTATTAAGTGATAATTTTTTCTTCATCTCATATAGAATATTCTTTAGTCGTTTTTTATCAAATTACCGTTTTTACATCATGCTGATTTATTGTTCGACAGATAATTTTTCCTAAAGTAATGTCAATATAAATGGTATTCGGAAAAATTGAGCATTTAACTTATATGGAAGAATGAAATGCATTGTTTACTAAAATCTAATAACGTCTAATAAAGTATTCGCTTGACATCGAATTCATAAGATAAAAGTATCTGAGCATCTGAGTTGATATCCAATAGTGCTTTGATTTACTCTTTTACTGCTGCAAGTTATGCAGTGCATTCAGAATCAATGTGTATTTGATGTATCACGTGAGCATGAATTATTTCTATTTAAAAATATACTGAAATGAATAGAATAACGTTCTTAAGATAAAATATTTTTGTGAGCAATTAAACAAATAAAAAAAACCAATCCTTTTACACATCTGTGAAAAAAAGAAGACATTATTTTATTAAGTACTGTTTCTAATATCGTTATTATTTAAATATAAAAATATTAATTGCTAAAGTAATAAATACATAAAATCCACCAGGTAAAAAGCATTTTAATGATTCACGCAAGTATGTATGGATGCATGTACGCCTGTTTGTATATTACAGAAGTTTTAAAAACTGGAAAGGTTTTCTTGAGATTAAGAAACATTAAAAAGAATAAACTGTTATATATGCCTGATATCTATAGACTGAAAAATTTATTTTAATTAATTAACTTTTATTTCGCAAAAATATTTCTTTGAGGAAACCAGAAAATGCATTCACTTTAACCATCGCTTTTATCAAAACTGACGTCACTGATTGGTATATTGTCACATGAAGTAAATAAATAGATGCAGTCTATTTAATTTATTTTGAGAAGAAATTGAATAGTAATTCTTCTAGGAGCACAATCTTCCTTTCAAAATGCGCTTTTAGGGGCCATTTTTTTGAAACAGAGCATAATACTTTAAACTTTTATTAGAGTTTTAGTATCTGACATCGATAAGAGATGGCAGTCCTAGTTTTATTGCCCCCCCCCCATCCTCCTTTATGAATTTAGACACCCATTAACATTGTTTTAGCAAAGAAAAATAAAGTGATAATTTTATTTTTAAAATAAAAATGACATTCAGTGCTTAAGGCTATTTTATTCCATTTCCTTTATTCAAAATTCTGATAGGAAAAAATATAGATATGAATTACTGTTCATTACCTACTGATCCTTCATATTTAAGAATAGATGTGTGTGTGTGTGTGTGTGATATTTCAAATTTCCGGCATGGCTAATTTTTGTTGATGTCTAAATAGGTTTATAATAAGAGAATACTGCCAGAAGAAATTGTTTGGCTTAGTAATATACCTGGAAAATACCAACTTATAGAAAGCTAAATTATGCGTGTACACTCCAGGGTGGCGAGATCCAACCACCATGCCGGATGCATCTCATTCTCATTTCGAGGTGCCCCGCCTCGAGGGTCTGATCTCTGGGGAAAAAATCTGAGCACGAATCAATGCTGCGGTTTCATTTTTAGAAACTTCCTTATTTACATTATGGATTAACATAAAAATAAAGTCATAACATTTACAAGTATTTACATTGTATTTACAAATATAAGTAAGCCTTCTAATATTACATAAGATTTAATACTATACAAATCGCAAAAGAACACAAATTCATCAATGCAAAATAATATTACAGTGCAATACATATAAATTTGGAAAAAATAATAATGCAATGAAATTTGATAACTGGATTAAATATTGCTTCTTTTAATTTAATATTAAATATTAAAACATGCAGAACGTTATTAAGTATGAATGCAATATAAAACCATACGAACGCTTTAGAGCGGATAAGAAATATTGATAGAAAAAAATTCCAACAGAAGAATAAAATAATTTTCAAACCAATTAATAACAATTCTGAGCATATATATGACTTAAGCACAAGTAAAAAGAAAAATCTTTTGCTTCTGTGTTCAGATAATATGAGACCAGAACATGACTTCTCATTGACTGTAATGGAACCACTTATCTGTTTAAAAGAAAAATGATTCGATACACTTTCATAATAGGAATTAAGGAAACGTTATTCATTGGAGTAATTAGACGCCTTCGGCTAGCAATTTTTCTCTCAATTCCTTGTCGTATTTGACCCTATAAATACAAAATTCAGGTGAGTGAATTCGAACACCTGCAAAACGTTGGCCGTATTTTACTACAGCGAAACAATCGTGACTTCTTGTTACCATGAAGGGAAAGATATCAGTAGCTGTTGTATGAATTGCATTTGCTATTTTGAGAAAATCTGCAATATGTTGCCTGGCAGAATCCGAAAGCGAAAGGATGATTTAGTTTAGTTAAATTATATTAACGTCCCTTTTTTATAGCAACACCAGGACTATTTTGGAACCGACCTCGTAATTTTGAACCGCGGTCTCATGACGAGGATGACACCTAAGCTCTCCCCCTCTCCAAACATCCACACCACAACAGCGGAAGGACATTTGACCCCGACTGATTTAACGTGCACCAAGCCCTAATTTTCGTTCCATCCTAAATCGTAATTATGTAGACATTAATAATATTTATTATGATCAAGTTGAAATATCTCTAAATCTTCATGCATTTAAAATACAGAATTTATTTACTTAACTTTATAACTTAGATTACTTAGTCATTTAACTTATTATATTTAGTTTACGTATATTTAGCTCA
Source organism: Argiope bruennichi (assembly GCF_947563725.1). Lineage (NCBI taxonomy): Eukaryota > Metazoa > Arthropoda > Arachnida > Araneae > Araneidae > Argiope > Argiope bruennichi. The sequence goes on along the minus strand of NC_079151.1, from coordinate 22,609,235 downwards.
CCGTGATAAAAGTTAATTATTTTCTAGGCGAAACCTTTTTTATTATGGTAAAGATTATTAAGCTTATATTATAATAAGTGAGCTATGGGCGGTGCTTAGGGAATACTAATTTTATACTGAAAATTCGTTTGATCCCATCATACTGACCATACTTCAATTCGTTTATCAGATATACCAATAAAGATTTTTTATGGCAATAAATAAAATTAAGGGGTAGGATTTAATAGTAGTTGTTAGATAAGTCATATCACTGACTCTCCGACCCGCCTTTAAGACACATTTATATAAAAAAAAAACAGTCCATCGCAACAGCAACACAGGCAGGAACTGTGGTTGAGTCCTAAGGGCCATCACCGGCCAAGGTGCAACCCTTCCCTAAGGAAATATGTCCCGCCATCGATGGGAGGAATCAGACCCCCACCTTTTCGTGTACTCTCTAGTGTGGCGAGAAACAAACACCATGTCTGAAGTTTCTCATCCTCATTTCGAGATGCCTCCAGGATGTGTGGTTATTAGATAAAATGTTTTTCTCTTTTTGCCTGTATAATGCTTGTTTCACAGTCATTTTATGCGACGATTTGGAAATTCTCATATCGAAAAAAAAAAAATGTTACTTAGCAGAAAGTATTTTAAAATTACTTGCATTCTAAAACTTTTTTCTTTGAATTGTTATCGAAAAAAATAAGCTAAATGATATTTTTTTTTTATTATTCTTCGCAGGGTTGCATATCTCTGTCGGAATTACGACAGCATTACTAGCAATGTTTATTAGCTGAATGTTATTTGTTAGTGATGCAGTTTCATGGGACATGCAAGGATAATTTAAAGCGCTCTCCAGAACAGACCATTGGATCTGCAGCTAACAAACCTAGCACCTAGTTACTTCTTGAGTAATTAGTATCCACTAAGAAAAGAAATTTTTAAACTGAAATTAGAGTTTTAACTAAATATAAATCGATGACTTTAGAACATATTAATGTACATAAATATTTTTACACCAATTTAAATTTCAAATATTTTGTGATTATAATTTAATTTTCCTTTTTTCCATCCATATTTTCTATAAGTTTAAAAAACTATAAAAAATTCTTGCGTCATTATAATAATAATTTTAATGATATTATTTACTACGTTTATACAGACGTCCGCTGGATCATATAAAATACGTTTCTTGTTTACATGTTAGCGGATTTTACAAAGTAAAGTGAGACTTCATCATACTGCGATATTTCCAACTAGAGGTTTGAATATCTTTTACATTTTTTTAACCGATACATGTGTAATTGAGTTGGAAAGCTCTCATTAGTGGTATTTTTTCCCTACCGTCATTCATCTTCATAGCCCCAATACTGACGAAATTGGAGGAGAAAATGGCGGAAATTGTGAAATATTTTTTCTCTTTTATCTCGGAATAAATAGAATCTAACTTAGCTTTCCGGGTTAATAATGAAGATTTATATATTTTTGTTGAAACAAACAAACAAAAGAACAAAAAAACATAGAATAGGTAGTTAATAGAAAATGTTTTCAAAGCGAGAACGTTTCCAAGGTAACACCTAGTGAAAAAGTAACTCGAAAAAAATTCAGGTGTTTTATTAAGCTGAAAAATGTGCAAGTTATTGTCTTTTTGAGGGTAATAAGAATTTTTCGGCTTCTTTTTTCTGAATAAGTCAGTTATATGACCCCAAATATATATATATATAATGGATTCATATATCAGAGAAATAAGGAGACAATGTAATTTATAAATCAGTTGCATTTTTATAGACTATAACTTATTTAGTTGGCTTGTTAATGGCTTTTTGAATGCAGAATACACTACCATAGAAACAGAGTTGAATTTTCATCAGCTAAACATCACTTTTTACTAAAGAAACAAAATCGGCTAAACCCTGCAATGCATCGTGTAGCCATTTGGCAGAACATCTTTATTTCCATTTATAAGCTTCCATTATAAGAGTTGCAAAGGACAACACTGAATGTTTGGAAGTCCTTTTTAAAATTCTTTTTGATACACATTTGTAGAAACGGCCGGTATATATGGCGATAGTGGTACTAGAATTAAATTGCAAACTTGAAAAAATATCAAGATGCTGTTTTTAATAGTTCTACCATTAAAAATACGATCAAATAATTTGTTTGCACTGCAAAAATTGACTTTTATTTTTATTGTTGAATTGCCACAATGTGATTTATGTTGCTGGGATATTATTTAACTCATACACTTTGACACATTTTAATTTTTTAAAAAAACATTCACAAATATATAGGTTAAAATTCTTTAAAATAATCTTCCTAAATTTTATGCAGCTATTCAAAATACATATATTTTTTCTAAAAAAAAAGTCATGCATTCTAGGGTTAATATCATTTTTTTGGAAATCTTCGGAGAAAAATGAAAGTGATGTTAAAAAATTTTCTTTTATACTTTCTTTAAAATTACATGCATCCATAGCATCATCAAGTGAGGTCCAGTGAAGTTATTTTAGTTTAGAGTTGTAGGTCAATTAAATTAACTATGTATACATTTCTGCTATTATGAACGGGAAAATTTTATCAAAAAAATACCGAGCTAGATTTATTTGATTTTAAATTTTAGATGCAATCCTTAATTTAAAATTATAAATTAGTATTCTAAAATATAGCAATAAGAGTCTTTTTTCAGTAGTATATAACTAATCATAAAAAATTATCTTATTACAAAGCTGTTTTTAACACGGTTGTTACCTTTAACATCTCTATAAAATATTAAATGCATTTTTACTTTATTTTTTTTAATTCGAAGTATAAACAAAGCATTGTGATTGCCAAAAAATTCGAACTCGGGATTTCGACGAATCTCATTTTTTAGACATGTGTTTGAAAAAGATATTTTTGGGAAATATCTGTCTTTCTGTATATCTGTGAGAAAGACAAATCAAAACGCTTTGAACTCGAACGGAAGAAAATTGATGTATGGTCTTTCCACCAAATTTGTAGATTTCTATCAAAATTGGTATACAGTTTTTGCATCAAATTTGTAGATTTATATCAAAATTGGTATATGGTTTTTACACCAAATTTGTAGATTTCTATTAAAATTGGTATATGGTTTTTACACCAAATTTGTAGATTTCTATTAAAATTGGTATATGATTTTTACACCAAATTTGTAGATTTCTATCAACGTTTTGAGCAAAATCTATACAGAGGAATCCCATCTCTTTGGTTGTTCGAATATAAGTTAGCCCGCTAACGGGAAAAAGAAGAGAAATAAATAAATAAAATTTGGTGCACAGATTTAACATCTATATTCTAGGCACCTGTCAAATTTTGAGAGCAATCCAACAAGGGGTTGAACACCTGTTCGTCTGCACCATATCATGTAAATGCGATCACTCAAAAGTACAATGGCTTAAAAATATCAAATATAGTGTGTGATTTTATAACTACAACTGTAGTTCTGTCTAAAATTTTTATTTTAATTGGTTGGTAAAAACGTATTTAAAGCACAAATTCGATTTTCGAATACTATTAGCTACTTCCAGGAATTAATCGCCTAAAAACTCGCCAAGTTGGTTCGCAGTTTAGTAAAAATACTAAATTCACGCCAAATGCCAATTAAACTATTGTGAGCCAATGTCCTATAAAGTGTTCTCTACCTTATCCGAGATCCTCAATTTTTGAAGGATTTGGGGGGGGGGAGATAAATCTTTATTACAGTGTATATGAGAAAGTTTTTGGAGACATCTCCCGTTGGTTAAATACTATATTAATTTGTCTGCTCATTCCTACTCAGGTTCAAAGGAAACTATACATTATTTTATTTTTTGTATTTATTCATCTCAAGAAATATTAGGTTATTTTGTTTACATACGTAGCATGGCTATAATCAAAAATAAATTTTACAAATATATTTAAATCAAAGAACACAGATGTTGCTATCAAATGGATGGCATTGCATAGATAATGTTTTAGCATTTTAATTTAACGGAAAAATATTTTCATTCAAAAATGTTTCAAAACTGTAAAAGTAAAAAGCAACATTTTAAACTATCAGTACAAAAGGGAATTTAAAATGATTGATTTATGTTAATAAGAATAGAAACAAACATATATTAATCGAAAACGTTTGATTATATAAAACAAAGGCATAATTATGTTTTTAACTAGATTTTACAAGATGGCATTTATATATGAAATTATACAAGTCTAACTTTTTCTATTTTTTTTATCATAATTTTTTCTCACATAAACTTCAAATAAGCATGAAAGAATTATGTGCATTTGGACTATCTTCACAATTATAGGCTGTATATATATTCACGATTTGGACAACGACTATAGGCTTGAATTGTGCTCTCGAAGTACAGATCAAAATTTAAATATCGTCACTATTGTATTAAATTCAAAAAATATATTAAGCATTGAAGTAATTTAATTTATTCATATATTAAATTTTTTTGGAGTGAAGCACTTATTTAGTGACCAATGTTTACTCTCAAATTGTTGTATGTTGTCCCAGAATAGTATATGTAATTAGTCTTTTAGAAGTTGCATAAAATTTTGTAAGTTTTGTTGTATGTGATTTTTCAAATACGATATTTAATAGTAACTATACCATATAACATATATTATAGCTTTATCTCTGTTATATTAAAAGATTAATGTGTAACAAAATTATCGAAATCAGTTATTATATAATTTTTAACAATGATTTTGTATTCGAGAGAATTATTTGCGTGTTTGATAGGGTACATATTTATTTTGCATTCTCAAAAGAGGAAAAACAAATTAAAACTGTTATTGAAAATTTACAAGACAGCTGAGCATTAGTAAAAATTATCCTTAGGATTCCAAGAGGTTTAATTATTTTATCCTTAAGAGAAACAATTCTAGATTTGATGCATTTTTTTTAATATTAACAATAAGAAAGATATCATCCGCAAATTTTAATGAGATACTAGCATATTTTAAATTAATATTATTACGACAGCAACAAGACAAGCTAAGTAAACTTTCCTAATATTTCATTTACCAGCAATTACAAAGGTTTAATGATTATCGGTACAGATTAATTGCTTGTAGGACCATTCAAACGATAGCAGCTTATTAAAAAGATACACTAAATGTAGTTTAATTTTCAAATTATTTGATCGAATTTCCTTCTTCCAAATCTATATTGAAATTAATTTAACCCTTATCGTGGCAAGATTGCTTTTTTGAAGAAAAGCAAAAAAAAAAAAAAAATGTATATAGGTAGCTTCTTTACGCTATAAAAAACATCAAACAAAATCGTGTAATAAAAATCATTTGATAGAACTAAGTTCAAAATTATTTTATAATAGTAGTATATTTTTATAAAGTTGTATGTATGGTATATTATACAAAATGAACATAAGGGTTAAGTAATTTATAATGCCAGCCTGATAAGTAAGTCTGAGTTAATTATTCAATCTTTGCAATTAAACTGATTGTTTGAACGCTTTTCTTAATGATAACCACATTAATGTGACAACATTAGACAAGAAATGAATTGTCACACTTAGCGAATCGTTTAATGGTATTGCACTTGAACGCAACTCTAAGAACCTATTAAATTGAAATTGTGATCCAGATGTTCGACAACATTGTAGTCGAAATAAAAGAATATCATATTTATATTATGAAAGTATAATTAGTATAGCAATTAAAACAATGTGAGTGGCAATTGCCCATATAGAGGAAGGAACGTAAAACATCAGGAAAAGAGTTTAATTATATTGTAGAGTTAAATTAAAGTCACGTGATTAAAATGACAAAAAAAATTTCCCATAATTTTTACAGTGGAAAATCAAGTGTCAAAATTTAACTTCTTAAAAAATATGCATTCGCTTTCAAAATTGTGATCATGTTTTTTTTTCGTTTTTTTTTTTTTTCTTCATGATGATGAATTAATAAATAAAAACATGACGATCACATAACTAAATTATTTGATGTAGCTCGTTCTTCGTAGGGTTCTTTTTTTTTTTTTTTCTCAGCTTGATGAATCACAAAACAACTCAGTGCAGTGTTGTTTATATTAAACCTGCGAGAAAGAAAACAATCCAAATACAGTTTTAAAAATTAAAGTTCACTTACTTCAGATCTTTTGTTGCGAACGAGTTTCAAACAAAGCAATCGAAAACTTTCTTCTGTCAATATCCAGTGAGAAAAATGTGAGAAAATCTCTCATATGTTCGCGCTTCTTTCAGCCAAAGAGCTCAAAATGTTGCCCGGAAAGAAAACTCAGATCGCTCTAACGCGGAAGCGCGTGAAAGTGCATCGATAAACAAACCGAACGAGAAATAAAAAATACAAAAAAACAAAATATTTAAAAAAAAGAAAGAAGAGAAAAGAAAAAAGATGTTCTGAAAGAGGAGGGATTGTGAGAAAAGAAGAAACAGAGACCTTCAGTAAGGTCAAAGCCGTTTTTTCGCCGGCGGTTGGGAATCCGATACGGAGGCCATATTAACCTCTCAGGTAAGAAAAAAAAGAACCGGTCTGGTCATGGCCTGGCCTGAGACTCGGAACTTGGCTCCAGGGCGAAAAGTGAACTCTGAAAATGGAAGAAATGAGTTTCTATTTATATAAGGAATGCTTTCGTGGGATAAAATGAAGTTTTGAGGTACATATTACTAAATAGAATCAAAGTATAACGAGAGAAAGTCAGTTGATATTATGTGTTGCATTCAAAATGAAGTGCATTTTGTGCTCACGTATGTAGATGAAAATGAAATTTCTGATTAAATTATCAATAAATTCTTGTTTAAGTACATTTTAATTTTGACGTGCGTGCTAAAACTGGGTTATAATGTTTAAGCATCAAATGAATGCTATGAAAAACATAAAATTTGCGTTCTTTTTTAATGCAATGCTTATAAACATTTTAAATATTTGTTGAAATATTCTATTTGATTTGTATTACTCTTTTGCTCTTTTAAATTAAAAATTTACTTACTTAATTAAAAATTACTCTTTTAAATTAAAAATTACTTAATTAAAACTTATTTAGGTAAAAAAATACTTTTTTATATTAAAAATTATTTAATTAAAATTAAAAATTACACTTTTAAATTAAAATTTTTTATTCTCTTTATGATTTTGAAAGAATATGTTTTTGTGATTTAAGAAAGCTTAATGGTTTAGAAGTCTGGAACAATTTAAAAAATAAATAATTAACAAGTTAAGGAAGAAAAATAGAAGCGTTTACCAGAAAAATATGGAAATAAACCTCTTTAGTTTATATTTTACGTTAGAGTTTATTTTATCAGCAAATCATAATTATTGGTTATATAGTTTCTAATTTAGATGGCTCTGCTCTTGTTGGAGAGAGGCACTGAATAAAATAGAACTTTGAAAAAATGAGTAAGGACATTACCAGTGGAATTAAATAAAATTTAAGTAAATTTCTTTAAAGGTTAAAAAAAGTCTGTCAGGTAAGTAAATTTATGTTGCTCAGCTTGTATAATAGCATTAGAAATAGGGTATAATGCTGCGAAAATGCGATTCCTTGTGCAAATGGTGATCTCTGATTAGAGGTTGACAGATTTAAAATTTACAAGACAATACTCTAATTGATGCCTTACTCTAAGAAGTTCATTGATACATGGAATATCTGGAAAATATCCTTTGATTTAAACCTATAAACTAATTCTGCTCAAAATATTTATTGCATAATCATTTTTACTTCGGAAACGATATATTTCTATCGTCATTCATTCATGAATTACTACTTTTTAAAGTTTCTCTCAAATTATCTCCTTGTCTTATGAGTCACCTTATATTTCATAAATTATCAGGTGCAGAAAAAGTAGAGTAATTATATTAAATTAATTATTTAATCAGTTATAAGATTAATAAAATATCAACATTCTTATATCCTAATTAAAAATTAAATATGATGTAAGAGTATCAAAAGCTTAGAGGCATTTATAATAATAAAGATATTGGCTAGATAGAAAAAGTAATGAAGAAGAAAAAAGGATTAAGCACAATTTATGAAAATGAAAATAAGCAAAAAATAATGCTGAAATCAAATTAAAATTTAAATAAGTATTATTCTAAAAAATGTTATAGAAAAAATTAATAAGGTATGATGGTGTCTTTACTCTGGGAATGTCGCTTTCAAATAAATTTACAATTTTGTTGTGTTTGAGTTTTATATTCTACAGTTATTAAATGTTATACAACTAATTAATAATACTTTCCATTAATTATTTACACCAGTACCTTAATGGTATACTTACCCCTTTTTCTAGAAACGATTTTTGTAAGATTATTCTGTTAGAAAAACGTTGTTGTAATTACAAAGCACAAAAATATACTTACTAATCGGGAGTCAACAGCTAATTATTAAATCATTAGAGATCAGCTGTTGCTCCGCGACTTCGTCTACGTCTATTTACTCTATATACAGGGTGTCCCAAAAAAATGTATACACACTTTAAATAATTGTAAATTTGGGGTTTATTATAATTCGAATAATTTTCAACATGTAAAAGATTCTACAAATATCATTCTATTTTCTTGTTATCGCTGATTGCATATATCTATTGTCTTGTTCTCAAACTGATGTCCGTTCTGCTCCAGACACTGCTGACAACGCGAAGCGATGGAATAGCACACATGATGGAACAATTCCCTTGGGATATTCGTACATTCATGTTCAATGTTTTCCCTCAATTGAACAACTGTTGCAGGTTTCTGGACGTCCTGAACAGTTCCATCAGCTTCAAACTTATCTCTAATTCGAGTGATGGTAACTCGTGTAGGTGGTTCTTTGTTAAACTCCCTCTTAAATTGTCTTTGCACTTCTACTGCAGTTTCATACTTCCAGTAGCATTTTAGAATAAATTTTCTTTCTTCAAATTTAAGTCTGTCTGCCATCACTCGGTTCAATGGGTTCAGTATGTAAAGAAAGTTATCAGCTGCTAAAATGTGTATGCATTTTTTGGGACACCCTGTATATGTAAAAATAGCGAAAAACACATATTTCTAAGCAATACAATTTTAATATTCAACGCTTAAAAGTTTTAGATCGCATCTCTTTAATTAGTTACTAATCTAAAGTATCCAGATAATAAAAAAAATTTTTAGAGTCAAAGTTTGATATCTATAAGTAAAGGTTTCTTTATCTAGAATTTGGCTACGTATATTTGGTAGTGAGAGTTTCCAGGTTCGTAATAACGTTTTTAAGAGTTTAAATGCTAATTTAAAAGATGTGCAAAGTCAGGAAAAAGCAATTAAAAAACTTTTTTGGTTTCAGATACTTAATAGCTCTTTTTTTTCTTAATGTATTTACTAATTGGGTAGATACAAAAGATATTCATTACAAAAGATATTCAAAATATACAAAAGGTATTCATCCTCTAAAACCAAGAAATCAAAGTTAGTATACACCAAAAAGTTTCAGTTATCAAAGCAGAATTTGTGAATAAAATATATCAACTGCTATTTATTTCACTGTTAGTATGAATTTGAATAATATAACTTAAAAACAAAATGAACTAGATTAACTGAATTTTGTACGTGATCTTACTATATGCAAAATTCCTTTAAGTTGGTTCGAACTGAATTTTCTAGTTTTACTAAATTATAAATAAGCAGCAAACTTTGATACCAATTCGTAAAAGCAATAAAGCCCAAAGCTCATATTTTATTTAATATATTATGTACTTAAGTAAAAAAATATGGAAATCATGTGGTGCAAAAACTCCAACTATGTGTATAACGGATTATGACATTTATTCTACAAGACGTACGAAGCACAAGCAGCAAAAATACAGGTGAGGCATACTCAAAGAGCAGTGCTGGAAGAAATTTACAGAAACGCAGATAGCAAATCGCTAATTCGAAATTAATAATAGTACTCAGAATGCATAGCTAGAAATTATTCTGTGAACACAACTCCAGAGAAAGAAAATCAATTCTTCGTATGGGTGTCTGAGTGCCTAGCTTTTTATAGTCTCCCAGTTTAATAAGAGACTTTCTAGAAAAATGTCTAGATATCAGATTATGATAGAAATAATACCATAAATCTCGCATTTTCTAGAACGTTCAATTTTCCCGCCAAAATAGCCAATCCCCAAATGGTCTTCAAGTTTATCGCCAAAGTTGGAAGTCACTGAACTGGCATTTGTTTGGCGTTCATTACGAGTATGTGCAAATTTCTCTTTTCAGCGACGAGAGAAATATCGTGGAAAAGAAATATTATAGATTCGTAACAATGATTACTGTTTCATTGTAGTTATGTTCAAAGAAGTCAATAAGCGGAGAGAAATTTCTGGTTTATAATAATAAGCTTACGATACTTCACATCATATATTATGTACTATGATGTGAATACGTACTTCAATATACTCTGATATGATACTTCAAAGTATGCTTAGATTTCTTCTAAGGGGGCTGCAGTGCCCTGGTGGCGAGGTCTCGACCTTGGACCTGGTGTATTTCAGGTTCGAGACTCGTTTCTCCCAAAGAACCGTTGTGTAAGCGTTTCTGGTGCACGTTAAATTTATCGAGTACAAACGTCCTCCCAGTGGTGTGGCCTGGAAGTTTGGAGAGGGGGAGATGCCAGCTCAGATGCCGTCCTCATCATCTCAACGCCGATTCAAAATTACGAAGTCAATCCCTAAATAGCCCTAGTGTTGCTATAAAAAACGGGGCGTTAATATAACTAAACTAGTTATATTATTTCTTCTGAAGCGATAAGCGAAATTTCGTACAAAAATACTTTGGATTAAAAATCTGAGACTGTTCTTACGGTACTTGGAAGAACCAGTTTATCAGGTCTGAATTTTTCCATGTATTTTCTTTTTCATGCTTGATGGATCCATTAGTTGAATCAATTTTAGAAGCAAATAGATTAGTTGTGATGTTTATTTAAATGAAAGCTTGCCAAATTGTCCGAAATAATTACACAGTCTATTCATTTCCGTATCTTGCCAAGTTTAAAAGGTTTCAGACTTTAGAAAGTTAAATAAAAAATAGCAGTCAAAGAACTACTTTTTACACTTTATCTGAACTTAAAAAAATATTAGATTAATAGGCAAGATCGTGAGGAAAAATATCAGATTAAATGCAATTTACAATGAACACTATTCATTTACTAAAATTTCTCTATTTTTTTTACTGCAAATGATTAGTCTTTACAATAGATTCCAAGTGGTCAATGGACTTGAAACTCATTAAAGTTCATGAGTTTGAAAAAAGATGTAATCAAATGTAACATTTGAGCAACGAAAGCAAAAATTTGTCTTGAAACTACTTCCACATGTTATTACTTTGAATAACGGTTCAATGAATTTCAACAAATCTTCTTGAAAGTTTCAAACTTTAAGAAATTTGATTTTGGATCTTCACAATCAAATATCCTGGTTGTAAGAGGATACGACTTTCGCTCTTTAATTTGAAGGCATTGGAGTGTTGAGTTCCCATTCAAACATTAAGTAACATGTTTTTACTTTCTCGTGTATGAAGTACAGAGGGAGTATTATAATCGTCAAAAATTCGAACTCGAAAATTTCGTTTCTTCTTCTCGTTTTGGAACTCACCGAGTTCGACAAATTCAGTTTTGGAAAATGTCTGTCTGTGACAAGGAAAATTCACAAATGCTTTGAGATATTGAATGAATGAAATTTATTATATGATTTTTACACCAAATTTCTAGATACTATCAAATTCGAAACAAAAATATTCAGAGTTCTTTCAGAAGTGTATAAACGCAACAACTTAAAAGCGAAATGACTTAAATATATCAAATTCAGTATGTGATTTTCTGACTATAATTGGGGTCCTGTGTCTAATTTTGTTTTCAATCGTTTAGGAAAAACACGTCTAAAACACAATTAACTGTGTGTGTGTGTGTACAGATTTATCAGTTGTGTGGTCGAAGGTCGAATACAAGAAACTTTTGAAATTTTAAAATGTGTGTGTGTGTGTGTGTGTGTGTACATATTTATCAGTTGTGTGGTCGAAGGTCGAATACAAGAAACCTTTCAAATTTTAAAATGTGTGTGTGTGTGTGTGTGTGTACATATTTATCAGTTGTGTGGTCGAAGGTCGAATACAAGAAACTTTTGAAATTTTAAAATGTGTGTGTGTGTGTGTGTGTGTACATATTTATCAGTTGTGTGGTCGAAGGTTGAATACAAGAAACTTTTGAAATTTTAAAATTTCGATTTATTTCACCAAGGAAGGCATGATTTTCGTACAAAGAATAAGTGGTAAAAATATGTCAGTTCACGTCGAGGCACAAGAACAGAAGAGAGGAAAATTTTTCCCATCACTGGTTCTGTTATGAGATTTTTATAGGGATGTCTTTGACACTTGTCGATTTTGGAAAGGGAATTTTAGGTATCTGTAAGTATTGCTGTAAAAATTAGGGATTTTAACTTGCTGTATTCAGCAGTTTCGCAGAGCGAGTACAGTATTAATTAAATAATAATAAATTGGGAATTGGATCAGGAAATAAGAGAACATTATATATATATATATGATAATGTAGAATCAGCGAAAAGTAGTGCCAATGTCTTTAAGAATAATTTATTTTAAAGTGATAAAAACTATGAAATATAATGTGAGTTATAAGACAGCGTGTATATGAATATACATCAACTATGAATGGGAATAATAAGAACTTTTTTTTTTTTCAATCAGTGATGAACATGTCTAGCACTCTTCTTTTTTAAAATTAGAAAATAACTTTTTTTATTTATTTGTCCATGTACTTTGAACAAAAAAAAAATGGTCATTAACTGTATACGGAATTTCTGGAACACCATTGGTTCAGAAAGATCATTGTTGTCCGGGAAAATGATAAATCGATCAATTGACCATTTTGATATATATTCTTGTCTCTAAAAAGATGATTATCAATTATATTTAATATCAATATTTATTATTGTAAGTTTTGAAAAGTTCTTTCTGTTTCAAAAACAAATCTGACCTTTTAAAACATTGACCGAGAAGAATAGTTAAAAACATGATATAAATTTTCTTTACTAGTTTATCATTGCATTTTCTTTTAAAATTGAGAAAACCAGTTAGATAAACTAAAATAAAATTTCTGAAAATTAAGATAAGCCGTTCGACCAAAATAGATAATTTGAGATATTTATTGAATGACGAATAAATATTGAAATATTTATTTTAGCATTTTTAATTCTTTCAAAAAAACATTTCAGATACGATTGAAGCTAAAGAGACGCGTTATGAAAACAATAAATTGGGATATTTTTGCTTTGCTTTTTAATGACCCGACCTGCCTCATTAAGAAGACCAAAGAAAAATTGAGCGAAACAAGTTTCCGTTGTTGTTTTGGGGTTATGTTGCCTTCACTTTGTACTTAAAGGGCACAATAAAAATTTTTGATTGTCATAACTGACCTAGACGTTGAATATAATAGCAGCAAATATAAAATAAAAAGAACAGACATACAAGTAAAATTTCACAATTCAATTTAAATTTGATTTTTGAAGTTGAGATAAGAATATGTTGAACTGCATCTTACTGCAACGTTATCTTACTCTTTATGTTATTAACGAGAATCACACCCTCTTTTGAATTATAAAAACACTTCTTCAACCCTTCTTCCCCTTTCCGTGGGAAGTATGGTTCCCACCAAATTTATCAATCTTTGTATGAATTTATGTAGGCTGGCATCAGTTCTGACAAATATTTTTAGAAAGACAGAAACTTTATCTTACACAACTTTTTTACTTAATTCTTAATTAACCAAATTAATTAATTAATCAAATTAAATGTATCTAATAAGCTAAATGAATCCCTTTTCTTATTCTAATTTCAAGCTTAAAAATATTTTAACAAAATATGACTAGAAAAAAATGGCCCTTTAAAGGGTTAACATACGATGAGGCAGTGTAATATCGAATATAGATTGATAATAATAATAATTTAATGAAACTTTTTTCGAAAAGATAAGTGCCAAAAAAAGGGGGAGGTTTAATGGTGTGTACATATTTTGAAAAAATATTATTGATAACATAAGATAACAAAAATGATAACGTAATAAGAATTTCATAACTAAAAATTACCCTTTGCAGTCGGAAAAGTAATTCGATGCAAAATGATTCAGCTAGATAAAGGACTTGCTTATTGCTATGAAAAAAATATTTATTGTAGTTTTAAGTTGAATTTTACCGAAAAATTAATCTACTTCTTGATACCATTCTTTAGGTACGTTTTAAAAATCAAAATTTAAAAACATAAGTAAATAAAACATCAAAATGATGCACCGTCTTGAATGGTGAGAGAGAGTCTCTATCTGAGTGCAAAGGGTTAATGAATGTATGCGTTGAATTTTTAGGTATGGGGGATTACAGGAAATTAATAACTTAATGCAATAATCTTTTTTTTTTTTTTTTTTTCAAATTCCATTCTATGTTGCTTTTTCTTTTGTTCAATTCGCAAAATTACTTGAATAATGAAAAATCGTTTTTATAGTCTACAAGAATTATTTCAAGCACTTGTTTAAGATTGATATAACTGAATAATTGGGGCAATAAAATAGCTTTACACCGTATCTCAAAAGTCGTTATTTATTATTTCAAAGAAGGTCGTCGTTATTTATTACTTTAAAAAAATCGTCATTATATATTATTTCATATTATCATTTGTTTATCACTATATTTTCAAAAAAACTTATACATCTAAATTTCATATATTGAAATTAATAAAAACAAATGCGGAGTCTGGTTTCTACCAGATTGGGAATATCATGAATCTAATTAATCAGCACAATAATAACTTATTCTTTACAATTACAATATTTATTATATCAAAACGTGACCGTTGAGGGGGGGGGGCTCGTAATTGAGGATGAGAAGCTTCGGGCATGGTGGTTGGTTCTCGTCACCCTTGTGGGTATACGAAAAAGTGGGGGTTGGCTACCACCCATCGATGACGGGACGTACTTTCTTAGGGAAGGGTTGTACCGTGGCCAGTGATGGCTCTTAGGACTCAACCACAGTTCCAGCCAGAGTTGCTGTCGCTGCGGTCCGGTCATTCAAGTTTTTCCGTGTGCCTTTGGACGAGTCGAAGTAATTATGTTTATCTTAAAACGTTGTTTTTTCATAAATAATTACTCACTTGTTTGCCATAATTATAACTAATCTGCGAATGATAACCTGTTTGATAGTGGGCAATTATGTGAATTTATCAAACGGTTCTATATTTTTTAAATTTGTGAATAAAATGGGTTTTTTGTTTTAAGAAAACCGAGCCACGGTGGCCTAATCATAAGGCCTCAACCTCTGGATCGGAGAGATTCATGCTTCAATTTCATGTTCCAAACACTTAATTTAAGTTGCATTGTTATTGACGCAGTTGACTCTAGTGTGACTTGCAAATTGAATTATAAAAGTGCCGTATGGTAAATTTATGGAAATATTATTTACTTGCATTTTGTTTTATCATTTTATTCTATGAATACTACCAGTCATTGGTGTTATTGTCGCTGAGAAGGAGTGTTTAGCTCTTTAATGAATATTTTGAACTGGTCTATAACCGTAAGTTTTTTTTTCTAATTTTCATTTCGTATTATATTTATTTTCTTATTAAATGAAATTAATTTTTTTGAAATTTAGATTAATTATTTCAAAATTTTGTTATTATTTATTTATGTTTCCGCTCAGATAACGGAACTAGGAAAAAAAAAATTTTGGGGAAACATATGCGATTGCTTTCTTTTGAAAAGCATCATTAATTTCAAGAGCAATATAAAAAATTTGTGTGTATGCTTCTATACAAACCCATGATAACTTTTAATTTCGGGGTTTCATAAATCAAGATCGGATATCTTTCAAAGAATATTTATTCATTGCAGTATAACGGTATTGGTGTAAGTTGAGCCTATAATATTGTTTATTGTTCAACCTTATAAGAATTATTAATTGTAAAATTTTTGATTCTAAGTCAAAGCTTTCCAGAAATAGAACATGTTACTATATTTACATCAATACTGGAATAATTGATTCATAAAACTGAACTTTAAACTATGAGCTATAATCAAAGTCATGACAAAAGGACATGGAATTTGATTGAACATGTAACTAGAATTACATAAATACTGGAATAATTGTTGATTCATAAAACAAAGCATTAATCTAACTATGAGCTTTAGTATAAAATTATACCTTCAGTATATGTGTCAAATATTTGAGACCAGTCGTGAAATGAAAAAGAATTTACAATAAAAAAATTAATCAAAATTTCCGGAACTTGCGAGTCACGAATAAAGCATTCATCGCGCTCGGACTACATAAATTTAATTTCAAGTATCTTTCTATCTTGATAAACGAAATAAGTTTACCGTCCTTAAAAAAAAAGATACGATTTAGAATTGCTTTAAAAAAAAGTCTTGATTGTGTGTTTGAATAAATACAAATACTGCTGCCTCGCCTGGATGGAAACGAAATTTTCTTCATTCATCTTAACCCATATGGTCAAGAGAGCGGATAATATTAGAATTATGTTTTTTTCATTGCTGTGGACCGTTCTTCAATGAAGATGTTGTCTTCCTTTTTTCCATTTAGTGGATTGTTATTAAATCCGGGATGAAAGCCCGTTCCGCTTGGAAGCAAACACGCTGGACGTTTGAGTCGAAAAAATTTTCTTGACACCTCCTTTCAGATTAGTGAGTTTTCTTTTTCTTTTTTTTTTTTCCAATTTTGCCAACAAAGATTGCAAGGGCAGGCACTCGCCAAAATATTTAGGTTAGTCCGGAATCTAATTTGACTACGGAATTCGATCCACTTTTCTTTTGAGATTCAAATTTCAACACCTCATCATAAATGTCTTTTTGTTTGGAATTGGAACGAGGCATTATACGAACTCAATGACAGAAGAGAAAAGAAATATTTGATTTCGGGGTGAAAAAAGGGTAGAATTAATTTTGTATTGAAGTTCTTCCTTTGAAGACTATTTTCCTTTTGAGTGGGGAGAAAAAAGATTGTGATGGAAACCAAGTTTCATCTCATGAATTTTCACGATTTTAACCAAAGTCATGGCAGGAGGATATCGAGTTTATTAGTTGGTGGCTCAGATTTTACTTAATTTGATATGAGGTGTTAGTGTTGTCGTTTTATATGTTAGTAGTGCTGGGTGTTTCGAATGTTCTTGCTTATTGGACTTCTCACTCCTGACTTTGATTCGAACACTTAGTGGTTTATTGATTTTTATGGGAATTTCTGGAGATCTTTGGATTTGATTTTTTGCATCTACCATGAATTTCTTTTTGAGATTTTTTCAAGTTATGTGCTTGTGAGGGTGTAGCATTTTGTTTCATTCTTCATATGTAAGTTCTTATTGAAATTATATAACATTTAACTTCAATAGTTTATTACAAGTTTTATTATTGTGACTTTTTAACTTGGTTATTTTTTTTTATCTAATTTTAATTTGGTAGATTAAAATTCTATCAAACTATTTTTACATTGCAAAAAACTGTTTTCTTTTGTAGAGCTAGGTTTAATCTGGCAATATTTACATACTACAATCATATGAAAATAAGATTATGAAATATTTTTGATGTAGCTGAGATTGAGATAAATATTTTAATATTGATATCCGATCAAGAAATAGTCTTCAGTTTTAAATTTAAGCTAAAATGTACCCATTGGATTTGTTTATAATTTTCAGAGCAGTAGTATTTTAATGTGAAGCCACTTTTATCCTAATCAACGTATTATTAAACATTTCATATTAAACTTATTAATATTTATTTTAAATGTCAATAAGTTCTTTAATTTATATATATGACATTATTAAACTTTGATATCTTTTAATTTCATACAATAAATTTTGTAATGATATATACTTCGAATGACAATTGGTACATTGCATTAATATATTGTCGCTGACCTTAATAAATCGATAATACAGCGATAACATAAATGATATTTTTAAATAATGATTTACACTGAAAAAAATAAATTTAAAATAAAAAAAAATGCTTGCTACTAATGCCTTCTGTAACTGCATGAATGCTATGAAAGAAAGATCTTTAGCTTTAATCTATAATATAATATCTAGCATTGCTTGTAACGCTAAATCAGAAAAATAACTCTTTTTGTGTGTCAATACCGGATATGCATATTCCAACTTCTGCTTTGGATTATTTTATGTAGTAATTCGCGTTATTTATGTTTAAATTGACTGAATTATAGTTATGTGAGTAAAGTTAAACATGAATAAATATTGTTTCTTAAAGTTCGTTTTATTTTGTATTGGCTTGCAATAAAAGTCAATCAGCTGAGGTGTGAAATTTTTATTTTATATTTATGCTGACTTTTTATCTTTGTGGACGATTTGGAATTATTGTTAAAATTTCGTTTTAGTATTTTATTTGGAATTGCATTCTTTTGTTTTGTTAATGTATTACTATTCGTTCTGATCAGTGTTTAGTGATTAGTTTTGATTTGAATGTGTGTGATTCTTTTTATTTCATAGAACTCCGAATTAAGTTTTAATGTTGGAATATATTTCTATTCTAAAATGTGCTACTGATTATAAATTTTTTTCTTAAACACTCGGCCAATATTCATGAGTTGATTCATTTTGCAACTTTCGTTAATTAATGTGACAGATTTGTGATATTTTTTAGAAAATAAGAAGCATTCTAGTGGGCACATCTTTTAATTTTGTAATAAAAAGAAAGTAAATAAATTAAGTTTGTCCTTTTCTCTGATATGAATTACTAACTGAAAACAATATATTGAAAGCATATCTTGCTTATTTTTGCCTTATTCAAATTTAATAATTTTTATAAAATTTCTTTTGAAAAATAATTTATTGAAAGATTGTAAACAAACAGTGACTTCTGTACCAAAATCTTCAAACTTTTAGTATTGTAATCTTCCGAATTTTTCTTGATTATAATAAGTATGAATTTTTTTATATCAATTTAAAAACTGCTCATCAAACGGAATTTTTACTTTTTATTTGAATGTAAGATAACTTAAAGCTTTTGATAAAATTTTATCACATTCGTTTACAAATGCTTTGACGATTTGATCTTAAGTAAACATTTTTGCTAGTTTATGGAAGTTTAAACGGAAAAACTTCCTTAATTTCGTTTTACAAAACCTTTTTAAGTGATAACATTTTATGATTCTTTACCAAATATTATAGCTTCCCAATATTTCTTATGGAATTATATTTGAAACTTTCTTAAAGTAGCTTAATTTTATATTAGATATAAAAGGATATTACAAATCAAATATTTTCAAATAAAAGATTCTATTTATATGATCAATATGGTGAAGCGACGTCTCTTGAATTTTGTACCCAAACATTCCTTTATTGATTTGAAAAACCAATAATAAAATTGATGTAAACATCTAGATTATGAACGTGTTCTGCAGGATAAGTTTGTCTAAAAGTGATGTATAGATATATCATCTGTATAAAATGCTACACAAAAAGTCAAAATATGTTTAAAGACCAACCATGTCTTGGTTATGAACCAAATCGTATCAGGCCGGGGGTGTCCGAGTAATGGCCTTGTTCGTGGGTCTGGCTTATGTTTATGTTCTCGCATTTTTGAGTGAATGTGAATTTCAAGGATATTTTTTTCAGTATGGTGCCTTTCTGTTTTAGCAAAGAATAATTTTGTAGACGTCTCATCGGGTCATAAGTTTCGAAGAGGCTTATGATGATCTGATTGCAGATTTTCTTCAGAATAAGACCTGTGTTAGAAAAAATTCTCATAATGACCCAATGTGTTCATAGTTTTGATAAACATTTAATGTTAGAATCAAATAATCTTGCGTTTATGTAGTGAGTGCTTAACCCTCTGAATAATTTTTTAAATCATTATTTAGATGCGTTGTTTGTAAGTTCAAATATTTTTCAAACAAAATGAACTGACACTGTTACACGATAATGATATAATAAAAATCTGTAATCGTAAAAATAAACAATACTCTGGAAAAAACGCGGGATGCAATAGAAAACGTACCGATTGGGATAAGCAGCTAGAGAGTTAACCCCTCCTAGGGCCATGGAAAGTATGCTTCCCACCAAATTTATCAATCTTTGAAGTTGTGTAGGTTGACATAAGTTTGGACTATTTTTTCTATAAGATAGAAATTTAGATGCTTTAGTTCTTTATCTCACACAAAATGGGTGTCTTTCTTATTTAATTATTAATACAATTAATTAATCAAATTAAATTTACCTAATAAGCTAAATGAATCACTTTTCTTAGGTGAGCCTTAATCCTAAAAATATTTTAATATACCATGACTAGAAGAAAAATGGCCTTTTACATTAAGATACAGAAGCGTGTCACTTAAGTACTTTTCTACACGACTCAAAATTACGAATATCATCTGTGTCCATATAGCATCTAAATTGAATGGCAACCTTTTTAAAAAATAAAATGACATGATCTTATTTAGTGTTCTAATTAATGTAGTTACAATTGAAAAGACCAAAATTATTAAAAGTTCAAACTAACGGGTATATAAGTCTTTCTAAACGTTTTTCTAGAAGATTGAATTGGTATCAGTTTTGTTCTTTGTTGGGTTTATTGTTCAATAATAAGGATAATCGATAATAAAGTTTTATATTTTGTAAATAGGCAACCAAATATTGCTATAAAATTTGGTACATTGTTTTTGATATTCTTTCAATGTTTTATTTCCTGTTACGTTCCACATTATATGAAATAAAAACCTAATCTAGATGTAACATATAAGCAATAAAATCCTCAGTTCTAACTCTTTACGAATTAATGAGGGAAGAATTAACTTACGAATCTTATAACTCTTTACGAATTAAGAGGTCAAAAGCATGAGTTATTGAATTGTTTTAACTTTTTTGGAGAATAATAAATTATCTATGTTAGGAGTAATCTCGTTTTGTCTGTGAACAAACATTGTGAAACTTAATTTCTTGTTGAATATAATTTGTAACTATCCGGTTTGTTAACGTATTTTTCGGACACACAAATGATGCATAAAATTGTTCGATTCACCACTCTGCATTTTTTCTAAATGAAAATCGTAAACAAGTAATACTGAATATATTCTTTGGTACATCATTCTGTACAGAGTATACTAAATAAAAATGCTGAACGTTGTTTTAAAATCATTACTTTTAAGTAGTTCTCTTTCATTAGTTCATTAAATTTTAACTTAATTCAAATACATAAATGTATCTAAATGCTCTGGGATAAACTGGGATTAATTCTGGGAATAAAATCCAAAAAGAGCATTACAGGATTGTTGCATCATTCAAGTAATAGCGGTTTACAAACTTAAGTTTTCTAAGTGGCATAAATATGCAACAATCCGAAGTTGATTCGTAATCAGTTCTGTTCATCAAAAGAATGACTTAAAAAATGAAACTGCCCCATGTACTTTTTATAACACCCAATAATATTATAAATTTCTCCGTATCTTCTGATTGTGATGGTAAGTTATAACAATGCAAGTAAAATTCTGTGCTGACAATTAATAGTGTGGCGGATTTGCGATGAGCGAGGATAGAACCTGGGACCTTGTGGTTCGCAGCCGAGTAACATGACCACAATACAAAAGCAATTGCTCGTGTAGCGTAGTTGTTAACTGGCTTATAAGCTTTCACCACAATAGGAAAGAAGTGGTCACTAAGTTACAGATCAAATGATCTAAGATAGAGATTTGATGTTAGAGTACGAAATGCATGGAGCTGTCAATTGTATACGGTGAGGTGAATGTTAAAGGATGAACGTTTTATTTCTGATGTATTTTTTGATAGTAATATTGTCTTAAATGTTTCCCTCATAAAATTTGGGAATTTCTTTCGAAAATAACCATGTAGCTTAATCTATTTGAACCAAGTCGTTTGTTAGCACTATTCACAAATTTTACCTTTTTCAACAATTGATAGTGTGACAATTAATGGTTCAGGGAGTATGAAAGAAAACAAAAGATAAAATTTAAATTGAAGAAAATGTAAATGTCTCGATAAACTAGATGAAATTTAAGTCATAAAATTAAAGTAATTTTAAATTTTAATCTAAAAATGTTAAACACGAATAGCTTTAAATTTTGAGTTTTTATAAATGTCATGCACACGGTCTCTTTTATGATATTTAAAATATTCATATTTCATCCTTTTTTCTTTTTTAACTTGGAACATTTTGTGTTATGCGATTTTGGTTCTCCGAATATTGCAAGTATTGTCATTAACAGCACTATAAGATCAATATGCTCGTAGAACACCTCTTTATTGTGGTTGTGAGTGGCAGCGAAGTATGAAATCTTTTAATGATGTTTAGTTCATAGAATTGAAAAGAATTTTAAGTTTTAATGATTCTAATATTTGACTGATAGTGTTAAAAATTTATTTAAGGAAAAATAACAGCATAAATGAATTAAGGAAGCACAAATGTCAGCATGAAAATTACAATGAATGAATGAATACTAAAGCTACGAATACACTAAAAAAGATTAGTGAAATTATAGGACACCAGGAAGTGATTTAAAATTTAAAGGAGCAAAAATATTTTCTTCGTACATTCCGGAGTTTTAATTTCATAATCTGAAAACAACGATGAAACTGTTGTTCAAATATTTTTTCCTTGCAACATTTGACCAAAAACTGTACCGGTTTGTTCAGAAGCAATTTAATTCTTGATTCGAAGAGTTGACTGCACTGAGGTCAAGGTAATACTATTTCGACAAAAGCAACATAGCGTTTTGATCGGTTGATAACACGATGCTAAAACTTATCATGAGTATTTATGAC
Organism: Argiope bruennichi; assembly: GCF_947563725.1. NCBI lineage: Eukaryota > Metazoa > Arthropoda > Arachnida > Araneae > Araneidae > Argiope > Argiope bruennichi. Next base: position 22,586,480 of record NC_079151.1, on the reverse strand, counting down.
AGCGTTTATAAGGATAATTCGGTAAATGGATGTTCCGTTTTTACAAAAGGGTATGGTATAAATATATCCAATAAAGCCAAGTTTCCTCCAAATTTCCAAAACAATAAAGGATTTGCATTCTCAACACGCTCGCGGATGTAGTAACGCTCATTTTCACTGTGATATAAAACGGTATGAGTGCTAAAGATTTTTGGTTTTCCTTTTCAGTGTAGCCGCTTCCTCGGTCAACTATTTTTGCTGTCCATTTGTTTCTTGCCCAGGAACGTAGTAAGCTGAAAAGATTGCCAAAAAATACACTTTTTAAAATTTAATAAATTCAATGAATATGACTGATTTGAAAATTATTTTTTAAAGGGTTTATGAAACGTTTTTTTTATTTTTTTATTTCGGATTTGCCAAATCTTTCAATTTTCTGATTTAGATAAAATAATTTCAATAATTACGCGATTATATCAAACAAATATTAGTAAATAGAATGAAATGCATTTTTCTTCTCTCGCCGTGGTGGCCTGGTGGTAAGGTCTCGGCTTGTAAGCCGTAGGGTTTCAGGTTCCAGACCCCATTCCACCGAAGAACCGCCGTGTAAGGGGGTCTGTTGCATGATAAATCCGTCAGGGCCAAACGTCTTCCCGTTGGGGAGGTGTGGAGAGGGGGTTGCCAGCTCATTTGTCGTCCTCGTCATCTGACCGACGAGGTTCAAAATTACGAGGTTCGTCCCAAAATAGCCCTATTGTTGCTTTAAACGGGACGTTAATATAACTAAACAAACTCTCGCCCTTAAATTTAATCTATTCAGTGCGCACATCTGCTACAAGTTTACTCTAAACTTAATCAGATTTGGATTGGTTATTTTCTTTTCTTCTTTTTCATTTTCATTTTTAAAATCATTATAATTATGTAAATACCGTAAGACATTTTCTGTTTCGGTATGCCTTTCTTCTGTGCGATTTTTCAATGTAATATATGATTCTTCAGATAGTGATGTGTGCTGTTCTTTCAGTGACTGCAACATGAAATTTATTGTTGCATTAGCTGTTAATAAATTAGAATCTCTCCGACACAATGCCTCAATAGTCAGTTTTATTGGAAGTAGAGCTGATATAGTTCTGGATATTAAGCCGAATTCACTATCTGAAAAATTAATTTAGAGGTTTAAGTCGATTATTGCTTTTTGGATTGGTCTTCTCCGTTTCAAAAATTGTTCCATCATTAGGAGTAAACTATTCCAACGTGTTTTAGAATCTAATATTAACATATATTCTGTTTTATTTTCAGTTAGTATATATTTTAGTAAAATATCCTTTTTATAGGGGAACGTTTGAATATCTTAACAATTTTTCGAACTTTATAAATTATAGGAAGCAATTCTTGATAGATTAATATTTCATCCTCATTAGCAATATCTTCTTCAACAATTACATTGTCATTATCTTCATTGTCAATATCACTCTCACTCTTACTCTTTTCAAAGTTGGAATCCGAAATTTCTATATCCACAGTATTTGGATTCTTCTGTTCTTTCTTTATTTTTTTTTGGTATATAAATCTATTACTCCTAATTGAATTCCATGTGCATAGCACAACTGCTGATTTGCACCAATCAACTTTCCAACTTTTTTTCATAATTGTTGCTCCATCAGTGGTTAAGGATACAATATTTTCTTTCAGAGATAATCCATGTTTCGCTAATTTAGATTTAAGCAATTAATTAGTTAATTAATTTCGCCCGTTATGGAGACATAAAAACAAAAAGGCATACTATTTTGCTCTGTTCGCGATACATGAACATAAAGTGGAGAAATTTTAAAACTTTCTAGTAAATGCCGAAAAACCGGTATTTAATTTTGTGAATACCGGTATTACAAAATTGTATAAATGGCTCAAAATACCGGTATTCGGTATACCGGTATTGCAATCCCTACTTGTAATCTTAGTACAATAACTTAACACTGTTAAACCGAACTTAAAATTTTTTTTCTGGAGTTGCAGCGCTTGTAAAGCAAATCTTTTTAAAATAAGATTAGTCTTCTGTTAAACATCTTAGACATAAAAAACTTATAAAATGTATTCAAGCAATAAATAAATTTCTGATAGTGAACTTCTGTTCTATAAATAGTTTTCATCTGGGTCTGTCAGCGTATTGAAGAAATTTAGCGATTTCGATTCAGATGCTCGGCATTTATTTAATGATGTATCTTGGCAATTGTTTGGGAGCAGTCAATGGAATTTCTTAACAATTCAATGTTTAATAATACTCTAACTTACTATTGTAAGGTTTATTATTTTCTCTGTATTTTCTAAGCCTGTAAAGAAAAAAAAAGATTGTAATAGTTTTTAAAAATCGAGATCTTGACGAATCTAAATGTTTCAGGCCTCTCGTGGATTTGAAAAATATACTTTTGAAATTGTCTGCCTGTCTGAAAAGTATAACACGAACGCTTTGAATTAAACAGACTAAAACTGATATGTGGTTTTCACCACAAATTTTCAGTAGATTTGTTAAACTTCGAACGAAACCTAATTAAATTCAATTTGTCTGGCTCTCAAGTACAAATGATCATGACGATTATAAATGAAACAAATGAAAATTTAATATACGTTTTAGCATCTGAATCAAGGATCCATAGTGAATTTTGAACTAAATTCGTCTAATGGTTGACTGTCTATCGATCAACTTCCTCACGTATATACGATAATTCAAGAGCACAATAGAAATTTAATGAGATCTTGTGACTACGAGTCAATATATTGGCTTCAATCGGTCGAGAGAAAACCATTTATGTTGAGTTGAGTTTCCACAGAAATTCAGTAATTGGCAATGATATGTTGTCATTATTGGAGATTTCAGTTGCAATGTGACATTTAGAATGAATTTTGTTTTAAACTTTAAAATTATTTTCAGCTGAATAATTTTTTAATTCACAGTAGTACTTGCATATTTATTTTAAATCGGAAAAAAATCATTGAGTTTAGTTACTTGATTCAAAATAATCCGATTTCCGAAATTTTTTTATGAAGCAAAATGAAAGATTTATCTGTTTCTACATGTTGGTTGTAAGTTCGCATAATTTGACATTTAAAAAAAATTTGTTAAATATGTATATTGTAAATAGTCATTGTTATTCGGAGATGGAAAATTTCTTGCTTCTCATTTCAAACATTTCAAAGAAAAACTAATTTAATTACTAAAATGATTTAGCTTCGAATCGAATTATCGTTATTTTAAAATGTCCCTTTTGTAAACTAAAATTGCCATTCAAAGATACAAAGAATTCCTCTCAATGTCCCTTCAATTTCTCCTAGACGACTAACTAAATATTGTAGAAACTTCGAAGTAAGAACAGCAAAAATGTATAGAGCTTCTTATAATGGGGGGGGGATTTAAAAATACCGATTCTTAATTTCTGAAGGAAAAAAGCTATAAAAAGTAAATTTGAGACTAAAATATATATGATAGACAATGATAAGGCAAAATAGACTATGTTAAGCTTTAGACATCAAATTTGAATCCTTTGCTTTTTTTTAAATTAGTTTTGAGCCGTTCGGCGAAGTAGCTCGATATTTTCTATCTGCTTATAACACATCTCTCTGGTTTAAACTCAACTCAAATCAAATTTAATCCTTTATTTACCAGATTATTTTACCGTCAATTTTTCAGCCATTAGTTAAGTTTTAGTACAGAATAAATCCAGGAAGAAAAAAAAACTTTTTAATTAATTAAAATAATGAAATTAATAAATTTTTAATGTTTTTTAGTTGATATCTATTTCTTCCTGTTGGAAATACATGTTTCATGTTCTTTCAGATACTGTTAGAAAAAAGTCATTCTGAAGATATCAACTGGATTTAAACGGTACTTTAAAATATCGTCGGTAAATAAAGGGTTAAATATCTTATTTGTGAAATATGGACAAAAAAAATCCGAATTTAGGTTTTAAAACCATGCTCTGCGAAACTCCGAATAATATTTCTGAAGTCGTATGATGGTGACATAAAATATAGAAGAACGATAATCTAAAATCCATTGCAATAGGTATTTCTCTAAGGAAGTCATCTAACGTCATATAATTCAGAAATATTGCACTGCTTTGTGGACTCCTGATTAACACGTTTTCCGTTACGACTCACTCTTTTGATTCGTATCATCTGACTACCGTCTCACTATTGTTGTAAAAAATTTTCATTTAATTATAAAATAGGTGTGAACAGTAGAAAATTCGCGCTGCAGCTAATGTTTTCAAATCAAAATAACACACTTCAAACAAAGGTACTATCTATTTAGACTGTAAAAAATAGTTACAAAATGGAAACATCTTAAAACTTTTTCTTTAAAGTTATCATACATATATTATAAATGAATGATTTTTTACTTTTAATGGATTATAAATAGAAAATGTAATAGTTTCATTAAATTCTCGTTCCATTCACGAAGCTTATCTGTGGGCCTTCTAAACGCCTTGCAAAATGTTTTGCTGTCCTATCGAAATTGCATCACTAATATAATATAATGTGTGTAATGATATTTTACTCTTAATTTAAACCAAATTAATTTCCAAAGCTTTATCTTAATTTAGCCCATAGTAGTTTCATTCTCTTATTGTTGCATATATATTCGTGCTAAAAAATTTCTTTTTTAGCAAATATGCGAAATTTTATCTAGGTAGTTAATTTGAAACATTATTACTGCTACGAACTACTACTTATTCAGAACCAAGCCCTTTTGATTGACCTTTTAACTGTCTTGCCTGGGCATTATATGGTTAATGAATTGCTTCTCAAGCTATAAACAATTCTAAGACGCTATAATTCGATAAAAAATTGCACATAATTCACGAAGCTAGGCATTCTTGGTCGAATTAGATAGCACATTTTCAAAATTGAAAGTATCTAATTATATAATAAAAAGAACAAAGTCAGGGGTCAACTTCCATGAAAACATGCAATAGATAAAATCGGAGATCATATGATAATTGAAAGAAAATAATTGCTATGAGGTTTTCTTTCTAGATATGCCTGTAATTCGAAATAGCAGATCAATCGATTTCAAATAAAATGATAAATATTCAAGCATCCTAAGATTTTTAAGATGCATCAGCTAATGTTTGAGAGAATATCCGCCCGTTTTCCTTCCAAGAAACTTTACTTGTTTGAACTGATTTGAGAACAAAGAAATTAAGCGTATTAAAATGCACGAGGATCCTGTAATTAACTAGATGCATCTTAACACAAAGTGTTTTCTTTGTGGGAAGCGAAACTAGTTGAACAAGTGGAACAAATTAATAAATGGCGCCGAATAACATATCCCAAGGGATTACCTTTGATTTAAGAACCATTTTCGATTGTAAATTATGGCTCTAGGTTGTCGCTCGGAGGAAAAAGCAAGCAGCGGGTTAATATCAGTAGTTAATTCCGTGTGGTACCGGAAATACGAGGAAACGATCATCAATAAACTAGGAAATTTATATATTGCTTAAAGGAAATCCTTAATCTGAAACTATATTTCATCCTTAAAAGATGAATATGAATTATAGGCAGCGGTAGCAATGTTACATTTTTAAAGTAAGGGTTATAAGCTGGTACATTATCTGTAATAAATGGAGTCACATATCCAATGCATAAATTGCACAAAGCACTCTATGAAGGATAGACAATCTGATGAAAGAGGATATACAGCTACCAAATTTGATTACATTCTTAGACATTAATTCTCGCTAAGAAGTGGGTTTTAAAATTTTAATTAGGCTCGCCATAAATAAATTAATCTTAACTTTAGAGCATATTATTGTACGATCCATATTTATATCCCTTTAAAATAAAAATAAAAAAAATAACTTTTAACCATCCAGCTGCGTATCCCGCGATTTCCGCGGGTTGGCAATCGGTCCATTTCTGTTGTATACAGCGCTTTTTCGCAATTTTTCGCAACGTTTTTTTGCAATTTTTACGATTTTTATTATATTGTATTATCTTGTAACATATAATACCGTTTCATTTTCTATGAGAACTATTTGAACTTATCAACTATTTGTTGCATCTTTTAACAAAAACTTCCATTGCATTAAGTTAAATAAAAAATGTTTTTACTCTTATTGGAACGTGACTAGCAATTTTTTATTACTCTATAATGAGTTATAATACAGTTTACACTTAAAAATAACGTTTTCGCCAAATTTAATGAATTATTTGGTTAAGTTTTCTAAATAGCTTGTATCTTTCATATTTTTAATAATTTTATGCATTTTCAAATTATTCCAAATTTATTGCAACCACGATACTTTTACCAAAATTTTATAAAGCTGTTTTACCAAGTACCTTTAATAAAGCTTTGATTTATAATTATTTTGCAATCTGAATTAAGCATTTGATCATTTTACAAATTTTACTACAAACTATTTGAAATTCCTTCTATAATAAAATTGGTCGTAGAACTATTTGTATATTATACGGAAGTGATTTCTTTTTGTTTAACTTGAAGCATTTACAAAATTGCATTTCAAAAATCTGATAGAGCTAACGATCTACTGGCACATATTGACAATTGGCCATAGTTGGATTAAAGTATATCTTCCTCAAAGGATTGTGATTCGAACGGCTTGGAATAAAGGAGTTCGGCTGTTGTTGGTTCTTCGATATCTTCGTCAACCTATTTGGTTCTGCTCTAGTATTAGGTTGCACTGCTTTATAGTCATCTAGGTTGACATTTGTATGGCTTCGGCTAGGCCGGAGTATGTTTCTGCATATCCTATATCAATCTCTTTATTTTTTTATAAGTATGCTTTAATCCAGCATGTATGATATTAGGCATATTCATGCAATTAAAACAAGCCACTTCAATTCAGCAACTAATGCAATCACTATTGCAATCAGCTTATATGAGTAGTAAGCGAAGTGACAGAATTACGCATGTCAATGTGCAGTTAATTATTAAATGGTGCGGATATTTTTGTATAAAAAAAAGTTGTTCAAACCTTTCAAATTTTTAATGAATGTTCGGGAATTTCCAAACTTGCCTCTTATGAATTAGTCTCATAATCTACCTTTTTCAGTTCCTTTCTCTTTTTCACCTTCAGATTTAAAAATTTCTAATATTCAGTAGGCTAATAAAATTATATATATATTTAAAGTTCTTATCAGTTTTTTTTTTATTTTTTAATATAATTATATAAATTTACCAATTATTATGCATCTTTGTTCTATGTTTACTGAATATCTTTCATAAGAAATCAAAATAATTTAATTAATCAGCTCCAATTTCTGAAAATAAATGAATAGGCTAAATAATTAAAATGAATTTTTTTTTGGGGGGGGAGGGAGCAAATATTTCAGAAATGAGAATTGTTTAAATATATTTCGCATTTTATATTAAGTTCCTCATTTCTCTTTCAACTTTAGAATCACGCTTGGCTCTGTCTAAAAGATTATTTCCTTGAAAAGCAGACTACGCTTCTCTAACTGTACTTTTCATTTTGATTGCAAACTAATTGTAGTATGAACAATTTTGCACACAATTATCATTTTTGATATTGAAAACCTATTACATTCAGATGATCAATGGTCAGTAAACAAAAATGAAATTGGCATAATTAATTTTGTATTGAAATAACTTATATTTTACGATTGGAATTAAATGAATCTTTAGCTACAGTTTGTTAGTAGGAATTTTTCTGGTGATTTTATTGGTAAATTTTGTTAGTTTTGCCTCTAATACAGAAATAGAAAATGAGATCTATTTGTGAATTACAAACTGAATAGCTAGAGCAAAAAATAATTTGTTTTAAATTTAAAATTCTGCTCGTAATTTTGGATATGACGACTTTCACTGGGAAACACTTTTATTGGATCTACTGTTTACAGATAAGAAAACCCTCCAAATGTTTCCGATTGCGCATGCACCAATTGGTTTCCATTCCATAAAACAACGGCAAGATATTGGATGGAAATGTTTTTTTTTTTTTTTTTTTTTTTTTTTTTAACTCGGCAACATATAAAAACATCAGTTTTGAAGTGATGAAAATAATACAATACAAAAAAAATGAAAATCAATATCGAAAATTAATAGTAAAATTAAACTTCTAATTAAACCCCTGTAAGAAAAGTGGTTTTCTTACTGCATATACCCTTTTAAGGAGTAAAACATCCAAAAATAATAGGCACGGGATTATAAAACGAACAGTTAACTACATTGGATATCAAACGAGTCAATTTTATTTTGTAAACACGTCAACAAAGTCATATTAGTCCCTTTTAAGAAATGCGTCTGAAATAAGTTGAAGGTCATCTGTTGACTCCTGAGAACCGAGGAATAACAGTGGAGAAACTATTGAAGTTCATTGTTCGTATTTTTATGATCGATTAATTAATTTGAATAATCATCTGCTAATGTCTCAAATTCACCTCAAATGTCTTCTTTCAATATGGGAGAGAGTATTGGCGACTTGATACTTCTGGGTTGGCCCATACCATTCTAATTATGGTGGGGAAAAGGACTCGACGACTTCGAGCTTATTTTATAACAACTCAGAGATTCGGTTTAGGATGGTTAATGGCTGGAAAACAAAGGAATTTTTTTATATTTTAGTATATTGGAACAAATAGAATACACAAGAAATTATAAAAATTTTAGGAAACATTGTATGAATATCTTTCCAATTGAAACTTCATCCATGTTTCTCTCATATTTAATAGTGAACGAAGAAATTTTTTGGTCATTATTCATATCTTATGGGGGGAGGAGAAAAAAGGTATACATTCAAATGTACCACTGACATACATAGAAATGTGTACTTTTATAATTAGCCTCTGCTGTCAGAAGAGCATCGAACTTTACGGCGAAGGAAACGATAAAGCAATAAACAGTCTTTATCACTCTATCAGTGTCAGTAGCACAAATGAAATATCCCTGGTAAAAAAAACTCCGCATCATTGCAGTGACGCTCTTGCAAGTTAGACAGAAATTAAAAGGAAATTAGGCTCGTTCCGTCTGCTGCATTTGATTTCTTTTTATAGGTCGTCATTTCATTCTTTTGACCACTGGAAGTAAAAGGAATGGCGGGGAAATCGGTTCCTTGACCCGGGACGTTTGATTCCTCTTCAGCCGGAAGATACCTGAAAGATGAGTGGACTCGGACTTACTAATTGGACACTGCGGGCGATTTTAGCCTTGTGGAAATGGAGTGGACCTTGATGAGGGGAAATTTATTGGGTGATTAACTGAAGATGTGGTTTTGGGTCGAACTTAAAAGCAGTAATTGAAATCAAATTAGTTCATAAATTAGTTTTAAATCTTTAATTTTGGAACGGCCTGATTTTTTTACTAACCTTCATCTGAAGCTTTACTTCCTAAGTTTGAACACGAGTATTTTCAGATTTTTCACTAAAATACAATCTCGATAATTTTTTTTAAAAAAAAAAATATTAACTGCGATATGGAAGAAAGATCACTGAGCCTTGATGAAGAAATGAAGGCACAAAACCTATAAGCAGAGGGGTGGCAAGTCTCGAGAAAAGTGCCATTGTAGATAATTTTGGTAGCTTCGATGTGTAGAAGAAATTAGAATAGGGATGGCTGCTAAGATTTCTTTTAATGTGAGCATGCTTCAAATTTAAAAGGCCCATGCCAAGTTCATTGAAGTATCTTAAAAGTGGTGTCAATCTCAGAAGTTGATAAGATGTTAGTTCTTATCTTCAGTTTAGAGGAAATCTCAAATAAAAATTATTACAATTTTCAATGCAATAACAATGCATTATTTCATCTAAAACATTTATACTCTTATTTTCTTGATTCTAGACAAATGTCAAGTATCCAAATGTTAGCTATTGCATTCTCGTATCGTATGATTCATCCCTATATAACTGCAAACATTGCTGTTTTTGAAAAGGCTTTTCGATAACTTTTTCTCTAGCTTGAGGATTTAGAAAGCTGTGGATGTCTTGGTTATGCAAACAGCTAAAGATTAAAAATACTTTGTATAAAGTTCAGTCAGAACCTTATTTTTACACTTATTTCAATCTAATATGCTCCATTTTTGTTGATATGGAAGTAAACATGGGATATTTCCCTCATTTTGTTAATTTTGAAATTTTTTTTTGCTTAAATATTATTGGAAAAAATAACTAATATTTTCAGAAGTAAAATATCAGTTAATTTAATTAAATTTGATTCTGTAAAAGGAGGACCAACTTGTAGTGAATTCCACATTTTTTATAATTGGAATCCAAGACTCGGTATTTATAAAAAATATAAATTCAAGAAGGTGAATCAGAAAATTAAACTAATTTTACATTTCAATTGTTTATTAAATTTATTTTTAAGCGTCTTTATTAATTTTATTTTCATTTTATCACGGTTATGATCTGAATTGGTGAAGCATAAATCGCGGTTTGCGATGAAAGTGAATTCTGTTGGTTAAGGCAGCCTTGGACAACTTCGATTAACAGCTGAAATCGAATCTATGGATTAGCTTACTTTTTGAAGGATTTTCAGGAGAAACATTTATGACTATATTTACTATTACTATTCGTAAAGAAAAAAAAAATCTTTGGGAGTCATCAGCAGTTAACCTAATTACAGCGAGTAATTCGTTTCAATTCAATCTATTAAAACCTCACCACATCATTCTATTAGTATTTGCATAATGCCCATTAAGAATATATCCAAAGGACAACATATGACATCCTTCCTCTGCTACTTGTTCTTCAGCCGTGTTACATCTAAACTTAGGAGAGCACTAGCGAACACTTTTATCACTTAAAGCACTTTGTTAAAAATGATTTGCCACAAAAATAAACTTATCATAAAGTTAAGGAGAAATAAAAATAAGTTGAATCGGAAATGCCAGAAATTCATGTCAGTGGCACAAAGACATTTCGTATTACCCGAGTTCAAATCAACGACTGGCCGGTGCTGGGCATTACAAGGTCACTTCCATATAACCCTTGTATAGCTTAAGTTGATCTAAGAACTTCAATCCAATTAGAGACAAAAAAAAAAGGTGTTATCTTCTGTAAGATTTTCTTCTGCTGTTAGATTGATGATAAATTGTAATCTGTGTCATACAATTTACGTTCTTGTGAATAAACATGTTTATGCTTTTACGTAGGTATTAATTGTCGTGTTTACATTTTAACAAGGTCAAATGATGATTAATTCCATTCTACACTATGGAGTTCTTAATCCCAGCTTGAAATAAAATCAAGGGCAAGAACGATATTGAATAGGCAAAAAAAATCAGATGAAGGAAAAATGAGTACCAAGAATGAGCCTTGTAAAAGAATGAATACAGAAATAAGTTATTCTTTAAATGCTTTTCTTCTTATTCAAGTGCAACAGTTGCTCATTTTAAATGTTGCTAATTTTATGGTAACTGCAGTTTACTTGTTGCTGAAAATAATTTTTTAAATCGAAATAATATATAATAGCAAAATTTATTAAATGTTAAGTTTATGACCTATAGTTTTTGATGCAGATTCTCAAATTTGGAAAGTTTAGATATCCAAATATTTTTAAGAATTCTTTTTTAAGTCAGTGATCGTTTCTCGACAATACGCACACTATCTGTAGGTCTACGAAATATTTGTCTGCTTGATCTCATCCAATTACCTTAAATTTTTTTGAATAAGGTAAAGGACAACTTTCAAGGAAGGAAGATGACAATAGTCAGAATCACTCTCATATGAAAAAACGAAAAAATAATTCCTGCTGACCCACGACTTTTACACATATAGAACTGTATGCATGGAATGCGAAGCAGTATCAGAAAGAGTCGTAGCAAGAAACTTAACCAGTTAAGTTTAAGTAAGATGACGAAATATTTCAATGCAAAACGAATTGAATACGAGTTCATTACCCGGTTAACATGTTGAACCTCAGCAATTTCGGTGAAATGATCATATATTAATATTAATCTAGTTTGTCAGGAAATTTTAAACACAGCAATCATCAAAGGAATTTCTTTTAAAATTTGATATATAACTGAAATTCAAGTAATAAAATAGCATTTAATTTTATCTTCCCTGGTCTGTCTCAATCGAATTGATAATTATCAGTCACAACTTTCCATTTGCGGATTTCGTTCAAAATTTGATAAAATAAGTTTTGATGAAAAATGTGTATAAAGTTTAACCTTCTAGCTTTTGATTTATCAGATTTACACACCAATAAACAACTTCTAAAATAATTGTTTTTGAAACGGGAGGGTATCTAAAATATCCCCAGATGTATCTAAATAGATGTCCTAATCAATATGTCTTAGTTGAAATTTCAGTTACAAATTTCTGTGTATTTCTTGTGCACGCAAGTAAAGCTCTTAATTTTTTTTTCTTGTGTAGCGATTCTTCTAATCTTCCTTTTTACTGATATTTTTTTCAAATCTTGCGTAGGAAGTTACGGATGATATTTTTTAAATGAGTGATCTCTCACCTGAGCGGTGGTCTGATGATTTCTCGTTAGAGATCAGAGACTTTCTTCTTTTGTAACAATTCTTCTAAAAAATAGTTTTGTATTTGGAAATGATGCACGTTGTATCAAAAAAAGGATTCAATCATTTTCCGACTTGTATCTATTGAAATTCGGAAAAAGGATCGTCGGTTTACTTGTTGTCCTCTGAACTTGATCACGGTTCAAATTATTGTTCGTTTCAGTATTCTGGGACCACCCTTTTTTCGGCGATTCTATCTCACTAAGGGGTGAGACGCGGAAGGATGAGTGCATTTCCGGAATTCGTCATTTTTTGACCTTGATTCTCGAACTATTAGAATACTCTTTCGCTCAATTTTTTTTCACGTGCGAGTATCATGTCGTTTCTGACCTTATTTTATTTTAATTTAGTCTGCTAGTAATCAGGATTTACTTTATTGTTGAATGTAAACATCTCATACTTTCATCTCATTCCTATTTTGATGAAATAGACCCATCCTAATGCATGCGCAAAAGCGCGGGGGAGGTTTTAGAATTCGTTGGCAAACAATACGAGATCAGTTCCAAAAATACTCCTAAAATAAATTTAAACGGAATGCATATGTAACTAGTATGAAATTTTCTCTCAATTTTTAGAGATTTTTTAGAACATTAATGGATGTTATAAGTTCGTATTCTTCAGAATAATTTCTTCAATATTTCTTTTAATGTAAAGTTCTCTTCATTCTTCAATCTGGTCACATAAAAATAATCAATTCGGTAAGAATATTTCATCTAATTGATTACCTGTGCGAATAATCATACAATATAAAATACTTCTAGTAAAGAAATATAAACATATACTTTTGTGATATGACGGACATTTTTTCTCAAATTTTTATTGGGTATTTTTTTTTCTGGTCATTGTACTTATATTATGTGGGTATTTCTAAAACATATTAATCATTTTTTAATTAACTATTTCTAGAACTGCTTCAAACTTCTACAAATCTTAGCTAAAAAAATGCAGAAATAGCTCTTCAGAAAATAAGACGAAATACACTTATAATCACTCTAAATAGAGCTCTATTGCTATAACTCATACTTGCTTTTTTTAATTCATGAAAATGACACCACAGTATTATAAAGCCTTCAATTTGTATAAGTTATTTTATACATTTTGCGTATATATTTTAAATATTTGACGTATCGGAACGTTCCGTATTTGTTTAAATTGGTTTCAATTTACTTTTTTTGTAATTTTAATTAGCTTAAGTTATCTCAATATCATGCATCATTATGCTAATAAGAAATAAATGAAATCTTATGTAAAAGGCAGGTCATGTTAAGGCATGACCTTGACATGTTAAAAAAATTAAATGCGCTTCAAATACAAAAGTCGTTTTAAATAAATGTGTTGCCAAAGGGTTAAGGAAAATTCATTTTTAATAAATTGCTATCCTACTATAATTTCACTTCTTAATACTTAATTTCCAAAACATGTAATCATAATTAAAAAATTCAAAGATGTTATTGAAGACATTTGGAATATATATAAATTAGTTGGCCTTTTCTTGAATTCATGTATAAAAACTAAGCAATTTATATTTCCGACATAATTCAAAAAGACATAAGAAAAATTTAGCTTTCATAGAATTGACCGCTATTCTAAATGGTGTCCTATTTTTGACGTTTCTAATTGTGATTGTTAAAAATAATACTACAAACTTAAAAAAATGGTGGATTAATTTTTCAATTTTTTTTTTTTTTTTTTTTTTTTTTTTGCAATGGCAATAAAATTAACTCTATATTCCGAGAATTATGCATCTAATTACTTCCGAGTGCAAAAGATTAATATTTTCAGAATAATATTTGTATACTTATTACTAAGAATAACTAGTTTAAACCAGTCGAATTTGTATCCATTAACTAGTATAAGCTGGTTAGGAGTTGTTGCTCTTTTGTACATGGTAAAGAAGTTCAATCGCTCTTAAAGATGTTATCTTAAAAAAAATCCGTTATCCTATTTATCTGGACTACATTGAGTGCAATGCTTTAAACTTGACTAATTTTTCACATGTTAAATATAATTAATTTTTTTTACAAATCAAAACTGAATTGCAGCTTAACATAACTGGTTTAAAATTGGAATTTGAGTTCCTGATGGAAGTTTTTCGAGGAAGGACAAGTTAAAAATTTATAAATCTCAGACGGAAAAAAAAAACTAGAATGAAACTCTTACACGTGCAATACAAATGCCTTTTTAGGATTTTATGACTACTATGTAAATCCCCACAGCTGTAAATTTACATTGATGTTTTAAAACTTTCCATCATGAAAAGATAAATAATTTTCTTGTTTAATCATCAGCTGAAGCTTTAATCATCAAGTTCATTTATATAAGAAACTAAGATGTAATGCTCTGCATAGTACTGCATAATTGCGTCATTGACTGATACTATACTTAAACCATTGAGCTTGGTTGATTTAAAACCTGTCTCGCATATGGCTTAACTTTTCATTTCATGGGGGGATATATTTTATCCCACCACGAAAAGGAAGTTATTCAGTGATACATATTCATATTTTAAAATTTCTCATTCAGCTGACAATCCAAAGGTAAATGCATAAATGAAAATTTTTTTTCACAAAATGTAAACGTATCAAGTTACGTCTGTGATGCTTTAATAAAAAATGGTGCACTGTATGACGTAGTGAAATTTTGTCCCTCATAATGTATATCTTTTATTATGAGTGAATAAATGGTTTTATAATTAAAACGAGACGTTTGTTAATTAATATTGTATATAAAGAATGGCATATGTTGTGCATGCCAAATGCCCAAATTTTTTTGACTAGATAAAAAAAAAGTGAAAATGCATGAATAGTTCGAACGCTAGAGAAATCTTAACTATCGAATAGATATTTTCTGCGCACTAATATTATGAAGTATGTAGCAGGTTGTAAGGAATGCTTTGTAGCAATTAGTTAATTTTTCAAAAAAAATATCCATAGTTTATTAAACCAGTATGTTGCACAAAATTTATTTCAATTTTATTTTATTTGTAAAAATTATTTATAACCTATAAGAAAATATTTTTCTTTGATTTGTAAAAATTATTTATAACCTATAAGAAAATATTTTTCTTTGATTTGTAAAAATTATTTATAACCTATAAGAAAATATTTTTCTTTGATTTGTAAAAATTATTTATAACATAAGAAAATATTTTTCTTTGATTTGTAAAAATCGTTTAGTACGTTCCTTAATTTTTGGTGAGCTCACACGAATAAATGATAAGATTTATTTCATGCAACTTTTCGAACAATGATTAATTTCTCAAGACCTACATTGAATATTTGTTATCTAATCAGGGTTCGAAATTACGAGGTCTATCTCAAAATAATTGACATGGAGCTTTAAAATGAGAGGCTATAATCTGATTCTAAAAACTTAAACAATAATGGATTCAGTTTTTATTCATTATTTCCAGACTTTTCAAAAAATCTTCCAAATTTTGGCAAATGACTAAAGAATTCATCTGATACCATCAGATATATTTTGTTACAGTCTTTGTTTCCATCTTTTTAAAGGAAGAAAATGAGAACTAAAGCTTTTGTTTTATAGTCATAGAACGGCTTATAAAATTTTGACAATTAACCACTACAAGATAAATTATTTTTGTCTGGTGAACCACATTAAACTATTGATAATTATATATACAAAATTATGAAAATAGTATAACTACTGATGGATTTTTTTATAATTAGTGATGGATTTTTTTGAACTGGCAAAGTTATATTCCAACCTGATCCAAATGTCTCATGCGGCCTCTTCAGATAAGATACTTTAATATATTGGATGCAAAGTACCTAATACTAAACATGAACGCATCCGTTCTTATTTGATCGCTCTCGCATTCTGTTAGCCGCACAATAACGAGTGATGTAACTTAGTATGAAATTCATACCACAAACTTAAATTCAATGCATAACTTTATATATTTCTAAACATATATACAGTTACAAGAAGTTAATGGATGATGAATTAAAGTTTCTTGGATAAATACGAGTCCCAATTCAGTGATTCGTCATCAACTATCTCAGCACATAGTCATATAACCAATCGATATATTTTGTCTGGTATGCCGTATTTTAACTGTCATTATTCATTTTTATGGCCAGTATTGGCACATGAACTATGGCTAAAAAAAAGAAAAAAAAATTTCATGTGAAGCATATGTGATTCATATAATCCGAACGAATACCTGCGGGACATACTTTGCTTCATGTGACGATCAACGTGCTAAATATACATTCAGCGACGTCATTTCATTGAAAGGGAAACACATAACCATTAAAATCACATGGAGGTAACAGCGAAATCCCGAATGAATACATCCTCTAATTGAAAACGGAAAAGTAGTGATAACCCGATTGTAAATATTTCCCACCTACTTACTAAATACCATATCGATTCTCAGACGCGGTCTGTGACCTGCGAATCCGGGAAAGAGAAATTTCCCCGTTGACAAACCGACGACACCCAACGAGAGGCAAAAATTGCCAACTCCCACCGTAACAAACATTTAAGGCGGGTGACCCATATTCGCAGCACCGGGTGTGGGTTTTGTTTCACCTTGTCACACTTTGACATCAGACATTAAATTACCTGAAAAGTAAATGCCCTATCAAGGAATACCGCTGGAAAAAATGAAGCATTAACAAGAAATATTTGAACGAAAAAGATTTTTGTTTTAAGAGTGTTGTCCTACTTTTGGGAATGAAGTAGGGAATATATTATATGAGGCATTATTTCATTTCAAAAACTGCATTTCTGGAATTCTTTTAAGTGCAGGGGGAATGACTTAAATACATTTTTAAAGATATATTTTGAAAACGAAATACTTAAGAGCAAAAGGAAAATATTTATAAAAATAAATGCTTTCAACCTTATATCAACCTAGAATTTAGAAATTAGCAAATGAAAGGCTTTTTTTTTTGACTGACTTTGTATTTAAAGAAGCAAGTTTATTTAAAATCCACTTATATATGCATGGATAAACATATATGTGGTCTCGTCGAATTTTTCTCTCATATTCCCTAATAAAGATATCTCCACTTTCCCTCGTATTAATTTTGCGGGCTTAGAAGAATCCTGAACTCCCCTAGTATTCTTTTCAGACACAAAATCTCCCATATAAGCATTTCGCTGATAGCAATATAGCGATAGAAACCGAATATGCACTTTGGACGCTTTTTGTTGATAGATCAAAACAAAAAGCTGACACATAACAATTTTAACAAGATCACATACCGGAGTTTATTTAACCGAATCACTAAGATTTTCAGCTATTGAATTATGGGCCCATGATGTACAGGCCGATAAATGGCCACTTCTTCGACAAATATGATTCAAAATTTGCTTCGGACCTACTGTATGGATATTGCAAGTGTATAACTACAGTTATTACAATTAACTGTATACCAAATCTTACTTATCAAGGTCTTTGCATTTTGTGACTGTCGCGTTCATTTGCGCTAGGATAGACAAACTTCCTGGGAAATCTACAAATTTATTATCAAAGGCCAGATATCAAGTTTCACTCATCTTTTCCAAAGCGTTTTTGAATTATTCTGTTCACAGAGAACATAATTCCAAAATATTACTTATCAGATTCAAGGAGATCCAAAGGGCCGCAGTGGTAAGGTTTCAGGTTCGTGACGCAATTCTACCGAAGAATCGTTGTGAAAGGGGGGGGGGATCTGTTGCACGTTAAATCCATCATGATCAAACGTCCTCCCGCTGGCGTGGTGTGGTTTGGAGAGGGAGGTGCCAGTTCAGGTGTCGTCCTCGTCATCTGACCGCTGTTCAAAATTACGAGGTCCGCCCCAAAATAGCCTCAATGTTGCTTCAAACGGGATTTCAATATAACTTAACTAAAACTAAACAAGGAGCTCCAAAATGTGGAGGTTCCTAAAAACTCTTGAGTATGAATTTTTTTGACGAGTATTACACTTTCAATTTCTGCAATTCGTAAATAAAAAGGTAAAAAAGCTCAAATTTTAAGAGATCATACGTATGTATAAATCAGATAAAGTTAAAGAAATAATTTGAGTGGAGGCTTGATGCCTACGAATAACTCCCCGGATTATGCCATAACGTAGAAAAAGATAAATAGGAAAAATTCTTTGTCTGAGCTCTTAATAGGCAATTTTCATAAACAGAAGTCTGATGCACATTTCGAATTTCTTGCTGTTGTTGAACTGACTTTTGGAAGAACATTTGAGCTCTTCTACTTCATCTGATAAGTAGGTATTCTAAGATGACTATGGTAATAGAAGATGCCTCATTTCATATTTATCATAGCAAAAAGATTTAGAATCATCATTGCTAATAATGATTGGGGCGAGGGGGTACTTTTTCTTTGCGTCTCATCCCAACAACTTTACTCTTTGATATTTTCTTTGCAATATAGTATTAATCCTTTGCACTTAGAAAAGTAATTGAGCTCATAATGATTCATCTAATACAAAGATTTGTTTATTGCTCTGAAAAATATACATAATTGTTTTAACTCGAATTTCTCTGAAAAATTATTCTATGTCTTTTTACCATTCTGTAGACATTTTTATCAATCAAAATTAAAAAATAAACTATTACGTCAAAATGATGCACTGTCTTGAATGGTGAGTGAGAGAGGCACTATCCGAGTGTAAAGGGTTAAAAATGAAATCAGGGAGATGCATTCTTTTAGTTTGATAAAACTATAAAGTTCCTTCCATGTTCCGATAAAAATATTCGAGTTACAAAATTACTTTTATAAAATTATAATATATCTCTATGTTTAAAAAAATGCATTGGGGGGGGGTAGCAACATCGTAAAACATTTGAAAACAATTTATTAAGTTTCGTTTCTTTAGATTTTTTTGAAAATTTTTACATTTACTCGGGAAATAATGCTATATTTTACAGCATTTAATCCAGAATCTTTTCATTTTTAAGTTTTTGTGCTAATTTATACTAACCCATCGTATTTATTTTCACCTTCGCTTCAGTTTTTTTGTGTATAAGTTGATTTTGAAATTGAAATTTTTTCAACCTTATAATTGAAAATCACATTATGCAATTTACTCATTAGATATCAAGCAGCATAACCTAACATGGTTCAAAACCTAATGGCATAAAAGCAAATCACGATAAAAAAAAAAAAAAAGGATTTAAGAGAATGATGTACAATAAAAAAGAGAAATAATTCAAAAATATCGTAAAATTTAATACAAGATTTTTAATTACAAGTAATATATCTTTAAGCATATGAAAAACTAAAGTTTAACGCAGCTTATACAGTTACCCAGAGTTTACAAATACTCCTGGCATATATTACATTCAATTCCCTTACCCGGAAGCAAGTTGTAAAAAGTGTATTTAGATTCAAAATATTTAACTCTCCATAAAATCTCTCGATTCGCCTTGACCTGGAGTCGTCTTGCGATGCACTAAAGCATGAAAGCAGTACCTCTCATTAAAACGAATGTTTTTGACTTGGAACACTAATTAAAACCGATTTTCAGAAGAGATCCAAGTTTCCTTTTCTGATATCACTGGATTAATGCTTTTTTTTTTCGAACGATAGAAAACAATGTGTATTAAATTTTTAAATAATATAATATTATATTTGCCAATGTGTTTCAGATCGGTAACTTTCGTTTCAGCTGAACTTTACAGGTTACATAAGTTATCAACCGTTTGTTTGTCTGGGTATATAAAGACTAAGAGCAAACGGAGCTTAACTGTGTATTAGCTTAGATTTATAAAGAAAAAAGAAATTTCTAAAGTTTTAATTCGGACATATATGTTTTAGAATTGGCAGAATAAATATTATTGGTAATAATATAACAGAATAAATCATTCGTATTAATATCTTATAAATATAAAATGAATACCTTTCAAAAAACTATTTAAATTCGAGCAAATTCATTTTCAGAGGATAAATTACTTTGCAAATTTAATTTTAGACTTTGTTACTCCATTTGCAGAAGGAAAGGGACGCGGAATGACAGTAGAGCATTAAAGCAATTAACTTGATAAGCTTAACGGAGCATGTCAGTTAATCGATTGATTGTTAAATAAACTCATTGAAATTAACAATTAAATATTCTGTGTATTTAAATTATATAAAAGCGGAAGTGTATGCACCTTTTGTTGGTGAATTTATGTGGTAAGTATTTGGTGTCACAAAACATTTTTCAAATCTTCTTGTAAAAATAAGAATAAAAAATAAAATCGTTAACGTTTTCGATATCTATTGAACCGAAAAATCCTCATGATTTTAGAAAAAAACCCCAGAAGAAACGATCTTAATGCAATTTGGATTGATTTCAAAGTGAATTTAGACAAATGACTTTTTTAAAATTGGATGCTAACGATTTTTTTAAAGGGTTTGATGACAAAAAAAAAAAAAAAAAAGAAAAATCAACTAAAATATATTTTTTTATTTTGACTTCTAGAATTGTTCTTTATTTTGCCGCTTTAAAATTTTAGGAGTCAGGCTATTAAAGCATAGTTAAATGTTTTTATTTTAATGAGTTTTTTTTTCGATTTGTATAAGCAACTAATTATATTTCAGCTTGGTTAAACATTATAGATCATTTAAATTAAATATAATATGTCATTAAAAAAATTCTTTACTATCTTCAATTCTATTTAATGGATGGCTGAAAATGCCTTACAGACATCTTTTATGAGCTTGACGAAATAAATTTAACAGACCAAACCGTTAACGGAGGTCAGACCAAAACCATTTTTGCAGTGTAAGTGAATAAGGAAGAGGGAAAGTATTGCAATCCTTAAACTGTCTGAACTTGTTTAAGCTTAAAAAGTTTTATTTAGTCTAACATGTACTGAAATTACACCGTAAACACAATGTCTTCCAATTATAAAGTAGGTAAACTTCAATTATTAAGAGGTTAAAATCAAATCTGCGACATTAGTCAAGTAAAGATAATAATAAAGGGCATTAAATTTTAGTTTGATTACTCATTGCAAAAAATTATACACATTTATTGATATCAGTTTGTCGATTCACTTGGCTTGTTCTGGAATACATATTTTCTCGAATATTTTTGCGATCACATCTCGAAGCTACGGTTCAAAATCCATGTTTATTTCGAAATACATACAAGTATACATGTACATTGAAATATAATTGCTTAGCGATTTTATAAAAGTTTTTTCGATATTAAAGGAATAAGAAATTTGATTTCGAAAAGTGACGCTGTGTTCATTTTTAACTTTGAATAATCTTTAATGAAATTATTTTTAAGAATTTTATCGATTATTCTTTTAAGATTCATACTCGTATTTGACTATTCATTCATACTTTATTGCTTTTTAAATTCTTTTTTCAAAATTGATTAGTTGTGAAAGCTTATCATATCGCACGATTCAAAGGCTTTTAATATTTTCAAAAGAAATTTGATGGTGGCTACCATTCCAAATCTAATATACTAGTTATTTTAATTTTTACTGTATTTCACAAAATCTAAGAAAAACACCGATTTGAACTAAAAATATTAATTTAGAAAAAAACTAAAATACTGAATACAAATGAGCTTTCATAAAAACTGAAAGTACGTAATATTATGCAACAACAGTTGGAAAGGTTTTACTTAGAAATATATACAAAACAAGTCAGTACTAACTCAGCTTAGTAGAAATAGTTTTCAGTTACAGTTGTTGTAGAATTTTCAGTCATCTGTTCAACTCCTTTTGAAGTTTATATTATCTGATATAAGTTCTTTGTTATGTATTTGAATGATAGGTTCTGGGTATATATTTAATCTCGGAAAATGGAAACTAATCTATCGCCAGCGAAAAGAATTTTGATTTAAAGTAACTGATGCTCTTCAAAACTGTGACGTTCACTTTACTACCGTTAACTTCATTAAATCTATTGACGCAAGAATTATGGCTCTTCATTCTGATCACTCCCACATTATCGACAAAAAACATATTAACACTACAGTGCATCGTTTAATCCTTTGCCTACATGTTCCCATTTATTTCATGACTGTTCCAAAGGGCAATAATGAATATTTGGAAATCCTTTAAGTCTTTTTTGATAAACATTTGCAGAAATGACCAATATATGACAATAACAGTATGAAAATTGTTTTAAACTAGAAACTTGGGGAAAATGCCAAGAAAACTGTTGTATAAATAGTTCTCCCATTAAAAATACAGAAAAAAATATTTTTTGCATTACAAAAGAAAATGCATCGGCAAAAAGGGATTTTTATTGCCAGAATAGCTTTGATACGATTTGTGTTAGTGAGACATTGTTTAATTCATAATATAAACATCTGGCACATTTGAATTTTTTCATGAAAAAATAATTTAAAAATTTGCTTTAATAACTTTTCTAAATTATTAAAACTTATTCTATTATTAAATGAATTATTAAATTACCTGCGTTTCCTATAGCTTTATTACAATTGGTATGTCGGATGAAGGTTAAATTATTTATATCAAATGCCTGCCTGCGTGTCTCTAAATTGAAATTGGAGATTTTATTTGTCCTTTTATTTGTTACAATAAAAAATTTTTTCACTTAAAATTAATTTATTTGAAATATAATTACTTTCATGACTATGCAGTAATATACAACTAATATCTTGTAATCTTTAAATTGATTATTGCTTTTAGAAAAGTTTACATTAGAAGCGTTAAATTTGTAATAATCGAAATTCTATTTAAATAATTTCGGCTCTACGCTTTTTCAATGATACATCACTTTGTTGTACCTTGAAACGCATAAAACGGTGGTTTACTATCATGGAATATATATATATATATATATATATATATATAATATAATTTTGGTAAATCAAGCAGGCGAAGAGTTCTTTAAATTGCATCTTTTATTTTTATGATTAGTAAAAATGATAGTATGAAGTCTGTTTAGTTTTCACTTTGTTTCCACTTTTCTATGATAAATCTTTACAAATCTCGAAATTGTTTTATTTGCTCGATTAATTTGTTCCCGATTTAATAAGGTGTAGAAATGTGTCCAAACATTGCTTGCAATTAAGATCTTGAATTTAAATGAGATTAGGTTTAGATTTGTTATGTCATTGTCTTTTACAAAATGAAAACAGCACCATTCCTCATACGAAGCGAATAAAAAACTTTCATTTTCTAAAACCCCTGTTCTTATCAATTGAAGAATTTTTTTTTAAAAAAAATTGTATTTCTGAACGATAGGCTTAGAAAATTTATGTACTGAATGATTATTTGTAATGTTTATTCGGTATTGCTTTTCATTTCCTTCTCTCTCGTGATTTTATTTACAATATAATTCATACAAATTGACATTTCCTTTCTTTGAGTGTTTTGTACTTTTTAATTGGCTTATATTTCTGTAAATGATCGTTTGGTCATAAAAATATGAATTATTTCTTGGTAGAATTTCGTTAGATTTATTTTAAAATTTTGTTTTTATCGTCTTTTGTCATTTCTTGTAATTATTTGTCTTCATTTAATTCTTTATTTCTTCCTAGGTTTTAACGATAATGTACATTAAAAAACCGATTTTGGGGAATATACTAAATATTTTTTGAATGTTAGTTTTTTAAGGTTTTTATTTGTAAAATATTTTAAATTTTTTGTGTTAATTTTTTTAGGAAGTAACATTTCTATATTTATATAATTTATAATGTAATGCAAAGCTACTTCGCATTTTTAAAATTCTCTCAAATCATAAAATTTTATTAAAATTTAAGAAAAACTTCATAAATATTTCATGTAGTAGTTTCTCGGTATGTTCTGCAGTTATTGAATCTCAGAATAAAAAATGCCTTTTCCATAAAAATGCTTTTGCAGTAAATCTTGCTGTTAAAGATTGCGTTTACAATTGGGTTAATGCTTCATAATGCGCAAAAATAGAAACTTTCACATTTTCTCGAACCCTAGGATTTAAATATTAGAAATGCAGTTTTTTAGTAGAAGGATTAGATAATGTCTTATCAGCAACAATTTCGAACAAATAATTTAATAAATTTCTAAACTAGAAGATATATTATTTATACCTAATTTTAATTCTCTCCTGCATAATTCATATAATTCTTATAATTTTCAAAACACTTCTGTCTTTTAATTAATACATTTCATATTCATTCCATTTTATCCAGTGGCAGATTTAAGTACTTTCAAAACCTGGTCTATGCAGATTATAAAGACCTTCTTTTGAGATGGTCAAAAAGTAAATTCAAAATTCAGCACGTTCTTTAACAAAATTATTTATTTTAAACTCGTCCTTTTATATTTTATTAACTTTATCGCTTTTATTTATCTTTCAAATGATAAAAAATTAAGGTATCCACATTTGTACAGAATGTTATTGTAGCAGTCATTTTGTGTTAACGTAATTACTAGAGTTTTTTATAATTAAATATAGGAACCTGATCACTTATACTTGATATAATATTAATATTATCCATATATTTTATAATTCATTGAATTGTTATTTCTTGCAAAGTGATTTAATTAAAAAATAAGAAAATAAATAACTTTCCTTGTTCCAAATAAAGTTCCAAATTTTTTGAATTCCTGATTACCAATCCCTCATAAGCCAGCAGCTTCAGGCAGCTCCTCGTCTGCCTAGACGGAAATCCGCCATTGACTTCAAGTAAGAATGTTTAATGCACCTTAGGGGGACTCTATTAGACATTTTTGCGAATTATTCACTGAAGGTTATGAAATTTTTATGCATATGTATTAAAATACAAATACTTCAAATTTCTTAGACATTTTGAAACGAAATATATTTTTAAAAAATTTAAGATATAACTAAAAAATTTAAGATAATTAGGATCTAAAAAATTTAAGATAAGATTTAACTTTTAAAAATTTTAAAATATTCCAGACGACTTAATTTTTAATATTTTTCTTATTACCTGATGTACATTTATTTGGAACAAACCTGTGTATAATTTTGTAATTTGAATTGAATGCTGATTTTTTTAGAAATATTTTTATGCACACTTACTGAATTTTTATAGGAATTTTGTTTTTCTGAACTGAATTTGACTTTTAAATATTTTTTAAAAATTCGAAACATAAAATGCATACCCTATTTTCTTTTAATGTTTGACCAAGATCTTTATTATCAATTTAATTTCTTCTAAAATTAAGACACCTGTATAAAAGAATTTTAAAGATATTTAAATATACTTACAATATCATTTTGAGAAAAGTAAGATAAACTTTTTTCCTCTTAAATCTTCAAATATTTATTTTATTGAATAATACATTCTGTAACACTGTTTTAGTTGAATATAAACATATATTTTGGTAATGAAATGATGAAAATAAAATTGCATGTTTTCGTTTATTTTTGCTTAATTCTAAGTCCACTGTCCTCTTAAAAGAGCTCGTTTAGCAAACAGATTGAATTATTTAATACATTTATATTTATGATTTTTGTCGTACATTTTGAGTATGCATGTACATTATGTGCATTTTGAGTTCAAGAAGAATAATTCAATAACAAATAATTCCCCGAAAACGTAAATGAATGAGTATATAATCCCCATCTCGGTCTAAATTCGTGCTTTCTCTCATACCTCTGGGCATTCTGCAGTTTTCATGGAGAATAAATAGCCATCAAACCACAATAAAAAAAAAAAGATTTAAAAAAAAAAAACTCTTCCACTGCCGATCTGTGTGGTGCTTTTGAGCGTAACATTCTGGAAGTAGGTTAGTTGGTAAAAAGGCATCGTCCCTCCTCCTCGTCGAAGATGGCCGAGCCTCCCGAATTGGAGCGGGTCAGCCCTCGCGTCTCTGCTCCAGTCGCTCCTAGAGATTCCGAGGAGAAGGATGTCTGTAGGGAGCCTGCCAACGGCCCGACGCGGGAACACGTGACTTAAGGATTATGGATTAGTGCATCTCGGGTGTCTCCCAATCCCTCCCTCCGATACAGGAAGCGGGCTTTGTAAGTGTTCAATTTTACTTATTAGAGTTTCTGAAATTGACAATCGGAGAAATGCATTGTAAAATATGTGGGAGGTTATTTTAAGATATATAAGAAGGTTGGTTTTACTTGTTGTGGTAAGAATTTTTACTTACTAAGTTCCAAGTTTTGATCTCAGAAAAATAAGATTTTTAGATAAGCAAATTAATATATTTTTTTAAATGCAATCGAAGTTTTTAAAATCTGTAATTTCAAATTTAAGAAAAAAATGAAAGAAGAAATAAGAATTGGATGTTTCTTTTACAGCCAAATAAGAATAGGAAGTCCCACTTAGGAAATCAGAAATTTTTTTCATCAAATAAAGCGATTAAGATGTTATATCATGGAGTTGGATGAAGTTATAGGCATATAGTCCGCGGCAGACTTTGAATGTTAAATTTTAATATTATTGCTGAAATTTATTTTCGGAATTTTCTTTTAAATGAGTGATTTTAATATACTTAGTAAAATTTTAGTTTTTCCTTAAATTAAAAGTTGTTTTAAAGAATTATTTGCATTATGAAGTGATGGAATTTTAAATTTATTTGAAAAATGGCTACATTTTTTATTATCTTAAATCATAAATTCTATCAAATACATTTTTTTAATTTGAATGAGGCAAAGCTTTTCAATTTGAAGCACTTTTCTCTTTGTTTACATGACCAAGAAAAAACTAGGACAGAGTCGAAATGCTGTTTCATTTATATTGATAAATTTTTGTTTATTTTCATTATTTAACAATAAGGCCAACCCCAAATTCCATATATATTTATTTTTTAACTATCCAACGTCTATTTTTTCAGTGCTTCGTTCCTATTTGGAAATTTTAAAGCTATATTGAGAATATGACAATCTTTTATGCATTTAGCATAAGGCTAATTCAAGTGATAATTTATTTCGTAATTGACGGCTGATAATCTTGGACTTATTTGAAAGCATGAATAAAATTTTCCAACGTAATAAAACATTTTACTATTTCAATAAAATGCATTTAAATTGAAAATCATTCGTCAAAAATATTATTCGCTTTTAATGAAAAGTAATAAACTAAAGAGTACCTGCTTAGACAATTGTCATTTTTGGAAAATATTTAAAGAGCTATGAATTATGAACTTCTGTCTCATATATAGTGAGTTAGAATAAATGAAAGGAAGAAAATGTATTGAGTCAGAATCCTTATGGGTATGTTTAACAAGACTCTTTTGAAAACCAATGAAGTCTCTTTTTGTAGATCTTTATATTAAGGTTCTTATTCATTTGATAATTGAACAATTATATAAATTTATTATCTGTAAAAAAAATGTAAGAATATTTACTTATTTTCAAGGAAGAGTAATATTGAAAGAAATTGAGGGAAGAACCCGACATATATTTTGAAAAGAATAGATTATTAGTAGTGTTTGAAAAAAATTTTATAACGAAACAATTAGTTAATGAATAATTTATTTTTAGAAAATAATAGATGAAAAATATGAGGTGTAAAACAAACATTATGCATATCGTCCGTCACAATTTAATTGCACTAATATTTCATTCAAACAAAATATTTAAATTATCTTATATTTTTGAAGATATTTTCCTTTTCTAATTTACTGAAACGAATGTTATCTGCGAATTAAAGAAAAATCTTTAGTCAATTTCAAAATTTCTTTTTTACGAATTTTATATTACTTTAATCGCATTGCCAAAATATGAGCAAAAATATTGATTCATTGAGAAACCAACTATTTATCTTTTTACCAAAATGCACTTTTTTAGTATTTATTCTATTAAAAGAAACATTTTATTTATTTTAATGGAATTTATTCTATTTTTAAAGAATTTACTCGATTTCCTTTTATGGATTGGTAGAAAAATTTTATCCTCAAAATAAAATTTCCTCACGTTTACCTAACTGTGACCTCCCTATTTCCTATTCTGATTATGATATCCACTTAAAATGACTTGGAATAGAATTTTATCGAATATTTTTGTGTAGGTATGTTGGATTGTGTTTGAAAAACTAATTGTTTACTAGCAAAATATTCCTTTTAATGGAAATATAAAATGCATTAATTTAAGACTGAAGTCATTATTAAAATTACAGATTAAATAATGGTTTCTGAATATTTCTAAATTTCAATAATAAATTGTAAAATTGTTTGTTTTTAAAAGTTTAATTCTACTTTTGGTATTTATTCGATTAGGGTCATTGATCTGGAAGTTCAAAGCCCGTATTTTTTTTCCTGGGGATTTTCTTTTGGAAAGCTAACGATCTAACATTTAACTATAAACAAATACTATTTTTTTTTAAAATCAATCCGGAATTTTACCGAACTGTTAGTTGAAAATCTCCTGTAAGGAAAGCGTAGAAAAAGGAAATTGTTTTTGAAATCCCACTTGAAAGCTCTATATAATTTTCTACTTTAATGTAATAGTTAAAAATCTATTTTTTTTTCTGTACCATCTCCATTGATTTGATCGTATTTTGTTTCAAATAAAAGTTTATTGTTGAAATAAACAAATGTTTCATTTATTCAAACTTCTTCGGTCGTTTTTTGTACAGCTTTATTTCTTCTGTGAATCCTCTCAGGATAATTTTTTTTTTAACGAATAAGAATTCGCTTCGTTTAACATATTACTTTCTTTTAAAAATAATGACGTGGACGGAAATGCAAAATTAGTCCTGCTAAGCTACTCGATTTCCTTTCCTTTTTATTTTTTCTTCCTTGTTCGCTTAACAAGAGTTTAGAATTCTTCTGCATTCATAACGGACACGAATGACCACGTTGTAATCTATTTTTAAATCTGCGTTCTTTTTTCTCACGCCCTTCACGATTCCTTTTATGCCCCTCTTTTGTCCAGATGAATGTCTTAGAATTTAAAGCATACCAAACCAAATTTCATTGTGAACGACTCTCATTACGTTTGCTGATATTTCGTCATGATCATGGGATTCTTTTTAACTATTCACGGCAGAGACTTTTCTATTTCATCAAGAATAACAATTCATTACGAGTTTACAGTCACGAGTTTGACCGAGCTCGGATAGCATCATTAGGAAATTCAATAAATTCGTTAAACTTTTCTTTCTATCTTTAAACTCTTTAAAATAAATTCTTTTTTGATTAAAAAAATTTGCGTGGGAATTTATAGTTAAGGCCGTGACCATGACTTTTTTTTAGTTAGGTGACCATTATAAGATGAAAGAAGGAACTAGTTTTTTTTAACTCTTGTATTCTAGTTTTATTGCTCTGTTTGTTGAATGATATTTATAAGAAAAAAAATATGGCAGTGAAACTCGTTTGCAAGCAGCTTTGAAATACACAGCTAACTATTTTAGTTGAGTGTGAAGGATAAGGCAATGAAAATTTTACTTATTTTTATATTTATAAAGATATTTTGCTTTAAACATAAATGCATAGTTTAAAAAATTAATGATGAATTTGGTATGAAATAAAAATAATTTTGCATAGATGAGCATTCTGCAGTTTACTATATCAAGAAGAAAAGTGTTAGAAAAAGTCATGAATTCCAAACTCAGTTTAGAGTTCTACGTAATATTTTTTTAAGGTTATTTACTATTCTATTTTTGAAGACTGTATTTTGAAAATTTAATATCCATGAATACTCATAACGGATATCGAAATTATATTAGCTAAGTATTGTACATATGTGTATTTCTCTCAATTTTGAGTTCTGGTTTTTTTCTAAACTGTTTAAACATTTTCATTTATGAAATTTGAGAAAATCGGATATATTCAAAATGCTAGGATAGCTTGCATAAAACAGATTTAATTCTGAATATTTGCTAATGATAAAATGAGTTTTGAACTAATACGTCAACTTATTACTGTATTGTATAAAATAGACCCTTATCTCCAATTTTAATTATACCAGTATTTCCAATCAAATCTTCAAATCATGTCTTTTTTTTAGATATAATACGTTAATATATTTTGTAAGAGTAGGTTGCTTTGTGTATATTTATGAATTAAATCATATAATGAAATATATGTTTGAAATAATTAGTGTATTATCTAAGCGAAAATCTAGACTAACTGCTGCAGGTTTAGCCTTATCGGTATAGTTTTGATATTACACAAAATCTTGTGTTCTGTGTGATAAAGGGCTACGCTGTCGCATTGGAAATCACAACATAAACTTGCAGCTAGATCAAGATAATACATTTAAGAATCTAAAATTTCGTCATTTTTATATTTTGTAATATAAAATATATTTTGTAAGAGTATATATATATATATTTTGTAAGAGTATATATATATATATTGTAAGATATATTTTGTAAGAGTATATTGCTTAATGTATATTTTGATTTGTATATAAAATAATTCATGTGTTATCTGATAGAAATTTAGACATTATTGTTGGATGTTCAGCCGTATCTTCTAGTCTTATCGGTACAGATTTGATATTACAAATTTTTTGTATCATGTGATAAGCACCACTCTGGTGTCACAGTGGAAATGACAACACAAGCACATCACATTTAGAAAGTCTTGAAGATGGATTATGATGATACAATTCAGAACTGTCTTTTTCTTCTATTGAAACATTTCCGTCCATGATTTAAGTATGCGATTCATATAATCCAATTTAATGATCCCTTCTTTGTTATTTCTGAATTGTAATAGTTATCTAATTAGATAATAAGTATGAATTATAAGCGAATCATGAGGTTGTCAATATGTTAGGGTAAAATAAATATTGCGTTTTATAATGTGTATGTATAGAAGCAATCCCTTTACTGTATTGATAAATTTTAACTTTTGATAAACCATCGCTTTTTGCATACGAAAATACGCTTATTAAACGATTTTCTTTAAAGTTTTTATCTGAAGAATTCCAACGCCAACATGAATTGATTAAGAAGCAGGAAATACGTTAGATTTAAGGTTTCAGGAATATAAAAAAAATTAATCTAAAACTGGAGACCATGACCTTCTAACCGAGTTCAAGCACCTCGTAATCGTTACGAATTTATATCTTAACGTCGATGCGGAAGTGTGTATTAAAATCAAACAAGCCCCTGACCTGAAGGTGAACCACTATATTCTCTTCTTCCCCATGGAGTGGCCCCTTCAGAAACCAAAAACTCGCCCCTCAAAAAGTATCCTAATATATGCCAGAGCACAATAAACTGACACAAAGAGCCCATGAACCTACTTTTTTTCTGTTTAACGTTCTAAGTCAACAAAACAGGGCGCGACAGATATGTTCCTTTTTGTGTGAAGACTAATATCTCGGATGTCAAGGAATAAATATGGTGATTCTGAATGATTTTATGAGCTGTCTTTGGATGCATCGGGTCCTTTTAATTGAAAGTCGGTCGAGCGGGGAACCTTATACAACAACAGAAGTATTGGCACGCATGTAAAAAAAATGTCTTTTGAAAAAAGGGTAAACTTAACCTATACCTTGTGACACGCACGAAAGGAATAATGCATATTTATCGATTCATGTTTTATTTTGCACAGCATTCTTGCGTGTCATGATGAGCCGACACTTTTAGTTTTATGCCATAAATGTCATTAAGTAATTCCGTGTGTGAAAAAAGCTCACGATTCGTTCAAAAAATGATGCTGCCCTACTTAAATCAAACAAGTAGTGGAGGAAAACAATAGAAAATATTCGAAATAAATTTGTAAATCGTGATAGGGTTTTAAATTCCAACTTGAAAGCATGTAAAAAGTTTTTGAAGTATTCTTAACATTCCGTTAGTCGTGCCTTATTTGACAGATACAAGATTACTTCTTTTTTCAATAACTAGGTGATGAGATTAAATTCTTTCTTGCTATCTCCTTAGTTTGTTTTGGAAAAAAGTTGTTTTTGTCTACTTTAAGTTGTGTTTATATATCTATATTATTCTAATAGTAAGCTACTGTTCGTTTCAGTATCCTGAGATAACCACTTTTCGACAATTCTATTTCACTAAGGGGAGATGTACGGAAGGATGTACGTTTTCTCGGAATTTTATTGTTAAATATAAACATCTCCTTCTTTCATCATTCCTTTCGGTCCTATTTTGTCGAATTAAATTCAACCTAACTCATGCCCAAAAGGGCGGTGGAGTTTAGCATCCGTAGGCAAATAATATATTATTTATTAATGTTAACAATATATATATACTGGCGTCTCTAATACATTTCGACCATATTTGTTTGAGAGAAAAATACGCGACTGAATATTGAAAATAATTAAGTGTTCAAGTATTCTATTATATCATATGATATTTGACATCTAGAAGAAAACCTAGAAATAAACTTACCAAAAATTTTGAGGAAACAAAATCATGTGACCTTTTCAGAAGGAATATATATAGTTTTAAAGTAAACAAATATTCACTTAATATTCAAGATTAATTCCGGCGATAAATTATTCAATTAATTATTGCTAATTCCTAAATGACTGCGCTAATTTGAAAATATAAATCAGATTCAAGGCAGATAAATTTTAGTTTACTAAAATATATGATGAATAAATAATAAAAAATGCGGAAAAGAAATTTAGGATTTTAGCTAGCGACAAAAAGGAGCTCACGTTGACATCCGATTATGTTTTTGTTGAAGCGAAGCTCGGTAAGAGACATCCGCGTTGTTGACCGGATAGTCGAGTCTGTATTCTGAATTTTAATAAGAACTGTCCTTATAGAAAGTAAATATAATTTGAAAGAGCATTTGAAGAATTCACAATGACTGCATTTCCTACCGTGCAAAAAAATACATATTAACGGTTTTATGCTACATATAACGGTTTAACGGTCTAATCAATCAATCAATAAATAAATAAATCATGAATGAAATCTATGAGTTAATCATTTTTTTACGTATAAGGGCTAAAAATTCATTAAAACGTGTAAAATTGAAGTTTTTATATTGTGATTTTAATCTATTTTTAATACAGAATATTTAAAGAAAAAAAAATCTTACTTCCTGCCCAACATAATATGCTGCATAATCAAACCAAATAAAATCTGGCCGACTCGATAAAGCAAAAAAATTTGTCTTTATTCTTTTGATGTTATGGCAGTGAGTTTTTCCCTCTTAAAGAAATATATACTCTATTTTAAAAATATTAAAAAGAAAAAAAGCGAAGAATCTTAAATTTGAAATTGCTTAGTCAATGCATTTTAATTTCTCACTCGCATGTGAAAAGTTATAAAAATCAAGACAATTATAAGTAGCTTATAAATTATTTTAAATAGGTTCAATGATTCAACTCGGAATCTAATTACTTTAAGTGAAACTTAACAACAGATAGTATCAACATAAAAAAAAGTTTGAAATAGCACTCGATGACTGAAGACAACAAATATCCTTCCCTAGAAATTAATTTGTCTAATATGTAAAACGGGGCTGAAATTTCAACCATTCAGAAAATTACAAATCGGTTTTTTTCTAAGACGCTATCACCTAAAAAGAGTTAATGAAATGAATTGCCTAATAGATAGTTTCAAATAACTTTTTTTCTTATTTTCCGTTATTCAGCAAATTATAGTAATGATTTTATGATAATCTTTTGCTTATAAATACAAACGATTTTGAAATGTTATTTGTGAAGAAATTCCAGTCTTAATTATGTGCCTTACATGATCTGTTTGTATTTTTTTCGTTAATCGCCAGTAAGATTAATGACTCCATGCTTGAGTTAACTTTCCAAAATATGTGTGAACGTTGGAAGGGTTTAGTGCTGTTTCAAAGAATATTATTCTTCGGTTACGTTAAGATTTTCTTAATTTTTCAAATATGGTGTTTAATTACATAAATTTCAAATTTCTCATCACTTTAATGTGTATTTTCACCAAAAGAAACTGTAGAAATTATAAATATTTAGAATTTTAATCTCTGAAAATGTTTGAAAGTTTTATTTTGGTATTGAGTACGAAAATTCAAGATTTCTCTTCTCTTATATAAAAATGTAATAAATAGAAAAATTGACCTCCATAGCCTTAATTAATATTGACGTATCTTAATAAATATTTCAGATATTCCCAAACTCACAAAACACAGTTTAACTGCGGTCATGCGTCTTTATAGAAGAGAAATAATTCAAAAGCAATTTGATAGTGAATTAAGACGCGAAGCTCTTATTATTGGTTGATATAAAATTTAGACTAAACTCTTTTAGAGAGAAGTATTTTTATTAAGGATTCATGCATTTGAGTAATTCTAAATTTGTTAGTTAAATATTTGGAATTTGTTAGTTTACGAGGGAAACAGTACTATAAAGTCCTTGCTTACAATTTTTTGACCTTGACAGTCGCAGCTCACATTAAAAAAATATGCACTTTTGACTAATTTTCTAAACTTTGTTATTTATGTAAAGGCAAAATGCTCATTAATATTTTATTTTTAATTGTTATTGTTAATTATATAGATGCGTTAGCACACTCTTCAATTAAAATAAGCAATTTTATCACATTTTCAAATAATCAAAGCAATATTGTAAGGAAAAATTTTCTTATAGGAGAAATTGAAAATATTTATCTTAGTTGAGTTGGACATTTCTGTTACAAATCAGTGTCTTGCCATTGCATTTTTTATGTCGAAATGAGGATTTAAATTAAAATCTTAAATTTGAAATTCCTGACCTTCGAAGTTTTTCAAACGTTAAACTTTCTTGAAAACGCTTCATAAGTAATAAGGAAGGTGTTAAAATATTAAATAAAACGACTACTTGAACTTTAAGCTTTTGAATTAGGACCATTCAAAACTCATTGGGTCTTAACTGAATTGAAATAAATTTTTAATCACATCAAGCCAAAATAGATTTCTAATGATCAATCAAGAAACCTTTTTCCATCTATTTGATTTAATATAAAGATTTGTGAATGATTTTTACAGAAACTAAAAAGATTCTTGCCATGAAAAAAAGTTTTTTTTCTTTAAATTGTATTTAGTCCACACATCCTGTTTTGAATCCTGTATACCTTTTTAAACATAAATTATATTTGAAAGTCATTCAGTAAATTTAAAATAGTTTTAAATCATAAATTTTTAATGACGAATTCCTTTTAGAATTTAAGGAGATGTTTTTTAAAAAAACCTATTTCACTCATTATATAAAACGCTCAATTATTTTCCGAGTGAAATAAATCGTCTGTAAAAGAGATAGAATGTTAGAATTTTAACCAAACTCCGTTAAAAAAACCTGTTTCAAAGCTTAAGTTATTAAAAAATATATTGCTGTATTCATTGTTATGAATTTTATTTCATTTTGTATATATATATATATATAATTTACTTGGTATAAATTTGTTTTATTTCTCTTTTTGCTTTTATTCAAAAGTAAACTAACTAAACATTTAACTAAATATTTCTCTATTGATTTATAATGCCCCAAGCTGCTAAATTTAATAAATCTTTTTATCAAATTATTAATATTCTTATCCGGTTTCAAAGTTTTCGAAATAATGCTATATATATATAATATATATATAATAATTTCAACCTATTTGTCGATTTATTCTACTGTTATAGCTTTTTTGGATTTTTTTAACGGTAATCACAGGGTCTCCGATCTCGACTTCAGCATTAAACGGTAGCATAGTTGATAGCGAAATCCATGAAAATGCCAATGTATATATAAAAATGATTCCCATTAAACCTGCTATCTAAAGAGAATAGCGTTGGTATTATGGGAAAATTTTGGGCGTGGGAAGTTAATTTAGATGTTGTTGAAAAGCAAGTTGATCAAGATACAGTATTGCAAGACTCGTAATAAAACAATCTTCACTTATCTTCAAAATGGAATGACAATTAAGGAAATAGAATCATGAGTCCAAGGAGGCGTAATTATCTTCAATTCTATAAGAAAAAAAATAAAATATGTAATTTTTTTTCTGTTCATGAGGGGTTTATTGATTGTATTTTCATAGCGCAGAAGTGAATGCTGATCTTCCTGCACCAATCAACAGGTGTTTTTGTCACGGTATTTATAATAATAAAAAAGCAACTGAGGTAGGAGAATAACAGAAATATTGCATAAAATAGGATTCCCAAAGCCAATTTCATGCATAAAAGAAATTTTACAACTGTGATATATCTGAATAAATATGAAAAATTAAGATGAGCATTGTCAAAATATTTCATTCATACATTGTTGTTAAAATTGTTGCATTCATTCAAAATATGTCTAAAAGATAAAACTTTGTTACATAATATGCACATTGGTGGTAGCTCGCCTTTTAATAAGCCATTAGATGTAAAACACTAATGAACAATTCTACATTTCTTCAAGTTAATAATCATTTCATGATTTAAATATATTTGCTGATAGGCTTTAATATCGTTGTATTATGTAATTTATTATGGACTTATCATTCTACACAATCCGCAATTTTTCTTTATTACATTTTATATTGCGATACACATCATTTTTAATAACAGTAGCAATTTTTAAGCAATGAATGAACCAATTTTTAATGACGGTAGCAATTTTTAAGCAATGAATGAACCAATTTTTAATGACGGTAGCAATTTTTAAGCAATGAAGGAAGCAATTTTTAATGACGGTAGCAATTTTTAAGCAATGAATGAAGCAATTTTTAAGCAATGAATGAAGCAATTTTTAATGACGGTAGCAATTTTTAAGCAATGAATGAAGCAATTTTTAATAACAGTAGCAATTTTTAAGCAATGAATGAACCAATTTTTAATGACGGTAGCAAGTTTTAAGCAATGAATGAAGCAACTTTTAATGACGGTAGCAATTTTTAAGCAATGAATGAAGCAATTTTTAAGCAATGAATGAAGCAATTTTTAATGACGGTAGCAATTTTTAAGCAATGAATGACGCAATTTTTAATGACAATAGCATCTGCAGCTGCCTGTTCATTTCCTTTTAAATATTTTACCTAGTAGATATTTGACACTTCACTGGCTCTTTCTTGGCCAAAAAAATATTGGTCATAGATTACATTTCTCAATAGAAATCAATTTAGAAGGAAGTAAAATAAGAAATTTTTAGTATATTTTTAGTTAGTTCTGATGTTTAATTTGAATCGAATTGTATATTTATTGCTGATTTAGCAAATTGTAATTATGAAATGATTAAGGAATTATGATGGATATCAGAAGTTTTGCTTTATTTTTCGATTTAAACTGGCTTGTTGGTTTTATCCATGTTGGCATTTTATTTCTTTCATCTCTGCATCAATTAATGAAAAAATGAGTTTCTGAAATGAGTTGATGAAAATATTTTTGAACAAAAATACTTGTTAGAGAATCAAGTATTTTATTTGAGTTAACATAACCCAGATGTGATTTTCATATTAACTGTATTTTCGTATTTTTAGCTATAATTTGAAATTACTAAAAGAGCATAGCTGAAATTTTATAAATTGCCTTTAATTCGTAGTTGAACATAAAGCTTGCAACTTTGTCCTTATCAGAATCCTTTACTGTATTTATTCGTAGTAGAAATTGAATTTCCGAAAGTTCGCATGCATGTTCATTGGTGGAAAAAATGTAGTAATAAGAAAACCTTAATGTTTGTTAATAATGCAATCAATAGAACAAAAGTTTTCATAATTTATGAGTATTGGGTTTCGCTCATTCTTTGAACATTCTACCATTCACACATTCTTTAAAAAAATATCTGGTAAACGTTAAGACTTGAGAAAACGAGTTTCAGCTGTGTTAGGAGCATTTTGTTCTACTGTAACAAGCAATTTCTCTACGAAATATATTGGAATTCCTGCTCGTTTAAAATTGTTTAAATTTAAATGCAAGACTAGCATAATTGACTTGTTTTACTAACATATTTTCAAATTTTTTAAATATAAATCAATCAATAACACATAAAAATAAATTCATATTTTCTTTTGCCATAAATGTTATATGTGAATTTTTAGTAACATGACAAATATTTTAGCCATAATTTCGTATTACTAATTTTACAATTTCTACTCTATAAGCAATTCTTAATGCAGTACAGTGTAATTTCTTCAGTGAGCAAGAAAAATATTCCATTTGTATATCTTCGTATACCATTCTTTATATGTAATAGTTTTGATACTGAATATAATATATTAATTTTGAAATTTCAATAATTTCTAGAATTTGTTTTCGCCTTAGATTAATTGCCTATTATAAATGACTGAAGGTCAAATGCGGATTTTAAATAATATACTTTGCGATAATCAATTTTTTAGCGTCAGAAAAACTGTTTCAGAACTAAAATTCTAAAAATAAAATTAACAATACTCTACTACACAACAATTTTATTCAATACTTTTTTATGAAAGAAATCCGCATAAAAAATGCGTTTTAAAATTGTTTTTAAGTGAAAATTGAGATTTCCAAAATTTAACTGGACGAGCACAATCTGTCAATTTGAATTGGCACAAACATTTGAGCGTTTTATGGGAAGCAATAATTTTTCTTTGAGAAATCAACAGAAAGGTTTATTTGAAATCATTAGCATAAGCCAGAGCAAATGATCTTTTTTTCCTAGCTTGGTATTAAAAATAGTTTTTTTCAAGGAAATGTCACAAATGAGAAACAACCTTTCAACACATCCAACTTGTTTTAGAGCTACGACCGACAGCAAAATATTGATAATTAAATTCAAAATTTAAGCTTTCATATTTCTTAAATAAGAATTTTTCTGATCCTACAATAAAGTAGTTTTATTTAATTTGATGCCTGTTAAGATAGGAGTTTGTAATTGATTTTATTATTCGCTTCCAAATATGCTATTTCTGAAATTTTTAGACTTATAAATTCTTAATGTTACACATTAGTTTAATATTTTCGGAATCTAAATATCAATTAATTCGATTCATTTATTTAAACTATGGTTTTATATGAAAAACTTTTTTGGAAGTAAATATCAGAATTTTTTTTCTCTTCTGCATTTAGAACTGTTCAATTTAAAAAAATTTCAATATTCAAAACTATTTATAATTTTATTAACACTAAACATACCGACATTTCATATATATATTCTACCACAAGGGGACAAATGACCCTTGTTTAAAACTTATATTTTTTAAGATGTATAATAAAAAAAATACATTTTCTAGTTGAATTTAGCGGTGTAAATAAAACATTTTTCTAAATAGCAATTTTAGCTTTATTAAATTGGAAGAAACATAAAAATCTTCAAATTGGAAATAATAAAGCTTATTCACTTTCAATGCAATTTTTGAAAATTATGTAATTTTTCGAATATAATTTTAGCGCTTTACACAGATATTTGCTATTTTTTTCTTGTAATACTTATTATAATCTTTTTACACATGCCTGAATTCAGTCTTGAAATAGCAAAAGTTTACAGGATGTCGTTTTATTGAAAATGTTGATATTCTTCGGCAAGTTTTTCGGTCAATTTAAACAAAAATTGTCTTGTAATATTTACTTCAGCTGTTCTTTTTGTACAATACCTATGAATTTATTGCATCCATAACAAGATATTAAAAAATACCTGCAAAGGCATCATCGCGATCGAGATTTTACGGAATATTTTCGTACCATCTGATCCGTCATATTTACACCGAATTTCGTGCTTATGATGTGGAATCTGATAGTTTCAGGTATGCGTTTATCAATTTTTTTCGATGTTTATAGTGTTATGCTTCGATCTTAATACAAGCAGCTCTTTTATTTGGCTAACTTTTGTAAACAGTAAACGTACAATGGACCGTTTTATATAATTTAGATGAAAAACGTTGCTTATTATCTTTCCCTACTTTTCGAATTTTGGCAATTCTTTTATTCGTGTGGATAGTTCCGACATTAGTGGGTTTTTTGTCAGTTATTTTATAGATAGTGATGAGCTCGTAAAATAATTGTGGCAATGATTCTTCTACAACACTTCTTCCGTTTCTGTTTGCTTGGAATGCATAAATATTCTTCAAATCTGTATAAACAGCAAAACTGTGTAATTCAATAGCACATAAGCATTCCTACAAATATGCAATACGTACAAATACTTTCACGGGTCAATTGATCCTTGCTGTAGATAGCCAAATTACATACATTTTTCTGAAAAATAATAACTAGAGGAGTGAATAACAAAGAATATACTTGATATTTTTTTTAATAAAAAGAATAAATTCAGATGGCAGTGATATTATTTTCACGAACTTTTGTTAAAAGTTCAGAAAGTATCGTTTGAACCATCATAGTAGGTTTAAAGTATAACAATTACGAAAAATTTTCTTATCACCTTAAGAAGTGGTTTTAAAAACTGATTTTTTAAAATTAGCATTGTGGTTAGAAAAAAATGTTTTGAATATTAACAACAGTATGTAAAATTAATATTAATATTTTACTCTAAAAAAACGAATTTTGTTTAACCTTTTGCGATCGGCAAAATTATTCGATGCATAATGCACTTAATATAAGGGTTTGTTTATTGCTAAAAAATTATATACATATATATAGTTGTGTTAAGTTGAATTTTCCCGAAAAATTGATATAAGTTTTTTTTACCATTCTGTAGGTATTTTTAACAATCAAAATGAAAATATAAAGCGTCAAAATGATGCCCCGTCTTAAATGGTGACTGAGAGGCACCATTCGAGTGGAAAAGGTTAATGTATTAAAACTAATGTATATATCATTAAAAATAGGTTTAGAATTCGATAAAGGAGAATACCATAATTTTATAATTCCTTAAATCCAATAGTAATAAGAATAAAATCGCCCAGATTCTGGAGATAAACATTTTTTCTTAACCATTCAAAATCCATCTACCGTTTCATTAAAGATTTATACAATTCTTAATTTATGGAGGACGAGGTTAACCGTTCCATGAATGATTTCTAGCGTGTTGGAATGTGTTTACTGTCATTTTCTAATCCCAAACGGGATTTGTCGCTTCAAGGAATTAATTTCTCAGCTTGTAAAATTCGGTTTCATTTAAAAGGCTTCAATAGGATTCGCTTCATGATCCTGTGCAACCGGATTCACATCGAAGACATTTCTATACCGAATACCATTTTCCTTTCATGGGAATCTTTCATGCTTCAAAAAATCAAAAGTTCTCGGCTTTTCGCTTCTCTTTTCACTTTACTAATCGTTCCGTGTCTTCCCAAGGAGGTTGCAGGGGAACACACCCATCACACGAAAAAACTTCCATTTTTGCATGCTACCCGTTTTGGGAAACGAGTCTTCTTCGTAATGGAGAGAAATCCGTTTCGCACACAAAAACGGCACGACTCCCACATTTGCGTGTGAATGGGCTTTTTTCAAAAAGTGCGAAATTGAATTCTCACGGTATCACTTGCAGAAGTCTTTCAGCTAGAACGAAAGAAAAGCCTCCACTGTTCGTGAATACCAAAACGCGAGAAATAACGTGCACGATTAGTTCAAATAACGCTCGATTTTCCCAGCTAACTATTTTTAAGCATCTTTAACAAGATAATTGTAAACTTTTTTGCAATTATAATATATTTGTCAGTATGCACGATAGAATGAATTAGTAAATAAGGCCAGAAAGGAACTTTTTTTTCTTGGTAATTTAATAAAAAAATGTGTTTTTTTCGCATGGCAAGTGCATAAAGAGAAAATAATTTTAGTTGTCAAATTTGATTTCCAGATTCTAATGAATTTTCATCTTTTAAACCTCTCCGAATTTTAAAAAAAATCCTCTTGGCAAGTGGGCAGGCAAAGGTGGATAGATTCCTTTACATCTTAGTTACTATTTGCCAGCATAAATTGATGGAAAGAGTCAATACTATCTCTTGAAAATTACTTCTCAGCCCCTAACTTCTAAGATATTGCAGTTATCGAAAACTTTTGCATTTGAAGTTTTGTTTTAATGAGGCAAAAATGTGGCTAATTGGATTTATTTTCCTATCTTCAATATTAAGAAAGTTATAATGAAATGAAAATTTCAAACCCTCGCCATTTCCACCCACTTTAAGCTAGATGGACCATTTACGAACTCCTCCAAGATTTTTACATTTATAGCATATTCCAAGCCAGTTAAAATCCAAACAAAATTACTCTAGTTATCCTAGTCACAAGTTAACGTGGGAAAGAATTATATGTATAAACTTTTGAACGGATTGTTTTGGGGTTTTAGGGATCATAATTTGTGAAGAGTTGAAGAAATTTTCCCGAATTCTTGTTATGAGAACCAATTCAATAAAAAGTCTTCTTATAGGTATCTACCTAAAAAAAAAATTCCGTGAATGTAATAACTCAAATGGACGACGATACAGATGAAATTTATTATTTGACTTTTATCAAAACTGGGCAGATCAAAAGCTGTCAGGCCCATTCATCCATATGCGCGTATGAACATTACGAATTAATTCATTACGAATTAAGTGAAATTGGCATATTGGTTTATTGTGAAAATTGTTATGAATTCTCTAAGCTAAATATATAACGTGAATAAACGTTGAATAAATAATAACGTGAATAAACGTTGAATAAATAATGACGTGAATAAACGTTGAATAAATAATAACGTGAATAAACGCTGAATAAAACGAGAGAATTGAAAGATTTAATCAGCGAAGCAATCTTGATATGAATTAGACCACCTGTTAAATTCCTTTCACTGACATGTCGGTGTTTATTACAATTGGATATGTTTAATGCGTAAATCTGTACAAACAGTAAACATGTTTGATAGAGATGGATGGATGGTCGCTTCTAAAGGTCAGGCCGTTTGACCTATAACTTATTTTGATACATATAACTTAGATAGAATAAATGTTGAACTCGGAGCGATTTCTGGAAATTTTAATTAGAATTTTAATTTATTAAAAATTAACCTCGATTTTGTCGTTTTTCTGAAATTACTTCCGATATTAATTTAATAGTCATAAATATTTTGCTGAATTTATGCAATTTTTTAAACTTTTGCTTGATTTTCAACAGTAGATTACACTTTTGTTCTAAAAATTGAGCTTTTTTCCTAGTTGAATCATATATTTAAAAGCATGATTTTCTTTGATCATTGGAAGCCAAAGAAGACTTCTGCTTAATATTTGTGTAGTTTGACGATTAAGAAAGAATTTACAATACTGCGAAAATTAAAGTAGACGAATCTGAAATATACATTTTTAATAGTGCCATGATTTTATGGGATTAATATCCCTTAAAATGATTCATATACATAATACACAGAGCATATGTTATAGACAATTAAAATAACAAGACTTTAATGTCTAGCAAGTTGATAGAATCATGGACATGAAATTTAGATATAACTGTTTAACAGAAATTAAACATAAATATCCCCGGCGACTTAAATTGGTCCCAAAAGACAACAAATACTAATATTAATAAAATTTACTTCGGTGCAATTTTAATTATATTTTGTTAGTGTATATATAGCTAAAGTTGATTAAATCAAGGAAAAAAGTCTTGTATTTTTATAGGACATTATGGGAAAATCACGTTCGTCAATTTATTGTAAATTACAATATAGGCCGTAAGTATATTGATATGTATAATTTTCCTTCTTAAAGAAATGACATTTTCAGGAAACAAACAATTTTTGTATTTCGTAATTTTAGGTTGACATGAAAAAGCAGTTCAGAAAATTGTAGAGACATTGTTTCTTTACTTTATTGATAACTTGACAATTCGAAATTTGCCTCTCTTAAGACATAATTTTTGTTTCGGAAGATATTAATGATATTTGAGGTAAAAAGATTTTTATGTCGAAATAAAATATTTCCATCATAAAAATGCTGTTCTTCCGCATTTCTCAAATTCTTATGTCTTGACATGTCTTTAGCCGCTTCCATTCACCAATGACCTGGCTCAAAGTGGAGATTGTCAAACTGATTGATTTCTTCGGAACGCCGTAGACCTGACACGTTTTTCTTTTTAATTTGAAGAGCAAAAAATCTACTTACTACCATTACATTTTTTTAATGTCATAATCTAACATGTGCTTGTTAAATTACTTTTCTTTGATATTTTTTTCCAATGGAATGCTTTTCAGCATGATTTTTTTTCAGCTGTGCAGTAAACCAATCTTACATTTTTTTCTACGTTTTTATTTAACTTGCATTCTTTCGCGATTCCAGAAATGTAGTCCATTTTTCATCCTCTTTATGATATAATATCCTCAAATTCCGTACTTTCGAGTATTCCGATGACGAAACAATATTGTAATATTATAAATGCTTAAAATATGATGGATTGATTTCGATTTTGTAGGAGATTTTATGTGGTAATGCGTTTGAAAGAAAATTGATTACAAAAGTCCATAATGCTTATTAATCTTTAATACATTTTATAATTCCTAAATATTAAATAGAAAATGAAAATTGAAAAGAGGTGCTCATCAAAAAGTATTTTGGGCTCTTAAATTAGAAAACTTTGATAATTCCATTAAGAATTCTAGATATCAAAACAAAAATTTGTAAATATGCGAGCTGCTGAAAATGATATAAGGAAACTAAGTCAAAATGAATCATACAAATCATTCTTAAACATTCATTAAAAGTTGTA
This sequence comes from Argiope bruennichi, assembly GCF_947563725.1. NCBI lineage: Eukaryota > Metazoa > Arthropoda > Arachnida > Araneae > Araneidae > Argiope > Argiope bruennichi. The sequence goes on along the minus strand of NC_079151.1, from coordinate 22,541,646 downwards.
ATATAATATGAATGATTAAAATGCCAATTGAGTCAAAACAATTCAATCGTGTTAACTTCTTTTATAACTTGTTCTGATATCTAGATTTTTGATAAAACAATTTTTGAAAAAAAAAATATGCCTTATAATATATTCCTGTATAATCAACAATATCCAGTTACTTGTGGATTTACACATTTTTTTCTAATTTCTCTTATAAATCTCCTGTTTTAACTTTTTTCTTCTGTCACCATATAAAAAATGTTTCGCTTAACGTTTATCATTGAAAATTAGTTTACGAAGACGCTTGTGGGGTTGACCAGAAATGGATGAATTAAAATTCGGTCTCGTCCTGTTTCACAGAAATCAATTAATGATTTGAAGCTTTTCAGCAATGCATTTTGAATAATATTTATATACGTTTTAGGAAAAATAAGTATATTTTTTAAATCCAAATAATTCTGTAAATTCTTAAGCTTAAAAAAAAAGGAGGGTTTTTCAAACAAATTATACGAAAGTTGCAAAATATGCAGCAAATTATCATTAAACCCTGTTGCTGAATTCTGAAATAAATTTTATAAATAATCAAGAAAATTAATTGCAGTTAAAAACAAATTTTTAACTGCATGAACTTGAAATATAGAATATTGTCCTTTTATTATTTTAGAAATACATATAATGAGAAATTCATTTAGAAAATCCAGGTGTTATTTAGAAATTTTATTTTCAGAAAAACATGTTTTAATGAGCTGAAATTTAGTTTCCCTGCCAGAGAAGCTGAATGATGCAAGATTTTTCACAAACATTTTTAACCTTGAGACTTCGAATAATTATTTTGAACTTTTATGCTACTCGATATATTGTTTGCTTATAATTTTACATAACTTAAATTGTGGTAAATTAGACATCACAAATAAAAATTATATTAGCAAAAATATAATATTTATAGCATTAATTTATACATTTGTCAAATTACATAAAGCCTCTGGATATTTAAGTCGTTTATTATGAATTAGGACCATATTTTGCTGCATTGATGGTGTCTACTCTCCAAAGAAAGCTTATCCAATAGTTTTAAGAATATTATTGCAATATTCAAGCATTATTCTTTTTAAAATATTCCATTAACCCATTCTATTTATGCAGCTTATTATAGTTTATGTAGAATATTCAAAACCATTATCAGCTTTCTGTGATACGGAGTAAGCCTAGTTTTTTCACTTCGCTCATCCTTTCTAGAGAAATTCGAAAAAAATTGTAAATCTAGAAATATCTGAATACTTTTGATCATATAGTATATCTACTTAATTACAGAGTTTCACTCTTTTTCTACCATCATAAATAAATATTTTGGTATACATTGCAATTTAAATTACCTGTGAAACAAAAAAAAAATATCTGTGTATTTGAAATTCATTTTAACTTCAAAAATATTTCTAAATGTATTCCAACTTTTTTTCGTATTTTAACGGTATTTAATTTTTCTGTCTTTATTTTACATGTAAACTTGAAGATGTTTGATATGTTATTCTGCTAGATAACTCAAACTCAATGTTGATAGTATTTAAAGCAAAATTAATGGAGATTATTCGACACAACAAAGATATAACTGTATATTTTATTCAAAAAATTTACATTGTTTAATATTAAATCATGAAAACTAAACTTTCACAAACATAAAAGCTAAGTTTGAACATAGAAATTACTGTTATATAACCTTAATGTAAAAGATTTATAAAATCAGTAATAACTGACAGTAATCTATCATAGTCATGTATCAGTAGTCATATGTAGACAGTAATCTATCATACATTATAACCTGATACTTTTTAGTATAACTTAAATTTTGCCTTTTCTAACTTTAAATTTAATTTGAATTAAAAGAATTTTTGACAAAATAGTTAATTGTCAAATTACTGATTGTTAATTAACTTTAATTAGAAGCTCGATTAATAAAGTTATTGATAAATTTTCCTTGTATTCTTTATCCTGTTTAAGATTCCTTCAGTTGTAACTGAGCAATTCAAAAAATTATAATATTATAAGATATGTACAAATTCAAGCCGGAAACCCTTATTTTACGTTAAATTTACGAACAAAATTTAACAGCACAATATTTTCTAATTAATATATATCAGCAAGTACTCATTGCTTTTTCTTTAGATTCAAACTTTTCGGGTCAAATTTGTAATTCAAAAATAGTTAAACACTTAAAACCTTGCTTGTACTCTCTCTACAAAGGTAGAAAGAGTATTTTCTTCTTCTGAAACTTGAAGTAGGACGCATTCGTGTACACAGCGGTAAAAACAGTACTTTTCGACAGTCTGTGTAAAAAGAAATTTATCATTTTTCTGTACTTTCCTTAAATGTTGAAAGTTCTGAGATGAATATTGTTAGATTATCAATGGAGTAAAATATTGCGCGCAAAATTATATTTTAAGTTTCATTATTTATATTGAATAATGAAACTTATCTATTTATATTATTAAACTTTTGCTATTTATATTAAAAATTTAAGATACTGCAATTTCTACAGCGCTTATGCAGGAGCTGTCACTGCATAAAATACTTCAACAAAAGAGCGGTAAATTTTTTTTGAAATTTCTCTTTCGATGCATCAGTATTAAATTTTAAAAAAACATGAAACTAAAATTAATTTAAAAAAAAACTTCAATTTAAATTAAATTGGTTTAAACATTAATTTGCAAACTTTTAATGGGAAGAATTTTTTTTACAATATCAATTTCAATGAGAAGATAATTATAGATAAAAGTTAATATGTATTAGTAACACACAATTGTTTTCAGTAAGCATTTTTTTTTCTTAAATTTTTCCGATAATATTTACATTTATATTGCATGTCTATACTGAAAACATTATTTAAAAGGGAAAAAAATCAGGGCAAATTAATATTGCATTATAATGGAGTATTTCAAATAAATTTACTCATTCACACTTTTTTGACTTAATAATTGTTCGAATGCTTTCATAAATATTTAACAGATTTTATTCTTGGTATATTCGGGAATGTCTTTTGATGTGGAACACAAACAGGATGTTGCTATTTGTCGCATAACATGTTTGAACTTCAGCAATGTTGATTCGCTTAAATAATGATGTTTAGAAACATCTGCTTTTTTAAATATTGTTACTGAAAATTTTTTACTCATAAATTTTGCCCAAACTTTAATTTTTACATACAACTAACCACTTGTGGTGGCAAAAAATTCACTGATGCGCCTCACAATTCGATACCTGATAGAAATCGAGCAAAGTTTTATATCTTCTAAATGAATTAATTTTCAACTTTAGACTGTGCTCCTGTAAACTGTGTTCCAGCAAACAATCTTGGCCATGAACATTTTTATTTCTGTGACAACTGCCAGCTGACGTGTGTAGCACGCCATTGACGATTACGTGACAAAAAATATGTATCAATGTGCATGGAACGTCTTTCCATAGCAAGTTAAATAAAAATGTAACAGAATACAAATGTGACATAAACGGAATATTCTTCAATGGGATATCCAACAGTTACTCTGATCAGAAAACTTTAATCAATATACATTATCTGTAAAGTATTTTTAAACAGATTAAGAAGCATAAATTTATGAACAATTTCTTTAAGTTCATAATCTATTTTTTTCCTTATGAGTATCTACGAGATACTTCTAGTAGATACTTTTTCTTATACATATCAGATACTTTTAGTTTAGATTTGAAACCGTCTGTTGAGACAATCTTGCTTTATGCCGAATTTGACTTAAAATTCGGTTTCGTTGAAAGTTATAAAGCACTTTAACATATAATTTGCTCTAATTAAGAACAATTTAAATGCTTATGGTTATGCAGGAAATAAACTATTTTTTATCCTTCCTTTCGCAGTTGGAAATGAGTGTATAAGTGAATTTACTTGATCTTAGTAATAAACTGAAATTTATTTTTGAAAGATGTTAAGAAGCCAATTATTTCACAAGTTCAATATACCGATTTAAAAATATTTCTTTAAATATTTTTTTTCAAAATAAGACTTCAACTCCATTATTAAGTAAATTTTCTTTTATGATGGCAGTAAAATGAATTTCCTATTTGCAAAGAGAAATTTAAGAACTGGGAATTTCCGTGCATACATAAACTTGTTTATTTGAGATGAGTGAATAAGGTTGCTTTGTAAACGTTCCAGGTGTTTTAGAATATATACTCTAATATTTTAAAGAAGGTGACTATCAGTGAGTTTCATTGAAAATGAGCATTTCTGAAGAAATAGCTCCTACAGCTTAAACTCGCAGGATTAAGGAAATAAATGGAGCTGACATTTAAAAAATGCCTCATAATTATAAAATATACTTGGATTAATGTAGTGATATTTGTCTTGTTAATGATGTACTCATCTTATTGCAATTAAATAAAATTAAATGCTATCTCTTTGATTTTTTTTTTCGTTTATAATATATATTCTAAAACTAAAATAATAAGGCAATTGGTTCTAATTTAGCTTGCATTGAATAAATTTTTTTGATAACTGCATGATATATTCCACAGTTCTTTCCCTTCAAATAAGGAAAACAAACCTTCTAAATCAAGTTTCTGTTTTCATCTAAAGCTTAGAGTTATAATATTAATAGGTTAATTCATCTCTTATCAAAAATCAATTCATTATTCTTAATATTGGATGATTATTGTATAATTCTATTCAACTATTTGCTCAAATATTCTTCGATTATTATTCTTGATCAACTATTCTTATTATATTCTTGATCGACTCTTCTATTCTTTAATTATATTCTTGATCGACTCTTCTATTCTTTAATTATATTCTTGATCGACTCTTCTATTCTTTAATTATATTCTTGATCGACTCTTCTATTCTTTAATTATATTCTCGATCGACTCTTCTATTATTTAATTATATTCTCGATCGACTCTTCTATTATTTAATTATATTCTCGATCGACTCTTCTATTCTTTAATTATATTCTTGATCGACTCTTCTATTATTTATTCTTATTATATTCTTCTATCTATTATATTCTTCTATCTATTATTTTATTCTTATTATATTCTTGATAAACTCTCCTATTTTTCTTCAACTTTGGAGCTTCCCCTTACTCCATTTTTTGTACTTACGAGATGGCAATGAAATATCTCACTGCTCTGACATTCGCTACGCTCATACACTTGTTGTTACTCAATATATTTCCCGTGCACGTGTAAAACATTTTTGAATCTCGAGCGCGCAAGTTCGCTTTTGGCGACAATCTAGTCATCCCACGGTTATCGGATATTCTTCCTGTATGCAGAGGATAGGAAGCAGAGCATCGGTTACTTCCGCATGGGATCAACATTTTCATTTTTCGTAATCTTTTCGCAAATATAGAATCTGATTTTGTCCTCTTAACAGGATTTCACTGAAAAGAAATAATTCGATTCCATTTTTTTTTTAACATTTCTAGAAATTTAAAAGTACCAAGTGATTAAAGATATTTGATTTTTTTTAATAACTAATATTATAGAAAAGCCCAATTGCAATTTCAAAAGCACATAATTAAATGTTTAAATCTCCAATAATATGATAGAAATCCAAATCAAATTCTCGGTCTATGAAGTTAACTTTAAAATTTGCAATTCTTTTTATTTGTTTATTATTAGAATGAATATTTTATTTAAAAAATATTGTTATTTAAATTTAACTGATTTGTGAACAATATCGCTTTAGGGAAACGGCTCTTCTAAATTTTAATTTTTGAATTGGAAAGAAAACACGGATCATGTATATTGCATTCAGTCAACCCTTCATGCTTTACTTAGAACATTGAGGGAAAATAAAACAATTTTGTAATTTTTATGTATGAATTTTTATTAACTTTTTTTCCGTTTGGATTTCGTAATATTTACGATGACGTAGCCAACATAGTTCAACCATTCTAATTTTTCTTCCGAAATTTAAATATTCAATTTGTTCTAATTTTTCAGTTTTTTTTTGTTGAAGTTTCTAATTAAATGTGTATCATCTTAATGGTATTAATGTTTTTATCGATTAGAATGATCTTTAATCTGGTAGATAAAATATCGTTTTATGAAATTCGGGGGAGGGGGACGAATCCTAATCAAGAGATATATATTAATGAAATCGAACATAATTTCATCAAATATATCCATTTACATATTTTTCTCTTTAAACTATAAAGAGACTAGTATACAAAAAAACTCCCAAATGTCTTTCAAATTTTGGCTTTCATGAGTAGTTCTTTATTTCTAAAGCAAGCTATCTTTTGAATTATAGGAATTTTAATTATTTTTTTTATCATTTCAGAGTCGCCCGTGTTCTACGATGAGTTATCAAAGAAGATTGACATCATGCATTTTGACATACTACATGCTATTCATCCTTGTTGCTGTCGGAAGTATAGGTATGGTAAATTTGAATTGTAAATTAGTGTTTAAAAGTCGTGCTGCCATCTAGCGGCGGAACTCAAAATATCACTTATGGTTGCTTGGTGCTGACATCTATGCATTCACAAAAGAAACCTTTAGATAAGATTCAAGAGATATTAATAAAGGATTATTGAATCTTGGAAATATTAACAGAATTAAACATGTAAATTCTTTTTGTCGTTGGTAATGATTCGTCATTATCAGTAAAACTAATATTGATAGTAAATATTTCTTCAATAATTAAAAGCGTCACTTTTCATAACTCCCGATTAAATTATTAGATAATGAAGTTTATGAATTTTTTTAAACTTTATTATATGAATTTGATTTATGTTGTATTCGTATTTCTTTGACCACATTTTATGCATATAAGTAAAGATGGAAATTTTAATAGGAAATTATCAATATTAAAATAGTGGATATTTTGTGATTATGAATTGTGTGCAATTTTAATCTGATACTTACAAACAAAACAAGTTTGTTTCCTGAAAATTTTCTTACATGAAATTGCTTATTATTATTATTATTTAGATTAGTCATTATTTTACAAATCACGAATTTATTTCCGATAGAATTTAGGGTTCTGGTCTCAATTTTTACAAAAATTAATTGTATAGTTCTATTAATAATAATCAATGATAGCCAAAGTGAATGAGTTGTAAAATGTATAATTACAACTTATTTATTAGCCTTGTTAAATTCCGATGCAAGCAAAGTCACTTATGTTTAAAAGTTTGTTTTAAAACCTTGTCAATAATATTCTGCTGAATGGTGCAAGTAACCATTAAATAACGCGAGATGCTTAAAATTTGATTGGAAAAATAAAAATTATGGTAGCAAATGTAATTTTGTCACCTATTAAAACAAGGGCACTGCACTGGCTGTTGTTAAAATCAGCTATAAATTTCATACCTCGAATTTTATGTAGAAATAATCACATGTTATAGATGTCACAACGCATTGCAATAAAAAAAAAATTGTGTAAATATTAATATAAAAATGCAGCTTATTATATCATTACTAACAATTTCTAGTGTTTGTCTGAAAGATTTGTACATTAATGATGAATATGCATATCACCAGTTAGAAAAAAACTGCTTTAAAACTTTTATAGTCTCTTGGCATATTAATTTTTTTCAGAAAACTAAAATATCAATTAATTCCTAATTAATACATTTAATCGACAGCTGCTGCCATCAAAATACGACCAGAGTCCTGCACCAACGCCATGGGCGACAAAGGGACTTGCATGTTCGTATGGCAGTGCATCAAGCAGGACGGAGTACAGATCGGGCCCTGCGTTGACCGATTTCTGGTAGGTGCGTGCTGTGCTTTACCTAGAGAAGAAGACAACTTTGTGCCAGGGGCTTCAGGCTCGGTTTCGAAAAATGTGTCCTCGACATCACCGCCTCCCAAAGTCAAACCACCTGTTGTCCAATCTACAGTTGTGACCAAGCGGCCCGAACTCATGACGACGCGACCACTGACAGTTGGCACTAGTCTGTCACCGACGGAGAGCCCGAAGCCGAGCACAATAGGCAGGCCTTTCGCATCATCATCATTCATGGCTCAGGCCTCGACGTCGCAGCTGGTGGTGAAGACAACGAAGAAACCGCCAACAGATGACTTTTCGGGTAAATTAGCACTATTTTTATATTGCAATACGAGTAAGCGAAGTACCCTTCAATAGTGCTTCTGTCTGGTTGATAATCAAATACTATATGCAACACTATTGAAAGTGATTAAGTTGGCAAGCATAAAATTTTAAAGTGCGGCCTTGTATTTTCAAGATTTTTTAAAACACCCCCATCAGGCAAGATAATTTCTAGCTGTTGAAATGCTACCTTAGCAATTAAAAAAAGAATAGGAATTATAATTTTGGTAACAAAAAGCTAAATGTTTACCAAAATTAATCATTAAATATAAACTGTGGCAAATTATAATATTTAGCTATATTGATGAATGTCTCCAAAACGATTTTCTTTATCATAAAAGAATTGCTATGTCTCTAAATCATCTGTCTGAAAATTATTGTGCAAATTTTAAAAACAAGTAGTTATATTCAAAAGTAATTATATTTAAAACATAATTTTGTTTCAAAATAATAAATTAAGTAAAAGCGAATGTACGTGGTCTAAACTACTCTACAATGTAAAGTGTTTTCTTGTTCCTAATGAATGTTTTTATTAAAAAAAACATTCAATCTCATTATCAATCAAAAACGACACCTCTACTTGCGTATTTGTATCGGTATCGGGGATAAGGTTTCGGTACTAATTTAACCTTGAGGTAAATTGTTTCAATTTTATATTAAAAATTTATAAACCTACATTTAGTCTGAACTTCACGGAAGCTAGTTTTAGGAAAGCATTTTTAAAAAACTTTCCAGTTTTGAGACTATTTTTAATTTTATTTTATTTATGGGACATTTAATTATTTCTAATGACTTGACAATATAAACTTATTGTATAAACTGGGTGAATTTTCTTAGTTGAATAATTGTGAACTACTAATGAAATTACATAATTTTATATAATTGCTGTATTATATAAATTTTATTGTCTTTATTTTAAATGCATTACTAAACTTGAATTCCTTCTTATAATACGTTAGTTAAGATGAACACTAACATTTATTTGACACTAACTAAAACATATATTTGAGTTTCCGCTAATTTGGATATTTTATTATAAAAAGTAGGGATTTTGATCGTTAACTTTGAATTTTTGATTTCTAACATAAATTATTTTAATGTAGTTTTAGATCACCGAAGAAAAAAATTACCATTTTGAGAAAAAAAATCATGAAAGTGAGAATATAATTCAACCACTTTTGAAAAGAATTCCATTTTATAACAAACCTATTGTAATTTCAAAATAAAACTTCATTAAGGAAGCATTTTTAAAATTCTTAATTGGACAATAAATAACTGAATTGAAATAAATGTATTGAGTTTTCTCAAGTGAGGCAGGAGTTGAAATAATAGCAGTCCGGGGGTCCTATGCTTGGTTAAAAGTTCATGAATTTTATAAGACAAATTTTCATATATCCAAATATTCATATATCCAAGAAAATGGAGTCAGTTCTGACCTAAATGTGAACTGTGTCACTCTTTTAATTGCAGATTAAATCATTCAAATTCGAGAACATTTTAAACTTATTTTAATATCCTTGCTGTATCAGATTAAGAGGGTCTTTTCTATTTTTTTAGAATGCGGTATTCCGGCACCTTTCCCAAAGAGTAAAGTTGTTGGTGGTACACATTCTTCGTTTGGAGAATGGCCTTGGCAAGTATGTACCTGCATTTTGTTTTAATCTATTGAAACAGTGATTTTTTAATTTTTCTGTTCAATAAAAAACGAAATGTTATTTTCAAATAAAGATAAATACGAAAATGGCTAAGCAGCGTAGTATTTTTTTCTTTTTTTTATCATTAAAATAGTAACATAATTTAGCGATTTGTATTTTCAAGAGAAAGGCATAGGACATCTCAATACTTTGTGTTTAAAAATAGATTAACTTCAAAACCTGCAAATCTATTGAACCACGGCAATTTAATTCAAATAGTTTGAAAAAATAGATTTGATAATGTAATTTTCCGATAATGTAAAAAAAAATTTAAAACATAAACTTCCATATTTTGGAACCCAAACAGAAACTCAGTTTTTTTCCTTGATATTAAATCTGTATTTACCCATTATCCTCCATATTCATCAACTATCAAATGTCTAAAACAATTTATAGTTATTTAATTGGGGAATTTTCATAAAATTAAAAATAAAATTATGTTCCACATATAAAATGATTAATAATAATAGTAAAATAAGTATATTACTCTAAGTGTAGTAATATGCCAATATCTTATTTCTAGTTGAATAGTTGCATAGCTATTTTTTATATTTTTTTTGCTGCACAGTATTCAGTTTTAAATATTTAATTTACTTGATAAAAGTGATATTAACTTATGATTAGGGTTTTGGGGAAGATGATTGGAAAATTTAATTATTTCATAAGACCAAATACAGAGAAATGAATGAACTTTGATTAATGTTTAATAAACCTGTTGATGCAAACAAATTCTGTTGGTTTTTAGGTATCTGTGCGAAGATCTTCATTTTTTGGCTTTGCCAGTACTCACAGATGTGGTGGTGCTATTCTTAATGCCAACTGGATCGCAACAGCGGCCCACTGTGTAGACGAGTAAGATTTTATATTTTAAACTTCACAAATGTTTAATTCTTATTCCAGCCTTATTCAAAAACTATTATTAAATTATTAAATATTTTAAGTGTTTTTTAATGTTTATATATTGAACTCGCACACTTTTAATTACAAAATAATGCTCAAAATGCTGTTTTATTTGTTTTTGAAGTAGGATATTGCAACTGCATTATATATTTGGAAGGGAAAATTAATTTTTAATGCTTCTCCATAGTAATCCTTGACTATTGTACACATAATTTGTTTTTAATAACTTATTCTTTCTTCAGAACATATGATATGTGAGACGATCCGGATGATTACAGTTTACTGATTTACCAATTCAAAAATTTGTCCCTATAAATTACAATAAATATCCCCCTATAAATTATAATAAATATAAATTACAACCATCGGATGTCCTAGTATGTATTCACACACATCATAATGCCAATGCTCACCGTAATGTTAAAGACAAATTTATAGTAATTCACAGAATACATAGAAAATGTCTGGCCCTAACAGAAACTCATTTTTAATGCATCAAAATATGGTGGTATTTTTTTTCGAAACGAATATGTTTGACAATTTAGTGAAACAGAAAGCACAGAAAAATTAAATTTTGCTACTCAGAATGCTGTATAATTATTTTATTCAGTGTTACTTATTTATAAAATCTAAGATGCTGATTGTGGCGTAGATTACCTACGATTTAGACCTACTATCTATTTAAACACATTTTTTATCCTACAGATGTAAAAAAGAGGAATCTAATTAGTCTAAATATCAGACTTGATTCACCTTAGTGAATGTGTTAACAAGAAATTGCGTTAGTAACGATATTTCGTTTATTAATGAAAACTATTTTAGCAGTCGAAATGGCTTGCACGGTGGATGTAGATGTTGAAATGGGATTGTATATCGTTTCTGACAGTCTTCTAATATTCTTATATTTGTTAACATTTAGATTACTGAACAAAAGAAATCATAAAATCTCAAATACCATATAGAAAAGTTTGCTTCATAGAATAAAGGGGAAAGTGCTTTCTCATCTTCTGAAGTCATTCTAAAATAAGTTACACATTTTTGGCATGCTCATGAGGTGAACTATCTTTATCGTTTTCCATTAGAGATAATTATATCCATCTTTGATTTGCTAAGAAGCGAAAGTTAGAATAAGCCAGCAGACAGAGATATCACAGATTAGTTAGGGGAGGCAATGAAACTTTGACACTTTAATGGTTGCTGTACACCTATGAACAAAAAGGAGGGGGCTTATTGCAACAACATTTGAGTTTTGTTCAAGATTAAATCTAATGAATCCGGTACCACAATTTTTTTAATGGTTGGTAATATTTCAATTCTTCTACCTATTTTTATTGGTAATATTTCTAATCTTTCTCTGAGGGAGTAACATAAATGCGTTTTTTCTTTCGACAGTCTTCTGAAGTCGCAGATCCGCATCCGTGTGGGCGAGTACGACTTTTCCACAGTGCAGGAACCAGCACCCTTCCAGGAGCGTGGGGTGGAGAAAAAAGTGGTGCATCCCCGTTACAACTTCTTCACGTATGAGCACGACCTGGCCCTCGTCAAGCTCGACGCGCCCCTCGTCTTGCAGGCCCATGTCAGGCCCATCTGTCTTCCCACAAAAGATGAATCTTTCGTTGGAAGGAATGCCACCGTCACAGGTTGGGGAAGGCTCAGCGAAGGTGAATTTCTGCTCATTTTTATTTCTTCTCCTGTAATCAACATGTATTCTTCTTCTGTGTTTAAAATTCTAACTTGAAATATTTTGAAGATGCTGACAAACTGAATAGCAAAATAAAACTGTATCAGAAATGTAATATATTGTGGAATTATACATGTGTATTGCTGTAATGTTTTATTACAATAGCAAACAATGATAAAATAAAATACAGCATAGTTTTAAATTTAATTAAGAAGAAAAAAATTTATACTGAAACATAATCGCTAATAATAAAGATTTGTTCAGCAATTATATTTTTTAATGTTATTGATGATTAAAACTAACAGGCTTAGCTAAATTCATCAGGAGTCGAAATATCAAATATGTATAATGATTTGTTTAATGCGTAATGAAGTTAAAAGTGGAAGTAGTTAATGCGTTCTTATGCTTGTAAAATGCCATTTCGGCAAGAAAAATGATTATGCATATTATTGTAAATGTAATACATACTACATATACCATAATGTATTGACAATACATTCATATATACTGTATACTGACAAAGTATTGACAATGCATTCATATATTCTGTATATTGACAATGTACTGACAATGCCAATGCATTCATATATACTGTATACTGACAAAGTATTGACAATGCATTCATATATTCTGTATATTGACAATGTACTGACAATGCCAATGCATTCGTATATACTGTATATCGACAATGTGCTGACAATGCATTCGTATATACTGTATATCGACAATGTACTGACAATGCATTCGTATATACTGTATATCGACAATGTACTGACAATGCATTCGTATATACTGTGTATCGACAATGTACTGACAATGCATTCATGTACTTTTGTTTTTTCTGTTAGTGATGACTTTTTAAATCAGCAAGAATAAATTTATTTCTTTTTTTTCTTTCAACTTGATCTCTTTTAGCAATATACCGGATGAAATTTTATTATTTGAATGAAGAAACTCTCGTATTACTTTGTCATAATTTGTCAAGTAGAATTAGACAATTAAAGTTTGTTTCAACCTCTAAGTTTTAAACCCATGCAGTTAAAAATGCAATGCTTTGCCATAATTTACATTTCATTTTGAAAATCAATTTTTCAAAACATTCTTTTCTCAAATGACTCGAATATTACAATAGTAAGATGTTATTCTCAAATTGTAAGTTATCCCGTTGTCAATATTGCAATATTGTGAACTTTCCGCAATACGCCGTAATAATATTTAATACTATTGTCTTATGATTTTGTACACATTTATTGGTACTTAAATTAACTCGAGCTAAATGATAAATTGCTTATTTTTTAGGAGGAACCTTACCATCGAAGCTGCAGCAAGTGCAAGTGCCAATTATCAGTAACGAGAAATGTCAGAAAATGTTCCAAACGGCCGGACGACAGGAAAGCATACCAGACATTTTCCTTTGTGCTGGATATGAAGCAGGCGGAAGGGACTCATGTCAGGTCAGTCAGATTTCTGCAGTTCAGTGATATAAATAATCTGCCTATCTATTGAAGTAAATGTCTTACTACGCGTTTATGTGAAATTTGCAATGCAAAAAATAAGACTTTAAATAAAGAAATGTTATCAGATTTTTGGAGTATTCTTCGAAATGAAATATTTTAACTTAGATTGCAGTGATAGGAAGTTAGATTTTATGAAATGAAATGGACGGAAGATAAAATTATATTAAGCAAATTTCAAATTTCTACAAGTTTCAAATTAAATGAAATTTATTGGTCGAACCTTTAATAACCTTGAAATATTGACGTATTTAAAGTGAACGCTTATATAGTGTATAATGCTTAATTATAAGAGCCCCTATATGATGGATCTTGATTTACAATTTGAATATATATATATATATATATATATATATATAATATATATATAAACCTTTTAACTATGACACTGTTTATGATTAAAAATATATCAATTTCTTTTGTTGAAAATTTGTGTATTATTGCTTTGACAGTGAATGCACGAATAATCAATGTTTTCATTTTCGAAACTTCTTGAGTTTAATATACTTGATAACTACGTTTTTATTTGCGTCTCCCGCAGTTAAAAAGTTTTAAGGTGTAAGTGAAAGTTATTCGTGAGTTGTTGTTGTTGATACGATTATTTGTTACGCCAAATAAAGTTTAAAGAGTACATATTTACTGTTAGGATTTAAAGCTATAAAGCTGATTACTATTTTTACGTCGTTTTATATACTATTTTAATAAATTCCGTTCATAATAAATAATTTCAGAGCATTTCATTAAAAACTCCCTAATAAAAGGACTGATTTCTGACAGATAGAAATTAAAATGAATGGAATTAAATATCGAGTTAAATTAGAAAACTTTAAAAATTATTTTCTAAACCTCATACCATCAAGAAATATTTAGAAATTGGAGAAAAACACCACTCTGACCTTTTTGATTCTTCTCAAAACCATAGACATTTTTCACTGCATTTGAAATTTTACCATTAATTATTGTTAGTTTTAATCGAAATGGATTAACTTTTATACCAGTGAAATAGTTCTTTTACTTATGTTCTGATTTTAATGTAGTAGCTTTTTCTATCGTTCTAATCAAACTTATATTTGGCGCATGTTCGCATTATTTTGCTATATTTTGCATTTGACCTTGTGCCAAAAACACTCACCATATCATTCCCAAATAATTGTGAAATCTCGTCTTCCTGCTGTTCCCTAATAGATTATTCAACTTAATGATAAAATATACATTTTCTTCTTTTATTGGCAGGGTGATTCTGGCGGGCCTCTTCAAGCCAAAAGAGAAGATGGACGTTGGTTTTTAGCCGGCATAATATCATGGGGCATCGGCTGCGCTGAGCCTAACATGCCGGGTGTGTGCACAAGAATATCGAAATTTACCAGCTGGATCAAGCAACAAATAAGTTGAAAGATCGACTAATTTGTGCTCTTTGATGCTCCATAACTTCGCCGGTCGAAAGTGGTGTACGACTTCAAAATAATGAACGATTTCGAAAGCTCGTGAAGCTGAACTTTTTCATACGTCAATTCTCATTCCAACAAATGGGAGAAATAAGTCAACATTTTCAACTCGTATGTACCAAAGACTAGTGTTACTGATATTAAACAGAGCTTGCTGAGCAAGTAACCATCATAACGATTTCGAACGTTTTAAACGTATTATTGTTTGTATATTTTATATTAAGCTTGGCATTTTGTATATTACCATTCATGAAACCATCGTGTGACTGCAGAATGTATAATTTCCATACAAACAAAACTTATTTCACTATTTTGATCTAATGGATGCTCTGGACAAGGTGAAATGAAATCCTGCACTTTAGATTTATCTACAAGAATGATGACGTCACCACTTCTGTGTTATGTTAGGATTTTATAGTGAATTTTTGCTAAATCATATAAAGATTCAAATTTATGTTCCCTTCTTAGAATAGTATTTTTAGAGTTCGAGAGTTTATTCTGTTTTATTCTTTCCTCATTGTTCAAAAGTTTAAAAATAAATTTTAACTTTGTGTTCAGCATTCTTTTTATAATTCAAATACTTCTGAATTATGAATGTATTTTTTATATATTTGTAAATAAATACCAAATAAGCTCAATATTTCTTTTGGCCAATGATTGTAATTTATTTGTTTTTACTAATTGTTAATTATTTTTGATTGCTTAGACTTTAAATGAAAAATTTTCAACTAAACTGCTGTTTTTTTTTACATTAATTAAGAATTAATTAATTAGCTGAATGGAAAAAATGTTTATAAAAAGGATTGTATTCAGTTTTAAATGGCAGAACATGGTTTAAATGAACTTCATTTCTTCAAATCTGCTATTAAACATTGTTGGAATTATACATATGGTAAACTCCACATTATATATTATATAGTTTGAAGTATGAGTTATAAATCTAAACTCTTTTAAATTTTCTTGTAAAAGGAATTTTTTTATTGAACTATAAGCAATTAACTTTTAATTTGATGTTACTATCAAACTGTACTGTATTATCAAAGATGAATATTTTATATAATGGAATTTTAAAAAAAATGAGTCGCTATTGTGCCTTTTTCTTTTGAATATTTAAATTACCTTAGTCCTAATTTTTGCAAAACGATAATTTAAACTTGACAATTAAAAATTTTTTGTTACAAATTTTTAACTTTATTTAGAAAATTTAATAATTATATAACTTTAAATTGAAACATATGTAACCAAAACTTCTTAGAGGAAAAATCTTTATTTTCAAGTGTTGATATTTATTCTGTATTTCAATGTATTTTAAATATTAAATATCATTCTGAATATTTATGTGACAGTGGATAGATAACTCTTTAATTATAAGATAAGTATTTAGTGTAATTTTTAAAAAAATATTAGTTGAACAAGGTTTAAATTTTTCTTCAATAGACAGCTTTCAAACATAACATATAAATACATTCCATCTAAAAATATAACATTTTCTAAATTTTTTCAAAGCTGATTAGGCTAACTACTTTTTAAAAATAAAATTTGTGTATTAAAGATATTTTTAGCATATAATGCCAGAAAAAGTATAAATTCTAAGAAAAATAGAATGCTTATTTTATAAAAAAAAAAAAAAAAAAAAACTTTTACTGAATTAGTATCAAAGTAATCTGAAACCTTTAGCATAAGCATATACCTCTATTTGCCAGAAAGCTGTTCTTATCTGGTTTCGAATATTTTAAAGTGTTTGTTTTTACGTTTTGGCTCCTTATCTTTATATCATCGATTCCCATATTAATTTTTGAAAGGAATGAAATATTTTCTGAGATACAATTCTATATATATCAAAGAATATTATTAATAAATTTTTAGTCACTGAAAATTTACATTTATAATAGAATAAGTCTTTATAAATGTAAAGACTTAGTCATTTCCCATGTAAAAAAATTGTGAGAACACTTAACGCCGTTTGAAAGATTGCTATTATTTCAATTACTTTGTTGCCATTCAGTTTATATAAGTTCAAACAAACGAAGTGGGAACAACAGATCGATTTCTAGTGAACAAAATCATTTTTCAATATTTTTGAGCAAAGGTATCGGTCAAAAATTAAATAAAAATGAAAAAAAAACTGTTTTATTTATTTATTTAGGCCTTCCCGAATAACTTAACTTTTACACAATTATGTCAGCAGGAATCTGTTATTAAACGCAATTTATTTAATAAAGGTGTTGAACCAAGTATGTGATTTATATCAATGTGAACTTATTTAAAATTGGTTCGTTGCTAAGTATCGCAGCTTTATTTTTCAAATTTGCAATTTTCTTGAACTTCCAAAAAATTCTTTTGCTTAAAAAAGATCTTAAAATATCTGAATGATCAAATTTAATGAATTTTAAAAAGATTAATTTGATGGCATCAGTTCATTGTGTTTTATACATTATTTTTAAAAAATTATTTTTGATTCATACTGAGAATAGATGAATACTGAAGCCAGATACATGAAGAAATTTAATTTCTGCATTGGCAACTCATATGAATGAAAGCAGAGTACAAAGAATGGTCTAAATTTTCTCGAACATATGTAGCAAGAATTATATAGATACTATGATTAAAATAGAAGGAAATTGTAAAATAATCGGGTTAAATGCTATATTTCAACAAGTTTTCTAGTTGCATTTTATAATATACCATTCATTTCCAAAGGGAAAAATATCATTTTGTTGTGTAAATGGAAATATTTTATGGTTTCCTTTAGTTACATGACTCTTATTTATACAATAATCAAGTTATCCATTTATTATAGTAATAATAATAGTGAAATTAAGAGACGTTTAACCTTTCACTATTTTGTTTGCTAATTCATTGAATAATATGTTTTTGGAACTGATTCAAAGTAGCTTGTAATTATTACATTAGATTTTGTGAAATTTCAAAGAAATAGATTTTTCCAACGCAAGAAGTGGAAATCTTGGTCGTTATCTTATTGACTAATTCAACATCTAGGTAATACTTCAAGAATAAGTTTGCACTTCATCTGATAATTAACGAAGAAATGCGAAAATATGAAAATGTGACATCTATTTCTCCCTCCCCAATTAGCATTAGATCATATAATTTATATTGTTAAAGATATGTCGTTTCGAGTTTAATTTCTTTAACATTACTCAGCATATAAAATGCATTTGTTTGATTTAAATAACTAATTTTATCCTAAATTCTAAGTAAACATGACACTAATTTATTTTCAGAAGTGAAAAATATTTATAGCGAAAGTACCGAGTTATTTTTTTTTCTTGTTATACGCAAAAATTGTTACAGATTTGCAATTTAGTGACAAATCACATGCGATATTTCTTTATGCTCTTTGATTTATCATATATTGATATTAATGCCCGAAATGATAATTTTGGACTTTTAATAATTTTTTCTTAATTAAAACTCAATAGTTATTTAGATCAAACTTTTTTCTATATGAAGTTAAAAAAAATCCTTTAAACCCGCTATAATTTTATGCCTATTTGAAACGAAAAGAGATATGCAAATCTTGTTTTTAAAAAGAATAACACATTAAACTGTAGTTTTTAAAAATTGGTCAAAATATTCATTAAATTTAATTTTCATTCCTTGAAAAGTGTAATCTAAAATGAATTTTTATAGTGTTTTTGGGATGACCCTCGTAATTTTGAACCGCGGTCAGATGACGAGGACGACACCTGAGCTGGCATCCCCCCCTCTCCACACCACACCAGCGGGAGGACGTTTGGCATGACGGATTTAACGTGCAACAGACCCCCTTACACGACGGTTCTTCGGTGAAATCGGGTCTCGAACCTGAAATCCTCTGGCTCACAAGCCGAGACCTTATCACCAGGCCACCGAGGCCTGAGTTAAAATGGAAGTGTTATGTTGACAATTTGTTTGGACAATTTTCAGGATGACGTTTTTTTAGATATTTTAAATGTTGTACTTTAAAAAAATCCTCATTTAAGCAATTTTTGAATATTAAAAATCCAAAATGTTTCTTGGGCCATTAAACATTACAAACAACCATCACATCTACATTACTAACATATTTCATGTGCATAAACATGAATGATTGGGAATTATGCGCAATTAATTGAAAATATTGCACATTACAGCATAACATGTATATTCATAAATGCTTATCCTTCTCAGAAGCCACAAAATACAAATTGCAACCAAATAAACAATTATTAACCAATCGCTGAACTGAACTATTTTCATTCTTTGCAGTAAGAGATGAGTTTTTCGCCAAATCACACTCAGTTTCGCCAATTAGTATTCGTTTAATGAAATCAGACTTTCATGATTAATAATTATAAAATATTACTATCAACATTCCATTAAACTATCAGTATTATGAATGTTGTTTGGGTAATTAAAGTTATTAAAAATGACAAATAATTTCATTTGTTTAACGATGCGGTGAATTATACCTCTGATTCGAACACCTATCTAATAAAATGCTTGCTTCTTTGTTATCTCATAATTGTATTAGAGATCAGAATATCTAATTTGATAGTAAGCGTGAATCACAGATGATTCACATGGTTTACAACGAGATAAAATAAGGAGATATAGAGAAGTGTTCAATACACATCAAATCAGGAGGATTTTTTTCTGTTACTCAAAAATGGGTGGCACACGTGTTAAATGTATGCATGAGTGTTTTTAACGGGGGGGGGCGGTTTAAAATAACGTTTCCTGTGTAAAGGGATCTGCAACTAAAATAAATTAATTGAATTAATCTGAATTTCATATCCAAACGATAGAAGATATGGAGGAGGTTCTTAAAAAAAGAATACATTATTTTGTATATATAGAAAGTCAGCAATGTTGCGTGGAGTGGAGAGGACATTTATGTTGATGAGTAAAGGATAATTCCCTGTGAGCTTCCTAATGTATTAGTTCATTTTTCTATGTGCATTTTTTATCACTTGAGAAATAATGAAATTTCGCATAACTCATTTTCTTTGTTAATTTCTATTATTACTCCTTTTTCGCTTTATTAAGATTATGGAAAATCTGTCCTTCCGACAACCTCAGATTCAACTTTTTTTTTTTTTTTTTTTTTTTTTGAGAATACATTTTCTTATACCTTTTACTACTTATATATGAAATTTGGTTTAATTCCATTTCATAGATTTGGCTTCAGATCCCTCCAAACGTATAAAGTTTTTTCATGATCACCCTATACAATAGATTCGAAGAATCTTAAGAATGATTGCAAAAACCCTCGTAGGTCAAAGGTATCTCGGTGAAAAAAAAAAGTTGGAAAGATGATTCTTATGCCCATAAAATCTGATCAATCAACCAAATCGCAAGTCTTATTGCCTGAGCACAAGCAATGCAATCTTCAAAATTTATCAATTGTTTTGAAATTAAAAAAAAAGTTAAATTTTAAAAGATCTGCAAAAAGAGAAGCTTTTAGTTATGTTATGTTTTTTCTTAAATATCTGAATTAAAGCTTTTATTTAATAATCATAGAAAGTTCACAAAGTTCTTAATTCACTGAAGTATATATTTATTCTTCTATCAAAGTGATAGTGGCAAAGTACATAATCTTTCAGATAGCAGTAACTTTTTCCAAGCCCATGTAAACGACCCACGGGAATAAAAGGATTTATACGACGCATAATCCGATATCAAAGCAGGTCGTATATAAAAATACATATTTAAACTGCCTGATCAGTATCCAAACATATCTGTCAGGAGTCTTTTCACTAAACTCCACTCTTTCCTGAACTTCACACGACATGTGGCCAGTCATCCGTGGGGAGATAACCTGCCCGTTTAAGTGCAACTTTCTTCTAATATTTTCGCGGAATTCGTGCTTTTCAAAATCAATTACTCAGTGGTCGGGTTTTGTCATGCGGAGATCTATGTCACCTCTTCCGATGGAAAAAGGTCGGGTGACGTTTGTTCGGAAAAAGTTGGACCGCAGGAGGCAGGCCGGAGGGTTTATTTCGGAGGGAATCGTCAAACCATGCTTGTTCAACTTGAAAATAGGGTGCAACGGGATTAATCGTTGGAGGTAAGGATTGTTTTTAAAGTAATCATTTTTTCAGCTCTCTTAGATGCATTGTTTTAGATGTGTATAGTTGTGCAAAGTTTTTATTATTTTAAGTAATGATTGATTGAAAGATGCATCATCAAAATTCCATCGATTTTTGTCTTTAAAAATAAGGATATGTCGACAAATCGGTGATGATGATACTATATTTGATGGATGAATAAATAAACAAGGCACAGTTTTTGTTAAAAAGAAATTTAAAAAAAATGTCAATGATTTTTTAATAAATGAATGTTTGAAAAATGAGCATTCTTGAAATTTCATTCATTTGATTAATGCGATAGTTGAAACGGGCGGGAGGTTCAAATATTAATTTTTTTTCATTTTTGATTGACTACAATTTTTTTCCCATTTTTGATTGAAAAAGATCGGTAATAATATTAAATAATAAACAGACAATAGAATTATCATATTTTAAGGAAATCATTAAATTAATGCTGAAAATCTCGATTTTCCTTATGATTTAGAAAAAGAATTGCATTTTAAATCATAATATCTATTATAAGAAATGCAAACATAAGTTAAATTCTTACAATATTAACATTTTACATTCGCATCTGCAAACCAAAAGTTGCTTTTATTGGAGAAAAACGATGGCAATCATGACCTCGAAATACCGACGTGAGAAACATTTAATATAAAGAGCAACATTTTAGCAAAAAGAGGAATAAAAAAAAAGATTAAAATGATTTACAGGTTAATCAATTTACAGGTTACAACGAGTAAAAGCTGAGAATTTCGCGTATAATTTTTTTAATTTTTTAAATTTATTTTTGATCAGAAGAATAATATTAATTTTAGTTAATTTATTATTTAATATAAAATTATCATGATGAACACCTATATTTACACACTATCTTTTGTCTGCTTCGAACCATCGAACACCATCGGAATTGAATTAATTTATTCTTTGAATTAAATAAAAATAAGATTTAACCACCATTTTATAAAAATATATAGGAACTAAAATGCATCACAATTCAATTTCAAATGCTGTTGGTACAATTTATTAAAAAGTGATTAATAAACATTTTCAATATTTTATTTCTAGATTGGAATTAAATTGTTTTTATTATAAATTTATAAATGTTTGATGAACTATGGAAATGACATATGCGATATTAAATCATACATCATATGAATTAGAGTATATTAGCAGACAAACACAAATATTGAAATAGATAATACCATATTGGTATGAGAGAATTTTTTTATGTGTCTGTGTGTTGGCTATCAATGGACATGATTTCCTTTATTCCAACGCTAATAACTAAATATCAGGTACTTAAGATAAACAAATCGAAGAATTAGAAACTTTTAAGAGCGAACCTTTAATATGTTAAGGATCTCTTTATAGAATTTCAATGAGTTTCAAATTTCCAAATTGCGCAAAGCAATCACAAAAATCATCATGCAACTCTAGAAAATCAAGCCGTAAGGATGGAAAGTTATGCAATCCGGGAAAAGAAAGAAATATAAGAAGAAACATTGAAAACTAACCCGCATGGGTTATTTATGAATTCGCCATTTATAAGACAAAAAAATCATAAGACATCATAATAAGAAAACAAAAATGTCAAATTAGTGTAGATTTATAAGTATTAGCATATAATTTCTCTCATAGTTAACATTTGTTTTAAAATTCATATTTGATAATGAAATATACTTTAACAGTGATTGGCAATACTGGTTAGATACTAAAATCGCAGTTCATAAAATTTTTACTAAATGGAACTATTATATCCTAACTGAAGCACACAAAACATGAAAATCAGTAGTCACCAGAATGCCAAATTTTGTCAGCATGCATTCCAGATTATAATGAAAGAAAAAGCAAAAAAAAAAAAAAAAAAAAAAAAAAATTGATTAAGAAGAAAGTGAACACCAAGGAAAAATTATAACTTTCAAATACTTTTATCTAATTTTCCCCATTCCGGCCTAAGTAAGGAATTCGGCAATCAATTTTTCACTCCTTTTGTGATGAACTAAACGATGGAAATGCTGTAAATTTGTGCAGTCTCCACCAGTGCACCAGATTAATACTTAATACTCAATTAAGCCTTAAATGAATTAAATTTTAATTCTTTGTTATTAATGCCTCCTGATAGTAAATTTGTAGATCTTGTAGAAAAAAAAATTCTAAAAATATTTTAATACAGTAATGAAATTGTTTCTAAAGAACATCTTAAATAATTTATTCACATTTCTTATCTCTTCTTAATATGTATTGATAACATTGAGTGACGTTTAGATGCTTATGATAAAAATTATAATTACATTATAACGCACCGCGATATGATTTAAAATTAATTAGGCATCTAACCGAATCATCTCACAACGGCGAATGAATTATGCATGTGTTACGGACTGCTTAGTCATGTGAATTTTTTTTCTTTGCACAATATGTTATTGCAATACATACTCCAAAAGTTGTCTAGAAGTTCTGCCATTCCTTTCTTTTGTACTTTTTCTTAGGCAGACTCTTATAGGAAGATTACCTACTGCAGTCATTCTCATGACAAGATGACAACGGAAAATTTGACCGTTTATCTGTAAAACCCCAAACCACCCTTCGTTTAAAAGCTTATACATATATGCGTATACGCTTTGCTCATGTTATCTTGTAATCAGGATTACTAAAGTAATATTATTTAAATTTTAACTGGATTGGAATATGTTACTAGAAATATAAAAATCTCTGACTAGTTCCTAAACGGGCCATCTAGTTCAAAGGTGGGGGAAATGATGGGGGGTGTAAATTTTCATTTCGCTATAACTTTCTTAATATTAAAGTAAGAAAAAAATCTAATTAGCCAAATTAGCGCCTCATTAAGACAACTAACTTTTGTATTTAAAATTTCTCGATAACTGGCAGTATCCTCGAAGTTAGGGACTGTAAAGTGATTTTACAGCATGAAAGTATGGGAATTTTAAGCTCTAAATTTGACTAACATTAATAGTAACTTAGATGTAAAGGAATCTTTGCTTTCCAGCTTGCAGAGAATTTTTTTTTATAATTTTTTTCACAATAATATGAGAAGAGATACATCAATTACAACCATTTTAAATATTGTGGGATAATTTTTTTTGAATAATATTGTTATTAGTATTATTATTAACTATTTATTAATTAATTAGATTTCTAGGTAAAGAAACAATTTAGCAAAAAAATATACAAATACCTGTTTCTAGATACATTAGGGAAAATAATTCTGGTCTCGTAGAAATGGATGTATATTAACAGGTCAAAACTGTTATTATCTTTCCTAGAGATAAATTTGTACAGTTAGTGCTTCTTCGGTAAAGTTTCATTCTTTATTCAGGTCTGCACAAGTGTTTTTATAATAAGACTTCTGTGTAACATGATAATTGTGGTATTTGAAAGTTTTCCACAGTGAACTTTCGGAGGAAATTCCCTATCAAGAGTGGGACGAAAGTTCAAGGTGAGATTCTTGATGTTCAAGGTCACTGTAAATGTCGATCGATGGCTAATCAAAAAGAAAATACTTTGTTTCATCTTTACACGCTTGTTTGATACCACAGTTTCCTTACAAGCTTCTTGACCCATAATAATAATGTTAAGAGATTTTTCAACAATTCTCAATAAGTGGCTAGTGACAATTCCAGATTATGTAACGTCGTTTTTGCTATTGAAACAATATTGCAATTCAAAATTTCGATATTTAAGCAAAAGATGTGGTATATATCAAAATAGAAACAATAGATTAATAGAAATATTTTACAAATAATTATCAGCCAATTTTTTAAATAATAAAATGGAAATGAATTCTTATTTATTAAACCATATATGTTACAAAATACTCATTTTTATTTTTTTTAAAAATGCAAAAATTCTCTATAAAATAACATTTTATGTTAAATTTGGAGTAATTTGCTTCGAGTTATCTACGAAAAATCAAGACTTGTGTAAGTACAATACTTATATCGGAATGCTTAAAAAATTTTAATAGCGCAATTATTAAACATTCATCTTTAAAAGTGTATGAAAAGATAATTTGTTTTAATTTTTTCCCATCAGTTCTTAATATATAATTCATTATCATAAGTTTTAAAAAAATAATCTTAAAAGTGATATTTTCCAACAACCATAACCAGTTAGCACCGAACATATAGAATTGAATTGAAATTAAATGATTATCATTTGGAAATATTAAGTTGGTATAAGAATATATACTGGATATAACATTTCAATTCTTGTGTATTAGTAAGAACGCACAAAAATCAGTTAAGTATTCCATTTTTACAAGCAAGAAACAAGTTTAATAAAAGCATGTAAAACATGGATGATAAAATCTATGTATAACTACAAATAGAACGCTTAAATCTTACTCTGTACTCTGTATATTACAGTAATAACAAAAAAATTAATTATATTACATTTTTAAAGAAAATTAACCTGATAAAATATATAATTTTTTTATGTTGCATGAAATAAGTATCAGTCATGAAATCAGAGCAAATATCAGAGAAATCAATCAAATATCATGAAATCAGAGCAATATAAAACGAACTGTATACTTGTTTAATGAAATCTTTTCTACATAATCTGATCTCGAATAAAAATAAAGAAAAATATTGTTTTTTTTTAAGTATACTGATAAATGTTTCCTTGAATATACTCCCTAAATAAAAAAAATAAAAAAATTGAAAAATATTAAAATTGACTTGATATTTACCTTTGCTGTAGTACACGAGATTTTAAGATTCATTTATCCTTTTTGAAATTTTTTACATATCACCTTTACTACAGAAACTGATTCGCCTGAAACTGTGTGCAAATGCATTGTGAGAAAAGTATTTATTGAATATTAAAATGTTTTTTGATGAATTGGCTAACAATGAATATGTCCACAACATACTGGATTGTTCTGAATACATATTCATTAGCATTAAAATTACAATATAAACAACTGCAATCATTTAGATAGGTTTAGATAGATTTTTTTTGTTTTATAGATGAAATCCATTTTTTTTTCAAATTTCGACGCATGCACAATCATTATAAGGTATTATATCTTTCGGAACTATAACGATTCCTAAATGTTTATTAAGCTTGCAAAGATGACAGTTTTTTCTTAGAATCGTGCCTCGAATTGATGACCTACCGGTTCAGAAACTGATATTCTACATAGTGCTGATAAATGTATGGCTATAAAACAAGCATACCTTTTTATTTTAAAATTAAAAAAATATAGTATCTTATATAAATTAAATACATTCATTTTCACATAATAAATTATTAAGTGCACATATACCAATTTTATTTGCACTTCTTTTATACATGATAAGTGAATATGAAATACATGCGAATAAGAATTTTGGTTCACTTGAAGCTTTTTCAATGGTTATGTAAAAGAATAAATTTTGTATAAATCATATGAACCATACCATTTTCTGGATGGATCAAAATTCTAAATATTCATTGAATTATAATATCCTGCCCACACATGTTTTAGCTTGGATCATTTAAATTAATTTGAAATTATTTAAAAACAAATTATTTTTTTTACAAATTAAACACTTACAATTGTTATACAATATTAAAGAAATTAATATTGTTGTAGGAAAATTATAAAAGTTTGTTTTATGTACATCCATAATAACAATCATACTTTTAACTTGTAAAAATGATTTAAAAAATTGTATTTGAATATGGTACGAAATAAACGAATATATCAGAAAAATACAGAGCCTTTTTTTTTTGAGGGGGGGGGGTAGTGTTCTTTCACATGTTAATTTATTTAAACCAAATTGTTCTTGTTTCGATTATTTAGTGATTTCTAAATAAATTATTTAATTTGCATCAAAGTAAAGATTCCGATATATTTAAATAAGTCAATTAGAAAAACATTTTGCACGCAGCTGAAAATTATAATATTCCCTTAAGGTAACAGTTATCTGTTAAAGTGAAAACCGTTGGTACTTCAGATAGCCTGAAATATCATGATAAATATACATGATCTGTAATTACAGGAAGCCTGACGCATTAATTTCTCTGATGCATTTTGGAAAGAGAGTGAAAAATAATCGCTTTAACCTTGACTTTGAAATATTGTTTTTAATGCTTTGCGATTTTCTAACGTTACGAACAAGTAAAAAGAATATAAACGTGTTATAAAAGGAAATAACAAGGAAATATGCGCTTGGCTGACGCAAATTCAACTCAAAACTAGTTATATTTAGAGTTGCCAACTAGTGTTGAAAGAGATTGCTTTATTTTAAACCATCATGTTTTGATTTGCAAGCTAAATGAAGTAGTATAAGGCTTTTGCGAGTTATTTTTAGAAGTTTAATGAAAGAACTTACTGAATTATAACTAGGAAGTGGGTCAATTTGGGAAATTAATGGCTAATTAAGCACAAAGATAAAAAAAGCTTATACTTATAGTAAAAAAAAAAAAAGGATGAAGTTTATAAACTTTAAATGTAATCTACAATACCCATTATTCTAAGTTAGCTTATTTTGTGATTGGATTAGTTACCACCGTGATGATAGTAAACCGTTATATTTTAATAGTTTGATATCTTTAAAAAAACATACAAGTTAATTAAAAGAGATGACTTCCTTTTTCGGCTCATGAAACATTTCAAGAAAACAATCTCCGTTCGAGTGGAAATCAGTATAACCAATCTCTTAAATTGTTTAGAATTTTATCCAATGTTTTTATTTAAAGGCCTGCTCATTCAAAGGTCTGTGAGCTTGATCATTAGCAATCTGTTTCACATTTTGAATAGTTATTATTTATACAGATGTAGGCTACCTAAAGAATTTTTAATAATTTTTTTTCAAATCTTTGAACGTGATATAAGCATAAAAAAATGATTACTGAAAATTGCAATTTAAGCAGTGTTACTCATTCTGTAAGGCACGATTCCACCGGATGGGGCCCAAATAATAAAAATGACTTCAAAATTTAAAAATAATACCAAATATTCCTGAGGGATAATTATCGAAATGTAAGAAAAAAAATAGTGTTGAAACAAAAAAAATGGTATTCATGAAAGCATCCTAAGAGATAATTTGATTATTTCACAAATTCGAAATTTCTCGAAGGGAAAATAAAATTTTAAAGAGAAAATATTTAAAAAATACTCTTTTACTAATAGGAAAGATTGCTTCACTTCGTATCCCTAACCTTATCTCAGTATCGACTGTCCTGTTGTAGCGAATAGCTGAATTAAATCGAGTTTATACTCATATCCTTAGGTAGAGAATTATTGTTGTTTATTTTACAGCTCTTGTTTATGCCTGCAATGATGGAATTGCTTTTCTTTCTATGTAAAGAAAAATCAAATTTTGAAGAATTAGATTTCTTTATTCTTAACTTTAAAAACTGTTTGAGGATTTCCACTATATTTTATTTTCTGCCGTAAAAAAAATAATTTTAAGTTTGAACATAACTTGTAAAAATTTACCAAGCGTTAGAACTGCAAATTATTGACTCTTGAAGAGCATTAAATAGAAAAAACTTTCTGTGCATCCTGGATCATTGATCTAAAATTTCTGATATTTATTATCGCGTTCTTTTTCAGGTTATAAAACCACAGAAAAAATTTACCAAGCGTTAGAACTGCAAATTATTGACTCTTGAAGAGCATTAAATAGTAAAAACTTTCTGTATATCCTGGATCATTCATCTAAAATTTCTGATATTTATTATCGCGTTCTTTTTCAGGTTATAAAACCACAGAAAAGAACAAGACCATAATGACTCTGAAATTTTAAAATAAACAGCTAAATCTGTATATCGTGAAGGAGAAAAGAAAATTTCAAATCTGGAAGAGAGAAATTTGAATATAATATTCGCTAAGATTGTATCTAAAAATAAATACTGTCTTTAGATAAGTTATATAAATAAAATAGCAAAGATGAGCTATATGAATGGAATCTGGATTATAAATTTGTAGAGACCAGTATTATAAATTTCTCAAGTTGAACGAGGAGAAAAGGGTTGAGAGTTGACTAAGAATAATTGAAACAATTCTTAATAGGTTTAATATGAAAATAATCATTACAAAGCTGGAAAAGACATTGTCATGGGCAACAGTTTTCATCCCTACCAATGTTTAACTGTCTTTAAAAGAAAATGCCCAGTTATATATAGTATGTGTGTGTGTATAAAATATGTAATATAAATTTTCCCTTTTCATGGCATCTAGAATCAAAATGACGAAGAACTAACCATTGCACAATTTACATTCAATTAAAAATTATCTTTTGTAAGAACTATATTTCCTTATTTTATTATTTATAGTTGATATATTAGTGTTTTATAGATGATTTAGATATATTGGATAAAATTGCATCTTTTAGTTTACAACTAAATAAAAATGTAAATGGTTAATTTTTAGTCCTATATTATAATAGGTGACCCAAGCTTTAATGCTTACCTTACTTCGCGTTAGATTTGTTAGTTTAATTTATACAAAATATATTTCTCTACACTGCAATTCTGCCCTAATTTCATAAATTTAATGCATTTTTCATTTCTGTCATTTGAAATAGGTATGTAAATTGTTTATTATTGGTCCTGTATTATGAAAAATGATGAGAAGTACAAAGTTTGCTTTCTATTATAGATTTAACTATCAATTTTATTTACATAAAATGTATTTCTCTACACTATAATTTTGCCATAATTTCATTAATTAATTTAAACATGATGGTAGAGGCGTTCAAAGGGAATATACCTGTATTCTATAAAGCAAAGTATTTTATTTAGAAATGTGGTAGTCAAAGAAAATGATTTACTAACTATAACTGAATACTAAGCGAATTGAAATTCAATAAAATTTACAATACATTTTTATTTCTAATGAATGATTAGGTATTTTTTTTTCTTAAAATATTCATTTAGCCGTCTTTCTTTATAATATTGTTTCCAACGTATCCATTTATATGGTTTTATTTTGGCATCCATATTTTTGATGGAAAAAAAATTCTCTTTCAATACTTTATGAACTCGTGTCCTCAAAAACCTTTCACTCTCTCTAATATTTTTTACTTTTTAATCTTTATCATATTTAACAATTCCTTATTATAAATACTGTAGAATCTTAAAATTTTTCTTAATCCTCATCTAATATTTAAAACTATCGATTCAAAATGAAATGGAATTGAATCAATTAACTAATAATTAAGAAAATGAGAAAAAAATGAAAATATTGAAATAGTGAGTTGTAATTATGAATACACATTAAGTATAAAATTTCAAGCATGCGAGAGTGTGAGGGAAAAATTAATTTACAAATTTCATCTTTACAATCATGAGTCAGATTAAATAAAAATGCATAAAAATCAATATAAAGAAACAACTTAAAATCGACATGGAAATATCATTGCACCAGAAAAATAAATATAAAGTAAAAATAAAGCGCTATAATGTATTTTACTTAAATAACAAGTCGATATAGTAATACTACTTAGTAAAGTAACGTTATAATATAGTAACGTTATTACTATATCTAAATGGAAACATTTGTTGCTTAAAATTCCATTAAGTATTAGAGTACTAAACAAATTCACAAGGAATGCATTTCATTAAAATAATTAAGACTTCCACATTTTAATAAATAAATTGATATATACATGGCAATTATTTCCTACTGATTGAAGTATGAAAAAGACATTCAGCAATCATTTATAATTTATTTTCAAACTATTAATTGATACGATCTTCGATACTATAATAGTGGAAGCCACAATGGGAAATTAAACTGATTCTAAATAATTTCTTTTTGATGATAAAGAGATATATTTTATTGTACCAGATGATCGAAGAATGGTGTGAGCGGCTACACCTCTGTGAGAAAATAAACAACTCCTCACACTTCTCTTATCAGCAGAATCTCCTATTGTTAAATTGAAATTAAATATTCGTCTCCTAAGATACCATTGTTATATTTTTCTTCCTTAATGTTTTCTCATTCTTAGTCAGGTAAATCCCATCAGACACACTTGGGAAACTGCAATAAAAATTCAGCGCTTGTGATGCAAAATTTTATTTTTTGTAAATTTCGTCATCTTAGTAAAATGCATTTTTTTCCCTTTAAAATTTAGTTTAAAAATTGCAGAGAAAAAAATGTTGTTAACGTTTTCTAACGTTAACAATATAACCGGCATCTACAAAATAACCATAAAAATCTAAATAAGCGTAAACAAATTATTTCAGGTTACGCGTTAACAAGGCTTTTATTGGAAAAGTACTTTTGTTACGAAGTTATTTACTATAAACCTATAATTTAGAAGATTCATAGTAGTGCGAAATCTCTGATCAAATGATCATCATAGAAACTAAACTGAATATTATCCGCGAAATCAGTCTGTTGATGTCTACATATCATCCTGGAAAATCTTTTTCAGGTCTTGTATTTCCGTGTAGCAAATGTGTTTGAAAAGAATTACATATATTTATCTTCTCCAAAAGTTTATGAAAAAGCCAAGTAGATGCAGTTTTTATTGTAGTGTATATGCATAAAATGATTAGAGCGTGTGATAGTATTAACCTCTTCACATACAATGACGAGTCCGATGCGAGCATCGATATATTGAATTTTTAATTTTAAAATCTGCAATTACGTAAAAGTATCGATTAATTTAAAATACAAAAATTACTTAAAAATGCATCATTATCTCAAATTTCCTTATATTATAGAAAAATAATAATTAGTCCTAAATAAGATGTAGCATCTAATTAGGAAGTTAAGTAAATTCATATGTCAAGGGTTAAGTAGTACAATTTTAACTTTAGTGTGTATAGCTATAGTTTTACATTAATGAGTATTCTTATATTATAGTCAGTATGCGAGTAAATATTATATAGCTAGTAATTCAGGTTAAAAAATTGTATAAGAAAGAAAATTGAACATCTGGATTTAATTTTCATCCAAAAGATCTTGAAATTGTATGCTCAGCCAACACTATTAGATAAAAATAATTAAATCTAATAATAGAATGTATTATATTGAATTCAAACATAGATGTTGTATGGCTGCACCACCCATTGGCAAGTTCGGTTTTTGTTTTTTGGTTGTTGAATGGGAATCAAATATGTACACACACACACACACACACACACACACACACACACACACACACACACACACACACACACACACACACACACACACACACACACACACACACACACACAATAAGCGTAATATTTTTTAATAACTAAAGTGTTCGAGAAATTGATTTTCTATAATATCCAACAACAATGCGTTTCTTCTCTCCGCCGTTCCTGGGTTCTCTTATCCATGATTCAGATTTTTTGATGAAAAAACTCTTTTTATTCACTACTGACTAGGTAACATAGACTTTTGGATAAAAAGTCTTTGTCATATTAAAATCCATATTTTTGTATGATCATTTGTATTTTTGTGTGGAAACACAAGTTTGCGGCTTTACGATTTTCTAAAAAAAATGAAATTACATTTTTCAATTCTTTCCAATTTTTTTTTACTGTCTCATATACGAAGTATTACTAATAAGGTATTCTAATCGACAAAAGATTCGAGCTTGAGTGCCAAATCTCTACGTTTCAGACTTTACTGTTTCCTAAAGACACATTTCTGGAAGTATGTTTCTATCTGTGAATAAAATTTGTGACACAAGTTCAGCATCTAGAATATAGATTCCGTATCAGATTCAGAACAAAATCCATCCAGAGATGGATCATCTGTAGGTTGGTACTTTCACATGCTTGTAAATCAACCAACTAATTCTCCGACCCGCCACGAAGGCACACGGATTTAAACCATAAGGCTGAATGACCGGACCGCCGCAACAGCAACACTGGCGGGAACTGTGGTTGAGTCCTAAGGGTCATCACCGGCCACGATACAACCCACCCCGAAGGAAATACGTCCCGTCATCGATGGGAGGAGTCAGATCTCCCATTTATTTGTGTACTCTCCAGGATGGCGAAATCCAACCACCATGCCGGAAGCATCTCATCCTCATTTCGAGGTGCCCTCCCCCTCCCGAGGGACTTCACATGCATGTAAATGCAGCTCAAAAATATGATTTAAATCAAGACAGCGTTGAAAATAAGTAAAATATGATTCCTTGTTCTTGAGCATTAACACATACCAGCAATCAAGTGCAACCTCCCAAAAAATCGCCAAAGATTGGATACTAAATTCAGCAAAACCACAAAATTTACGCCAAATCTGAGCCGAGCAACAAAAATAGACAGTAAAAATTTTGAAAAAGAAATTGCGAAATCTTAACCTGTGTTCAAACACGTTACAAATACAAATTCCATACATTGAAATCAAAATAAAAGCAGATCTCTTTTCTGTCATATTTCTGCTTAGTAGAGATATCGATATGACACTAGTTTCGAAAACGTTAATTGTTCTCTACGCATATAAGCAGATGTCTCTGTTACTGTATTCTCAACGATATTATGTTGATAGGCTATAAAATCACCTGTTTGCATTTGCATATTACAAATCAATATGGATAATTATTTATAAAAATCATTTTACATATTTGAAAGAAAATTCATTTATATGTTGTGTAAAAATCGTATTGCACTGCGTAAAATCTCATGGATTTTGCCTCTAAGTTATTTTTTATTACGTAACTTAGTTTCAAGTTTAGAGTGATTACATTAAGTCTTTCAGACTAAATACATAATAGTTTTATTTCACTCCACAAATGTTATGTTAACTTTAAATTAGTATACAATTATATATTTGTGTAAAAATTGGGCTGAATCTGCATAGTTAATAAAGCTGAAATTTTGAAGATGCTAAAGTATTAAATAATTAATTAATGCCATAAAAATACTTAAAATTTAATCAATCTATGAGTAAATATTATATAGCTAGTAATTCGGGTTAAAAGGCTACATAAGAAAGAAAACTGAACATCTGTATTTAATTTTCAGCCAAAAGACCATGAAATAGGGAAATTGTATACACTGTGACACTGTGGTAAAGTAATAAAAATGGAAAAGTGTGTTGATAAGTTTAAAAAGAAATTTAATATGAAAGTTGGAATAAAGTGAAATACAGTGGCTGATATTAAAGACGCTTCCACTTAAAGGAAGCAGATTTCAGGACGCATGACTCGAGATTTTGCAAGAACCAGTCAAGTGTATCCAAGCAATCAAAACCATAACAGCTGACAACCTCGAACATTATTTTTCTGATGTCCCAAACTAACGCATGATTTGAGGACTATATGTATTTCCAGATTCTGTTGTTAGCTAACTAACGGTTATTGAAGTGAATTTGTTTGCAACTTGAACTGGAACGTCTGTTTATTATAACTGTAGAACATGGATGTCTCGAATCATAAGGCAGAAAAAAGAGACTGATGGCTTTAATATCGATAGACTTTCAGAAAATAGATGTTAATGGGTGGGAAAAAAAAGTATAGCATTAGAATTTGTTCTGTTACGTTTTACGAAAGTTGATGTTGATGTACATTGAATTTATGAATCCTCTAAACCTTCAATGAATTACTACAAAGAAATGAGTTAACTACTTAGTTTTAGAGTGAATTACCAGCGATTCAAAGCTATTTTCTAGTTAGATGGCTGCTTTTCTTCTACTGTGATAATTCTTTCTTTCTGATATTAAGAGTTATTACTGAGGGAAGCATTTGACTGTGGAGATTGTCCGAATCACAGGTGGGAGTAGCGTCAGCAAACATTCTTATTTTGAATAACTTAGAAATGCACAAAAGTTGCTTCGACAAAAAAAAAAAAAAAAAAAAAAAAAAAACCTTTTTGCTAAACAGAGAAGAATCAATGAATCTAATTAACTGCATTTCGTCACCTTATCTCTATAGTATTTTTTTTAAAGAAATTCAAGAAATATTATCGTAAGTAAGTCCGTATTTTAGGTTAATTTTGTTAAAAATATTTAAATTTTCTCTAGATTTGGTTTAATTTCTACGTAAATCAACGGGAATGGTTACCCTAAAACTCTCTCGCATACTAATATTGTACTTGGTGTATATGCCTTTGGCGAACGATAGTTATTAAAAAAAATCTTATTAGAATGCGATTTTTAACTCAGCCTTTTTGGATATTAAGCATTGGGATGTGAATACCAGATGCCAAATGTGCATTTTGCAACTTTTCTCATAGCGACTAAAACTAAAATTTGACACAGAACAACAGTTGTAGTTATAAAACCACATTCCAATTTAATATGTTTAAATCAATCTGCTCTTGAGCATTTACTTTCTTGTGAAAATATAGACCCACAAACCATCAACTCCTTGATGGCTTTGATTCCAAATTTTATACATATTTTTATCCATTTAGTTCTCTCCATTATGTAGTTAACACGATAAAATGTTCAGACAGCTGGACATATTTCCACTGAATAGATTTCATTCAAAATATGTTCTTTCTAAAGCTTGGGATAAATACTTCATACCAAATTTCAGAACCGGGATAGCCTGGTTGGTAGGGCGTTGCATTCGAATCCTTTGGTTTGCGAGATCGAACCCCGCAGGCCGAAGACCCACCGTGTGTGTGGTGGCTGGCGCACGTATAAATCTGTCATGGACGCAAAGTCCTCCATGTCGAGAGAAATACCACTGGGGGTACTGGATCAGCGGTGATCGTTCTCTGATTCAGGTCTAAATTATGATCTGTGAATGAAATGCGTGAATGAAGCTCGCCCCGTAAAAAGGGTTGTGATGTGTGTGTTGCTAAGTCGTACTCTTGGCCCTAGATGGCGCTACTGAAAAACAAGAAACGCACCCTTGGCTTAAAATCACTGACTTCTAAAGTCAGTGGACTTGTCAATGACAAGTGCCATTAGAAACCACAGCAACATACCAAATTTCATCCATCTAGAACGCAACAGTTTTTAGTTATCTTATTATCAGACCAACAGAAAAGTGTTTTTCGAACTCAGGGATGCCTGAAATGTTTAGATTCGTCAAAATCTCGAGTTGTTTGACGATAATAGTACTGTCTCTTTTATATACTTTTTATACGAATAAGTAAAAAGTATGGAATTTGAATGTTACTTGAGAATGACTGCACGTTTCAAGAAAATCGGCATCTTTTGATTTGAAAGGAATGAGGTGTTAGTTTGAATTATGAAGGTAATGAACCGAGACTTGTACTGCTGTCGTCTTTCTTTTATTTGTTTGAAGGATTAAAGCTATTGCAAATTTTTGTCGCCTGTTATATTTTCGATTGTTTTTTTAAAGAAAAGATAAATCTCTTTCTATTTGTTTAAATTCTAAGTAATAAAACCTGTATCATAACTGAAGTTCAACTCAGTCTTTCAGGAAGCCTATAGAATAATCACTCATTGTTGCCTTCTTTCATCTTGAGAAGAATCAATAAATCGAAGAAATTGAGAAATCACCTATATACCCTGAAGCAAAGGACATCCTAGAATTCTGTACAAATTAAAACCTGCTGACCGTTCTACAAAAATTATGATAAATTCTGTGAGAAAAATTGTATATGTATTCTACTTAAAAAAAAAAAAGAATTCATACTGGACAATTGGTGAAATTATGGAATGATTCTGAAACAAGGGACTTGAGATAAACGTTTCGTTGGGTCTTTTTACCCTAACTAAATTATTAACAGCAAATATAATTCATAATTTTTAACAAACCATGGTTCATTCGTTTCATATTAGCCAACCCACTGAATCGTAAATGCTTTTCACAAAGTGTTGTTAGGTCACTATGTTTCTAATTGCATTTGCACTTGTTTACATTTTGTTTTAAATAGACCTATTGAGACAAACAAAATGGCCCGATTTAAAATATTAGTAAATAACAAATGCAACGTGGGCTAACTGAAAGAAAATTTTAGGAATTTCAACAACATTGGCAGTCAGGTCTCTTTGTCTAAAAAAGTGTGGTTTTGTTTCATTTTAAACATTTGTGGGAATTTTCATCTATTTTAAGGCTTAAGACTCTTTATAATCTAACTTTTAAATTATAACTTCTGTAAAGACTTTATATCTTAAGTTTTGTATTTCATATTTTTGCAGAAATTTATAAGTTACTTTAGACATTTGCTTTGTCTTTTAAGTTTGGCAAAACTATAAAAATACTAAAGACTTATTTTTACATTTTCACATTCAATACTGTTATAGCGCTTTCATTGTATTATTTTTTATATTTGTTTTGGTACTGAGATTTCAAATAGTCCGAATCAGTGGACTTTGGGTAAGTTATGTCAGTTTGTACAAATAAATAAATCTGGTGATGATTTTTTTCTTTTGCTTTTGAGAATTCTCAAATATTTGCCATGCGAGTGTTTTTTAAATGCTTAAACTTGACTTTTGATTGACCTATTCTCCAAACAATAAAGTCTATATCTATAATGACGCTTTCGTATGGCTGAATATTTCGTGAATGCATTTTGAATTTTTTTGCACCACATTTTTGAATCCGTGCGCAGAAGAGATTTAGGATTTGCATCTTTGATCTATTCTTAATAAAAGCCTCCAAAATTGGAGCTCAGACCCATCCCATAATTCCTGGCTCATGGACATTTTAATGCCACGTCCTGCTTTAAAAAGTATAATTTTCGGAAATTACATTGTTCAAAAAAGCATACGGAAAAGAATGGAAGAAAAGAGCCCCACTTCCCTCTTTGGTGCAACCAGCATGGGGTAACCCGGTTTCGAGGAGAGACGCAGACTGTCACTCTAACCCAGAGTCGGTTCGGAAAAAACAAGTCAATCGGATATTTCAAGATGAGAAAAAATAATAAAAAAATATATCCAAGAGAGGAAAAAAAGAAAGATAGTTGTAGGTCAAAATCGGGATGGTTTGAGAAAAGCTGAATGAAAAACAGAATTAGAAAATGAGCATGCTACCAGTAGGTGGGCGTATCGAATAATACAAACGCTTCAGGAAGAAGTGAGCTAAGTCAGGCCTTGATTCAATATTAAGAAATAGTTATT
Organism: Argiope bruennichi; assembly: GCF_947563725.1. Classification (NCBI taxonomy): domain Eukaryota; kingdom Metazoa; phylum Arthropoda; class Arachnida; order Araneae; family Araneidae; genus Argiope; species Argiope bruennichi. Next base: position 22,503,319 of record NC_079151.1, on the reverse strand, counting down.
TCAATGATAAAAAGTTAGAGCTAACTGATAAAGGATAATTAACATAAGTAATTATGCAAAATGCCGCTTGGAAAGCTTTCCCAGTTTTTTTGAAAATTATATTCATACTGTTAAATTTCATTAAATATAGGCAGTTTCAATTTTATGTATTCGAAGAAATCCATTGACTTTAAGATGTTGTCTCTTTGAAAAGGATTTTATGTAAATCATATGACTATTATCTTTACAGTAATAGTTCTTCTTTTAGCATAAATTATTTTATAATTGTTATTGCATAGATTATTTTATAATTGCTCTTCATCCATTTAAGTCTTTAGTATTGAATAAAATTAGAAAACAGCAGTTTGCTTACTCGAATAAAATCGAATTCAGATTTTAAATTGATTAAAAATTTCCTTGCATTTTAAAACTATATTAAATAAAAGACGTATAAGAAATTTGAAATTAATCAATTCCGAATTCATTATTTAAAGTATATGTTTTGATATCGTTTAATGTGTATTGCGATTTTGTAAGTTCTTATGTGTCCTTTTGTTCTTTTCGATGAAGTGCATATTCAATCGAAAGCTGGAGATAGTATTATTGAAAAGATTTATTATTAGTAGGGGAAAAAGCGGCTAGTTGTAATAATTTTTGGGAAAATATTTATATTTATTAATGATTCGTGATTTATTTTCATAGCTTAACTATTCATTTATTATATATATTAGAAAACATTGTAGCTACAGTTTGCTCTAGACAATAAAGTTGTAACAATAAAAACAAATATTTAAAATCATTTTTCCTTTACCATGCTTTTATTAATTGAAATTTATATGTTATTTAATCATTATTACCACTTAGTATAATGATAAAAATGTCAAGTGTTATAAAGAAAAATAAAGAGAATGATTTAACTAATCAACATAGAAGTCAGCCATGCATCAGAATTGCAATTAAATCAAGCAAATAGTAAACTTCTTCCTACAGTATGCATTTTGTACCTATATTTTTCAAATTAAATATTGAACCCATTTTTCTTCATCAGAATTGGGTGCCTCGGTGGCCTGTTTGTAATGTCTCTGATTTCAGACCAGAGTGCTTCTGGTACTGGTTCTTGGTTCCATCGAAGAATCATCATGTAAGTTGATTTGTTGTGTGTTAAATCTGTTAGACCTGAATGTCCCCTTGATGTGGCGCGAAGGGGGGAGAAGGAGGACCACATCAGACACCATCCTAGTCGTCTGACTGCTGTCCAAAACTACATGATGTATCCGAAATTAGCATCTTCAAAAAGCAAAAAGGAGGCTAATGAATATACTGTAATATCATCAATGTTTTTGTACGCGTCTCTACAATCCAGAGGAAGACCTTTATTTTTTTAAATGTATTTATTAGTTAATAATCTTCTTTTTTTCCCTTTTATTTTCTTGATTTTCTTATCTGCATTTTTTCCTTAAATCTTTACCTTTCTCTTATCCTTTCTTTTTGCTTTCATTCTTATTAATTAAGTAATCACTACTTCTCTATCAGGTGGGTAAATTAAAAAGAACGTTTATATATATAATATATAAAATATAATATTTAGAAACTGTTAGACTTTTTCAGAGGTGAATCCTTAGAGAAAACTTAATGTTTCAGAATGTATGCAGAAGTGCATTATTGAAATACGAATGGAGATAACTCTCGCAAGATTTTATTTTTTAGAACTTGCCCCCGTGATTTTGTTACAGTTTGACCCATTGCATAATTCCGTTCTGCGTAGTTTGTCTATTTCTAAAAAATTACTGCGATTATAAAAAAAAATTAAAGCATATTTTTAAAACTTAATAAACAGACAAAATAAATATGTGTAAAAGTAATAAAATATCTTAAATCAAAATTTTAAAAATATTTTGCTTCTCTGTTTATTGGTTAAAATGGTGATGGTGTATACAATTTCTCACAATCCATTTCGAACGAGCACTGATTATACAGTCATGATAGTGCACATTATAAAAATCATATTTAGTGAAATTCTATTTGAAAATTTTAAAAACCGCAAGGAAACTTACTTATTACTACTTGCCCATGGCTCCGCTACTATAAATAATCTGATCGATTAGAAAATAATGAGAAAGCCAACAAAGGAAAGACTTCGGTATTCAGAAAATTAATAACAAATATCCTTATTAAAAACAAAGGTTTAAAACAAATTTCATGAATGAAAATAAGCACAAAAAAAACATTCAAAACAATTGGCATTGGCAAATAAGCATTATATTGTGAATTATGGAACATATCGTTTTCTTTTAAAGTAATAATAATAATTATAATAATCAGTACATACACTTTGCATTGCTTTAATTGGAATATTTTTTTTTACAATGTTACGAATACCAAGTTTTTTTAAAGAAAAGCACAACATTAAAGAGTTCAAACATTCTTCAACCATGCTTGTTCAAATATTAGAAATAAATAATTCCCAATAAATAACATTCCATAAGATGTTGGAGAAAAGGGGAAGGGAGAAAGGTATAAATAATTTTGAAAGCAGAAGGAAAAATATTTCGTCATTTTAAATGTTACCTTTGAAATATCACAATTTAAACAGATTTAATTTGAAAAAAAATATTTAAAAGCATTGCAATTCAGTATGAGAAAAAATCTAATAATTTAATAGGATGCTACAATAGATTATATTTTTAAATTTTAGCATAGAAAGTTAGACAAGCATTTGATTTGGCATCCCAATTACACGACTTGATTATTTTCTCCTTCACAAAACTAGAAAAAAAAATTATTTCATTTTAAATTATTTTATTGAATCTAAAATATTTAATCATTTCATTGAATAACACAGTTTTTGAAGAAAAACGGCGAATTAACAGCAAATTTTAAAAATATGTAAATATGTGTGATATGTATGTATATGTATTAAAAAGACTAAACATTGATTATGTTCTCAAAACTTAAGTATTAGTACTATTTTACTTCCTCCGAATTTAGGTTAATAACTAGAAAAATCGATCAGAGTATTCGAGTTCCATGAGATAATTTACACACTCACGAGAAAATCATTTGTACTTTTCCCTTGGAAGTCGATTGTAATTGTTGAAAGTGAGAATTATCAGGACGTTCTACTCTAAAAGCTGCAAACAAGTTCTGGTTCTCATCAGCCAGCTTAATTATATTGCAAACCTATTGGGTACAAATGCAATTCACAGGAGATACACATGCAGATCGAGTGGTTTTCAGAAATACTATCTAAACTATTATGATTCTCTCACGATAGAGATAAAATCTTGTTTAGACCATTCTACCATGAAGTAATTCAGATATAACTTTAAGAGACATTAGCAAATTTATTCTATAAAATGTGAGTGTGTAAACAAATGTTACGCGAATTCATCACGATTAATCTTAAGATTGATTTTTTTTGTCAAATTTTTTATGCTAATTATCTCTAATGCATGCTTCTAATGTATAGTTTTTAGTGTCTATGTTAAAATTATTTATTCTCTCTCTATATTTTTATTTAATGTATATATTTTTATATTTTAGTTCATTATATTCATTTAATGAAATAAGATTATGTTCAATTTTACTTCAGTGTGCTGGTTTCAAAATATGTTTTAATTTTGATACTGAAATCCAATTTTTAACACAAATTACGAAAAATTGTATGGATAGACAAATAAATTCCTCTGTATTAGAATTCTTAAAATGATTCAATATCCTTTTCTAGAAAAACGTTTCTCTCTAATGTTGTATTTCAGAAACTTTAAAAACTATCTTTAAAACCATGCAAACCGAGTGATTCAAGATGGATATAGAAACTTATTTTAGGATATATACTTGAGAGTATGCAGCCTCCAGTTAACTAGAGTCAGCCTTAAGCTGGAGACTACATATTCTCAAGAAGCATTTAAGTTCCCCATCCATTGCCTCGAGAATAGATTCTAAGTAAAGATGCTTTTTAGAGATCTCCAGAAAATGCGTGGTTCTCTAGAATCCGCATTTCTAAAATCCTTCTAGAGTTCGCCTGTTCACTTTCCGAGATAATATCAAATATAAAGCTATCATCTGACAGTAAAATTACAATAATAAGCTTAATATTAAGTAATATTGATTTAAATCCTATAAATATTGATTTAAATTTCCTGTTAATTTGACTTTGTACCTGCGAAATGTATCATGGTAAGATTGTTTCAAAATATATTATTTTAAAAACTATGGCATGTAAAAAAAATGCAATAAGATATTGTTTCTTAAATTTTTCATAATATATACATTTTGTAAATAAATGGAAATACTAAAATCTGTGAGTAGGAAAATATTAGAAGTTAAAGCTAAAAGAGGTGCTGCTTAAAAGTTAATTTGCCATGTAAATTTTCAGAGATTTATAGGTTTTATTTGATTAACTGATTTTACATATCGATATAGGTGGAATTGAATCGATTGGAGTTGATACCAACATTGTGAGTGAGTAAAAATTTCTTTAGGAATTCATGGATGATTGTATTAAAAAAATGTTAATTAGGATTTAAATTAGGATTAGGATTAAATTAGGATTAGGATTAACATTTAAAACATAATTCTTGTCTATTTCATTTGTATGTTAATAAGTTTAATGAATTCTAACGAATGAATTTATGCGTGATTGAAAGTGGTATAAGCATTAAAAAATGTCTCAGTAGACAGCCTTATAATAAAACAGGATCATATTAGTAAACTTTCGTGTGTTTATTTCATTTAGTATTTTTTGCGTTTGTAATTTCCAAATGAACTTTCCAAAAAATGTATCTAAAAAAATCGCTAATTTTGTTAAAGTTTACATTTTAATTTAGCATAACGGAAAAAAATAACCGATAAAATCTAGTAAATTATAAAATAATTAGAAGTAATGACTGAAAAAACTATCCCAAACCATTATGTTTTTGTAAATCAACATAATTTTTTTCATCTTTTAAACTATATATTCACCAAACCAATAGATTATAAATAAGTTAATATAGAAGAAAATATTTTTAAATATAATTTGCTGCAGTAAAAAAATAAATCTATTTCTATGTCCCTGTAATATTTTAATGAATGTTAAACAATACTTTTGTAAAATTTAATAGTCCAGTTTAATCATACTAATTAACACTTAAATAATTATTAAAAAGCGGTAAAATAATTTTTATAGTTTCCGGTTTTTTCCATTTTTTTTCGGGTGACTTTAAAAACTCCAAAGAAAATAAATTAGAAAATAATAGGTTTAAGTTAAACAATGTTCAGTTTCTGTTTCTTTTGTTAAGGCCTCTTTCATAATAACATTGCTTCCTATTCAATTCAAATAACCGAAAGTCAAATGAAAACATTAGCTGAAGTTGTTCTTTCGGCTTAGTAAATCAGCAGCAAGATTATAGATCTATTTTAAAATGAAACAAAAAGACATATCGAATGATCTTGTGATTAACTCTGATTTCAATCAACGATTTCTCTAAGTTAGATAACGAAAACAAGAAAAATTGAACTATCAGTATTTTAGGAATACTTTTAATGGGCTTAAATATTAAACTTGTATGTTTATGTAATACAAACTATTTAAAAAAATCTAGATGGTTTTTAAGAAATTATTCCAATTTAAGAAATTTTTTTACTTTTGGAATCACCAAACTAATATAATACCATGTAACAAGGTAACAATATTAATATTTTCTAGACTGCATGCGAGGAAATATTTAACATTAAACTATTAAATTTATTATTGCTATTCTTTTTTATGGCACTAAGTGTATTTTTTTTTTCATCATTTGATTTTTCATTTTGACATATTATCATGCTTTTGTTGATGATATTTTAATTCTTTTTTCGTATTTATCATTAACGTGCATTTTAAAACAAATTCCACAAAACAGATCAAAAACAGAAAATGTTTTGTCTTTTAAAGGCAATATTCTGCAGAGCATGACTGATGAGGGCAGATGAATATTAATCTTTTATAGACTGTGTGCGATGAAATAACATCTAATATAAAACTTTTAGATTTATTATTTTGTCATTTGTTTTGATGGCATTAAGTTGTAATTTTTGTTATTCAACATTTGATTTTTTCATTTTGAGAGATTACCATTATTTATTGTAGATATTTCAATGCTTTTCTTCTTTATCGTGGATGACGTGTTTTTTAAAACTAAGTTGAACAGAAATAAATCTTAGGAAAAAATGCTTTGTCTTTTCAAGGCAATGTTCTGTAGAGCCATGACTGATGAGGGCAGATGGATGTTATATTAATTTTATGGATATATAATATTTTATAGACGATGTACGATGAACTAACTTTAATATTAAAACTTTTAAATTTATTATTATTTCATTGCTAATTATTTTATAAACACTAAGTTGTATTTATCTTTAATCAATATTTGATTTTTCATTTTGAGAGATAATCATGTTTTTAATTTTTTTTCTTATTTATCTTAGACGGTGAATTTTAAAACAAAATAAATTTCACAGAAAGAAATCTTAGGAAAAAATCCTTTGTTTTTTTTCAAGGCAATATTTTGCCATGACTGATGAGGACAGATGGGAAAGATTCCTTGATTCATAAAAAAAAAAAATTGTGGAGAAGGTACGAAACCGGGGTGGCTATCTAATCCATTTGTCATCAGAGATTCTTTCAAAAGCGATTATATACTTTAACAAATCGATTATCTTAATATTTTATCAATTTGGAGTGAAAAGTGACGAGTGAATTTTTCACGCATATTTAATTACCCTTCATATTAATTATGCGAATGAATAATTGTTATTAGATAAAACAGAATGTGCCGCGGTGGTCTCGTGGTAAAATAACGGCTACGGAACTTAGTGCTTCAGGCTCGAGACCCGATTCCACCGAAGAACCGTCGTGTAAGAGGGTCTGAAGAACGCTAAAACGACCTGTTGAAAGCTTGGAGAGGAGTGTGCCAGCTCAGGTGTTGTTTTCGTCATCTGATAGCGGTTAAAAATTACGAGGTCAGTCCCAAAATAGCCCTAGTGCTGCTTTAAAACTGGACGTTAACATAACTAAACTAAGATAAGGAGAAATAAGTTATTCATCGTATTAGTGAAATCATTTTATAAAGGTATGCTGCCACAGGTAAATGTATATACATTTATTAACAATCCTGAATAGGAAATATGAAATTATACAGGTTACATCTAATACCAGTCTTTTAAAATTAAACAATGCAACGAAATGCTAAATAGTCTATTTAGAAGTACCTATAAAAAACGAAAAAGGCTGGAAATAGAAAACTTCAAACAGGAGTGAAAAAGATGGACAAGTTCATTAAGAGTAAGAATTGGGAAAAAAGAAAAATATATAAATAAAATGTCTCTAGGCGGGGAGATGAACTTATGACCTCCACCTGAAGGCGGGATCGTGAAAGATGCAGCTCCGATTACAGCCTAAAAGACAATTTTTTTTATCGATAATATCACCATCAACAGACATTTTCTATGATTTTTTTTTCTTGGCAAATTAACAGTCTTATTTGTAGCTTAATAATGATCGGCCATTATTTAATTGACCTCGCTGTTTTTCGTCAAGTGGAACCAATGTCATGCCATTTTTCTTGGAGGTAATTTTCTCTACTTTTGATTATTAATTATAACTCAAAAAAAGGAAAGCAACTTTCGTGTTTTTCTTCCCTAGTGATATTTTGCTAAACTGAATTCTTTCTTTTTTTTGTTATTTTTCCGCATTAAATTCGTTTTAATAAATTATATGATAAATGTATTTCCTTTTATAAGATGTAATTAGTATCAATGAGAATTTCGAATTAATAACTAAATCGGCCAACGAACTTCGCCCACTGAATGTTTGTTACGGATTTCAACCTTTTTCTTAATGGGTGTTGGCCAGTTTTTCCTGTTAAAAACAGAAAGCAATCTTCCGTTTATAAGCTGTATAACATCTGTAAACCACACGATGAATATTGCGATGTAGACAGTTGAACCTAGAACTACCAAATTTAGTTAATGCTTGTGAGTAAAGGATTATTAAGAAAGGATTTTTCAAAATTTATCTAAAATTTAATTAAAAATTAATCCAGCTTTTAACAAATTTTTCAAAAATTTCGAAGTTTATTGTTGAGCCTAAATAACTTTCACCATATATTTTTAATTAAAAAAAATTAGCTTTCGGCATACAAATTTTTTCTAAAATTTTAATAAATTAAAAAAATATTGATGTAGATTTTAGGAAATGCTTTTACTCCTTTTTTTATAAACAGATGTACCACAATGTTAAATATCGTTCATGTACGTTATAGTTGACGTAATAAAGATCAAATTAAAAAATGCAATTTAAAGAAGCGTAAATAATAATAAAAAAAAAACAATATGATGTCACGATGTTTGAAAAGTTAGAAGAGGTTTGAATTTACTTAAATTTTTATTGTAATGAAATACTTTTCATTTAAAAAAACTAGACTGTTGTTAAACATTTAAACATAAATTTGTCATTTTCAACTTGAAATTCGAAGAGTAAATTCTCATATTTAAATCTCTGGCATTCATCTTAACTTAAGGGGAATATTTCATAGATTACTTTTCTTTCTTTTTTTTCAAATGCGCAATACTAGTTTAATATTGTTCATGCATCTGCTAGGAAAAAATTTGATTTGGTTTCACAGAATAATTGATGGCATACAATTACTTCTCAGATGGCATGTTTAATTTCTGTTGCTATGTTAGTCTGGCAAACGATAAATTGATTTCATAAATAATCTCAGTCTAATACGATTTCAATGAAAATGAGAATTTTACATAGTTATAAACTTCAAATGTTAAAGTAAATGTGAAGAGCTTAGGGATAACGAAATAATTACTTGCTTACTGAATTATCTTGGAAATACTTTCTCGCAAAATTTACCGAAATTTTGATTGATTTGATACTGAGTTATATTTTCTTTCGTCATACGACAATAATCTCTGCTGATAATAAAGATTAATGTATATGTTGATGTTCTACACACCATACCATTTAACCTAAAGTTACCAAACTCAGCATATATGTATTTTTGTAGTTGGAAATATGTAGCTAGGAGAATTTTTTTGAATTTTAATTAATAAAGAAATTACATCATTATAAAATTAAGAAGAAAAATATCTTCTCAATTTAATTGTTGTATTGTTTTTTGTTTTATTTCAATAAGTTTAAAAATCTTTTTATAAAATTATTTTACAATGATGAATTTTCCTGTTGTCAAAAAGCTAAAATAATTTTCATTAATGATACAAATATTTAATACCGGAATTTTTCATTGTTACTGATGTAGGTAAAAAGATAGGGTTTGTTTTTCCTTGTTGAGTAAATTCCTGTCTAAAGTATTTTTCTAAAGAAATATTTTGAAATTTTGGTATACTTCCCAAGATTTTGTAAAGATACTTAAAGTTTAATTTCATCAATTAACAAATATGAAAATTTTTTAAGAAGTTCCCCTTTTTAAAAAGTATCATATAAAACATTTTTGAATTAATTTAAATTTAAATACTTCTATTTCAAATTGAATTTCAAATTTTAGTTTGAGATTATAGAAAATTAGGGAGATTTATAACGCTATGAACAGTATAGGTTTCTTCTATTTCCATGTTTATCAAAATGTTTGCTGAAGAAGTAATTAACAGAAGAATTTAAATTTGAGCAGAAGATATTGAAGATATTTGCTACAGAAGATATTGAAGATATTTGCTACAGAAGACATTGAAGATATTTGCTACAGAAGACATTGAAGATATTTGCTACAGAAGACATTGAAGATATTTGCTACAGAAGACATTGAAGATATTTGCTACAGAAGACATTGAAGATATTTGCTACAGAAGACATTGAAGATATTTGCTACAGAAGACATTGAAGATATTTGCTACAGAAGACATTGAAGATATTTGCTACAGAAGACATTGAAGATATTTGCTACAGAAGATATTGAATTTAAAGTTGTAGTAATAATTCTGGTGAATTAGGTGGTCACTAAAAGCTGCTAAAAAATTTCTGTAAATATTTAGCTTTTGTAAAACATTGTTATAATTTTAAAATTATTTTAAACAAATTAATCGAATTAAAACTGATAATTTAAAATTCATCATGCTGAAGAATACATTAGATACTGTTAAACATTAAGTAAATAGGAAAATTCAAATTTTATTTAAGTATGTACATTCAATGAATAATCGAATTAATTATTAATTTTTAACGTAAGATTTTTGACAAATTCAGCTTCTTTAATGCAATTAAAAATCTTATTTTATAAAAAGAAATTTCAAAAAGGTTTCACGTTTTATTACTTTTAAAAGTTTGAGCAGATTAATATTTCTTTTTTTTTCTGGTGGGGAAACCAAACATGTAGAAAAAGAACATGTAATCATTTGATTTTGCATTAATTAATAATTCTAAATAATTTATTTTCTGAATGTTCAAATAATTTCGTCGGAACTTAGCATTTTTAAAAAGTTTTAAACAGAATATGAATTTTTCACTAAACATATAGTTATATCAAATTGAATATTTTACTGTAGAAAATATTAGCCCATCTGTAAGTGTGGGTAAAATTTTTGCACTTGTCTATGTTTACTTTCGCTGAAAGAGACCATAATGGTTTGAAGGAAAAAATTTTTACTGTAGTTAAAGGTAATTTTAAAATGCTTTCAGTCTGCTGAGGGTTATGCAGTATTATTATCTCCGATTCTCTTCATTGCCGTTGAAATCTTAGAACATTTTATCATATTTTTTTTTTTTTCATTTTATCGAATATTGCAGAAAGTTTTCAAATCTTTTTACAAAGAATAATATAAAATATCATGAAAATTTGTTTAGACTTGACAGAATGCAAAGAACTTGAAAACATTTCTACCTCCCCAGAGGTAGAAATATTTTCATCTATGCGTTAAAAATGCATTAATATGCAACATTTTCATGCATGTATTAAAAATATCTACTGCATTATATTATACTCTGTATTTTTAAGCATTTAATTTTAATTTATTTTCGTTCATTCTTTATTTCAAAATAATATTACTGATATTAATTCAGTTTAATAGAATATGAAGCTTGGAATTAAGATAAATATATAATTGATTTATATATTTAGATGAAAATAATAGACACTGAGACGAAACGTAGCAACTAAAAGGTATTCACAATTCTCGAAATATTAAAAAAGGCATTAATTTGCCGGATATGAATTCTAAACACGAATCTGTATGTATCGGAATTCGCATCTCGGGCTCACGTGTTTTGATGCATTCGAATGTAGGCATTTCGGTTAAACTAGGTTTCTCTCCGATCGCCCGACATCCAGCGACTTGAGCCACTGTTCCTCCGAGTCGCCTGGTGACCTTCACAGCCTACAGGTAGGGAAGAAAGAAAGAAAAAATCAAGAAAAAACAAAAGAACAGAGAGAAAGAAATAAAAATCAAAGTTGCGAACAGGCTTTGGGGTCAGGAAAGATGAGAGACAGGCAGTCGCTAACCATGCGGAAAGTTTTCCCCGATAGCTGAGGAGAGGTATCTTTTCTGTCTCGACCAAAATACCACTTCAGTCAGTCTTCCAACACCAAACCGTTCCGCATTCCCCCTGGAGATGCAACAGGTAGGTACTTGCTGCTCATCTTTCTCTTGTTCTCTCTTCATCCGGTGAGATTCTCCAAGGAGATTCTGATACCAGTTCTTGTTGATATTTGTTTTTAGGAAGAACCTTTTCAATGGAAATTATTTATTGCATATTTACTGTTTGCATTAGCACTGTTTGAGTTAAATATTATTAATTTTAGGGCTGTTTGTTGTTTCCGCAGTGCTCTATATAATAGAGAACAAGATTCTCTGTTTCAAGGTGTTAGGTTATCCAAATGTAATGTTTACTGTATCAAATATAAATTAATCCTGTTATAGTGGATTTTCTTTCTCTCTAAGATGTTAATTTTCATCTATTGTTTTAAATTATCTTTTGTTAAAAAGATATACAAATGTAAGGATTGCTATGTTTTTATTTCATATTTTTCTAATTTCTAAGGTTAATTCGCTCTTTTTTATTTAATTTTCTTTTCCTACGTTAGTTTTTAAAAAGTGGAATATGATTTTTTTTAAAGTAATGAATTGTTCTGAGTTACTTATGAAAACGTTGATAACATTTTGTATTCTTTAAGTCCTCTAATTTTTTTTAAAAAGCGCTTGTTTTGAAAAACAGTTTTATTAAAATTTTTAACTAAATAAATTAGTATTTAGTGTTCTGTAATTTCAAGTTTATTTTTTACAAATTTATTTGTAAAACAAATTAATTTTTTTACAAATAACTGGGAAACTTCAGATAAGGAATTAAGATTTTGATATAGATCTTAACAGATACTTTTTTGATATAGATAATTTGTTTGATATAGATCATACCACCCCTACAAAAAAATTGCATTTCAGGTTTTATTTCGTCCTTTCCCCCTCCCCCTCCAAAATTGATATTTGCATTCACTTCACTTCTTTTTAATCTCCTTTTATTTGATTTTTTTAATGTAAAATAACTATATTACTATAGGTTGTGCTACTTGTACGTAGATAATGAAGTTTTTAAATATAATTTCGGATTCTAATAAATGCGATTTTTGTAACATATTATTTTGCAGATACAATATTTTTTATTTTTAAATAGTACCTTTTTCCAATAAAAAAAAAAAAAACCTGAATGATATGAAAATTTCTGCTGTAAATCTGTCCTATTACCTTTTGAAAAAATAAGATAGTAATTACAAGAAAAAGTTTAACTATAACTTAAAACTTTTTAAAGTTACAGGAAAAAAGAATAAGATTGGTTTGTACTAAGACAATACAATATAGGATAGCATCAAGACTAAGGCTTTCGTTTTATGTCATTTTGACCTTCTTTGTCAATCAAAAAAATAATTTTATAGTGCTTTGCTTGTTGCATTCGCCTTGAAAATCAATATAACTGATATGATTAGTAACCGAAATTATTAGATGTGTGACCCTAATAAATGGAATAGAAAAATGTATTTTTTATGTCCTTGTAACAGCACCAGTGGAATACTAATTATTAAGTAATAGGAATTACAATAAATGTGACAGATGGTATAAATCTATAGATATTTAATCATATAAGCCAATTAACTGATGGTTAAGCTTTAAAAATATTAATATATCAGGGAGAAAGCACACAAATATGCGCAATTTGTTCTTTTTACTGTTCAGCGAGTAAAAAAGCGATTATTTTTTCAAAATTTCTTATATTATTATAATTTCAAAAATATAGTTTACAAAAAAATAAAAATTGAAGTTAGATAAAAATGAATCAAAAAGGTAAGAGTCGGTTATCAAATTTAGTCATTCCATAACATGTTTCAATGATTCAAAAAGCTATACAAATAAGTTAAATGGAGTTTTAGTAAAAACTTGCAAATCGAAAATATTTAACCTCGAGAATGTAGAATTTTTCGATTTCTTTAGAGAGAACGTTAAAGAATATTTTGTAATATAATAAAATAATATAGCGGTTCAAACGAAAGTGAATTTTTGTGGCGGTCTTTTTAAAAATAATATCGCATCGGTAAAGTATCAAAGTGCTTAATTTAAACACATTTTATTTAATTTGATTGGTTTAAAATAATGACAGAATTGTGCAATGGATTTTTCTGGCACTTTCTGATGTACTAGAGCTCTGCAATTTTGTATACTTGGGTGCTCTTTTAATATTTTAATTTCTAGAAATGAAATATAAACTGAAAAGTACGTAAAAATAAAATTCTAATTGTTATCATTAATAAAAATGGCTTTAAATACTTTTTTTTTAAAATTGATTGAAATATAAACATTAGAAGAGCACAGAAAAGTTTTCTTCTAATAATGCACAAAGTATAAGAATTAGGTGCTATAAATACATTGGATGGAAAAGATCAGATTGAAAAAAAAATATTTAACTAATAAATGTGGTAAAAATTTTCAATGCTCTTTATATTAAATTCATAATATCATTCATTATTAATATTAAACTTAATTTCTGAAATATAACATAAAAAAATTTGGTAAGACCCAACAAATAAAGTAGCATAAAAGAATTGATCCAAACACTTAATTATAATTACGAATTATTCCAGCTTAAGAAATTTTTTAATAAGATTAGTGGAATATAAGAAATTTATCGTAAATTCTGCTTCATTCATCGTTCGATTTAATTTTTTTATATGGCATTTTATTTTCCTTCCTTTTATAAAAACACTTTATTAAATTTTCCCCTGTAGGCATAATAGAATTTCAATGACGAGAGTACTGAAAAATCTCTCCCTTCCAATTATTGATAAGTAATATCGTGAATCACTTTTCCCTTCCGTCTATTGTTTATTTAGTTGGTGAGTAAACAATGATTAAAAATGAGATTTAATATTATCTTGAGTGCAAGCTACTGGCTTAAAGGTTTAAGGTGCAGTTATATAATAAGATTTAATTATTATTTTTCCGATGTGATTATTTCTTATTATTGATATTCAGAAATTTAGTATTATAATAATTAAATTTAGAAAATAAATTATAGTGGTGGCTTTCCTAAAAAAATTATCTATTTAATTTGGAAATTTAAAAATGTATGGACGCAATGAATTTAATTGTTTTTACTAATGATGGTCAAGGTCATTACGAGTGTTTCCTACTTTATGTATCAGGAAACTAAGCAAGCCAAAATTAATTAGATTTTTAGATGGCCCTACAGATCCATTAATAAGTTTGATTTTGGATCATGTTATTATATTTATATAATAATTTTATTTTATTGAAAACTATAATATTAGAATCCAATGTCTTTTGTTTGTGTCCCAAAATGAAGGAAATGACAGTTAATTTACTATACAAATTAACTGTAACTGCATTAAGTTTTATGAAATTTAATGCTTTGTAATATTCTTTTACAATCGAAGCTAATTTTCTGTAATTTTTATTAAAATATTTCTTGTTCCGCATAAGCTCACAGATTTTGTAGTTGTTCTTCCATTTCTGATAATGATATTTATAATCATATCATAATCAAACCATTTATAATCAAACGCAATGGGAAAAATTATAACTATTAAATAGAAGGATTTAAATCAACAATTTTGATCACCAGTTTTTGCATTATTTTCCAATGATATTTTTCGCTATGGTCAGATATTATTATTGATGGCTCTCTGTTACATCCATCACTAAAGTATATATATATATATATATATATATAATATTACAATTTGAAATTAAGGTGATTGAAGAAAGTTAGTAAAGAGAAAAATCAGGCGTTTGGTGTGAACTGAAATTGAAATTAACTGAAAATGTCAAATATCGTTGAGGAAAGTCAATACAAAAATCGTTAAATGATAACATTTTGAGGTAGTTGTTTCATATCTGCACATGAAAATGCATTTAAATGTTAACGAAATTCTTAAACCTTGGATCTGAAACGAGTTATTTCAAGCATCAAAAGTTCTAGTTCTTGTCCTATAGCCTAATATTCAAATGAAACTGAGCCAATAACGGTTAAATCTTCGGGGTGAAAATTGCAGGTTAAATTTTAAATAAAGCTATTTTATATATATTTTAAATAATAAAATATTTAAAATATAAATAAATGTGATCATTATATTTTGCAGGAGGCTTTATTGACCCTATTACTTTTTTTTTAACATTTACTTTAAATGTATTATTTTTATATTTTCTACATTCTTCCACAAAAGAAGTATCTACCTATTAAATTTTGTCTCGTGCAATACAATCAATATAATGGATACTGCGCTATAAATCTTCAAATCAAATTGCGTCAATCACGCAAAACAGTAATAATAAATGAACAATAAAGGATCTTTTGTTTGTATTTTGGGCGAATTTAAATTTAAAATCATAATTGTTTAAATTTAACAATTACGATTTTACAGTAGGTTTCTAAAACTATTTTTCAACTTAATTTAAAAATTAATCAAATTTAAATTAATGTCACCTTTTTATTAATTTTTTCTGATATTTTAAATTGTTTTTAAATGATTAAAGTATTATTTCTTGGAAGGTTTTTAAAAATATTTCTTCTATTTAAGTAATTTTTAAATCATTTTTCCTGAAACTTGCGCAATAATTGTTTCCTACGAGAAAGCATTACACCTGTGACCTGAGGCTTATACGTTGATGAATCACTACTCACTTAGTGTTCAAAGCCTAATTAGCATGGGAGTTGCATATGCATGAGAAATATTTGTGCCCCGATTCCGTACGACCCTGACCTTGTTATTTAAAACGGATGGTTCAAGTCATGTTTGCAAAGACTTAATTTGCATTGTATGTTTAAAATGAGCGTGTGATTGTTCTTTCAACGAGATGTACAGATCATAATGAGGCTTCTATTATGAAAACAAATACTATAAATAGATGTTTAAAGGCAATTATTATCTATTAATAATTTTATGTTGTATATTATTTGAAAAAAAATATAATAGATCTGGATTAATTGAATTTTAAATAAACTTTCTTATGCTTAAATTTTTAAAGATAATAAAATGCAAATAATTATTTTATTATTACATTAACTTTATATACATTAAATTTAACAAATGTGTTTATTATTAGTAGTAAAAAATAAAATAATTTCGTCGTTTAAGTATATAATAATAATTATAAATTAATATGCAAATAAACTGAAGTAAAGATCAAACCGTTATTATTTCCCACTTATATTTTTAAATTTACTATTACGTATGTTTCTAATAAAGATGTGGATCATTTTTATGCTTGATATTTATTTTTGCGCTAATTATTTCACTGTATGAAATACGAAGTTATTTTTACTTATTTATGAAGTAATTTTTTTTGTCACTTGGTTTGGCATAAAAGCAAAACTTTTCAAGCTTTTCATAAAAAAAATCGATTTTTATGTAAAAATAAATTGTATGTGACCTTAAAGGAAAATTTGTATTTTTAATGTATTTGTGAACTAATTAAGATTTTTATTAAGTCATTTTTATATAATATTTTTGGTATTAGAGTATTATCAGATTAAAAATACATTAATTTTACAATATCTTAATAAATCAATTATGATATAATAATTGTTTATATAAATGTTTTGCTGATATGCATGTCTTATATAATACATTGTTACACAAAATACAAAATTATGATACAAAATTGAATTTATTTTCAATCAATTTATTATTGCTATTTCCACATTAATTTGGTTTTCATTAAATAAATTATTCATTTTAGGTATTCAGTATTTCAAGTTAGATGTAATGAAGTCTTAGCAAAAGAAGAAACCAATATAAAGGCCACTGACATTTAAGCATCTGTGTGAAACTTTCAAATATGATTCCTTCCATTCTTTCCCGCAACAACGATTGAAACCTGATTGGGTTCATTTTTTCATTTAAATCAAAACATTGAAAAAAAAGCAATAACAAAGACAATCTTCAACTATGGTGAAGTGGATAGCTCGGTGTGCTCGCCTTGTTTTAGTCATCTTTTGCATTGTTCTCTGTGGTGTTTACAGCCATCCAGATATATACCGGGTTCGACCCAGTGAGTACATTAATCTTTTATTGAATCTTGTATTTGTGTTTGAATGATTGCTCATCTTGGTTCATTATATGCATTTGATAACAATAGCGAGCGGAGAATAATTTATCGCTTTGGTAAACTTTTTGGTCATGCTTTAATGGTGCTGTGAAAGTAGGATACTTCTAATCTGAGTGTAACAATAGGCTCCGATAAAATTATGTAAGCACTTCTTCATATGAATGCTGTTTTTTAATTCATAAATAAGTGAGATAATGTTTAACTTTTCTGGTATGAATAAAGGATTAGAATATGAAATTGGCAAAATGTTTAACTTTTTATGATAAACATGCAATCAACTGAAAATAAACTTCCTCAATCCATAACGTTACGAAAGCATGAAGAAAAAAGATATTATTTTTTTAAAGAAATTAAATAGCAATGATTTTAGCTTCTGAAACATAAATTGATTAAATTTTTTCAGAAGTTAACAAATTCAATAATTGGAACAAATGTGAAATAAAAAAAATCTACATCTAAATGATATTTATGATCTAATACCATTCACAGGGCCAGAAGTTCTACACAAACTATATAGTTTAGAAGTGCCCATTAACCCAAGTATAGCGAAATTTTCCAAAAATATCAAACACGCTTAAATGGACTTTTAAAATACCCCCCCCCTCTATATATTAAATAACTTAGGGTCTCTTAGATTCTAAATCCAGCACTGAACATTCCAAGTCAGAATTTTAGAAACTAACTATTTAATAACTCATATAACTGAAAGTTTTATCAGATCACAATAAAGACTGGACAATGCCACGAAATTATATAAATGCAATTCAGTAATACATAAAAAGTTTAAGAAGGCGTAATTTAGCATTATTTATTAAACTAATATTAAATATGGATTAATAAGTATCAGTTATTGCATACAAAATCTTGATAGATATATATTTCTTATTTATAAATGTTATTCTTCGATTTCCTCTTCTAGAACACATTATTAATCTTATTTTTTTATAATAATACACATTTCTTAAGGTCTAAACTTTTCTACATAAGAATTACTTTAAAAAAAAGATATTTTTAAGCCACACAGCTAATTATCTAGTCGCATAAAAGAAATTCCCTTCAAATTTAGATTAATAAAAATTAAACAATACGTTCCACTTCAGGCAGTGTGATTTAATCAGCAAATTTCTGAATTTGTCCTTACTATTCAAAATGGGATGTTCTAGTTTTCTAACGGATTCCACTAAGAAATGTTACTATTTTATCTGAAATATTGAGAAAACAACCTTTCAAACAGTTTTTCATCACAATAAACTCTATATTATCGAAATCGATAGTTCACATAAATTGTGTTTGACTAAGGAAATATATTACCACACTTTGAAATCACACAAATAGATATTTGTAAAAGTTGGCATTTATACGTAACAAAAATATTAACATAATTTTTATTCGATATTTTGAATTTTCAATAAGCAGCTCTTAATGTCATTGTTCTATAATTACGCCCGTACCCATTAGTGGTTTTTGACTAATGAAAGTTCCTATGCCACCGAATAGCGGCTTATAAGAATAGTTTCGAAATACTTAAATATAGATATGTTAAGGGGACATTGGACTTTGAAACAAACAAAAATGTATGAAAACGTGAAATTCTATTTTTTATCGTTTCCTCATCAAATTATATGTTATATACAACTAAAATAGGGTTATTTATTTTATTGAACAATATATTTTATATGTGAAAGGTCTAGAGAAAAAAAAAAGCACATTTTAATGACTTTCCTCAAAATTATATTGTAAATAGATTTAAATACTTTTGAAATGTTCCAGGCATTTTAATTCTTGAAAAATTAAATAGAATTGATAATACAGATTTAACATTAAACATTAAACAGAACATTAAAAGAAAATAGGGTATGTATTTTATATTTCAAGTTTTTTTTTAAGTTAAAATTCAATTTTATTTCTAGAAAACTTTGAATTTTTATGAAAAAATTTCTAAAAAAAATAGCATTTAATTGGAATTACAAAATCATTCAGTTTTGTTCCAAATTTATATTGGGTAATAAGGAAAAATAATAGAAAGAATTAAAAATTAAGTCACATGGAATACTTTGAAATGTGTATATATATATATATATATATTAATATAATATAATATAATATAATATAATATAATATTAATTTTTAGAAAATGATAATTCGTTTTAAAAAGTTTTTTAAAAGAAATTTGATGTATTTATTTTTTATTACATATTCATAAAAATTCTCAAAATTCTAAGAGAAAAATTTGCGAAAATGCCTAATAGAGTTCACCATTCACTTAATAACAAAAACACTGAAAACAGTTATTAAAGAGCCTTTTTTTAGTTAAAATATGTTTAAATCTAAGTGAATTCGGGAAATTCTTTAACATCAATAAATTTGTTGCTGCTTTTCCATTCTGTCCCATTTTCTTTTCAGAGACAGATTAATCCGGCTGAAGAATAAAATGGAGACATTTGTACACGGATTCATTGCAATTAATATTTACGAGTCGTAAAAATTACATTTGGAATGCTTTTGACAGCTAAGATTACGATAAAAGTTCTTGACATATAAAAATATTTATCAATTCAGAAATGGCATTTAAAAAATAAAACTACGATTTCCAACATAAAGAGGATGCATTTTATTAAAGTTACAATTGTATCACATTCATAGTAATTGCTTTTCTGAACACATTTGAAAAGACTTACAAAAAAGACTTGTTACAAAAATTGATTTGAACTTGATTGTATATAAAAAACATCTAGTTATTTCAACAATGTCTTTGTACCTTGCTCCGCGAACACATAACAAGGTAGTTTACAATACAGTTAGGGCAATTCAAATTTAATTAGCATGCACTACCGCATGTATTCGAATTCCTGTAATTCATAAAAGAAAATAAGTTCAATGTAAAAAAAAAATCCAATGAAGACATTGGAAATTCCAACTATCGGATTCTCCACTTGAAAACAAAATAATAATCCCATTGCACGAAAAAGGAACGGGCAAGGTTTAAACGACTGACCCCAGACGAGGTTGTAACGCCGGTCATTAGTTTGAACACGAGGGTTTCGTGTCAGATAGTTTATGGATATGCGCGTGCATTTATCGGGTAAGTAAGTTAAGGTCGAAGTACTAGAAGGAAAAAAAATGGCACATCATTCTTCAAAACTTAAAAACAATAATAATCCAACAACAAAAAAAAACTAATGATGATGAGATGAAAAAAATTATGTTCGAACATCTTCTAAATCATTCACATTTTTTCTTTATTTTAATTTTTTTTATTCGACTTCTTTATAAACTGTTTTTTTTTTTCCCTTTTTTCCTCTCATCATCATATCGCTATTATAATATGGCACGCTGAATGATCATGAAAAATAATCATAATATAATGAGTGCTCTTTTTAATTTAATGTTACATTACTTGTTCATTTCTCATCATTGAATATTTTTTGTATCTTTCAATATACAGTACGTAAATGTTCATACAAACTTCCAGTCACTAATCAATTCATTGATTTAATGAT
The DNA here is from genome assembly GCF_947563725.1 of Argiope bruennichi. Lineage (NCBI taxonomy): Eukaryota > Metazoa > Arthropoda > Arachnida > Araneae > Araneidae > Argiope > Argiope bruennichi. Next base: position 22,482,242 of record NC_079151.1, on the reverse strand, counting down.
TGCTGTTTGTGTTTGGAAATCCAATTTATGTTTGATTATAAAATTTCAGAAAATGGAATGGAAAAATATGTTTCATTATAATTAAAAAAAGAAATACATCTATTTTTTAAGAACTAAAATGAGAATTTTTTTAAAAAAATTAATCAATTATTTCAGCTTTATCAAAAATCTTGAGGACAAGACCAAGTTGTAAAAGCGTGAAAAGTTGATAAACTGGAATTAACTTCACATTTATTCAAAATAAATTGCAATTTAATTCACATTTATTCAAAATAAATTGCAATTTAATTCACATTTATTCAAAATAAATTGCAATTTAATTCACATTTATTCAAAATAAACTGCAATTTAATTCACATTTATTCAAAATAAACTGGAATTTAAATAACATTTATGATGTATTTTTAACGAATGCTTTGACATTTTCTCTATTCATTACGTATCAACCTCTGTTGTTTTCAGATCTTCATGCTATTAAAATTTAGTTTTGGTCTTCCAGTTTTGATAAAGTAATTATTTTTATTTTAAGTTAAATAGATTTTTAACATCTTGAAAGCAAGTTCATTTAAACTCCTAATTAGATGAAACATTTCATTTTGGAGATTTATTAATATTTCCATCCATAAAAAAAAAAAAAAAAAAAAAAAAAAACAGGGACGGAAAGGAAATCTGAGATACTTAAGCTTCACCAAGGGATTCTTAATTTTAAATTATCATTTTAACTTAAATGCGTAGGGATTTTAAGTATCAAAAATTCTATTACGAGGATGAGTAGACAAGTCTGAAACTTCATTTCCATACAAATGGTTTAAATAATTTTTAGTATTTTTCGCTTTTTATTTTAGATTTTGGTAGTTTGTATTAAAACTATTATGGAATCTATTTATTAATCATCCCAAAATTTATAATAGATGGTAGCTCTTATATGGTTTCAAGTTCTTGTCATTTGATTAGGGTTCATAATTACGAGGTCCGTGCTAAAACAGCCCTCTTGTACATTCCAAACGGGGCGTTAATATAATCGAACTAAATATTTTCTCTCGAAGATTTCGGTAAAAATTAATGCACATAATCTATCACATTAAAACCCAAAACATTATAATTTCAGTGATATTAATTTCATTTCTGAGAAATTGTTTTCTTTAATGCAATTAAAGTTAAACAAATTTTTGTTTCATAGAATTTTACTCGCATTTATTCACTCGCAAGTTTTTATCGATGTTGACAATACCATAAAATAATTACTTTCTCTGGATATTAACTTTAAAGCAAATGATAACAATTTTATTTCTATAAATATATTTGCAGGGGATCTATTATCTATAAACTGCGTGATATAAAACTCGATACGCACAGAATGCAGCGGTTAATACAGTGCTACTACATGAACGCAAGACATACGAATCATACTTAATCACTTTTATGTTACGATCTGTTGGATTAGAGGATCGAATCTTCTTTAATTTTACTTTCCATGCCGGTTTGTACAAAAGTTGTGCAATCGTGGCATTTAGCTTATAATTTCTGTGAAGTATAATCACTATGTGGGGAGATAGCGTTCTTCTTCTGCCTTTAAGCATTTACGAAATAAGTTTAATTTTCACGAGGGATTAGAAAAATAGACGAAAAAGCTTATTGTTTAATTTTTTTTTTTTAATTTTCCTTCTGTCTAAAATTTGATTACGAATTTTTAAAGGATTTGGTTAATCTCTTTATGTTCGAGTTTATTTAATTTACTTATTTAAAAATGGGATGTGCCCTTCTAATATTTACTATTGTTTTTAATCGATATGAGATACCCGAGATACTAAAGGGTGTCCAAGTAAATTTTGCTATTTTAATTCTTACTTTGATGTGATTACACACTTAAATATTAAAATTTCTTTAATTTTGATATACGAATTAGGTACGTTAATAATTTGAGGAATTAATATTAGTGAAATATTCTGTAAGAGCTGAAAGGGGTGGTAAGAGCTAAAAGCGAATAGAGAACTGGATTTTCCCATTTCTTTTGTGTCTGTAATCAAAATCTGTGTCTTCTTTACAAATAATTAAAAATAAAAGAAAGCCGCACCTTTAAACTAATGCCGGATACCTTTCCGTTTCCGTGAATAATCTCTACATCCTAAAACATGTTACAACCACATGTGCCACAAATGGCATGTCAACAAGAGTGACCTACATGTTAAACGAAAATACATTTTGCGGTGAGATGGAAGGTAGAAGACCTGTCAAAAGACACGCCCAGTGTTCTATTCTGGATGACACTTCGGAAAACTGATGACTTATTAAAATTTACTATCCTGGAGCATGGCCTGCTTAGTAGAGATCGAAAATTTCATCTAATTGCGATCTCAATTTCGTTGCTTTCCTACGGTAAAAGTCTCTATTCAGCTTTCTAAAATACTTTTTTCCATATTGCCTTGGGATATAAAAATAAATTTGTTTGGGAAGTGTTTTGAAAACCCTTAGGATAAAAAAATGAATATATTTTTTTAAAAATTTAGTTTTGGCTGAAGTATTTTTCGGTTTGAAAAGAAAAGGTACGTTTTCTCCGGAACAAGCATGAATCAAAGCAAGCCATTCTTCTAAATGAAGGGCAAATATGGATTCAGAAGTGAAGACAGATAGAATTGCCAACTTTTAATGAGAATGTTTATGGCTTTTGGATTATATTAGATGCAGTGTCAAAGAGAAATAATAACATGTTTAAATTCATATTGTAGCCGCTCTTGTAATACTAACCATAACTGATTGATGACGTTAGAGACAGCGCCTTCTGATGCCTTGTAGCCCTATGACTTGGTTCAGATTTAGCGATGGCATATACTGCATGATTTGATCCATGATCTTAAATATATATCTTAAAATTATTCCAAACTTTTGGTTTGTAAATTGTCTCTGTGTAACGTAACCTCTAAACAAATAACTGTTACACTAATTCAGATTTTTTTAAACCTTCTTATTAAATCTCCTTAAAGACCCTCAATATATATTTTAAGAATCCGTTTGGTTGAATGTTTTGCAAAATAAGCGGAAATCATTTGATGAAACGAAGAAAGTAGAAAGTTTTGTCTTTTCTATCTAATTTTTCTATCAAATCTGGACAATAATTTTTGTTACGCTTATATTAGTGCTATATTAAAACACATCTTCTATTTTTGTATTCTTTTATATAGAATTCGTGTTTTTTAAATAAAATCTTAACAGTGAACTTTTTTAAAAAAAAAAATATTCTAATAGTTTTTTGAAATATTTGACTGGATATTTATAAATCTATAACAACAAAAAGCGGTACATGGGTTAGACATTTACTATGACGCCAGTTCCTGAAACATTTTATAAAAAGCATTAAAACAATTCCTTCATTCAGTGCACCAAATTGTTTAAGTTTGGATTCGGAACTAAAGAGTTTCTCGAGATTTGGTTCCATCGAAGTTTTTCAGTAGATACCAGCTCTATTACGTGTTTATCATGTATCTAATATAGAGGTTAAATATAATCCTTATAGTTTGCCGAGAGACTATTGCCTCAAATGTTGTTTCTGAACACAGCACAAATTGTACAAGAAATAGACGAAACTCTTAGTTACGGTATGTCTCTCAATACCTCCTCCCCCATCACCACCACTTTTTATTTTTGCTACAAAGTGGATCAAAACTACTGTATTAGAGGTAAAATTAGAGGAAATCTATGACACTTATACAATTAAGAATCTGTCATTAATGGCCTCTAATTTAGGTGTAAAAATTAACCATTCCTAAATAATCGCATTCCTTAAAATGTTAATGTGAGTAAATCTAAATTTATCTCTCATTACAAAACACGTGAGAAGAACATAGACAGAAAATAGACAGTAGGTCAATGTCTGACCTATTATATGCTTTAGTATCAAGGCAAAGTTTATCTTTTGATTGATCGGCTCCACTAGTTCAGAAATGAGGAAAGATGTTAACTATGAAATGAGAGAAGTCAAAGTGACTGGAACTAATGTTAACATCTATTTTACAGTTCGTCACGGGTGGTCAATTTTAAAAAGAGTCTTATCATTAGTGGAAATCGCTTTAGCTAATTAGGTATGTATGAAGAAAGTGAAATCTTTTAGGTACTAAAAGAACATACAAGCTGTTGGCTCTTGAAATGAAGAACGATATATCAATGCGTTTGATGGCAAATTTATTTGGGATTGAATTCTGATTTCAACCAAAATGGGTGAAATATAGGTATCTTTAAATCTAAGAACAAAATAATTCTTAGTTCATTAGAAGTAATCTACGGTGTTAAATTGTCCTTCGTGAGTTTTTCATTTGAAAGAAAACGAAAAAATTATATGATGTTTAGCATGGTCAAAATTATTTTGCTAAAAGCTTAACGGGTAAATATCCTTTGTAAAATAAAAATCCTTTATTTTACAAAGGATATTTACCCGTTAATTTTTAATTTTAATTATTTAATTTATTAATAATTATTTTATTTTACAAAGGATAATTACCCGTTACATTTATTTTATTTGCATTTTATTTGCTGAAGATTCTTATATACAGCTCTATATACTATTTATTTTTTGAATAAATTCTTAAAAATATTCCTTGAAATATATTGTAACAATTAAAAAAAATTTTGTAACAATTGATAAAATTTTAGAATTGAATTTTGGAATTAAAATTTTACTAATTTTGATAAAAATGTTTTAATACGTTTAACATCTTATTCTATATACTAAAAAATAATTTAAGAAATTAATTTCAAACGATAATTTTGTTGTAAAGAAAGTAATAAGTATTATTAATGTCTTGTAAATCTACTACCGAATTCATTGCGATTGAAATTAACCTTCTCGACATATTTATAGCTTTGACTTATTTATCAATTCATTTCCATTACTATTTGTCACTAAAACCTAACGCTTATTGAAACACTAAAAAACTGCATATTGTTATTTTTAGATAGTTTTATTCGTGCACTTCTGTATTAGGCTACAAAAAGGCAAAACTCAGTGATGGATGGATCATTAATAAAATTTAATGCATACTTTTTTTTAAAAAATCATAACACATTGGACATCATAATGATTGTCCAATTTTATTCTGTTTTAAATCTTCTTTTATACTTAGATGGTTAATACGGTATATTCTTTGTGTTGCTGAAAATTTTGGAAGTATTGTAAATACTTACACTACATAAATCGCTTCAAATAATAATTAAAAAAATGTAAAAATGTGTCAGAATTGCTATTATTGAAAAGAGACTTATTTATAAGGGAATACTTTACCTATAAATATGTTTAATATCATCAGCAAGAAATAAATTATTCTTCTACCGAATTTATCTTATAACTAAATTGAAAAGCAAATTTAATGTTGAATCGAGTATATTCTTAAAAACAAAAAATAGCAACAAATAATAAATTTGTTTAGTATGTCTGTCTTTCTTTATACTAAACTTACAAAGCCTAAAGTGGTTTTTGTGCATTCTAGCTCTTTAAGTTTTATTATACTTCGGTCAATTAACAATAAAACTATTAAAGTGATTCCACAAATAACACTTGCACACAAAAAATTTATAAACTTTATTAAGAAACAGTTAAAAAAGCTCAGAGCAACTAAGAAGAGAAATAAAAACAAAAGCAATTAGAAGGAATAAATGAACTGCAATCAAGATACATCAATTACAGATTTAGAAAACTGTGCTAAGAATCACAAACTGGCAACTCAAAAACGTGCTTTTCAGGGTTACAGTCATTCTCGCCAAGTGAGGTTGAAATATTCGCCAAGGGCGATGCAATTAAGCTACCCCGTTAAGTAATGATGCTTTAACGCACGATGAAGTGCTTTCTTCTGTGACGAAAGAACACTATTATGTTCGGATTGCAATTCTTCTGGAGATTGTGATAATCAACTAGAATTACCTTAGGTAATATTGAAGTTAATATACACGGAATTGGTGCGTTTATAGCGTTGACTTTGAAATGATAGCATAAATAAGGAACTTTGTTCAATTATGTTAAAGGAAAAGATTTAAATGTGTAGATATTTACCAAGAAAGATAAACATTAAAAGAATGCAATCAATTAAATTGTAAAGTCTATTCTATTTTTTTGAATTTTAATCCCAGTAATTTGCTGCAAGTTTAATGTTTATTCAAGTGTAATGGGAAAAAAATTCTTCTCGAATAGTTTCTTTTATTAAGAGGATCGTGATACAATCACAAATGAAGTTTGTGCATTTAGTAAATACAGAAATCTCATTATCAGTACAATAAAAGTTAGATTTCAATTCACTTCATTGTTACTTATATAATATTTTAATTTAATAATCACATTTCTTAAAATTTTTTACAGATCTACATCGTAGATACCAAAACTGTGTGCCAAATTTTATTTATTAAACTTATTATAGTTTTCGTTATGGTATTCAAACTTATTTCAACGTATTTAGGTACTCAGACACCCGGGTAGACAGGCTTACTTTGAATAAATTTCGTTCGAAACTTGATAAAAATCTATAAGATTGGTGTTATGATCACCTACCAAATTTCACAAATGTAGTTCTATTTTTTAATTATCATGTTTACAAAGACAGACATTTATTTATTCCAAAAATATTTTGGGGGATTTGGGGAGGTTTGAAAGTGAAGATTCGTCAAAATCTTGAATCTGAATTTTTTGACGATTACTATATTTTTTCTTTATATATTTCGAGAAAATAAAAAAGCAATCGAAACAGGAAATGTGACAATTATGCCACATTGTGTTACAATACTCAAAAGTTCACAGAGTCTAAGAAATATGAAATAAATTTTTGTTTGTTTGTTGAAACTTTGCACAAATCATGAACTAGATATATGCAGAAATATAGTTTCGATTTTCGCAACGTTTCCAGAAACGTATCCTCACCAATTTCAGAGGGTATGTACATCAAATAAACTCAAAAGCGGCAAAATCCCCCCCCCTTTTTTTTAAGGAAATTTTACTAAAACTTTACTAAAGTGAATTGAATGGTACTTACCTGTGCTGTTATATATCTTTAAAATGCTTTATACAATGGTTGGCTTAGATTTTAAGGGAACTGAAATGATTTATATGAGAACAATTATTATGTATGCTATAAGGAGTTGAATTATACGAAATTATGATCATTAAATATCATACCTTAAAAATTAAAAAAAAAAAAAAACTTGCAAACTATATACTATATATATTATGCAAAATCGATATATTTATAATTCGTTTGTAAAAATAAACGCTATGTAAGAATTTAAATGTGAAAATGCAATGCGATAAATCTTTATTGCAATTAATTATAACAAAGGGTTTTAAAATTTAGGTTTTTCTTTTAGCGCAGTTTAATTATAATACTGTAAAACAGATTTCTGTATTTTAGAGTTACTAGTATTTGGATTTGACTAATAGAGTTCAGAGGCAAAGTTTAGGATTCAAATTATCCTAACAGATTTAAATTATTACTTCCTAACAACGGTTTTAATTTGTGTGGGAATTTTTGAATTCTGGTTTTTATTTATTATTATTTTTTTTTACTGAAAACATAAATTCTTTTTCATTTAAAAAGCATAAATTTTAAATTTCGTTATCGAAAAGAGTGTATTGCCTTAAAAAATGCTATGTAGTAAATCAATCAATGTCCTGATTGTCCGAACTCTCCGAACTTTATTATTAACGCAATCATCCTTTTTTTCAAAAAAGTAAATAAACATGACTAAGAAGCAGTAAAATAATTTTGCGTGGATACATTTATTTTTGCAACTTCAGAGAAACTATTTTGCAAAAATTAAGTGAACGATTAATTTTAGAAGCCAAATATTCTATCTTGTATACATTGCTAATACTTAAAAGTTCCAAATAAAACGGAATATGAAAGAAAAGAATAAGTTTTTGTTTAAGGATTGTTGTTTGTTAAAAGTTGCTTGACGGATAAATTTTGGTAATCCAACACCAAACCAACCAAACAACCCTCTGCCCACCAGTCAGCATTTTTCCCTATCTTATCTTTTTTCTCAGAGGTAAGAAAACCGAATATTTTGTCCCGAAGGCCTACGCCTAACTGGGTAAAGGCCCTCAGGCTAAAAGAGTCTCTTTTTAAAAGCTTTTATCACCGTCAGAGGGCGATAAAGAAGCCATTCTGATATAGGTGAGAGGGACGGCAGGTGAACGACCTTTCCCAAACAACCAGGGACACCGTTTTAGAGGTCAGCTGACTCGTTTCCGCATACTTTTTCTTTTGCCGTTTTTACTGTCTACGCTGACAGAGCGAGTTTGTTCACGTCCCCTCCCCTTCTAACTACCACGCGCTCCTGAACAATGCGAATCGCGTGGTCGCGCTTATGCAAATTGGACTTTTCCGTGAAAACGATTTCGGTTGCATTGTTACGAATTTCTAAAGGGATGTGCAGCATTCTTATGCATCTGGATTTTAAGGATTGGGAGCTGTATTCTATTAACCTACCTATCATATAGTAATATAATATCATTTACACTTCATTTTATTAGACAGAGCAACGATTCTTTTCCATTACTTGCATTTTTTTTTGTCAAGTTTGTCATAAATTTAAAACTATGATTATGTGTAGCATTTTTATGCATTTGGTGTATTTAATTGGAACTGTATTCGTATGTTCTATCTCTTATAAGTAACGGACTTTAATACGCAGAGTAATATGTGGTTCTATATTTATTTTTTCATATCAGATTGATTGATTTTAACATCTTGGATTTGTTATTAATTTGAAAATGTGGTTATTTGAAGATTGCATCCAGCTCAAGGAAGTCTGGATCAGGCAGACAATTTTAATGATTTGGATTAGGAAAATGCGAAAAGAAAAATTGATTCATTTTATTTCCTATAAATTACTAATTTTTTTTTTAGATTAGAAAGATTCCACATATTATCTTAATTCAAAATGCATTGGCATAAATGCAAAATAGCATGACTTTTCAGTTGTATTCGCTTCTATTTTTACAATTTCTAAGGCATTTAACTGAAAACTAGTCTAAAAAACGAAATAAATTCTAATAGGGTAATTTTATAATACAAATAAGGCCTTAAATAATTAAATAAGGCCTTAACAGAAAATCAAATTGAAAACATTTCAATTCCGGAACTGAATCCAATTCAATATTATGGCCAAGGGATTAAATATTTCAATATTTTGGTGATTAAAATGAAGAAATGTAATGTAAGAATTTAGTAAGCATTAATAATGTAAGAAATTTAGATTAGTTAATATATCCCTATGTTTTATCAGAATTATTTCAATTTCTTTTTCATCTACATTCAACTGAAAAGTTTTATTCACTTTTATATTGATGTTTCTACTATTTTGGAAAAGTAATTATTGTAGCAAACGAAACACATTTAACTCAGATTACACGCGTTTGAAATAGTACTTAAATTATTTAATGTTTCAACTTTGATGTGGGTATAATTAAATTTCTGGGTCCAAAGTTTTAAGAAAAAAATTATTCCTCTCACAAAAATTAAAATAAATTTCTCATATGTAAAGTTTTACTGATCTTTACTTTTCACAACTATTTAGAAATAGTATTCATTATTTATTTCGATTGCTGAATAAAACGATTTCAACAAACTTAATTGAACTATGTGTTGTTATTAAAATTATTTACATTCCTACCAGTTCAGAATTTATCTTCACATGAAGCTTGTATTTACATCAGGATAAAGATAAAATTATTATAGAAAGCACGTATTGATAGCATATGTTGCAACCATTATTATGATATATGTATATATAAATATTCTTTCAAAAACTAGATTATGCAGCGTTTTCTGAACAAACACTGTAGCATAATTATTAATTTTATTCAAACATGACCAAAAATGTCGTGTTAATTTTAAGTTCATAGAGAATAAGATTTTTTTTTTCATAGCGAATTTTTAGCCTAACTTGCACAGCTTAAATATCGATATTTGACTTTGATTGTAAAATAGAATGCTTTATTTTTGCTATTTTTATATATCAGTTATTGATTTAATAAAACTCAATTTCTCTTATATTTTAACAGAAGACGGCGGCAGAGTCATACAGCCCTATTCCTGTCGAGATCCTGTATCTAAAGGAGAGGGTGTCTGTATGTTTTCTTGGAATTGTCAACGCTCCAATGGCACACATCTCACCTATTGCATGGACAGATTTTATTTTGGCAGTTGCTGCAGACTGCCTCCAGGTGTTTACATAGCTACTCCACCTCCAGAATCTTCAAATGAAGTTACAGAAACAGAAGATACCCTTAAAACAAAAATATATCCAAGTACTCATAGAACTACAGAAGTACCTACATCACAAAAGTGGTCAACAGAATCAACAACACAGGAGAAAAAGGAGTCTAGTTCAATTCGATTCACTTCAAAACCTACCAGATCTTCCACAACAGAATTTCCACCCGGCCTTGTAACCTGGAGACCTAATGCAGGCATCCGAAGTACAAGAGTTCCTGTTAAAGTAAAACCTACTAAACTATTTTCAACAAAGCCACTTTTTGCAAGTTCAACCACTGAAGACAAAACAACAGAACAACCTCCTTCCACTTCGACTTCGAACATTATAATTGAAGTTTATACTTCAACTAGTTCGAAAATTGCTACACCTCAGTCTTCTTCTTCTTATGGGGCTGATACTTCTACATCAAAATCAACAACACAACGACCTCAAACTTCGGTAACATCAGTTTCCAGACGGAGAACGAGGCCTACTCGACCACATGGAAGCAGTTACCCAAAGCGCAAAACAAGACCGACAAGACCTTACCATAATAGAAATACGACTCAAATTAAAACGAAGCCCACTCGTCCAGTCAATAGACCAACAACACCCATTCCAACAGTAGACAGAGAAGCAACAACTTCACGTCCTACAATAGGAACTTGGTCGAATATTCTTGACAGAACAACAAAACCATTTTCGTTGAGAAGAACAACCTCTTCTTCTTTAACCAGAAAAACTACGCCTTCTTCAACGACGAAATTAACGACTCCTTCAACGACGAAAAGAACTACTCCTTCAACAACGAAAAGAACTATCCCTTCTTCAACGACGAAAAGAACTATTCCTTCTTCAACGACAAAAGCAACAACTTCAGTTGTTGTTACAGGACCATCGACTACTCCAACTTCCATTACTTCATCCAGCACTACATCAAGAACGACTGTGAGAACAACAGTTAAAAAACGAAGACCTACTCGACCTCACACTGTCTCAACTACATATACTCATCTTGCTCCAAAAACAACACAGACCACAACTCGGAGGACAACTCCTACTCTTCCTACTACTACTACAAGGAGGACTACGCCGAGACCTGTGGAAATCATTGAAATTATAACTTTTCCACCCTTTCCAGGAGCAACTCGCAAACCAACAGAACGTCCATCTTCTTCTTTGAGTACTGCCTCTGAAACTCGTAAAACTACTACATTAAGACCCACGCAAACAACTTCTACAACAGAGGCACCCTATACTTCAAGCATTTCAAGCACTACTGCAACAAAAACAACCACTACTGAGTTGTCATCTACTACTCAGAAAATAATTCCCAGTCAAGATTATACAAAAGGTAAGTAGAAATAGAAATATTACACTTATGGATGAACAATATTTTTAAAATGCTTTCTGTTTTATATCAAAATTTTCCTACATCTCGAAGCAGCATTTCAAAAGTGTCATTAATTCGTATTTCATATATTTTCACTTCCTTTAAATACATCACTGTAAGTAAGTATTCGTTTAATTACTGTCAAAGAAAAAACTGAATGATGGACCATATATTTATTGAAATTGAATTTTTATATAAATAATTATATAAAAGTTCTACATAAGTGTTTTTCCTAAAACTTCATATAAAACTAATATATTTCCTTTTGTTAAACAAAACCTATGGAGGATAAATACTCAAAAGCCTAGCAATTGGAAAACATGAATAACTTGCAATTTTTAAATGTTATTATCTTTATTGGTTATATGCTCTTTAGCTTATTGGGATTTTAAAAGTTTTGCTGAATTTCTGAATAAAATTGAAATTACTTTCCAATAATGATTATACAATGAAATCTTATTCTAAAATGCTTCATTTGAGATTTATGAACAGAAAATAAAACAAAATATATGCTAATGTAACGGATGAAAAGTTGTTTCAAAGCATATAGCAAATAGAAAAAATAATCTTCATGTGGAATAAAAATAATCTTGCAAGTTAATCCTAGAGGAAATTCTGACTTCATCCTTACCGCTCTAATATTTGATAATTGGCTTCTTAATTTCCTTAAAGAAATTACTATTTTCAGCAGGTTTATGAAACTATCTTGTCCTTTTTTAGATGAATTTCGATTATCACATTTTTGAATTTCAGAATTCTGTTTTATAATTCTTCCTATTGATGAAAACATTTCACTACATTTTCCAAAATATTGTTTCTAATACAACTGGTATTTCAATGTTAAAAACATTTCAAACGGTCCACCAATCTTACTGTTTTCTTCTTTACTAAAATTTTAAGCTAATACGTTTAAGTGAATTGTCACATTTTGGCTGCCGCATGACTCGCCTGTGATTCATAATAACTGTTTGTTTTAGATGAATGTTTAGAGATCATTCTCTTCTAAATTGATAAAGAAGACATCATTATCAAGAAGACATCATCATTTAATTTGATAGATGATCAGGCGTAATCATGGCAGCAAATGTGTTAATGACTGAAGTTGTTTAAAAGAAATATTTAATAATTGAAAACTGAATGAAATGTTTTTCTGTATAAGTTTCTTCTGTAATTTTATTAGCTTATTGTTACTTATTTAAAAAATTGCCATTATTTTATTTGTATATGCTTTATAAATTTATTTCTTGCATATTCTGTATCTTTGCATATACAACCATGTATGATCAGTTGTCTTTAGTTGTAGTAAACCTAATTGAATCAGTCATGTTTTTCTCTCTTATAACTCGTTTTGTTAGAAATGATTCATCATTTTTTGTCTTTTTAAATATTAAAAAGGCAACATGTAACTATTTTGCTTTTAATATGCTTGCTTATGCTTATTAATTTTTTAAGTAATTGCTATAATGCTTTGCATTCGAGCCTTCGTTCAAGTAGATATAGTTTTTATATGCTTTTCCGCTTTTGCAGCTTTCTAACTAATTTATAATCTAACACTTTTTGAAAATATCGTTTTTGGCATAAAAGTTAAAACAAATTTAAAAAAAATAAAAGTAATAAATTATGTGAATAAGTTACGTTTTTGAAATTCATATAAAATAATTTTTGGAAGTTATTTCTAGCCGCAACCAAATTAAACAATTTTTACTAAAAAAAATATATATATATATATATAAACCTACATTGTAACACAACATTTCAAAGATTTTGACCTTGAACCTTCTATATATTTTTGTTACAGATTTAATTCATTGAGCCATCATTTTTTGTCAAATAATTTCAATTTAATAAGCAGTTTTTCTTCTCGAATTAACTTCGACTAAGGATAAAACTAGATTTTAGCATTTTAGCTGGTTTGAAAGGAATCTTCTGACTCTACTTTGATGAGGGCTCGAATGGCAAATGATTAAAGAAATAAACATAGTAATTTGATAATTTTTTTTTTGTTCTTGCCTTAACAGACAGCACTGTTGCTCAAACTTCAACCTCTGACGTCATTTTATTGACTACCAACCAAGATGACGAACTAGTTTCTTCATCAACTCTTAATCCTGATTTAGAACTAACAACTGAACAGGGGGAAGACACGACTGAACAATGGTTTACTACGACTTCAGGCACACAATATGAAAATCTTGGTAGAAATCCCATTGTTCAGCATAGACCTGTTCAAGTCTTATATGATGAACATGGGAATGAAATTGTTAGCCAAGAACACTTTGAAGAAGTGTCTGCTTCTAAACTCGAGCACACAAATAGTCCAACATCACCTATGACTAGAAAACCACCCACAACAACAACTATGAAAGTTCCATCAACAACAGATGAAACATCAACGCAATTTGATGTAACATCAAAGCAATTTAATGTAGCATCAACTATGCCTCCATCTGAATCTAATTATATATTAAATAACACAGAGCTGCCTGTGACGTCAATGGAAGTTGATACTTCAACACAAACTGTAGAGAGATCAAAAGAAACAAGCACGATATCTGAGCATACAGTTTCTTTAGTAAGGGGCTGGGGCGAAAAAACTGAGTTTTTGATTACGAAAGAAAGTGAAATGACAACTGTCACTGTTCCAGAATTTTTGAATTATACACATTCCTATTCCTCTTATACTAATAATACGGAAAGCAGGGAATCTACAGCAAATAGTTTTGCCTCTGATGATACAGAAAAGACATCAGTTGATACAACATTAAGCACATTGGAAGCCTCGACAACCGAAAGTACAATCGCTTTATCAGTTTCAGGCTTCGATGAAATTTCTAACATAACCTTAGAAACCAACCCTACAACATCTCATACCCAAGACATTGATCAATCTACTTCAGTTTACGAAATAAATGTTCCTGTATTAACAACCACTAGTGAGATGCATAACGCTGAAACCCCTGAAGCTACAATCCATGGTGATCATTGGTTGGATGACTTGTATGATTATTATGATTACTATTTAGATCCTTTCTATGATCATAATCCCCATATTAGCGAAAGCAAGCCAAATAAAAATACAGAAGTGCCTCTTGAGACAGTTAATAATCACAAGATAACTTTTGCTCCAATCGGCACGTTTGATGCTTTGGTTCAAGAAAAGAATCAATTATCTGGAAATTCACATTCTTCAAGTGAGACTTTAGATACTAAAATTTCTTATGAAACCACTTCATCCCTTAATTTGACTACAACAGTTGTCCCTATAGATAACCAAACTTCTCGTCCAACAATTCCAAATGAAATCAAAACGCATTCGAAAGTCACTCCTGGTTCCGTTCTCAAACGTCCACAAAAACCCTTTCTACCTAGTATACCACAAGAAAGACCGTCTATTAAGAAGCCTTCTAAGCCACCCGTAACTGTTTCAAGTACAGAGCATAGCAAAGAATTAACTACTGAGAAGTTTGTCTCGGAAAGTATTGAACTAACAACTTATCAATCCATTCCTGAGAGTATTATAGACGGTATAAAGACAACCATAGTTACAATTGACAATCATAGACCTCCTGTTCATGATTCTAGTAGCAGTATTAGCAGTCAATCCTTATTTCCAAGTCCCGTTTACCAACCTGTCACTGATGCTGGAGATAAATCGGAAACAGAAAATTTTATTTCCGAATCTACTTTGGAACCTGATAAATTTTCGGTTTTTGACATCTCGAATGGTTCCACAGAGGAAATAAAACATAATGAGACGGATACTACAGACGTACACCCAATCGACAATTTAATTAACGATGTCGAGGAAACAGTGGCGGAAACCTCAACAAACATTCCCACAATTCGATATCCATTTCCAACAATACTTATGCAGCATACAACGAAGCGACCAGTAATTACCGATTCACCAAATAAACTTCAAACGCAATTCGACACTGATACAACAAATTCTACTTTTAAAGAATCCACAACAAATTCCCTCCCAGGAGTAACAGTTACTTCGCAGACTTCATTTAGCGAAGAGATAAGTGACTCCACACCAGAAGATGTTACTTCATTACATGAAGTAACTTTTGGTGCAACTGTTAAGAAGCCAGTTGAAGAGGTTGCTTCTACACTATCAGTAACTGATAAAAGCACCGAAATATCTCAACAAACAGAATCAACTAGTGTATCTAATAGGGATGAAACGTCAACTTTACAAGAATCAGTGACGTCAACAACAAATATGCCTGATGTTACAACACCAACATCAATTACAACAACCAATATTATCTATACATCAACCGATATAGATTTATCTTCAGCTGATTATAAGGAGGGTAAGTATGTACCTAAGTAATAAATAGGTATAAAATTTTTTAATCTCATTCTTGATAGCAGAGGTCATGGTTTTTAGGTAAAGTATTTTATTAAAGCAATGGTCAGTTAAATTTTGGGTTTTATTATATATTCTTTCATCACATTACTGAATGAACTGAAAAATCACTTCCAAAATTCAGTATGCTGAATGCATTTATCAGTTCAAACCAACGGATAAAAATTATTAATATAAATCTTTTATTTATCGAATTGTGTATCTATATGTGAAATTGCATTTAATATTTCGTCGTCTGTTAAGAAACATTACCTATCTCAATTTTCTAAGTCTTACAAAAGATTAAAAAAAAAATCGCACCCGATATTTTCAACGAATATTTTTAAATATTTTAAATGATCGCATATGTTAATAAAATACTGTTTGATATGTAAAAGAAAGGACACTTGCCGTTAATTGCGAAAATTTCTTGTCCTTTCAGAGTTTTGAAAATTTAGACTAGGTGATGTTACTTGCTAAGTGAAGATTTTTATTTCTTCATTATTATGAAATAATTATTTAATTAAACTTAAATATATGTGTTTTTTTTAAAACTGCCTAAAAAGTATGAAAATCTTTTTTCCAGCCCTTTAAAAATCTTATGATCTTATACATATTATTGTAAGAAATTTGTATTTGCGAATTTTCAAAATCTTAATTAAATAATAAATCTTTATGGGGTTCGAATAAATTATTTTATACTTTTTAGACCATTTTAAAAACATGATACATTAATTTTTTTTATAGATAATCACTTTCTGCCTTTTAGTCTTGTGTGTGTGAAATTACAATCGGTTATAAACTAACTTCCAGATGAGTTAATGATTTTGTATGGCGCCATCTGTTGGTTATAAAAATATTTAGAGTATGAACCGAATAGCGAACATGCAAAACAGACAAGAATATGAGTTAATCATTGTCATCCAATTCTGAACTATGTTTGCAGTTTCAAGTCACGAGCTCATCGGGAAGTTAGTTTAAAATTGATGGCAACATTTGCATTGAACAGATAAACAAACAAAGGAAAAAGCGAATAAAAAACACGTTAAAATAACATTTTTATATAATGAACTGAAATTTCAATCTGGTGAATAAATTTGCTGATGGAGTTATTTAATTTATTCATCATTATACGAAAAGTTCTTTATTTCTATCTACAAGCAACTATAATTTTGAAGGTAGTCAATTTTACATTTGCTTGGATATTATAACTCTCATATTCTTAAAATTAATACTTTGTCTTACGTATTTCAAACTTTAATTTATTCTTAGACAATTTTTTTTTATTAAAATGACAATATTAATGGCACCATTGACAATATAGTAGAATATTTTCAAATACTTTTTTAAGATCATTATAAAATTCCTTTTTTGATTCTCATTTTTAAAATGTTTTTTTAATGTTCTGTGGATTTCAGTTCTTGATTTAAAAATACTTGATATTGTGTATATGGATATACTAACAATCCAAATAATACCCGATTTATATATTATGCTAAAGTAGGATATTTAAAGTTCCCAATCTTAATTACCGTTACAGTCATAAAATGTATTTTATTATGTCTGATATCAGTGCAGAGTATATTAGAATAATTTATCGTAATATATACCTTTTTCAGTTTGTTGTGCTATTATCTTTCATAATTTCTTTTCTATTTCAGTATGTGGTAAGCCAATTCCAGGACCAATGGGACGAATCGTTGATGGAGGAAACTCGTATTTTGGAGAATGGCCTTGGGTGGTAAGTTATTTGATGACTAGTCGACAGTGAGATTTTGTATGCTACTCACATAAATGACTGCATGATAAAATTCAAAACACATGTCGATCGACATGTTAAGAGAATTGCTGCTGATTGAAAGTAATACATGTCATGGAAATAACTGCAAAATACTTCCGAGGAGCTTGGTGGAAACATTCATTTCTCAGGAAACAACTACGAAAAAGTCTCCTCTCATTATTATAGTAAACAAATTGTGACCATGCTTGACAATGCCAAACTCGATGGTAACGTCTAAATATATATAATTTGAAGCACTATTACATGTTTTCAGTGGTTTATCCACGTGATAAAATTATTAATAATGAATCATTGTTCAATTATTAAGAGCGCAATGTGTATCTCGGATCATAGAATGCAACATTTGACTTAGCAGATCAGGATTTACACTTGCCAAAACCTTATTTGTACTATGAATGTCATCATTTGGATTTATTGTTCTGTTGAATTATTCCAATCTGAAATTATACTTTGTAATAATACATCGTTTCTTAAAAAAACACAACCGTTTATTTAAAAAAAATTTAAAAAGTTTTAAATGCTACTATTTTATCTCTCGTAGCTCTCATTTTATCCTCGTAGTTTTACAATAAATTTTTCGATAAATCATATGCTTTCTATTATAATATGCATTTTATATATATATTATAATCTTCTTATTTTCATAAAAGAATTCTTGCTTTACAGGTTTCATTAAGACAGTGGAAAGCAAACTCTTTCAAACATAAATGCGGAGCTACACTTTTGAATGAATTTTGGGCAATAACTGCTGCACATTGCGTTGAAAAGTAAGTTATATGCTTGTTATAAGATTAGGTAAAAACGTCAATCATTAAACAAAATCTTTTCAATTTTAGCTGATCTTAACTTTAGACCTACCCAGCACACACATATATTATAACACATATTAGGGTACCATTTTAAAATATCAACAAATAAAAAAATAATGAAATTATTTCATGTAGCACTTCCTGTTGGGATATTCTATAATTTTATTTTAGATTTAGAATACCTAACGAAGGGCAATACATTTTTATCGATAAAATCGTTTCCTGAAAGATAAAACAGACTTATTTCGAACTACCTCAAGTTCTTTAAAACGAACTTTAGCATTTCTCTTATCTGTTAATTTTTAAATTTCGTGCACGTATAAGAAATTACGTATCTTTCTTTTGCATGCAAAATGTGTTTCCCAGTGTTTTTCTTCCCGGATCCATTATGCATGGACTTACCAAACTTTTTTCCGTTTATTTGACCTTGAAATTATTGCCAACCGACGCACGTGCAACTTTGAGAATAGTATCTTTTTTTTCTTTCTTTCTGCTGACACGGAATTGTTGCATTTTAGTTTCAGATAGTCTTAGTATTATTATTCTATAAAAGCTTCAGTCAGTTAACAACTAGCTACTTTATTTGACCAGTTATGCTGAAATCATTCAGCGACTGTGGTTTCCAATGAAATCATCAACGTGATTGCGATTAGTATAAATTCATTTTAAGTTCATTTGGTTGAATTTATTTAAAGGATTTTCATATTATATCATTTTTTGTCATCGCTTCGCCTAACTTTGTGAACTTTTGCCTCATTATTTTCAGATTTAAACTACTGATTTTTTCAAAGAAGTTTCAAAGATATTTGCAGGGGAGAAAGATATGTAAAATGTTTATACGAGTTTATTTTCATGAAAAGTCTTGAAAGTAAATTTTACCAAGCAAACCCGAAATTTATAAGTTATTTCATCCAGGCAATGTAGCCAAGAATAGCTACCAAATATAGAATGAAGATGTAAAAGAAGAAAAAATCCGGTAATCCGGTACCTTTATCCATGAGGATAAAGGTACCGGATTATTTTCGTGGCTTCTGGATCGTAGGTACAAGATACGATCTACAACCCTCAGAAACTATTGCACAAACTCGGCATAAAATCGCTGACTTCGCCAGCGGGTTTTTGACGAGTGCCATAAGTAACAACAACTACATTTTCACATATCATCTTAGTCGCATGGACTTTCCAAGCAGATATTTCTTGACTTGTCTGACTTGATTCTCTGACTTGTTTTTATCCTGCCTTAATCCCTTATTCAGAATTTGCATTTTATTGGCTGAAATTTAAATCAGCTTGTATTGTGCTCGAATAAAATTTCTACTTTTATAAATTTCAAATTAATGTAATCAAACATCACACTCATTTCTTTTTAGAATTCGACATCATCTTGCCTCTTAATATACCATTTACATAGAAAAACAACCATCTCTATTTTTGGATTCATCAAATAAAGTGTTTTAAGTAGACCGAAATAGAAACGATGCAGACATACTACCCATATAAGCATTGTTTTTTATTCAAACAAAAATATTTTCATCAAAAGAAGATTGAATTGCTTTGCATTTCAATCGTTCATGATAAATTGTTTTTCTGAATAATTAAGTATTTGGGACGTGGAACGAGACGATTCTTCGCATCGCGCGTTGAAGAATTCTTTTCAAATTCAAGATCATTATCACAGTTGTCATTATCACTTTGTTGATCAGCGAACTATGGTATTCCAACTCCCCAATCCATGACCACTGTGAACTCTGAAACACTAACCTACTTCGCACTTAGTCAAGTATAGGGAATAGCAGTCATGGGAATTTTTGGTAACCAAGTCACGCAACGTTTCCGATTGAGGGAATCAACCTTTGACATCTTGTAGACAAGGTGATGATTACTATCTATAGAATTGTTCGGATTCATTTATTCAGAATGCATTGTGGACACTGAACTTGAAACTATTCAGCTGAAAAATTCGAATGCAATGGCAATTTTATGCAGATTTTGCCCTCAAACATTTAAAGATTTTTTAAAAAAATCAATATTTTTAACTAATTTTTCAAAAATTACACAAATGGAGTTCAAGAGGAAATTTAAAATTGCCCAATGATCAACATTTTTAAGTTAATGAATCAAATAAATATTGTAACTTTGAATTTAATATACAATTTTTCACGACTGAAATTTTTGAAAAACCAAACTGATTATAATTTTTCAAGGAATTAGGCTCTTGTAACAATGACTGTCTATTGTCTTTCAGAAATTTATCAGAGAAAAGCCTTTTTTTTAAATACCATTTTACAATTTTTTCTTTTGAATTTGCGGTGAAGAAGCGGTATCGTAAGAAAGCTGTGGGCCCGATTCCACACATTATGAAAGATTGTGAGATTTTGTATGATCAGCATGAACATGGTCTTATGGCTCACTGGATGAAAATAGGATTGAAAAGCTTACTGAAATTCCAAATTGTCAGGAACATTACCATCTTAATTGCTGAGAAACTAGTGACTTAAGAACTGGACAATGATTAAGTTTTGGCAATCATTTTTAAATTGCAACTACTCATCCCGTTATTACAGAAATAAGCCGTATAGAGAGGGCTTATTATGAAAGTTTTGACAATTACGGACAACGTTTTATTTTTATCATGTATTTTATTCATTTATTTTATCAATTTTATATCATTACATTTTTTGCCATTTTTTTCTTGCTTTTATTTAAAATCTCCTATTTAATTCTGTATTTTGGCATTCCGAAGGAATTATATGCAAGTGATCTGGATTCAGAACCTCAAACTTGCCATTTGGTGGCCTGCCATTTTCTTTGGCGTTTTTATATCAGATGCGTTATTTTGCGGGGACCCAATTTTTTCCCGTTTAGATTCAACTGGAATAGGAATTGTATCTTGAATTCATAAGCCTACAATACGACCACTGAGTAGTTAATCCATTTTAAAATAAAACGATTAAGGATCCCAAAATAAATTGAAATTTTTAAAACACTCTGAGCTCACTTTGAAGTTTTTTACAATGAATGATTAAAATGAACATCGCAAAACAAAATCTTACTTGGAAGATACATGATTCATTGCTATTTTTTGAAATGTTCGAAACTGCACATGTTTAAACAGAATTTATTTCCTATTAAATAACATCAATTTCCTTCTGTCACGAGTATGTGAAAATGCATTTTTGCAATATTAACCGATCGTTCAGTAAAGGTTAATTAAATTATATGCATTATTATTTTAGCTAATTCTAATAGTAACAAACGGAATTCCTTATTTTAGTTCGATTGTAAGAAGAAATCCGAGCTTTTACATACTCATATTGCTTATTTAAAATCAATTTTAATGCTTTCAGTATTTTTCAAATGGATTTTTTTAAAAGTTGATATTCCGTGATTTTAAGCAAAATAATAAAGTCTACACTAATAATAATTTATGGCACTTTTATATATAAAAATTATTTATTACCAGAAAGCAAAAACTAATTCTTTTATTCCAATGCAGGATAGATGTAAGAACTGATTATTTTACTTTAGTTGACGTATATACAAATAACATTGATATGCTTAGGTTAGCATACATATTTTTAATATAAATAGAGTTTTGATTCAACGCATAATTAGAAATGAATCTTTACAAACAGTGAAATGTACATTCATGCAATTAAACTTCCACGACAGTTTAAGTCTTTAGTATTCACTGTGCCAGTTTCGCAATGGATTTATAAATCAAAAATGAAGTAATGCAATAACTTCTTATTAATGAGCAACAATTATTATTATTTGATTCCTGGAAATAAATTCCAAAGAATTAAATATTTAAAATGGTAAAAATTGTAAATGACAGAATATTGAGAAATAAAATGAATTAATCGCAAGGACTTCACATTAGCGACTTTCTTATACGCTGGTTTGAACAACCTCGGGGACTACTTGTTACTTAGACGATTATCTATTTGAAACTTAAAAAGTGAAAAACAAATGTGTTTGAGCACATGTATCATTTAAAACTTTAAGTCTTCACTTTTTCAGGTGTTTCGAAGAGTATTATGAAGAAACAATATAATATTACTAATGAAAGGAAATTTTCCATAATGGGATGACAAGGGAACTTTGTATTACTAAAATTATACGTAATATTTTAATGTTATAAATCTTATCACTTAAAATACAGAAATAAAGATTTTTTTATTCTATATATTAAATTTTAAATTGCATTTTAAACATTTTCTTGTTTTAGCGTTCCTCTTACGGACATTCTTCTTCGAATGGGCGAATATGATATTACTCACGAAAACGAACCTTTACCATTCGTGGAGAGAAGAGTCCAGATCATTGCCTCCCATCCTCAATTTGATCGCAGAACCTTCGAATACGACTTAGCTCTATTACGCTTCTACGAACCTGTCGTGTTCCAAAGAAATATCCTTCCTGCTTGTGTCCCAACAGGCAACGACACCTATGTTGGAAGATACGCAACTGTTACTGGATGGGGAAGATTGTATGAAGGTAATTACTTTTTTTATTTTATAGATATTTTTTTCCTTATGTTGATAGCATATATATCATTCTGAATACCAATAAGTAACCAGTGGCGGAAAATTAAGAATATGTGGAAGCTGCAATTATAACTTAATATACGCAGATTATGGTTTCTGCTTTGGGATTAAGTAGCTGTGTGGGTTGACTTACCATACTTCCATTCTAGTGAAGGGGTGCATATCATGCCGGAGGAGTTGGGTTCATAGCCATTAATAGTCCCTAAGACTCCATTGTCATGTTATTGTCCTAATTGCTGCCAATTAATTTAATACCTTTTCCTAGGCAACATGGGAAGAATTTCTTTACTCATTATCTTGAACGAACATTCTATTCTCTCCACTTATTGTTATATTCATTAACCACCACGCTGACAATTTTTCCCTATCCTACTACACCAGGCCAAATGTGAAAGGCTGCAGTAGTCGAGATATAAATTTTGATTTTGAAATTGGAAAGCTACGGTATTAAGACCCGATTCTACCACATGATATGTTGGCTTGGTATATGTGAATTGGATATCGAGTGTCAATGGTGCATCATGGAAGTTTGGAGAAGGAATTCCAGATTTGTTGTTGTTCTCGTCATTTGATAAAGATTTAAATTATGTGGTCTGGCACGAAACATCTGTTTGGCTGCTTTAAAATCAGAACATTATTTTTCTAAATTATAAAAGGATCTCAAATAGGATATATAGTGAAGAATAATTAAATTAAAAAGAAAAACTCACTAGACGATCGAGAAACCACAGATCTTATTTTCTAACAATCTAATTTGGGGAGGAGGCTTTTGTCTTCCCGACTCTGTCAGAATCCCAGTTTTGAATAGATACTTTGAAATTTTATGTACTATTATGTAATTCTAATCTATACTCTTTTACATTTGATGTATTTTATATTCTTAATATTCGATTAAGAATATAAAATCATATTACTATGTATACATGTTTATAAAAAGATTGTTCAAAATCTTTTTCATTTGTACAGATTGATTATAATTACAATGACTTTCCGCAGATAAATGTGAAGACCGCTGTGTTTGGCATTAAGTTGAAACTTGATACGTAGGTTACTTTGACTGGAAAAAAAATCTCCTGTAAAAATTAATTCTGATCTCGCACACCAGATGCAAAGCGGTGAAAAGAATGAAAAATCCCCCCACACTCAATTTTGAATAAATCTTTATTTAATCCCACTATTTGTTCAATGTTTATATCATTTGTGTCCATCGCTTGTTATAATCCGTTAAAAAGAATCCGTTAACGAATCATTTTTGGTGGATCGGCAGTAACATGGCATGCTAATGTCATTTTCAGAGTCAGAATTATCTTTCTATCGATATATTCCTTCAGGAATTCCTATAATTCAAAATTCAAAAATCATAAAATCTGGAAATCGGAGAACATCCTTTCACTCGTCGGGCATTACGAACCCGACATCATCTTACATGAGAGCGAAAGTCCTTAAATATTTGTGTTCTTTCGTAAGACAAGAAAAACATATAAATCGCAGTAATAAGTACCCTTGTAAGGAACAAATTTTGTTTCTTGAAGAGTGTTCCCTTCAAAGAAAAAGGAGTCAAGAAGAAAATTTGTAGCAAAATCACAATATACAGTAATGCAATCAAAAAACATAAACTGTTCATGTATAATGTTAGAACGGGTAGTACCCCATATATGAGATTCTAAATGTCCATTGCTTCATTTAGTGTAAAATCATTTCATTTAGGGCTTTGACCACAAAGCGTTGCACTTTCAACAGCTATTTTGGCCAGACACTGGTAAGGAAAATCAATGCGACGCTTTGAGCCTTGAAGGTGCATGTTTTGCACCACGTGGACCTTGTATGGATGCGACATTATGCTGGATCTCAGAATATTTCGTACCGTAGATTAAGAGAGACAATTTTATTTCTTCCATCCCCTTCCAGAGACCAAACTATGTAGTCTCTTCAAATTTAATAAAAATCTCTTCAATCAATGCGTCAACATAGGCCTTTTTCCCAAATCTTTCAAACGTCGATAAATCTGCATGCAACTATTACTGTAGTTTTAATAAGACAGCTTGACTAGTAAGTTCGCTTTTTCTTCTTTAAAATCACGATGCATAATTTTATGATACTGACTACTGGCATTTTCAAACGTTCCTGATATATATAACTACACTTCTCCATGGCATGAAAATAGCCATCTAGGCACTAAATTTTAAACATTTTTTTTTAATTTCTTTCCTTTATGACTTATATAAAGCATAAACCAATTTTCAATTAAGTCATTCAGAAAAGACTCTACGTAAGTCTCAATAGGGAACTTAAATTATAATCACTAAATATAGAAATGATGATCATAACTCATTTTTGATTTTTTATGAATTTAACATTTCTAACGACTTTAAAATTCTAAGTAAACCTTTTGCTTAATGAATTACGATTCTGACTTAACGCAGTTTTATTAACGCTGTTTTTGTATTACAAATCTCATTTCATATGACTTCTAATTACGATATATTAATAAAATAAACTAAACCATCTTAAAATTTCAAGGATTATGTTTTGATATTATTTTGATGAATATAGATAATGAAGAAACAAGAAAACAAGGAGGGGGAAAAACATTACTGCTTTGCCTTATGAACGCACTGTTAAAATTTTAAAATTATCTTGCTTTACCTTTTACCGAGAAAACAGCTGCTCGAATTTTTACCCATTAAAAAATCTCCCCGTAAAGCTACACACAGTTTATTTCTCGGTATGGTAATGAAATATGATGATTCGGAGGAGAAGTTGACGGATTAATAATAGGATTCTTATTTTTGAGTACACTGATGATTTTACTATCATGGGATAGATTTTGAAGGATAATACAACTCATTAAAACATAATATTTTGTGTAGGAATGCATAATTGGAAATGACGCTTTAATTCATGCACACAAAAATGAGACATGAAAAGAAAAACGTTATTTATAACATCAACATAAAGTGCATTTGGAAATAATGTTTACAATAAATGCTCACAATTTGGACCACCAATATTTCTATAATATATGTTTGGTAATGTCGAAGAACAATCCCAAATATGATAAACATTTCGCGCAAGCTCTCAGCCACAATGGATAATCGAATTGATTGATGAAGAGACTGAAATCTCGCCAATCATTCCTTCAATTCGACTAAGAGTGCATTATGTGCTGGTGGAAATTTGAACATTTATTATAAGCATTGCTGCAAAGAAACACTTTTCGATGATGTCAATAAGGATCTTGTTTAACTTTTTTGTTTTCTTGCTTCAATGTGTCACCAATCATACATTTCTATAGAAAGAATGTTTTACTAAGCTTCAAACTTTGTTCCTTTATCATAGAATCAGCCAGTATAATAATGGTGATTGGATTGTGTTTGCATTATCTCCGATTACGTGATGTAACCTACGTGCACCTTCTTATGCTGTTCATTAGGTGACATGTCATAGCTCCAATGTCACTGTCATGGTTACTTATTCAGTGCATCAGCTGGTATAAAAAGAAGATAATTACTAATTTAGGGTAATATTTAGAAAAAAAAAACTAAAAGTTCCTGCTTTCCATTGTAATTTGTGATTATCTTTTCAGATGGACCTCTTCCTGATGTGATTCAGGAGGTATCTCTTCCAATCATCACCAACAAGCAGTGCGAGAGCATGTACAAGCAAGCAGGATTCGTTGAGGACATACCGGACATATTCATTTGTGCGGGATACGTGAATGGTGGAAAGGATTCCTGCGAGGTAAAATAATTCATTTTTAAGCAATAAACTAAAATGTAGGGTTTTTTTTTTCTCAAAAAAGTGTAAAAGCATGTGGAGATAAAAATTATACTAAGTAAATTAAAATTTTAATGGTATTTATAAAATATGTCAATTTTTTTAAAGAATATTTAGATATTTCTGTCATGATATTCATTGAATATTAATTTTTAAAAATATTTTAAAGATTAATTACCTTATTTTTTGTTAAAATCATTTTAGTTCCTTATTAACATTTTTAAAAAATATTGTTGATTACATATCTTTAACTTTTTATACATTTTATAATATTCAACAATATTTTTTTTCATATTTCTTACTGAATGGTACCTTTCACTAGAAATATTTCATAGAAATTTATCAATTAGCTGATAATCAAATATTCAAATATCCTATTATCATCAAATTCTGTATCAGTGTCGCTCATAATTGTTCGCATAAAAATACAGAACATGGACAGGCACAAAAAATGATTACAAGCATAAATTTTTAGAACATGGGAAAAATATACTTTTTATTCTCTTTTACAACTTCTATTTGCTTTTAATTCCATTTTTTCTAATAAAACATAACTGATCTGATTATATTCAGATTTAAATAGTTATATCAACTAATTTTCTATAAAATACTTAGTTATAGCCTTTCTAGTTGTCACTATTTTAATATATGGAATTATGCTTACAATATCCCAAATTCTCCTTTCTAAATATTTATTTTAAGTATCACTTTAATTGGAACAAATTACTACTAAAAGTGCTAATTTAATATTAAACTACTAACTTATAGCAGTTCAATAAAGTATTACAACTAGATCAATTTAAAAATATTCTATATATAATTTGTATTTTCTTTACATAAACGTACTCATTTTATTTAGAAAACCGAAACTAAAAAAATTTTTGCTCTAAAACTTATGACCAGAAGCATAAGATTAAAGTATAAAAATGTTTATATTTAAAGATTGAAATTCATTTTATTAAAATTACTAATGAATACAAATCAAATAAATACAAATTGAAGTTTTAAACTAATGTTCCTTTAAAGAGAATAAAAGGATTTTTTTGTTATATTTTGGAACTATGCCAAAAATTGAGATTTTTCAAGGAAACATTTCAAATACAATTTATTGTTTTTGAAATTATTTGAGGATTATTTACTATTTGATAAATTGTCTAGACAGACTAAGAAGATATATTTAATATTAAGGATATTTTAATGGAATTTAAATAGCATTTATTAAAAAATGTGACATTTACGTGCAAAATATGAATACTTTACAATGCTTATGAGAATATTTAGACGAACAATTTAGTTTTCTGCAAAATATATTTTTCAATTTAAGTTAAATAATAAAAAGGATAGTATAGTTCTTGATTTTTTCATACTACAGAATTCATTTCCAGGCAGAAGTGAAAGCTTTAAAGATGGCCATTGAATATTGTGAAAGGGTGGAGGACGGACAGAAGTGCTCAATTTTTTCAGATTCTCTCTCCGTCCTACAAGCCATACAATCTTCTCACAATTGTAATAAGGAAATATGGACGATAAAAGAAAAGATAAAAAGTGTAAAAACCAACAAGTGGATAGAGTTGAATTGGGTTAAGGCCCATATTGGGATATATGGTAATGAAAAGGCGGATCAATATGCAAAGTTGGCGGCACAGAAAGAGGGTGTTGACATGGTTGTCCCCAAATCAAATGGTGTCTTAAAATGGGAATTAAGAGAAGAAATAAAGCTGCAATGGTTTGACAGATGGTATATGTCCAAAAACGGAAGAGTAACTTTCGATTTTATTCCTAATCCAGAAATAAAAATAAGAAGATACCATCCACTGATAATTCAAATTATATCAGGACATGGGAGATTTCCTGCATATTTCCAAAGATTTGGAAGAATGCAGGACAATAAATGCATTTGTGGAGGAATCGGTACTGTTTACCACTATTTAAAGGAATGTATTGAAATCTCGGAGTTAAGAAAAAATCTGAAAATTATAAATAATGACTTAAGTACAGTACTGATGGTACCAGGCAATCTTAAAACTCTGAAGGACATGATGTCAAAAATTGTCAGTTTTTTACCAACTATTTGAGAGTTTGTAGATAAGGAAGAAGGACAATAATTGACCACTTTGTGGCCAATTACCTCGAGGAGAATGTCAGTTTGACAAATCGGTCAATGCAAGGATGGACAAAACTCAAGATAGCAGTCGGCCACAACAAATCCTGTCGATACTGCTACGTTCAGTGGTGGCGGGGTGGTCGGCTGTACGCAACAACAACAACTACAGAATTCATTAAATAACTGTACACTTTTCCAAACATTAATCTTTGAAAGGAAAATTAATGGTGATCACAATCTTTTAAAAAATATATACTAAAGGATATTGATAAATATATATATTAAATGATGTTGATACTAATATAGTATATATATTTATCAATGTCATTTAGTAAAGAAAAAAATATTAATAACTTTACAATTAACAAACTGCTGAAAATTTAGCGGTAACTGATTGTTTTTTCACTGTCATTTCAAGCATTATACAGTTTTACAATATGCTTACTTTCAGGGATATCAATTTTGTTAATGGTTACATTTGAAAGATATTAATTCTTTGACTAATTACCAAGTAATGGCCAATAAAAACGCACGCGCGACATATTTTTGTAAATTTGAATTAAATAGAAAATGATTTCGACCAATTTATTACAAGAATGCATGTTTTCATTATAGTTTTTCCTGTTTTTACATCTTAATTTCTTCAGCTTGACATATAAAGTATTATAAACACCACAATGGTGCATTTTAATTAGTCACTCATAAAATTACTTTTATATAGTAACTTAATTTTTTATTCCCAATTTCTTTAATCTAGGGTGATTCTGGTGGACCAATGGTATTGCAAGAAAGTGACGGACGCTGGGTATTGGCTGGCGTGATATCTTGGGGTATTGGTTGTGCCATGCCCAACCAACCCGGCGTTTATACAAGGATAACCAAATTTTCTGAATGGATCAACCAAATCATCATTTTTTAGGTGTTTTCTTGCTTCTTAGACATATCTTTCATGACAATCATTAAGAACATATCGTGTATTTATTGACATTTCCCCCCCATTTTCTGACGGAAAATGTGGCCACCTCATTTCAAAGTTACAGAGACTAAAATTCTGTAAATCAACTTTATTTAACTGGAAGAGATAATTAGCATCTACGAAAGAAATCATATTCTTTGTGTCTTAAATTATATTTATATGTGATGGATTTTGCGAGTTGCCAGCCACGACGAACAAATACAAGATGCAGGACATCTTATTGTTAAAATATTTATTATACTCGTGTCAGTCATTTGAGCATCTTATTTATGAACATTGATTGCAGAAATACATATTTGAAATGTAGTAAGCTTGATGCAAGGTTTACTGTGTTTTCAATCTTTATCATTACTTTTGATAATAAATGATTTTAAAAGAATTTAGCATTTTATTTGTGGTACATTTTTTGGCGTTTAATTTGTGTTTCCTTAACATTTAAGAATGAAAAGATTTATTTACTTTATAGAGGATTATACTCGTTGGAACATCTCCTTCAGATGAAAAAATGATAGAAATATGCAGCATATAAAACAAAATATACATATATTAAACTGTAAAGAACAGACATTGAAAAAAAGTAAAAAGGAATTTCCAGTGATAAATAACACATCTGTGCTTTTTACTAAGAACTTTGATGTAATTAATGAAACACATTCAGGTAGTCTAGAACAAAGAACTCTTAAAGAAAAAAATTATAAGAATTTTGGATATAGAATCAGAACAATTGGTAATGATTTTAAGGAATAAAACGGAATTGTTTTAAATCTAATCATTTGACAAATCAAAAATTATTAAAATTGCCGAAACTTCATGTGCATGGATACTTATTAAAAACCATTATATTTAACTGTATAATGTATTGGACACTTCCACCGTTCCTACTGAGATGCTCTGCAGATAACGCCAGATACATAGCCATTTTAAGTACCCCGAACCTAAAAAACATAAGTGCCGAACCCAAAGGCTGTTTTACAGACATCGTAAGCTGTAGCTAACTTTTTATGAAATGAAGCAAAATATATCAATATAAATTCTCCATATTGACTACCATTTAAAAATGGTAAATAAAACATTTGATTCAACCTAAAAACTGAAGTAAAATTAAAGATGATAGCGAAACAGGTTGATCGAAACGTTAATACTAAAAATGTAAAGCAGAATTAACATTTTTAAAAATTCATTTTAAGCAAACTTTTAATTTTAATTTCTAGAGCATAATTATGAATGGTACTTAACATGTTGATTTTTACTTCTTAACAATTTTACACATACATCTATTTCAGAATTAATGAATCATTCATTAATAACATAATACGAAATAGCTTTTAGCAATTATATTAATTATTAGATATTTACAACCACATAACTCATTCAAAGAGCTATGCTCAGATAATGTATAGTCAAATTATTAAAATTAGTGAAACGAGTTTTGAACTCTTAGATTTGTAACAAAATTAAAAAGTTTTATAAATTGTAATTAGATTTAAGTTTTAAAAATTGGTACAGTGACATGTTAATGAAATGAGTTATACCAGTTATGTGATTTTTTGAATCTAAAAAGATTAAAGAAAAGTTGCTATAGTTTCTTTTTCAATTACAAACCATTTTTTTAATATAAGTTTAGGATTAAAGTTTTATATAATCAAAATATAAACGAATGCAATTTCCATTATCAAAGTTATATACTGAAAATCCTCGTTGGTAACGATTTCATGATCACCGAGTTATAGCAGAAATCTATACAACGTAATCGCACATCAACAGAATAAATAGTAGAACAATGACCAATATTTTACATAGAACAAATTCTGGCTATAATAAGTGGAAATACACCAAACAAATTTGAATAGAATTCTAAGTATAATAAATGCTATGTACAGATATAAGAAAAAAAAAACATGTATAGTCTACTTTTGGTAAGCATTAATTTTAACTAAAGTTGGAAATTTACGTTGAAGAAATTAGTTATATCAAAAATTTTATTTTCTAAGATCCAGGAAAAAAACCCCACTATCTTTAATAACATATTATTAAAAAAAATAACAGTAATATTTCATGAGTAAAAATATCAATTGATCTTCGCTTAAAATTACACGTAAAGAGGAAAAATAAAGGATAAAATAAGCAGAAAATAGAAATAAAATACTGTTAAATCTAAAGATTTTTTGTCAAATGCAATTCTATTTATACACCTTATTTTATTTTTGATCGTTATTTTTTTATACGATTTCGCATAATGTTCATAATTTTTAAATGGGTTGGCATATAAATTAACAGTTAAACTTCTTTTTAGGGTTTATAAGAAGGAAAGAAAAACTTTAATATCTATCTTGTTAGTCCCTCTTTTGTAAATTTTTATAAAAAGTATTCATAAGCAATCGATGCATATCCATTCTTAAAATTCTAAATATATCGAAAGGCAGTAAAAGAAAAATAACTGTACATTCTCAGAGTAAATTCATATTAATGATATTCTACATTTGAATATAAACCCAAATACTTTTTACAGAAATAAATTATATAAATTGAATATCATCAACAAAATTTTGCATTTATATACAGGGTATTTACTCTAATCATGGTCCAGTAGTCAGGAGCGGTTACAAGGGGAAGTTATGTTTCCGCACATTTATTTATATTTGACCAGTTGATCAGGCTCTATGTAAATGTTTAATTAAAAATAACATTTTGATCGAAGCCGATTATGCAAAAGAATCAAATTGATTTATTTTTAGAATTCATCTTTCTCGTGGTTTACATATTTTATTTTTATTAAGAAAATTCTGTGATGAATAATCAGTTTGTCGTCGGGAGCTTTCATGTAAAGATGAAAACTATGTGTAATACTTTCTTATACAGTCAAATCAAGATGGCGTGTGTATAAAAGAATTCTATATCTGCATTATGAAATTATAATCCATTATATATATTTATATATAGCCGAAGCTTGGGGCAAATTTAATGTTGACAGTTGGCAATCGTGGATATTTTAAGCAACGATTTGCATTAATATTTTCTTTTATTTCCTACGAAGTCAATTAGCTAAAATTTGAAAATATCAGCTATAATTTTGCATTTAAAATAAAGTCTTACGACGTATAACGGCACTGTTTAATCCTAAACACCTTATTCCTGGCTGATTATTACTTTTTATTCACCCTCCAATCTTCTCTATAATATATTCTTCATTCAAAAAGATTATATTCTTAAGCATGACCTCCACTTTCAGTCTTGAAATATTAATCTGTAACCGCTTCAACCTGTAGTTAATTTCAAAACCATTTGATTCATATATATATTTCCTGAGAGAAAAAAAATGCTTTAAATGACGTAAAATATTGTATTGTCTGTTACTGAATTTCAAATATGTCCAAAATTTTATACAATCCCCCAGTCTTGTTAATCATATTGTTCCCATGTAGTACGCACTGAAATTGATGGACTTGAATATCACTATTTTAGATCATTCAAGATAATTTTAATGCTATATACCAAAAAAAAATAATCCAAAAGTCGACATATAGCACTACATCGAGGCTGCTGTTGATACGTTTTTGTAATAAAATTTTGTTTTATCATCAGATCGGTTTAGATTACAGAAGCATGTGAAGAATATTTTATTGAATATTACTAATAGGACTGAAATAGATATAAATTATAAATATTACTAATAGGATAGAAATCGATATAAATTTATTTCTGAAATTAAAGTTATTACTTTTTCAGTATTTACTTTTTACAAATAACAAAAATTATTTAAATCGTTTACAGCATTCCTCTTACTGAAGGTAATGAGCATCTCAAATGGTATAGAAACTATAAAAGTGTGTATTTATTTTAGAAATATTATACCCTAAAACTATTAAATTTATTATGGTTTGGAGTCTGTATTGTCTTAATACTTTTATCTTAATCTCACTAATTGTATCAGAAAGATAATTAATAATTTAATAAATTTTTTTAAATATAAAAATGTGAAGATTTAATAAAAAGGATTTAATTTCGAAAATGCTCATGGAATCTAGAAAAAGCTGAGATTTTTTTTAAATATCCCAAAAGACATTACAGGAAATATTATAGTAATAATGTTTCATTTAAAATAATGAAATATAGTATACTGCATTAATATTATTACAACACACAGAAATAATAGCTTAGAAATAATAGTTAGAAATAATAAAACGTAGAAATAACAGCTTAGAAAATCAAAACTTGATTTAAAAAGAATAAAATTTAATTGACTGACAACTGAACAGTCTATGGAAATAGGAATGCTTTTTTTTTTTTTTTTTTTTGGTTACTTCAAAACATGTGAGCAGCATTCATTAATATTTTTAAGACCGTGTTACATGACTGAAAACTGGTTTATTTTTTGATTCTTGATTGGATGTCCTTAGGATTTTGATAAGAATTATTATAGTTCACAGAATCCCATATTATCTTAATTGAGCATATATTTTTAGGTTTTCATATATTCTGATAAAAATAGAATGTCATTTAGTATGATATAGATTTGAAATTATTAAAATAATTAAAGCCAAATATATACTTTTTCTGTTTCTCTTGTTGAGCAGAAGAAATATAAATATATGTCACAGAGCTTGTAAGTATAGAATTCACAAAATATCACTCAGCACATTTTTCATAAAAGGCGCTTTTGTTATTTAATCACAATAAAAACCTCTGGTTTAATTGCGCTTTGACAAAAAAGGAAAAAAAAAAAATGAATTGCACCATTATGAAAGAAAGTTTTCGGTTTTTAATCAAAAGTACTGCCACGAATTATAATGCCAAAAATGCATAGTATGTGTAGAGGCAAGTGACGCTGTATGTATTCTTATTTCGCCATAATTAATTTCATACTTTTTCCTTGTATAGTACTCAGTTTTATAAATCATTAATAAATACTGTGTGTGTGTGTGTGTGTGTGTGTGCGTGTGCGTGTGCGTGCGTGTGATATATGACAGAGAGAGAGAGAACTCTGAAGATTATCTATTATTATCAGCAAGTAACAAGATATGCGGGCCAATTGAAGTGAATGAACTCCCTTCAAGAAATTTAACATTACAGCTTATAATCTATTAGGCAATTGAATAAAATGTTTTGGTCAATTTTTCTATCTTGTCATTTAGTTAAAAATATTTTTAAATGAATTCCTTGCTGTATTTGAATGCACAGAAAGTTGAATATTAGAAAATTAAAACGTTTTTTGATACGTGGTAAACATCTCAAGACAATAAAATATTTCATATTTAAGGATAAACGTTTCCAATGAGTTTTCTAAAATACCATTCTAATTGTTGATAGAGTTAACTACCTATGAAAAAACTATTTTTTTTCTTATAATTAAAATGAAACAACAATTCTTCAGCATTTAATTAAAAAAAAAAAGGTTTCTTCATAATATTTCTAGTACCAAAGAAATGGATCAAAATATTCACATTCTTCAAAATAAAATATTTTCTTCATGTAATTGAAATATTTTAAACCAAAGAAACCTATTTTAAATGGATGAAAGACGAGGGTGTTAAGTAAAAAAGAAAATCAAATTGGCGACCTGTTTTACTTTTGAATCAAAACATTTCCTACTTTCTTCTTTATGGACGAATCTCATCTCAAACAAGAATAAAATTCCATATATTTTAATAACCTCTTTAGAGACTTCTTCAAGCGGATTTCTAAACGATTTCTTTTTAAAAAGGATCCCTGTAGACATGGGTGTCAAACGAATACATCTCAAGGCTTAGTTATTAGAGCACGATATTACGATATTTGGCGAGATTAGGTTCACAGATTTCGCCAAAAAAATCCCATTGTGATTAAAAGATCGTATGCATATTATAAAGAAAGAAGAAAAGTGCTATAGAAAAGAATATTAAATGTTTTATTCATTTCTTTTATCTTTCCCGCAATTTTGCATTTTAAAAGACAACACTTTCTGTTTGCTTTCTTCTAGCAAATACTTAAATACATTTATAAAAAATTTTGGAGTATTTTAAAAGCAAATATACTTGTATTGACTCGTATTTCGATTTAATATTTGATGTTTAAATAATAATTTCAAGTTCGAAAACTTAAATTTAATAATTAATAGTAACTCTTTTAATTTGAAAATTGTTATAAAAATATTTCCTCAGTTATAAAAAAAAAAGCCTTTATTTTTATTTCTTTTATTAATGGGAAGATATATTGAGTATTGCATCAGTTTTTACATTACGTTTTACAACATTATAAAACGTTTATTTTTAAAAGTACTTTTACTGATAAGACTAATTATTAATTATTAAATGTTTTTTCTTTTAGATAAAAAAAATTCCGGCTTTGAAAGTTTATGACGTATGTTCGTAAAGAAAAAAAGTAAACTAGTTCAGTGATAGTTAAATAGGAAGGGGGGGGGAGAGAATGGATAGATAACTGTTCATTGCCCTTTTCTCTCTAATAAGATCTAAATGTTTTAATTTTTACACACAATTAGATAAAGAAAATAGTAACTAAAAATAGAACATAGTTTGAATTTTGGAATTTTCAAAAACAAAAACAATTTAAGTATATTATATGCGATTTCATGTATTTTTAGAAACCGAAAAAAAAAAAAAAATTCAGATTTATAGTTTCTCAAAATCTCTATTAGGTGGTTAAATCTGAATTCAAAATAATTAACAATGAATTGATAATTAGTTTAACATTTCTTAAAATAATTTAATCAAAAATGTAAAAACTATTCATTTGAATGATTTATATAATTACAAACGTCTATGATAACAGGAAGTGAGTAAACAAACTACAGTAAAATTACATCTTTACAAAGAAGAAACGAGTCAATTTAATCCACCAGGACATTTTTTTAATCATTAGCATATGCATGAGGTCATTTTGCCCCTCTCCCCAATTGATAAGAACTTATTCCTGATCTTATTGGCTATTTATATAAAAATAATATGTGAAGTATATGAGCCTTTTTTTTGCGTAAACATGACCTATTTAAGATCGAAATTCAAATTTTAATAAGAAATACCAAAATTGAGCGTATATCCATTTTTAATGCCTTTTCTATATACATTTTCTTTTCCCCCTTTCCATTCATATAAAACTTAATATTTTTAGAGTAAGTAGTTTTTATCTGAATAAAAATATTGAAAGAATAAAAAAACTCTATATTTTACATGTGATTTACATTTGAATTTTTTTTGGGGGGGAAAAGGAGACTATACATACAAATTAAAAAATAATAACATTTGTTTTTCATTTTTATATACATATTCAAGAAACTTTTATCATTTTTTGTTTAGAATAAAATGAATTTTTAACATGAATTTCACAACAGATTATTTATATTATAAGGGAATGCAATTATATAAAAATTTTCAATTTTGTTTCGCTAGAAGGAAAAGATTTTCGATGTGGTTTTTCTAGAGTATTTGGAATCTATGTCTTGTTCTGATTTTGCCTCATGATCACTTTCCACAATTTTATCCATTCCGAATTTGAATTATCATTTTCACCATTAATAGGAGCACTTATTTTAAGAATCTGATGCTATCATAGCCATAACATGAAAAGAATCAGAAACACTAGCACACGCAGAGGGGAATTAGTTCGAACGCTCCAGTAAAGGAATGAAATACATTGTTTCATTGATTTTTGCTGTTCTAACCTTCTTCTTCTAATTGCCCCATGAAGATATAGAAAGTAACAGGTGTAAACTTTTATAAATTTCTGGAATTTCTAAACGAAGAAGACAGGATGGGTTCAAAATAATCCCGTTCGTGTGCTGCAAAGTTTATTGATTATAAAAAAATCTTATTTACTCAACCAATAGGAAGTAACACCAATAAATTTCCTTATTAACGCCGATAAATAATGGAGTGCTTTAAAAGATATTTAAAAGAATACAGTTTTTAGTTCTAACTTCAAATCCCGAAAATAACATAAAGCATTAATTATAGGATGAGTAAAAATAAATTTCTTTTCAAATAATTTATGAAGAATCAAATTTTGACGTCTATTTGATTTCAAAATTGAGCATGAAAGATTTTGACTATACCAGTGTATTGGTTATTTGTATCTTTACCTCTGATATTGCAAAAAATAATTCATTAAACCACCATGAAAATAACTAAAATACGAATTAATGAGATTAAAATTATTCGAAAGGATTCCTATGCAAAAATCAAAGCAATTCTTAGCCTTTTATGTAATTTCCTTTTTTTTATGAAGAGCAAAATAATTTCTATTTCATGTGTCTAAAATAATAAATATAAATCCAGTAAGTACAAACAATGAAAAACGAGGAAATATGTAAAAAAAAATCTAATTAGTTAGAGGAAATATGTAAAAAAAAATCTAATTAGTTTCAGGAAATATTCTCAAATGCATATAAAATAATGCTTTCCATATAAATTCGATCCCATTACAAAAATTGTTATTAGTAATTGTGTTTCATATTTTAAACTTTAGTATTTAAATGTTTTTTTTTAGTTTTGCAATGACTAAAAAAGCAAAAATAAGCGAATTTTATTGATATGATTTTACTCATTATTAATTACTCTTCAGTTTAAGGGAATTTACCTTTCCATTTATATCTAGATTTTGAAATACTTAAGGTTAATACATTAATTTGTAAAAGCGTATTTGGAGAATTTTAAATTTCTCAAGTGATAAGAAGCTAAAAAGAAAAAAATAAGCAAGAACTGTGCTGAAACATTGGATCGGATTGACGTTTAAAATGAGGATAAGAATTTTATGAAAACTGCATTTTTAGAATCAAAACTGAGATGATTTTACGAGAAAAATAATTTCTCTTTTTTTTTTCCAATATTACAAAAACTAGTTTTTAGTTAAAAAAAAAATCTTGCTACATGTAACTCCTACACATTATGCAAAATGCTTAGGAGGGTAAAATAGATATTTTAAGCAATGTCATAAAGAGGGGGTGGCATTGATTACGTGAAAACAAATTCTATCCTATTATTAGAAAGTAATTACAAAGATTAATTTTAAGGAAATCATGTACAGAACTACACATTCTTTAAGTTGGGAAATGACAGATCTTTGCTTTTCGAGTATCATAGGATATAAAAAGATAGAACCATGATAGCTGTTGTCAGTTAATAATGAACTACTATTCGATTAATGAAAATGTATGTGACTCTGAATCCCTAATCCATGGAAATTCAAACATTTCGCAATCAAATTCAAAACGGATTTCCCATAATCAGAAATTAAATATCATTTGGCAGGCTTACACTCTTGACTTAATGAGAATAAATAAGAGACATCATTTAAATTTATGTGTCTAAGCTGAAACTCGCCATTCATTCAGGTTTTCAATTACAAAATAAAATAAATTTTATTTACATTAAGATTGGATCTATAATCTATATACGCACTATTTTTTTAATGAAACGAAAATATTTTCTTTCATAAAATTCCATTTATGATATTGTTTAACGAATGAAGAATTATAGATTCGAAAAAATATTGTGTGATGGTTTATAAAAGGCAAATATTAATGAAAAAATATATCAGTAAAATTTTACCAAATATAATTCAATGTATTCCAAGGGGTTACAGCGCTTTTGCTGCATCTATTTCATTGACCAAGAAAAAGAACAATAAAATTTTCTGAAGTGTGAAAACTAGCTTAATTCCAAATAATTCTTAGGGTTCAATAGTCTTTGTCAAAAGCTCTTGACATCATTTTTTAATGAAATCCTGTTAGCATCATGCTCCAGAGCGATCAATGATCGCTGAGAAAACTTGAGAGATATTCTTTAGACATCAAACATTTTCATATATCATCTATTTGCCAGTCTAGATGTGACAGGCGACACATTAGAAATCTTCATACATTCAACTATTGAAAACTCTTTCAAGAACCGGAAACTAAAAGTCACCAAATGAAGGGACAGACTTGTCGCCAACATTGTTCCTTGCCCATAGTGTGACTCTCGTGGCTACCACGCAAGACGGATCTCTCAGCGGAACCACAAAGGGAAAAGGTAAACGATGTCACGAAACAACATTCTCAATCTTTTGTCCAGTGGTCCTTCCACATCCGCGACCACACCCTTGACCATCACTTAGAAAGGGTGACGTCACAGCGGAGATGTTCCACACCACAGGTTACTTGGGTCAAATTGCAATATTACACATGAAAATTCCCCTTTAAGTGTTTATACTCCACAAGAAGTCAGCACTTGTGGGAGTATCTTGAATGCACTGAACAAAATTCTGATTTGATGGCGTTTGATGTAATCTTCGAATTTTGGAGGAATATTTAAGGAATTTTAACTGTTTGGATTCCCAATTATCAGTCTGTGCAGTTTTTGCTTTTATTGGATGATAGATGGGTGTTCTGAGTACATATGGATAGAAAGCGAAGTATTCACAGTAAGTTTTTAGTATTCATCTAGATAAGTTGGTATAAATATAAAATAATTTTCTGTCTCATTCTAAAAATAAAATCCATCAAAATCTTAACGAGTAAGTTACACTGGGAAGCGACCATGTTTATGAATCTGTAGATGATTTATTTTGCATGTGTTTTACTTGTAGTTCAGGGATATCAAGCATTTTCTTAAATTTTCTGTAAAATATTAGTGATTGCTGTAAAAGATAGTGTATGCCCCATTTAACAAAACTTATTTAAAACTTCCCGTTGAATATTTTAAAAAGAAAGATGAAACGTGCCCATATTTTTGATTTAGAAGCTTGAATGCCAAAATTATGCACTCTCTTGTATAATATGCATAGTTATTTCTTATATAATTCATTTCATATGTTAATGTAGTTATTTTTATGTTTACTTATATTAAAAATTTTTTTAAACTCAGCATTTATTGTAACGTTTCATTTGTAAAACATTGATAATTGCTAATGTATTTTCCCATGGAATTTTTCAGGAACAAAATATTATATTTCTCAAAAGAAGGCTGAACATATTTCAAAATTTATTAATCAAGAATTAATCTTAATTTCATTACATTTTAAACACTTTTCAAATGAATGAAAGGATATATGAGAAGGCGTTTCAATAGAATTAATTGAATTAAAGATGGCGATTTGTCATATAATTGAGCCAAAGCAAAAAAAAAAGGATTGCAAATATTTTATAAAATGTCGCTATTATAGTTATTATTCTCGTTATTCTAGTTATATTCTCGTGTTCCTTGTAATTATTGGATTAAAAAAAATATTATTAACGTAAAAAGAATTTTATATGAAATTTTGATTTTTTTTGTATTATTTATTTTTTGCTTACTTATTTCAATATTCAGATAAATTATTGTTTTAAAATTTTATTTGATTCGCTTATATTTTCAAAATATATTAAGCAAAAACTGTATGCTTTTGAACTTACAAAAATAGTGGTCAGTTAAAATATCAATCACTGTGAATCAATAAAATTATTTGCAATTCTTCATTTTCGCATGTGTAAGAAATAAACGTAAGAATCATTTTGCACCTAAAATAATAATAAAAAAATAAAATATATAATTATGTTTTATGCCTGATTAAATTTTTTTTAATTTAAAATTTTAACTATAAATAATATTATAATAATTACAATTATGGCAGATTGATTTCATGTAATTATATTCAAATATTTGTAATTAATATTTATTTCAAAAGTTTTTTTTTTCTTTTTGATTTGGTTTTTGAATACACATGTTGAAAATAAAATTTAAAGCTTC
Organism: Argiope bruennichi; assembly: GCF_947563725.1. Taxonomy (NCBI): domain Eukaryota; kingdom Metazoa; phylum Arthropoda; class Arachnida; order Araneae; family Araneidae; genus Argiope; species Argiope bruennichi. The sequence goes on along the minus strand of NC_079151.1, from coordinate 22,440,546 downwards.
TGCTTAGAAAAATTTTTAAACCTACAGATGAAGAAACTACGCTACAATATTATATATTTATTTTTATGGAATAATTTTATGTTTTTAATGCCCCTAAGCAAAAGAATTATAAAAGAAATGAAAGAAATTAAAATAGAAGATTTTTAGCAAGGAAGTAAACGAAAATAAAAACCATTGAATGAAGTTGAATTGGTAAATAAGAAGTCACTGTACACACACACACATATTATATATATACACACACACACATTCAACTTTATTATTAGTAAAGATATTTTTTTTAATAAAAACATCAATTCTTCAGTAAATATTAAAGATAGTTATAAGAAAAATATAATTATTTGAAAAAAGAATTTTAATTCTTTTTAATTTACAAAAGATTGCAATTCAATGCTGAAATGAATTTGAAACAGTTATTTATTTCAGATATAAATTAATTAAACATTTTTAAAATGACATCAAAATATTCAAGAAGCTTGTGCCATTTTCTTTAACACAATTTTTTGCTATTTCGTATTTTTTGGTTTTTAAAAGTTATTTACTTCGTTATTGTTTAATTTTCATAATGTTTTATTATTGTTATAAAATTTCCACTAGAATAAAAATTTATTGTATTCTTAAATTCGTGATTTAGATATTTTTCAGCTGAATGACAAAAGAAAACTAGCACGGTTCGTCACACACGAAAGCTCTCTTACTTTGATTTGTCTTGAATTGTCGTAAAATAAAGCGAAAATAAAACTGAATGCTTTGATTTTTATATGCCATTTTATATCCCTTAAATTATGACACCGGAAACTTACTGTCACTGACCTTCAGACAATAGTGTTTCCTTCAAATAATAATCTAAGTCGGTTTTCAGTTTGAATAATGAATGCATGACTTTCTTTAAATATATTAAATATTAAATAATTATGAATTAATTTATTTATGAGAAATCTCAAAGATATCATTGTTCTTAAAACTAATTAAATATTGATATGACAAAGTGTATTGATAGTTTTGGAATTTCGTTTAGCATAAATACGTCCTTGCATAGTGACGTCTTTGTTAAAAAACAAGAATCATAATTTTAAATATACTTAATACTGAACGGAAAAAAAAAAAAAATCAAAATTCGGTGTTTATTCTTTGTGTCTCTATGGAGGGAAAAAAATTAGAATGTATCTTGTTTGAAAGAAGTATGAAATTTCTTTCAAGAATTTGCATGTTATATATATAACCCTTTGTGTTATATCATTTGTAAACATTTTTTGGGGATATTTACAAATATGATTTTAATAAACTAAAGCAAAAGAAATATATAAATAACGAAATGTGATATATAAATATTAGTTTTCTCAAATCTATTATTTTTTACTTAGAAGTTTGGGTAAAACAAATCTAATAAATTATTACTCTTATATTACGTTTGTTGATGAATCTGCTTAAGTTTTTACAGACATTTGCTGTGTATAATAATCTGAAAGACTTATGTAAAATTCCATTCCTTCAAGATGAAACATACTTTAAGAACAAAAATTAATAAACAAATTCTAGAATTTTATAAAATGTTCTTTGTTTTGGCCACGTAAGTCTTTATTTATCAGAGAAAAAAATCCAGAATGTATGCACTGTCACTTCTACAATTTTCAACTTGTCATATAAACGTTAGGAATCAAGTTGATGCGCGCGTTAAGGAAATAAAGAGAATAATTATTCTCAAGGTAAATATTTAGGAATAAAAAAACATCAACGTTTAAATTTTAAGTAACTTTTTTGTTAGTGGTACGGAGAATTTCAACAGCAAGTAGCATTCAGAGTTCCATATACTAATACTACAAATTTAAATAAATAAAATTTATTTGATTTACTTATTTTATTAACTAATCAATCTTTTATGAGGGAATTATAGCGTTTTAAATTTTACGTTGTAAGATCTAAGTACTTTTTGATTGTCAAAAATAGACGATGTCTGATGATTCTTATGAAAATCCTCTATTATTTAGGAAAAGTGCTATAAATAAGCGGTTTCGTAGTCCTCTCCTGTCCTCGAAAATTTATGTTTTTCCTCTGTTTTTCGCCGCATTAGAATAAATAAAAATAAAAACTCAACCAAGTAACAATTTATAAAACGTTTAAAAGTTTTAAAATGTGGAAGAACGCTTGAAGTGCGTTACGGCCACCCTGAAGAAAGTTTCACTTGAATGCTCTAGATGCGTTACGGACGACGAAGAGGTTAATGTTTTTTTTACAAAAGTTTATAAAAGGATTTTATGCCTATTTTTTACATACCAACTGATGTATCTACAACTGAAGTATCAGCATAAAACATTTGGTTCTTTCAACTGATTTTTCTTAAAAACATCTGAAATTCACAGTACCCGCTATAATGTACAATATGTAATATTTCATAATAATTTTCGATATTTTCTCAAATTTTCCATTTTTATATAAAAAAATTACCCAATTGCAAAAATCTTTTAATACTAAGCCAAGACTGTATTTCTAATTTCTTTTATTTTTTTTCCATACAGGGAAAGAAAATATTGCTTTATAAAAAATAATTTTATGCTTTTTTAAAAGGCCTCTTTATTTATACGCTTTCTATCGTGCGCGTGAATGATGTTAGCCTTATTCTATGAAAAACCATTACTTTCATTCAAAAAAACGGATGTGAGTTTTTAGAAATTTATGATTGGTCTTGAAACACGCAATAGTAAATCTTTTTGAAATCGTTTTTTTCCCAGCAGTTTTTGGAAGAAAAAAAGCGTGTCATTCCGTGAACGGAGGAAAAGTAAACCACCAAATGTAAATTAAAATATGCTTCTGTTTCAGTATCCGATGGGTCTATGGCACAGCTGTTTGTACCTAGTCCTTTTTCTCATAGTGTCAGCAGAGAGGAAGAACTCCACCATCAGATACTCAGACAGAAGAGGTAGGTGAAAAAATTCTAATTATTTCAAATTTTTCTGTTTATTAAACAATTAAACAAATTATCACTATACGATTTAATTTGAATTAACTTATACAATGCCCTGGTTTGTAATAAAACCAATAGAAAAATAAATTTAAGATATGCGATTTAGGATCCCCAAAGTAAATTGTTTCTAAATTTTTCAATTGAAATTATTAATGAGAATTCAGATATTCCTTTCAACTTTTATGTTCATTATTTCATAATTAATAATAGAATCATCGATTTTTTCAATTTTTTTAATCTTTCAATAAGCATTTTATATTTATAGTAAAACTGTTCAAAATCATTTTAGGACTGCAAGAAACAACTAACAACAAAATTATGCCACATCTTTTTTACATACTTTTGTTTAACTTGATTTGTTTCATGTTTGTAAAGGACTTTATATTTAATTCTTTATGTATTACAGATTTTAAAGTTGAAACTTATACATTATCATTGAAAATATATTATTTTAATACTTTCAGAATTAAAGTATTCAGTTAATCGATTAATTTAATTAAATTTTTATTCCTTTCCAATGGAACAACTTAATAGTGAATTTATGAAAAATATATTTTAGAATAACATAATATTAATGTTAAGAGTTTATAAATAAATGTCTAGATAAAAAACAGTAAAAAATATCATAAAAATTATACTTTTAACTACACTTAAAGAAATGCATTTCAAAAACATATTTATTAAACTGGAGATGCATTTCTATATCAAATGATGAATTTAGTTACTCAGTAAATTATTTTAGTCTTTTAAATGTTGATTTGAATTTCTTTTCGTTTTTTCAGATACTTTTGTTTCAATAATAATTTTGATAAATGTTTTTGTAATTGATAATATCCTCCATATCTTGATATTTTTCCTTTTCTAGAAAGCATTTTTCAATATTTATACTTCTGTCTGAATCTTGCTTCTGTTATTTATTTAAACTTGTTAAAAGAATAAGATTGAGTAAAGTTGTTCATAACTAATACAGGAAAAACGTTTCAGAAAACAAAATTTCACGTTTCAAAAATTTAAGAAAAAGCTTAGTAATTTTAATAATACAATTATAATTTATTAAAATGTTTTAAATATTATGTAACCGACGTTTCTTTTTAGGAAAAGCTCTTAAGATATCAAAGAAACCTTGTTCCGACCCCAATGGAAGGAAAGGAATTTGCACTTTCAAGTGGGATTGTATTAATCACAATGGCACCCTTATGGGTACTTGCATGGACGGTTTTATATTCGGAACCTGTTGCCAATATGACTATGATCCCCTACTAGTTGAAGATGCCTTAGACGAATACCCAGTGTTTCATGATTCTAATAATTTTATCTATGATGATCATAGAAATGTCTACTCTACCACATCAAGACGAACAACAACGAGATCACCTACTCAGTCAACACCTGTCCAAATCATATACCCACAACTACAACACCTATCCACTCGACAATCCACAACTACAACACCAATTCGACCTGTTGTCACGACCATACGCTCAACTGCCATCACAAGACCAGCTACCACAACTAGCACTACAACCACTACCACAAGGAGACCTACCGTGACAACTTCAGCCAGCTCGTCAACTGGACTTGTAACTTGGTCATCTGTAGGTCCTACAAGAAGGCCACAACCTGTTCCCCAACGCCCAATTATTTTGTCTCCCTTCCCATTTCGTCCTGGATTGAATTTTGGACCCTCACAGGGTGCTTGGCCAATTGGGATCGCGTTCCCTGTAGATCCTTTTCAAATCAATCGTCCTCTTCAAGTCTTCCGACCGCCAGCAGTGATTCAAACTGCTCAAAGTACAGTGTCTAACAAGACAGTCCCTCTAAGTGGGTCGAATTTTACTATATTTAATGATGCAAATAAACCAGCATTGAGAAATAATTCTTTGACTAATGGCTCGACTACTGTCTCTGTACCAATCCCGCAATGGTCAACAGCTGCATCGGCTACAACAACTAGTTTGCAAGTTATTACAAATAGTATAAATCGCCCAACATCTTTACAACCTCAAAGGCCTGTGTTATTTATTTCTGGAAACAGTTCTACTTCGCAGCAAACAACTAGTACCACTACAAGACGCCCTAATTTGGATTATAGGAGAGGTAAGTGTTTACGTATATAAACAACACTAAATTTTCAATATACAGCAGTTAATATTGAAAGTCAATATAATTTCATTAACAAATGTAAGCAACTGTAAGAATGTCCAGCCCTGAATTTTGTTATAACAAAAATCAAATTAATTCAAAGGAAAATCCAGCATTTTATTCTGTTATCATTATAAATAATAGCATAATGCAGTAGTAAATAATTATAATACAAACAATCAATTATAATTGAATTATAATAGAACACATTTATTTTATTGCGCCTGGTTTAGGTTGTACCAATAATATATTTTCAATAGGAGCGTATTATTTCTTATTTTATAAAAATAAGACTGATCATGTGGGGTTGTATTAATTGTATATTTTCATATTTTGTTCAAAAAATTTGTAAAATAGCTGATTTCATTTCACTTTGCAATTAATTCATTACAGAAATAGATTTATAGTTTTATTTTAAAAATGTTAATTACTAACCGCTTAACTGTTTCTCCCGTACGCCGTACGTGCATCGATTTATCGAATTTAGATAGTTGTAATCAAAAATTAATTCATTCCTAACGATTACAATTCGATATAATAATTACTTCGAATACAAAGATAAATCAAGTATTCAATGGATTTCCATTGAATCAAAATAAGAAAATATTCCCAAAATAGACTGCGTCACCTTAGAAGAAATAAAGAAACGGTTAATAGTTAAAACAGTTAAGTGGTAAATGCATACAAAATAATAATTAAAAAAATAATAATTCATTTTTTATGTTTTGAAAACTATATATAATTCTAAGATATATTGTGAAAATCATGTATTTATATACATAAAAGCTTTGACTTGGGACTTAAAAAAAAGTCATAAATTTCGATTTACTAGCTATAAAAACTAGCTTCAAACTAGATATAAAAGAGCTACGCGAAACCATTTCTTGGCAATCCCTTTTTCGTTTAAAATATTGAAAGAAAAAGATGTTTGATAATAGCAAAAAATAGTTAAAAAATGTTTCCGATTATATCTTACATAAATTTGATAAATACGAAGTTCTAAGATTTACCATTCAATAGTTCAAGAAGCCATCATATGGAAGTCATTGAAAAATACGTAGTTTGCTTTCAAGAAGCCTGTTTTCATCAAATGGGGTTCTCATTGATTTAACCAGATGCAACAGAATTTACCTTACAACTCTACTTTACTGTAATGCAACAGAATTTACCTTAAATAGCGTAACATGGACATTTTGCATTTATAAAATTGCTTTAGCAAAGCGTTTACATTATTCGTAAAATTTTATTTATTTTCAGTCTCATTAGTGTACGACTAATGCAAACTTCTCGATGGCGCTTTGATACTATCAAAGAAATGTTGTTTGTATTGACATTCAACAGTTTAGATGGTCACTCCTTGATAGATTTCATATAACTGCTTATATTTAAAATAATCAAAAGGAAATGGAAAATATAAAGTACAGAAAGAAGTGGAGAGCTTCATAATCTACATACATATTCATCAAAACGAATACTGACCAAGAACAATTTGATACTTGCTCCAACCTATTTCTGTCGTTTATTTGAATTTTCTTCTGTCTTATTATTTGAAGAAAGTACAGAGTGGCCAGAAAGCCTTTCCCTGATTTCAAAAAAATAAAATGTAAAGTACTATTATAATTTGGCATATGGTTATTCGAATCTTGCAAAGATGTTCATAAGTTTTTAATAAAATCTCTTACGTCAGCAAATTTTAGTGGGAGTTCCTTTGATAGTTTGAAGAATGTCAAGACGATATTCTAATTCTCAATAAGTATTGCCCACCATTTCGGCTGTCATACAAGACGCTTTCATCCTAACTTTGAGAGTATCAATACCTTCAATTGGCGTTGCATGCACCCTGTCCTTTATGCAACTTCAAAACTGATATTAAACAATAACGGCTGATATGAATTTATTAGCCGGCGTCTTGGCATAGGGGTCGTGCGTCTCCCCCGTGATCTGGGCGTCCGGCTTCGAGTTCCAGTTGCGGCATGGGTTTTTGTGAGATGTGTGAATGTGTCCCCCTGTTTGAAAAGGGGTTGTGCAAGCGAATGTGACGCGTGAAGTAGATAAGTCGTACTGTTGGCCCTAGTTGGCGCTACTGAAAAAAACAAACAAGAGACGCTCATTCGGCTTAAATCACTGACAGATAACTATCAGTGGTTTTGTAAAGTGCCATTAAGTCACAACAATATGAATTTATTAAACAAGGAAAACACACTGAGTCATTTCCATCATTGATGACATTTGGTAAGAATCGAATGTAAAAATCACTATTCCTGCATTAGTTGCATTATTTATTGAATTAAAAAATATCAAGAAAAAATATTATTTCATAGTAAACCTTTCACATTATTACATTAGCGTTCCTTTGTAATAGTTTTTTGTAATCAGGGTAAAACTTAATAACCATCCTATAATTCCATTTTGATCCAGCGCAATAAGCATGCAAACTTTTTTGACTTTATATTAATCCGCTTATTGGATCATGAATCGCTAATCAGAGTAGAACAATAGGACTTTATCCCGATAGAGACATTATTAAAGGTTTATCATTTAATGATCATATAGCCGTTTAACTAAAAACTAACACCATATAATGAAGTAATAAATGCACCCATATGTTTAATTTTGGTCTATGAACAGAAAAATAATTTGAAGTATAAGCATCTATTTAAATGTTATCTTTAATTCATTGATGAATTCACTGAGAAATACAAATCGCGATATCATTCATATTTATTACCATTTCTATTTTCATTCTTTATCGCAAATGATGCTCCGATAAAGAATGATTTAGTTTCTTGTTTTCTTTATAATAAACAATGTACCAATTGCATGTGTGTCACAATTAAGATATATCATATATTATGAAAAGCTCTTAAACAGTATTCTAAAATTGTAATCAATTTAAATGAAGGAATCTAATATTTTCATTCTATTTTCAGATTGTGGAGTGAGAGCTTTGGGTCCTAAAGGCAGAATCGTAGGAGGACAAAGTGCTTATTTTGGACGATGGCCTTGGCAGGTAATAGTGCATTAATTCTATAGTGCATTGCTTCTTTTTATAATTAGCGCAATTCTTCCCTTGAATGTAAAGTATGTCAATCTTGATTGTTATACACACAAAAGGAGATAGAATATAATGTTACTTCGATTCTGACTAGAGGAAAAAAATACCTTAAGCAAGAACTCCAACTTTTCTATTTCCAAACTTAGATTTGACCAATTATTTTACCACTAATTAACACACACTTCTTCGATTGCATTCGTTTTTTTTATATATAATAATATAGGGGTAAATTCATGAATTCTCCCAGAAATAACTTTATTTCTTTGTCTAATTATGTTTCTTGTCTTTCTATTCTTAAAATGTTTACTGAAAACGCAATTGAAAAATTGCGTAAAGTTTGAAAGATTTTCTCTTCTCCAAAGCTTAAAGATTTTAAAACTCTACGATTAATGTGTCATGAATAAAAATTATACGCTTTCTCTACAATAAACGTATATGTTACATTATATGTTTTATAAAAATTATCTTGCTTTATAGAGAGACAACAGTCCTAGATAACTTTAACTTGAGTCCTAGATAACTAATTGAACCTCATTTCATTTTAAAATTGAGGATTTTATTCTACAGGTAAAAAAGTGTTTTCGAACCTGCATTTTTTTTTTGTTGTGAGAATTATCTCTTATTTACGACAATCGGGATTTGTACAAACTTATAAGGATTTTTCTGGAAGTTTTGTTATCAAAAAATGCAAAATATTTCAGCTTGAATTATTAAAATTTCTAAGTTTTTTAATATGTTCGTTTTATTTTATTTAAAATAATCAGACAGGATAAAAGAGATCCTATCGATTAAAAAATGTTAGAATATTGTAATAATACTTAATAATACTACTTTACTAAAGTATAATAATAATACTTTAATAAGAATTTAATAATAGAATAATACTTTTTTTTTTAAATAAAGAAATTTTCTTATTATTTAATTGATGAACAAAATTTTCTGCAATAAATTTGAGTTAAATAAAGTGATTGCCACAGTATAATTAATTTATTTTTTGTGACATAAATTTTAATTACAAAGTACGCTAATTTAAATCATCACCTTGCATTGACTTTCATATATTTTGTCGAAGTATAAAAATAACCTCGTAGAAAAAAAATGAAAGTCTTTGAAGAATAATAATAGTGAGTTCTTGAAAACTGAAAAAGTTTTTCCAAGTTGCGAACATTGTTTTAAAAAAAGCGTCGAAGGCATTTAAAACAGATGTTCTGTAATGCATTTTTTGCATATTTCAGGTCTTGGTGAAAGAGGCGGCATGGTTAGGTCTGTACCAAAAAAATAAATGTGGAGGTGTTTTGGTCTCAGCAAAATATGCGATAACTGCAGGCCATTGCCAGCCTGGGTAAGTGGAATTTCTTTCAATTTCTGAAGCATATGTATAAAAATTATGGCATTCAACTCATGTGGATTCTGTTGAGTAGCTGCAAAAATTTGAAGAAGTAATAAATCAAACTATTTAAAAAATTTAAGTTATTCTATTATTCATCTAAACATTAAATTTTTAAAATGTATTGATTATAAAAATAGTCAATGCAAAAATAACTCGACTGCATTAAGAAATTCATTAAACTTGCAAATATTTCCAAAAACTCATATCCACTTTATTGCATATATATATATAACGTTTGCTCTCTTGACACAAAAATGTAAAATATTTTACATTTTATTTCAGAATATTAACAACACAACTTTTTCAGCACCTTAAGCCGAAACGACATATTAAATTATAAACTTACTTCAATATCCAGATTAATCTAGAGCTGAAATGCGAGATATGTTGTATCTCACAAAAATTAGAACACAATAATAACAAAGAGTTGTTTTTGGTTATTAAAAATCCTTTAATCACATTTCTGATATACTCCGAAACATAATAGTGTTGCAGTTAAAATTCTTTGACAGAATGCTCGTCTATAACCAATAAGCGTCGTTACATTACTTTTTAATAATATTTATTTTTGGCATATTTTGAATAAAGGGAAGCAAAAAGAGAGAAAGAGAGAGAGAAACGCCAAAGATAATATTTTAAAACCAAGATTACTATAAAAAAATTGAATTTCAAATCTTATCAGGCAATACCACCTTATCTCAATTTTCCGAATTCTACAAGAGGAAGAATCTAAAATAGATGCGGAGGATTTTGATCCTCTATTCACTTTTTTTTTACATATTGGTATATTATGTTTATAAAAAATGTGGAAAATGTCTGGCATATTCGCTGTTTCTTGTGAAAAATTCAAATTTTTATTATTCGGAAAATAGAGAAAGATATTATTGCTTATTAAGAGGTGATTAATGTTATATTTATATACTTTCATTTAATTTGATTAGTTTAGTGTTCTAAAAATGGAATCTTCTAACCGATAATTAATCCTTTTCTATCCTGCCCATAATTCTAAAATTCTTACTTACGCATTATTGATGACATTACACTATTTTCAGAATAAAATTGTCAATTAATTACTTCATTTAATTAAATTTGGATTCCATAAGTATGGCATCATTTGATAGAGAATTTGAAAAATAAAAGATTTCTAAATTCTTCATACCTTTTAGTTAAAAAAAAAAAATAGAGTTATTTGCCAACCGTCAGAAAAGCAATAAAATATAAAATTTTATTATACAATAATAAAAATGTTATTTTAAAAACAATTATTAATTAAATTTCTTTTCAGGAGGTTTCTATCATCTTTGGTAGTTATCCTGGGTGAGCATGACATACTAACAGATCGAGAAAGGCTGAAGCCCGAGATGCGCCGAGTGAAACGGATGATAGTCCACAGACATTACAATCCGCAAAATTTCGATAATGACATTGCACTTTTAGAATTGGACCCTCCTGTGATATTCCGGCCTCACATTTCTCCCATTTGTTTGCCGGAACCAGACGAAGATTTTACTGGAAGATCAGCTTTTGTGACTGGATGGGGAAAAACGACTCATGGTAAGTAACAATATATGATTTTATTTTGCTATTACAAAATTTCCTCCTTTACTTTTCTCATTGCGCCTCAGTTGGTGTCGCCATCTAGGTAGTAATTATCAAACTAAAATGCAAACCATTCGAGGATCATCATTTTGCTTGCATTTGATAATAATCTGCAAGCGATATAAATTATTGTAATCTCTTTTTAAATTTGTAATAAGGAATTTAAAGAAATAAAGTATGCTTTTATTCCAAAAATTTGCAGCAAAATTTAAATTTTGATTTAAAGACAGTTAAAAAAATTTTTTAAAGTAATTTTTCTCTGTTGAACTGCATTTTTTAGTTTCTGCATTTAAATAAAATAATTATTTTAGCTTTTATGTACTGTGTGTCATATCATGAAAAATTATATATAAGATTATATATAATAATTTTTATTATAATAAGAATGAGTTCGTTTAATCTTGAAAATATTTGCCATAATATGGAAATATGTAACAATATTTATTTAAATGGCAAAAATACAGATCTGATGGTATTTTGTATCGGTAAAGGATTTTTTTAATGATTTTCTATGAAAAAAAGTTTAGTAAATTTTATTAAACTTGTTCTTAAAGAAAATTCATAATTGTTGATATACTATTTTATTTACTGCTTTCAGATGAATATTAAACTTCTATTAACTGTTAAATACTAAAACAGAAACTTCAATTCCAAAGTACAGATAGAAAATGATTCCAGAAATGGAGAATTTTTTCAGAGGTTAATCTCTGATTTTATGTGATAAATCATTTAGGTTTCTCATATTTCAAACTGAAATATTCAAGCTTTCTATTTTAATGAAAATTATTTATATTCTTCTGCACCTGTTTCGTTTTAGAATTTTACGTGTAAATCTTAGTAGATGAACAAATAAATGGATGATTGACTTATTGAAATGAAATAAAGTAAAAAAAAAAAAAAAGCAATTCCCATCTTACAGTTTTTTCTAAACAATGAAATCTGAAAGGCTTTCTTATTTATAGAAACAGATAACAAATTCTGAGGAAATACGGGACAATTAAACTCAGGAGAAAATTTTCCATGCGTTTGATTAACTTTACAAAAAAGAGGAAAACAAATCTACTTAAATAAATACTTTATCTTTTCTAATTACAAATTTAGTCAACAGATGGCAGCAAAACCGAATTTAAATATGTATTTCTCTAAAAAACGTATCGCTTAAAATGAAAAAGAGGCAGGTTAAACAAACCTTACATTTTTAGTTTCACAATTTAACATATACTTTAATATTTATAGTAAAAATTAATTGGGTAATAGTTGGATTTAGAATATATGGAAATATAATTATTTTAAAATTATCATTTAATGTTCGATAAAAAAATAATTTAAATGAGAATTTACATTTGTCTTTCTTGATTATTTATATTAGGAATATTTTGCATAACAGTTTATAATAAAAAAACTTGCAATTATTTAAGGCATGAAATTTCAAGTGATATGAGGGAGAATGGAGCATTTGCTCATACCATTTTTTTTTTTTTTTTTTTTTATTTATGCTTGGAGTTAATGATCTAACCTTGAAAGGTGCATTCCTCTTGACTATTTTCTTATTTAAAAAAAAGTGATTCTCGGAAATAACATTTTCTATTACTTCCATTAATTTATAGAATTTTTTTCTTCAGATATCAAAGAACTTCAGAGCAGAGATGATTTGAAGTCAAATCTGAAATGATCGAATTTAAATAGTTTTGCAAATTTCACAATGTTCAATTTAAGGTCAATGTAATTAATTGTTTGTAATCATAGTTAGTAGCAATTATAACCAAATTATAATTTCGATTAGTATTAATAAGCGATTCATTACACTGAAAGTAATAGATGGAGAATTTATGAGGCTAATTGGGAACAATGACAGCATTATGCATTTGTAAAGCCTTTTACAAGAGGCGTTCCCCCTCATGCTTAAATAAGCTGTCTTCGAACAGCGGACTTGTCCGTGGCAAGTGCCATAAGAAACAACAACATAAAGCCTTAGGGAGCTGATAAACATTTTTTATGGACTTCCAGAGAAACACGATAAAACTTTTCTGCTTTTTTTCGATGGGATTTTATAACATTCACTTAAACAATGCAACATAGTAAAAAAAAAAAAAAAAAAAGGTGAAACCGAAATATTCCTTAATATTATTATTCATTCTACATCGCAATATAAGTAGTTAAGTTATTTATTTCTTGGATTTGTAAGATTTAATTTTTAAATAATTTATTATAAGATAGGACGTGATATTAAGTCTAGGAACACGAAAGTGTGTTTTCTCAGTAATTATTATTTTATGCTAAATTAACAACTAATATTTTAAAAGAATCTACCATATAATTTACAAACATGGTATTTTGCCTGTATGGAAATTAGTTATTAATAATGATTTAATGATGATTGATGTCTAATATAAAAAAAAGCAAGAAAAACTGATGCTAAGAAAAAACAAACAGAAACATGATACTAAAAGCGAAGTTTGGAGATGTGATTGCATCTGTTTTCAAAAAGAAACTTGAGAGGCGAAATGCAACTGTCTCCGTCAAGCCATGGTTGATTTTTCAACAAATATTGATATTTTAAACTATTAAATTGAATGAATGATTTTTATAATTCGTTCGTCGGAGGGACCGATGGTATTGACGGTGGCCAGATGAATTTGATAATTTTGAAGAGCACCAGTTCGACTAAATTATAATTTGGTTTAATTTTTAACAGTAGTACACAACTGCCGAGATTTAGATAAAACTTGCATTATTAGATCTTATTGTTAAGTGGAATTTTTTCAGTCCAATTAATTGTCAGAGAAAATTAAAGTGGAACTTCGACTAACTTGGGGCTCCGACTTGAAATGGGAGCTCTATTTCTTTTATTAATTTCAAATAGTAGTCTTTATTAATCTTAAGTTTCTAAATTTTATACATTTCCTTTTCACACCTAAATTTTCTACCATTTCTATTTTTTTATAAAATACACATTTTCCAACTTTTTCCTACGGAATAGAATAATTATAAATTATTTCAAATTGAAAGTTTTAAAATAGTTATATTAATTTATGTGCAATATTCCATAAAACAAAACATAATTTTATTGAAAAACAGCAAAAAAAAAAATACTTTGGGATAGTCGGGAATAGGCTATTAAATAAATTCTGAGGCAAAAAGCAAAATATTATCATTACAGATATATTCTCTTCAAATCAGTTCGTTACTGTGATTAGAAGCCAAAATACATGTTCCCAGTTACTCCATAATTCTAGAGTAATTGGAATCATTTCAGGCTAATTATGATTATCGCTGTATTGCTGTAATTAAGACTTTTTAGTTAACGAATTAATTTGGAACAAAAATACTATTTAATGAATCCTCTAGAGCATCAAGCTCTCACATAAAATGCAGATTTATTTTGCTTTTCATAAAATGTTGAAGAAAATGACAACTTTTGTAAAAATCGCTTCAATTACTCTTACTGACTATACTGTCAGAAATCTGACATAAAAATCCAGCACTAAAATAAAATAGAATATGGAATTAATGCAGTTAATGTGTTTGTTACTAGAGAGTCATGTTTGTCATCATACATAAGTAGATAAGTAGAATAAATAAAACTATCAATAAGCATGTTGATTTATAACATCTTCTTAATTTTCCAATCATAATAATTTTTATCAATAAATAGATACAAATTTATTCCATAATATGTTCATATACTGTTTTGATAATTTTCCGTTTATTATTCTCAACATTTATTCTGATGGGCTTATAAATAATTGCACTGTAGTTGAAAAAAAAATGAATTAGTCGAATTTGGCCACTAAAGAAGCGACTTGGTAGATACTGTAACAAAGAAAGAATTAATGAAGCTTGTGGAAATTAATATTGCAACTTAATATTGAAACCAATTTACAAAGCTTTCAATAACCAAATCTTTTAGAACAATTCCAAAGCCGATTGTGCAGAAATTGACGAAATATCACTGAAATAATAAAAGTTTGAATGTTTAGATGGTTAAAAAAATAGAATGGAATAATTTTTTAAATGTATTTTAATAATTTATTAAAAATTTTGAAATTTATTAATTAATTTTTGAGTTTTGAAAAGTTGACTGTACTCCCTCTTCTCTTAAACAATAAGAGTGCAAAATTTGGTTGAATTCGAACTAATTTTTTAAGAGCATATTGTAAAATGGACAAAGGACTGAAAAAACTCATGCATGCATGCATGCACGCACGCACACGCACGCGCACACACACACGCACGCACGCACACATTGCGAGTCCTGAAACATTCTATATATGTCCGATTAATGAAAATTCAGAACTAAAATCACTAAGAATAAGAAATTCTTGAAATCTTTAGAATTCATATATAAATGTCATATAAAATATTGATATTCAAAGATATTTTATTGAATCACAGTTGAAAATAATTTCTCGATTTTACATGAAAATTGCGCTATTTTTCTATGTTTTCCTTAAATATATAATAACTGGCTGAACGGCCTTATATAAATTACCTTTAATTTATAATATATATGGATTTCTGTTTATACAAAAAGGAATTACTTTGCTGTTTTTAAGCAAATTTGTATAACAGGAAAATGTCATTTCGTTCCTCGTTCTTTCTTGAAAACTATTTCGTAAATTACAAACAAATTATAAGTGAGGCAAGAATATCATTCAATTGGAAATTTGTATCTTTTCATGTACAGAAGAAAATTAAACAGTCTAAACTATTTGTAAGGACGTCTTATCAATTCATTGAAAATATATTTATTTCAATGATAAATAAGACGTTTCTTTTGCAAGTCTAGATGCTCAAAAAGAAAACGCTTTGATAAACATATATCTGAATATTGACAGAATGAAAAGCACGCATCCTTTGAGAATTGTAAACAAATATCTAGATTGAAAAGATTTCGTCAAAATGTTTTTATTGTTTCATCGCGATAATATTTTCTTCTTGTGAAAAAAAGTATTTCATGACATGATTGACGATTTTACATTAAAGGGTTTTAAATCTGTTCTACGCGTATTATCTCTTCGATGTTTCATGTCAGCTGAAATTATTTTAAAGTTTGCGTTTAAATCATGAAGTTAATTTATATATAATTTAATAGCAATAACGGAATTTGCAATAAAAATAAAAATGCAATAAAAATTGAGAAAAATGTGTGTGCATCTAATATATAAAAAAATGCAAATCTTTATTTGATTAGGTTTCCTTGTATGAATAATTAGACATTTTGTTATTTTACAAACTTTATATTCATGAACGACTAATTTTATAAATGTGCCGTAAGGAAATGATTTACCTTACAGCACATTTCTTAAATAAAACATTTAACATATATGTATTTGTACAAATTCAATGTGCAAATAGTTTCGAAAGGGTGAAAGTAGAACAAGCCAAGATAGCATAGGAATATTTGAAAGACATACCGCTCGAATAAGCTAATGAGTAAACGAATGTTTATAAGTAGTTCTTTAAAGATAAAGTAACAATTAAAAAATCTTTATTATGTACTTCAACCGTATGTGCGCGTATACGGTTTAACAATAAAACTCAAATCTGTTGACAAACACATCTATGCATATTTTGAAACCATAAAACGGCAACCTGTTTCAAGTAAAAAAAAAAAAAAAATCAAATTGATTCAAAAATATAGATTGAAATTTCTTTGCGTGATATTTAAAATTTGATTCGTCTGCCTTTATTATATTTTTAAAAAATATTTTCAATTATATAGTAGCGATAATATATATGTTATTTACAAAAGTAACTTAAAAAACTTTTTTAAATTTTTAGTGGTGAAAAAATGTTTTTTGTGCAATAATGAGTACCGAAGTTAGCGAGAAAAAAACTTTAGACTTTAATTTTTAATTAAACATTGAATTGAAATTTTAAAAATAATTTTTTACCAAGCAGCCATGGTCCAAGAAATTACTTCCCAAGATCTATAGAGTGTTTTGAATGACTTTTCATTATGAATATCAAGCCTGCCGCGATTTACAAGAAGTATACCAACCTATACATATTGTATTATTATCCAGCATTTTGCAGATATGTGAAGTAGTGTTGGAAATTCTTTGCCTTAGTCAACATGAACACTCTTTCAAATTCGCGAACTACTATATATGCTCAGTACGCAATCTAAAATAATAAGGTCTAAAATTCAATCAAAAAGAAATCCAAACATTCTCTAACTCATTCGGATAGCGTTTCCAGCCATGTTTTATGCAATTTTGTCTTGTTTTCGTGTTTTATTTCTTTCTTCATAGTTTATATATTGGATTTTTAATCATACTATAGATATTAATAATTGGTATAATGTATAAAATTTTTCATGTTTTAAAAAGAATATTTATATAAACAATTTTTATATAAATGTGTTTCATATATAAATATTTAAATTCATATTTACATATGAATTTAAATATAAAAAGATGAACAAAATTGCATAGTAAAATTAAAAAATTTTTTTTTCAGTAACTCATTTGAATTTAATACTACCAATAATAATTCACTTTGCAATATAATCCTTGTTCGTTCCGCATATGTTTTAGCAATTTGTCTCTATACTAAATAGGTTTCGTGAAATGAATAAAATAAAAATGAATGGTTTTCAAATTTGAATATCTATTTTAATAATTTCAAAACAGTCAATTTTGATACAACTGTTTGATCTTTACTAAATATTACTCTAGAAGAAGGGGTTTTATGAATATTTTATTAATTTTAGGAGTACTTTTTTTGTCTAGTAATTTAAATGATTAAATATCTATCTTATCTGGATTATTTTATTCATTGAATGAACTATATTTGCTCTTCAATTTTACTTTTTCCATTAATAACTGTTTTTTCATTTTCGAAGCAAAAGCAATGAAAATTACTTTATTCAATGAATTCATTCGGAAATAAAAGTTTTAAATGCAGTTCAGTGGGTTCTATAAATAGGATAAAATTATGGCAAGAAAAGCATCAATACAAACGATCTAAAAGTTTAAATTGAATTTATTTCATTGGATGAAAGAATCATTTCATTACAAAAGATATTTTAAAGGAAAGGAAAGTAACAAAGATTTATCTTTTAATTTCACAGAAAGTAATTACATGGAAAGAAAATGGTTCAATTGAAACATTAATAAAAAGTTGAAGTAGGTAATGAGGGTCATGATAATTTGATAATTATATCGATACCCCTTTTATGACTAATCGATTAATTTCTCTTTTTTTAAATTCACTAATTAATTTCACTTGGCTGATATTTAATTAAGTATAAGAATGTAAAAAAAGTAATTTCTTATCAATGAATTGTAATGAAACATTTTCCATTTACTCAGATTAATAATTTCGTATGAATGAATTGCCTTGAAAAATCTTTTTTCCTAAGACTTTAGTATTCTGTTCTGTAATTAACAATGGAATTGCGATCACCTTCATTCAAGGTATTTAATTTTTTAAATTCTAATTACTGCTGTAACTACAACCTGTGTAATTTTGATATTGAACACACTTCTAATAGTAATTAATACAATATGATATTAAAAATACAGCCAAGTTGATTAAATGTTGTCTGGCTAGGGATTTTCTCTTCGGATCTATTCAGATTTTAAATTAAATTATGACTTCAATCGGCTGTCATAAGAAAGTTGCTAGCTGAAATCTGAATATTTTCTTGATCTTTTATTAAAACCAGCTATTATATTCTTAATATTAAATGTAATGATCTTTAATAAATGTTTTATAGTTTTCTAAGATCTCTTGATCTTTAATTTTTATAATTAAAAATTCTTTATAATTTTTAATGGTCTTTATAATCATTCATTTTTAACTATGAAGATTTTTTACTATTGAAAATTAAAAATTTAATCGAAAATTTGAGTTTTGGGCATAAAATATAGTTATTTTCGCATTTATTTTATTCCCGAAAAGGCACCCTCAGATTCGTTGTTCAGTAATTTTGAATCTGTAGATTTTATATTTCCTGAAGAAGATATTGTTTGTGAAAACTACTATCGTTAGTCTCACGAATTATCAATAAGAATTTATAATTTATAGTGGAAATTCACTCTCCACTTTATATTTTTGTCATGTCTCATTTACTATCAAACAATTGTAATATATTATTTAGAAATATAGAGTCCGTCGTTCTACTCAGCGATGTGCAATACTACTCAGCAATATATTTCAGTTTCGGGTATTAGAGATGGGGGATTAAAGTCAAAGTTATGTTGATCCACGTTTCTAGATGATCCATGTTGATACCTAAAAGAGCTGAAACTATATCAATAGATTTCAAACAAGAATTTGAAGCATAGCCAAGAAATCGGACAGATCGCATAGTCTTAACGGAACGTTAACCACAGCACTCATAAAACGAAAGACATGTATTACTAAATGCATTTTTCTTTTACAATTTTGATATCATATATACCAAAGAAGAAGGGGAAAATTTATTTCATAATTATTTGATTATTTTTGTCCGTTTCGCTGTATATGTCTGCTACTCGATTGATTAATAAATCTTATGCAAAATTCATATTTATCAAACGATTGATTGCATTATGTCTTTAATGTTTTTGATATATTTCTTCGAGTAATTCGTAAATATGTCATTTTTTATCAGATGTTCGCACATGAAAACAATATCTAATTATTTAGTTTCAAATTTAATCTTTAAATCTAAATCTTCTAATATTTGAGATAAATATGATGTTATTTCAACTTATCATTTGCTACTTGATACAATTATCCTTTTTCGAAAATTTCAATCGAATTTTTTTTTTACTGATATCCAAGTTAAAGATACAACTTTTGTACTCGGATGGCTCCTCTTAAGCGCCAATATAGATGGTACTTCATTTTGATACTTTAAATATTAATTTTGAATGTTAAAAATAAAAACACAAAATTTTTGAGAAATTCGATTTAAAACTTTTATATATATATTTCGGTGCAATGAATAAGTCATTGTATTTGGTGAATAATTATGCATCGAATTACTTTTTTGTGTGCGAAGGGCTAATAATTTACTTTTTAATAGTTGACAAAATTTTAAGGATTTAGTGACATTAGCAATTGTACGAATTCGCAAAAGAATTTTAAAAGAAGTTATTTGATAAAGGCATGTATATTTGGAATTGACAGTTAACGAATAGCTACTCCGAAAGCATGTATATATGCCTAAAACAATTGAAAGTCAAGTTTTATATCTTGAAAATGTTACACCTATTTCGCTTATACTCTAATCTCCATGAATTTAAATATGGTACGTTACTATCGGCTTTAATGAAATTACCGTAAGAGATATTTAGCGAATTCGAAGAAGTTTTCTCCTATCTTATTTAATTATAAGATTCGTCATATCAGTTAATCTATCCATTTTACAATAATTTCAGATAAGATATTTTTATGTTAAGAGCATTCCTCATAATTTTTGCCATTTATAGTATAAAAATTCAATTTTTGATTATTTAATTCGAAACGATATTTTAATGACTTTAACTAATTTAGGAAAATTGAATATTAGATATGCTATCCTTCGTAAGAATGTTTTGTTGTATGGAAGCTTCAAAGGTTGCAATTTCGATTTCATTTCAGGTGGAGCTATTCCAAACCTCCTGCAAGAAGTCCAAGTCCCCATCATGAGTAATGCCGATTGCGTGGAAATGTTCAAAGAAGCTGGACACACAAAGCTCATTAAACCAACTTTCCTGTGTGCTGGATACAAACAAGGAGGAAAGGACTCTTGTGAGGTAAATTTTAATTTTTATTTTAGCACACTGCAGTAGAATTCGAATGATCTAAAAGCAGTTATGAAAAATTCAATTATCTGAATAGAGCGTGTGAGAGAAAAAATCAAAATTGTGAAAGCCTAATGAAACTGTGGTCAATGAATTTAATGTTAAAAATATACTGCAAATGTATTTTTCATGTATATTATAAAATTTTAATAAATTTATGATATGAATTTATATAAATAATTTTTTTTATGATTTCTTATTTTACGTAAAGCTTACAACATTTTCAGGATTTTATAGATTAAGTGTGTTAAACAAATTAAGGATTAAATTTGAGTCCCCAACTCCCGAGAATCAGCAATTCATCAATGCCCTTTTAATTCAGATACAAGACGTTACACTGTAATTACTTACTGGTTTTTCATTATAAACTTATGTGAAATAATGGTTTATAAAATCAAACAGTTACTTTAACAAAATGCAGCTTCTCCTTCATCTTGTTATGCAATATTGTGAGCAAATGTTCTATG
Organism: Argiope bruennichi; assembly: GCF_947563725.1. Classification (NCBI taxonomy): domain Eukaryota; kingdom Metazoa; phylum Arthropoda; class Arachnida; order Araneae; family Araneidae; genus Argiope; species Argiope bruennichi. The sequence goes on along the minus strand of NC_079151.1, from coordinate 22,419,149 downwards.
AATGTTTGAAAACTCAATATATGTAGATTATTTTTTCGCTTTTACTTATTACATAAACTTCAAAGAAATCTTTATAAAAAATGCATAGATTTTTAACATGAAAAACTTAGAATTACAGCCTTATTTTAAAAGTGACGTGACGTTAAAAGTGAAAAAAAATCCTTGTATCCATAGGTATTTCTATGAATTTGACCAATCAAAACTCTTGGAATTTCACTCATGTATGCATATGTTTGATTAAATACGATTGAAATTTCGCAGTTTAAGAAGATGATTAAAATTAGCTTGCCAGGACTCATCTTTCTTTACTATCTTTTTCATCTATTCACTATTCTTTTTAATCACAAATGAGCATTATTTTTAAATATCAATTCAGTTTCCTGATTCGATTGATCAATTATACTAATGATAAGGTTATGCACAGTTTTTTCAGCTTTAAATACAATTCAATTGTCCGATTTCCATTCTATAACTACATTCGGTGGAAGGTACAGTACCATACCAAGCAATAAAAATATTTTTTAAGAAGATATTAGAAGATATGGATTAAAAAATTGGTTTGAATCCCTAATTTAGGCTGCTTTTTAACCTAAATATGAGGAGGCATTTTTTTAAAAAACTGAATGCATTCTCATCTTCATACATTCTTCAACTTTAATGAAATTAAACGCAAGAAGCGTAAAATACTTTTTTTATTAAGTCTTCAAATAAAAAGAATCTATACACTTGCCGAGAAGTATTTGTCCCATTAATATTTAGTAAAGATATGTAAAAATGATCCATAAAAAATGGAGCAAGCTAGTACTTGTTTTAAAATACCACAAATTAATTCTGACTTTAAATAATTCTGCTTATATTCAACTGTAATATATTAAAATTTTCATGGGCTTCTTCCCTTAAATTGAAACAGGAAGTTTCTGGAAACTATCATATGCTAAAACATAATTAAAAAACATGTAGTCTCATGTACCATTTTTCAATCTTACTAGGGTAGAACCCTACTTCAATAAATTTAGAAATAACAATAAGAAAGTTCTTTTATAGTAAATAAGGTATTCTTTTCTTACTTAACAATATTTAAATGTCAGTTTCATGGATAAAATTTTCTTTTTTGATATTTTTGAAACAATTATAATTAAGAGCCACACTGACATCTACCTTACAGTAGATGAAAAGATTCTTGTTAAAGTATCTTGGATTCAAATATCAATATTTTCAAAAACATAAAATTGCATACAAAAAGTAAAAAACTAAATAAAATTCAAATATCTTCTATTATTCTGTGGGCTCTAACACAGTCATACGTGGGAGAAATAGTGCGGTATATCAAACATTTTGATTATGACTTCAGTAAATGCATTTTTGCTTAAAACTCAAAAATTAACAAACTACAATATTTATAGAAATGCTAGATCATATATGTATATCAACAATTCTTAAAAAAATAAGCTGATTAAAAAACTCTAAGATAATTTTCAATTTACAATCAACACAGAAATTAATATATTAGTTCAGTTTCCAAAAATGATGTGCATTAACTAATACTTAATATATTATTATCGAAGTATATTTCGGAATTAATTCAAGCGTTATAAATATATTTAACATTAGATTTTCCTTAATATTTTTTATTTTTATGCTTTCGCTTTTGAAAACCATACAATTGAACCTTTAGTGTTTCGATCTTCATTTAATGTTCATTTAAAAAATGAATTTTAAAATAATTTGTTTTAAATTTGAATGATCAAATAATCTATATAAAAGTTTGGGAAATCAGAAATTGAAAGGAAAATGGGCATACCTGTAGATTGTTCCTCAAATCTAGCACCTGAATTGCAATATTTAAAACAAAACAATTTTGATAAAGAACAGTTAGGCATCTCTTTGCAATTTCTTTCATGCTTAGCAGACAAAAAAGAATAGGAATAAAATGGAAATTAAATCAAAATAATTTAATTTGTAAATTAAGATGACAATCTTATAATCCTATTCATTATCATTTATTTTTATTTTAATTATAAAATTGTACTTACCAGACAAGCTTGAATAAAGAAGTTGATCGAAATTGTAAATATAAAAATTCCTTCACTTCATGAATAGCTACTAGTTTCAGCTACTGCAGCGCGACTGGTCATCTGACTGTTGTTTATTCTTAAACAACAAACAGGAAGTCATACCGATTGTTGCCAATACATGGATTGGAAACTTCTTTTATCGATACTGCAAGTAGCACTAAGTAGGACCAGAAAAATTTACTTCATTCAGGATTTTTGATTCCTAATGGTATTTTAAATCTTTCGGTTTTTTTATCTTTGTGTTTTTTAATTAAAATATAACAACTGTTCCAAAAGTTCTGTAATTAATTAAAATTTAAATTTCATAAGAAGCCGGATACGAATTAATTGTATCGATATAAAGTAGTGTTGTGTATATTTTTCAGTAGTAAAAGAGCTTTCAATCTAAAAACCAAAAATATTTTTTTTATATTTCAACTCATACATGAACAGTGACTCAAATGGCCTTAAACAGTTTCTTAGAGTCAGTTTCGGGTCTGTTTGTCATCGAGCTAATTAAAAGAAAATAATAATGTGTAATGAGTTAATTACAATACAAATAAGTTTATTGCAATACAAATCCACAATGGCACAATGACACAAAAGCGCGGATGACACTTGTGAAAAATATATTGTTTTGGACGCAAGTCCTTCGAACAATTATTTAAATACTATAATAGGTTGTTTTTAAAACTTCTATTGCATATATCATGCTTCAAATGAATATAATGGTATAACTACGATGTTCAAACAATTTGCATACCATTTAACCCTTGTTGTTTGCTCTATTTCATGAATTCTTTTCTTTTTATAATTCACTGGCTCATAGTACTGGATGGTGGCAAAAGTTACCTATTACGTGTACGAACATTTTTTATTGCAAAGCTAATTTATTTCTGTATGAATGACATAGTCTGGAAATTTGCTTAAGGATTTATGGGTTCTGTTTAGTTTAACTTAGTTATATTAACATTCCATTTTGGGACAATAACGGAACTTCTTTGAACAGCCTTCCCAATTTTGAAAAAAAGATCAGATAATGAAGATGCATTACAACTTTAACCTCTACTCTCCAAACTTTCGCACCACATCAGCGAAAGGACATTTGACCTCGACGAATTTAACGTGCATCAAATTCGCTTACACGGAGGTTCTTCGATGAGATCGGGTTTCGAACCTTAGCTGAGACTTCTAATTTCCTTGTGTTGTCTTGACTTTCAACAATTCCGATCTCGGAAGATCGTGATAACCTCTATTCGGGACCGAAAAATTTAAAAATTGAAATCTGATTCCACTGAAGAACTGCTGTGTAAGCAGGCTTGGTGCACGTAAAATTTGGCGGGACCAAATGTTCTCACATTGGTATGATACGGAAGTGTAAAGAGAAGAATGCCAACTCAGGTATCGTCCTCGTCATCTGAACGCTGTTTAAAATCAGGAAGTCTGTCCCAAAATAGCCATTGTATAACTTTGAAACCGTATATTAATACAAAAATACTATCTTCATATCTGATTCATGCATTCAATCACATACAATTGCAATGAACATCTTTGGCACTAATTTCTGGATTTCAGATATTGGTATCTCTGATGTTTATCGGGACACTAATGTTCATATTGACGCATCTGAATTCAGTGTATAATGTACCCTATGTAATATGAATTTAACAGCAAACTAAAAGCTTTAGAGTACAGGATGCTTTGTTCTAAACAAAATAAGTTATTCATTAAGTAGTAATAACGGTTTAAATTCTAGAAAGAGCATCTAATTAAAAACTGAAGCAAGGAATTTAAAAAATATCGATCTAATAATCTTTTAGATGAGTTTGATTGCATCTTTTTCCTCTACCCTAATAGTAGAGAAATCAAAGTCCTTTGACAATATTAAAGAATTATGAATGTTATGAATAATATTAATGTTAACATTTAAAGAATTTTAGTGCTAAAATTGTTTTTTAATATTAAAAATCTGTCATAACTTTCAATAATGTCATATGCCTTGATTTTCTTTCTTTAAAAGAAGTAAAATCCTTTACTTTAACTCTATTTTTCAATTTAATGCATGCGCATAGTTTAAATATAATGAAAAAGATTTTATGTATTAATTGATGCTTATTTGTAGAAAAGTTCATTCGGAATTATTTTTTATCCAGACATTATTAGCATCTCATCGTTATTGAATTTCCATTAAAATATTTATAGAAACATATTTTATTGAAGATCCAGTATTAAGAAGGGAGCTAAAAAATTGAATGGTTACATAATTTGTTTTAAAAAACCTGGTTTAGAACTTGAGTTTCCCTAGTGTAAAAGCTTTGAAAAAAATCTAAATTTTTTATAGTTTTATATAATGTAAGATTCTTACGAAACTTCGGTTTCAAAAGAGTACTTGTTTTATTTATTATATATGTCACAGAGAATATCCCATTTTGATCTATTCTCAAAAGTACAGATTAAAAAAAAATGAAAATAATCATAATAATACTGTAAGAAATACTAAACTCCAAAATTCATTGAATTTTTTAAAAATTCAGTATTAAAAAAAAAGTTTATTTGCGTTGAAATATACATTTGAAAGAAATGCAAACATGTAAAAAAAAATCTTTTTTGATCATTAATAATTTAATCTATGTGCCAGTTTTTTTAAGTATCCAATTAGTATATTAAGAAAAAAAAACATTAATGTTTCGAGTTTGAATGGTTCCTATTTGATTTTTTTTTCATTTATTAAAAGCTACTTCAGTTTCGAACTATTTTCTATAGAAAAGCACATCATTAGCCATCATTCAAATATTTAAATTCTTCTAGTCTTGGTTAGTTATTATAAAATATTCACTTATCCTAGTGATGGGTGTTTAAGAAACGAAAAGCCAATGTTTTATTATTCCGTCCAATTATTGGCAACAGCTGCGTGGCGAAATATTCAGATTTATCGAGAGGAAATACGAGGTACGAAACAACGGTGCATCCGACCTTGAAATTTAGGAACAAATGCATTTTCTTTTTCAAAAACCTTCGAATTACACAATTAGAGGATTTAAATGCATTTCTTTGTAAAATAATCACTTTCTTTGCATAATGGCAGTTTTGAAATTGAAGAAAATTTTCTGAATTATGAAAGTTTTTTTAGTTAGTTATCATTACTTTGTGTGCTTAATTGTTCACACCTTAAATTTGGTTATTCTTATCTCATTATAGTTTTAATCAGCTTAATAATTTTAATTTAACAGGCCTTTTGTGCTTTAATTACTGAGAAGAAAAATGTTTATGCAAGTGTTTAAGAGCATTTATTTTGGATATAAATCGTATCTTAAGTTTTTGAAAATTAATAACAGCGAAATATTTAGTTTGGAGCTTTAAAAATTCTTGCTTTTTAACAAAATGCTAAGCAATTATCCAAAGCAGATAAAAAAGAGAAATTGCCGAAAAAAGAATTTTACACTTAAAATGTTCCAATGTTAATCGAAATGAAAACATGTTTATGCTTTGTATTAAAAAATATTAACAATGTTGTTGCCACGAAACACTCACTTAAAGTTTGCTTATTCGTTCCCATTAATAAGTAAAATTTTAAGAATTTTCAACATTTAAAAACTTTTAAAACCACAACTGATCATATAAGATCATTTGTGGTTCAAATATCGTTTGAAAGAAAATAATATGAAATAATAGTGCTTGATAGTATAACGAAGCTCACACAAATATGTGTATTTAAAAATGCATATATATTATTTTAATGTAAAAAAATACTGATATACAAAATAGCAAGAATTCATTGTTAAAGAATTATATTTTCATTTTTTGGTTTCGATTAATGCATTTTTAAAAATTCTACTTATTCGTCGAAGATAATGAGTGATGACACTGTAGGTATAAGTAGATCCTTATGTTCCCTTGGTACTCAATATTTTTAAACCCATTATGCTTCTACTTATAAATATTGAACCGAAATAGAGATTTGCTATCGATTTATGCTCAAATATAAGGTTAATAAAATTACTGCAAATTATGTATTGAAATTTTTCGTTGCAATTCTGTTTTATAATTATGCAATTCACTATTCTTCAAAAGATTTATAGGATGTTCTTGAAAAGAAATATAACTTTTTTTTGTTTAAAAATAATATAAATTCACAATTTTTCCTAGAAATTGATTTTCTATCAAACAAATTATTATTTTCAGTTTCAGTTTTTTTTTTTACTATAAGCTATTCATTATATATTTTTATAAGATACTGTACTAAATTGTGTGAAACTTTTAGGTTGAATTTCAAGGAACCAAGGCTCATTTTTATTAAATAACAGTTGTGACAAAATTTCGAGAATGAAATCTAAATTTCGTAATCATAAAAACTGAAAATAATGTCTATTATGCTCTCAAAATACATTTAAGAATAATTTCAATGGATTAAAAAAAAACATAGTAATAATTTATGGGACAGTTTGAGAATTTGAAATTTTAAGTTTTCATTTTCATTTATTCTTTATTTTAGTTTTCATTTTCCTTTATTCTGCAAAAATGTTTGAAAATATTTATTTTCTCTGAAGAAAGAATTTTTATAATGTCTGCCATTATAAGTAAAAACGATGCAATGCATAATGACTAAAGATTTCGGATTATGCAGCTTCAAATTTCTTGGCTGTCTTAAAAAATGTCTTCAGACGTTGCAATTTAATACCTTTTTATTAAAAATATTAGACCACATAAATAAATCTTTAAAAATCGAGCACTCCCCTTTTAAGATTTAATAAAATATTTACATCATGCATATGTATCATTCTCAATATGAGTATCTTCTTACTATTTTAATGCAATTAGAAATAGCTGAAATAGTTTTTACATAACTCCTTCTTATCTCTTCTTGTTTATAGGGAGACTCAGGAGGACCTCTGATGGTGGAAAGAGAAAATGGACAGTGGGTCCTGGCTGGAACAGTGTCTCATGGTATCCGCTGCGCGGACCCAAACTTACCAGGAGTCTACATGAGAATTTCTGCCTACAGACCGTGGATCGATAAAATAATGAAGATTTAATGCTTTTTGCAAAGTTTTTTTGTATGAGGGGGATATTACGTAAATAAATTTTGGGTTTGAATCTGGCGTTTTAGCTGATTGTTTGTGCAATCTTCAGCAGCACTCCACGAGTTTTTGCATAATTAAAATATCATGGTAAAATCTGTCGAATTTATAATTTACTATAAGCAAATGCTCTGTTTCACTTGCATAAAGTAGGTTTCTGTTACCTCCTCTGTTGAAGTTGTGAAGTAACAATACTTAGACACAACATTCGCATATCTCTGCTATAACGGAACTAGTGATTGGTTCATTCCCATATCTCTGCTATAACGGAACTAGTGATTGGCTCATTCCCATATCTCTGCTATAACGGAACTAGTTATTGGCTCATTACCATATCTCTGCTATAACGGAACTAGTGATTGGCTCATTCCCATATCTCTGCTATAACGAAACTAGTAAAGGTTTTTTTTTTTTTTTGTCCGATGGATGTAATTAGATCACACTTTTTATGACTTAAGGTTAAAGGATAATCTAAATTGTGTTGTCTTCAATGGGAATATTGACCATCTGACCAATTTTGGATCATTTAATGCTAAAATAATTCAATACTGGATTGCAGAGTTATGCTTTGATCATGAAGTGCATAAAATGTATAAGAAGTCAAATCATTGAATTAAATACTCCCAAATTGAAACTCATTCTAGAAATTAAGGTTTAAGTATTTATTTTGAATGATTGTATTGTCTTGCCGCGTATACAGCACCATATTCTAATTAATCTCAAAAAGTAAAATAAAGTAATTAATGTTTTGTGAATAAATATAAATCCCTTAATCTGGATTATACGTGGTTGGATAATACGTAATCTGGATAATACTAGGTTTGGCTATATTTGATTTCAACTTTTGTTCTCAAGCTTATATGATTCATAATATCATCATATTAATAGTAAGGTTTATTCAATTATTTTATAAAATATTATTTTTTTTGCAGTTTAATAACATTATTAAGTGATTAAAATGTCACAATTTCCTCTTCATCTTTCTTCTAAAAAAAGTCCCCTTTGCAAAAAAAAAAAAAAAAAAAAAAAAAAAAAAAAAAAAAAAGGAAAAACTTAACGAATTGCAATAAATATATGACAAGTTCATTAATGAAAAAACTCTTGCATAATTAATTATGACGTGAAAATTATAGTTTCTAATTCATTTCTCTCAGATTTAAAAAAAAATACTTATAAATATTTTGCAACATAGAGAAAGAAAAATAATTAATAAAATCTTTTATTAATAAATTATTCTATAGATAATTTTTATATAAATTATGTGGAAATATTTATTAATTTGTGTTAAATAAATTTTACAAAGACCTTAACGTAAAGTAATTTATTTCATTTTATAAGAAATGATTTAATTATCCTAAGGATAGTAATTAGAATAGAAATAGCAAAATAATTATGCAGCTATTAAACATATTATGAGGAAAATGAGTTTTACGAAAACCTTAAAGTAATTTATTAAATAATATAGGAAATTGATATAATTATTCTAAGGTTATTGACTAAAATATAAATAGCAAAGTAACTGAAATGCATTTTTATGGAGGCTTATGAAAGAAAAAAAATGCGATTGAAAAAAGGAAGAATGTTGTAGGTAGGAAAGGTTGGGATTGGTTGTTACACAGGCAAGATATTATATTCAAATTTTAAATTAACACCTCGTTGAAATGCTACTCTCAAACTGAGTAGTAGCTTTCGATCGTGTGGTTTCCCCGACGATTTTTGGACTGCCTACATTAAATAGCAAAAAGTCTACTTAAAAAAAATTAATTATGCAGTTATTTCCGTTTTTCTTTTAATTTTTAACTTTTCATTAACATTGGAATCTTTGGTGATATCTAGGTAAGGTCAATACTACGAGGAAGCCTAGATTTCACGTAGAAGACAATGCATTTAAAAATTCTGTGCTACTGTATTATACCACACAGAAGTATCAAAATTTAAAATGATGCCTCTAAGGGTAACTTGCTACACTTCCGTTGGGGCTAGTCATTAGTCACGAGTCAGTTTTTATTTTATGATATATGTTTCCTTTTTTAAAGTTGATATCAGAAACTATAAAAGAAAACAGAGAAGAATAGATTCACATGAAAACATTTATAGAGGCAGCTAAAATAGTCATAGCTGGTTGTTTATTACGACAGATAGCTGGTTAATTTGATGCAAACACATGTAAGACAAATTGCAAATACAACATTTTATTTCTGAATTTTCCTTTTAACCTGAATTAAAATACAATTCTTATAATTGCTCATCATTTTATATTTTTAATGTAATTCACTACTGACAATTTATTAATTTAACCTTTACAGATTATTCATTGTCATTTATACAAAACTGTCAATTACTCCATTCAGTTCAGAAATAGATTTAAAAAAATACTTATAGGTAGGTGAAAGTAAATGAATCCTAAAATAGTGCAATTAAATTATATAAGTAGAGAATGTCTATGGGTTTATTTGAAACCTATATTATTTCGCACTCTTTGACAGTTTCTTACGAAGTTTGCAGCATTTATTTTATAGCACTTTGAAGGATTAATTACAGTTAAAAAAACGCTTATGTAAATAGTAGAGAAGGGATTTATCCATTATTGAATTTTTCTAATTATTAAAGATAACTATAATTATAAAGTTAAATATAATTATTAAAGTTATCTCGCAATAGCTTCAGAATATATCAGTACAGAAATCGTATAGAATCAGTACATCATACAGAAACTATTTTTTGCACCTATTTCATTTTATTTTTAAATTCTAAACATCAGCTCTTTAATGATATTATACTGCAGAAAAATTACACAATGACACAGAATTGTATGAAAATACAAAAATAAGAATGATATAATAACAAGAATACGATGATTTTCCCTTAAAGAAAATGATTACCTACATCTGAACTGAAAATTTTCAGAAATGTTTTAAATTACTTTATAATTCTAAAACCCTTTCAGCTCGAATAAAATAATAAATTTTATTAAATGCGTAGAATAATTAAAATAAAAATAGGGATTCAGAGGTTAATTTACAAGTGATTTATAAGCTTTTATTTTGCAGTCATAAATAAATAAATAAAATTTATTTATGTGTTATGTATATCATTAAACATAAATTAATTGCCTCCAACAAAGAAAAATAAGGAAGTGAAGGAGTCGTTTTGTTTGTGCTGCAAAAATTATCTTAAAAAAATGAAGAATATCTGATGTATATTATCAAACAAAGGATTTCTTTTTTTAAAAATATGTCGTTTGTTTGCACAATGTTTTTTTAAAAATCAAAGCGTATTGCTTCTCATAATGATTTGTGAACTTGAATATTTTCTTAGTTTCTAAAACAAATAGAATAATAAATTTAGTAATTTTTTCTATGTATGCAAATTTTCAATTTATTAATTTTCTTTAATTATGAAAATATTAATACTGATATTAATTGAGGCACTGGTTATGCAAGTTAAAGTATAGCTTTCTTTATGATCTTTATATGTATTGCTATTTTAAATTAGAAATATCTTATCTTTTATTTATTGTAGAGTATGCGATGTTTTCAGTTTTATTCAGAAATATTCAAAACATTCCTTAAGTGCAATATACAAATATATCAAATTGGAATTCTTCGTATGGAAATTCTAACTATTTATATAACGTCAATTATAATCAATAACAATGGCAAACTATAAGGCATACTTTGTTCAATGGATATTAGGAAATTCCTAAATCACAATGCGCAGGATATTTTATTTTTTAAAATTCCATCAATCGTTTCATTTACTAATACATTTATTTAGAGCTATTTTAAGAGAATTCCTAAAGAAGAAACAGTAGTAATAGAAGACAATTTTATTCAATATTTCATTGCCATTGCAATGCCATTTTGACACCTTATTCGAAACTATTTCCATTTTAATGCTCCATAACAATAGTAAACTTGTGGAATAAGGAATTAATAATAATGAATGATGCAGCTTCATTTAAACTTTAAATATTATATTAAAAATACATCACATTTTGAATTTAATAACATTTGAAATAACATTTTTTTGTTATAATTAGTATAAATGGAATCAAACTATAATGGCGACTTTCGAAAATTAAGAAAGATTTTTAAATAAAGAGTACAATTACAATTAATTACATTAATAAATGGGCATTTAAAGAGGTCGATTTTGAATATGTTTAAAATCAAGTAAAAAGAAAAATTGTAAAATGTGTTTTTGAAATTTCTATAGATTTTTAATCATGTTAATTATTTGAGGAAAATAAATTGATTAACTTTTTTTTCAATTATTGCAAAATAAATGTATTTTACTACAATAAAATTAAAGAAAATATAACGGAATACAAAAAGATCGGAATACATATTAAATTATGAGAAAAAGGTAGAAATGTTTGGAAATTAATACTGGAAGAAAATAAAAAAAATATATTTTTAAATATATTTGTATAATTCGCAGGAGGTGAATTTTGGAGAGGAATACGTGCAATGGTTAAATAGATAAAATACATATGTAATTCTATATATATTTAAAAAAAAAGAAAATTTAAATACTGTGTTTTAATAGGTTCCAAAAGTTGTAAATGTGCATCAATATTTAAAAAAAAAAAAAAACTATACTTTTAATCTCCAATTTTTGCAAAAATCCTAAATTTTGGGGGAAAAAATGACAAAAAACATCGACATAATTTTTTCTTCTTATATTAATCAGGATATTTAATTCGTTTTTATTTGTGTTTAAGTTCTTGTTTCTTAATACGTTTTAACATAAAAATATTTTTAAAAACCCATGCTTCATTTTTATGTTTGCGCATATGAGCCAACATTCTCAAATTTTTGTGAAAAATTAGAATTTACCGTTTTATAAATATATGTAGTATTTTATTAAATGGCAGAACTATAAGGCATGATGTATTCAAGCGTTATTTAGAAAATGAAAATATTTGATGGCAGAAATAATACTATTTTCTTTCAAGAAAAAATATGTGCTAGTAGGTGCGCACCGCAGAATATTAATACATTAGTGTTACCTGTTAACCTGTTATTCATTAGTGTTAACCTGTTGCCCATATGTTCCTGGGATCACATTTACGATTTGGTTGTGCAATAGTCAATTGACCTGATGCAGTGGAGGTAGTTAAAGGTATTAACATCAACCATTTACTCGTTTTGCGTTTTGATTATCTAAATAGATGATACGTTAGTTTTTGGGAATTTGCAAGGACTTTTGCCTACAAGTTCATTTAAGAATCCATAAAATAACAATATGCAATAGTCAATTGAGCTGTGTAGTGAAAGAGGTATTAACATCAACCCTTTACCAGTTTTGTGTTTTGATTATCTAATTAGATGATATATTAGTTTTCGGGAATTTGCAAGGACTTTGCCCTACTAGTTCATTTAAGAATCCATCGAATAACAATGTGCAATAGTCAATTGAGCTGATGTAGTGGGTATAAATGGTGTTAACATCAACCATTTACCCGTTTTACGTTTTGATTATCTAAATAGATGATACATTAGTTTTGGGGAATTTGCAAGGACTTTGCCCTACAAGTTCATTTAAGAATAACTGAGATTTTTGCGGTTTAAATTGGTAATTTTTGTATCTAATTTTAGAGCCTTTGAATTATTAAATTTCATTTTGAAAGGTTGAAAACCGATCAATCGATATGCATTGAGGCGGTAATTTGAATTAGAATCCTCAACTTTTTGATGTTCAAAGTATTGCAATTTAAATCGAATCTGAGTTTGCAAAAATTGTAAAAAAAAATTAATTTTTCATATAAATTCTAAAATGTTAGGGTTTTTACGAAAGCTAAAAATTTTGCTCATTAATTTTGAATATAATTTTTCTACATCAGGTAACAAATACTTAGACATTCGTGCAAAACAAAAGGCCTAGACCGTGTGATTTTAGCTTAGATCTAAACTTTGGTGTTTCTCAACATTTTTCGAAACTTTAGAGCCTTTACGTGAGCCGGAAATTCAATGCATGCTTTTTTTCAATATTTTCCTTCTGAACACCTTGCAAACACGCAACTTTGGGATCCTATTAGAATTCTATACACTGAAAATCAATTTTTTCCCATCACTCTGTTAGTAAATGATGGAAAGCTTGGCAAAAAGATTTTTCGTCAATTCTGATTGAGTTAAAAAAAATGAGCCAATAAGGATATTTTATTTCTTTAATTCGGCTTAATACAGCAGTTGAGAGCACAACATTTAATTTTTTGATAGTGCATAATACATCAATTGGAAAAACAAATTTCACAAATTTAATCCAAATTGACGGAAGAACTCAAAGCAGTTTTATACCAATAGATAAACAGTTTGATATGAGCAAGAATAGATTGATATGAATTATTTCAAAGATTTAATTAAAACCAAAAAAAAAAAAAAAAAAGGAAAGAAAGAAACCCCACCTGCATTTGACTTCCATATTTGCAAATGATCTATTAATCATAAAGTGCTGAATTGCATATTATGTGTTTCAGTATGAAATAGTACGTTTGAGAAATGAAAAACTGCCAAATCTTCTTGTTGAATTCACAAAATCTCGGAAATTGTCAACCCAATATATTTCTCATAATTCAGATACGAAATATATTCGTATTGGTATCTAAATGATGTGAAATATCAATATTGAAGAATGATGTGATATATCTATATTGAAGAATGATGTGAAATACCATACTGAAGAATGATGTGAAGCATCATTCTTCAGTATCATACATCATATCATACATCATACATATTCAGTATCATACATCATATCATACATTCAGTATCATACATCATACATCATCATTTGAAATTTTCTTCTTTTAATAAGAAAAAAATTGAGTATCGTCAGTCTAAATTCTTTTCATCATAAAATCTTTCTATAAAAATTATCTAATACAAATTATTGTAAGATATTCTCTTTTAATGTTTTACAAAATTTATGTAACGTAAAGAAAAGACAAAACTTTAATCTTTTTAATTTATTCCTAAATTTTGCTTTATTCGAACACCTGCTGACAATATAGATAACATATTGGAAAAAAATAAAGATGTTAAGTCTTCCATTCATTTTTTAAGCTAATTTTCACAAGTTCCAAATCTGCCTGCTTGTGTGAAAGGCATGGGAAAAATTTTCTTGAATACATATCTCATTAGTTTTTATACGGACCCCGCAGAAAAAAAAAAAAAATACCAATGAGTAAAATGTGCCCCATCCTCTAATGAGGTCATGTACAAAATTTCAGCAATTTATCGCAAAAAAGTCTCAAAAATATGAAACTTAAACCACTTTTCCACTAACTGACTTAAACCACTTTTCTATGTCTGGATATGAATTCGTAAAGAGGAAAAATCCTGCTGGATGTTCGTGCTTTACGGGTCGTATACAAATGAACAAAGAAAGTAATGATTGAATGAATAAATAATAATTTTGCTATTTATTGGTTCAAAAGTATTAAAAATTTGTAGAAATAATAAATTTAAAGGAAAGATAACATAAAGGAAAGATTACATAAAGAAAGATTACTTAAAGGAAAGATTACATAAGTTTTTTTACAAGTTGACTGATTGTGTTATTTTTAAGTTATATTCTGTAATACATGATATAAAATTTTAAATCATTTTTCAAGAAGCATAGATTTTAAAATTTGTATTTACAACTAAAGATATGAAGCATATTTTATTTCCTTATGATACATTCCTGCGTCGCGTCTTCTGTACTAAAGCTGTAAACATTTGCATTTTAATTTGTGATTGCAACTTCAGCAACTTTTTTTTAACATATCTTTGAGAGTTTTCATGATAAAATTTTGAAATTTTGTACATGATCTTATTAGAGAATGGGGCACATTTTACTCACAGGGAATTTTTCGTACGGGGTCCATATAAAAATTTAGATTTTGTATTTTTTAAAGTTTAATTCACTTTAAATTTTAATCGATTTCATAACATTTTGCACCTTTTTTTTATACAACTTTGTAATTTATAGTATATTTCTGTGATCAGTATTTAAGGGATAAAAGCCGCAGTCAAGGTTTTTGAGACATCCTGTATATTATCTTTAATTAAATATATTAAAAATGTATCACAAAGAATCACTTTGATTCAAACGCATCAAAATAGAAAATTTCCAAATTACAGTTTTGTTTCACCAAATGATATTCATAATCAAGAAAGAAAGATATTATTGTTCGATCTTTTATATACTGTATTGAAACATCACGGTGAAGAAATATACTGACAAGTTTGTTACAATAAGAGAGAAAATTAATTTTAAACTTCAGGCTATCAAAGTAACTCGACATTCTGTTTGTCAGTATCATAAAATATGTAGCATTAGTAAACCTTACTAGTTTCTGTTTTTGTTTAGACATAAAATACGTTTAAACAATTTTCCTTTATAAATATTTAAATTACTGGACCATTAATTTACTAGAAAATGCTAGGAATTCGATGTTTTTTTTTATATATTTATATATATCCTTTCAACTTCGCCTCAATGGTTAAATGAATATTCAAAAGCACGTATACGCAATGGTAACTTTGAGATGAATGAATTAATTTCGAGTAATGTTTAACATTTAAAATACTGCTTCGATTTGGTGAAATTATAGAATATTTTTTAAAAATAAATATTTGTTCAATTCGTGCAAATTCTTATAAATTTCACTATTTGCCATTCAGAAAAAGAGCGAAAAAAATCAATAAAAAAACGCATAAAATATAAATCATTGCCCGTTTTTCTTTTATTCTGTTTTGTTCAGTTTTATTTATTAATAGACATGCGATTTGCTTGTGATAATAATAGAATGAAAATGTTATTCTGAAAGCGATTAATCGAAGTATGTTTTATATGTCTATCGATAATTTCTGGCAGTCATTCTTTTTACCTAATATTCTGACAAGTCGTCAAATAAGAAGAAAATGAGAGAATATCGATGAAATGAGCCATGATTCATTCAAAGGAAAAGTAAAACAAGTTAAACAATGTTTTATGCTAAAACACTTTTTTTCCGTGTAAAAGTGGATGGCAAAATATTGGCAATTGCTTTCTATAGATGAACAAGTGAATTGTTATATTAAGAAAAGCAGAAGACATGTATACAAGATATATACAGAATTATAGAATTATAAAAATTTATGAAAGTTGGTAAAAATATATCTGTCAGAGCTAGATCCGAATAAAAAAAGGAATAAAAATAAGGGGATAAGCTGGTTTCTATAAAAATTAGGAGACGAATTTAGGAGCTTTCTGAGCTGACACTATCCTGAGTTTAGTTATATTAATGCCAGTTTTAAAGCAACACTGTGGCTATTTTGGGACGGAACTCGTAATTAATTTTAACCACGGTTAGATGACGAGGATGACACTTGAGCTGTCACCCCCTTTCTAAATTTCTACACAACATCAGCGGGAGGGCGTATAGCCATGGCGGATTTAAGGTGCACCAGACACCCTTACATGACGGTTCTTTGATGGCAGCGAGTCTCGAACCTGAAGCCCTCCGGTTCCGAAGCCGAGAAATTACCACAAGTTCACCATGGCCCCAATTCTTTTCTGAAGAATTACTCAGAAAACATTATCTTGAGGAAAAATGTATTTTTGAACCTCCTATTTCTAAATAGAAGGAAGATTGTATATAAGACATGAAGAATGCACAAATATATAAAATTTCAAAATACGAGAATATGAACCAGTGAGTGAAAAATCGATAGCAAAAATCAATCCAGGAAATAAATTAAATAAAAATGTATAAAATTTTAATTGAATGAAGAAAAAAAAATGAAATAAATACTCTGAAGTGTTATATCTACTGTATAGATGATGGAAATATACGTTTTACTTTTAAATTCTGAGTGATCAAATGATTTAAGGGTTTTGAAGCCATAGAGTTTCAATTTTTTTGCAAATTTTAATTGTTCTCACGCGTATTATTATATCTTTTTTTAAGCAATACAACTCATGACTTACTTCATTTCAATTAAAATGCTTTGGCATAGGCATATTGTTCCAAGAAATTTACGAAATTGCATATTAAATGTGTACATCTTGAATTTTTAAAGATTTTCTTATGAATTGAGATTTTGGTAAGGTAATTCTGAAAAATTAAACCATGAGACTGACTAATCAAATAAATTTCCCTGTTTCGTAAACACAAGGATATAGTCTAACAGAATTAAGAATAATAAATTCAGAAACGTAGATTTTTTAATCTTCAGTAGTATAGTTAGGAGATTTTAACCTTAACTGGGGAGGCACGGTATCTCATACCTCTAAGGATGGAATTTCGGTTACCCCTATTCTACTTTTAGCTGAATCGAATGGATTGATCTTGTAGCTTCTTGTTCCGTGACCTTCACTACACGTGCACTTTTTCAACCAGCTGCCTTTTTAAATATTTCTGCTGTTTCTTTGCGCGACGTCTGTGAGACCGCACCTCCCTTTTAGCGTTCCAGTATTACACAAGGCTTAGCAGATGGTTCTAAAACTTGGTCTTTGAAATACCATCAAACCTACTGATTCCCTCGACTGATTCTGATATATGTGTTCAAATGTAATTAATTTTTCTAGTGATAATGTACTTGGAAAAATTTCTAAAATATATTTATATACCAAGAAAAATATCTACAGAATTTACAGGCTGATTTTTAAAATATTACTTAAAATCTATGTTTAAAATACCTTCGAAATTCATGCTACGAATGCTAAGTTTCAGCGTAGAAATGATACCGATAAAAAAAGGGTCAGTTATACCCCTTGTCAATATTTTTCTTCATAAAATTGTTGAGTTTTCCATTATATTGTTTTCTATATATTTTTGTATACCGGAAAAATAAATATGATTTAAAAAGTGCAGAGTAATATGTTTTTTCAAGAATATTATGTGTTGTAATATGTAATTTGAGAAGAAAATTTATATTCCAACGCATTTACTTTTTTCAATGATAATATATTTTGAAAAATTTCTAAAACAAATTTATATATCAAGAAAACTATCTGTAGAATATATTGGCTGATTTTCATTCTAATACTTTCATTAGAAAATTTAATTTGAATGTAAAGAAAATTCGGTCTCGTAGACCGCACCTCCCCTGTTATGTTCTAAATTTTCACCTCCCCTGTTAAGGATTAATTATCAATAGAAGAGTAGAGAAAAATGAACTAATGCTCTTAAGAACTTGACTAGGCATAGAAGAATAAAATTTCAAAATCCTGAAAAAATGAGAAAGAAAGTCGCAGATTCTTTTCTGAAGTAATTTATTGTATTTTTTATGCCATTAATGATTTATTTTTATAAAGTGAAACATTGATTTGATAAAAAAAATTGTATATTGGCAACGACACATTATACTCTAATCTCTTTTGGGTCAGATAAATTTGAGGGCAATATCTATGGAATACAATTTAAATATTTCAGCGAAATGCAATATGTAACATTCGTAAATACATGGCAAAGCATCTATTTCATAATTTTTCGGATAATGTGGAAAGTAAAATTAAAATCTGAATACAAAATTAATAAAAATTAGAAAATATTCATTAAATTTTAAATACCAGCAAGAAAACGATTTTATTACGATTTATTAATATTTGATAAATCTTATTTTTCTGTCATAAATGTATTTTTTATATTTCAAACTGATGAAATAATTCCATTTATTTCTTTGAAAATAGTTAATTTAAAAACTAAATTTAAATATCTTAATTTAAATATTTTAATTTAGATACTAAACTTAAATTTAGTATCTAATTTAGTATATTTGTAATATATGTAGTATTTAGTAATACGTAACTTAGTATTTAGTATATATGTAGTATATTTTAATTTAAATATTAAATTTAACATTTAAAATAAAATAATTTATTTATATTAAATTATTATTTACATTAAAATTGTTATTATGATTATATTAAAATTACTTATTTAAATTAAAGTTATTTTATTTATATTAATATTTAATTTAAATATTAAATTTAATTATTTCAGTGAATTACAATATGTTATATCCTAAATACATGACAAAGCAGTATTTTTATAATCTCACTGAACATGTGGAACTGAATTACAAAAAAGTAAAATTAAAATCTAAATACAAATTTAATAAAAGTGTAAAATTATTTATTAAATTTTAAATACCAGTAAGAAAACCTTTCTATTACAATAAACACTTTTAAACTTCTCATTTTCAGTCATAAAAGTTATTTTTCATATTTTAAACTGATGAAATAATTTCATTTATTTCTTTGGAAAATATTAATTTAAGTATCTGAATGGAAAATATCTTATAAAGCATTCATACCACTCCTATCTAAATAAGCTTCATTTTTCTTTTACTCAAAATTATTTGAGTAAAATAAAGGCTACATATGCAAATTAATCATTACGGGAAACGGATGCCCTCAGAGCATCTAGATATATATTGTACAAACGATACTTCCATTCAAAACCGAGCGTAGATGCCTTATTAATTCCAGCTTCTCGCAACTTTTAAAGAATCCGTGAAAGGAGTGGAACTCATCAAATTTCCACATTACAGGAAGAGGAACAAGAATACTTTGTGTGTGTTAAGTTTTGGGGTTTCCATTGCTGAACTCCTTCTATAAACTCTTCCGGATTTTCTCGAAGCTTCGGGTGACTAATTTGCCTATTAAATCTTGGCACAAATTGTTTTGAAAGTAGTCTATAAGGGGGAATTTATGTAATAGCGCATGCACTAGCATAATTTTTATTATATTTTTATAAAATCTTTTTTTTTATTTATTGCAAGTTTGCATAATAAATTCCATATGAACTAATGAAATGTTTAAAAAAAAATTCTTGAAGCTCCAAAGAAAACTTAGACTATAATGAAACTCAAAACTCAATAATCAATCTCTCAAATCATTAAATCTGATTTCGAAACCTTTACACTGAGGTATATTGAATTCATTAATTTTCGTTCTTGCGAGCAATATAAAAAAATTTATCTTGGCCTTATATCATGGTTTCTCTGCTATAACGGGAAACTGAGATAAAAATTAATTTTCTTTTATATTTTTCTTTTCTTTTGTTTTCTAAAGAATTCAAAATTTGCTTAAGTATCTCTCGAATTATTATAGATACGATTTTCAGTGATTTCAATTCGATTTTAATTACATTTTACTTATTTCTAAATATTCTGGAGAATTCGATGAGATTTAGAAAAAATAATAATAAAAAATCTAATAAACAACAGAGTCATGAACAAAGGGTAATATTTACACCCAATATTGATATAAAAATTATAAATGTTAGTGTTCAATTTGATTATAAGGTTGTAAAGAAAATAATTTTAATAAAAAAGTAAATTAATGATAATAATATTAATAAAAGGATTAAAGTTAGTCATAAATATAATGATAAAAATGTATTATAAATTTTATAGAAATAAAATTCAGATGTAAATTAACATATTTTCTGTAACATTTTCAAAAAAATGTAAACTATAAATCACAATATACATAAATCAAATTAAGAACGAAGAGATATATAACGTACAACGTATTTAACGTTCAAGATATATGACGTACAATTTATACGTTTAACCGCCAATAAACCTCTGTAATTGATAGTTGGTACGTATTAGTTAGAAAATCAATCCAGCAGGATCATTTTCTGCCATTAATTTATAAGAGGCGGGCATTAAAAGGAAAGTAAGAGGGATATTTAGTGACGTACTCTAAAGCTTATACCAGATAAAATACTGTCATTTACATTAAAACTACGTAATAAATGAGGTTAGCCTAAGCTCTTCGCCAAGGAATTTGTTATATCCCTGAGGTTAATGCTGCTTAAGGGAGAATCAAAATGCAACATTCGATGTATGATTAAAGGCTCGTTTTCATCTTAAAGAGCAATTCTAAGAAATGTTGTTGCATTTCATGAGCTTTATATACGCTTGCAGTTATTCATCGAATGAATAATTGGCATCACAATAAAAAATAATTACTGCAATATTATTAGCATAATATTCATTAATTACTTAAGATAGTCTTTATTTCGAATTCAACATGAAAGCTAAATTATTGAGTTGACATGAGAAAAGTTTGTCGTCCTTTGATTTTCAAACATAATTTAGATATTTTCTGGCTTAGTTTTCAATTAATATTACTAATCCTATCCTGATATTAATATTTTATCTGTGATTTTGTACGACTCTTTTTGTACGTTTATACGAAATTTCAGAAGAAAAATCGTGCGTCATTTTGATGTTTTATTTATTTAATTTTGATTGTTCAAAACGTAGCAAAATGCTAAGAAGAAATAGAATTATTTTTTTGGGTGAAATTCAACTTGAAACAATTATATATATATTATATATATATATATATAAGATTTTTCTGGGCAATAAACAAGTTCTTGCATTAAGTGAATAATTATACATCGAATTACTTTTACATGTGCAAAAGGTTAATATAAATAGGAAATTGCCCCAAAATTTGCATAATAAAAACTCAATTTAAATGATAAATGAGATTACTTTTTAAGAAAAGTACTCTGAGTATATTTTTAGAGATATAACGAAAATTTGCTTAGTTTAAAGTTTAAAATAGGCAGAATCGAAAATGTTTTAAAATTTATACTTTAATATTTTAACGAATTATATGATACATTAGGTTTTAAAAACCGGCACGTCTATAAAAGCTTTTATAATAGTATTCCCCGTTTTAGACGTTCTTAATAAAAGAGTAGCTAAATTTTCGAAATCAGTAATTTTATAGATATATATATATCTATAAAATGATTAATGAATATATGGTACCCAATCTGTTTTGAATAAGATTGTTATCAAAGACTAGATCATTTGATTGGCGTATAATGGCTTAATGGATTTGTTGCCTTCAGTAATATTAACAGTATGTTTCAGTAATATTTAAATTTTTCAAATATTTTTCACTTTATTTATGCACTGGTACTGAATATCGATGTCATTAAAACTAATTCAATTTAATCTTTGTGACGAAATATAGTTAATAAAAGTCATCTAACAAAAAATACATATAATATTTTCTCTTTTGTTTGAAGTTTATGTCTTTTCTTATCGAATTCGATGACGACTGTCTAAAGAATAAACAAAGAATTTTTTTCGCTGCCAATAGAAATATTTTATTTTGATGATGTTGACATTTTATTTGAGGATTTTACACTCGGATGCTATCAATGTTCAAAACTCCTTAAGTCGGAAGAAGATATTTCTTCATCCTGGTAATTCAAATAAAAGTTACTGTTATTGATCAAAGAAAGCAACAGAGAGGCTACCAACAACCCATGTTCGTTCTCATAATAAATGAAAGAATACAAAATTTGTTTTTGCATTGCATGAAATTGATTTTCAAAATTAGAAAAAAAATTCTTTATCATAACGTTAAGATTTTCAGTGTTTTCTTTCTAAATTAAATGAATTTCATCAGTGTTATGTTTTAAAATATTAATTATTAATATAATTTTAAATAATACTATTAATATTATAATAATAAAAAGATTTATTATGAAACTAAAATGTTAATTTTCGACACTTTAATTATTTTTCAAATCAATACTGTTGAAATATCGTTTTTCTCACAGTTACTGTATTGATATATATGATTTCCAGATATAGAAATTCTAAAATATTTCTTAAAGCTTGGTGTATTTCCTATTTCTATTTGTCAGTTTCATATCTTTAAAGAATTTAATTAAAAATAAATATTTTCAAGAAACAATAATTCACTCAGACTATGTTTCTGAAAGTTATTTGCATTAACTAATTTATCAACATGATCAAATTGCGTGAAAATTCTAGCTCAAATGAATTCTTAATCAGTTAGTTCGATCACATTGATGTCATTCATGAAGACTTTTTGCCATCTGGTAAGCATGAACTACTTAATTAATTTCTCTGCAGATTGATACTTTGAAAAAAAAAATATAAATGTATTCAGACTGAATACATATAGTTATGAACTTAAGCCTAAAATAAATTTGTGAAGATGAATATCAATATTTCTTTTTTTACCTCTTTCTGTACCTGAAACATCAAGCAACTCCTTCTGTCGTTACTTAATGAATTGAAAGATACGCAATATATTGTCAATGGATCTCAAAACATCAATTATCAAAAACTGGGAAAATTGAATTCCTTGGATAGAAAAAATCTGTTAAGTTTAATTAATCCAGAATTATCAAGGAAAATATTAATCCAATGAATATAAAATGATTTATAACTTGATGGTTGTATCTGTACACTTGAAATGTAGAGTATTTATTTTATCAATTGAAACGTAAAAGACAATCAACTAAAACTTTCTCGAGTTTATTTACTTAAACCCTTCTACTAAAAGTTTATTATCCAAAAATTACTGTCTTACTTAATTTCAATTCATTGAAATCTACCCTAATACTTTCAGGTGTTAAAATATGCTTAAAAGATTTATGAACATTGTTTAAACGTTACCATTTAGAGATTCTAATCAAAATTGGAAATTCAAATCAAATTTGTTTCGTTTTTTTTCCCACATATATTCGTTTTTACTGAAAAACCTTACATGAGACTGAAATCATCTTAGGTTAGTAACGAAAATAACAGAAAATATAAACCCATTTCTTTGGATGTTTTTCTTTTTCACATATTACACAACAAGAGAATACAAAACGTATAGAAACAGAATGGCTCATTTCATGCTCTGATGGAACGATCAGAAGTATTGATTTAATTAGAAATACTGAAAATAAATTAAAATAGAATACTTTCTAAAAGCATATTCCCATTTTTAATAACAATAAAATACAAAAAAAAATGTTTCACTAGA
Source organism: Argiope bruennichi (assembly GCF_947563725.1). Lineage (NCBI taxonomy): Eukaryota > Metazoa > Arthropoda > Arachnida > Araneae > Araneidae > Argiope > Argiope bruennichi. The sequence continues at coordinate 22,395,220 of NC_079151.1, read as the reverse complement.
ATCAAAATTATTTCAGAAAAGAATACCATATAATGTGTCAAGGTATTTCCAAAGTGCGTGTGAAAATGTGTAAGGTTTAAAAATAAACCTTATTCCATACATTTTTGGGGGCTCAACTAAAGGTATCGATTCAGAAATTTATTTTGTTTATTGTCTTACGATTTTCTTTATACATGAAGAACTTGTTTCTCTCAGTATTGTTAAGAAGTTAATAAATTTCTTAAATCAACTATAGACTACATTGTCTAATATTCATTCAGCTCAGTATTTTCATTTTTTTCTATAACAATCCTTGAATTTTATTTTTCCTGCTTATTTGAGGAAGATATAAACTATTGTTCTCCTTAATAAAATCACTGTTATAGTTTAATTTTTTGTATCTCTCAATTTCTCAACAAATAGAACATTTTTTTAAATATAAATACCTACACCATAAAAAGACTTTTATATTTCAAGATATTCTAAAATACATAGATATTTTGTTATTTAGAAGGATTTTATGGTTGTATAATTTTTTTCTGACTCAATTAAATGAATTTTCAAAAGTGGAGTTAATAGTGTCAAACTCATTCACTTTATTTAAATTTATCATTCACTCTCTTTATTATTTATATATTATTTTATATTTACTTTACTTATATTTATTACTCATTCACATTATTTATATTATGTTAGTTCATAATAAAACTGCTCTTTCGGATTCATTCTTCTTTTATATAATTGAGATTGTTTGATTTATTCATAAGATTCTGAATCTTTTTCATTTGCTCAATCGTATGGCTGATTTTTAATGTTTTTTTTCCATATGATATAAAATTTCAGATTTGAAAAATTCGAAAAATTAAGGAAATTAAAACAATTCTAAAAGTTGAGGAATAAATTGAAGGCTATTTAGCAGCTCATTTCATGTCTCATGATACGAAAATCTTATTCTTTTTTTTTCTAAATTCATAATTCTTGTTCTCAAATATTTCTTTTCAGTTTAAGTGTAAAGGATATTAATTGTAATCTTTAATAACTGACTTCTAAAAATATGTTTTTATATAATACTTATATTTCATATTTTTATCAAATCATATTACAACCCAAACATTTTTTTTCTGAATATTTTTTTAAATCATAACTGTTTGCACATTAAAAAGATTTACAAACAGATAGTGCAATGCTTTAAATTTAATATATCTCATCTCTATGAATCAATAATGTTATGATTTTGTAGTATCAATGTTGTCAGAGGGAAGAAAGATTGAAAAACGTTCTTTGATTTAAGAAACATGCAGTTAATAAAGATCTGAAATGTTTCATTCTGATTTTCAATTCTTCAAGTGGGAATTAGAATTTTCATTCTTGGAAATAAAATATTTTTTTCATTTTTGGTTCAAAATAGCTCTATATTTACCACGAACTTTTTAATGAAATATTAACATGTATCCAAGAAGTAAGTGACAAAAAATATTTTAATTTAAACATATTAATAGTGGAAAATATACATGCTATGATAGGAATTTCTTAAAAGTATACCATTTTATTTTTTGTGAATGCTTTCTGTTTTTAATGAAGTTAACTGTACCAGAGAAAGTGAAAAAGAATAAGGAATAAGCTGCACTTTTAAAATGTAAATGAAATCTGCTGCACAAAATTAAATTTTATTATATTTTATAATACAAAGGAAATCAAATTTGAAAATAAATAAATAAAATATTTATTTTGAATTGTATTTGTCTTATAAATTAATTTAGAATTATTCATCAAGCAATATTGAAATCAATACAATTAGCTAAATTCAATAAATAATTGCATTAATTTCATTTTTTGATTTATAAAAGTAAAAATATATTTTATTGAAAAGTTTTAGGACATTTATAAGTGTTACTATGAATTTTGAGTTGTTACTATAAATAATCACTTGAAAAAAATTACTGAGTACCATAATTTAAACAAAAAAGCTTCTGAAATATGTTCTTGTATTAATATGGTATATACATCGTTGATTTTCATGTTTGATGGTCGAATTAATTTTTCACGTTAAAAAACCTCCAAATCATTTAAACTTGCTAAATTTTATTGGAAAATGGTATATAGCAAATTCATCGTCCATTCATATTACCTCTTAAAGGTCCAAAAGTTGACCATTAAAAATAATGACCAAACTTAAGCCTTTCTGCGTCATTCTGTTAAACCGAATAAAATTAACATTATTTGCAGTTTAAAGTGAAATATTGTTATCCCAGGTGGCACAGCCTGTTGCACAATATTGTACAATATTATGCGTTATTGCATGATATTAATCAATATTCCACAATATTAGTAGCTCAGCCTGTTGCACAATATTGTACAATATTATGCGTTATTGTATGATATTAATCAATATTCCACAATATTATACGATATTGCGATTATTGATCAATGTCATACAATATTTTACAATATTTGTGTGCTACTAGCGATGTAAAGATTACATGAGATATTGTTTCCTTATTCTATAAAAGTATCAAATTATTATCTGCTCATTTGCAAACCTAAGCAGGCTCTCACCACAAATAAGAAAACGAGCACTCATCCAAAATGACATTGCCCAGTCTTCGTGAAGCTAGCACTTAAGGTAGAATTAACCGAAGGTCAGGATAATTGAAAGGTGACAATGCCTCGTCATTGTGGCCCTTTCATCGTAACGTAATTGAAAGCCAACAAGTGGATGTAATCACTTTCTCATAGGGCTCGCTTTTGCCGGACAATTTCCCGGACGACCAAGAGGGAAGTATTTCTCGAGTTAATTGTTATAAGGGTGGACTTCCGAGAAGATGAATAGGCGAAGGCATAGATCCACTGAAAGGAAAGGGTGGTAATGAACGGAAGGAAACATTTTGACAAGCACAGAGTTCCTGTCAGTCTTTGTACAATGCTAGACTGAATAAACGTTTGAAAAATATCTGAAATACTTTTTTCACACAATTTTTTTCATAATAACCACAGTTCTTTTTTCTTTCGTTAGTTTTTAAGTAGTTATTATTATTAAGCGACATCTGTGCATTGATGTGATTTTTATAGGATCTACTGTAATTTAAGTTTGCCTTTTTGAGTTGCAAAAAAAAAAAAATGTTAATTGCAACTTAGAATTTATAAGAAATTCAAAAGCGTAAGAAATATGGAGTAATCTAGTGGTTAATTGCTTCAAAGTTGCCGCTGATACAGTAAATAAGATTTAAATGAAGTACAGTAAAGAAAATAATATATTGAATTTCAAATGACTTTCTTTTTCAGTCAGTTGCAATACTTTATTTTTTACTCCTAATTTATACAGTCGCATTTTTATAATGTTTGATATGCAATTAAATTGGATTATTTTGTTGTATTATTTGCTTGAATTTTAGTGAATCTGAATCCATCCCTATTTGTAAAAATATTTTGAATAAGTTTGTTTTCAACAAGGAATTTATGATCTATACTGACTGCATTATTGATTATTATTAACAAAATTTTTTATTTATTATTTACTAATATATAATACAAAAACAAAAGTTTTTGTATTCTAAAATGTATAAGTACATACTTTTTTTTTATGAAACTTGCATCGTCTTTTATTTAATTAAATTTGAAATAAAAGAATCCATGTAAGAACATAGTTGAGTTTAAAAAATTAATTTTTCAAAAATAAAACAGAAAATTTAAAAGTTAACGTAACGTCAAGTGAAGACTGATTTTTTTTGTCACTCTTTAGAATGTATTTCTAAATTAGTATCTTTATATGTTACTAATGAATATAGTATTGTTTTACAGAAAATATATGGTAATTGCAAAAATATATTAATAATTTCTAGTAAAATCAATTCATTATTCATTCGTCACTTCATTGTTCAATCCTTTATGAAAGTTTTTAAATACACTAATATTAATTTTAGCTTCTGGACGATTTAGATGTTAATTTAGTTGATCTAAGTCATCAAAAATAAGCAAGTGTGTTAAAATAATTTATAACAATTGTAATTTTTTTCAACGAATTTCAATTAATTTAATAATACATTGTAGATAAACAAGTACGTATGCGGTACGAAGAAAGTGTTTTACAGTGGTCTCGGACAATAATTGGAAGGGCGCCAAAAACAATGTTTGTTCATCTTAGAACACGATTGTCAATAGGAGAAAAATTACTTTTTGTTTTTCTAAGGATCTGACATCGATTGAAAGTCTTTTTCTTGAGGGCGATTTCGTAACATAAATACACACAGAATGTTTCTGATATCGATTGTGTTTGCTTTGATCTTGCTAAGAAAATGCCAATAAACTAAATCCATCAATGCTAAAAAATTCGACAAAGGGTGTTGGATAATTTTTTATATCGGAGAATTAATTTTTGAGAGATATTTTTTAATCTGCATTTCGAGTAAAAGTCCTGTCATGTTTTTAATCTTTAAAAATATTAGGTGAGAAAAAAAAGATTATCTAATATCTCTAAGAAGAAATTATTAGAGCTAAACTGTCTGTTAAATAGAAATAAACAAACAAATAAATTAAGAATTTATTGAAAATGGAAAAACTGAACATAAAATTACCTTTTGGCAGTTTCATTCTTCTGGTTAAGAAAAGTTTTCAGTGCTTTGTTTCCTATTCTATTTCATTTTTCACTATCTCCAAAAAGGATAAAATAAAAGATTCTGTACATTAAATGAAGATTCCAATTGCTTTGGTTCAGAAATGAATATATATATATATAACTAGCTGATCAAGACACTATAGCAGAAGTTTCATCAGTAATTGAAAAAAAAATGTAAAAATGATTGTTGATGGTAAGTTATGAAAGTTACGAAAGAAAGGATGTAAGCAAACGACAGTTAATCAGACTTAGAAGTTTCTGTAGTTCTAAATTCAGTATTTTCTGGATTTCAGTGAGGAAGTATTACAGGATAAATTTAAGAAACGTTCATCTTCTGATTCAGTCTTGTGAAAAAATAGTCGGATGGATTAATAAAAGAGCTTTAAATAGAAATAATTTTAGAATAGCGCGTTTTTTTCTCTTATCAATACCTGTGATTTTGTATAGCTTAATTCCCTTTATTGGCCATGAAAGGTAAAATTTTTCTCCGTGGGTAAATTATTTTATTTAGTTTCATATCATAAATAAACACAGAATGTTTCTTATATCGATTGTCTTTTAGTATATTCTTTTAGTATTTCTATTATACTTTGTATATATATTCTGTTATATATATTATGATATATTATAATTTATATATCTTATTATAATATCATATTATAATATATAGTATATGCATTCTATTATAATTTAAAATTTGTATTTTTCATCAGCAGCCATGTATAAATTTTTCAAATATAAATATTAAAAATTGCAATTATATATTTATTATAACTAATCATTTAAATATTTTGTTTTTTTTCTCATTTTTCTATTATATTTCCGTGTTAAACGGCTTATATTTAATACACAAAATTTAACTTCTCCTTGAATATGTTGTAGTCCTAATCGAATGCCTTTGATTGATAAAATCTTGCAGCTAACAGATCCTTATATTGTGTTTATAATTGTACTGTATCATTTAGCATCTTCTATAATACATCTATTTGGTACTAAAAATTTAACCATAAAATTAATGCTAGCAATTTTCTTCGAAAGAATTCATATTATACTGAAATATTAAAAAAATAGGAGCAAAAGTAAGCTTCAATTTTTGAAGAGGTTAAATGGAATTAATATTGAGTTTCTAGTGACAGAGTGATACAGAAACAGAAATTGCAAAAACGCCTTAGTCCATTATTACTTCTTGTCCTCTGACCTATTTATATCCACTTTAAAGTGCCCGGGGATATTTCTCAGTATGATAAAGAAAGTATCCTTCGAGAGTATTCTTTTGTGTATTACAAAACTTTTGTCAAACCAAAAGGTGAAGAAACCATATAATATCGTTGAAACTACTTTTAAGAAATTACAAAACGTGATTTGTCACGAGTTGTTTCTGTAATCCTTCTTTATTTTTAGAAAATTATAGAAATGCTTTTTTTAATTTTTAGTTAACTATAAAAAGATGCTTTTCGAAAAGGAACGACACAAGAGAAATTCAGTTGATTACAAAAATAATATAATCAGTAAAATTTAGAAAAACATTTTGCCAAGTTTCTTTAGAATTAAAAAAAAAATTCTTTTGAGAAAAGAATAGATATATCTTTATAAATAACATAGCAATAAACAGTAGCAAAGAAGAAGAAATGAAGCTTTTTTTTCATTATTGAATATACTTTCACAATGGAAAGGTTAGTAAAAGAGGGCACATAAAAATACTGTTGGATTTATTATCATGCTCCTGAAACACATGTCAACATTGGTTGCAGCGACATCCATGAACTTACTGTTTTAAAATACTTATGTCGTATTAGTAGCGTTATTCGACTATATAGCATCAAGCGATAACCTTACAAAACAAAACCTTGTTGAAAGGCATGTATAGTGCACTCCCGAGTATCCGTGTTGGGAATGGCATTCCTTAGACAGTCAGTCAAAGCCAACGAGAACTGACCTCACTTGTTCTGATTTCACTTTTATATAGTTGTACGAAGAAACTTCTTGTTGTATTGTGTATGTGTGTTGTGATTAAATGTTTTATATGTACCATCCTTGTTTATTCAATAATTGTTGAATTCAATCAGCCAAAACAGACATCGGATAGATGTCAGCCCAGCATAATTATTTCAAATTGCGTGTAGCATAGAGTTACGATACATAATTTTTGGCGCCCAACGTGGGGTTACGTTTTAGCTGTTAGTTGATATTTTGAGTCTAAAAAATGGATGTGACGCCGCTTAAAACACAATGGCCATTGCTCTGTATGCCGTTTACGGTTTGTGCTAAGAAGATTGAAGATGCGCTTAATAAAGAAGCTCCTAATATGAAAAAACTTTCGGTTTTGAAATCGCCAATTGGCGATAAATGTAAGCGCTTGAAAAAGTACCAAGCAGATGTAACCGTTCTTATTTTGAAATGTCAAGACGCCGAAGCGGCTTACGAAGATTTTCTGTTTACTGAAAAATACAGAGGGAGATATTTTGAGATATGTTCGCAGATTGAACATAGAGGCTAGTGTATCTGCTTTTTCATTTCCAGTATACCCCTGAATCCAATTGACTTCCGTGAAGGGACACCTACAATTGGTATTGATATTGCAGCGAATTGGTATTGACAAGGATAGAACCTGGGACCTTGTGGTTCGCAGCCCAGTGACCACAATACAAAAGCATTTGCCCACGTAGCGTCCCAAGCAGCAAAAGATCGTTGGCCAACCATTGGCCAAGCATCGCCCCACGGAACGAGCGAGATTGGGGCGAGATCGCCTCCGATCTCGCCCCGACATTGGTCATGTCCCCCGGCGGTTCGCCGCGCGATGGTCGCCCCGACTTGTTTTCGACGAATTCGCCGATCATTTGGCGACTTGTTATTATCACGGGCGACGTTATACCAAGCATTTTGCGACCTGTTTTATCAATGGGCGACCCAATACCAATCATTTCCCCATGTGTTTTAACAATCGGCGACCCAATACCAATCATTTCCCCATGTATTTTAGCAATGGGCAACCAAATACCAATCATTAGGCAATTTATTTCTAAACACTTACTGGTGTCAAATTGAAATATTAGTTTAATGGTTATTCAATTTTCCCAAACTCTAGAAACTAGTGTCATAATATTTAAAACTATCATACTTTCAAAATTTTGTCAAAAGACTGAAAATACGAGATATTTTGAATAGTTTACTTTTCTTTTTTACCTATTAATAATAGTGTTTGTTACTTATTTTGATAAATTTAAAATTCCATAAAATACTTGCTTTTGATAAAAAATTCATGGAAAACGTCATTCTAACAATTCTTCCAACTTTTTTTAACTATTATTATAGCATAGATTTTACCACAATCTTACCCTATAAAATGTTTAAATGACATTTTTTTACTGCTCTTTAAAAAAATAAACAAATGTTAAAATTATCTGAAATAATTTTAAATTTGATCCCCTGAACATCTATCTACATATAAGATTTATTTCCTTCATTCCTATTTATTTTCATTGTTTAATGGATGGGAAGAAATAACATAATCATAGTTTCAATTATATAATTAATCAGTATGATTTTAACTGATATTAGAAATTTAAAAGTAGATGTATTATATATATTGCCTATATCATCTGTTTTTAAAAGCTATTTTATAAAAATTCGAAACAGAAAAATATATAATTCTTATTAAAAAAAATATTTTTTTTTTACTATACACACTTTTATATTGCTTAATGTGAGTAATAAACAAATAATTCCTAAAGAATAATGAATAAAACACAAATTTCTATTTTAACACCCTAAAATTTAATGCATTGGTTAAAAATAGTTTTAAAAACTTAATTATATAATTCCTATTATATGTTTCTTCAATAGAAAATATTTTGCAAGCACAAATTAATAAGTTACTTCAAATTTCTAATATTTTCATAATTTATGTTTAGTGAGGTTTAGATTCGTAGCAAAATAACCCAATTTGATCTATGTTAAACCCCGAATATTTCACAAATATGTTTCATAAAAATTCCATATACAAAAATGTAATGCTTCTTTCAATTTTACTGATTCTATTTACTATTGACTTTACAAAATTACTTCATGAAGAAATTTTATACCTCATTATAAATTTTAGTGTTAGCTAATGTCCAATAAATAACATTTTACAAGCACAAAATAATAATTTACTTCAAATTTCTAATATTTTTTTTATTATCTATGATTAGTTTGGTTTTATGGCACAAGAATTAAATTTGATCTTTGATTAACACTGAATATTTCTCAAAAATTCCATACACAAAAATGCAGCACTTCTTTCCATTCTACAAAATTCCTTATATTTACTATTAACATGCAAAGTTACTTCAAGTTGTAGAAATTTTACACATTATAAATGTTAGTGTCAGTTGATGTCCAACATATAACATTTTACAAGCACAAATTAATAATTTACTTCAAATTTCTAATATTTTCTTGATCTATAGTTAGTTGTTTGGTGTTGTAGCACAAGAACCAAATTTAATTAATGATTAACATTGAATATTTCACAAAAATTCCATACCCAAACATGGAACACTTCTTCCCATTATAGGAAATTTTATTTACTATTAATTTACAGAGTTACTTCATATTGCATTAATTTTAAACCTCCTTATAAATGTTAGTGTATTCAATAAACAACAATTTACAAGCACAAACTTAATTCTTATTTAATAACTTACTTCAAATTTCTAATATTTTCATAATTTATGTTTAGATTTGTGGCAAAATAACCAAATTTGATCTATGATTAACTCTGAATATTTGAAAAATATGTTTCACAAAAATTCCATGCACAAAAATACAACACTTCTTTCACTTATATGAAATCTTATTTATTATTAACTTACAAAGTTACTTTATAGTGTAGAAATTTTATACCTCATTACAAATGTTAGTGTTAGCTAATGCCCAATTGATAACATTTTACAAGCACAAATTAACAATTTACTTCAAATTTCTAATTTTTTTAAATCTATGATTAGTTTGGTTTTGTTTCATGGCACAAGAACCAAATTTGATCAATGATTCTCTGAATACTTCACAAAAACTCCATACCTAAAAATGTAAACACTACTTTCAATTATACAAAATTTCTTTAGACAAATATTTTTTTAATTATTATTTTCCCCTCTTTATTTTTAGGAGAAAAGAAAAACAACTATGCAAAACAATTTATTTACAAAGACCTTCATTAAATAATATTTTAGAAATACAAAGTAAAATAATAATTTACTTCAAATTTTTTACTGAATTTTCTGTAATGACTTATACACCAAAGCAAAATCCTGAAACTTTGACTTATAATTTACAAGAATAAATAATATTGACACAAAGTCATTTATAAAAAATTTATTTAAACTTTATTTATTATGTAATACTTGAAGAGTTTGAAATTTCTATAAATCCACACACATTTATATAAATATTATATATATGTATAACTGAATCTTCAGCTACATATAAAGAATTATACATTTATTTATACATTTCATTTTTCCTTTTTGATTACATTTGATGAACCTAGAAAACAATTATAATAGTAATTTAGATTTCGCTTCATTTAAAAGTACAAATAAAACATTTGTTGACAATTGGAGATGAGTAATTAACAAGCGAAAGTCTTATAGAACTTCATAAGCATAATATTTTTGTTCTGATACTGGACTGTGTAAGCAAACTTTATAATAATGTTTAGGATAAGAAAGAAAAAAAAACTCAAACTAATGGGAGTAAAATTTATGTTACTGTTTTATGAAATGTGAAATAATTTGAAACTATTCATATAAGAGTACTCAAAAGTGCCTGCATAATCTCAAGTTTCAAAGATTTTTTTTTTTATTTTTTGAAGTTTAAAATAAATGCATTCTGCTAAACTCTTTTTTTAGCCTCATGTCAAAATAAAAATAATTACACAAATGTTATTTCAATACCAAAATATAAAAATGTTATTTAATACTTTATTAAACTTCTTTCATTGAAAAATTGTAAATGAAAAGGAAAATTAACTAAGCTAAATAGAATTAAAATCACTTGAATTGTCAGTCTGAAAAAATAATGAGGTTGCCATTAAAAAAAATTTATTCAAATTATATAGAAAAATAAAAGTTGTACAAAACAAAATTTATGCCTTTCTAATTAAGGCAAATAAGTTTTCAGATAAAAAAAATCAGAAATTAAAATTTACCTACTTGTTATTCAAGTTTTACTACATTTTTCACAAAAAGACATTAGATATTTTGGCACTTTAACACATACATCTGATAAATCCTTGATTGCTTCCACTGTTTGTGAGTAATTGCAACTGACCAGAGAGAAATTTTGTGATTTGGAATATCTTCAATTCTAAACAAGTTCTTAGGATATAAAGTGAATTGGGACATATAATTGTCTCACATATAATTGTTTTAAATTTCCTTCAGATGTTCCAAGTAGGTAGAAACCATACTCTGTCACATTAATTATAACTTCCAATATTTTGCTCTTTTTTGAAGTCAGGAATAGAAACTTGCACAGTAGTTTCCAAAAAATAGTGAGAATTTTTTTTTTTAATATTTATAGATCAATTTTAAAATTTATTTTATCTTTAATTGCATTTTCAGTTTTGAAACAAAGGTTGCACAAAATTTTTATTTCATTGAATGAGAGATGTATTTCATACTTTGCCAGGTTGTCATTTGGCATTCTATAGAATGCTTAGAAAATGTATGAAATACAAATTGTTTCATACATTACTGGCTTGTTTTAGGCATTATATACAATGCTTGGGCATTCTATAGAATACTGGATTTCATATTTTTCTGGTAATACATATAAAGAATTATACATATACTTTTCTTCAAGTTCACTCTTCTTTTTGCAGATTTGATGAATCTAAAAAACATATTCCTTAATTAGAATAATGATTGAGCTTTCACTTCTTTTAAAAGTACAAATAAAATATTTGTTGACAATTGGAGATATGTAATTAAGGAGTAAAAGTCTTATAGAAATTCATAAGCTTGATAATGTTTTCAATCTGATAATGAACTATATAGGCAAATTTTATAATATTTTTTAGGACAATAGAGAAAAATAATATAAACTAATGGGTGTAAAATTTATGTTACTATTTCATGAAAGGTGAAATAATTATAAACTATTCACATAAGAGTATTGAAATATAACTACATAATTGCAAGTTTTAAAGATTTTTTTTTTTTTGAAATTTACAATAAATATATTCTGCTAATCTATTTTTTTAGCCTTATGTCGAAATAAAAATAATAACACAAATGTTATTGCAAAACCAAAACATAAGAACGCAATTTAATATTTTTTTAAAACTTTTTTCATTAGAAATTGTTGTTAACAAAAGGAAAGGCATTGTAAATGAAATGGAAAAATATCTGCAATAATTTAAGAACACACACACAAAAAAAAGATAAGAAATAAAATCACTTGAAAAGAATACAAACAAGAAAAGAAATGATAATGGTCGCTTACGCCTAACGCTAATAATATCACGTGCAACTCCATGTTTCAGGTAAGCAACAAGTTCGAACGGCTTCAACAAAAATAAAATTTTTTATTCACTATTTAGAATAAATAATATATTATTTACAAATATATAATAATAAATACTTTACACTTACCAAGTTTCTTGAAATGACAGTACGTTGCTGGTTGAATTTCAAAATCCAATACACGCCAGGTGATTCATGGGAAATTTCTAAAATATGTTCGCATAGCGCCGCCTAGGAAAAACAACTTTCCCGACATCGAGCCGACTATGGGCCGATTGCTTTGAGCCTGTCTTTTTCACTAAGTCGCCGTAGGAGTTCGCCCCGATGAAAAAGCGATCGTCAGAGGCGACAGAAAAAAATATGGTCAGAATCCGATGTCGCGCCAATGCAAAGGTGACATTGGCAAAATACGGGCGGTGTATATCAGATGGATGCGATGCTTGGCCGATCGTTTAGCGAATTCTCTTGCTGCTTGGGGTAGCTGTAACTGGCTTATAAGCTTTCACCACAGCATCCATCGTAATAAACATTATCGCAATCCTCTACAAAACATCAGTATTAATGCTTACCCTAACTCTTAATAGTTTTACCAATGGTGTATATTATTAATTTGGATTTGTTAAAATATTATTCTAAGATAACCTAGAGCTTTTCCTTCTCGAAAGTTCATAGACTAAATATTTAAAAAAAAATGTTAACCGTTTTTACTTTTTTTTTTTGATGTTGTGGGTGATGATTACGTCAGAATTATAATTTACTGCACCAAACTATTTATACCTGAGATGAGCTTACTTTAGTTTAGTTATATTAACGTCCCCTTTTAAAGCAACACTAGGGGGTATTTAGGGACGGACCTCATAATTTTGAACCTCGGTCAGATGACGAGGACTACACCTGAGCTGGCACTCCCTCGCTAAACTTCCATACCACATCAGTGGGAGGATGTTTGGCTCCAATGAATTTAATATGAACCAGATACGCTTACACGAGGATTTTTCTGTAGAATCGTGTCTCGGACCTGAAATCTCCGGTTCCGAAGACGAGACCTTACCACCAGGCCAGCACGGCCTACCGGTTTTACTTTATATTCGTATTTAGAAAAAAATTATGAGCGCTTTCAGTACACAAAGAACTAACAAAAGAATAGATCATTATTATATTCAGTCTATATCCAATAGTATAGTATTTTTATTTTATGTCAGTTGTATTATCATAGCAACTAAATAAATATTAAACACAACTATTTATTGCCAAAAATTAGAAGAAAATCCATGCTTATGTTCTAAAACTCCTTTTTTTGAAAAATAAGCAAATAATTTTTTTTTTTTTTTTGGATTCATAAGTTTTCAAACAAAAGGTTAGATATGATTCTTCTTTGGAAAAAGAAATACTTGAGAAATAGATATTGTTGGCAAACTGATAAAATGAAAATTTTCAGAAAATTGAAAGATTTTTTTTGATTTATATATTTTATTGCTATAAAATATCTCGTATTTACGTGATATCTTCGGAACAAAAGCAAATATCTAAAGGTAGTAATAATATCTCAAAAACTATTCAATTCCGAATCCCGCTTAAGTTTTGTTTTTCTTCAAAATATAGAAAACGTTATTTATTTGTTTTGATCTATACATTCATATCAGATAAATGTGCATTGATTAATACAGTTTTTTGAATTTATATTAATTATTGCACCATTTTTACTATCAAGTACCTAATTAATATCCTTTACAACGATTCAAAAAGTTCTTTTTGTTAAAATAAAAAAAAACATTTTTTAGTATACATAATTTTCCAATTATATTTATTTGAGTAAAACCTTTCAAAAATACGTAATTAAATTATCATTTATCCGTCATTTCAGAAAAATGGAATTATCTTTGAAAAAATTACTAATCTAATGAACATCTAAAATTAACATTTTAATTTAGCAGCGATTTTCTTCTGTAAGTGCTGTAATTCTCTTTTGTTTTATAAAATTTGCTTATATATTTTTGTATTTTATGAAATATGTGTTTACATTAAAGATTTCATTCATATTCATTCAAATAAAAATATAAGTAAAGAAATAACTTATTAATGATGAGATATTTTGAAAGAGATTCTGTAACATTAAGAAAACACATATTAAAATAATTTTTTTTTGTTTAATTAATAATTTATTAGTAACTTCTTTAACGTTGAGAGCATTATAAGAAATATTTTTGTTTTAAAAAAATCTTCCTGGAATTATATTTTTATAAAAAAATTGGATTTTGAAAGAAAAATATATCCTTGTTTACTAATTTGTGACGCATTAAATTGAATAAAAAAGAATTTTTGAAATTTTAGAAATAATTTTACCTAAAAATTTCGTATTACTCTAATACAATGGTCTAGTCTTTTTCTTGATTGGAAACATACTTCCAAAACAGGAAATTAACTTGCAAAAGTTTTAAAATTACGAAAATTGCTCACTTTCCATAATTCTATTTAAATAAAACCTTACTGTCCTCTAAAAAAATGGTTCCAAAAGCCTTTCTTTTCATACAATATAAATTATTATTTAGTGTAACAATAGGAGATAATTAAATATATAATTTTAAATGGAAATTATGATTGCTTTCTTTTATGCAAGCCTTTTCCTACAATACAAACGATTATTTACAGTGACAATAACAAGATAACTAAATATATAATCTTAAATGCAAATTATGATTGCTTTCTTTCAAGCAAGTTGAAATCTTAGATATTATATTTTTTCTCCTCCCTTTCTCCAATCCTATTTTCTCTTGTTAAATCATCAATACATTGAATTTCTAGTTCCATAGAAATTTTGTACAAAAATGGAAGGTATCAGTTGTAGAATTAAATGGATTGATTAGAGAAGACCATATTCTCCTGTCTAAATACATAGACTCCCATAATGTAGCAAGCAACGCTGGATTAATAGTCGTCATAGACTAATACTTACTCTCACGAACGTTTAATATACTTCGTAGTATCTCAGTTGCAAGCACAACTCCTTGAATGAGGCGCTTAGATTTACAGGACTCACTGACCATGCTGTGATACTAAATTATAAGATCCTGATTAACTGGTATAACTAGCTTCAGGCTGAATAAGGCGAATTCTATCTGAATGTCGTTCCAGTATAGCAGGATGTTAATGAGTATACATAGCGATTTTGTGAGCTTGATTTCTATCAGGATATCAAGCACTGAAATATGTCGTTTAATGACGGACGGTATCTAAGTATATCCTGCAATATTTTCAGTAATTATTAAATGTTCAAGTGCAGATTCTTCGTTTTCTATTGAACACTCATAACCAATAACGCTGTATCATCTTATGGGTTTATGATTATGTTTTTTGGTAATTATTCGGGCATCATATAATAAACGATAAACACGCTATAAACTTCTTTTGGACAAAATAATCTATTATTTTATTTAAACTTCATTAAAATCAAAGATTTTTTTGACATAATGTCTTCTTTTGAAAAACGAAGTATTTATAAATTTCTTTTTAAGATGTAAAAAATCTGTTTTATATTTCTAAAAAATAATATTGCCGGATGTAAATTTTTCGAAAAATGAAATTAAGTTTCTTGCAGCTAAATACTGGTAATATAATTTACATTATTTTGCTTATTTACAGATGAAACAACATCACATATTTCATTGCACAGAAATTATTCAAAAATAGAGAATGCTGATTATGTCAGAGTTATAGTTTACTTCACCAATCTATTCATGCTTGAGATGAATCGTATAACAAAAGATGATAAGTACATGGATTATTTTATTAATTCCGGGTGTTTATTTTGCGTCTTCTTATGTAAAATTGGAGATAACTTAATGTGATTTACGTTATTAAATTAATTAAATTTAAGGCATAACTTGTGCTTTTTGTAGGCAATTAATCAAATAATAAATACAAAATTTAAAAAAAAATGCTTTTATAAGCAAATTTAAAGATAAAGAATAATTTTTTTCAAAATTTCAAAACTTGTTAAAATTTTTTTAATGATTAGGAGACATATTTCTTCTATTTATTATTTTCCTTACTTTCAGTAATTCTTTTTGTATATTTGAAATTTTGATATAATACATAAATTATTATTATATTTATAATTGAACAACTGCGATCGTTTACTTCTCAATACCAAACGCTTCCTCTTAAATAATGTAAAAATTTAATAAAATTTATTGAATAAAATATTAATTCTAAAAATATTAAAGTATTATCATCTGGAACAATTATAGGACATTTCATAATATGACACATCAGGAAAAGAAAGATGATTTTATTGCACGATTCAATTCATCTAGTATGCAATGTGCCAATATCAAAAATATTCAGTTTAATAAAAATAAGTATGAAATAATGCGTCTTATAATTTATTAAAAAAGGAATCTTTTTTACTTTCTTGTATACCAAGTATACAAGGAGAAAATATTGTGTCATTAAAACGTTTCTAGGAATCCACTTTTCTTAGTTATGACATAAAATCATGCATCTAATAAAAACTTTTCAGTCAAAACTTCTGTCCCAATCATTTTTTCACACATAAAGTTTTAGATGTCATATCATTAGAACAGGGACTGTGTTACAAAACGATATTTCTATGTAAAAATAAATATTATGCATCTGATTAATCGAATAGAAATTTATAAAACTTATATGACCTGAAAAAAGATTGAGATATATTTTTTATACAAAATATCTAGAAACTAAATGCTATATACTTCCAATGCAGAAAAGTACTTATTTCATCTGAACAAACATTCTTGCGATTACTTATTCTATTACATTTAATCTCCGATTAGTTCCATTGTCTTCCTGTCTTAAATAATGCATAAAAAGTAAAGAAAGGACATCAAATAACAAGCTGAGACTCTTTAGGTTTATTTTATGTTTCGGCTCTCAGTCTTATGTATTGACAGGAATACATTCCTATGCTTAATGGAACGAAAGCGTTATTAGAAAAACGAGAAACAGAAAAGTCGTTTCTGAGACTGTTTTTTCTTCGCTTTTTTTGGTCATTCTTTCTCTTCATTTCTTGCAGCAAATATTATGAGAAACCGTCGAAATAAATAAGGAAATAAGATAGAAGAACGGTGATGAAAACCATCTCGAGTCATTCGGCAGGAAATGAGACACTGTTGTATAAAAATCATTTCTTTCCCCGTTAATGGAAAGGCATATAATTTGCAAATAGTATTGATTTTTCTTTCAATGGACAACGTAAAAGATTTTGCATGGCTATTTAGATTAACTTAAGGATATAATTATCGAAAAATAAATATCGTATAAAAATATAATAATACTCGTATTCTTGAAATAAAACAAGATATTCATTATGTTAATAACGACTTTTAAAGAAATACTTTTTTCATAAGAAAAATTAACATATGACGTTTTCCAATCTCCTAATTTATTCTCTTTTTGAAATTTTATTTTTATTAGGTAAAAGTTTATTTTTTCATCTTTTTGGTCAAGAGTATGATTACAGCATTTACAATTAGGTAAAATTCAAATCCCTTTTAATAAATAAAATAAACATTTATTTAAACGAATAATATTTTTGCCATTTTCATTTTTATAATGTTTCCCTTCTCTGTTTCATCTTATTTATGATTATTTTTTATCGTAACCTTTGCTTTATCCAATTATTTTAAAATACTTTTATTAACAATCGGATCCTTTTGCATATTGTATGAGTAAAACTATATTGATATTTTATCTATCCGATTTTTTGTTGGTCTAAATCTGAAACAATGATAAATATGATAAAAATTTAACATTGGCTGTAAGAATAATTGAGTATTATTAGATTCCTAATTAAATATTGGATTTTGTGTCATTTTTAAATTAATATTTCTAACTTTCTACTTTACAACATGAAGATCATATATGAAAAATGTAAGCACTTGTTGTTATTAATATTTTCTTCTTATTCTTTTTTAATGTTCTACAGTAGAATTTATAATAATTACATTTGCATTGATTGAATGTAAAATGGGAATAAAAGAGGAAATATATCAATTGATTTCACTTCACGTAATTATTTCTGTACTTCAATGAAACACGGTTAAAAGTGAATTCCAAAATTCACACACAGTTATAATCATTAAAAACTTTTGAAATGCAGATGCATATTCAAAAAACAACAACAACACATGGAAACATGAATATAATGCAAAATTCAATGAATATTATGTTTAGAGCTCATATACAAAAAACTAAACAGGATTTTCGGCCAAATATTAAAATCAATTCATTATCATGTGTCTTACATTTTCACAATTTAGTTACAAATATTTTTGGAAGTATTAATTCATGCTTTTTTAAAAAAGATTTTATATAATATAAAATCAAGAAGATGAATAGAATTATAACAATAAGATTTCATTATGCCTTTATACATTTTTATCGTTTGTTTAGTATTACGGCTCCTGCGATAAATCGCCAAAAAAAATGGAAACCGTCGTTAAATTGGCGATCAGTAACTCGCCATTCATGGTATAATTAGAAAATCGACAAATAAATCCGGGAATACAACCATCTTGGAATATTAAGTATAATAGAACAAATACAAAATTTGCGTTATTTGGCGAATACAAAATTCGCCAAATAAACCTATTATCTTAATGTTTTTAGTATAATCGGAAAATTGTCAAGTTTTTCTGGAAGTCATAAAAATAACCAAGTTCCCAATTTTTCTTTCTGGCTATTTAAATGATTCTCGATATTGCAGGAAAATTTAAATACGAGTTTAATATATATTAGAACATTTATAATTAAACCTAGAAATTATTGAATCTTCTAATTGTTATAAATTTTACACGCATCAATAAATTCATATCTCTAAACTCTTTTCATTTTATTAAACAAATGGAAATGAAAAGTCGTTGTAAAATACATAGGATAAATATTTAATATTATACTTTGCACTTATGTGAACAATTGATCTTATTAAGTATTCTAGTGTTTATCTACGAGGTAAACTCTAGTAATTTTGTTTTCATTTCTTAAAGATGCATAAATTATTTATCTTTTATATAATATTTCCATAATAACCAAATAATATGCTTGAGAATGTTAAAATTACCTTTTAAAAGGGATATTGCTAAAAATGTTTTTAAAATAGATCATGTTTTTTTTCTTTGAAATTATGTCTAAACATTTCGGAAGCATTTAAATGAAGAACAATTGTTACTAATTAATCTATACATATTTTGTTGTTTTTCTAATTGAATACAAATTTGCTAATTCCACATCTTATTTATCAAAATTTATTGTAATGTGAAACTCAAAATAATTTTAATGAACTTTAATAAATATATATTTCATTGACTAAATTAATCGCTTCTCTTAAGGAATGAAAAATTCCCAATATTATATTATTAATTTTATCTATTAATCTAATATATATATTGAAATATAACAAGTTGCAAACTTCTAGAAAAACACTGCATTTTCTAAAAAAAATATTATCCTCGGACATAATGGTGGTCTTATCTTGAAAACTAATCTAATAATTTTGATCTGATACATTTTCTCTGTTGAATGTGAGATTTAAGATTTAATGCGTTAGATTTAGTTTTCATAAAGTGAATAATTTTTGTTATTAGAAACCCATTTAAAAGAAGGAATTTATTTTAATCCTTAAAACCTTTTATTATCAATAACTCGTTTCAATTATTGAAACCAAAATGTAATCATTAACAATCAAATAAAAAAAATGTGTTATTTAAGACAATGAATAAATTTTTTAATTAATAAATAAGAAAAATTTAATAAATATTTCAAAAATTATCTTTTTATTTGTTAAAAATTAAATAAAAGAAATTGCTATAAAATATTAACGACTTCAAAATTCGTTATTCATTTTTGCTGCAGTGGAAATAAAATGCTCTTTAATATCTGTACAACTTGACAGGATCAGGCGTTATTTAGCGACTGGAACCAGATGGTATTATGGGTAACCTCCTATGATTTTTGCAGCGACTCCCGATAAAACTACACCATCCTAGATTTTATCATATTTGATGAAGTGACAGAATCATATAAAGGATGACGAGACAGAAAAGATGATAATGCAGTTATAGGTTCCAATTTCAAACCAACCTTCTTTTCAATACCAGTATTTGCATCAATATTTATTTATGAAGCCATGTTTATAAGAATTATGAATACTGTACATTCGATTTTCCTAATGTATTCAAATGTTTTAAGAATCCATTCTAAATTAAATACTTTTTGTTCTATAAAATGTTATTAGTGAAATAGCTACTATATTTTTAGAAGGCCTGTTGATTAGATTAGACAGTTAACTTTTAGAGGAGAAAAATCTAATAATTTTGTATAGATTGCAAGAGTTTAACAATATTAAAAAATGAATAGATTATTGATATTTTCTTATGTAATATTGTGTCCACATTTGTATTTTTTACGAATATTTGCAGGAATTAAATGTATTCACTGTTTGTGTTTATCCAGTAAGGAAATATATTCAGGTTTTGTTTATTGCAATTCAATTATTTTGTTTCATTTCTATGTTCTAATTATCTATTTTTTTTACTTTTTTCAGTTTATACTTTATTATACATATTGTTCTATTAACAGATATAAAAAATTTAATTGATAATATCGAAGGATATGTTTTTAAATAATAAATGCTTAGATGGCGCATTTTGTTATAAATCAATAAGAGTAAGTGTGATGCAATATATGTAGAATTGGCGAAAAATTGATTAAACATTTCCTCCCTTTTCCATTTTTTAAATCGAGTTAGCAAATAAGATCAATAAGAAAAGTTATTTTAATTATATATGAATTTATTTTTTTTCTTCATTAACAAAACTGCAAGTTGTTGGGTACGAAAGTTAAATCAAAATTATTAATTTTTATTTACAGATTTTCATTCTTTCGTAGAATTAGCGAAATAACATTTATGAACTTAGTTATATTGAAACTATTTTCATTGATAATTTTGTATCCTTTTTTTGGATGATAATATTGAAAAAACTTTCTAATAAATATGTGACTTAACGCAGGGATTGCACTTGTAAATGATTCCTAAATCAGTCGAATATTGCTTCTTAATTATTCCAGTTATGTAACAAATGAATGATTTCCCAGCAAGAGATACATTTTTTTCTCCTTTTTTTTCTTTTTTCTTTTACCGATTCTTTTTCGATTACCATTTTGTTTTAATTTAGTTGCTGATGCCTGAAAGTAATATTTCTTCGGGGTATATGAATAAACAATCCTTATCTGGACGAACAGTTTGTTTTCAAATACTACAAATACAAATCTAAGATATTATCGATATATTACAAATGCTTAATTTTATCCCTTTCTTGATATTTGAGATTTGAATACCGTTAATGATTCAATAAAACCTATTTTAGACATTCCTTTACCATATTTAACAATTATGAACTAACAGTTCATATTGTTTTCCTAAATATATATAAGGAGTTTTTATTTGTAGTTCAAGTTGCTCTGTGATAAACATTCTAAAAATATCAGTGTTCATATCCTAAAATTTTAATTTAGGACATTGTTTAAGACTTTGGTACACTAATTTAAAGTAGTATATATATATATATATTTCGCTAATATAAATAATCTTTGCTTTGTAATATTGAGTCTAAATTCCTCTTAAAATTTTTAAACCTGGAATAAACACCCACTGAATATGCACGTATAAAGTTTCTTTTGAATAATTCGAAGTCTTTCTTATATAATTTTTTCAGAGGCGTATTCTTTTTCACCTCTTAAAAATATACATAAAATTTATAAATATTTGTGATGCAGATTAAAGGAGAAGAAAATACGCAGATATTAAGGTTGTTTTTATAAAATGTTACCAAAAAATATCAAATTTCAACTTAAAAGCTTGCTTACATTTGAGCCATAACAGTAAATATATTGTAGATGCGAAAATACTGCTAAAAAGATTCAAATATGCTGCAATTATTTTTAAAAAAACTACATTAAAGTATAATATATAAAAATTCAAGTGGGATTTTAAATTGCATACATTGATAAATATATTTAAACATGTTATTTTTATAAATTTCTTTATATTAAGTACATAAGATTTTATATTTCTTTAGACAAAATGTAATATAATTACGACACGCATAATAGTTTTTCAATGCTATCTACCTGCTTCTGATTAAGATGAGAACCTGCCAATACTGCTGCTTAATAATTCTGTCATTCTCAGTTTTCAGATTATAATTTTAAAGGCAATCAGCATACGAGAACAAACAGGGAAAATTCAAGTCATTTTGGCATCCATCAACTAAAACTTCTTTATTAATAGAATTTAATTTAATTTTTAACTATATTTTTTAACTCTCTTGCTGATGTATTTGAAAAAAAAAACGTTTTTGTACTCCAGTTCAATTATTTTCTTAGTTTAGATAACGGTTATGAACGAAAAAAACATATTTTCGAAATATATTATCTCGTTGCAATTGATATTAACTTCCATTCTTATTACCACTTTCAACAAAGCTGAAAACAGCAACATTAACATATCTCTATTTGGAAAACACATTTTAATTTTATTTCACTAAATTTATTTTTTAAAATAAAGTAATTATTCTGTTTATTTTTTCCAAACTAGAGAAAACTATTGAATGTTCTTCGACAAATAACTATTTCTTGGTTGTTTTAAAGAATCCTTTGAAATCGATGAATTCCCCGTGGCCATTGAATAGAATTTAATATCTTCTCAGATATAAATGTTTTCCTTGCATTTGCAATAGTTTAAAAACTAATTCCGTAGTTTTCAGAATTGAAAGATTATCTTAATGGAAAAATAAGTATTCTTATCCGCTCAATATCCAAACTGATTTTCTATTTTTGAAATCTTTACATTTGTGTTACGCTTGTTTGTTTTAGGCGATGTATAAATAGCAAAATTGAACATTTTCCGAAAAAGAAAATATTGCTGAATGTTTGAAGTTTCTTTTGAATTTTTACTGCATTAAATATTGCTTTTTTTTTACTTTCTTATAAATAGAAAACGTACAAAAGCACAAAATAAGTAGGGATAACAACAGAAATTATAGAGAAAAATATGATAGGATATTGCTTGTCAGCAAGGAAATATACCATGAGGCACATATAGGAACATTTTTAGCATATCGATCAACGAATTAATGATAAAATAAAATCCATTAGACCCACCCACGCAAAAAGAAAAACAATGTCAGAAAATGGAACATTAGGAGATAAAAAGGAAGAAATATGGACGAATTAAAAATTCAAATAGACGTGCCTCAAAACGAAAAAAAAAAAAAAAAAAAGGAAAAATTGTACTCCTTCTCTCTGTAACCGCTGAAAAATGCACAAAAAAGAAGAATGTAACAGGCAGAAAAACATTTCTTTACTTCGAAATCGGTTTGACATGTTATATTCTACTAATAAGTTGCGGCCTGGTGGTAAGGTCTCGGCTTTGGAACCGGAGGGTTTCAGCTTCGAGACCCTATTCCACCGAAAAGTCGTCGTATAAGCGGGACTCGTTAAATCCGTCGGGACCAAACGTCATCACGCTAGTGTGGTGTGGATGTTTGAAGAGGGGGTGTCAGTTCTGGTGTCATCCCCCTCACTTGACTGCGGCTCAAAATTACGAGGTCCATCCCAAAATAGCCCTACAGTTGTTTTAAAACGGTACGGTAATATACTAAACTAAACTCTACTCTAATGATAAGGGCTTTTCAAAGCTGAAGTTAGTTAATTAGAAAAATACCGGGAATCAATAGTTTGAAGTAATGCTAAATAATATTTAAAAGAAAATGTATTAAATTGCAAATGGTGAGAAATAAATGTTTTCGTTAGACCAATAGACTATATTTTAAATTATTTAATTGTAATGTTGAATGATTAATAAATGAATTTGTTGATAGTAAAATTGAAATTCTTTTTCGTACATAAGAATTCTATTTATAAGTCTAAAAATTGGTAGTCATGATCAAATATTCAAAATAATCAAAATACTTGAAAACGTGAAGGACTTATTGTACTTAAAAGAATGCATAATTTTTTTTCTCAGTACAGTAACGTAAGGAATTTGAGGTGATGGCTGAAGTGCAGAAATTTTAAGGAAAACCTTGCGTTTGGAATAAGTGGCAGTTTCCATTGGTATAAAGTTATTAAAAATACAAAAATTGCAAATATTTCTCCATAACTCGGGAGAAACATTTAAAATATTTGTATAATTATAATAGTAAGATGCGGAGACCTTCCAAAAGAATGCCAGTAAGATTTTTGGAAAATGAATCTTTATTGCAGTGAATGAAATCCAATAGAGTTATATTACTGTTTATAAACCAAATATGACTTTTTAATTAAATGATATTATGTAATTTAATAGATTAAAAAAAGGTAGGCAGTCTTACGCTATGAGTAAATTACACTAATGATGCAATGGTAGGAGATGGGTTTATTTAATTTCATTTGGTGCTGATAATGATGCTAAGAATATTAAATACCTTTATTTTAAGGAATTTATAAAATGCTAGGATTTTTAGTGATTGAAATAATTAAGAATTTGACCTTTTAAAGTTTTTTGAATTAAGTAGTTTATTTTTTTAAAAATATATTAATGTGGTGTAAAGATAACGGCAGAATTTTTAGAAGTTTGCGAATGGAAATAACGATGAAATATTTCTAAAAACTTGTATACTTGTATGTTCTATACTAGGATGATAAGTTTTTGTAATTTGGAATTCCTTTATAGTTAATTCCTTTTATGGGTGATAAGGACTCCATTTTCATTTAAGGCAGAAATTAAGGGAAATAGATTAAGTATTTGAATTATTCAAGCAAAAATTAGGAATGATGTTTGAATAATCTGTAAAGGAAAACTGATAATGGAAATGAATATGTCAATTTTGACATCACTTAGTGAATGTTGAAAAATTCTTCCTTTGAAGATGATTCTGTACTTTAATGAAACGAATCAACTGACTTGCGAATTACGTATGAAATACGTACATGTTATGATTTTCGAACTTTGATGAGATCATGTTCATGATAAACTCTGAATATGACTATTCTAATAATTCGCCTTAATTTAACAAATCCAGTTATCTGTAAACGTATAAAGGTACAAAAATGCAATTTTTGAAGAAATAACGTTAAAAAGAAATCAAATTTAAAAATAATTCATGAATGACATAGTTAGTATTTTAAACTATTAAATATTTCTAGAATTAATGGAGAGACCTTTTACATAATGCAAGACATTAAGTGAATTTAAGACTGCAAATGTTCTATGTGTTATTCTCCACTGATGAGCACAACTATTAGATAAGAAATCAAACTTTTTTGCAATATTTCAATTGTTTAATTTCGGTTTCACCATAAGATTTAGAAGTTTGCACTGGACTTAAGAATCATTGTGCATATTTTGATTTATTTATGCTTATAAATCTATCGAATGTTTTCTTTGAACTTTAGATAAGAACAAATTATCTCTTTTGCGTAATTGTTAATTATAATGGTTTTGTATTTTGAAGTACCAATATATAATGTCGAAAATTATGATTTACTTTTAAAGCTTTAATTGCAAATCAGTTATACCTTCATTTACAATCGGATCTATTTCATATAGATTTCATAATCATGAATATATATATATATATATAGTATGAATTGCAAATAGATGAGAATGTTTTACTTAAAACTCAATTTTAGCTTTTTAATCTATTGGTGCATTGCATTGGTTTGATGTAACTGTGTCCTTGTTTATACGTAAGCAATCAATGTTTTCAAACGAATACATCTGCAAATAATTATTGATTAAAAATAAGGATTATAATTTAAGAAGATGATTTCGTGCTAATTATATAATAAAAATTATATAAAATAAACAATCTCATCAGCTCTTAACTGAAAACTAAATAAATCATAGGCATTCAAAGCATAGAATTTTGTGGTTAAACATGAATTTAGAAAGTTTATATGGTGTTTTTATAACTATACTGAAATCAGAATGATGCAATTTTACTTCAGAAAAAGAATATGGTGTAAAAAGAAGTACAAAGACTATCTTATTAAAATAAGATTCTGTTTTCCTTTCGAACTTAAGTTCATTTAAAAAGTCATTATTAGAAGTAATCTTATTAGTTCATCTTCCAATAAGTTAGTGAAAAAACATTCACCAAGCATTTATACTTCACTAAGTCTTGAAGTGAAATAAATAGATACAAATATTTTAGTAAATCATTTTACACTATCATTTGAAGTATTTAGTGTAGCACATAGAAATTCCTTCAAATAGATGCGAAGATAATTTGAATCTATTTATTTTTAAATTTGTCAAGAGGATCAGACTTTATCCAGAATTAGAAATATGAAAGACGAGTTTGAATCATCCTACTAAACCGAGTTCAAATAACTTCTCAAAATCTCCCTAGATGACACTACGGATGCATTTTTTCAGCTTGTTCTTAGAAGCTTAAATCCATTTCATGAAAAAGTAAAAAGAGTGGTTAGTTTGAAAAAAAAAATTAATTCGATAGAGTTATTTGGAGAATGAAAAAAAGTCGTTTTAAATTAGAACAAATAACAAAATAAAAAAAAAAATGTTTAAAAAATATATACCCTTAAGTAACATATTTTATAAAAAAAGAATGCAATGATTTACAAAGAATAAATTGAAAATTTTGTGCATTCTTTGGTGATAAAATATTTTTACATATCTCAACCAAAATCTCCTTTTCTAAAACTTTTACTCATCTCAACATTTAAGTAGATCAGAGTTTATCATTTTTACAGTTTACTTGATCCAGTTCTCAAATAATATATATATGTATATATGTAATATAGAAAAATGAACAATTTCGTTTTGACAAATGTAGAGATAACCTTTACTCATGTCATTTCCAAAACTGACGTTTTATATCTTTTGTGCTTATTTCGTGATGTGTCTTTTTATTATGGTTAAAGGAGAAATTGAGGCTGCTCAAAAATGCTTAGTACAGGTACTCACAAGTATGAAAAAATAATCCAACCAGCTTTATTCTGGAATAGTTCATCAGACTCAGATAAAATATAGTATTTGAGAGAAATCAAAATACTTTTAAAGATATTAGATACAAAAACCTCGTAAAGATTATATATACATTGAAATTAAAAAACAACAACTTCAAAAATTGTAATGGAAACAAATATTTTCATCGTCAGATTCCAAATATTGTATTAAACGCTATTTAAAAAAAAACTTTCAGTTATTGTAGGAATCGTTTGAAAATTATAAGTTAAGAAATGTTGGCTCTAGTTTTAAAAAGTCACAAAAAATCGTAATCAGTTTTCTCTCTTTTACTAATGGGCTACGGTGTTGAAATTTTGTGCTTTACTGCGATTCTGATAACAAATCACTATTTAAAAAATTTCAAAACCCTTTATATCAATTATTCGATTAATATAATTTAATTTATATTAATTTTCATTGCGC
Source organism: Argiope bruennichi (assembly GCF_947563725.1). Lineage (NCBI taxonomy): Eukaryota > Metazoa > Arthropoda > Arachnida > Araneae > Araneidae > Argiope > Argiope bruennichi. The sequence continues at coordinate 22,367,652 of NC_079151.1, read as the reverse complement.
CATATGGTAATGAATTAAAAATAAAATTGATATTAAATTTAAACAACAAGGTTTTAATAAGGATTTATAAATTAAAGACTTCATTATAATATTTCCTTAATAATTATTGTTACTTAATTACTAATATTGATTAATAATATATTTAATTAATAATATAGATTAAAGATAATTATAAATTAATTTTACTTCAAGATAAAATAAAAAAGAAATTTATAATATACTAATAAAAATATGTTTTCAGAAAAGGTTTTACCCCTATAAATTTATTAATTTGGAATTTTTATGTATTTAGCTGCTGGAAAATCAGAATAAAAATAAAATTTATGTAAATTATTTTCAGAAACATAAGACAATATTTCAGTTATTAATATATTCTTGAATGTCCTTGATTCTCATTTATTTCAGTAATAAACGAAAGCTTACAAGAATTGAATAGGACCGCATAATAATATGGACGTAACATCAGAGGAATTTAAATTTTATTCTTCCGAAATTACCATAACAATCATATAGTGGACTTCAAAGGAAGGTTTTCTAATTTATTTTCGCAAAACAGCTGGCGTTTTGAAAAATGAAGATGTTTTAGAGAAAGTCGCGTGTTCTTATTAAGTTACTTTTTCCTTTTGTTCACTAAGTTCTGAACTATTTTCTAAGGAATTATTATGAATTATGCAAAGAATAAAAGTTCTAGAAAAGTCTCTGAATACTAAGAATTAAAATATCAAGAAAAATATTTTAGGAAATTTCCGTATTTGTTTCTGATTTTTAGATAGAAGAGACGTGCGCTATTTCAAGCAAATATCAGTAGAAATTTACACATTGAAGTTGTTGCTTTTCTATAGAATATTTGAGATAAAAGGTAGTTATAGTTCACAGATATCACTAAAGCTTTAAAACCAAGTTAGTACATTAAATTCAACATAGTCTTACATTTATGAATTCGCATAAAGTGAGTGTGCAACATTTATTTCATTTTTATAATAAGAAATTGCATTGCAGTTTGGTTGTATAAGAGGTATAAACAAATTTTATTCTTCATTAATATCATTAATATAAGATTACTATTATTTCTTTCTTATCTACGAGGATCTTTCAAAATCATATCAGTAATCGTTTAGAATTCGGATATTATAAATGATTTCTCAAATTACTTTATATTAGCGCAAACCGTTTTATAATTAGTAGAACATTATTTTGAAATTTTATACTCAGAGGAAAGCCTCATGGAACTGCAATCATGTAGATAGAGATAAACAGCTTCAATGCGTAATGCGGAGTATTGAGGTTATAATTACGAGTACGAGGAATTAATATACTGAGGTTATTCGATATTAAAAAGCTGTAAAAAAGAATTTAGCAAAGATTTTTATTGCTTTTATACAAAATTACGCATTACGAAATTAATGAATTATAAAGCAAACAGTTATAAAATACGTTTCTATCTTCTATGCGCAGGATATTTTTGATTATCCAGACGTTGTGTTTAAATGATACAGAATTTTTTTTCTCCTTGGGTTAATAAGATTTATTCCCAACAGTCAACTTACGTGGACCCATTTTTAAATATACTTTTTCTCAGAAGAATTGCTGTTTCCTTTGCTAAATTAATACGCTTTAATATGGCCTTCTTGTAATGCCCATTTTATCACTGGAAAAAGGGAGATTTGCAGACATTTTTAATGATTACTGAATGGACACCAGATCAAATTTAAATTTGCTTTGATAATGTTTCAGCATTTGAAAATAATTTTGAATAAAACCCCAAATAGTTAAATTTTTCATTACTTATATATAACCTTGGCAGAAAACTCTGCTATCATTTGGCTATTTGCTAACAAACAAGATGACTTTGATGGCAAAAAAAGAGAAAGAAAAAGAGCTCTGGATAATGAGAGAATTATGGCTCTATCTCTATCAAAAACCGAATTCTGGAGATTCATCTGAAAAATTACATGATGCGTCACGCCTTATATGGTTGCATATATATAAGGCGAATAATATGATTATGCAGGATGAGGCGGTCCAAACAAAAGCGAATTCTGTCTTTGGAATATTGAGCGCAGAGTGAGCTCTCTAGTCGGTTTCACTGAGAGCTATTCCTGTTTCCTATTTAGCGTCTTGCTATATTCTTTCTTATTTAGCGTCTCTATCTACAAAATATTCTATTAAGCGCTTTTAAGTGATAGCCAGGATATCATACAACATCATCGAGTGCAATAATTTGTGCTCGCAGGCCAACTACTGTTTTTTTCATTTTAATTATTTTTTCTTAATAAATGTTAATATTTAGCGATTCTTAAACAAGTTATTAAGTGGTGACATTGGCATCGAATCACGATTTTATATGAATAAAATCTCAATTAATTATTATTCAAGATTTTATTCTAAATTATTATTATAAATATTAAAATATTCTCATCGAAAATACGTGAGTGTACAAAATTTCAATCCTCTAATGCATCAAGAAACTGGTCAAAAACTTAATTACAAAATTCCATTTTACAAACAAGAGAAAGTCCAATTAAATCTAAGTATATGAAAATACCGTGCCTTCATTTATGGTAAGAGACGGCAAATTTAAGATAAAACATATTGATTAAATAGTTTAACGCATATATTTATGGGAATACCACTGGAATTTATGTATTGAATATTAATTTGTAAGATACAGTCTAATCAATTGCTGTCGAATTCAAAATAGAAATTGAGAATTTGTGAACGGAATCCTCATTCATCAGACAAGAACGGAATTATTTTGGCCAAAAATAATTCTTAAACAGTTTTATTTAAATGAATTTTTTTATATTTGTGAAGATAGAATTTCGAAATGATGGAAAATGAGAGAGACTTGAAATTGCTTTGTTTCAATGTTTTTAAATGTAATCATTAGTGAATCAATTAATTTAATTAAAATTTCTACATTGGCACAACTTTGCAAAGAATTTTTGAAAATTTTATTTTATGATTTTTAAAAAATATTCATTATAATGTATAAAAAAATTTAATCTATAAAGCAGATAACAATTGCTAAAAATATTCTACTTTTTAAAGCAAAAATAAAAATGCCTTTTTTGAAATTTAAACAGAAAATTTTCCATAAATTTATCGATGCATATTGTGCATTAACTTTTTTCGATTTTTTGAATGCGTATTATAAAGCAAGGTTGAAAAAAATGGTGAAAAACCATGATTATTTCTTTTAAACACTTAATGATTATATATATTGAGTAATGGAAAATTTGAGTAAGAATTCATGTATGCTTTTAAATATAATGTTATTCGATATCCTATCTAAAATAATTTATATGTGGCGTGAATATAATAAAATTTTCTAACGAGGAAATTTTTATGAGAGGTATAGTGAAAATGTCTTATCGATTCTCTTTAAAATACCATTATATTTATTATATTTCTTTGAATTATCCAATAAATATTCCTAAATTATGATTAAAATATACTACGAATAATATGATAGTCAAAATCCAAGAGAAGCCTACATTGTTTCAACGTTTTAGAACATCAGGTTCGTATTTCCGATGTGTTGGGCTTAAACTATGAGCTCTAATTAAAAATTTAAACATTATTATTTCTGAATGAATGCGAATTAAACTGTGAACTCAAAATATCTAGCATTCTTGATATTTTAAGGTTTAAAATTTCTGATTTTACATATAATTAATTTTTAAAAACTGGCAGGCCTAAACTAAACTCAATTTAAATAATAAAGAATGCAGAAAGTTTTGAAAAATACGTGAGCTGTACATAAAGTATCTTTTTAGCAAAATAGTTTTCAGTGATCAGTTCACTAGAAAAAAGCAAGGATATAAGTATCATAAAAAGGATATTATATAAAAACTTATCTCTAATAAATTCTTCAGCTTCCTTTCTGATATCCAATCTCTTTCATAAAATTACGGGACAAAACTAAACACAATTTAAATAATAAAGAGTGTGAAAAGTTTTGAAAAATGCGTGAGCTGCACATAAAGTATCCTATTGGCAAAATAGATTTCAGTGATCAGTTCATTAGAAAAAACCAAGGATATAAGTATTATAAAAAGGATATTATATAAAAACCTTTATCTTTAATAAATTCTTCAGCTTCCTTTCCGATATCTAATCTCTTTCATAAAATGAAAGAACTAAACTAAACACAATTTAAATAACAGAGTGAAAAGTTTTGAAAAATACGTGAGCTGCACATAAAGTAACTTATTGGCAAAATAGGTTTCAGTGATCTGTTCACTAGAAGAAAGCAAGGATATAAGCATCGTAAAATGGATATTATATAAAAACCTTTATCTCTAATAAATTCTCCAGCTTCCTTTCTTCTCTCTAAATCAGAAGTTGAGAGGCTGCCTTATTTATCGGAAGTCGCAAGTTGGCTTATCAGAAGTGCTAAATCTCTCTGAAGATTACTTTTTTCCACGATAACGCCCAGAAGGCAGGGGTGAGGTGTGCTCTCTGCTATTATTGGCCATGAATGACAAGAGGCCAATGGTGGCTGTCAAAATATTGTTATCTTCAGGAAAAAAAGAGAGCCTGGAAATAATTGTTAGCGCAATAACCCTCATCATATTGGAATATTTTCTATCTTGAGATGGATAAAAAAAAATAGTTGATTATTATTAGCCAAGCATGGACTGTCTAAATGTATGTATCTGCCTAACAAACTGCTAAAATAACTCTTAACTTTTTAGAATTAATTTGAGATATAATTCGAAGAATTTCATTAAGATGTAGATATTTAAAAGAAAAATATCGTTAAAAGACTATAAGTGACAGTTTTGAATAATATTTTTGATGCTGGAAGTGAATTTTTTGAATATAATTTTTCTTTAAAATTTCTTTTCTTTTATTGTCTTTTTAGTTTTTTTAGCAACTTAGAGCTACTAAAGACTGAAATTTTTTGTTCAAATTATAATATCCATCCTTTATCGAAAGAATTATTACAGATGTTTCTCAAAAAGTATTTTCTTTTTCCGATTACGATATCATTTTTAAGTTTTAACCTCAGAGAATAGGTCTGATGAAAATGCATCAATACCGAAAGAGAAAAATTTTAAATGTGAGGGTACAAGGTCTCTTGATCACTTGCTATCCATAAGCAATGCGAAAAAGAATTGATCGCACTGCTTTTATGATTAATTTTATCGCTTTTTTGTCAAAATTATTATTTTTAAACAAATGAAACTGGTAATAAATTAACAATACAATTATAGAATAGATTGTTCTGTACAAAGCAGTTATACATCTAGTTTTCTCAAAGAAATCCTCCTTTTCATTCAGAGTTTAGTGTAGCAAAATTTTAGTCGATGTATCTGCAATATGTAATAGCTAATCACAATTGAAGCATTTGCATACGAATAAAAAAAATCTTGCTTTTCTTAAAGTTAATATAATATATTATCCCACAGTTCTTAATATAACTAGGCTAAGAAAATAAAAGAATAGCACAGAATGTTATTATTAAACTAATATTTTTATCCATTAAAAAAGTAATTAAAGAATTCTAAAATGAAGAAAAACTTACAGGAGAAACCACAGAAAAGAAAAATACCTTTTATTTGGTAATTATTTTGATTGTCTTTATTTTGCTTTAAAATCATGACTAATCTTTTTAATTTTTGTATTTATACTAGCAATTATAAAATTTTGCTAAAATTTTTAAAAAAAAATCTACATAGAAATTTTTGCATTAATATAAAGCACTGAATTTGCTACTTTTAATGATCTTCGAGTGTACTTTTTTTATTTTATAGAGCCCTGTACTTCAAGAAAGTTTAAGCATCTTTTATGTTGATAATTCTGAATACTATTTGTTTAGCATTCCTTAAATAAAGTCCATGAATTAAAAATTCATTATAGATAGGAAGAATGATATTTTTTCATGGATAAATACGTCACGGGAGAAGAAGTCATTGCAGAATCGCAACCTCCCCTCCCCGTAATTTAGCTAAATATTTAAATAGAAAGGAAGGGAATAATATTCCAGTAATGAAAAGTGACATTACACAAAATATATTTTCAGTCATTACTATGTAAAGATACGGAATTTAGCAAAGGAAAACTAAGTCTTCTAGACTAATTATTTAAATGTTAAACTATCAAAGAAGTTTTAATTATTTCAATGACTTTGCCATGTAAAATTTCTGAGAATGATTGGGTAAATATAAACAATACAGTTAGACTAAAAAATATAAAATATCGTTAGACTAAATAAATATAAAAATAATATATTTTTTTCAATCGCTTTGGTATTTTTCGATTTCAAAGAAAGCAATTGTATACTGTATGTTTTTCAAACAAACTATCAAATAATACATTGTTCAGAAAGATTTTTCTTTTTAATGCAACACATAAAAAAGGAACTTTCTTAATGGATTTTGGAATATAAATAAAAATGCTATTCTTCTGCTTTGAATTTATTTTGATAAAACCTTCTTGCATAATATTTTGAAAACTTGTTCCAATTTGATGATTTAATTGATTATTTATCATCTTTTTCACTAAGTTAACCTTTTATTGATATTTATTCAGTAAGTATTTAATATGCTTAATTAATATAAAAGTATTAAAATCTTTAGAAATAATCAGCCAAATTTATGTTTTCATCTGAAATAATCAAATTCATATGCAAAAAAATATAACGATAAAAATGTTTAAGAAATGGAAAAAATATTTTCATAAATTTTATCAGATGGAAAAAACTTATTTATTTGGCTTTTGAAAGATCATAAAATGTTGGAAAAAATTACTCGAGAGAAAAACATCCAAAATTATTATTTTTTTGTATGAGATTTCTTCCTATTTTTTTATTTATAAAGTTCTATGAAAAACCTTTGCTTATCACTGTTCGCCTAATGAGGCGTTAACAAAAAAAAACATATTAGAAATGTTTTCGAATCATAGGCGTGGAAACTACAAAATCTATTTTTAAATTCATCTTCTTCCTCTTGAGAGGCAAAGATTCGCGGTTCATTGAAAATCGTAGTTCAAATAAAACATTTTTGAAGAAGTTGAATTATCTGGAGAGAAGGGAAGCATTATTGAGCAATAAATTTCTTTGAAACATTTTCAGCGAGACAAGCACTGCTTCAAATAGAATGGCAGTGTTTAGGACATGATGATTCTTTGATCTTATGTATTTGATTACTCTAAAATGTTTCGTAGGAACACAAAAATTTCAAGTAGTTTTTATTAATGGTACTCAGCGTTATAATGTAACATATCTTAGAAAACCAAATGAGGGTAGTTTATTAAAGAGCAAAAAATTCTTTTTAAACATTTATTTTTATCTTGACGTTCTATGTTTATAAAAATGGTATATCAGAATCGATTATACATTTCTAATGAGCTAATGGTTTAAAAGAATTTATGAATTTTATTTAAAAATGCACTTTAAAAAATATTTTCATGATTTAATTATTAGTTGATCCAATAATATTATTCTTTTTTATTTTATGCCTATAGTACTAAATGTGAATTAGATATAAAAATTGTGTTCAAAATACCATAATACTTATAACAATAAATTAATTAGAAAGTAGAAAGTAATTAAACTTTAAAAAATCTATTCTTTAGTATACGGATAAAAGTGTTTTTAACAATTTTTAACCTTTTTTTTTTCAAGTTTATAATTGTGTAAATTTATAACATATTTTTTTACTTACTTCAAGATATTATGAAGCTTTGAATTAATAAATGAAATCTATATTAAAAAAGTATAATTTTTTTAGCTTTTTTGCATGTTAGTAAAAATATGCTCTTAAACAACTGTTTCATACTCATATCAGGAATTCTAGCTTAACCAAATTGTAAAATTGCAATTTTTTCTGAAATATTCTTCACGATAATGAATGGCATAACAGTAGTATGAATTTATTTTAATTCGCGAATTAAAAATTTGCTTAAGATGTAATTTTTGAATAAAAAAGAGCTTCCAAAACGGATTTTTAAAAAATTCCAATAAAATCAAAATAAATATTTAAGCAGAAAATTCAATTTTCTTTTACTACCTTTTTTGAATATGAAATCTGTTTCTTATAAATGTGTGAAACTATTCAGAATATTGAAAATAATCTGTTTCGATTCAAAATAGAATTAAATATTAGAAAGTGGGAGTGGAATTATAAATTCAGTATTACCTTCAAAAAATCTTTTTAAGTTATTTTCATATTTTATATATTTTTATGAAATATTTATTAAAAAAAATGGAGTATTTGAAATTCATTTAAATATTCATAAGTAATTCTGAAAGTCATATTTTATTTCAAGAAAATAATTCTTTGAAAGATATCAAAAAGAAATGAAATAAAATTATTTAAATAGTATTGAAAATTACTGTTATATGTTTTTAAAGAAAAAATATAAAACTGTTCGTAACTTTTATGGTTAAAACAAAAGGTTCAAACAAACATAAAACACAAGGAAAATTTCAATCTATAATTTGATGTATGAAATTACGCAGTATCTTAATTTTAAATGGTTTCATTTTTAGATTATTTAAAAAAGAATAAATTAGGTATACTGAATCCTAATTGGAGATACTTAATCCTACCAAAGTGATTTAAAAAAAATCATTCATTTGAATAATTATCGTATACTATCTAATCTAAAATATTATCTAACGATACAAAAAATAGAGATAAAATAATTACCTTTTTGTTTAATGAGATTAAATGTCATTTCTACCTTTCTGTTTATTTCCATAAGTGCAAGCCAAAGGTACAACTCCCCCTCGTGAAATATATTGCACTATGTTGTATTATTAACCACTGCGTAAGGTACTTTAAAAGTAATAGTTAAAAAGGATTAAATTGCGAATTTTGTTCTTCTAAATTATGTAATAAATGAAATATCAAGCAGTGTTCAGATCAGCAATCGCAAGAAAATAGTTAATTTATAAATGAAATTAATAAAAAAATTAATGGGTGCCGGAAATCGATCTAAGAAGGTAAAACACTTACTTCTCTTTATTCCCAACTTTCCGATTCGAAGTATTAAAAATGAATCTAAGCTTCTCGCCATCAACGAAGCGACTTTACAGTAAAATCGTGAAGTTATTTATAATAATAACATTTTTATTTGAATGTGAATAATAAGTCCATTCTCATGTGTAATTTATCTACATTAAGTTTAAAGTTACCAATAATTTCTTTCCCAGATCTACTTATGAGTCATAAAAGTAGTGATTTACAATTGATGGTGACTGTAATTTGGATATTTTTGTATAGAAATCTTTATAAAATATAAAATGAGAATTCATGCCATAGATTTATTTTATTTAGTTAATGTATTGATGCAAGCAATATGCAAGTCTTATTCTATAACCATTTCTTTAGGAAGTAATTAAACTCTTGTAATATAAGGTTTTGTTATAAAATTTTTCTGCTCTATAGGTGGCTTGCAAAATTTTCATTAAATGTGATATTTACTTCGCGTTTAATGTTTCTATTGGAATTTATACAATGAACTATGCATAAAGTACCATTGAATATTTTCAATATCAGCTCATTCGATCTTAGAAAAACCATTCAATCAGTTTACACATGGATTGATTCCAATTTCAAATATTCATACAATAAGGATGTTACTATAATTATACATATACCATACATTACCATTTTCGCTTATGACTTCTCATAGCATTTCATTCCAAAGTAACATTTAGGAAATAAAATATTCGGAAATTAACGAAAACAAATTGTTGTACACACTTAATTTTATGCGATTAGATTTTTATATGCTTGCGATCAAAGTGTTAGATTTGATTTGTTTTGGGTTTGATTAATTTATCATTTTTTTCAACATATGTTTAAACTGATTTTTCTTAGCTTGTTATGGTGCATAGTTGTAATAAGAATTATTTAAAAAAGAATAAATTAGGTATACTGAATCCTAATTGGAGATACTTAACAAAAAATCATTCATTTGAATAATTATCGTATACTATCAAATCTAAAATATTATCTAACGATAATACTTTAGATAACAGTTTATATAAAATTTGAATTTTTCACATTTTTCATGACTTTTTCTGATAAGGTAGACTTTTGCAAAATTTTATAATTAAATTATTTAAGAAAATTTTCCGTTAGAACCATTTTTTTTTTCATTTTCCAAAAAAGAAAAAAAAATCTATAATTTGGCACGTATGTCTTTATTCTGATAAAAATCTATAATTCAAAATCCATTTGAACAAAAAATTTAATTTATATTAAAAATGTGTAACAAAAGTTGGATCAAACTTGATCAAATAAGCCTCACGAATTTTAAACAGTAATAAAAAAAAAGAGAAGAATGCAAATATCTAATCTAAGAATTCGAGTGGGAAAATTAATCATAATTATCGAAGCTCAAATAGCCATAATTATCTGAGCGAAGACCTAACTCAAGTTCCTTTGACCTTCATTTGGCGAGAGGAAATATTCTCAATAACGTTAAACGATAATTTATGTCACACCTTTTATTTTCCGTGTTTATAAAATCATCGGTGCGTCTTTATGTATGTATTATGCACTGTATATTTAATCTATGTGCTTGTAAAACAAAATTAAAAAAAGAGCAAACAAGTCAGAAAAATTTACAAATAAAGTACAAATGCAAAAACATAAGAAAAATGAAAAACTAAATACATTCAAACAAAAAAATGCTATATATTAGCAAGTTGTTTATTTAGTTGAATACATTATATAAAACTACAATTCGAATTAAATTATACAAAGAATATAAAATAACGAAGTTCTTCAGTAATTTCATTAGCGGATAAATTTCAAAGAGATTCTTTTAAAAATGTTAATTTGAGTTAATGAATAAATTTGATACATGAAACACTGTTTGCTAACTATTCTCTTTGAAAATTTCTTTATAGTGAAGGGCTTTAAATGTAATTTGAATTTTTCTTATTTTCTGACTCTTGTTTTATTATGCTTAAAAAAAAACTTTAAATCTTTCGCAAGGTTTGTGTTGAAATTTATGTCCTCCTTTTGCATGTATCTGTTCTGGAATGGTCAATGATGAAAAATTAATTTATTTTAATCATTTTAAGATAATTCTAACTCAAGAAACAATCATGATGAAGTGATCGTTTTCAGAGAATGATTTCAATTAAACTTTTATTAACATAAATTTAGTTCCTTCTTGGTAAGCTTCAATTTTATGTTTTATCAGCGTATAATAAAAGACCTGTTAAACAAAAAGCAGTTCATTTATCAAACCATGACGGAACTCATTAAGCCGATTGTATGAGAAAATATCTTTATGCCGTGGTGATTGGATAACCTATTGAAGGCAACTGATGCTTAATTATTTCTGCCTTCTCAGATATGTCAAATAGGAAAGGTTTATATCGTGCATATCTAAGTTTCAAAAACTTATTACACCCTAGACAAGGATAATAGAAATCATTGCATTTCAGTAATTAGAAAATAAAAAAGGAAATGCAGATATTTTTGAGGATAGCATTAAGAACACTGAATTGAAACTCATTATTTAATTCATTTTAATGCAATATTCTAAGAATAAAAATTTAAACTTAGTTTGCCTGACTTGAAAATGTTAATCAGAATATATCGTATATACAGGATTTTATGAAATTATATAAAAAAAAATTTCTATTTTTATTTGAAAAATTACACATTATTCAGATATGTGACATTTCGATATTTATCGATATTGTAAACAAAAATGAACAATATCGATAAACTTTTTAAAATGTTTCGTTTCATTATTAATATCGTATGAACTGCCTTTAAGAGGCTTAGTTGAAATAAATTTCTTTAAAAAATATGTCATTTCTAAATTAATATCATGAATAAATTATTTATTTTTTGAAGTTTTGTTTTCGTTACAATAGCTACATAAGGGAAACTAAAATGGTAGGTGAACCAAATAAGTATGCAATTGAAATCAATAACGCACTGTTCTCATTTTTCACATTCACTCAATATCGCAAAACTTCATTCCTCTATAAAATTCCATAATAAATGCTAATTCCTTCCCTCACTGTTCATTCCAGACTCACTTTGTAACCAAATTTAGTTTCTGTACCCGGAGCATTCACAGATGTCTACAGAAAATATATCCATTTATGCAAATGGGGACATCAGCATTCACTTACAACTATCCGAAATTAGGGCAAGACACAAAATTTTTACACCCTCAGCAGAATTTCATTTGAGCGCGAGACAAAGACCTTGATGAACCAATCAGATTTCAAAAAGGATGTTGAATTCCTTTTCCTGAAGAAGGGGGTCACACGATAAATGCATTAGGATAGAAATATATCTCCCATTTCAATTCATTTCAGAACTTTCAAAGAGGGGACTTTGAAGACGCAAATTACAGACTTTTTGAAACTCTTGTTTCAATTTTCCTTACTTAAATCAATTTTATCAATTTTCAATTTAATCCATTTTCCTTGTATTCCATTAATATCGTAAAAGATCGCTTTTACTCAGTTTGCATTTATCATAGGTCTTATATGATATTTTGGATGACATTTTGTTATGTTAACTTGCTATTACAGTATTATAATTTTGTTATAAATTAAACTTTCTTTCATTTTTTTAAAATTGTGCATTGCGATTTGACTAATAAAATCAAAGGTCATTAATTTAAACTGTTGTAAAATTAATTAATCTACTTTCCAATAAAAGATAATTCCTTTATAATTATTTATATCATTTGCGAAATTAAATGATACAAAAATTATATATAATTTGTTTATTTGCAATTTTAGATAACTAATTACAACATTTTGAAATTGACTTCATACATTTTATATGAATAATGATGAATATGAATAATGATGTATGAATAAGTATGAATAATGATGTATGAATAAGTATGAATAATGATGAATATGAATAATGATGTATGAATAAGTATGAATAATGATGAATATGAATAAAATATACATAGATTATTTCAGAGAAGTGTATAAGATATAATACAATGGAGTAAAATAGGACTTTGTTGCAACATATCCTAATTCATTATATGCAGTTTATTTCAACATTAAAGGATTAGTTAAACACTTCATCATAACTGTCAGCCATTATTGTTTTAATTCAAGTATACTAAGGAGTAAATTATTAATTTTAAAATATGTAATATTACTTTAAACATTTCATTTATAAAATGTCGTTCAACTCAGAGTTCTTATGTAGATTTCGGTGAATATTCAATGAATTATGATATAAGACGACAGCGATAATAATCTGTTTATAATAAATAATTTTGAATTTTGAAATCAGTTTTTAGTTCATCACCCCTACTATGAACTATTTTGCACAAGAAAAGTAATAAAAAGTAGTTTTCGATTTCCTATTACAAGTTTTGAGTTAATTTCAAAAACTAATCGGGTATCATATGGGACTTTACCAACAAATGACCCCAGCTGGAAGATCTGAATAGTCTATAATAAGACTATTGACTTTTGGATACCTCATTTGCCGAACAGTTCAATGAATTGTGAATGCTCATCTCTCATTCATTTCTAAACAATGCAAATGCCAACTCCTATCTAAATGCTATGAACTGGACTTCCCTTCTTAGAACATTCTAGATGATGTGCAAGGCATTCCTAAAAATGAAAAACCTCATATTGCTTTATATTTGATGCAGTAATAAATTACCTTTATATAAAATATGAAATATAGAAATATACAAAATTGTTCCATTTGCTAAAACTTTAAAAAATTTAAATTAATGAAGTGATACTAATAAATCTACAACTATAATGACATAAGCGTTCATTGACAATTATCTTTTTTTTTTTCATTACTGTGCATACAGATTTTACATTTTTTTGTAGTATATTTTTAAATATTACATTTTTTTTGTTTCTATGGTTTTATAATATATTTATAAGAAGCATACAAATGTCCATGTAAAAAACATAATTACTCCAAGCAGAGTCCGACAAGTTGCATGCTATATTTTTGAACTTTTATTGCTACTCATGAACTATTTGTCCTAAATGCAAAGGCCAATTTTATGATGCATCGAAGCTGAAAGGCATGTCTGATGATATTATAGGAATTTTAATATGAAAATTTCTTCATCAGCCGATGTCTCAGCTTATATTGTGACTAAAATTATATCTGAGTGGAATGGATTTATGGTGAAGCATTTCCCCCAATTTCTGAGCAGATTCTTACATCAAGTACAATTTTTAACACCAAGTTTTATGGTATTATGCCAGACGGTTCTAGCGAATTGAGAAGCTTTATTGGGTAGTTAATAGATGATTTTTATTTATTGCGGAGTTAACTCAACAGTACATAATGGATTCTCATAGTAAATTTTCTTTTATATGGATAATGAGTTTGCTTATGAAATGCATATGCTGTTTCATAATGATGCAGAAAAGCATTTTCTCCCCAAGAAGCTGCCGCTATTGTGTGATAATGGCGCGATTATCACACAATAGCGGCAGCTTCTTGGGATCGCAATAGTTTTTGCAATTGTTTTTGTTTCGATCACTGCTCAGTCTGACTTTACTATCCGCCATTCTGTTCTTCATTTGACATTAGGTGGAACGTTCCAAAATGAAGTTGAATTTTGATAAATGCATGAAATCCCTTTCACCAATAGATTCTGGTACTGTGAACAATGTCATCTGAAAACAAAAGTCATTTTCCAATATATTTAAATGATAACCAACAATTCGTATGTGCTAAATATAAAGGTCAGTAGCGGCTTAGTTCGATTATGAAGGTCCAGCAGGCAAATTTCTTCATTAAAACAACACATTTCAACTAGTTCAGTGCTTAAGTCTTTCATTTTATAATTAAGGGAAATAATATCCGTATCTTTTGTTGTAATTTTCTGGTATAATTAATATGTCTGGATTTTATTTCAAATCGTAATCTTCTAAATCGTTTTTTTCACTAAAACGTTACTTCCTGATTCTAGCACTTTGTAAAACTTCGTCCACATTAACAACCTATTTTGTTAATTCTTATTATTCTTTATCTTTTTTTCGTTAAAACATTCTACCCTAAGCGAATGCCTTTTTTTTCTGGAGAATAGTAAATGTGTACTATTCAGAGCTTGTGTCACCACTGAAATTAATGTAAATATTCCAGATAATCAAATATGGAGATATTTCACATAAATACCAGTGGTCAAGAAAACATTAAAGAATTATTGTAAAATAATACAAATTAAAAGCAAAATTAAAAAAAAAGAATGTGGCGGATTGGTATGGGCGAGAATAGAACATGGGACCTTGTGGTTCGCAGCCGAATAGCATGACCACAATACAAAAGCAATTGCTCGTGTAGCGTCGTGGTTAACTGGCTTATAAGCTTTCACCACAGACTCTTCCCTCTAGTGAGTCGGAGGTGAGACGAACGATATGGCTGTTGAGTGGTGATGTATTAGCAGTCGAGTCTAATGTGCTTGTACCCATTGGAGTAGCGCCAAGCGTTATGGCGAGCATGTGAGGGTGAGTGTTGGCTGTTGCGTCAAGTGAGTCTGACGACTTTGTGTTGCTGCGTCAAGTGAGTCTGACGACTTTTTGTTGCTGCGTCAAGTGAGTCTAACGTCTTTGGTTTGCTGTGGGTATTTGGCGCTACAACAGCTGTACGAATTTTGAAGCTCATCGTCCGAGGTCACCAATGTAGCGGATTGGTATGGACGAGGATAGAACCTGGGACCTTGTGGTTCGTAGCAGAGTAACATGCCCACAATACAAAAGCAATGTCTCGTGTAGCGTAGCTGTTAACTGGCTTATAAGCTTTTACCACAATAATAACAGAGCAGAGTGTCAATAACGGCAGCTTACTTAAAATTACTATGAAAGGTGATGTTAATATTTACATACTTAATACTTTTTGAATGACAAAACATATACATATAAAAAACATTCACATTCCTCTCATAGCTCAATAAAATTTATAAAAATGAACATGGAAATGCCAGTTGAACCAAACGATATTCAAAATTGACGAAAACTAATTTTCTTCATAAATTTTAAATATTAAATTTTTTTATTGAATGGCATAAAATTTATTATACATTGCAAGTGCAAACACAAATATGAATTGTTAAAATGGTTTAAAATATTTGTAACATTTTCAATAAATAGAAATCACGAGAGAGAAACGAATATATTCGGTTATTTACAAATTAATTATCAGTTTTCAGTTAGATTAAAGCATTTATTCACTAATGTAATATAAATATCATATATTATTTTATATCTGCGATATATTTTTCACTGAAAAAAAAAGTCAACTTATAATTTTTTTATTAACTTTACAACTTTAAATTCTTTGTTAACTTTATCCATGGCTACAATTACAAATTACAGTATCCGAATGACAAATATGTTCCTATATTGTGCATGCACAGTTAAGACAACATTTTTAATTAATAAATAAAATACTTATTTAATGAATTGCATGAAATTCATTAAATAACCTCCTTATATTTCATAATATTTGTGAACAAAATTAGAAGCAAACCTTTCCAGTAGTTTGGATCTCTATTATTAGCAACAAGATATTGAGGTTTCAGTCTTATTTATAAAGATTTTTCAAATTACATTTATACAACAGTCCACGGGTATAATGCATGTTATTGGTACATGGACATCAACAATGAAATTTAGAGTATGCTAAATATTAAATAAGATTCACAGGTTTTTTTATAGTAGTAATAGTAGAAACATTCTTAGCGATTTTCTCACTAATCACTAAATTCGATTTTATCTTGCTCCATTCATCAATCACAATAAACATCTTTAAGTGTTCCATGTATTTCATTTCGGAAGTTTACTCTGATATTAAGTGTCTGAAAAAGTTTTCGATTGATTGTCATTTAATATCCTTATCTTACAACAGAAATAAAATGCACAACTAAATATTGAAATCTGAAGTATAAACTGAGAGGTAATTTGATTGAAAATTCAGAGAGAATTTTAAAATTATTTTCATTAAATGATTGAGAAAAAAAGATTACAAATTTAAATTTCAATTTATTTTTTTTAGTCACCATGAAAGAAATACCCAAAAAATATTAATTGATTAATTATTTTCAAGAATAAGACAAAATTAATTTCGTGATTAAAATGTAGGAGATGAAATCAATAATTCGCAATAAGCATGAACATATCTATTCATTGAGTTTTCTATTATTTGCACATTATATATTTCTTTTAATTCTGAGTCAAGTCATGCTTGTACTTGTTTAATATTTAGCCTTTTATTCATTTATTGAACCAATTTCAATATCTGACAACATGCATAATTTAGGAGATTTTATGCTTTAAAAAACAAACTGATCGATATTTTACACGATTTTTTTATATGAAATCGATAAAAACTTTCTGTCTCTCCATTTCATCGTTAAGAGGAAAAAGTAGTGCACTTACATTTTAAACTGCACTTTCGGAAGGGAGAAATCACTTTAGTTTTTCCATCATTTTTTGGAAAAAGTTTTACTGATATAGAAAAACTTTTGAACCGTCGAAAAAACGGAAGCATTACTCTATCGCCTTGAGTTGGAATATTTTATTTAAGATAATTACAGTTTTTTTTATTTCCGATATTCAGTGGACGAATGGTGGAAATTGACTTATTCAGCTTCCAGTTCAACTGCTTTTTTTCTTCTTTTTACAAGAATAATTTGCTTTTCGATTTACTTTTTCAATATTTCTGTATTGTTTGGGAAACGTGAAACTTTTTAACCGCATTAATCATGAAAACCATTGCATGAGATTTTCGATAAAAGCTTTCCTATAATAATTGGCTGGAATTAAGTTTGGTTTATTAATATAATTTTTTCGAGGTTAACAGAGGTTTTTGGAGCGAGCACTCGCAATTTTAAATTGGTTTCTTCATAATTTCGAGTACAGTTTAAAGCAAGCAGCTACTTCTCCAGACGTATAACAAACTAGGGGGCATCGTTTCCTGCTAGCTTTCCTTTGCCAATTCCGATGCTGTCCTCGATTCATGCATCTCTTCAGGTTATTGGGATTTCCTGAGGGATTGATTTCCTCTCTCTAGACAAAAAAAGTAAATGGAAACAAACTGTTTTTAAAATGTCTTGAACAAAAAAAAAGCCCAATTAAAAAATATTTGATCATTAGCTAAAATTTAGAAGAAATCTCATCGTAATTTTAACTTTTCCGTCAGGAACAAAGAATTAAAACATAAAATTAAAATTTATAAACAAATTAAATAATTTTTTTCAAAAAAAAAACATTAAAATATATCAAAATACATTAATGATATAATATTTCATGTTGCTTAATTATTACTAACTAAGAGTATCTTAAAAAAATAGCTTGGATTCTAATTCCAGGGCTAGATTTCGCACTGGACAATGTTACATACAATAGACAAAGTATAAAGTTTGCACTTTGATTATTAATAATCAAATTTACTTGTCAAAACTTTGATCGGGAAGATATTCATTAGTGTTGCCACACATGATGTATCTAAAAGCAAAATTAACAAATAATATTGTATTAAACGCATTTGGTGTTATTTAAAACCTTATTTTTTCCTTTTTTGTCACCATTTCATTGTCAAGTGTAATCTAAATAATTACTACGACATAATAATCATTTTCTTTAAATATTTCAAACTATATTGGCAAAACAACCTCAAATGTCATGGATCTGACGACTCGCTACCTACCAGTCACAAAGGGAATAAAACTCATTATATATAAAAGAGAGATAAGCGTGGTACCAATACATCTGAAGAATTTGTTTCATATTCAAGATGGATATTCTTTACAGCTTGACCTTAGAAATTCTGGAAGAATGTTGACTTCAACATACAATAATTGCAGAATGAAATAAACAAATATTCAAAAAAAATAAAATAAAGTAAATTGTTGAATGACTGTGTCAAATTTCTATCAAAGAACATAATTTCTTCAAGGAAATTATAATTTAGAAGAGAATATAGTACACACATGTATTGAAAATTGATTTTCACTGCCATGCTATAAGGTTAGCAATGCAAATTATTAAATCAAAAATAATGTTTCTAAATCGTCACCTTCTTACAGATTATTGATCATATTTATTCAAATAACTATTTATAGAAAAGAATAAAGTTATGTCACATTTTTGATTTACATGAAATATTTTTATAATATCTTTAAATGCGTACACAAGCATTATTTCATTAGGATATGTTTGAATTGTTTTATTGAAATTAAATATCTATAAACTCATTAAAACCAATAATTTTACAGTCTTTTATATAACTTGACCTATTTCAAGCATTTAATGACTGTATTTTATAATTGATTTTCCATTCACATCCTAATGTAACAGATACACAAATATATTTCAGCCTCGTTTATTTAGTTACAAAATAATAATTTAAATATTAAAAATTGCTTTTACATTTATGTTTAATCTTCATTTTAAAGTCCCATATGGGCTCCTGAAAATTTGCGTTTTAATCCTTTCCAAACCTCAGAATATTTTAAGGATAAGAAAATTTCTTCTGCAATACATAGCCTCTGAATATAAAGTAAAACAAATACGATCGCAATCTTTAAGGACTTTAATGACTGGATTTTATAATGGATTTTCAGTTCACATCCTGGTGTAATAGAGATCCAAAAAAATTTACACTTTTGAGTTTTCAGTGACAAAATAATATATTATATATTAATTTTTATTGTATTTATTTTGAATTTTACATTTAAAATCCTATATGTGCTTCTGAAATAATGCTTTTTCATTTTAAATCCTAAGAGTATTTCAAGGAAGATAACATTTCTTCTGCTGTCCATAGCCTTCAAATATAAACTAAAACAGGCACGATTTCCCCTTGAAGGCATATACGTATACGCTTTACGAATAAAACATGATTTAGCTCTCTTCTTATAATATTGCAAACATTTAGTCATTGAAAATGTCAGTCAAAGGAAATAAAGTTTTCCTACATCAATTTTCTCATATTGGTAAACATTTTTTTAGTCTTATGGAATACGATATTCAATATTCTTTGACACAGTTCTATTTCCGTACGCGTTATCGTAATAAATTTGAGAAAGAATGTTTGGAAAAATTGGATATTCATGCAAAATAGAGAGAGTATTCAAATTTAAAAAAAAAGACTTATCTTAATTTTATAAAATTATGAAACAACAAGCCTGAGGGCTGGAAATCATTTTCTCCCATTCTCTAACGCGAAAATTCCATTTATCATGTTAAAAGGCCTTTGAACTAGTTTTATGTATTTTGCGGAGATTTTCAAGGAACGCCGAAGGCTTCGCTTTAAAATACACAAGAATGCATATTAAAGAAAAAAATTACACAATGGGAATTTTTAAATTAGCTGCATTAAAACCTCTAAAAAGCGCAACAGAGCTGAAGTTCTGACATTATGGATCATTTCTTTGTACTGAGGTTTCTAAAAGAAAAATTTTTTTGTCCATTATTTTCATTTTTGCTTTAATATATTCAAGGAAATTTGGGATATTTGTGTCTTCAAAAAATAGATTTTCCAATTTTAGTCTAAAGAAAATAGGTAACAGAAAAGTATAATGTACATAGGCATGAATAAATGGAAGTTAATAAATCAACTTTTAAATATGCAGCTAGCATGATAGTGGTACTGCGATGGAAACGTGCATTTTTGTTTTTTTATTAAAAAATTTTCTTTCAAAAATCGATACAGACATACATCATATTATTTCCGTTGTAATTGTATATGATTTTATGATACAATATTTAAAACACTGTGCACCTGAAAAACCTATTTTTATTATTTTTTAGATCTTGAAATTGCATGATATTTGATTTTAAAATTTTTGTTGCAAATGGATTAAAAGGAAAACACTTTAAGCGTCATTATTGAACATATAATCATATATAAAGCTAATTCTAAAGATATTTTTTTAAAAGAGTTTTTCTTCTTAGCGTATATATTTATGTTTGTAGATTTCGAGAATATTGCATCACAACACATATTAGATTCACTATACTGTATTAGAAATCTAGTAACAAAAAACATTAGATTTTATTTTTGGAGCGTCCAGTGTCCATGGGAAAGTTAGTTTCTGCTTTTAGAGGGAAGTGACCTTCAGTAGCAGAATTAGGTATTTTGCAGCCTTGGGTAAAGCAGATTATGGGGCTCTTTCTTTTAATCAGATGGTCAGCATAGATTCACACTTCAACACAATTTTAACATGCTCATGATATATTTTAGATTAATACTTTTTTATTTTAATAAATTCGAGAATATTTTTTTTTTATTTTTTATGTTTTCAGACTGCCCAGCATATACGTTTCAATACCATATTATTGAAACAGATGCTCGATTTTATAAATATTATTATAACTATTCAAACATACAGAATGCTGATGAATTATTCTTGATAAAATGATTATATTATCCTAAAGTTTCATCATTACAAATATATTTATATTTCAAATATATATTTACAAATATATGTATTTTTTTTTACAAATTTATTTAATTATCAACAAGGAAAATCAATATGTTTTTATCGAAGTACTCGTGGCCCCTCTTGCTCTCGGCGCTAGACAACTACCTAGTCAGAAATCTGTTATACTTCTAGTTTGGGGATATGCTTCTAGTTTTTTAAGTCTACGTCTAGAGAAACTAGAGAGGAGAGAAATTTAGAATGTAGGGCGTCTATCCTCAGTATGTTTAAATTTAATCTTTTACATACATTAAGAATTGTCCTCAAGTATTGTAATCGAAAAAAGTAGTTCAGCCTATTAATTAGAACCGAGTATACCTTGTTTCAGTCTCGCTTGTAGAACTATAATGAGAACGAGACTATGAACAATGGCCGATGGCATTATATCGAATGATTCTTTTTGCCAATGGAGTAAATTCTACTTCATTAAATTTTCCGTCATGACAGATTAAATCAGTTATTTGAAATTATATTATATATATATTATATTATATATATATTATATATATATATATACTTTTATTTCTTCAACAGAACTCACAAACGTTTTGAAGAATTTAATCTGTCAATGAGAAGAAGTCTTATATACCATTTACTTATACTATATTCTTTTGAACTGCAAATTGAAAATTCACTCTATTGCCCTTCCCAGTCTTTAAAACTTGATATATAGCTGCCATTTTAGAGTAAAAACTATATGCCAAATTTCATATATTTAGCTTGTTGCAATCTTATGCATTTGTATTTACAGAATATGGTGAGGCGTGAAAAACTATTTCAATTGTATTAGAAGGTGATTATCGTGGTTTTGTGCTGTGCCTTTTCCAAACAAACTTCCAAGCCTTGCACATAATGATGGTTTATGCAACGAGCATTAGCAATATTAAAATGGACGTAAGATATTTAAATATACAGGGCATTCCAAGAAAGTGCAAAAAACATTTATTTCTTTAAATATTTCACCTAGATGTAAATTTAATGAAACGTTGTACTCATAATAAAGTAGGCAATTGCATTAATAGATTGTGAATTCTGTGGAATTTGATAATTTAAAGTTTTATTTTTATACACACGAAAAGATTAATTGATAAGCCTATCTAAGCCCATACATAACAGCATACTTAAAATTTCCAAAGATATTAAAATAAAAAAAAAATATTGTTTGATCACTTTTATATACATCTGACAGGTGTTTGAACAAGCGATGTTTTTGTTGCACTTTTCATTAATAGTACCCATATCATAATAGGCATTTTATAGGTAGGAATCAGAAAATATCAATTATTTTAATAATATTTATTAAAAGTGGAAAAAATCGTCAATAAATGTATTAATTCAAGTGTTTACGAATCTTGTTCTTGCACCTTTAAAAAATTGTATTATTGTAACATCTTTTGCTACTAAATTATCCAATTCATAATTAGCGATTAAATCATCTGTTCAAAGACAATATTTTTTTAAAGCTAATTGAATTTAGAAACCACTATTCTGCGTACTGCTGCATACAAAGGGACCAATGCCATTTTGAAAATGCCTACGCCACACAATTAAAGCAAAATTGCGACTGATGATGAACCATTTTTACGAAGAATATTTTCAATATTCTAGAAATTATCATTTTGAAGATTAATGCTTTTTTCTTGGAACCATTCGATGTTCGACTGCCGAAATTGCATATGTCAGAAGAGAAGGTTTATGATTTTATCTGAAATAGAACTCAATTAACAAAATTCTAGATGTTCATAGATTTTTAGATGCATTTGTCAATGTAATCGTTGTAAACAATTCATAGATTTAACTATTTCTGCATGGAAGTCAGTTATTATGTTGGAATATTCTCTGTACGATAATTTTTATAATTATAGTTTTGAACTGAATGTTCTTGCATTAGCATGAAGACAACTTGAAAAATAAGAATAACAAAAAATCAATTTCTGAAACATTTCTATACCGCCGTATCCTCCATGTTCCTTTCCAGGGAAGTAAGAACCCTATAATTTGTAATCAACAAACTTTTCTGTCAATAAACTCCCAACAAGTATTTCAGGAATTTGAGAAAAATGAAACTTGTATTCTGAAACTAGGGCGAAAGTTAAGATTCCGCTCAAACTAAAACATAGCATTTCAAAACATCTAAAAATGCCATTCTTTAATATCACGTATGAAATTCGGAGAAGAGAATTTTTTTAAATAAATGAAATGATTTTTTTTGTATTTGAGAGTTATATTCCTTTACCTTTAATGCCTTCAATTTTACTTTCTATACAAAGTTGAAGTTGCAACTTCAAGTAGTTAAAGTGAAGTATAAAATGCTTGATAAATAAATACCTAGTCATGAATATTGATCGTCACAATGCTACATAAATATTTGCATATAATGCTTTTTAGACATTGAATAAATTTGCATTTCTGAAATGAATGTTTCCATACAAATACAGTACACCTTTGCTAATTATGCAGATAAGAGTGCGGAACTGTGTGTATACATAAAAATATGCAAAAGAAGTATTTTATTAATTGATTTTTCAAACTATTGTGTTATATAATTTATAAAAACTTTTTTCCTGAATATATAAAAAAACGCATTTTTAATGAAATTTTTAACGCATTTTTAATGAAATGAAATGAAGACAGTTGTGCAAGGCCTTTTAGTAATAATTCATGATAGTGAGTAATTTTCTAATAATATTAATAAAGATAATTTTTTAGATCAGAGATTAAGTAAAATAGATATAAAAATATCAAAATTTTTATTAAAATATCCAGTAAATAATTCTAAGTAAAGAAAATAAGATACTCGGTTGAAAATTAACTGTTTGGTTAAGGAACAATGTTTTTGTAAATCTTGACTACACTGTTGTAAAAATGTTTTTCAACGAAATGGTTTATTCAACGAAATGATTAATTCTTAAATTTTACTTTTGCATCGTTAATACTTTCTTAAGATAATTTCTTTCGCAAGGTTGTTTTGATTAAATTCGAAGTCATATTTCTTTAATAACTTCATCCTAATATTTCTAATTTTATTTTCAGATTATATAGTATTTTTAATATTTATATTTAATTAATCCATAGCCTGCTTTAAACATTTTTTTAGTCTTTTTATTTCATGATTCCTTAGATTGTTTTTCAATTTCATTAAAAAATACTCTATTTTGCATATTATTCTATTTTTAAAAATTAATATGATTTTACAAGTTAAATATTTAACGAATATAAATATGAATGTCAAATTAAAAAAAAGTATCGCTAGCTTTTTTAAATTAGCGAATAAAAGAATTTAATTCTATCATTATATCGTTATTGTGTAGAAAAATTAAATTATTGAATGTTCAAATAATTCTGGTACATTTTCTTAAAAATTAAAAATACATTGACATTAAGTTTAGTTAAACATTTAGCTGACATTAAGTTTAGTTATTGTCAATGATCCAACATTAAACTATATCTAATTTTATCTAATCCATTTATTTTTACTTAATTTTAGCATAATAAGATACTCATAGTTAATATCTCTTCCTTATCTTTTAACAATTATAGTTTAATTGTAAATCTTCATCCTTTCTCTGACACTCCAAATTATAATTTTATTTATTAAAGCACTTCAAATCCAAACGACACGTTACTTATTCCTAATGTTATTTACTCACTATTATTAGTATATTGTTGAAGACATATCAATAATTCAATAGTTCTAAATTTCACCACGTGTCAAATAGAGTGAATCGGAAAAAAAATATGTTATATCAAACAAAATTGAGTGGCAAAAGTTGTTTTTTAATTCGCTTATTAATGCTGAATTTTTCGGAGTTTTTGTACTTTATTTCCCGCAATAGCTTCAAAATTTTAGTTCTTAGAAAAAAATGTCATATATTTTGCTGAAGTTCAAATTAATTGCCACATCATATAATATTGCTTAATTAAAAATACTTTTTAATTAAAAAAAATCATTCATATTGCTGTTCTAGATTTCCAACCAGCCGAAAGATTTGAAGTCGTTCTGTTCTCTCTCTTTTAATGAATCACTTAACAAGGTATCCTACACTTTTCTGATGCACCTCATATACAATTAATTACTACTGATACAGAAAGAACAGCACCCGGATACGATTATTACATTTAACATTATTATCGATTTACATTTAACATTATTATCGATTTACATTTAACATTATTATCGATTTACATTTAACATTATTATCGATTTACATTTAACATTATTATCGATTTACATTTAACATTATTATCGATTTACATTTAACATTATTATCGATTTACATTTAACATTATTAACAACCATTACATTTAAGGGAGAAATGTTTATGTCACAGCAGTTCTTTATGTAAAATTATAATTATTTCTTCCTTGGTTCCAAAAATACTCGCATAGATGCTGTCAGGAAGAAAGAGATATTTTAAAAAAATCTGAAACAAGATATTGGAATTCTTCATATTTTCAGAATGTAATTCAGTTTTATTTTATGTCATTTTTTCAATTAGGTAACTTGTCTTTTGTAATCGAATTCCCATCATTCTGTTTAATAAAGAACTTCATATAAAAATTGTTTGTTAAAAAAATTGAGTTCATTCCATAATATTGGATCATTATGGAAAACCTCTAACAGCTACTGCTTGGTTTAATATTTACATTATTGCTAGCTTTCGATGTTGCAGATTTTCAGGAATGCTAAATATTAATAATACATTAGTTTCACAATTAAAATAGATGTTAAATAACTTGTAAATGGATTTATAACATGTTATGCTATTTATATAATTCAGTTTAATGAATTCTGTTTTAGAATAATTGTTTACTAAAAAAGTTTTTTTTCCGTAATCATTTCGGTAATAACAATTATGATTTCAATTTCCATTATCTTTTTTCACATCATGCCTAAGAGTTTATGTGGATGGATGATAAATTAAACTTCATAACTTTAAAGACAGAAATAACTTGTCATTAAAATGTTTTCTGGATAACTCATCTAATCTGAATATGAATGAATAATGAGAACCTTCTCAAAAATAGGTACCTTCAATAAAACTCCTCTAATTTCGCTATTGATAAAATTAGTAACATTCGCATATCACCTTATCGAATTGAAAAATGTTCCTACAACAATTTAAAAATGTAAATATATTTCAAAGATTGAAATATAGAATTACTCATTTTCATTTAAAAAAAAATGTTTTCTTAATTACGATGATATTGCAACAGTTTAATATATAAAAGTTATAATTAATTACAGTCAGCATCCAAAATTATTTTGTTGAATAAAATGTCAAATTAAATTAATAGATATGAATACTCTATCTAAAATATTACAAATTATTTCCATTAATCATTTTATATATTTGTGTTGTCCTCACATTACAAATATCGAGAAACTTTAATTAAAATATATTAAATTCTTCAATTTTAAAAACATAATTTAAAAAAATATGCGATAGAAATAAATGTGAAAAATTCTAAAATACATTCAGATTGATGGTATTCATCATTGTTAAAAAACAAAATATACAAAATGAATTTTAATCGGAGTAATTTATTTTTTGTGTTTTTCTAGAAATATGACCCAGATTTGCATTTGTAATTCAAATACAGTTAAATATCTAGAAGAAATAAATGCTTTCATGTAAATTAAAAATTTAATATATAACGTTTCTCAAATGTTTAGATTAAAATTCCTGCTTTTAAATCTAATTTTTATGATATTAAATTAATTAATTATTAGAGATAAAAATCTGCATCAATTTACATTTTTTCATTTAAAATTGTATTTAAAATAAAAAGAATTCTCTTCAATAAAGTACTTGAGGAAACCATTAATCAATTCATTCCCTTTCAAGGAATTTTCTCTTTAATTTAGAATTCTAATTAGTTTTCCACTCTTTGGAATGTTGGCTATTTATTTGATATAAGTAATCAATAATCCCCTTAAGTCGGGAACTGTGGATAATTTGCTATATCCTAATTAATATACATGAATCCAATTACTCTAAATTTACGATACAGTGACTTATCTTATTAGAATTCTATAATCTTATTTGAAATGTGAAATAAAGTTGCTATCAAATTTTGATTCAAGTATGTAGAAAATTTCTTTCGTATTCTAGACTCAAAATCTAAAGTTATCTAACCACAAGATGAAATTAAAATAAATTCTGCAAAACGTATGCCTTCTTTATTTAAAAAAAATCTGTTTTTCCAATATGTACTAATTTAGATATTTTAGTAATAATTAAAGGATGAATCAAGTTGGTATTAAAACTGTTTTTAAAAGTACTTACATTTGATTACTACATGTTCTAAGATTTAAAACAGTCGAATATTTATACATGTATTCCATATATCTATCCAATTATTTTATAGACAATTTATATACTTTATCTAATTGATAGAGAATTTGATTACTCTATCTAATTTCCTAGTTTTAATAAATAATTTACTCAATGCCACAAATAATTTTTTTAGTCATTTGCCTTTTAGGAAAAATAAATAAAAATCATTTTTGCAAACTAATAATTACGTATCTTGATTAAAAGGATGAGTATTACTTTCAAAAGAATAATTATATATTTTGCTTAAAAGGATGAAATTATTGTGTGATGCTAATTAATTAAAGGGCAATGAACGTAACTTATTAATTTTTTATCGAATTTTACTCTGTTATTTAACGAGTTACTACTACAAAACTTTGAGTGCTTTAGAATTTTATATTGAATCCCAATGAATCTATGAATTATCAATGTCAAAGAACATAATATGATTCTATACAATAATTAAAATCTTATTGAAGGTACACTTGATGCTGTATCGAATGCCGTTTCTGAACTTCATGTTGCTTTCGAAGGACAAAGTTTCGAATAAAGTTGAAATAGTTTTTTCACGTCATCAAATTATGTGTCAACATGACAGATCTACAATCTACAATTAAGACAACAAAGGGGCTTCTTGTATAAAACAGATACCCCTCTACCACGAATAAAGCAGTATCGACAAAAGACTATAATGGGCTAATGGACGAGGAATGTATCTGATGTTTCAGAGCTTCATGTTGAAGAAAGCTGTGAACACACCTATAGTTTTTTGTAAAGGAATGGACAGAATAACACCATAATTCAAACCCATTCTTAAGAAAACGTAGAATTGGTAAAAAAAAATATTGCAGAGAAATTTATCCCACATTATTGGGTTGAATAGAGATTTAGCAATCTACATGTTATATAGCATGGTTCAAACACAGTAGATGTTCGATCATTTCACCATAATGTATGTCAAAATAATAGATGGACAGATAGAATAGAGAGCCAGACAAATTTAAAAAACAAACAAACATGAAAACTGCACTGCAACGTAGGTTGGTTCGGAGGATAATTACTCGTCATTATCGTTTTTTAGTGGCACCTTAAGACCTAAGAATGTTCAGTGGCAATGAGCTGAGGGTCCATGAGGAGCTACTTCCATGCTCAAATCATCAATAACTTTCTGATGGAGTCCATGATTTACAAATGTAAACTGGCATGTGTAGAAGTTCAAATTGCAAGACTTAACATAACGTTTTTTACGATTTGCTAACGTAATTGCTATGTTGATTTCATTTTTTATATTCTCCGATCATTAGAACTTGGCAATGTTGTTCTCTAATCTCTGTGACTATCTGATTGTGATTCGATGCTCGCCCTGACAGAAAAGTTTTAACGTTTAAGTCTGTACTTACATTTTAATTCTCATTCGTAAAAAAAAAATTATCATTTCCCCTTTCTGTATGAACTCGTATAACTGTAAATTCTCTCATAATAATAGTGCGATTTTGCTCGGTTTTGAAAGATATACTCATGCATTTTGATAGTACAGCATATTATAAACAGTATAAGGCCATTACTATATCGGAAATTGGGAGGGCATTTCATTCATATTACTCGATTTTCTAGAGAATTTTGCTTAAAAATTAACAATTAAATTAATGTGAAACTTGAAAGCAACAACAAAGTAAATCTAAAAATTTAGTTTTTCTCATAATATCGAACTTTAGAAGATCTGAAAGATTTATTAAGTCGGTAAAATAATCTCAATAAATATATAACTTTTTTGTTTAAATAAGGTATTTTAGGATAAGTAGGCTAGTGCTGCTATTACAGCCAATTTGTGATTTTATTGTTAGTTTAAAGCTATATATAAAAATAAAGGCCCGATTGTATTAAAAAGAAAGCCGTGGAAACCCTACTTTAAAGAATGGAGTTAAATAAGTCTAATAATCTTTCTTGTAGAGAAAAAGTCTGCATTTGCTCATCTTTCATAGCAATTGCTCTTTTCCATCTCATAAGATTGCTATTTATTCCTTCAAATTTGAATTTAAGAAGTGTAATTACCGGTACAAATTTTGAAGCTTTTCAATAGCGTGCGTGTGAGTGTTCTCAAAATATTTATGATTTTAGATAAATTACAAAATATTTCCTAAACCTAACTCTAGTAAAATAAGACCACTGGCAGCTATAGTATTTTCATGTTATTACATTTTTAAAATTCAAAAGGCTTTCTAGATACTTTTTTTTATCTTTATACTATATATGATTTTACCTTTTTTTCATTTTTTCATCGTTTGAGTTTTTGATAAAATTCAATGGTTCATTTTAAAATTATTTACTCACATTCGAGTTATTTCAAATAATAAATAAAGTTTTTCAAGTAAAAGATTGCTATATTTTTTTATCTGTAGATTTATCGGAATAAACCAAAGATGAAACGCTTTTTTTTGCAATGAAGTGAAAAAAAAAATCGTTACATTTGCTACCTTTTATCATATTACTTTCAAAAATACATGTATATGAAATTTTAAACTTGAAAGTCAAACTAAGACAAAAACAAAACAAAGTAAATAAGTAAAACAAAAATATTCTTTTAAAACTTAAAGAAGATAATGGCAATATTAAAAGGTTTTTATTTTTTAGAAATATCTTCATTCATTAGTATTTCCTTTTAAGATAGAAATTGCAACATTATATTTTATTTTATAAAATGTAAAACATCTGTAATCATAGTAGTATTTTCTGTAGCATTTAAAATCCAATTGAATTATTTTTCTTTTTAATTATAGAATTTATACATTGAGAACACATATCTTTAATTTTCTTAGAATTTATTAAGTTAGTTATTAACAATCTAATTAAAAATTATTATACTATAAATCCTATATCTTTATCATTATTAGAAAAAAAAATGCTTGTTCTAATTCTATGTGTTTGGAATTAGTTGGAAGATAAATGAAGGTAAATGTGAATTATTATATTCATTTTTCGTTAATGTATTCTGTCCGGAAGGTAATTGAAAGTTATTTTTTAAATCAATACTCAACAGATTAAGAACAATTTCATTAGTTATATAATTGTGTAGCATGTGGAAATCCTAAATTACCAAAAAGTGCCCATTTATGGTAGGGACTGCAGAAGTGGCAAGAATTAATTAATGTTAAATAAAGATCTATTATTTAGTTAATTAATAACAATACAATTGTATTTTTCCGATATAAGGGATGCCATTCTTTTTCCCATATATAGGATGCCACTTTGTGATTAACTCGATACTTGTTGAAATATCTTATAAAATCTCGAAAATTTTTTATGTCAGTGATATTGGAATAACATTAATGACTGCAAGAAAAATTAAAAGTAATGACAG
Source organism: Argiope bruennichi (assembly GCF_947563725.1). Taxonomy (NCBI): domain Eukaryota; kingdom Metazoa; phylum Arthropoda; class Arachnida; order Araneae; family Araneidae; genus Argiope; species Argiope bruennichi. The sequence goes on along the minus strand of NC_079151.1, from coordinate 22,336,542 downwards.
TTAATATAGATTCTAAGTAATGACATCATCGATTAGAGATTTAGAACAGAAGTTTCAAGAAAATATTAAGAAACCATATTCTATAATTACGGATGTTCAAGACTCAAGTTAAAGAAAAAGAAACTTCTTTTCTAATATTGAAGGGAAGACATTTTCACAGTACTTGATTATTTTAATATAACTTCGCTTTGGACTCTATCTATAAAATTGATTTAAAATATGAAAGATAATTTTTCCAAGATGTATGAAGTATATGTATTAAAATAATGGGATAAAATGTCCCATTATTTTAAATAGCTACCTTATAAACAGAAGACACACACACACACTATATTATATATATATATATATATATATATATATATATATATATATATATATATATATATATATATATAAATGTAACATTATTTTAGTTGCAGCAGAAAGCAGGTTTGAAGATATAGACGGAGACGTTGTATTTTTTAATTTCGCTTTATTCGCTTCCGAGTGGCAGGCATGATTATTTACAAGAAGGAGCAGAGCGGCATAAAAGCAGAAGTAAAAAAGGGGCGAAACAAATGATTACTACCTTTATACAACATGTGATTTCCGGCCACGTGTCAATTCAATACACGTGTTGACCTTTGAGAAGGGCAACGGAAGTATCATTTTCACTCGATAAGTAGAATGATGGGGCAGTAATTTTTACACAGCTTCAGTGGAATGAGATCAGGAAATAAGAGAATGAAATTACTCTGGGCTAAATTAAGATAAAATCTTGGAAATTAATTTGAATCACATTAAGAGTTTAAAATATCATTACATATATAACCCTAATGTACATGGCGCAGATATCGCTTTTATAATATATTGTCGAATGGTAACACTTAAATGTGAACAAATTCCTATACGAAAATTTCAAACCGCTTCATTGAATGTTAATATAGCTGCAATTAATTTAACGCTTCACTCATTAATGAAGATCGGAAATATTATTAGAAATTCTCTGAATAAGGCTCACCAAAAGTTCTATTCAAGCAGAGGAAAGAAGACGTAAGAGAAAAAAAAATGGCATCAAGTAAAGTCTAATTTAGCTCGAAAACAGATTTAACTAATGCCAGATGGATAATAGTTATGATTTACTCATTAAAATTGATGATCATATCTTTCAGAACTATTATCTCATAAAAAATTTTTTTCATTATTTTAAAACTAAAAAAATTGTTTTTTTAATGCGAACAGTTTCATTACTGAACAATTTTTTCGTTATTTTTAGTAATTTTTTAATGTAATCTACAATTTCCAACTGTTAATTCGTAATATTATAAAATGCAAACTTTTCAATACAACATACAAATACACGCTTTGTGCCATTGTTAATATTAGAAAGAAAAAATTTCTTTGGTACTTGATTTCGATACAGGATTTTCACTTCGGTTTTTTTTAGTATGCATTTTTTTTTAAATTTGCACATGCTATGATTTGTTAAATTATGCCGTGCAAATAATTAATCATTGAAGTTCAATTAAATTCATATATTAGGGTTTTATCAAATAAAAATATTGAATCTTTTCAAAAAATTATATGAATTCCACATTGATATTTAAGAAAAAAGAATAATTTGGGAAAACAATCTGGTCATCGAATGCGGTTAATATTTAATAATTAGTTTCATTCAATGCTATAAGCGTAATGCTATATATACATCGACCTTTTATTGAAAACGTAATAAATTTGCAAGTGATAATAATACTCATTTTGTATCGAATGAATAGGAAATTTAAACTGGTTACTCCTACTCGCCGGAAGGCACACGGAGAAACTTGAATGACCAAACAGTGTGATTGGTCCTAAGGGCCATCACCGACCACGATACAACTGTTCCCTTGAGAAGAACGTCCCGTCATTGAGGGGAGGAGCCAGTTTTAATCCTTTTTGTGTACCCACCAGGAACAGGAAGTCGGTTATGGTAGAAGTTGACGCGAACAAGCCATTGTTTTATTTTTAGTATTATATTTGAAATGTAATAGATGGCAACATGTATAAAAATTTAATAGAATGAGGGGAGCAGCTCCCGTATACGGCCTATTGGCGCCAAAGTAAAAAAATTATCCCTATCCCGCATCAACTCTGTGACAAAATACCTGGTCGCAACTCCAGGATTTCCAAAAATAGGCCTCGCTTTATTGTCTGACATCTTAGAAACCCTAAATCCAAGCCCGTTTTTCTGCAAAACATTTTGAAATTTTTCAACAACATCCTGAATTTGTACATTAGCAGATGCCATGAGTAAAAATAGAAAAATAAAAATGCAAAAACAAAATAAAATGGAAAAATACAACCTGGCCACGTGAGAAATGATGGGAGCTAACAGCCGTCGACTGATACAAGTGGATAGTACAGTGTGAAATAAATGAAATTTAAAATTAGAGGTTAAGGTGAAAGGTTAAGAGATAAGGTTTAAGGTTACCATAAAGAAGAAAACGTACGCCGATAACGGCAGCAAGAAATGACCGTTTATCGCCAAATTTCTCGCCAATTTGGCGGAGGCCGTATACTGGAGCTGAGCCGAATGAGGAAAAAATACAAATATATTGTTTTGTAAAATGGCTGGCGGAAAATTTTGTAAATATATGTATATATTAAAATTATTCTTTATTTACAGATGGTTTTAAATAAGCAATAAATAGGAGGTTTAGATTTAACATTTGAAAAAAGATTCGAAGAAACAGGAAATATTTGTGCTAAATTGAAAAATAAGCTCAGTCCTACTTTAAAGTGCAAAATAAGGTTTGTCGGTTTTCAAAAACCGGTTTTATAATGCAAATTTGTCACATTTGAAAACCGGTTTTTAAATTAAGAAAAGCGATTTTCCGGAACGCCTGGAAATCGCCTCGTCTTCAAAAATATCGGCTGAGTTAAACACTGAAATAAGTTTGAAATTATTATATGCTTTAGAAGAACAAATTCAAGAAACAAGATAAATAAAATCACCAACTCTTTTGCTGTATTTGCAAAATCCACAAAATATTTCTAGTTCAGCGAAGAAATCTAGTTACTTTCTTTAGCTTCAAAAACCGGAATTATTAAGTTATCTGGAAAGACATTGTCTTGAATATTTTCAAATTGTTATGTGGAAACCTATTCTGATGAAGAGCAAACCGAAGAAACTACATCAGAGTAATGCTTTTTTAAAAGAAGCCATAGAAAAATCAATTCATGTTTCTTGAAGATCCTGAAGAAAAACTTACAAATCCAAAGACACTGAAAGCTGAATTTTCATTATTTATGGCAACGAATAAAATAATAAAAAACTTAGATTTGTTATTTTGATGCCCTGAAAACTATAAAACCAAGCTCAATAGCTAGTGAACGAGTATTTTCAATTTCAGGCAATATTATGTCCAGCATAAGAGCAAGACTTAGCCACAGTTCAGTGAATATTTTGTTTTTTAAAATCCAATTGTCTTAGCAGAAATTAAAATGAGTGAAAATAATATAAATATTATATGAAATTTTTGTTTGAGTTTTCGTTATTTTGCGTAAGTAATAGGTATATGTAATCCTTAATTCTTTTTTTTTATATATTTTGACTTTGATATTGATTTCGTTTTCTGTTATTTTATATAAATTGAATAAAATATTTTCCCTATTCTATTTTTTGACAAAAATTCGAAAACCGGCTGAAACTGTTTTTTTGAAAATATTGAATTCGAAAATCGTTTTTTCAAAAAATTGGTTTTTGTATAAACTCTAGTGCAAATCGTTGCCTTAAAATTCTTACTACTTATATTGTGTGCATTTGAGCGCTAAACGAATCGTATTCAAATGTATTTTAGTAATGATATATTTTTCTAAATGCAAATGCTAATAAACTGTAGCAGTAGGCCTTAACATGGATGATATTTTATGAAAATTTTAGAAATAAAGAATGCATTTTTTTAAATGTTCAGTTTATAATGAAATATTAATAAGAGAATTAATTACAAATAAAATTAACACCATAAAGGAAAATGTAGAAAAATTTGCGATTATGAAAGAAAAAGAAACCGATGACTCGTTAAGAAAAATGAAAATGAGTAAAGTGTTATGAAAAAAGGGGTGTCTTTAATATATATATATATATATCTAAAATATTTCCTCTAATCATTTTAAGAAACAACATCGTAACTTTTTCGCATTCTATCATATTTTAGACAAGTTTTCTCACGTGCATTTCAAATATAATAAAAATATTAAAATTCAATTCGTGCGCGCGAGTTTATTTGCATAAGACTTCCAATGCATTAATTATATTTAAAAAATTATACTTTTGTGCTACTAACAGAAATCTTTAGACCTTTTAAATTAATTTAAAAACCTTAAACTTGTTCCTTTCATTTTCTAGAAACGACCATTTTTCTTATTTTTTTTTTTTTCGTTTTTTTTCAAACATATGTAACTTTTAATTAGTTCATGTTTTTTTTAAAAATAAGTATAATGACAAACTAAATTTATCAAATTACAAGTCCTTTGCTCTTTTTATCGCTTTTAATGATTACCTTTTTGAAGATCACCTTAAACATTACTTTTTCTGTTATATTTTTCTTAATCTTCGGCAACTACGCCCATATGTAAAGTCGTTAAATGCTTCATTCCAGTTCCGGATTTTTTGAAACCAACCACCTATCTCTCCTTATAAGTTGTCACTAGCAAAACTCTTTTAATGTCCCGACGCATTGCAATTTTTAATAAAAATTTGAAAATAGAAAGATTGTAATCGTTTATATTCCTATGAAAAAAAAAACACTGCTAAAAGATATAAAAAACAACCCCATTTTATTCCTTTTCCTGGGGATACTTTCTTAAAGGTTATAAAAAGAAGGTATAAAAATATCATAACTATAAAAACCGAGGCGAAGAGTGTTGTTTAAACAAATCAATAACATTTCCCCTGGTAGTTTTGCTCCTTGCGGAATTTTTTGCATGATTCCACAATTTAATGTACTTAGTAAAAAGCTTTTCCTCTGCTTTTCTATTTTATACATCGCCAGAGTGATAAAAGTGTATCCAAAAACCTCTTATCGGTTTCTGTGGCAATAATGGATCTTGGTAATTATTTGTCTTTGCAGATGACTTTTATTGTTTGTTATTATATTTATTTCCATTAAGTCTAGAACATCAATGTTGAGTCTTGAGTGAAACATTAGGTTTCCTGATTTGCTTTTTGATGGAAGAATTTGATTGGATTCTTGAAGTATAAGAATGCTACTGTGAAATTTCTCAATTTTTTAAAAAATAAAAATAAGAGTTGGAAAAGGAGTGATAAAAATTATTACTCCAAGAAAAATTTGAAACAAAAATTATAATGCTCATATTTTATTTTTTTATGCTATCGATAATTATTTGTTTTTTTTTTATTAATTTAAACGCAAGGCTTTAATATATATTTACTTGTAAGGTGATTTTATAAAATAGCTGTATTTAATTTTCTGTTAATATATGTATCAGTTTAAAATCATTAAATTTATTTATGAGTATTTCCTCAATTAATAAACAGTTTAATGCTTGCAAAATCTCAAGGATAAAGGAAATTACCATAACTTCTGTTGAATATAAGAAGTGTTATTTATTATTATTCTTATTTATTTAAATATTTTATTATACTTTATTGAGCTGTTTTAGCTAGTATTATCAACTATTGCTATTTACATAGATGATTGTTGTCAATGGTTTAGTTAACTAATCCTCCGTCAGTAAAATTAATCAACATATTGCAGGGGGGTAGTGACAAATTTTAAATGACATTTTCAACTCTTTATAAATATCTGAAGGAAAGCTATTCATAAGAAGATATTGTGTTATTAATTTATTCGATGAAAAAAGGTTCCATTAAATAATTAAAAAGGGTCGCTTTAATTATATAGTTTTGAACAAGTTCAACATTTGATCGAAATAGCCTAAATCACATTACAAAAATGTATGCAAGATACTGAATTATGATAAAATCCAAAATTTAAACGGAATAAATGTTCATAATAATAAGAAAAAAATAATTTCATAGATATCCGACTAAGTGGAAAAGTTTTAAAAAATAGGTACGTTTCTGCTTCCAGTAACATCCTTATTTTATCTCTATGCCAAATAAAAGCCAAGTTATTGCAAACTATTGATATGTAAGTGATGCCTATTTATAAGTATTCTAAAACTTTAAATGTATCTTTTAAAAAAGTGTTTTCAAAATTATACTGCACAAGTATCAGCATATTTAAAAAATATTAAAGATATACTAATGAAATTTATCACTAAGGTTCTTTATGTCATGTAGAATTTAATGAACAATGGATTTGATATTGAATGCTCTAGAAGGGGATTTATGATTATTTAAAGTAAATACGTTGAAAAAATCTCAAAATTTTATAGATAATTCCATATTTTACACATAAAAATTTAATTTTTGAATATAATTTTTATATAATAGCTAATTACTCTCTAAAATATGTTATACATGTAATGTTATAAAGAAAAATTAAAAACTGTAACAATTTTTTTCTCTAGTATAATTCTAGTTTTGTAAATAAATGCTAGAATTTACATCAAAATATGCCCTTTTCTTCAAAAGCTACATACATATTTAAATAATTTCACTTTTATTTATTCACCATTTTATCCTTATATTAATATAAAATCATCATATAAACATTAAAATATTTGTTTTCTTCTTGAGAAATACCTTCCGAATTTAGTCAGAAGGTATTTCTCAATTATAATAAAATTATTATGTTAATTATATTAAAATTATTATGATTTTTTTCAGACAAGTACATGTTTTAACTCATCTAGAATTTAAACTCTGTGAAACTTACCATAAAGGAAATCTTTTATATTAATAAAAAATATTCTGTCACATTTCACAGAGATTTAATGAAAAAAAAATATTTTATGATCTTTTAAAGGAATGGCTCTCAACTTTTCTACGATTTCATCTCCGCTTCCAAACTTTTCAATATATAATAAAGGAAATTTTCTACTCAAAATTCGTTCAATGATTACTTTTAAGATACACATTACAAACTTTTCAATTAAAATGGGTCCAAATTTGGGTCCTCATAATGTGTTAAGGCCAGTAAATATTAATACCGAGTTTTGACACAGAATGAACAATTTAATTGGGAGCTCCCAGCTAATTTTCATAACTGTGCCACACGAGGGCCTGTAATTACGGTGCTTCAAACTGCATGCATAAAATAGCAGCATGCAAAACACCGAAGCAAATTTCAATCGCATCGATTTCGCTTTAGAAGTTATTTCGGAACATTCAGGTTCTTTTATAGTCTTCATGGGGGCAGAAATCTGTCTTGGAATGTCCAAAAGCTTTGAGCGTAAGTCTTTTAAAAGAAAAAATGACCCAGAAGCGAGATAAATTTACTTTCTTGATACTTTTAAAGTTTTTCGGTGCATCTGGACTAAGACGTTAATCTTTTTGTTTATGTTTCAAGAATTTGAAAGTCTTTCGTATATATTTGTTTCTCGTTTCAAAATAAGCTGTTTTTAAGAAATTTATTCTTTCAATATTGAATTGAAGAAATGTTGTTGATCAAAAAGTCAAAGAAATTTAAAAGAAAAGAAAAGAAATTGGGAAAAGTAATCAAATTATATAATTTGAATAATCTTTTCCATTATTCAGATTACATACTAAAAAAAAAGAAAGATAATATTTTTACATATATAAGAAGAGATTTAAAAATATTTTCGAAAATTAGTGGCTATATTTTTGGATAAAATTAAGTATAAAATCATTAGAATATTTCTCTTCTGCACTCTTTTGTGTATTTATGCATAATGGTACGCTTTGTGAGCTAGACATCATATTATAATGAAGGAAATCGACCATATATATCCCTCGTAACACACATGTATTGTATAATTTTGTATGATATTAAACAGTATTCTCTATACTGTATAATATTACGGAATACTGAATAGTATAATATCGCACAATCTTCTATAACATTGTATGACTGCCTGTGCTACATAGATGTAGATATTTTGTAAATGAAATTATCAATAGAATCAAACCTTTCAATACAGCATTAGAATAGAGCGGACAGCATTTTATGTACATTGTGAAAATGCGTCAAAAAGCATGCCAACGTTGATAATGTTGATGCAAATGAGAAAGAATAAATTTTTTCAGAGCATTGGCGATGTTCGCAGAGCAAATTTCGCATAAAATTCCTTGAAATAAAGTACGTAAAAATGTTCTTCTTAATTATTAGAAGACAATATGAAATAGTATCCCCTAAAATGTATAAAAACAAATTTTTGCTTCTTTTAAATCTTATAATTATTTTCAGAAAAAAATTATTCACATATTTTCGAAAAAATGGTAAAAGAAATAATATTTTAAAGATAAAACCTGATTTAGAACTTTTAGAGAAGTTTGTCGCGCATAGAGTTAATTTTATGTTATGTTGCATGAGAGATTACAAGGATAGGATCACTTTTTTTTTAACTGAGGAAACTAAATCCATAAAATAATAATTGGTCACTAGTTACTTGCAACTGCATCTTAATAGTCTATTGCACATTTCTGAAGTTTGTCTTCTTTTCTTCTTTATTTTAACGGAACTGCTAAACTATAATTCCAAGAGTAAACAGAAAAAAAAATTCTTGTCAATATTCTTTTTTAACATAATTGCCAGTTTAAACCTAAGATTAGCCGAAAAAAATCGAAATTGCTAAAACTGCAGGTATTCGATTTCCTATTTAATAACAGGTGTTGATTCCTTATATAGTATATCGTAACCCAGCAACCTTCATGTTTCAGGAAATTGCGAAAGAAATGGATTAAAACTGTAAAAGTCTATACATTGATTATATCTGTAGCATACGAAAATTCATTACCCATATTATAAAGTCTGATGAAATGAATGTAGTTTCTGTTTTCTTTCCACTTAACTATTCATAATTTATTTGCAAAGTAAAGTGAAAACCAGTTTCAACATTTTTTTTTTTATTTGTTATTGAACGACAAGTGGACTATGAATTATCCAAAAGGAAACATGTATAATGGATTTTTTTGGCGAAAACGATATTTACAAATGGTGTTTAAAAAAATTGCATATGTGTTGAATCTATCCGAAAGAGGAAAGTAAAGATAATTAATAATTTCTTACGTTTGAAAGGTTTTTGATTCTACTTTAAATTATAAAAGGAAGATTTAGATTGAGATTTTAATTGCATGGTATGCTATATATGAGATTGCTATGATTGCTAATATATGAGATAAATTTATTTTTAATTTAATTTTAGTGCGTAACTTTTAAGAATTAATAATAAGCTTAATTTAAGAATTAATAATCAAACTATAATGGTATGACTACAGTTTCATTATCGTATTAAAATATTGATGACCGTATTTTTCAGTCGATAAAAGCAATAACTTTACTCATCCCCGCTTAACTATACTGATATACGATATTCTCTTAAATATTCGCATAATGAAAATAGCTCGTAACCATAAACATACTGTTTCTTTCATGAAAAATATTAATAAAAACTGGTGTGTCATCGAGAACTTTTACATCGAAATTTTGTATTTTTATGAAACCTTATCTCCCTTCACTTGTTTGTTTGAACTTTCTTCTCTGTCTTTCAATATTTAAAAATACCTTCTTATTTAGTTGAAAGATTAAAATTGGAATTCTTTTTCATACGAAGCATTAATTTAAAGTAAATTATATAAAAACAACCACGGCAATGTGAAAGAACTTCATGTTATATATAGCACTCATTTCATTGCATTATTACACTTTATAAGATGGATATACCAGTAGGTCACAAAATGTGGCGAATATAATAAAATGGAGTTACTAGTGATTTTTCTGCAAGCCTTTAAAAGCATTTAAGCAAGCGGTAAAATATAAATAATAGATAAAAGCAACCAGACGTTTGGTATGTATTCATTTTATATCGCTCAATAGATATGCACATTAAAACAATATTTATCCATTCTCATTCAGCGGTGGGATTTCCCTTTACTTCCCTCCTGAAAAGAGATTCGATTGGCTCGCAGTACGAAATGATCGGAATCCGAATAACATAAACTCTGCCCAGCATTAAGAGCGGGAATTGGAGATCCAATTGCATCGGAATCGCGTTGCACAGCAGGCACGCAGCAGTCGGAAAGTCTTTGAAATTAAACATGCGGGAGGAAGCGATAGCCGGAATGGTAAATAAACTTACCCCGATTGAAAGTGAAGGAAATTGCTTGTCGCGAATTCATTTCTGGGAATTGCGGTTGATGGTAGAAGGAATTCGATTCCAATTTGCGTTTGAGGGATCTCTTTAGAATACGCAAAGGGAAAAGGGACGGTTTGACAAATTAGAGATGGTAGCAGAAATCATTACGATGAAGGGAAAAAAAATGCATCAGCTATTTCGTTAAAGAAATCAAATAAAAATATCAAATGATGCAAATGAATCTTGAAGAAATTAAAAAGAAATCCCCTCGGCTGGAAGGTAAAGGTAGATTCCTTTAGATCTCAGTTTCTATCTGGTAACATAAATTGTTGATGTTAGAAACAGTTAAAATTGGGACTTGAAAATCAATTTTCAGCCCCTGATTCTAAGAGACTGCAGTTAAAAAAATATTAATAAAAATTGTCTTAATGAAACTAATTTGCTTAGATGGATTTATTTTTCTGTCTTCGATATTAAGAACGTTATAGTGAAATTAAAATTTCACCTCCATACTAATTACACCCTCTTTAAGATAGACAGGGTATTTATGAACTCGTCCGTTATTTTTACATTTTTAACAGCATACTCTAAGCCAGTTAAATTCAAAACAAAATAACTCTAATTATCCTGTTCACCAGATAACAAAATTTTAAACGAAAGGTGGTTTTAGGTTCTAGGAACCCTCATCATTAAGGAACTGAAGAAATTTTCCCGAAGTCTTATCATGAGAACCATTGCAAAAGATAATCTTCCTATAGGAATCTACTTAATAATGTTATGATGACCTCAAAGTTGAAATATGTTCTTGAAACTAATGAGCGTTAGGACTCTGTACCAACCTTTATTGTTGATGCAATAGCTTTACTGTTATTCTATTTTGTTACGATGGACTAGATGATAGGCTAAAAAAATTCTTACAAGTCCGTGGACTTTAGTGAACGCTAGAATTATATAATTACATTATGGAAAGCGAATGAATATTTTGCAATAACTTTTATTAAGACGAGCACATATTTAGAGTATACTTATAACAAGTAAAAACAAGCCTTATATATAAGCAAATCTACATTCCGATAGCAGTTATCTTATAGACTAAGTCGTTCGAATCCGATTAAATAGTTGTGAATGATGTAGTGTAGATGTCGAGTGAAATAATTGCCTCAAAATAAAACCTTGAGAAAAGAATGCTTCAAATCGTATAGAAAAAAGTACTAAATACATTACGATTTTAGAAATGAAAGCACGTTATTTTATTATTTAAATGCAGAAATTGATGCTAAAATTTGTATATAAATAAAAAAATACATTTAATATAATGATTTAATTATTATCTATATTATGTAGATTTTGAAATTTGCTGAAAGGAAGTTTTCGGTTAATTACGAGGAAATATTTACTCTAAAATAAGTACAAAAATAACGACATGTTTTCATAACAAATTTGGCAAAAATTCTTTTCTCTCGGAAGTAACAACTGCTTTGTAAACACATATTGTAATTTTATACAAAGAGGACTGTTTAAAATCAACATAAGTACAGTCTTGCGGAAATTTGAATTGAAAGTGAAGTTTCAAACTGCGAATTTTAAGACAGGACATGAATCATTGATGCAGTTTGTAATAGGATTAAATTTTCGGACTCACACATGCATTCACGGCAGTTTCTACGGAACTGAAAGAATTCTTTGCATCAGATTAATACATTTAGTTTAAAGCTTTTATTTTAAAGAATTAAGCTGAAACGTTCTCTTAAAAGTGTGTATTATGCATGACTTTAACGAGTGGAAAATTCGAATTAAATTTAATTATTCAAAAATTGAAAGTAAAAAAGGATTTTAAAACTGTCTAAAAGAAAAATTTAATGAATTATAAATTTCGAATAAAGCATCTGAGAATAATGTCTTGTAAATTCTTTAAAGTTAAAAGCATTAACAATTATTCATTTTACTTAGGGCACTTGAAAGACGTATGAATAGTATGTTAAATTAGAAATCTTACATTGATTTAGACTATTATACATTAGGATGTTACAGAATTTTATGCTTTTTATTGTCTAAATTTTATTTGATAATTAGGTCTTAATTTCATTAAAATAAGAATTATTTTTATTTAAAATTTGTAACTTTTATTAAAAGTCATATAACAAAATGACACCCGACTATGTACTTATCTCATGCTCTAACTTTTACCATTTGTAATTATGAAGATGTTTATTCCACAAAGACATTTTAGTTTAGAAGCTGGCTCATTAAAAGTGAATATATGGTAAAATTTTAACTCGAAATCACTATCTGCTGTTCTTATATTTAAAACTATAATTTAATTAAATATATAATGTCTTTCTTTATACTTTCTGATACTTTTTTTTCGTGATATGTAGCGTATAAGTTGTATTATATCTCATTGTTACTTATCGAAACTACCTTTTCAAAAATCTTTCTCTGAGTCAGATGGCAGTCTTTTAATGATTTATCAGAAAAAGGGAAATTTGAGCTTTGAAGAAAAAACAATTGAAAACAATGCAAATTCAATGTTTAACGTCAGTATGTTGTTTATTAACACATTGAAATCATTTTCACAAACATAAACAAATTGTTTGAGTTTTCTGTGGTTCTAGCTCATTTATATAATAATCTTGTGTGGAATGAAGCTAATTATGATTCATGCAGTAGGAGCAAGAAAATCCATGTTTTCGAGAGCATTTCTTTAATGATCACATTTCACACAAAACGAAGACAAGACAAGACAAGATATTCACGCACACACCTTAGAACAACATTTCATTTCATTATGTTAGGTACGCAATATGGGATGCGTACCTAATCAGGCATCGCCATCTATTAGCCAAAAGAGAAGATAGAGTAATGCAGCAGCTACATTCTTCCCCCTACACCGCCGAAGACCATATAGGCGAGGTGGTGTGATTTTGGATAATTTCCCCCTTAGATAGAAAGCCATTTTTTCCCCACAATTACTGAAACAATTGACTACTTTATTAATAATAATCAATAAAGTACGCAGAACACAAATTATTTTAAATCCCCGTTTTTTTTACCTTCAAGAATGCAAAAAAAAAAAAAAAAATCAAGTAAATATAAATATATATTTTCAGTAATGGAAAAAAAAAAATATTTATGTTCAAAACAATTTTATGCATATCTATTTTAGTTAAATGGAAGCAATACATGGATACATAAATTAAATTCAAAAATATTTCAATTGTTAATTTTAACTGCAAGTATATATACGCACTTTATAAAAGACAAACATTTGTCTAATTTTTACAAACAAACAAAAAAGGTATGTCTTTGATATAGCAACAAACAATTGCGATTAAATTTGCCTAAGTACTGAAAAGAATTTAGCTCTTCAGAATTCTTAACCATAAAAATTTAATTCGGAGAATCAGAAATAAAATTGTATAATTTATACGATTAAAAGATGTCATATGCTGAATCATTACTCTGAAAAAAAATCTACCAGAACAGTTTTTTCATAATGTCAAAATGCCATGCAACGGGAAAAGAAAAACATATTCAGTACTTGTTTAGAATAGTCACTTTGGGAGCGACGAGATAATGAATACTTAATGAGATTGGCATGTTGCTCAAGGGCATATAAAATGGTATCAGAAAACGAGAATAGAAGAGAACTTACAGACCAAGAAATATATTAAGTACGATTAATTATTTTGTGCTTAAATAAAATACGAAAATACAACAACTCGAAAATTACCATATAGAAATGCCTTATCCTTAATACATCAGAACTTTTCATTGGTTAAGATCACGCAAAACAAGCAGATATTTCAAGATATAAACTTATAACGATCAAGATGCTATGAAAACAGAAGTAACTTAGTTTTATATTATATATATATATATATATATATATATATATATATATATATATATATATATATTAATTATAATTTTTAAATTGTGTTATTAAAATGATGCGACAAGATTTTATGTTACATGTTTTTTTTCTCTTTGCAAAAATGCCCTACGTAATTAAAATTAAATTACAATTTTATAACTGATCAGCAAAAGCACTAAATAATACCTTTATATATGATTCTACAATAATAATAGAAAAGAAAATGTTAAGATTATATTCTAATTATGGTTTCTGAAGTTACACAGAAACATATAGATCTCATGGTAAAATCACTGAAGAAAGAATTTTTAGTCTCTTCTGCTCTTGTGTCGCAATGTAAACGGACGTCAGTTTTATTATCGCTTCTTGTACATAAATTGCCTCTCTTGACGAAATTAAACAATGTTAAAATTTAAAAAGTTTCTTCTATTCGACCACGCAACTGCTAAAATATATTGTTTGTGTGATAAATTATTTTTAATCTTATTTTTTAAAAGCAAATCCACGTTTACTTCAAATGAAATATTTTATCGTGTGAAACTTTATCTTTCACAGACTTCTCAAAATTTAATGATTGTAAATTTCAGTTTACAAATAATATACAATAACATGTTGTTTTATTATTAAACTATTAGCTATTTAAGGTATCTTAATGTTCGATTATATATTGCATAGGTCTTTTTAATACCGTTTACTTTCTTTTAATCATTTTTTCTTTTAGCTTTTAAATTAAATGCGATTTCCAGTTTTTCAATTTCCAAGCATTGGTGCTGTAATATTTTCATCCTGTGCCACCCGTATTCAGTCCCATAACCGGCAGCAAATATTGTATCATATTTTGAACGGGATGCTAAGAATTTAAAACAAAATATTACTTTTATGAATTCTTTTACAAATTTCGATATTTTGAATATCAATTCGATAGGAATATTTTGTCCACTCTTTATTCATCGGTTAGAAAATTGTTATATTATATATATTTTCCATATCAATCTATCAAGCATTGTTTTTCTCGAAATAGATTGAAATTGCCAAGATGAGAAATCTCTCTGTTATTGCATGGAGTTCTATTTAAATATATGTGTTCTGCTTCGTATGATCAATAGATCCAAGTAAGAGGAATATTGTTTAAAATCCATCCACTCCATATCCCACTTCAACATAACAAACTGCTTTCACGTTTTTTTAAAGGAACGGAGTTTTTGAAATACGTTTTATTGATGCATGTTATTGAAGTACAAGAAATATGATAATGAAGCATTTTAAAAAATACAGCTAATAATAAGAACATACAACAGTTTGAAAACAATTTTCACACATTTTTTTTTTAACTTGATCTGATTCGTGTTTGTAAAAATGAAGTTTTAAAATCGATTGTTTTCGCACCTGCGGATTGTTAAAATTTTGTATTCTTGCAAAATATCGAGGATTATATATTGATTGATGATTCATTTACTAATTTTAGAAGTTAAGCATCAATTTACTGATTAATCAACTTAAAAGTTTATATCATCGTTTGGTGCTTTGTTACTTCTTATGAGGTGAAACCTATTTCAGGATTCCCCAATATTTGAAATAATTAATTTGAAATTAAAGATTTTAAAGCTACGATCATTAAAGCAAAAAAAAAAAAAATATTTTTAGCACACTAATAGATGTTTTTTTAAAATGTTTTTATTTTGTTAAATGTTCAATTTCAAGCTATTTCTGAAAATGAAATTATTGAAAAAAATTAAGTACGAAAGTCTTGCTTCTGAAAAATACTTTTTTTAATTTGTAATTATGAGAAAAAAATCCTGATATCAATTCCACGAAGAAACAACTCTCCTTAAGTTAAAAGTTTTCCTCTCACGTAATTGCAATGGATTTGTCCCTCCCACCGTAATTGCCACGGAAAGGAAAAAGCAATCTAGAAGAAATAAAAGCAGGTCATTTTACAACGCAATCAAACTAGATTGCTTTTATATGTAAGCCTTGTGAGTTCCAACATTTGAAATCTTTCTCTATCATTCATTGTGAGGTAAAATATGAGAGACATACTATAAAAAGGAGGTAGAAACTCTTATGTATAATTACTTAAAATAGCTCAGGAAACACTGTATATATATAAATATGTTTTTTAGGGAAAAATAAAATAAAGTTCCCTGCAACAAATGCTGTAATGATAAATTTGAAAAAAAAAAAAAAAAAAAACATATTAGAAACAAAAAAAATAATCTGAATGGATACTTAGTCGAAAATAAGTTTAGCTTTAAAATTGTTACAACAATTTATTGACTACAAATACACTAAAAGCAAACTCTGTTTTCATTTAATAAATTAAGATACCCTTAAATATAAGACATCATTTGTTTATTTTTTGCTACTTTTCAACGAGTTATTTTACAATTAAAAAGAGTTACCGAAATTGACTCTCGAAATTAAGAATAGGCAAATTATTTCTCATCATTGTTTAGTCACTTTGAATAAGTACCACAAAAAAATAACAAAATCGAATCAAAAAATATTTTTACGTTCTGTTTATTTTCTTTCTATAAAGCATTTCGATTAAAATTGAATCATAGTAGATGAAATAATTGAAACTTCGTTTAAACTTCTTAAAATAATTTTTTTGCCGCGTTAGTTTATTGCTTTCTATTACGAAAACTAAGAAATTCAAAATTAGATTTTGACTTTATAAGACATTTAAAATCTATAGAATTTATAACATTTAGTATATTGTTTCGCTTTATTTTGTCTTATATTTTACTTTTGTGAGTGATAAATAGAATATCTATCTGAGATTTACAGCTTTTATCATGAGCATTAGTTTATAAGCATATAATACGAAATGACTGCTATAGGATAATTAGCAAAATTTACATCAACATTTTACAATATGTGCCATTGATCCTTTGTGACTCATGTTATGAATCGCTGTAATGTATGTATTTTTAATCAAGTAGTTGAATTTTAGTACAGCCTTCGAATAATCGATTATCCAGTATTCTATTTTATTATTTAATCTGGCGCAGTATAATCAGCATAATTACTCTTGACCCAAAAATAAATAAAAAGCAGCAAATCCTTTATGTCATAGGTGCCGACAGCAGTATTGCAGATGATGAAAGTTTTGACATCATTAAACAAATGAGCATTGTGTCATTTGAATATTGAATTAAGATAATAAAATTCAAGGAATTCAGTAAGAATATTTGCATATTCAATTAAAGCTCATTTTTAATATTTCATATTATATCGTATTTCTATATTACGAATATCTTCCAGTAAGGAAAAGGAAAGGAACGGATTTTTGAGTTCACTAATTTTAAAGTTGATATCTTTATATACAAACATTGGCAGAAGAGTGCTTTCGCTTATAAAAACATGTGCCAACCGTATTAAGGAAAATAAAGGAATGAATGAAAAACGGATATTAATCGTACTTATTCAAAATAATTATAAAATTTTGGCTCATCAATAAAATATATACGATCAATTCCCAGCTCTCGTGCCTGAAATTCTGAAAGATAGAATGGATAACAAGGAAAAATGAATTAATTTGTTCTCAGAGTTCTTGAGAACAAATATTTCAATACTAAGTCTTATATTTTTTACTTATTAGTGAAGTCATAACATGTAAAGATTTTTTTATATATTGTGCTATATTTTTATTTATTTTAAAAGGATATACTAAGTAAAAGGAAAAAAATATTAAGACAAAGATTAGAAAGCTTTAACTAAATTGCTGTAAACATAAAAATCTTAAACACTGTATAGTGTATTATATAGGGTGCTCATTAATTATTGTCGGGGTTTCCGTACCTCATAACTTTCGAATAAAAAATATTACGCAAAAACCGATTACGTATTCGTAAATTACAACTCAAAGAATTTAATTAATGGTATTAAAGTGTAAAGCTCGCACAATTTGCACTTTGTAAGCATTCATCTGAAGGTGATTATGTATTCGTAAATTACAACAAAAATAGTAAATTTAATCTGCTTACTCTAAATAGAACAATCCCTGAAAAATGTTTTTTTTAAAATTTAGTCAATTTGATACAAATGAAAAATTATGGAAGAAAATAAAGCATATACATTCTAAATTATTAAAAAAAAGAAATTTTAAATCGTGTTAGAAATTTTAAATAGAAATCTCCACCTTCTTTTAACTTAAGAATACAAATAAAAACTGCTAAATAGAAAGGCTATTAATAACAATTAATTCTAGGGTTTGAATCTATTTTTTCTTCAAGTCAAAGGCATACTTCTGAAAATGCTTTAGGAACAATTTTATGAATGTCAGAAAAAAAAAAAAAAAAACTTGACAAGGAATCCTTAGAGATATTTCAAAAATAATATATCTTTGACATGTAAAATTAATATTCAGAGAGTATTATAGCTAGTTTCGCTGATTTTTTTTTCTACACGAGGATACTATATCCTTTACTAATAAGAAAAGTAATGGTTTCTAAGATAATGACGCGTTAATTGGTTAGAAAAGTACCAAGAATTTATTTTTTAAAACGAATTTGCAATAAAAAACAACCCCAGAGACACATTTTTTTTCAATCAGGATAAAGAACAGCATGTCATACAGACTTTAATTATAATGGTTATTAAAAAGTTGCCCTGAGTTATGAAGTAACGTACATTGAAATTCGATATATTCTCTCAAAATACCTTAACGGAATGACGATGTTGAATAAGTGCCGAAGAATTAAAAATATACCGATATTCTGTATAGAATTTCGAAGAAACATAATCTGTAGTTTAACAAGTAGCTTAAGTTAACTGAATAATTATCATTATGAATTCAGAGATCTGGATTATATTATCGAATATTATTTTTTTGTTTCAAATATCATGAGGTAAAGACTTTAGAAACAGCAAAATGACTAAAAATATTTCATGAGTTTTCCTTAAAAATACATTATTTCCAAATCGATTCAAAAGAAACACTATTTAAAAGAAACAAAATTTTAAAATTTATGTTGATACAACCTAATGTGCATTTTCTTCCCCATTTACTTTTTTCTTCTTATAAACTGCTATAACTGCGGTTCGACTTCTGATTTAGAGTCTTACTCGGTTATTTAGACAGGCAAGAATACGAAATCCATTCTTTGTTTTTAATAATATTACGTGAACTTTTGTATGTCTATAATTCGTTTCAGTATCCTGAGACTAGTACTTTCCAGAGATTGTACTTTGCTACGAGGTGATACGCCGAAAGACGAGCGGTTATTCGATCTTTCTTTGTGAAACTTTGTGAAGAGTGAACTTTTGTGAAATTTTATGAACAGAAGAATTTCTTTGTGAATATCTTTCGCAAAACATATTTTCATTGTTTTACGCATACTCAAATGAAATCTCAAGAAATTCTGTTTAGTGATTCTTTTTCAATCAGTGGTCCTTTCAGAAGTGCAACTTTAATTATAATCAACCTGTACAGCGCCATCTATTAGTAGTACTCAAATTTCACTCATGAGTAAAGAGATTTGAAGTTTAATCCTTCGAAGTCACTTGGAGACCTTTTCGATACCGGTGTTAAATGAATAAAGTACCCTTCAGAAAGAACAACGAGAAAATTGATTTTAACATATGACGGATTCGAGATATTAAGTATGGAAATAGAGGAAAGTTTGAATTCAAACTCCCTTATTTTAGTTTCAAATGATTTTGAAAGAATGAGGTTTTGGCCCCGAGAAATTTTTTGATTGGAATAAGCCTTAATACTATTCCTGAATCTATATTAATTAATGGAAATGAGAATTGATCGAGTTGCTGATAGATAACAACACAGGGTCCTTAGATTATCTGGAAATTATGGAAAACCGATTATTTAAATACTCTCCAATAAAATTTAGAAAGGATTTCGAGAAAGTCAATATATCAGTTGTCGCCATGAGGCTTGGGAAGAAGGACATTAAGCCTGTTTTTTAATTCCCTTTTAGGCTGGAATGTGTTCGCAAATCAAAACCAACAATTCCCAAAATAATCTGAGAATAAATATAAAATTACTGATTACAGATGATTGTATAATATCCGTAAATAAGTCAAATTATTTGTTTATATTGAAGTGCCTATAATTCTACTTATATTTGTTTATATGTATAATTTCCTTATGTATATGTTTACTTAGAACTAAATTTGTTAATATTATTTCAATGTATAATCAAGAATTTCTTCAACAAAATTTAAAATTTTTTAATTTAAATGTCTTAAAAAAATTGTCTAGAGGACATATTCGGGCATGTACCCTAAGTGCCGCTTTCATGCGCATGAATCATATCGTTAGAAACAGTGAGTTAAAAGAAAATAAAATATGAGCAGAGAGAAGCAGCAAACATTCTTGATTAAGACAATATTGCAAAGGAAAAATATTTTGTGTACAGTCCAAAAGGTTCTCCTTTCATGCAATATATGTACATTGCTTCTATAGGGTATCTTTACAGATTAAGAAAATTCTGTAAAACTAAAAATTCCAAAAATGGTTCAAATGCAAAAGAATTATATTTTTTAGACATTCTTTTACTTATTAAACGTCGATAATTGAATTAAGAGGTAGATCTTGATTTCTATATTCTCGTTTTATTATTGAGTCAATGGACGCAGATCAAATGGAATTCTTGTATTTAGCAATGTAATAGAAACTTTATGTTATATAATAGCTTACAAACAATGAATTGTCTGATGTGTTGCTGACAACATGATCCTTTTTATATGCTTTCAGATACAGTTTGGGTTTTTTTCCCCTTCGGTCACTTTGAAATATCAAGCGCGTGCCATTCTAACACGAATGAATATAATATGAGGCAGTTTCTGTATGTTTGAAGAGCAGTATGATTAAAGCATTGAGTATATGCAATCATTAACAGCAACGCAGAGTAAGCTTCAGCAACATATTATGAACCTTGTTCGAATATAGACAATAACATTCTTCGGTATCTTTGGAACAAGACAAGCAAAAAATTATAACTATTAAGAAAATGAATTTTTTTTTTCTTATAATATAAGGATTGCTTTTTACATAATTTTAACATACTTTGAAATATTACGATTTAAAATAAAAGATAATTATCTTATATTTAAAAAAATGAAGCAAATGATTATAACGTTTATAAAACTCTTTTGTTCCTCTTCTTCCGATAAGTAACAATATTAAATGCATATGAATGAATAGCGTTTTCATTAAGACAAATCATTTTCAACGAAATATAAGCCCAATGCATTATGCCGCCTCATTTAATATCAATTTTTTGACGTTAGTCGATTTTCACATATTATATTACAATAATTAAAATAATTCTATTTTGAATTAATTTTGATGGGACTTCTATAGAAAACTTTATTGTAACAGACATTAAAAAAGAAATTTTGTAACTCATGAGAAAAATGAAACATTTATTTGAGATGAATGTAACAAAGGGACAAAAAAGAAATCATTTTCAAATTTAAGACGTGGGGTTTTCAAGATGGAGGCAAAATCATACTTTGCTGAAGAAGCCTTTTTTTTCATCAAATCTTTACCTCTGAGATTATTCAGATTTACTTACCGAAGAAAAAAATACCTACCTTACTTAGAATTTTTTTCAAAGTTATTGAAAATAAGTCCTATGAATACTAGCAGAGCTCCAGAAAACAAATGGTAACAAAAGGCTCAAAGCAGGAATTTTGAGTTTCCTTGAAATTTTCAAATTGAATCAGCCAAATGAGATTCTCTAAAAGGGAACCATAAACTTTAATTTCCATAACTTAATAAATCATAAATCTCGAAATTTTCTACATATGCTAACAACTGTATTACCCCTCCTCTCTAGAATAAGAATTATGAGCCAACAGTAAACCAATAAACTTCAAGATTGTTCAGATTGTTGTATTTTCAGAATCCTCTTTATGTGAGTGTTTTTGTTTCATAATATAATGAAAAATATCTAGTATGATTTTTGAACATTTTCTTGATCAAAATGATGATCGATAAAATCAAAAATCAGATCAGAATAATTAATTTAAATCACTGGAAGGTAAAGAAAATTTAAATAATAGAATTGATGCAAATCGAAGTAGGAAAATTCAATGTTTAGCCTTAAAATACTTTTAAAAGGCAAATAACCCCAGCATTTTGTGTTAAATTTCACATACGTTTTTATTTTAATATTTTAAGGGCTTAGTAAACAAGAACCACTAATTTTATTGAAGATTTTTTTTATTTTTCTGTTATTTCAGGTAATCTCTTATTCCTTATTACATCTCTTATTTCAGGTAATATTTCTAGTAATAATACATTTGATTAAACGTATTTATGCGCGTTATTTTAATCGAAAACATTCAATAAGTATTTCAAAAAGGTAGATTTTATTAAAATGCTCTATCATTTTTCCAAAATTTTGTTTAAAATAATATACTTTCCAATTTTATTTACTTTTAGTATATTATATTATGCTAAATACTCTTTCTTAGATTCATCAAAAGAGAACACAAATAATCCTTTTTTAACAAAATCATAAGCAAGTGTGAACATTTGAAATACGTCTCTCTTATAAAATCCATTTAAGAGATCAGAGAAGAATTTGAAAATATATATTGTCTAAAGTTAACACGCACTTACACAATGAGGCAAAAATGGCTTGAATACGCAGAAACTCTTCACTGATATTAAATCTATATTCTGAAGCCTTCAGAGTCTTACTAAACAAACAAGCGTATTTGCGATATTCAAAATAAACAGAGGATTAATCGTTCTTAGAATGCTGATCAAAATTAGCGATTCTAGATTGATTTTAAAATCTCAGCGGAATCAAGGGATTCGAGCCAGTATAATTTGATTTTAGAACTTTTTATTTTAATTTATATGGAAGGAAAGAAATAAAAGTACTTAAATTTCTCTATTTTTAAAATCCATTGGCTAGATTTGCTAAGAGACCGCCAAATAATCGAAGGGGATTTTTAGTCAACATAATTCTTTGTTCAAAATTAAGCCTTTTTTTAGGAAAGAATGTTTTGATAAAAATTGTCTGTAACACCAAAGTAACTCTAGAATCATATGAGCCTGTTAACGAATAATAAATAAATGCATTTGATACTAACCCTTTTACATGTAAAGCAAAACATATTTAGGTATGCATTTACGAAATATTTGCAAACATTATATTTATATTACATGCTGCTGAGTTTCTATTTCCTGAAACAAATTTTCCAAATTGATTTCAAAGAAGTGTACACAATAAATATTTGAATAATAGTTACAATGTCTGATGAAATGCCTTATATTATATTATTTAAATGCATAAAGCTATATTGAAATAGTATATATGAATGTGTTTAAGTATCTCAATTGAGATATTTAATAGTTTTGTATGAGTTGCATATTTCATTTTTATAACTCTGAAAGCAAATGATATGTAGAGAATAATAGGATGCGCATTTATTATTTATGCAAACTTATTCTTTAAAAGAGGCATTTGTATATCGAATGTTTAGTGAAAAAAAATGTTTACAATAAGTGTATGGTTAATATGACAGCAAAAATGAGGGGGAAATAGTAGAGTTGCGTTTTCAGATTATAATTAGTCAATAATTGTATATGAAAAAGTTGTTCACTGAAAGATATATTAAACGTAGAAATTAATCTAAAAATTAATTAATTAATTAATCTAAAAACGGTTAAACCTCATCAAAAAAAATCTAAAAATAAAAAAGTTAATACCCGAAATTTCATATTCTGAAGTTTTTTCTGTTAAAAATCCGTTAACTTATTTCTTTTGTAAACGTACTTGAATTGAACAATTACAGAATTTATTACTTTATTTTATTTTAAAATTACTTATTTGATTATTTTATTTTAAAAAAAATATTTTCGTGATTTATTAATATAGAAATTATATTAAACCTGTAATATTGAATTGATTCTATAGTATCTTTACGTTTATCATTAATTAAATATTAAAGTTTAATTTTTTAATGCTTAGTGAGATAGTTTTCAATGTTTTGTCTTGTGATTATTTGCCAGCCACCATTCATTGAAATAATAAATATTTTTCTGGTTTAAATAATGAATGTTAAATTTAGAGAGGCATATTTCAATAACAGAATAATAGCTTATAACGATGAGTTGTAAGTCATTTCTTATGAAAAAAAATTAATCATAAAATGAGTCAACTGTTTAAAAGAATGATACACAAAACTATAAGTACTTTATATGATGTGTTTTATATGAATAACTTGTTTCATTTCTTTTGAGAAATAAAAAAATAGCATTATGATTTAATCTTTTTTTGAATTTTAACCATAAGCGTTAAAATTAAAGAATAAATTAAATAAAAAATTTATAAGGTGTTCCATAAAAACGAAGCACGGTTTCATCCCCTAAAGATATTATTTTTAGATATATACTTTCAATTACAAATTACTTTTAAATAGGGAATTGTACGAAAACCCTTTCTCTTATGTGGAGGCTAATTAAGAAAATTAAATTTTTGTAATATAAAAATGTTATTTAGTCAAATGCTTCCCCATATATTCATTTATATACATAGACAGTTTCAATTTCTATCTTAGAAATTTTTAAAGTTATGCTTATTTTTAAATTTAGAAGGATTAATCCCAAATTTAGATGAAAACATTTTTTTCTAGAAGTGCAAATTTATTCAATACGGAAAAACTATAATATGTAAATACTTGTTCACTAGTGCATCATTCAATCATCACGAATTTCAAAGAAATTTGCTACTCACACATTATGTGCTCACTTCGATTAGTCAATTGCAGTAACTTCGAATTTATAAAGAAAGGAAGAAAAATTGGAGAAATTGAACTTTTAAGATATCTCAGAGAAATACTAAATCCCAGCTAGGAAATAAAATTCTTGTTGACACTTCTGTGTTTTCTAAAATAATGTCATATTTCAGTAACAAGGAACGTTTATATATGCTGACGATTTATTTGTACAGAATCGTAAGGTCAATTTAACTGTAGAATGAATACAAACATCGCTTTACGAATCCCCCGCATCATTCTATGAATTTTTTTTTTTCAGTACTGGTTAGCGATTATCAACTGCAGGATTCTTACTTTCCCGGAAAGGAAGAGGGATTGTGAGATATTATGCATGTGATTCGAAAATACACCTTTGGACTTATTTTTTTTTAAAGATATTCTTGTTAGAGTACAGTCCGTAATTTAACATTCATGAAAAAAAAAAAAAACAGAGTGTAGAGACATTCAACATTTTTTTACTCAACAATTTCACCGTAATAGATGTAGAATTTTACAAATTGCAATTTTTTTCTCTTAAAAGTAATTCCTCGTTATAGTAATTAAATTAATCGTTGTACTTAGTTTAGGATTTCTGACGAGATACATTTCTTTAAAATTTATTTTATTATTATTATAAATATTAAGCCTCTATCAACCTTATTTTTTGTCGTTTCAGAATTTTAAAATAAGAAAGCGAATATTGCAACATAATTCATTTTGGAAGCCATTTTAAAAACGAATTTGAAATTCGGCATTTTTTTCTTCTTATTTAGTTATACCACAGCTATTAGCACGCACTACTAGAAATAAAAATACGCGCATCTCATTTTCTGTTGCTGAATATTGAAAAGGAACGTAATTTGAAACGAAAAAGTTATGCAACGAAGAAATGCTTCTTATTGGATAATTGAACAAAAAGTTATATCTGACTTGCTGCGTTAGCACAGACAAAATCTCCCTGGGATAATGCTATTGAGTTACATTCTAGGAACAGATCTTTTTTGTATCTTGATCAGCAGATGCCTAAGGCAAATCCTCGAAGACATCAGAAATATGATTTTAATAAAATAGAGAAGAAAAAAAAGTAAAAAGTTAAAAAGATTCTGAAAAACATGATTCTGCAATTTTTGTTTCTCTCACTTAATGCTTTTCCATTTATCAAATATTTTAAAAATTACTTTTATAAATAATATTGTGATTGAATGATTTATTTATTGCTTATGTTCTGTTATAGAAGTTGAGTTTAAAAAATATTTTTATATTAACAATACAAAACGAAAAACAAACGTGTTCAGTTCAGCATAATAATGTTAGAATTTATCATTTAAAATATAACTGGGTATGGTTTTATAGGAAACCATATTCTTTTCGCTATTTTTCCCGTGTAAACTGTAAAAAATATCCGCAATTAAGGGGTAAGAATCAAGCGAGAAACCATTATTTATAAATGTATATATATTAGTAACTGTACATTTTATATATGATTAAATTGAACAAATTGAAATATTGAGACTACGATTATTTTGCTTTAGATATCACATACACTATGTATTCTAATCTTGTTAATTGCTGTTCCCTAATTTAGTGAAGATAAATTTTATACTATATTAACTTCCCATACTTTTAAAGCTGTATAATATCTTTATCTTCTTAAAACTTATGTATAAAACATTTGTGGATGAGTTTTGAAAGAAAATAAAAATGCTACGCATTCTTTATATTAGTTTATAACTAATATTTTACACGCTCTGTTATAAAAATAACAATTTCTCACAAAATCTCTTAATTTCTGAATTACGCTTCAGAATTTAATTAGAATTTCTGAATTACGCTTAAGGACATAATTTAATATATTTATAAAACATATCAGTCTTTATAAATGCTAGAAAAAAAAGAGAATACCTTAATTTCCTTTATTTTATTAAACTCTATTTGATTTCTTCTATATCATTCTATATCTATCTTCTATATCATTAAAAATAAAAAGAGATCAATTTTATATTTGGCACTGTTTTATTAAATTATAGCAATTAAAAAATCCTAGAAATATGATTGAAAAACAAAGTTTAAAACTGTTTAGAAGAAAATAATTTGCATTAATTTTGGGGCGGGCTTGAGATATAATTGGTGAATTATCCGCATGCTAGCACATATATTAAGCATGACTTCATAAAGCCTAATGAGTTTCAAAATCATGAATACTTGGCTTGAAAATCGAGTCGAAATGTGGCCAACGAATCATAGTTCAATTATCTCGGTAAAAAAGTTGTTTATTGAGATGAATCTAATCAGTTTACCCCTATACCCATTGATTAAAAGCGATTAAACTTACTTGCTTTTAATCAACATATATCTTACTTATAAACGAAAGTATTTATAGATTTTGACCAAGTTTAATAATTGCTTGTAAATATTTGCTAAACTTTCTAAGAACGATGAATTTTTAAAACGATATTTCTTACACAATTTTGTTTTATTAAATATATTATTATTAATGGTAACAAATAATCAATAAATAACATAACCCGAGTTTTAAAATTCATCAAAAATAAATGTATTGACTTAAATTACCAATGAGCTTTTTTGTCATTGTTGTCTAGGGTTAAGATATTTTTTCAGCTGCTAGGACACGAGTAAAAGGAATTTGTAAATTTCTGTAAATTGATATCTTTTAATAATACATATCAAATCTTGAACTCACTGCAAATGCATTTTCAAAATAAAGTTCTGATTAAGAATCGTATTGATTTTACCAAGAGGGATACAATTTTCTTGGAGATGATAGTGAATCACAGTCTAGAGAAAAGGATCATCTGGAAGTTACCGGTTATAATTTATTATATTCATGAAAAATTATGCCTGATATTATGACAGAATGGTAAAAACATGTTGATTCCTGATGCTTAGAAATAAGAGCAATTGAAAGGTAGTGTTTCTTCATTTGTGAATTCAAGTTGAATAATGTATGAAAATATTTCAGTGCCCTGAAAGAAAGAGAATTATTTTCTACTTCTGTTTCAAGTACAATTTTTTTCTTTCTTATGTAATGTGTGATACATTTTTATAAAGATTATTTATGAATTGGCTGGATCCATTAACGATTGTATTCTTATAAAATTTTCTTTGGATTGCCTTTGCACTATATTATACTCACTACTTTGAAACTCTCAATTTTTTTTTATAGAAGTGTATTTCACATATGAAATAATAATGAACAGCATGTAGAAGAAAGAATTCTATTTAAGTCTAAAGAAATATATTTCATAAAATTATCTTGGATAAAGTCACCATGAGGATAGGAAAAAAAAACTTAGCCTATGCTAATGAGATTTATTCATATGATTTATTTTTTAAATTAAAACAGTTTTTAAGTTGTTATAATATAAAACTCGATTGTCTAATATACCAGCCACTGCATCAGCAATCAAAACAAAGGATTACAATGAATAACATCTAGCTTGATGGTATGGGTTACCAAATCGGTAACAAACTTCAGTCCACTAAAAAGTGTATCCCGGTCTTATACTGCATTTCTATCGACTATGGGTAAGTAGTAGAAATTCCTTTACCACCAAATCTCGCTTAGCAAGCACGTATAAGAAGCATAGCAAAATGTAAAAAAGAAAAGTTACTCCCTTAACGAGATATTTCGCTGAACGATTGGCGAGGAGATAACGTGATGTCACATACTATTTGGCCTATTTCCATTTGTGATGAGCACTTATTTGACGAGAACCTTTATATCTACATAGAAGTTTTGGCGTCGTCGGATACGATTTCAAGGGTTTGAGCAAATGCTATGGAGCCTTAATTTTGTCTCTGTCAAGATTAGGGTTGCGATGCAAAGGCCGACAACAACGATATTAGAACAGAAGAGCTTAAGAGCTTATGGAGATGCATTCGGTGTCACAGCAAAAAACTACGAATGAGATTTGGTCAAAAGAAGAAGAATCGATAGACCTTAAGTGGCAAAACCCTTCCAGCGAAATAATGAAGATGTTAAACGTATGAGGATTTCCCTGCGTCATATGTTAAGAAACATCACCCTGATAAAGCAGTAACTAAGTGCTCTATAAATTCATTTAACGATAATGCTATGCCCCATTATCGCCACATTTTGAACCCTTAGCCAAAGACAGGTTTCTTTAGACAATTATCTTGTCAATAATGTATTATAAATAATAAATTACATTATTATAAATTGGCTTCAATATTTTTTTCAGATTGGTATGTATTGTTCTATTTAACATAGATTCTTTTGTAAAAAAAATTGTTTCGCCTAAAGAATGCGAGTGAGATTCAGGAACGAATTATACTAATTGAGAAAAGATTCCACTGTATTGAAAATTGCTTTATAATGTTTTATTAATAGGGTCAGATATTCTAAATTGGCTAATTTAAATCTCCTTGACTTGAATTTTCACTATATAAGCTAGAATTAAGTACTTAAAATTTAGATATTGCACATCAATAACGTGTAAAATTAACCCCTTAACTGCCGAGGATAACTTGCGAGATTCGGTCCCCAGTGCCACGTATATAGTTGCAAGACGTATATATAAGCCAGGGGCAGTTAATACATTGACTTAGGGAGACGTATATATACGCCTACGGCAGGCAAGGGGTTAAAGTCTAATATATACTAAAAACTCTGAAATATTTCAGTCATTCGCATTTTTAAAATAACATTTCAATGATATGAAAACTTTCTACGGAATAGTTAGATATGTAACATGCAATGACTTTTCAAATTGGAAAGAAAATCCAATTTAATACTCCACAAGCCTGATAAGAATTTCATTGATATATTGATTAAAAATCAAAATAAATAAATTAGGATTTTGGAAAACCAACAGTAACATCCTGAAATAAATAAAATGCTTTCTCAATTTTTCATATTTTTCTTTGAATTCCGGACTTTTTTTTTTTTTTCATATCCTTCATTTTCTGAATGGTTTAAAAGGCGGAAAAAGAGAGAGAGAGAGAGAGGAAGAAAAAAGAAATTTTCAAGAGTAGTTATTACATTCTAGTTACCATTCAATTCTTTTGAAAAAACATTTGTTATAGATTTAATGGCTTTCAAAGTTGAAAAGCGCAGTGATGTATTTTTAACAACGATATTATTTTTATGTCCTCAAAAAAATAGGTCTATTCTTCTATACGTTTTCAATTCTCATGATTTAAAAATAGTTTTCAACATCAAAATATTTTCAAAAGAATTCAGGTTTCATTTTCTTCAATTTTTTTCCATTTTCTAAAAATACCTATTGTATTATTTCCATTTTGTACGTACTTTTTCTATTTTTCTTTTCAGAATCTCTCAGTCATAGTTAATGGAAAATCTAAGTGGAAAAAATCGATCAAATCGAGCACATCCTTAGAGCCAACACTTATATCTGACGGCAGAGTTATGTTAACACTAGAGTCTTTAGTCCATTAAAATCATAAGGAACATTCCTTTTTCATAAAAAAATAAAATTATTTGAGGCTTTTAAGTAAGTAAAAAAAAAAAAACAACGTAAAATGAAAGGTTTAGAACAAAGACAATTTTCAATTGTTTTTCGTTATATATATCAATAGTTTAACTCTGAAAGTTAATTAATATTAATTTGGTATTATAGTAAATTTATAATTAATAAATAAAAAAATCGTTTGAAAAAATGTGTTTATGTATTAGCATCAGGAGAAAAGATCATAAATTAATTTCATATTATTCCAAGGCGTATACTTTTATTTTGAGATTTTCTTTTAACCTCAGTTTAAATATGGAAATAGACTAATATCGCTTCTTAGCCACATATACAAATTCTGGTCAGCAATTCTAGAATAAATTTAGTATAAAAATGTTTAGGCGCTAAAAATTTTAAATATGAATTTACTCTAACTTATTTTAACATCGATTCGATAAGAAAGATGTTTCCATTGGAAACACCAAATCATAGAAGATTTTTCAAATAAATATGAAGAAATTTCTTTCCAACATTTCAAATATTCGTGACAGTTACAGAAAAAAAAATAACGGATAAAACTTTTGTACGATTAACTATCACTGGAATAAGTTCGAAACTGAAATAAATCGAGACAACTGGGAAAAAAAATCACTTTCAGTATCTGTTTGAAGAATAAAATAAAATTTAAAAAAAAGAAACACAAAGTAAAAATCAAAATTGGGATTGGTAAGTCCATCATGCATGAAACTGCCGAATCTCACATTCCAAAATCGCGTCTTTTGAAAACGAGATGAATCTGTCTCGTCCTTCTTTCAGTGAAGTGTAAAGAAAATATGCAGTGACTGTGGTATGTCCAACTGCTGAAAATGATGAACCAAGTTTTCTGAAGTATTCGTTGACATTTTATTACTGTCGGTGGGATTTTTGAATTGGAGAAACTAGATTAACTGAAGTGAGAAGGATTTATGTAAGAAAGAAGGTACTGTTAATAATTTAGTCCCTGTATCCAAACCACCGTCTGATGGAATTACTAAAATGAAAGAAGGAGAAAAAATTATCTGGTTCCGTTTTGAGATACATACCGCTCAGTAAATATGTTTAATTCTTTACAAAAATAAATTATTTATATGATTACTTTCTATAACAATGGCTCTCATGATATATTTCCTAGAAATTTTCTGCATAATTCTTTTTTTTATATTATATACTACCAAATGAAATTAAATTCATATTTAAAAAATGACTTCTGAATTGAGCGAGTTTCCTACGATTATAAGTAAGTCAACCATCAAACTCTCCGACCCGCCCGAAGGCACACGGATTTAAACCATAAAACTGAATGACCGGACCACCGCAACAGCAGCATTGGCTGGAACTGTTGTTGAGTCCTAAGGCCCGACACCGGCCACGGTATAACCCTCCCCGAAGGAAGTACGTCCCATCATCGATGGGAGGAGCCAGATCCCCCACCTATTAGTGTACCCTCCAGGGTGGCGAGATCCAACCACCATGCCGGAAGCATCTCATCGTCATTTCGAGGTGCCCCCCCCTAGGGAAACGATTATAAGTAAGAAAAATTTGTAACTTTAACAAACTGTTCCCAAAAATAATGTCTTTAGTTACGGTTTCAACATCACTTCCGAAAGTTCTGAACTGCTCAAAGCCCCTCATTTCCTTTATTGGCTAATTTTTGCTTCGTTTTCTTAGCGCTGAAGCTGCTCCGCATTTCTTTATAATGACCAAGGCTTGATCTTGCAAAAATAGTATCGAAAATCACATTCAACCAATCAAGATATCAATTCAATAAAAGGAATATTGTCTATTTTAAATCAACTGTAATTTTTTTCAATACTCTTCAGTATAAAATCATTTACTTAACATTATACCGTAGCAGCCTTTAACGACCACAAGTTGGTTCGTTGTGAAAATGGATAGATTTTATTTTTAATTAAATCTCTTATGCATAACTAAATGATCATGATTTCTTCAAATAAATTTTTTTAAGCATCAGATTATGACAATAATCACAGCCGTGTAATTTAAATAACATGTTATCTGTTATTTTCACTGTGTATCCTAATATAATCAATAACATAGCATCATAGTATTCTTAAAAATAATGCTTTTTAATAATCTAATTTTTTGTTATTATCATTTTTATTCTTTATCAGTTTGTTCTTCGGGAATGTTGATTATATTTGATTTCATATAAATTGATGAAATATAACTTCATGATTCCACCAAATTGTAACATTAAAGTAGTGTTAATTGTCTCAATTTCTGTTTATTTTATACATGTTTCTTTGTAATAGAGACCGTCCCATATTATCAAACTTCATTCAAAACATAAATATCCAGTTCATCTATCATTGAAATTTCCTGATATTGTAACTTTGTCTTTTTATTTGTTTGCAAATTACACAGATATTAAAAA
This sequence comes from Argiope bruennichi, assembly GCF_947563725.1. NCBI lineage: Eukaryota > Metazoa > Arthropoda > Arachnida > Araneae > Araneidae > Argiope > Argiope bruennichi. Next base: position 22,303,835 of record NC_079151.1, on the reverse strand, counting down.
TTTTCAAAAATGGATGAAAACCAAGTAATTAAATATTTGATGAAACAATGAAAACAGCGTGATTTTAAAGACAAAAATTTTAACCTATTTCTGAAAATTAAACCAAAAAATTATTTAAAAAAATATATTTTTAAAATTCTTCAAAACTTTGCACTACTATTAAATTGGTATATCATTAAAAAAGCAATTTTTTAAATTAAAATTTCAAAAAAAGCTAAAAAACGAACAAAAAATTAAAAAAGCGAAGAACAGAGGATTCTGCTTAATATCTATCTAATTTATAAGGCGAATGGAAAGCCCAAATTACTATATATAGTTCGAAATTTAAAAGATGGAAAACCAGAGATGTAAATTTTTATAGCCATGCGATGTCATTTGACTAATCTCCATTGCAAAGGTTTATATACACAGAATAAACAAAGCATAAGACAATTAAAATATCATGTATTTAATATCTGCTAATTTAAGAGAATCGTAGATATATAGCTATATCGAAACTCGATTAACTATCGATTTGACATATATTAAATATAAGCCATATCCGTGGTGAGCCAACTGGTAGCTGAAGGCAACTGGTATTCAATAAAATTTGAGTAATTGATCATAAAATTAAATTAATAACGTTATTAAAAGAATGTGCATCCATTGCCATACAAAGAATTTATTTTCTAGCAATAATGTATTGTAGATATTTTTTGAGTAAGGCACGAATTTAGCTACGAATGGTTTTGCTTCATAAATAAATATGGTTATTAATTTATATTATATTTTGTTGCATAATTACTATTATTCAGCCTAATGACCTAAATAGTTTGAGAGCAGAGATGATAAATGGTGTCAAACGCTACTTAATAAACTTAACAAGATTATTAAAGGAAAATGAATGGATATAGGAAGTGATTTATTCCTCTTTTCAGACACGACAACAGTTTAAAATAACTGAACTAATCCAGAAAAGAGATTAGGTTTATATAAAGAACTCTTTCTCCTGCAAACGAAAACTCGTCATGAATACTAACAATTAAAATGATAAATTGAGAAAAATACCAGTAGGAAGTGAATTTAATGAAATTTAAGAAATATTGCATTGTATCGCTATAAAAACATCTGGAGCGATCCTGTTATACTAGAATAGCTCAAACAACCAACGAGAACACTCCCTTGTTTAACAATTAAAAATCGCTTGTATCGCTATAAAAACATCTGGAGCGATCCTATTATACTAGTGTAGCTCAAACAACCAACGAGAACACTCCCTTGCTTAACAATTAAAAATCGCTTGTATGCATTCCTTATCTTGTATCGCTATAAAAACATCTGGAGCGATCCTATTATACTAGTATAGCTCAAACAACCGAGAACACTCCCTTGTTTAACAATTAAAAATCGCTTGTATGCATTCCTTCTCTTAGTGTAGTCTAAATGCAGTTGGCGAAGCTCGCAGGCCGACTTAACAGGAAGGGCTTAACAGGAAGTTGCTAAGGGGTAAGGAGCTGTATGTATGCGCCTAAACTTTGCATTAAAAAATCTTCAGCATAAACAGACTTTTCTCTCTAAATGTTTGTCACAAAAATCTAGAAACCTTTCACTAATTCATTAATTTTTTTTTCTTTAGAATTAACTGATTAGTTTCAATTGAATGATATTTAATTACTTTTAAAAATGAAGTCATATCATCCTTTTAATCTCATATCCAATGAAAAGGGCTTCCTATTGCTTTCCTAAGATTTTGGTAATTCTATCTACAAAAAGTTATTATAGATAACCTTTTTTTGTTCAATAAAACTGAATTTCAAAATTTTTATTTTGTAACGTAATTGGAAAATTCCGAGTTTTATGATTAGACGCTTTTTTCTTCAAAACTAAATTTTTCCTTAACTGTGTTTTTAAGCGAGGTAAAGATACAATTGATTACTGGATTGTGAAACAGTGATTTGAAGAACATTTTTATTTTATTTTAAATGAAACATGACGAATTGGTAAGAAATAATTTTATGGATAGCTAGTTCGTCACTGCTAGGTCACTTTTTTCATCGAATATATTTTCTCTTTAACAACTTTGTTAGCTTATAATGAGTATCGTAGATAATAAATTCTCATATTACGAGAATCTGACTCTAAAAGTAAGGCTTCAGAGTAGAGACAGCTTTTTAAATCCCTTCATGGATGAATTGGGGTATTATATTAGTTTGGCAATGTGAATACATCAATACACTAATTACTGATTCGACTAATTTATAATTTTTTGATTAATAACGACACCTTGATATGCTTTGAGATACCATAATGGAACATTTAGACTCATGTTTCATTGAAAAGTTTGCCGAGAAAGTACGGCGTTTTCTTTACAACATGAAGCACTGACACATTACAAAATTATTCGAGAGTATTCCAGAAAGTAAATTCCACTTAGCAACACTAAAAAAAGGAAACAATCGTTTGAAAACAACCTTTATTAAATAATAAACTATAATAATCGGATAATTTTTCGATATTATTACCAATATATTTTAGGCATTTATAGAAGCCGCGCACGAGTGTCTGGAAGCCTTCATCAAGGAATGATGCTGCTTGTGATTGCAACGATTGGGTATCAACATATCTGGCCTCGTCATTGTCCCAGAAGTGCTTACTATCGAGAGCTAGAAAAAAATGAAGATTGATGCTGAATTCCGTTATTGGGGCACTTAAAAACATCCCATCGCAACTCCGTAATCTATTGTTGCGTGTTATGCGCAGTGTGCGTTCGTGTAGTGTCAACATTTCGTTCCAATGCATGTTTTCTAATTGTCTAGTAATAAAGCTGTCTGTCCGTCTCGTTGTTTGTCCGCATGCCATAAATCCATCAGCAAAACGCCGTGTCAATTCCAAAATACTTCATATCCTTCATTCTTTTTGGTCATGGAATCATTCATCGCATTGAGTCCGTAAGATTCACAAATTTTTCGGCGCTTTCAGAAGCGCTAGTATTCTTTGCATTGAGAAATCAGATGACCATTGCATCTCGCATGCGGTGGGATGCTTGATTGTTTTAAATATTTTAAACTCACACTAAACAAGCGCTACATAAATCAACGATTTGAAAATGTCATTCTTCACTTCCAATGGCTCAGCAAAAAATAAAGGACATACTTGAATTAACAAATGCAGCTATTTCGTGGTGAATTGGAAAACGGAACTTACTTTCTGGTTTACTTACATAATATCAATAATACTTAAGTTATAATTAACTTGATTATAAAATTAGTATCACACATTCAAAAATGTACAAATATATTTTGAGATTTCTAAAATTGTCAAGAGATAGCAACTGAGATCTTACGATGAATGTGTAAAACTTTTCAAATTTGGTGATAAGTTTAATTCCCTAGACTTAAAGGATTAAGGAAGAATACGACTTGTCTTTTGATAATTCCATAATTCATTACAAGTGGATAGATATGAATTGCTGCGTCACTATCAGAATATTTAGTCTTTACGTATTTAATCATTTTTATTACTTTTATTAATTCCTTGTACCTTAAAGTACTTTTAATATCTGAAAAAATTAAGATCTTAAAAGCATCTTTAGCCTTTTCAAAGTCAATTTTCCAAGTAAGAAATTAAAGAATCTATTCTAATTTTTCACTAGGCAACCTGTCACGGAGTTCTTATTTGATTTTATTCTCTTTTAGTTCACCATTCGTCTGCAATGAAAAAAAAAGATTTTGTAATTGGTGGTGGATTAGTAATTCTTTTTTCAGTTCTTTTAAATTCTTTTAAAATACCTTTTCTTTTTTTTTAAAACAATCTTCTAATGAAAATTTACTTTTTGTTTCTTTCAGAAAAGTATAGATTAATTAAGTATTAAATGCCGCTGAATATTTTTTATAGTTTTTTCTTACAAAAAAAATCTGCTGATTATAAGATTTTTTTTAAGGAAAAATTAAAACGTTATCATAGGTAACAATAATGCTTTAATTGGCAGAAACGAAAAAAAAAAATCTAACGAAAAATCACCTCAGTTTAATTAAATTTAAATTAACTTCTTTTAGCTTAAATATAATCTCAAATTCCATTTAAATATAGCTTTCATTGTCTAATTTCAGATTATTTAGTCTATTCAACAGAAATTCTATTTTAATCTTCTAGCAGTATTATTCGTTTTTACCTGCTATTATCTACCTTATTTAAAACTGTGTCTGAAATTCTACATTAAAAAATGTTTTAGAATGTATGAATTCAGATTGTGCAGGAGACAGTCTTATTAATCCCCTGGCATATTTGCACTTGAAATTAATTAGAATGAACAGAAGTATAGGACACAAGGCTGTTCAGGTTACGTGTAACAGTAGGCTGCTGCAGATGTGCTTCCTGAAGTATTGCAAAGATATCGGAGCTATGCAACTAATAGTCATTAGGCAGGAAGAAATAGAAACCAAAAAGGAGAAGTACGAGCAAGTGAAACAACGATACTGCTACAAACACTTGAGGCAATATTACTCAATTCTACTACTTTAATATTAAGTCAGAACATATTTAATTAAAAAATTAAAATGCACAAAATTAAAGAAATACTTGTTCTTAATCGTACTTTCAAAATTTTTATTATAATCTAATAAATTAATATTACTTCTTTTCGGAAAATGTACGTAATAATCATGAATGGCTAGAAGAAAATATCATAATATTTATATCATATAACTGAAAAACCCGTTTATATTTCTACTCCTAAGCAACTATAAAAATAGACCTATTTAATTTTATTACCCATTCTACATTATATAGTCTCCATTTAATATAAATATTTATTTAATTTCCTAATTAGATGACATTTTTTATTTGAGAACTTCAATCTTATTTCAATTATACAGGTTGCCCTGAATTCATAGGTCAAATTTTAAGAGTAGGTTAAATACATATAAAGAAGCATCGTTTTGTATAACAAACTGGGATCGGAAATAAAAAGATTTGGCGAAGAAAACAAAAAAAGCTGTGGTAATGAAAAGAAAATTCTTTATTCATATATTATTATAGGAAGTGCTGAAATGTTCTGGTACCAACATTGATACGGGCCTGGTAACGCCTAGCAAGTGATTGGTGTTCTTTTTCGAAGATGCCTAGTATTTTTTGAAAACTTGCTGTAGCAAATGAAAGATTTGCGATGAAGTCCTCACCAGAGTTAATTGGAGTCTCGCAGACACTGCATTTTCTCGCTTTACTTGTACTTACTTGCACTTATTTGTTCTACCTATACTTTACTTTTTCAACTTCATATTGCTTTTAAAAAAAAGCTTCTTTGTTTATATTCTATCTACGCTTTACGTTTAGCCCATGAATTCAAGTACATCCTGTATATACTGAATTTAAAACTAACAATAAAAATAATAATTGTAATTTAATAAACATAGTTCGCTAGATGAATGAGGAATTCCAAATTTTATTAGATACTTATTTTTATCATATTAAATCATTGTAGTATTTAACACAAAAATGCAATCATTACTATTCAAGAAAAATATCTTGTATTCAAAATATGATTCATGTTTCAGAATATGATACAATTACAATCTATAGTCTAGATTATAGCTTTTCTCACAAAAAGATATTTAATTGAAATTACTTGTTACATACCATAACGAATTCCTTATTATTGCATTACTATTTTGTAATTGAATCTACGCATCTCCTGTAAAAATGTGCTACTTTGTAAACTCATCTTGTGTCCTTAAAGAATTCAAGAGAAGAAAATAAAGCTAGGATATAAAATAAGTAGTGTTTTGTCCCTATATAAGATTTTGGAGTTACAGCAATTTTAGGATCCAGTTTCTCTTTTATGAATGAAAAGAGAGATGGTAAGTGGCCATTGAAATTGATTGAGCAATGAACTGAATAGCCTCCATCTCTTCGAAGCGAATGAAATTTTCAAGGGCTGCAGAAATCCATTGACATAATTTGCCTATGGAAATGATAGGACAATTTTACTATACAGTTGCATGAGAAAAATTCAAATCACAATCAGAAAAAAAAAGATTTTTACATTTCAGACTTTTGCCGTAGTTGACTGGGAAGGTGAGAGTTTCTAAGGGTTTCCCCATTATTTTAAACATAGTTGAGTAAAAATGAATAACCTAGCTTCAAATATTTACTTTTAAACATGTAATTATATTTATTTGAAATATCTATCTCAAGAAGTATGTTCATGTTTAATATTTTGGGTGCTCATTCATTCAAAGAATTTCAAAATATTATTCTATTTTTGACACTACATTTATTGAAATTATAACTTAATTCTTATTAAAATTCCCATAACATGTCATTGTCTATGATGGAAATAGAGGTCTTCAATCCAGTGATGATCATAAAAATCCACAAATGATAATCGTAAACTGAATTACTTATTAAACCTTCTAAGCAAATTCATGAATTTGCTTAGAATGCTAATACGACTTCGCCATGAATTTAACACAATTACATTTAAATTGCAATTGAATCTCAAAAAAAAAATCCTTTTATTTCCAAATCTTAAAATGTAAATCATTGTAATGTGAAATCTAAATAGAGTTGGCTAAGCTTCAATTAGTAATTTCTCTTTTTTTAAGAAAAAAAAATTGCCATGCTACAAGTTAAATACTTTTATAATTATGTCATGATGAGTATTATGAAAATGTGTTATATTATTAAATATTAAATGATAAATTATATGCAGTGCTTGCCAAGTTAGTATGTAGTGCTTGAAAAAAACCCAGTTTAGTCCAATTTTCTTGAGTCAAATTGTTATTTTTTTTCAAAATAATGTTTTGAATTTGAATATATTTTATTGAAAATTTATTATTTTTTCTATTTTTTTAGATTTTTCTATGAGAAAGGATTTTATAAATAACTTTCTCGGCTATAAAATTCGGCAATAACCATTTCATATTGCAAGATCTATAGAAAAGGAATAATCTTCTTTCTAAAAATTCGTTATTTAATAAATAAAACTCTCAATTCCGGACTGTAAGATAAATCTTGTGTTTAATATTCTAAATTTCATTTTGTTCAACAGCATTAATTTCAATTTAAAGGAGCTAAATATAAATCCACCTAGTGTTTACATTTGTGATAATTATGTTAGATTTACAAAAAGGTTAACTTTCAACTGTATATAAATTATTTTCTGCAGATCGTTTCTGTAAAAAATTATATAGTTATACAGGGTAATTCAAAATGAATATAGCGATTACAAACGGCTATAGCTATTTAATAAAAAAAGTATTTATCGATGAGATTAACATATAATGTAGACGGAACTTCAAAATTTTCCATGCCCAAAAACTATTGAAGAACTTAAAGTATGTATTTGTAAAGCGTTTGCGTCGGTGACTGCAGACATGCTTCACAATGTATGGCATGAAATGGACTAAAGCCCGGATATTGTCTGTGTGACATAGTCACATAGAACATCTATGAAGTATGTATACAAAATTTTGAAGTTCCGTCTACATTATGTGTTAATCTCATCGATAAATTATTTTTCATTAAATAGTTATAGCCGTTTGTAATCGATTTATTAATTTTGAATTACCCTGTGATTAGCAATGACAAACAAGAATAAAATTCAGCATTCATATTATATTACATGAATTTTATTAGACGCAGGTTTAAAAAAAATGAAAATATTTTAGAGAGTTAAAAAATATGATCTTTGTAATCATTCATTTAACAAAATGCCGAAGATATTAGATATTGGTGAAAAAGATATTGTTGTCAGATCAGAAAAGATTGTCATATAATATATATATATATATATATATATTGTTGTTTTAATATATAAATTTAATATATTGTTTAAATATATAAATTATAAATAAAAATATATTGTTATTAAATAAAATATATTGTTATTAAATAAAATATATTGTTGTCCTTTATTTAAAAAATAGCCATGATGTAATTTATTCTTGGAAAAGAGGGGATAAAATGATGAATAATTTGATTTACATGTTTAAAAATAAATTATAATACTAACAAATTACTACTTTTCAATAAAATGACAATATTTTTTTAATTAAAAGCTAGTAGACATTTAGTTCGGTAATTTTATAAATTAAATGATATGCATGAATAAATATAATTAAATACAGCTATAAAAAGATAAGTGAAATTACAATAAAAAACGAACTTCTTTACATTTAGAAAATTATCGGACCTATTTAAGAAAAATTATATATAATAAATTATTGCTTCATGCTATGCGTTTGATAAAAATTGATTTCTTAATCAGAATGGATGTCAAAATTGTTTTTAGAAGAGATACAAGTCTCAAATTTGTGTATTTCCAACTGGTTATAAAATATATTTGATGGCATGCCAAAGATCCTGAATAATAATGCTTTGTTTAATGCATTTCACGCATGCATTAATGCATATAGCATTTCAAAACATGCATTATTTGGGTAGAACCAAAAATATTTGGTCGAATGAATAAAGCTACGCTCGCCAAAGAATATAAATTCTGAACTGTCATACAGCATCAAGGCATCATCTTTCACGTTGAAGCACCCAAGTCTTAAGAATTAGAAACAACAACAAAAAAGGCTTACATAGGCGATATTTTTGAAGATTTTTTTTTATTTTAGTTTTTTTAGAGTAAAATCATTGTTTTTTTTTAAATGCGCGTAAATTCATTTCCTGTTGGCTTTTTTTCTGAATGCGTATGGGAGATTGCGAACCAAAGTATACATAGTTTTTATATTCTGTGTAAGCTTTCATTTATTTTAATTAGTGAAATTTTACCATTTGGCAATTATTGATTCCTTTTCTTGGGGGGGGGGGGGCAGCAAACACTCTTTTCTTGAACTTTTTGAATGGAAATTCACATTAAGATGTTTTTTATTAAATTTCGATTGATACCCATCATCAGATTAATATGGGTGTTTTAAAACCTATTAATAATAAAAGAGAAAGTGTAGATCTGTGTGAATGTATGTCTTATACATGAGCGTAGAGCCATGTATAAAAACATTTATCAATGTTATCTGGAGGATGGAAATGTGCGCTTAGGAAAGATAATTATTATTACAATTTTAAGTAAAACTTTAATTAATGAGGCAAATGCTGCTTTTTTGTGATTATTTCTGGAAAAATTGTGGAACAAAAATAATTTTTGTATAATTTTAATATTTTAAGAATAATTTTTTTAACGATATCAATGAAAAAAAGTAATTTTTATTTCTTAATTCGGACTATTTGTTAAAAGTATATTTATGTATAGTTTGCTATAATATTTTCTGCGTTACAAAGAAATATTTTTCATTTTTCTTATAAATATAAAATCGCTAGTTTTTCTGCTATAATAAATCTATGTATTTTTTAATAAAATCTTTGGCAAAGTCGTTGCGAATATTTTGTCTTATCTAGCTTTTTGAGGAATCATTTAATAGTGTTTTATAATTTTGCTACTTTCTTAGAAAGGTGTAGATTTCATCAAGGCATATATGAATTGGAAATATGAAATCAGGAAAGGTAAAATATCAGTTTAATTACCAAATGTTATTGGTTGTTGAAAAGCGATGACTCCTAGAGAGTTTACTAGAAAAAAAAATCGGAAGACATTTCAGAAAAGAAAAATTGGCTCTATAAATAATCGCAATAATTTTCATAAACTCTTTCTTCCTTTACATCAAAAGAGAATTAGGCATTGGTTTATCAAGTAGTAATATTTAAATAAAAACTGTATCAAATTCTTTCCTCTAAAATGCCAAATAATGTTGTGTCGATAATTTATATGATAAAAAAATATTATTTTTAGTTTAAATCTAAAATTTATAGAGTGGTGACTCTTCAATAACACAAGCTAAACAGATGTTTTGCTAAGCTTCCAAAAAGGATATAATTCAATAAGAGCAATCGCTTGTTAGTCATTAAAATCTCTAATATGTCTTTGATTTCATAGATACGACTTGAAGTTATTATTTAGAACCCTTATTCTATTTACCCTAATTCTGTCGTTCTGAAAATCTTTCAAAATTTAAACTTCCGGAATGTTTTCTGAAAATCACGAAAAGTTAGATAATGATTTTTCAAAGAACTTTTTCTTCACATTACGCTCAAGAAACTTGAAAATATGCATAGCAGTTGCCTTACCAGGCATTATGCCTATGTTGCGAACAGAATTCTCAGATTAAGTTCAAAGTTAATTGTAATACTAGAAGCGCTGTGCAAAATCCAGATAACTCGCTACAAAAGAAGCACTTCAACTCGCTTCAAGCACTTCACTTCAGATTTTCAGTTCATGATAAACATTGTAATAGGAGGGGGAAAATGTCTAAATTCTAGATTCAAATGAACTAGATTAAAAAGAATAAAAATATTTAAAAAAATCAAAAAGGAATTTTGACATATTTCCAAAAGTGCAACCTTGAAACCATTACAATAAAATATATAGCAAAGCTGATAAATTTAAAGTGAGAGTTAAATCTTACATATATTAAATCTCGTTTTATTTTCGATCTCCAAACGAAACAGATAATAATCATAACAATAGAATTCGAAATTCTTTGAAATATTTTTAACCCGTTGCCAATGAAATTTAATATACGAATAAACAATAAAGGTAAAGGAAAATAGCATGCTCTTTGTAATAAACAAAAACTACACGTGCTATTATAAATTCAAGCTAAAAAGGCTTTTGGAAATAATTTGATAAATCAATCGGAGGAACTGAAAATTTTGGAATATAAAATGGAAAAATTAAATCAAACAGTAAAAAAAAACAATAATAAGAGACTGTATTTAGGATTAAATTACTGTGTCAGCATATTTAAAGAAAGGTTACATTACGAATTAAAAGCAAAAGTAAACATTTCTAAAGAAAACCTTTTAATTTTAACATTGGCAAAAGCGCACGAGTGATAGATATCATCGAAAGAGAAATATGCTTAATATTTCCAAATGAAATAAATTGTCACTTATTTGAAAATTTTCTAAATATTAGCAAAATTGCTGCACTGAAAAAAATGTCATTATAAAACTACTTTTTTTTTAAATGCAAAAATTTAAAGATATATTTTATGCGATGATATGTCCGAAATTACGAAGGAAGAACTTTAAAAATCACTCATCCTTTTTTGTACCATCTTGGGAAGGGAACTACAACTTATCATCGCACATATTCTCTAAAGGTTCAGAAGAACGCATGTTCCAAATTTCTTTTGAATTTATCTAGGGGTGTAGTGTTGTTTTAAGTTCCATAAAAGCAAGCAGATATTCCATTTTATATATACAAAATATAGACGAAGAATGCACAAAATCCAATCTCAGTTTTTTTTAAATACAGTTTTAGCACCGATGAATATTTTCTTTCCTATATACTTCTATTATTACTTCTTAAGCATTTTACAATTGATAAAATATTTTCTTGCATATGAAATATATATATATATATAAGATTGGATTCTAAAGTTATCAGATTCTGAAATGTAAGCCTTAATGCATATATCCAAAGAATTGATTAACTTTAAGTGAAATGCGATTAAAAATCAAATTTTTTTTTAAAAAATCATTTAATTAGTTCTATATATAACCTTTATTCTTAGCTATAAATAAAATGTGTGAACATTTTTAGTTGAGATGATCACTATTAAACTATAGACATTTTGGCACAGTGATAATATAATATATAAATTATGTAGAAGAAACTGCCATTTTCTTTGACATTTCATATTTTCCTTTTGTCCTAATGGAATCGACTCTTTCCCTTTTTATGCCTTCTGATGTAGACTAAGAGTGATATCGGACCGAAATAAAGCAACCTAGAGGACAAATCTTTGAACAAACGAGAGCAAACACTGTTACAATAATAGCATTTACCAAACAGAACTTTCTTGGTTTTGCTAACTATTAATGTCTGCAATGTAGATATTAGGAAGAAACGAACATTAAAGGATCATTTCTCATGCTATTTGTTATTCCCTGTGTTATTAATAGCAAAGGAACTCTCCCGTATTGAATAATATCACTGTTCCTCTAGGAATGAAGCATTTATTCCATTAATATGAGTATTAACCCTGTATATCAAGTGACTCTTTACAATTTGGATCCTAAAAGATGGGTAGCGGTACACAGTTATTCCAATTATACCATAAATTATTCTCTACAATTAACTGTTAACAGTTCGATATGATATATCGCAATGAGGATGAGAATTTCAGACATATTTTAAGATGAGGCAACCCATTTAAGAAGCTGGGAAATATGTGGTTCCGGTAAAATAATTTCCTTCTGAATCTTTAGTGAAGCTAGAAAGAATTAAAAAAAAAAAGTCGAATACGTAAAAAAAAAGTTATGTTATTATTTATTACTTAGAAATTAGAACATGGCAATCTTACTTATAATACAAATTATCGTAAAATAAAATTAAGATTTATTTTTCTTAACGGATTCTACGGGGGCCTCATTAAAAATTTCAGATTCAAGATCAGAAAGAGTTAGATGCTAATCACATACTGATTACAAATGCATATTTTTCAATCTCACCTACATATGAAGTGGTCATTTAAATAAAAAGAAATCATGAATGCACTTAGTTTAACATTTTATTCGAATCAGTCTGCTATATTGCAGTATTCATTTTATAGTTTATCTATCGATAATATTTTTTAACTTACACTCAGTTTTACCCTTGCGAAATCGGATCTTAACATAATGCAAGTAGCACAAAAATATACAAGAAACTGCTATATGACATTATCAGCATGATAACAGATGGAAAAAGGCTACAATAGTTAGCCATAAAAAAGTTGTGTAAAATCACGTTTTTTCAGGAAAGGCACCTATAAAGGTTTTACCTTTTAAGTTTATCTATCTATCTATATTATATATATATATATATATATATATATATATATATATATATATATAAGAATTGCTCGTTTAAAGTTATAAGATATTCACTGAAATGTTTATATAATCATCTATAATTCATACATATAGAATTTTGCTTTAATCAGGTTTTAGAAATAAATACAATTCGAATTGGAAGAAATATTCTAAATAACATTAAGAACAATAATTCATTGTTTTTGTCAAAAAACGTAATGCTGAAAAAAATACATATTTTAAATTTTTAAATAATTTATCAGTCCTAACAATCATATTTAGTTAAATATGCTGGATACACTAAACTTTCACAAAATAAATGTTTCTCAATATTACGATCGAAATTGGCAGATACGAGACTTCGAATATAACTATTTATGTCCAGGTCTATGGCTTGATCCATAATGATAATTAACGTTCATTGTTTCCTCTGGGCGTCACTATTGTATTTAAATAAAACTGATTGTCCAACTGATTTATTGTCTCAAGATAAAATATAAGGCTTCATATTTAAAGATTTTTTTCAATCGGACGCAAATGCATATATCTAATACTTTAGAAATTAACTCTTCGATCACTTTTAGAATGAATATCCAGTTCATATTATATATGCATAGACTTTAGGATCAGAAAGAAATTCAAGAGGTTATAATAAAGAATTAAACCAATTTTCCATTTTAACAAAATATATGAATATGTATTGAAAATAATTATAGTTGATTAAATTCTTAAGGACACTGACCAAATTCCTATTGAACCAGAATAAACTAACTGGAAAAAAAAATCAGTTTTCTTAGTAACTGATTATTACAAACTTAGACAGAATATTAATGAATTCAAATTGAAGGCTAAAGAAATTAATTAAAAGGCATGAATGTTAAAAAAAATGATTAAGTAGTTATTTGCTTATGAATTTAATTATAGTTTTTTTCCAGATGCACCTTCCAAATAAAGTGTAAAAAATAGTTCTTTCCCTCTTATTTCATTTCTGATTTTCTTTTGATTAACCATCTGATCAATTTTTTTGATGATCAAAAGAAGCAAACGTTCGAATTCGTGAAGAGAACACTTGAATGAAAGGAGTGTATTTTTTAATGCATTCGTTTGCTATCTGATTCCTTTGATTATTCAGACAAAATGATTAAACATGAAAATTATATTTATTAATATAATTATTTTATTTTAGCTGGTTTCCTAAATTGGATTTTAGGTACTTTTTTTCGCATTCTAAAAAAAAAGTACCACCCAAAATTTGTTTTATAATAAAAAAAAATCAGTTGATAAATGTCATTAACATGACTCTTTAATGATTTACTTTTTCCATGCTTTTCCATTCAATAAACATAATTTTATCGATATTTATAAAGAAAAAAAATCATTTTTTTCAGTTTGTTGAGTTTTGATTTCTATAAAAAAGTTTTGGTATAAATTTGTCTAATATTACGATGCAAACTCGGTTCTTAACAGAAAGTCCAATCAAACGTTTTTTTTTAATATTATTATTTAATTATCTGCTTTCGTTATTAGAAATTTTTAAGATTTAATGTGCATATTTTTGTGGCTCTCATATTGACCTCTCAACATGTATGTATTAAGCAATTCTTAAATTTTTTTGGCAACTTCCGAAATAAAAATCTGTTATATAGTTCTGGCTTGGAATTTCTAACATTCTTAGAAGTGTTTAGTAATTTATTTCTTTTCTATAAACAGATATTTTAGCATCTTCGGAAAAGATATACATCATATTGATTTATTTTTCATAATAAAATACATTGATTAAAATTATATATCATGAATTTATATACCTTTTTAAGTCGTTCGAGAACATACAGGATACTTCTAGAAAATAAGCGTTGATATTTTCTATTGAAGATTCTAGTAGAGTATTTTCTGATCTAGAAAACCATTAACGCAGTACTGCATACTACATATCTGTTATGATGATTATTCTCAAATTTTCGATAAAATTCACAGAATCGATATGCTTGAAGTGACCAAATACAGATTTTTTACTCCCCTGTAGCATAATAAATTGCATATAACTAATCTTACTACTGTGCAGCATTAGTAAGAAAATAGCAGCTAGAATGAATTTTTACCTAAAAAAAAAAGTTCCTTCCCGGAAAATATGGAAGAAATAATTGATAAATTCAATAAATATCATGAAATGAGCACTGAGATACTGAATTTCGTTTGTACTTTTCATGATGTTCATGCAATCGCTTTGTCATTGTTCTTTTCAGTATTTCAGTTTATCCCGAAAGGAATTCATCATCATCTTATTTAAACAAAAAATTTAATCATACAAGTCCCGTCTCTTGAGTAATTTATAAACCAAACAGTAGTTAAAATTCCTCAACCACATCATATACATTTATGAATAGTAAAGCGATGTTCCTTAGTTTCCTCACGAGCACCTTCAAACATTACAAGAATGAATTATTCAGTCTAACATGAGGGATGTCAGAAAATTCTTGAAGGATATTGATAGTAAAAGTTTTTATCATAGCGCAGATAAATTTCGTAAACCCCTAAAATATTATTTTTTTTATAATCTCATCCATACAGTATTTTACTATCTTACATTATAAGAGTTAACAGCGATCATCAATACTGAAATTAAAATTTCTTAATATTTAGAATCTATTCTTTTTCAAAAAGACAGGCTAGTAATTTCACAAATATTCTGCATATGTGATATATTTTTTTTCAGATAATAACGTAAGTTTCATATCGCATTTTTCAAATTATTAGAAACAATACTATTCTAAAAGCTATATCTTTTATATCGATATATTTTTTTAGACAATAACTTAAATTTCATATTACATTTTTCAAATTATTAGAAACAATACTATTCTAAAAGCTAAATTCGATGAACGATTTCTTCATAAAGGTTTAGTTTTATTAGTACTAGTGTAATTTGTTTACGATTTTTCATTCAAGTATAGGAAATAATTTATTTCACAAATAGGAAAGAATTTTCATTCCCTTTCACAGAAAAAATTTTGAATCCTCAACCATTCTTAAGATAATATTTAATACACAAGTAAAATTTACATTTTACCGATTCTCTTATTATACTGATTTTTTACTCCTGCTTATTCTAAAAATTGATATAAAAATAAACTTTTATTGCATTCATTCATGGTTCAATCTTGTATAAGAATAGAAATTATTTTCTATTATAATACAATAAAAGTGGTATTAAAAACATGAAAAATGGTTAAATAGGCCCTAAAGTGCTTTCCCTTTTTCTCCTGCTATGTCTCTCGACAAATATCGAAAGAAACCACAAGAATGAAGTAGAAAAAAGAAGAAAACAAATATGATGAAATGCATCGCTATTCATCAAAAGGATGCGAGAGATAAAGAAATAACATTTGTTTCCTCATTTATTGGTTTGAATATTATTTACAATTCTATATCTTTCTGTTTCCACGAGTGATCAATTCAATAATTTTAAACGACTTATCAGTAGTGCTGGAAATACCAGCCTATATGAAGAAATATCCTAAGAAGCAATTACTGAGCAAATAATCAAGAAATATTTTTTCCATTAAAAATCCCTTTCTGAGGGAAGAAAAATGAAAGGAACTGAAGAGATTCTCATTCCAATTGAGAACAGTTCAATTTTGATTTGTATTATTTCAAAGAATATATCAAGTAAAAATCTTTGAATATTGCTAGTAATCTTGAATTATTGATATTTCCTTTTCTTTTACTTAATGGAAGAATAAAATTTTGAGATTTATTTCATTTTAATCATTGTTTCCAGTCTCGAATAAATTCATAGTTTTATTCCATTCTAATAAAGATCTGGATGGGAGTTTATTTCTCATATAATCGACAATAAATATTGGTAAATATGCTCTTGATTCTAAAAAATCAGATTAAATATATTTAAATAAGTGAGATAAAAATTTTTGCTTTAAATCTAAATACATATTATAGTCAAAATAAATTTCAAACATTTCTAAAATATGCTATGATAACAATACATTTGTATTAATTTATTTAAACAGAAAAAAATCTTAAATTCTTGTTAATGCAAATATTCAATTTTAATTTAAATTAGAGTTTAAACAATGATTTTTTAGTTTTAATTTTCCGCTTATAATAAATATTTTCTTTTAATTTAAAAAGGAAAAAAATCAATAATGTAAATATAGTTTTGTTTTAAAGACAGTAATATGAAAAAATAATTGTGAAATAATAAACTCTGGCATATTATATATGTTATAAATATTTATTGCGATTACGATATCAACCCGGGAATTAATATTAAACTGTGCAAGTTCATTAGGTATTTGTTCGTTCATTTTGTAACCATACAATATTATTTCATATATTTTATTTAAATAAGATATCTAATAATTTTTTTTCGTGTGTTCTATTTTTAAACCATTATTATTTTACTCATAAAAATACTTATAAAACTATTTTAAGACATTTAATGTTATTGCTTATTATTATTGCTTCACTCTTCAAATTTTCTAAAATTTCAATCTCTTTATTTTGTTTATGCAAACCATTTATGGTCATTAAATAAATATTCTATACTTGGGGTAATTTTTCAGAAAGAAAATAAAAACAGGAAAATTTTTTACATTTAATCGTCATAGTTAATATAAAATCTTGTGTAGATGCAATTAAAACAAGCTACGTCTTCCTGTCTTGGAAAGCAAAAAGAAAAGAACTGACAAGAAATCCTCAATATTAGAAAATTTATATTTAGGTAAATAAAATGCTACATAGAGAAGAAAGTAAACTAATTCTTTAAAAAATGGCTTTTCTCTGACTAAAAGATTTAAGTAAACTTTATATAACTTTTATAGTTTAAACGATAACAAGTTCAATAAATCTTTTCTAAGCTAAATTACCAGATAATAGTAGAGATTTTCTCAATTTATGATCTAGTACCATGATTTAATATTGATAGACAAATATCAAGACTGTTTTTAAATTTTTAGCATTGTTTTCATATAAATGCAAGCAATATAAAGTATATGAGAAGCTGGTTAATCCAATTTATGTTTGCATAATTTTTATTTATTAAATGAAAAATGATTTAAAATTACTTTTATCTGTACTATGACCCGAAATTTAAAATAAAACATTGTTTTATTTTAAAACGTCTTCTTATATTGTCGTCACTAAAAGTGGTTACGGAAGGGATAGTAATTCAGGTAATATAAATTAAATTAAATTAAGCTAAGTACGGAAAATAGTATCTTTTCAAAACTTTCTTGCATCATATAATTAAAAAAAATTCTCATGAATTAGTTAAAAAATTTTTCTCCATTACAGAAAAACTCAAGTGAACGTATAAAAATAGCTAACATCATTATTAATGGTAAATCCATAAAAGTAAAATCCATAAGAATAATGGGGGTTTTAAAAAATTAAACGACGTTATATTTCTGTTTAAATATGAAGCATAAAGTTTTCATTCCTTCAATAAAGATAAAATTCTCAATATGAGTATGTGTTAACATATTGCTATATTATATCGCATATTATTTTTTACGACTTTATTTCAGTTAATATAACCTTACTTTATATTTTGATGTAATATTTGTGTATTTTTATGACAGTGAGATACTTTCCCCCCATTTAAATGTAAGACTTAAATATTTTCAAAAAAGGGTATTGTGTTAAACACATCCAGAACATTTTAAGTTAAGAAATAATTTAGTAATTGTAAATTTTTTTACATACAGATTCATATTATTATAATTCATATGCATATATACTAAATTATGTGAACAAATTTCATGAATAATTATTAAAATTTGAAAGCCTTAATAAAACAATCTTATTATTTTTTTCGATAAGAGGTAAATAGGAAGAAATGTTACAAACCTGTTAAAAAAAAGGAAAAAAAAAGAATAAGAATATTCCAAATGAATGACACAAACTTAAAAAAAATCATATTGAACAATTTTTAAATTTAGAAAGTTGTGCTTTTATTTCTAACAACCTTATCCTGTTTTGTTTACCCAAAAAGGAACAAGGACAGATTTGAATTTCTAAAATGGAAGTCGAGAATTTTTTTTATTCCATTCTTCTCCATATGGATCAGACGTCTTGGTTAGCTATTTTCTTTTGTCAGAGAATCTGAAAACTGAATCTTTTTGTATTTCCTCTTTTGATTGAAATTCTTGAGAAGTTATACTCTAAGGGATTTTTATTCTTGGAGCTTTAGTTTCCGAGTTCAGTTTGGAAGCAAGGTATGCAATGACGGAATTCGAATAAGCCATACACACGAATAATTGCATCTTGAAATGCTGAATCAACCAGGAATGTATCAGAATGAAATATGAAAATTTTCCTTCTGCGAAATTATCTCTAAAAATAGCTGATTCTGATTCTTATCCAAAATTGTTAAGTTGTTGTCAAGAGTTAAATATTTATTAGTTTAAATTGATATTTAATATTTCAGTGTATTTATTTTAAAAGGACTTTTTCAAAACAAACAATTATATTTCGATGAATACTAAAGAGTTTACTTACATTGCAAAGGAAGCGAACAATAAATGACAATAAATGCTTTAATGGCCGTATTCTGAATTAAAATATTTCTTTTGACTAAAAATTATTATTTTTTACATGACTCAGATAAAAAATTACGACTCACTCTATTTTTTTTATGAAATGAACAGTTTACAGTATAAATTATCTGCATACTTTATTTTATAAGCATGTTCTTTTTCACCGGCATGCTTCTCGCTGCTTCTAAAGATTTTTGCTAGCCTTTAAAATTATCGTTCCTTCAGCGTCTTTATGATACTTCTATCAATAATAAAGGAGAATGTATATGTTGGATACTTACAGAGCATAGAATTGGAACTTCATTTTCAAAATTTGTCACAAACTTATACTCTGGAAGGGGATAATATATACTTTTCAGATATTTACTAATTTTAATTAGAATGTGATTGAATTGAAAATTAAATTCAGTTTTGGATTTTACTTGATCACTTGATAAATATTATACTGCAAAAATATTTTCTAATTTCTGAAAAATGCAATATATATATATATATATATATATATATATATATATACAAATGTATTAGAATCAAGTTAATAGGAAAAACAAAAAATCGAATAAAAACTAAACCAAAAAAATTATAAAAAATATAAAAAAAATCCGGCCTGAAGACTTTTTCAAGGGTCACAAGCAATTGCGCTCTCTAAATACTATGAAGTTCTTTTTTGGTTTTAGTTTAAATAGGTTATAATTTTTAGTTGCGATTTCGAAACTGTTTTTGTTTCGTTTTCATTTTAGTTTCGTTTTCAAACTTTTTCTTACTTAAGATTGGTTATATATTATATATATATATATATATATAACCAAATCTATCATCCTAACTTAGTTGCTGTATAATGTTTTTTTTAAATCTAATCTTATAAATAAAAAACCCCAATCGTTTTACAGCAGTGTTTTAATTATTGCAATAGAATTAAAATAATTTATATTAATACTAGAAGCATTTTATTTACATTTTTCTCTCATTTTTGATAAATTATCTAATTAGGGTTTTCTGGTTATTTTAGATTGTCTTCCATTTTTAAGTATAACTTTAATAAACGATTTTGTTTCGTTTAGTTTTGCGGCAATTATAATTTTTTTGAAGTATAAAGCGCTACGATATCATATGATAAAGCGATACGATATGACATTTTATGATAACAATTTTTAAGTTGAATCTTTAAGAGCGAGAGACGATATTTTTTTTACGCACATTTCTTAAGCACATTTGCACATATTTCTTATTTCTGCTGCTACTTTTCTGTAATACGAAGAGTAATCATACATATAAGTATATTATTACTTGAAGTTCTGTTCTCTTTTTGCAGTGCACTAAATTTCTTATTGAATCAGTTAATAAAATTCTCACAGATTTTACAATAATTATACAACATATTCGATATTACGCACAAAGAAAAAAACCTTCTATGTCAAATATTTTTAATATTTATTTCTTATATAGTGTTAGCATGTTATAATTCATGAAAAGCGTTAGTATGCTAGATGAATTTTAATCATTTCATCTCTCAAAATTAAACTCAAATTATAGTTGAAATAATAAAAAGAATTTGGTTTGTGTATTGCTCAATGTAAAGAATAGGTGCTTCAATTCTTTAATACTGCATGTTATATGCTTATTAAAATTTTAAGTTTTAAATTATTTTGCTGAATTGTCATTAAGACTATTTGCATAAATTAAATGTTTCGTACTGGCAACTCCAATGCTTCAACTATTGGCCGTTAATTTCAAACATTTTGAGAATAGTAAAAATATAAATAACTGATTCAAAATATTCAAAAACTATTCATCTAAATTTTAAGAGCATATTAAACTGTCATTTAGTGTCTGGAAAATAAATTAAAGTCAACTTTATTTTGAAACTTATTTAAAATTTAATAATAAGTGATCACAAATTGTAAATTATAAGTTACTTGATTTTACAATAATAATTTTTTTCATACAGACAGAACTATTTGTTTCACTTCCAAAGCATTTATTTCAGCATTTGATATATTATAATTCTAAATACTATTTCATGCATTTCAGAGAAATATAGAATATTATATTTTTGAATAGATATATTTTGCCTGAGTATCTTTTAAAATATCTTGATGCTTTCGATGTATTACTTTCATATTTTAATTTTTCTTCATAAAGAAATTGATTTACTGTAATTAATTACTGTTAATTTACTGTAGCTATAAAAATATTTTTTTTTACAATGTCTTTTTTGTTATTTGAATATAATGTAAAGTGTAGAATTATAATTTTTACTTTCCGGTTACTTTTTAAAATGAATTATATTTTTAATGCATGTTAATACTTTCATCAACAAAGAAATAAATTAATACCCGCTTCTTCAAAATATCAGTTATTTACAATGGTAGAAATAAGTAACTTTATTATTAAAAAAAAAAACCAACTTGCATGTTTTACTTTTTGTTTTATATTTTATTGAAACTGAGTTTCTTTGTTTAATATTTTTAAACCATTTTATACAATATTTTTATTAATTAATTTATTTAATTTACTTTCCTTTGTTTATATCTATATTACTTTTCCATGTATGTTGATTAATGAACTATTAGAAAGGAAAAAATATATAAGTATGAAAACGGAATTTTGAATTGTGAAAGCAATTTCGGTGGTTCTGTTACTCAGCAACCTTAATGAAGAATATTTCAATTTCAAGTCTTCTTATCCGTTTTTATGATACGAATAGTTTACAAACTAAATAACTATATTATATATATAATTAGTACTTTTTATTAATACATGAAGATCAGGTGATGATTTTCTAAACAATCATTAGGATTTGATAAGTGTCTTCAGATTATATTTGCATTTCTATAGTAAATATCCTCATAAAATTTAGATAAATCCTTCCAAGTTTAAAATTGAACATGTCTGCTCCAAATCAGGGAAAATGAACATGAAGATTTGAGTATTCAGAGATGAGTATAAAGACAATATTTTAATACTTGAGGCTTTGATACCACCGGCAATATGTCAATGTTTTAAATTTTTTATGAATACTTCAATTCAAATTTGTTACTTAATCGTATATCTAGATGTAATATTTAAAGAAGAACAGTTTTTATTCCACTTCTGAATACTGGAGGTGAATTGTTGAAGGTTGGTTCATTCGATCAGACATTTCAAAATTATGATAAGTAATTTTATAAAGCTCAAAAGTACGTCGTTGAAGAAGAAAGAATAAAGAAAAAAAGAAAAATAAAAAAGATTGTAAGGAATTCAAAAAAAAAAAAGCATAGCTTATGCTGATAAACAGCTACAGGAAATATAAGGAACAAAAGAATTATCATCTGTGCTCTTCACAATTTATTTTGACAAACTGCAATTTAAAGTCTGGATCTAAAACTATGTTTTAAAATCAATTTTAAGGTATCAGAAAGAATAGTAAATGTTTTTCATGGAATGAAAGATAATTATTGAATATTTAACTGTAATTAGACATTTAAATAACACTAAATTTTCTATTAGACTGCAACTTCTTAGACATCAGAAGGTTTTCTAAGCATATTTGATTTTATCTTTCGTAAAATAAGGAAGCATGTAAAAATATATGACAGAAAATGAAATGATATTAAAAATTTCTTTAGAAGTAGAGTTTAATAAAATGATTTCTTAAGAGATGGATATTTCAAGTAGAATTCGAGAAAAATATTATGAGAATTACTAAAAAGATTGGAAGAAATTCCCTTGGAATTGAATAGTTTTCAGTATTATGATGATAATTTGAATATATTTTACATAATATTAGTAAATATTCATATATCGTTTTTTATGAAATTATTAAATGGGGATACAAGATTAATGTTTTCTTTTTTTCAGTTTAAATAATTTTAAAAATGTTTATGCTGTGAATTATTGACTATTTTGTCAATTATTTTTTATTCTGCTATATAAATCTTAAAAACTCACTTTTTCCTAGACTTTGAAATAATCTGTCATTTTTAATATAATATTTTGCATAGCCTGCAAGGAACGCCAGTGACTTTTCAGTCTTGACGAATGTGCATGCAATATTTTTCAAGGTACTTGCCAAAATACCTATGATGTGTACTTGCCTTTACGAATGCATGTGATATATGTTTGAGATTAAAGAACAGTACGACAGATCAAAACATTTCAAGCAAGCTTACAGGGACCTTATCTTGTTGGAATTCTGGTGAAAAGATAGTTTCAGACGGAAATAAAGTATTGAATTCTGCATCCTTCCCCTCTCCCTCTCACACTTAGCCGCCTCGATGGATTTATTTTTTGTGGAAAAATACGAAAATAATGTTTCGAATTCAATATCAACTAAAAAGAATGAATTCAAAACATTCATTGAAAAAGTTCCTTACCCGTTGACAATCGTTCTGCTATCTGCCGTTTGCATCTACATTGGACTATGTCTGGATATTAATGGACATCGATTCAAACATTTCCAATAAATCAACGATTATATGTATTAATTTGGACTATAAAGCATTGGCATGCGATAAAATAATTTTTTATACAATAGTTATTCAGTGAGACCATACATTTTGTCTGAGGAACTCTGTATAATATAACACGCAGTCTCATGGACACCTCAAGAGAAAATTTTTGAAAATATTTTGAGTAATGCTTACCAACAAAGATTTAAGATTGATCAAGGCATTTTATAAATGGTATGTGATGAAAAAGATATAATTATTAACAATTTTCTGCAAGAAGTGTGTCAAAAACTAATGAATAAAAAATATAATGTCTCTTTAAAAGAAATAATTATAGTTTGTATTTACCAATAATTTTCCGGATAAGATTTTTTTTCGAGCAAATTAAAAAAAAAAAAAAAAAACAATTTCCATATGACTTATCAAGCAATTTTTCTAATATGCAGTTCTGTATTTTTTTCTGATGTAATTTTTGGATAAAACGATGCAAAAAATCTGCATATGACAATATTTAAAGACAGTTTACTAAATTTACAAAATTTAGTAAACTGACAAATTACTGAAATTTAAATTACCACGGAATTAAAGAAATTTAATTAGATGTGTTATTAAGAACGTATTTATATTTATGACCAATAAAGTAAAATTTCTGTTTCAGTTATTTCCTACTTTTAGAGCTTAATTTTTAACTAATTATCTTAAAAATTATCTATTTCAAAAGCAAAATTTTTCTGAAATTCAGCAACTAGTACCCTACTAAAATTGTGCTATCAGATAATTAGTTTAATAGATTAACATTTATTTTTATAAAGATATATCATACAGGCTAAAACAGAGTATAAATAGTACATTCTATTAATAAATAAATTAAAACTTTAATTTAACTTTTACTTTAATTAAAACTTTAATTTTTAAGAATTAATTTTATTAAAATAAATTTATAAACGATGATTTTTAAAAAATATAATTTTTAGTATACAAAACAAACTATTTATTATTATTTATTTCTTAATATACATGAATTTTTATTTTCAATGTATTTTTATTGTCTATCTTAACCGTTTTTGATTTGTAGTTCATTGCTATAAATATTATAGCTTTTTTTCTGATAATATTTCTTAAATTTTCTGAAGTCAGTATAGACTCTTATAGAAGAAATATTTAATGCGATTAATTAATTCATTAGTAATTGAGCTCTAGTAATGTTAAATTGCATAATGTTATAGGAAATACATAGGTTTACAAAATTTCAAAATCTAGACAGTAAAAAAAAGAGGTTGAAGATTTTTTACAAACATGAAACAAGTTTAATAAATCTGTAAAAGTTCTGATTTCTAAATTTAATATATCTTTAAAGAAAACAGTTTGTATATTCATTTTTCTTTTTTCTATGGGAAAAAATTATTCAATTCAGAAAAAAATATATTTTTAGTAAGATAATTGTTTTCTGAATTAATATATTAAATTAACTTCATTACAATATTTTCTACTTTTCGAAAAGTGTATTTTAAGAAATATATTTGTTTATTTTTTTAGTTATAAATAAATAAATAAATAAATGGAACAAAAATAAGATACTACGGTTATGTTAAGATGCTGGATTGTACAAATTGAGCAATATCCAGATAGTTTTCAGCCCAGACTGATTGTAGTGTAGCATAACGTCTGGAAGTTACATTAAAGTCAAATATGATGAATCTTGTAAATTAAAAAAAATATTACAATATTAAATTTAAGGGATTCAAAAAAAATTGAAAGATGAAATATTATTTCACACATGATATCTGAGCCCATATCCGAGTTCAAAACTTTTTTCGCACTCAAAATGTAAAATAAAAGAACATAAACTGTTTATATTTCTTCAAAAATATTATGATTTTACTTGCTGAAGTACGATAAATGATGATTCGCAGAGGCTTGGCTTTTTATAAAAGTTCAACAAAATACAATGAAAGCGATCGAAATATCCTCAACTCAATTTATTTGAGTTCAATTTTTGATAATGTCAGATGAAGTTGATCATAAATCACTTAAATGGCCTGTCTTCAAATTTTACATCAGCTAAACTGGAACCGAATACAAAGTTTTTACGCTCTTTGACACGAACGTTCTAGAAATGAATAACTGACATTTTCTTGTGATAATAGTTTCTGGGTTTAAAGTGTTAGTATTGACAGAGAGGGAATCTATATATATATATATATATATATATATATATATATATATATATATATATATATATATATATATATATATATATATATATATATATATATATATATATATATATTTTAAAGATCCATTTTTCTTATGCTGGAAAATGAATCTGAGAAAGGAAATTTAATTCTGTCAAGTAATAGTGAAGCTTAGCACAACACTAAAGCTATGAAATCCAACTGGGACTATAATATAGTTTGGGAGTATAATAAAATGCAATTTAGGCTGCAGTTTCATAGCTTTTGATGAATTAAACCAGAAAAACGTAATATGTGAAATATGAGATAAAATGTCATTGTTTAATCAAAGTAAAACTTTGAACATCTGAAATTATTCTTTCATCTTTTAAACAAATTTAGTATGTCATTTCCTATTAGAAAGAAAAAACAGAAAGAATAAATGGATCTGAATATAACATAGCTTGCAAATAATATATTCTTTTTTGAAACGGAAAATAATTTGTGATTTAATTAGTTTTACGGCAAAAATATATAAATTAACTGGTTAAATGAAAAGTTAAGAATACCACTTCCTATTTGCACTGAAAATTAAGTTAATTTTTTTTAAATGCATTTGTACTTAATTCCAATGGAAAAATTTTCAAATACACAGATTACCAAAAATTATTTTTAAAAGCAATTAAATCATGTTAACTTCGCAGTAGTGTCCATAATTTTCAAAAGGTTGTTTAAAAAGTTAAGCATTGGGAAAGTTATAAATTAGTTTATCGCATAACATATTGTGTAAATCAATTTATGTTTATTAAAATTTACAATCCTTTAATTAGATCGTATTTGTTTATTTTAATTATGTGCTTTTTCCTTCAGAAAAATGTTACCATCTCCCTACAGTTTCTAAAGAAATGAATGCCTAATACATAAACGTTAGATTCTTTTAAAAATTTCTCACATTTTAAATTTCACTCCGAGCGTAAACATCAGAATAATTTAAACTTATCCGTAATAGAGATACAATACATAGAGTTATTATAAACAAATTAAAATAAAATATTTTTACAAGTTAGTATTACGGTTGTGTAACAGATGTTAATTTTGTTACTTGTGTTCTCGAGAAAAAATATTCACATATATGCGGCGAAACTATTCAGACAGTATATCATTGATGGATTTAATACCAAACAGGATACGAATTTAAAATAAAATTAGAAAGTTTATTAAATTCACGCATTTATTTGGCAGAATTTTAAAATTTGTAGATGCACATGTGTCATTAACCAATTAACACATATGATTCAAATTTGATTAATTAAATTTCTAATTTTAAACCCTTTTTCTTTTTTCTGCTCATCCGGGTTTTATGTAATCAAATTCACATACAGAAAGATATGCATAAATTTTTTAATATTAATTTTGCTTATATTCCTGTGATTGCATTTAAACACTTTGTGAAAATGTAAAGCATGATTGAATAAGTCGCATCATCACAAAAAACAAAGATTTATCGGAAAAGAATAAAAACCTGAGAAACTGTTGAAGACGAGAAAGAAAATTTATAAGAAATAAGAAGATTACTTTTATCATCAAAAAGTAAATGCTTTTTAAAATTTATTTTGCCTGCTTCGTTTTTATTTTAAAACACAGTTTCCATAAAAAAAGCAAAAACGTCACTTTTTTTTCACCGTAAAGGGAAATGCTTTTTGAACTTCGTATTTCTTGTGATATTTATAATGCATAGCAAATTCTATCTATAATACATTTGAATTGGAATCTGTTTTGGCGATTATAATGGTTTTTCCGAAAGCAGTATTTTCAATAAAATATAGCTATTTTAAAATTCACAAATATCTTTTCAGATTTAAAATATATATTTTTTTATACTTTTTGTAATAGTGTATCGTTCAGATAGTTGTCCGACCGATATAACATTGAATTTTAAATTTTAGGTTATTTATTTTGGAATAAGTAGTTTTTGACGCCATTCACAAGATTTAAGTATTGCGGTGCTTTAAATTTTATCTTGAATTCTTACGCAGCGTTTTATTCTGTCGCAGTTTTTTCTTCCAAACAATAATAAAATAAAGAAGAAATACTGTAGAATTGAAATTATCAATTTATCAAAAGACAGTTTAATTGAAAAGTTAACTTCTTTTACTATTAAATTTTAAAAAAAAAATATTTCAATGCGAAAGATCACGGTATGAGAAGAACATTTCATTTCTTTCCCTTAGCATCTCATTTTTGTAGCTGGCCGTAAGCGACTGTTCCTAAAATATCTGCCAACTTCTTGCGAATATTAATATTTATGTGGTAGTATCAGTATTTAAATTTGGGGACGATTAGGGATTTATTACAGGAACAGTATACTTTCTATGTTTTTTTTTGCAGTTATTGCAACAATATATTTTTTAAACATATTTTATTATGATTGTTAAAACTTATGATTAATGATGCGTTGATTGATAGTACATAAATAATATTTACTTACAATAAAGACATATTATTTACATTGCTACATTACAGGCCAAAGAGTGCGATATCGAGCTACTAGTCATGGCACATATTTACTTTGGACAGGTGGGAATGATGTTTGGAGTGATGTTTTTTAATTTGAATCAGAACTGAAAATTAAGCGAAATTTAGGCGTTTTCCTACGATAACATCATGATATATTACATTGAAAACTGATTGCGACATTATCTTAACATTCAAAAATATTTACAAAGATACCAATCCAATAATCTTTTTATTGTGTAATTTTTATTTAAAAAAATAATCAGTTTTTAAAAATCATTTTAAACACATTTTTTAATAATAAATTTAAACTTTAAAAAAATACCTTCCCGAGCATAATTTCCACTGTGAAACAGTTAAATTACTAATTAAATAATTTTGTATTTAAGGCAGCGTGGTTTGTACGTGCAGAACATCCATTCTAATCGGAGCCCAACTGTTAATTGCTAAACATAATTAAGAATAAAAATCTAATAGAAAAAATGCCAATATTAGGTAAAAAATAATATTCAAATTCAATATATTCAATATATATTCAACATATATAAATAATATTTAAAAAATATAGCAGATATTAAAATATAATTCTAAAAATTATTTACATATGTTACAAGTCATTTTTTTCCTCCCAAATCCGTGATTAAAAATTTGTAAAAAATGCTATTTTTATTTATTTATGAATTTATTTTCTCATTTTGCATAGCAAGATTATTCTTTTAATGTGCAAAAAATGATAAATATATAATAATGTGCTATATATCGCCCAAAGGCTATATGATTCATTTGACGCTGGAATCGTAATTTTTCTAACATGTTAATTCGCGATTTTTTTTTAAAATGCTTTTATGGTTTTGCTTTACGATGAGCAATCGATTGAGAGATAAAATTGTAATGCATAATATGGAAATTTCTAGATACTAAATAATTCACTATTTTAGTTATTCAGTTAATTGGTCAACTATGTATTGTCTTCTTTTGCATTAAAGAGTAACTTCTTTTGGACAATGACAGAATTGTAATGGACATTTAAATTGTAAGGAAGTGAAAACCCATTATGGATCCTCAAAACCGAAATATTAGCTCTTTTCTACAGGAAACTTTAATATGATGACGGGCATCAGAATATTCATTTATGTATCAAACTTAACCGATATTCCTCTATGGGAAATGGCACAAGAAATGTTCCTATCTGGTCAAAATAAACTATGGAAAAAATTTATTAAATACTGGAAGCTATTTTTCTTAGTAAATGAAATAAATGAATGTTGTTAAATATAGAGACAAATACCAGAAAAGTTTAAATTTGTATATAAATTAAAGAATGAAATTAATTGAAATTGCAGGCACACACTAAACAAATAAATAAAACCCTTACATATAATTATTGAATTTTACTCTCTTTATAAAACGATTAAAGGTGGATATCTAAACTATTCAGCTTTTCTAGGGAGGCTTTCTCTAAATTTTAAAGATAATTAAAAATTTTAACAGTGACATTTTTTCTATTATCCAACGTTTCTTCAAAAAAAAAGGGGGGGGGGATAAATAAATTTCTTTCCGATGGTTCTATATATGTGGTAAAAAGGATAATTATTTTACTTTGATATACTTTTACAATACATTCTGTATATTAACCCTTTCTAGGGCCGTGGGAAGTATGCTTCCCACCAAATTTATCCATTTTTGTATGAATTTATGTAGGTTGGCATAAGTTCTGACAAATATTTTTAGAAAATCAGAAACTTAGATGCTTTAGTTCTTTATTTCACACAAAATGCTGTGTCTTGATTTGTTACGTAATTATTAATTAACCATATTAATTAATTAATCAAATTAAATTCATCTAATAAGCTAAATGGATCTCTTTTCTTATTTCTAATGTCAAGCCGAAAAATATTTTAACATAATATGGCTAGAAAAAAATGGCCCTTTAAAGGGTTAAATGAATTAATCTGCTAAACAAATTATTACTGATATGTTTTGCGGACAACAATTTGATTCTAAAATTACATTATTTTTTTTAATTTTTAAGACTGGATATTTGCAAACAATAAAATGATTATTTTAACAGTTTTTAATACCCATTCTTCTAAATCAGCCAATAAAAATCCATTTTCAGTGAAGACAAACTGATGAATGTAAGATTCCATTACTTGCCATGACCTGATAATTCAGAAGGTTGAAAAATGGCAATGGAAACTGCAGTAAAACCCTTTTAGTTATCTTCAATGAGTTCTGAACTTCATAATGAATTAACAAGAAATCAACATAATTGAGCGGTGTCAATGTTCCATCAACTGACCACCGATCGAAACGTAATTGAAATCCAAGAAGTCGATCTAATCATTTTCCCAAAGAAGTCGCCCTTGAAGGACAATTTCCCGGACAACGAAGAACGAAGTATTTCTCTCATTAATCGCAAACTAAGGATGGACTTCTGAACCGATGAATAGAGGGATGCATCGATCGGCTAGAAGTAACAGAATGGTATTGGCAGATGCTCCTCAAAGTTATTACCCAACTCCATTCTCATAGGAACTGCTTAAACCTCCGGATATTATGAGAAAATTATTAGAATCACTGCAATTAAATTGCATAGGTCCATTCCTATGTTTGAATTTAAAATGAATATTTTTTCAATAAATGTATTTATTTTTTGTAACCAATTCCAGCAAACAAATATAACAAATTTTAGCAATATAACAAATTTCTTGCATTATATTTATTGGTATATTTTAATTATAATACTGTATCTATTTTAATATCCTTTATTACTAGAATCAAAACGAAATTTTAAACAATAGTTTTTGGCAACATTTGCCAAATTAAATATTTAAGATTTAAATACATTTACTTACCAATGAATACATTATAATATGCTTTTTTGCATAATTTGGATAATATGACCATGTAATCATAATTTTTTAAGCAGAGACCGAAGAATGAGAAGACATTTCCAAAACTGAACTTCGCTTTTATTCCACCCCGGGAGGCATAATTTATGTACAAGCAGAAGTGACGAGGCATATCAATACAGAACAACACAAGAGCGAAAAGAGAAAAGAGTTAATGAAATATTTATCCCCTTGATTATATATTTTGAGAATTCGATAGGGATTTCTTTACGCGTCTCGACTTAGGTTAAAGGAAGTATAGGGATCTTATATCTCTTCTTATCCCTTCACTCGGAGTATAGGAACTTGTAGTTCTCTGCAATTTTACAGAGCGTCTATTGCATTAATTAAATAAAAAGGCGGAATTGGATCACGAAATAAGTGAACATTTTAGAATGAAGTTAATATGGGCTGAATTAAGATAAAACTTTCGAAGTAAATAAGGGTTAAATTAAACTTTAAAATATTATCACATACATATAAATACTGGATAATCCTCTGAATTAATATAATTATTATTTTTAATCGATGGTGCAGTTATGGATATTTTACAGCTATAGACTTTTACCTATTTTTATAAGATTTATTAAGTTTATTTATTTGAAAAAAAATGTTTTCATTTGATTTTTATTATTATGATTTTTTTTATTTATTAATTTCTATGTGTCAATAGTTAGTCGAGAGAGTGCATTTATCATCTTCAATGTAGCACAAATTCTAACTTTGCATGGATCATTGAACCATAATATAGATACAATTTATACCAATCAAATACGAAATGACAGCAAGAAAGGTGAAGTGTTTGGACTTCAAGGTGTAAGTTCTGTTTATCCATATACAACCAAATTTCATTTGAATATTATTCGTGTCATGTAGTATTAGTTTATGCAAATAAATAAATAAGAATACCAATTTTCACTACTAACTACAATATAATGGAACATACCAGATTGGTCTGGTCTATTAATGGAAGGTATAAAAGAAATCAGATTTCTCATACAAATTTTGTTGTAGAAAAATGACAAATTGTGCTTTGATATAAGCAGTTCGATATGTAGATTTTTGAATTATTTCTAAAATGTATTATGACGATTGCACGTTCTAGAGAAAATGGAGAAATTTATCAGACTTACAGAATTATATAACGCTTCGGGGTAACTAAATTACCAACGTTCCTTTTATTAATCACACTGTAAAAAAAAAACTCAAATTAAAATCACAATGAACGAATTTTTATATAATATATATATATATATATATATATATATATATCTTGATCAAATATTATCTTGAAAAAACTTATTTATCTTAATGCCAAGAGAAATATTTTCAAATTTATATTTTAATAAAATTAATAGCGATTTTAGTGTAACATAAATGAAAATTGATCGAATTCATGGCATTTAATCAGAAATTTTCTTTACAAATTATTGCAATCACCTATTGATTAAATAGTGAATATAAGAGAATGCCAGCATCATTGCTGCGAAATACAAGTATTTCGCTTCTAATTACACATATATTAACATAAAATATTTTTTTAATAATATCTTTTAAAAAATTTTTTATTCATTTACTGATAAGTAGAAATAAATTTTAATGCATTTCTGATTTTGGGTTTTTAATTCGTAATACTGCTTTAAATTCATAGAATCTTAATTTTTTTTAATTCAGTATTGAATTAGACTATTTCTAAAGGTTAGTTATCTCTAACAACTGTAGTTAATATCGTTAGTTATCGTTAACTCTAATTATCTCATATAATCAAACTGAAAATAAGAGAGTTTCATAGCATTATCATACGGCGAAGAAAAAGGCATGCGACATTATTATTAAACGTATTTAATTAGGATAAGTTTAATTAGGATCAATTTTAATTAGAGCCAGACCTAATCGTTTTGAATTGAGGTCATGTGTCTAAAATATGCTCTGAGCCAATGTTCTCCAACAAATCTAGACGCAAGACGTTTGACTCTCATTGCCAAATTTAAAGTGAACTAGGTCCATAAGAGTGATTGATCTTTAATGATCAATCATTCTTCACCTTGAATCCAATTGATAATGAACATAGGACTTTATTATCAAGACGAGAAAATCAAGCAAATGTAAGTGACAAGTTTAAAATTTATATGGCATTAATAGACTAAAGTTTCATCATAACTTCTGTAAATGACATTTAAAAAAATATTTAAAAAAAAACTGTACAAAAATTATGATTTTATGCTGATATCAATGCAAGAAGTATTGCTCCATCATACGTTTACATTTTAAACAAATATAAATTCTGCATCTAAAGCTTGTTGAGAGGGTCAAAATATTTTCAGCATCCCATGCAACTTTCTACAAAGTAAAATCCTCGCCCTTACGATAATGAAGAATTAGATGGAGAGGAGATTTTGAATAGAGGGGATAGAATACAAATTTCCAATTGAGTTTTGTAAAGTAATTTCTGAAAGTATGATATTAAATTTTAATAACTGATTTCTAAAAAAAAGATATTAAAATATTTTTATGTGCTTTTTAATTTCTCGTATATGAAGTAAAAAGAAACCAATTATGGCAATCACCACAAAATTCCAACCAGAGATTTTGACGAATCTTCAAATTTTACAGCTCTCTGAACCAGAGAAACACGATTTTAATTATGTGTGCCTGTAAACGCGATAACGAAAAAATGTTTTAATATAAACGAATGAATATTCATACAATTTCTAATCCAAATTTGTAGATTTCTGTCTAATTTTGAATATAATCTATTCAGACGAAATATGTCTGTTCGCTGTTACAATAAACGTTAACATAATAATTAGAAAGCGAAGAGAACTATATTATTAAATTTGGGTATACAGATTTAGCATTTAGGGTGCCAAATTGTAAACAAATATGATAAGGGACAGAACATCTGTCTGTTTATATTTTCAAAGCATGTAAACGCTATAACTCAAACCGTTATGGCTTAAATATGCGAATTTGTGACTAAATGCAAGTTCCATATCAAATTGTGGTTTAAACAGATAGAAAACAATGCATACGAAATAAACATTAGGTTTTCTGATATTTATAGGTTAACAAAATCTAAACGATTTGTCATCAAAAATTGAACGTTAATAAGCTGTTTGCAACTATTGTTCGTCAGGGGCATACATTTAATAATAACCTAAATTTATAAGAAATTATTGTAAATTTTAAACATTGGAGATTTAAATTTCGACATGTACTCATGTTTGTTAAGTTGCAATTTTACTTTAAAATTTTTCTCACTTCCTGATTTGTTAAAAGTTTGAAGTTTTCGTTACTTAGTCTTGATGAAAATGTTTTGCTTTATAATTATAAAACAATTAATTATCAATCTATTAATAAAAAGTAATTTCGCTCCTAAATCAGTGGTTCGAAAAAACTATTGATGCTGAAAAAAAAGGATTTAATGAGTTCATGATATTTATAATAATACGTTATAATTCGAAAATTAAAAAGCCTAAAATAAACGAACGAGTTTTAGAAAATGCGTTTCACTTTCAAATAATTTATTAAAGAAAATTTGAAATCAACTATTTAATGCTATATTTCAAATGATACATTTTAACAGGGTTTTCTCCATATTTTAATTTTCGAATTGTAATTTATTATATGAAAAAGTTTCTTTCTCCGTTTAAATAGCAGAAAAATTCTATTTATCTAAGAATATGAATTTCACATTATTTAGCATAAAATTTTACATTAAAAAATTTGTTATATGAAGAAGTCGTAGCCATTAAATATATTATATATTAAATAAATAGTTAACACAGATTTTATCGAGATTTAATATTCCCTATTGTATTCAGGAACAGTTACCTTATTCTTTTTCTTTACATCAACTACTTTTTTTTATTATAATAAAACTTTTAATTAATGAGAATTAATTTCAGAACTTTATTATGATACGTCTAGATGTATATAAAAGACAATTTCCTTTCTTAACATATTCTTTAGATTAAATTCCATTTTTTCCCAAAAATTTTCATTTTTCTTCTATAATAGATGGAGGCTTGGAAAAATTAAATGAAACCCACATAGCAGCATGGAAGTATGACCTACACAATTTAAATTTTATTTTTCCAATGTCATCGTAACATATTGCGAGATTTCAAAAGAAAGCTTTTTAATTTATTTTCAGCAGACAGCTGGTCTTTTGAAACGCGAATATGTTTTTCAAAAAAGCCGCCATTTTCTTATTCTGCCCCACTTTTATTTTTGTTTTCGACCCTCTTCTGTAGAATATTTCGAGGTTGTAAACTATGCAAATAAATGGGTTTTTTTTTCTCCCATCGACTCTTTTTCCTCAAACAACAATGTGAAAGATCAAATAGTTTCCTTCGAAAGTTACTTTATTTATATTAATTTTGCGATATAAGGAATTACAATTTCGAAAAATGGAACAGTGGCTCACACCTTAAATAAAATTGATAAAAAGTAGTCATAGGTTTAGATCTGCAATACCAACGGATATTTTTTAATTTGTAATAAAGCTGAAATTACGAGTGCAATTCATTTTTATGAATACACAAATTGCTGTTGAAAGTTGACATTATTTTTCAACAATCTGAACTTGATTCTAGAACAAAACAGAAGGTGTCAGAAATACCATAAAGAATCAAAAACGCAAATAATTTTATTGACAAATAATAATTTTTACAAAACAATTGATCTGGGCAAAAAGCGGTTGTGCGAAGTTACAAAAATTAATATTAGAAAAATAAATACAGGTATGGAATATCATTTACACTGGCAAAGAATTGAAAAGTTAATATTTGAAAAAAAATGTTAAAATTTTTAAAGAACTATTTTTTAAATGAATACAAAATATTTTCTTTGTGAGTTAGAAAAAAAATCAAAAGTATTTTAAAAATACAACTTTTTAGTGGAAATATTTTATATATCTAAATGAATGACGTATATGGAATAGTGTCGGTGTCCTGGCCTAGGGGTAGCGCGTCTTCCCCGTGATCTGGGCAAAAAGGGTTTGTGCAAGCGAGTGTGTGAGTGTCATCTTCATATGAGCTAGAAGTCCGATTTCTGCCCTCGGGTGCTCAGAGGTTCTTTAATCTCAGAAGCTACTGCTTCCCCTTTCCGTTGTAAAGCGGATAGGACATCATCATCATATTGAATAGTAAAAAATGATTAAGTAAATGGAATAAAATGAAGAAATATAAAATTTTTCTATAATAGATCTATAATATATTCTATAATATCTTATGAATTATAAAATAATATGCTTAACTGAATAAGCAGTTACAATGAATAATTAATGTAGTATGTCGAAAATATAAAATGAATAAAAAATAAATAAACAATGCATTATATAATTTATTGATAAAATTTTTATTTGAATGCTTGGTTCTAAAAATACTTGCCCGAAATTTTTCAGCATTATAGTAAAAAAAAAAAAAAAAAAAAAATAGCTGAAGCTCAATTTTTTTTTTATTATTTGTGGTGTAACTGAGAAAAACAAAAACAAATTATGTAGTGTTGAAATCACTTCTAAATCATAAATAGGAACTATATCAATTGATCAATATACCTCGGAATAATATTTTTGCACATGGAAACGAAGCCAAATATTTTATTTTCTATGAATATCAAATAAGATAACGTAAGTGTAAAACGATATTGGAACTATCGATATGACTTTATGTGGGAAAGAAGAGAAGTTAATTGATTTTAATACTACATCTTCATTCTGAATTTTTTCTTCAAGTATATTTTATTCGCTCTGAAATTATTATTATTTTGTCTTTCTATTAAAGGCTTTTTCTTCTTTACTTTTATACGTTAATTTTTACTAAATATCTAAATCTGAGAATTGTTATTAGAAATTTGGTTTGGGCTATTGCTTTCCTATTTCCACTAGTGTTTTTTTAGTATGCATTTATTACTAAATTAAATTCTAGCAGGATCATTTGAAGGAAGAAAAAAATTATTTACTCATTTGAAATATAAGAAAAATATTCCAATTATTCAATTTCTAATATTTTTATACCATTTTAGTATTTTAGATTCATTCTTCTTTCAGCAAATAGTGAAAAAGAAATTATTTTCTTCTAAAATTAAAAACAACAATATCTGGAATTATTTGGATATCTAATATTTGGAAAATCGACGAATGTTCAATATAAACAAGGAGTTTTGGGCCAAAAAATGAATTCATTTTGGCTAGCTGCAGAACAGAGCATTGATTTGTTCATTATTTTAAATAATTTAAACGTATTTTGGCGCGTGGGAATGTGTAGCTCTTATTAAGCAAAATTTTAATTAGTTGAAAAACTAAGTGGAATTTTTCTACTTTTCTACCATGAAATTTGAAAATATTATTTTATAATATTTTAAAATTAAAATAAATATCTCATTAACTTATATTCATCTTTTATTTTATGCATAATTTAGTACAAGAGGGTTAAACTGAAGTTTATCTGTCTGAAACAATAACCAACATACTTGCCATAACAGAGTTTAATGATTCGTATAATTTTCAGGTATGTCAGTTTTTATAAAGTCGATATTTTTACAGAAGTACCAGATATTTTTTCATTCAGTATTCTTACTTTCATAAATTTGGTTGAACTTTGTTTCTAAATTAATTCTTTGGGAAGTTGCATGAATTTTTATGTCTGTGCAATACACATTGTAATGCTACGTCACATCTTCAAATGTGATCTTATTAAATTCTAAATTTTAGTACTTAGATTTTAATAAAATGAATAATTTCAATGATTACGAAGAATAAAGCAAATTAAAATCTTATGCATATTTTTATTCAAATTTTGAAAAATATTTCTTAATATATTTTGAAATTTTTGACCTAGAAAATGAGCAATCTATTCATTTTTAAATATTTTATAGTTGCTTTAATGCTTTACAATAAGGAAAAAAAACTAAACTTTTCTTATTATTGATCATTAGAATTCCAATATTTAAATAAACAGAAAAAAGAGTTTTATTTTTAGTTTAGGAACTGCAGATTTATATATATATATATATATATATATATATATATATATATATATATATTAAACTATCCGCGTGATTTTGGGCAACTCATTTTATAAGCTTTTAAACTAGAAGGCTTTTGCTTTTTGCCACATTTTTTTCCTATTAAAAAAATGTTATTTAACTGGTATATTTTGGTTTTATTGATGTTTTTCCTTCTAATTTATGCAAAAGCACAAAAAATATTGCGATTTTATAAAAATTTGCTCCCAAGAATAGTCGCATACTTTAACATGCGGCAAAATAATCACAATAAGATTGAAGCTTCTCCAAACGACGAGAAATTGAGAATAATCTTACTGCTAATAATATTTAAGTTGAAACGTGAAAATCACTTTATCTAGAAACGTCCTGGATCATTTTTCCAAACGAAGAATGATAGCGTCATTATTAAATGGTTTGGAAACCACGTCATCGGATCCATCGAAGAGAAAAGTTGGGAAAATCTTACATTAGATTGAGGCTGCAGAAGTTAGGAGTGAAGTAACCGGAGGTAGCGCAGCGATTTCGGTGAATCATCAGAAGAGAAATATTACTTTTTGAACAGTTCAAGGGAATCGAAAGCATTACATTTATAATAAAAAATTGGAAACACGAGTAACGATTTCATACACTCATGTTTCTACACTTATGTTAAAACCTTTGCTCTTGCAATCAAGTTCGATATTAAAGGGGGAAATTTTTATTGATTTAGAGAACCTTAAATGGTTCTACTAAACTAAAGGAAACTACTATAAACCTTTTTTATTA
Source organism: Argiope bruennichi (assembly GCF_947563725.1). NCBI lineage: Eukaryota > Metazoa > Arthropoda > Arachnida > Araneae > Araneidae > Argiope > Argiope bruennichi. Next base: position 22,264,653 of record NC_079151.1, on the reverse strand, counting down.
TTTGACTTCTTTATATAATTTGAAATTTAATGGATGAAAATTCTATTGTATTTTCACTTTTCTTATCTTACCAAAAATTCAAAATGGAATTGAATTTTAGACTGCTTGGATTGTTATAATTAATAAACCTATCACTGATATTAATGTAAATTTTGAGTGAAGAAATTAATACAGTTGCTTAAAAATCCAAATGTATTTTGAATTTTTTTTTTTCATCTAATCAAAAATTCAAATGTATAACTCATTTTAAACTACTCGGATATGTTCAATTTAAAAAAAAAACGATCATTAATATCAACGTACATTTTGAGTAAAATAATCAGTACAGTCGTTTAAAAGTAGGATGTTTGAGATATTTGTGAAATGTTATAAAATTTGATCACTATAAAAAATAAATCCTTACAGACACGCCTTTAGTTAGAATTATGTTAAACACTTTCTCTAAAAAACAGATGTTTCTTGGTGACAGTGTTATTCAATTCTAGATCTAATTCAGATAATTATCTATTCAATTCAGAAAATATACATATAGAAAATATGATGTAGAATATAAAATTCTATATTTTTTTGGAAAATTGTTTCAGATAGGGTTTAATGACCATGCATTATTTTTTAATTAGATTTGAGAAAATCATTATGAAATATACATTCATAATTATAAATTAAAATCAAAATTAATATAAAAGTTAATACATAGAACTTGCAAAATAGTTTTAAATTAATTATTAAATCATCCATTATTTATTAAATTATAAAAAGCATATAATTGCTTGAAAGTATCCTAACCGGGAATAAGGCTGAAATTCAAAAAGGCGTATTTTTCACTTGCAAACTGATGTTCAAATATACTTTAAGATCCTAAAAATATGTTCATTACTTTTAATAATGATTTTCAAATCCCTTTTCCTTCTGAATATCAATTATTAAATAAGTTACCTAATAAAGTCGTGTTAGTCAAAAGGTTTTAATTACGTATTTTAAATTAGTAAAGATATTAGAAATATTATAGAGCACGTAACTTCCCTTTTAATATTTTAATTTTTTTTTTATTTAAATACCAGTCTAGATTTATGGATCATTACTAAATCCTTTAAATTCTTATAAAATTGTACTGTAAATAAAGGCATAGAATTATTTAAAAGCATTATAAGTAAAGGACTTTTGACGTGGGCTGCCATGGATACTGCGGATTTTGAAATAAGAAAATTTATCGGCAGTGAAAAAAATACGATATTGTAAATAAGGTAAGGAATCAATTTAATAAATATTTAATGTCAGAATATATTATAAATGTATAAAATTTTAAATTTAAAATAAGATTTATGTTTCCTACATACCAGATATTGTATAGTTGAAAAAACATTTTCTGCAATTTTAGAAATGCATTGCTAAAATATTTCTATGATTTACGATTGTTTCAATTTGAACTTAAAATTGTATAAATTAGAATCAAAGCGAGACGACTGAAACTTAATTTTTATAAGAATAAATAGTTTCATAACATGTGTTGATAATATAGAAGGTTGTCGTAGCGATTTAACAGTGCAAAAAAAGCAAATCTAGAAAAAAAATCATCCGGTGAATAAAAATGAGATCAAAGGAAATAAAAAAACTTTGCAAACATCTAAAACAGACAGTCAAGACAACAATGTCTTCAGACTATGTGGGAAAGTGTCAAGATATTGCGGTGGATGAACAGCAACAAGAATATTGTCGAGAAGCCCAACGAATCCAAGCTGGCAATGTGTGTCATTTCCAATTGTATTGGTTTGTTTGTTTGGTGTTTTTTTGGCGCAAGAGCCATATTTGGCTATTCTGCTCCAAGCAAATGGTGGGTGATTATATTGGACCACCTTCTCAAAATGCCAAATTAAAAAATATATACTTCCATCAAACTTCTCGCTTTTTTTATTTTAATCATATAATCAAAATATAATAAAAAACCTAGATTTAATCACTAGATTTAAAAATAAATGCAAAGAACATTTATTTTCATTGCAGAAAGTTAGTGGTAAATGTAAGTTAAATGAACAGGAGTATAAGTTACAATATGCTGTTCATATGTTATACAGTAAAAGACAAACATTGCAGCTCGTTTTGTATAATTGTTATAACATATCAACGGGTAAGAGATAAGTCCTTGACTTTTTACTTTATTGGAGATTTTTATTATAAGTTGTATTTTTATATTACTTTTTCAAGTTGACTGTTATGCAGTCCAAATATTTTACAAATTATTTGAGAATTTTTCAAAACAATATAATTTGGTTATGTTGCCCTTCTATACTGGAATCATAAAGTAGAGGGAATGCGTTTACTGAACGTCACTCTGCAGTTGAACAGATAAACTATTATTTGTTCTGTAAACTGCGTGATAAAATACAATACAATTGAATACAATAGTTTATATAGTTAGCTGGAAATTGAGACAGATGATTCAAACTTAATGCATTTTCAAGATACTTCGGAAAACTTAGTAGTTTTTATGATTAGAATTTCAAAAGAGTAACTACAGCAAATTTTCAGTTTTTCTTTTAAAAACTCTTTAATTTATCGCTAATCAATGCTTCCAACATTTAATGTAACCTTAAATACAAATAAAGTGTGCTTTTGTTATAAATTTCAGATGATATATACAAGAAATGCTTTAAAAATGTTTTAATTTTGCCAATTTTTGAATTACAATTTGTTATTAAAATAGTATTTACCCCTTAATTATGAATATTCAATTCTTATTTATCAAAAATGATCTCAATAATATATTAATAATATGCTATCAAATGATGTATTAATATGCATCATTCCAAAGCATTTTATCAGAACAGCTATTATTTACTACTTGTTTTTGTATTAATAGGGGCCTCATAACACCAACAAACTAGCTCATTACTCTTTTTAGCATTAAGTAGAAAAATAAATGTTAACTGTAATGTGCCCAAAATAGATTGACTCGATACTAACATAAAACTTGACACTTTTAACTCGCAAAGCTTTATTAACTAAAAACATGCCGAATGTACACTAATTAACAAGCTCTTTACTTTGCTAGTAACAATGCAGTCATAGAATTTAATTTAGATGTGTACGATTATTTAATTTAATTGTTTATGGTGGTTAATGTATGCAAGAATTTCGGAAAATATGCCGTCTGTGAATTAGCATAAAAAAGCAAACATTTGCATATTATACGAAAACTATAATAACATATTATATACCTATTGCTTTTCTAATCTATTTATATATATATATATATATATATATATATATATATATATATATATATATATATATATATATATATATATTATTTAGCTCTCTGCAACACTTTTACTTATGTAATCGTCCCTGATCGTGCTCCGTCTGTTTGGCTAAGCTATAATAATACTTAAGAGCATTAGTTTCTATCCTTTACTTTCTTCGTATAATTATTTTCAAAGTACGCACTTTAGGAATAGAAAACAAATTTAGAAACATTATTATGTAAAAATAAATGGTATTATAGATATACAATTTCCGTTGTTCTTAAGTTACATTTCAGTGAAAAATCAATCATTCAGAGGCTGCAAGTATTGTAGTATATTCAAGTATATAGAAATTGTAGTATATACAATTGTAGTAGCCTTATCGAATCATCTTGAGATTTTTTATAATTCAAAATAAATTTTGTAACAACATGCGAGAAAATGTTTCTGATTAGCGTATGTACATTTCATTGTTTTTTAAATAACTATATTTGTGTCTTGATGTATGTTCTTTGTTTCAAAACAAGATTCAATTGCAAAGTTAATCATTAACTTTGATATTAATTTATCAAAGTTAATCAAAGATATTTCCTTAAAGATATATTTTTTTCCGTGTACGAGAAACGCATAATCAATGCCATGACATTTTAAAGAAAAACAAAATTTTTAATATTTAAATATGTGTATAAATAAAATATTAAATTCAGAGGCTTGAAAATACTTGGACATGATATATATGTCAAAGGATTTTATATTCATTATAACAATTCATATAAAAACGTATCTCCGAAATAAAATATGTCATCTAATTTGAACATTAAATATTAGTGATGAGTTCTAATCTTTTATTTTCATTTAAGTTACGTAGATAAAAGTCCGTACCAATTGGATCCTGTATAAATCGCTTCTGGGTATTATACCACATTTTCATAATTACGTAGAAGACTTACTCAGAAAATTATTGAACCAATCTTAAAATTTGAGTATCAATCGTAAAAATTCAAAAATTTAATCACTTCTGTTCAACCAAAAAGAGAAACAGAAAGTATAACAGCATTCAGATAAAGTATGAAAGGATTTGACTACTTAAATGTAATTTGCCTATCTAAAACGAGTATAAATTATAGACTAATTTTTGTTACTTCATTTTTAAACTTGAATTTCAGAAATTGATTCAAAGTATGAGAAAAAGATGAACTAAAAGCATCACAGTTAAAAACCTACCTTACATTCCTTACACTTTTTTTCTCATTTTTATATACTATCACAAATATTACATTTCTTTTAAGTATCATTTTTTTTTCTCGTTCTTTCTATACAGTCCCCATATATGATAATTTCTAAGCGCTCTATTCTAGTTCCACTGTTATTTGAAACTCCTCACCCACATCCCCATTTGAATCACCACCAAATAACATCGTTAACTGTTTTGCACACTATAAAACTACTTTTCTCTTGTGAAAAATGTGAGTAGGTAGTCTTTCGAAAGAGGACAAGTCCTCAGAGATATAAAAGCAAACCCAACATTTTATTCCTTCAGTTAAGATGCTTTTTAAATGGATAAAAAGGGATTTCCAGTATAAAAGTTTCATAGCTGTAAGAAATCTTTCTTTTTTTTTTGAATAAATCAATGCTATTTCCCAAGGTGGTTTATACCTTATGGACTTTCCCGCGTGTTTCACACTATGCATTCAAAAGAAAATGTGTTTCTAGTTGATTCTAAAGAATATCATTTTTTTTTTCAAGTTTATGACTGTAAAAACCTAATAGGAATTTTTAGCAAATAATTTTTGTACCATATATTTATTTATCATTTTTATAATTATTCCCATTAAAAGCAGAGGAAAATATAATTTTTTTTTACTCTAAATAAAATATTATGTAATTTTTGTGAAGTTTCCTATATCAGGAAATATTCCATGGTAAATATTATTGGGAATAATTCCAACCAGCTTTTAATATAAATTAAGTGAATGCCCACATTTCCTAAAAATAATTATAATTACAATATTAGATACATTTCCTAATTTTTTTTTAGTTTTCTGTCTTTAATTCATAACTCATCATTGCAAATATATTCAAATGCAGAAATCATTTTTCTCAAATTCATTGCTAAATGACGTATTGTTTAAGAAATCGGAGCATGATTAATTTAATATTGAAATTTAAACGCTGAAATCATTTTTTAAAATGTGCAGCCATCTGTAATAAATAAGAATGCTTAGTTTTAAAACTCGAGCATATCAGAAACTCAGTACAATTGCAAATTGCCATCTTCATGAACATGCAATAAATCAAATCAAATAAAAGCTTAGATGCTCATCTAGCAATATACCATAAAATTCACAATAATTTAAAATTCTTTTATTATATATCAAATATTCATTTCTTATTTTAGCAGGAGATGATTGCTATTGCGTGATAATGCTTAATTGAGATTATTGCTTAAAAATGCATGATTTATTTCTTCATGAAATTTAAATGTGTTCAAGCATTTTCATCATTAAAATTGTTGTTTCAAGCAATGAAAATACTAATACTTAATAAGGCATATGTTTTAGCTTAAAAAATTTTTTAATAATATTTTTTTTAAAATTTAATTGAACAGACAGCTGATAACTTTTTGAAAAAAGCAACGACGAATTTTTTTTATATGTACATTTTTAAACACTCTTATAGTATTGCTGCTTAAGCCTGCTTTCCTACTGCAATGAGCAGATTTACTAAATAGGAAAAAAATTGGAACAATGAACAATTCGAACAAAATAAAACAATACAAGCACATCTTTAACATAGTGAAAATAACAGTGTAAATTTTCTAAAGTGGTGCGATTCACGTGACTATCATAATATGATGTTTAAAATCGATTTATATGTCTTCGAAAGAAATGGTGATAACGATTACTTTGAAATTCTCAGTGATCCAATTGAAATTCTGACGATTAAATTGGTAACGAAACTCGGCTAGTATGTAATAGGCGAAGGAATGGGTTTCTAAACTTTTTTTGTATATTTATTTATTGTATATTTGTATATGTACTTTATTGTATATGCAATAAATAAATAAATAAAATCTTGAATTTTCTTCCAGTAATATGTTGTCATTTATTAGAAATGAATATTTTGTTTCCACCACTGTTGAGTCCGTCAAGTCACAGGGTTCGCTTTAAGTGGGTGTATGGTGTGAAAACAATCAGCAGACCTCAGTAGAAAACAACAACAACAACAACGTTTATTTAACAAGAAGACACTAACATAAAGACAATAAATATACACAGTCGAGATGAACACACGGCAGAGCACTACAACAGCCGGTAGCCCATAAATAGTAATTCGGTTGTTACAGTGACCACAGAACACAAAGCAGCCCGACAGAATTCAGCAGGAGAGGGAATCTTCGGAGCTTCGCTCTAGGATCTCTCCAAACGGCTGAAATTCTCCACTGTCTCCTCGCTTTAGCTGTATCCAAATCCCCACTCACTAAAACATGACTGGCTACTCAAATACAACTTGATGCTGCTTCCACAATAGACAACAGGACTCGGCACACAGCTCAATTCAGCAATAGCTTGGGCTCCACACAACACTCCACTGTTGCTTCGTTATCCCCTCGAAAATTCGATAATTGACTACGACTCCAACTGCGATTCATTGCAGCTTGAGACAGCTGGCTTTCTATAGTTCCCGGGAGGCGGACCGAGAAGTTTCTGGGCCAATCAGGCGTATTTCAGTTCCCATTGATGGATCGTTAAAATGGATAGATCGTCTCTGCAGTACATAGTTGTCTTTGTATTAGTGTCTTCGTGTTAAATAAACGTCGTTGTTATTTCCTATTGAAGCATGCTGGCTGTTTTTACACTATACACCCACTGTAGGCGAACCTGTTAACTTTACGGACTTGCAGATGAAAATTCCGTTTATAGCACATAATATTAGATAAAGTTTTAAAGAAAAGCAGTCATTGCTAAAAATCTGGAACTCAGTTTATTGTAGACTTAAAGGTTTGAAGCTGAATATTAACACTTGGCACTCGGATGATGACTCGCTTACAATTTAAGACGGTGCGTCATTTTGAAGTTTTATTTATTTATTTTTCAATTTTGATTGTCAAGTCATATCACTGACTCTCCGACTCGTTTCGAAGGCACACGGATAAAAAAACTGAATGACCGGACCGCCACTTCAGCAACACTGGCTGGAACTGGGGTTGAGTCTTATGAATCATCAGCGGTCACGGTACAAACCTAAGGAAGTACGTCCCGTCATCGATGGAAGGAGTCACACCCCCGCCTTTTTGTGTACCCTCCAGTGTGGCGAGAAAAAAAAACCCACCATACCGGCAGCTTGTCATCCTCATTTGTAGGTACCTTCCCTCCCCAAGGAGATTTAATTGTTAAAAACGCCTACAGAATGGTTAAAAATGGAGTAATTTTTCAAAGAAATTCGGTTTAAAACAATTATGTGTATTTATTTTTTCAGATCAATAAACAAATCTTTGTATTAGCTGAATAAGTATGCGTCGAATTACTTTTCAAGTCCAAAGAATTAAACACTGTTTCTGGATATTATTTTTCTTTTCAATGCCCCGACCATTGTAAAGGAATGTGATGAAACCTCTCTGATATGAATATCAAAGCAAACGTGGACGAGAGAGGATGAAGTGATCTTTTAATAACTCAATAAGAGATTTCATCTTTTTGTAAAAGAAACTAGAACCGAAATTAAAGAACTGTTTTGGCAGCAGTTAAAAGGTACTTTAGATAGCCTTGGGATAATAAAAGCTTCTGCAGCTTAGATAAATTTTAATTCAAGTGAATCGAAAATAATTTTAAGAATTCGGATAAATTCAAATTATTGCAATTAGGTAAAATAAATTTACAGATTATTTGTATTAATTGAAATGCAGTGACTTTCAATACAATATTTAACTCATATTTTGCACAAATACATTGCATAAATTCATTTAAAAATGTCTCACCTCCAAAAGTTCCATAATAATTCCGCATCATCGATTCTTCTAAACTATTCCATGTTCCTCGCTCTTCTTAAAACTATTAAAGATATAATAAATGGCTTCTATTTTGCATTCCAGCATGAATTAGGTTCAGCGGTAACTTTGAGGTACAGATCGGAAACTTTTCAATTAAAATGAATCTCGCCTCGAGTCCCTATAATGTGTTGAAACTCGCATTCATTATTACAGAGTTTTGACACAGAATGGATGAAATAATTGGAGCTCCAGCTAGTTTTATAACCGCGTTATGCAACGATAAGTAATTACGACGGTGCAAATTACATGCATAAAATAGTAAGATTCAGAAAGTTTGCGAGACGTTGAAAATAACTCCAATCAAATCGACTTTGATTTCGAAGTTAGTTTGGAACAATTAAATTCTTTTATTAATTTTTCATGGGGAAGAAGGAAAGGAAATATGCCCGAAGTATTATTTTTATCTAAAGAAGATATTTTTAAAACGAAAAAGAGTTTGTTATTACTCAGTATCTTAATTTCTTGAAATTCCTTAGTTATCTAGATTTTGAATTATATCCTACCGTCTATGGATCAGAAATTCATATATTTGCCATAGGTTATATTTGTTTCTTTTAAAACAGTATATCGGGCAATGTTAAACAGATGTGGAATGTTATCCACTATTTATATAATGCAGTTTAAGCAATGCAATATTCTCCCACTTCCTTTTTTTTATTTGCTGGTGTTCTACATTCACTAAAATATGTTACAAAATATTTCAGTAAGAACACAGCTATTATGAAGACAATCATGATTCAAAGATATGTCAATTCTATTAATAAAAATTTTATCATCCAAAGAAAATGACTTGCAATTTGAGAAAAAAGTATAATAAGATCAATATGGCGAACATTGAGAAAAGATATAATAAATATTTTACAGATCCAAACAAATTCTTTGGTATAGTAGTTCAGATTTTTAGTATTTAAACAATTCTTTTCAACTTCTAAGAAATCGTTAACCATACTTTATCGTAAGAGTTAACTTTTACACGAAAATTGCGGAAATGACAAAACATCGACAAGCGATTTAGGTCGAATTAAAAGTTATATTATAGCAATGCATTTGTAGTAAAAAGGCATAAGCCAGTTAACAGCTATTACATTTTTCGGCCGATTATTTCAAACGATTCTGTTTATTTTCTTAATGTTTTATGCATTTAAAATCAAACATTGTTAATTAATCCATGTTTCAGATTTATTCTGAAGTACTTTTGAATTAAAATAGCACAAAATAAAGGGAATTAAAAATGTATAATCTGCATAGCTTTACCCCAACTGGCGTAGAAAAATTCACGCATTTGCGTTAACATAACGGGCGAAGAAAATTCACGCATTTGCGTTAACATAACGGGCGAAGAAAATTCACGCATGCGCATTATGTTCTGACTGTTGACATGACAACTAGCGGATGATTTAAATTATTTTTAGGTTAGTTGCATGCTCTTGTAATTAAATTGTATTTATGTTAGTTCTATATTTTTTGTATATGCTTATAGTTTTAAGTACATCGTTTTTTAAGTACTTTTTTTAAACCTGTGTTCGACCGATTATTTTAAACGATTCGTTTTATTTTCTTAGTGTTTGATGCATTTAAAATGAAACATTGTTAATTAATCGATCTGTTCACGATAAATTTCAGAAATTTTTTTTGACAAATTCTTGTGATATTACATAAATTAAGAAAGATATTCTTTAGTGCCCATAAAGTTTAAACGCTCAGTGACTCTATTATCAGTAATCATATTATAAAAAAATGCTTTGTTTCAGTAAAAAATATTATGATATTAATTGCAGATTAATTCTTTCCACTTTAATTTAAAGCATAAATTCTACGGGAGCTAACAGAAAATTAGAGAGATAATATTACGTTATGACTGAAGGCCTTTATAATATTATGAGTGAATTATATGACTATCAAAATTAGAAGTTTTTAAATATTTTGATGAAGAATCTATTAAAGTAGCGTAAAATATTTGCGTAAAATATTTAATTATTAAAATTTAAACGAACATTAAGATTGGCGAACCGGCTGATCGCCAAAGGCGGCTAGTCAATTAATAAAGCTCAGCCTGAAATTTAAAAGCCTTTAATTCATTAAGTGCGTATAAGAAAATTTCAGTTGGAAATTCTTTCAAGAAAAGTAAAAAATACAAGTATTTCGATGATATATATTTATATAGTTAACTTACATTTTTAAAGATATTTTATATTTAACTTATATTTTTTCATAAATTTGTGAAGAGAATATTGATTGTATTTATATTTTTTATCATTAATATTTATTATATTACTAATTTTAGTAAACTAATAAATATGCACTTAAACTGATAATAAACTAAGAAAAGATAATTTAAACGGATTTTTATTAGAATGTAAGAAAACCCCCGAATGAAAATATTTATGCATGTTACTCTAATTTTCTTAAAGCAGGTGTTACAACGACTTTATTCAGTTGCAAAATAATCAAAATAGTATTTCAAAAATTGAAAATGAAAATAAACAAAACTTTGGCGGACATTCACACTTTTCATATTTGATAAAAAGAATAATAGAATTGAGTTTCATATTAATTTATTAAGATATCCTCATATTCAAAAAAAGGCATTTCTCCGTTGTAAGGGAATTCAAGATAGAAGAGAAATATATTCCTTAAGCAAAATATGAATAGTATGAAAAGGAATGTTTAAATAATTAGTCAGGGTGATATAAAAGTATTAAGACAAACTTAAAGTGCAAACGAGGAAAGCAGGTATAAATCGTTTATTATATAACGTGGAATTTAAATAGGACGATTATCGCAGCGGTCTTTTAAATTGAATTAAATTAAAAAATAAATTAAAAACGACATAACACAGTTTGTTATTCAAATTCATGACAGCACATCATTCCAATAGGATGAAAAACAATATTCGAAGAAATAATTGTTTTAGAGGGTAAGTGTTTTGAACATTGGATTCAATATTCAAAACGTTTGTTTATATTACTGCGTATTAATTATAAGTACAGGACAAAATAATAAGAAGCCAGTGAAGATGCAAATTTTTTAATAGAAATAAATTGGTTCATCCTAGCCAGAATCATAGTAACCCGAGATTGAAAAATAAAAATCTAGAACAAAGTTGATGAGAATTCACAACCAGTTCAAATGCTGACTAGTCTCGAGCGTGTGAAGGAAGAAACCGAGCGGAGACATTCTCTAAAATAAATTTCGAAAGCGATTCAATGATACTAAGAAAAATGAATTAATGACATTACCTGAGAACTTTTGTTTTCATCATTGACCCCATATTAACGAGTCGAACAATGAGTCGTGTTCACTGATTTTGCCATCTTGGAATTGAGGACGTTACCAGAAAATATAAAATCTGAAGTATAGGAAGATACTGATCTAAGGAAATATAGCAATAATACCCAACTGTGATCTCCTTTAGGACATCAAATGATCTTAAATTATCTCAAGATTACATCATCACCGAGCTCTTTCTATGCTACAAGGTAGGAAAGACAATTAAAACAAAATTAGTCTGAAGATTTTCTCCAGACGTATACATGCCTGATGGTTTGAAACAATGTAAATGATGATTCTTCAGACCAGATTATTTGTTAACAATAATGTTGTGTCCAAATTTAGTGATTTTAGCAACTGTTTTGGTTTCATAGTATTCCGCTTTTGATACTGATAGCTTTAGAAGGGCTGCTATGCTTTTGCCATTGAATATATTGTTAAACATGATAAAGTTAATTGGATCATCGAAGAACGTCACATTTCGAAATGGTGTTTTTTTTTTTTTGTTTGATTCTATATCTGTACCATTGTTTATGTCATGCTATGCTGCTAATGACTTATTTTTGTATCTTAATATAATAAATTTGTATTCCTTTGAGCTTATGCTATTAACATTTTGAGCACCATTTTCTTTTATTTAATTCTTGATAAGGAGCTTGTGTAGCTGTTGCGATCTATTCAATCCTAAAAAAATACGTGTTTTAGCATGCCCGATGTATTGTTAAAATTGTTTAAAGATTCTTAAATTGTCTAATATTTGATCTAATGAAACAATGTTATTTAAGAAGAAAGAAATCATTGTTGCCAAATTCAGATGAGAAATTCCCAATACAAATTGCCAAGCACTGAATCAATTTTAAAAAATGAATTGATTTTAAGTTAATTCGTAATTTATAGATGCATTTTTCTAATTCAAATTATGTAATCATATTATATTTTGCCAAAAGATGAGAAAAAGTGTATTGAATATTTAAAATAGGGCCAGTAGAGTTCTGTGAATATTGAATTTACAATTATTCAAAAATTAAAACATTTCCTTTCCTTTCCAAAATTTAAACCATTTACACTTTTGCCTTTCAAGATTTTTCTACAATCTTCCTGCTTAAATTTTATCTCATTGAAAAATGGTTTATAAGAGTAAGCATACAATAATTAATATCAATTGAATAAAGCTCAGTTTGATAAAATATGCTCTAAATATTAAGTTTTGGCCTTTATTTAGTATTTCGATACCTAAGTGTCAATCAAACTGATTTTAAAGAAACAATTCATTTCTAAAAACTCAAGTAAATCATCCAAATGTTTTAATAAATTATTACCTTTCACTATTATGTATTATTTTAAAGTACGTAAACAAAAAAAAAATCAAAAGAAGTCGCAACTTAAGGCAAGATAATCAAATTACAATTGCGTATTCAGGTGGTTTTGGGAAATGGACTGACGTCAGAGATTCCTTTCAACACACTTCTTAAAAGTTCGTGAAGGCAGCTAAAAGGGTACAGAACAATTGGCAATTGATTTCAAAAACGGATAGGGAATATATCCAAGTGATGTAAAAAATCCCTAATCCCAAACGGAATGCTAAATAAAGATTTATATTATCATTTCTTATTTTGGTCCCAAGTTGTTAAATGTCAGGAAGAGAAGCATTAGTGCCTTATTTTACTTCGTTTGAGTTTGTCTCTGTCGTAATGTAAATGAGTTAACATCAACAGCGTTGAAAAGATTATTTTCAAAAGCTTAAAAAGATCCTTGCATTTCTACGCGCACCTTGATTTAAATTTATAATCGCGCTTTTCTTTGTGTGAATGAATTAACCTTAGTATGCGGAACTGCCAGGCAATGAGGTAGGATTTCAAGTGGACACATCTTTAGAAAGAAGGGTTTCTCATTATGCTATGTGGGATTTTCTATGGAAGGTAACGAAATAAATTGTTTGTGGCAGAAAATATTGCCTGATTTTCTCTAACACTAGTAAACGACGAAAACAAGTTACAGGGGATAGGTTCTTATATGATGATAGTGTATTAGTGGTTATTAGTAACTGCAATACTAATAATCTAGTGTAGAAGCGGCGACTAGTAACTATATTTCAGATTTATAATACATTTTTTTATTTTCTAGATATATTCAAATTTAATTTCATTCAGTTAGTAAAATTTTAATAAAGATTTTCTTGACTTTTTATTACTTCAAAGAAAATTTTTCAGGCATATATGATTTAAAATTAATATTTATGAATTAAAATACTTTATATTTTATATTGAGAAACGAACAAATATATGGAATGATGCTTCTGCATTTACGTTCAAATTATTTTAGTAATAGCAAATTTAAACTTAGGTTGTTTTAACAATGTATGTTAAATGTTGTCATCCATCAATGAAATATTTTAGTCTTAACATTTTCATCATATAAAATGTTTGTTATTTATTCTTATTTCTTTAAGAGTTACTGCGGTTATATATGTATATGTTTCACAATTTTTCCTAAAAGACTGGGTTGATTTCAACTACGAAAATTTAACCATTAATCTAAAAGAGCGAATATTATCAAAATCAAAGTTCAATTAAATATAAAATTAATTAAAAATTAACCGAAATTGTCATTTTTCTGTAAAAATTTCGATGCAATAATTTTTTTAAATAATTTTATACCATCTTCATATTTTAGGTTTTTAGTGATAAATACTTTCAAAGCAAATTTTTCTTTTAAGACACAACAAAAACGATTTTAAGATACGGATCCTTGTAATCATGACATGGAATTTCACTCGCGCGAATTGTTTAACATATATAACCAGCGGGAATGGTCTCTCTGAAACTAATCACTCTTCTCTTCCCCCTCACACGATTGCACACCTTGAGTAAAGTTGCGAATGTCTTGCATGACTTTGGCGGATAATAGTTTACGGAATATGAATTTTAACTTTGTTAAGATTTGCGAAAATGTTATAAATATTGTACAGGAATAAATATATCAATTTTTAGTAAAAATTCCTATAAGCTTGCATGCTCTACATATTTGAAAATTGAAATTCTACTAAGGGGGAGACCAATATATTTATTAATATTTATTTTATTGTCCTTTTCTCGCAAAAAATATCAATACTTTCACTAAAACTTAAAATAATGTTTCAATTCCACAGTAACAATAGAGAAAATAATAATGACTTTAGAGAAAATAGTGTGGTATATTCACAATATTAATAAATAAAATAATAATGCTTCAATATTAATAAATAAAATAATAATACTTTTCAGTAACAGTAGAGAAAATGATCACTTAAGAGGAAATAGTTTCAATATACAGATTGGATTTCACAATCATTTCGTTGAAGAAATCATGAAAACTAAAAGGCCGTGCCAAATCTTTGACAGAAAGGATAGAGATATTCGACACAATTGGATAATAAATAATAATTCTATCATTACGTTTATTTGAAAAATAATTTTATGTTAGCAAAATTAAATTCTTTCCTAGAAGGCTTCATAACTAATAAATTAGTGTAATATTTCAATTTATTTTATTTTACTTTATTACCATGGATTTTGTAACTACATATCACATCAAAAATGGATGATAACATTGCATGTTACAAATAAAAATATGTTATAATATTATGTAACTATCAATCCAGAAATAATCAATATGAAAAATCACCTATATAAAATTTCCTGAATCTATATAATAAAATATGCATTGTATTTAGAGAGCGCTAATGCTGTTACAACTAAAACACAAATGAGTTTAACCAAAATAGAATTAGAAATAAATATTAAGTTTACAACGAAAGAAATCAAAAAGGGAGATAAAATGAAACTTTCGTCCAAGTTTAGTATAATTATCTTTAATCTTGTGATACTAATTTTGTCTCCAAAACCTCAATTTTCTGAGATTTTCGGGTCACGAGGGGTCAGTTTGTTCGACGAAAGTCATACCTCTCGCAGAAAAAATCCCAGGTTTGAATCCTTGCCTGAGGGTGCCCCTTGAGAAAGTCTTCAGGCCGGATTCATTTTATCTTTCTTTTTGAATTTTTGGCTGTAAACTTAATATTTATTTCTAATTCTATTTTGGTTATAATATTATGTGTGATCTTAATTCGTTTGAAATTGCTAGAAATAAATGGCTTGATTGATTTTTCACTCACGTATATATATTTCATTTAATATTTATTATTAGGCTTCCTTATTTAATGTTTTAGATGCATATTTTTTACATCCTTATTCATTAGTTTAAGTTTGGAATTCTCTTTTTCTCTGTATATCAAGAGCTACAAAATGGTCCCAACTCCAATAAACATAAATTCTACGTTACATTAAAATGGGAATTGAGGATTCAATTGCTCCGAAATCATGTTTCATTGAATCTGCGCTTCAGTGGAAACGTCTTTTAAATCATACAGGTTGAAAGGATAACCGGGTTGGTAAATAAATATTCGAAGAAAGAAAGTGGAGGAAATTGCCAGTCGAGAATTTATTTCTGGCAAATATGGTTGATGGTTGGTGAAATTCAATTCATATTTCTATCTACGGGCATCTAAAGAATTCATGGAAAGGATTGTCAGAGACTAATCAAAATAGCGGAAATCATTCCGATATGGAGAACGATTTTCATATTTAATTTATTGGAGTAGTTGCATCAAAACTACAGAAAAAATTGTATTGTTATGATTCGTCATATTTATTTACTTTTGGCGATCTAACGTGAGGCATTTTGATTCACATAATGTAATAGTGCAATAAAAGTTGAAAAGGCAAAGGACTGTTTTCAGATTTTTGTCTAAATATCCTTTTATAATTAAAACGATCATATTTATGTATATATATTATATTAAAAATGTCAAAAGTCATTAAAAAATATGACAAAACATTGCTATCTTAATAATGTTTGTTTTGATTTTAACGAAGATTAATGCCATGTATAATGGCAAAGCACCGAATCCTAATAACCAGGTAATATGACTTTCACCTGGATGTATATAGGTTCGAAACCATTTTCACCGATAAATCATCACGTACGTGGCTCTGGTGCATGTAAAATCGATCGAAACCAAATATTCTCTCGTAAGACTGATGCAGAGTTTTGATGTGGAAATATCGGCCCAAGTAGCATTCTCATCGTCTGACCATGGTTCATAACAATATCCTCCCAAAACAACCCTTGGGAAGTTTCTGAATTTCTGCACCGAAACGGAAAGTAAATATGACAAACGACAGTATGCAGGAAATACAATTGTAAATACAGGATGCAGGAAATAATACATTTAAGTTGTTGTTGTGACTTATGGAACTTTAGAAGCCCGCTGACAGTTATCTGTCAGCTATTTAAGCTGAGTGAGCGTCTCTTGTTTCTTTAGTGAAAACAAAGTTCAATAATACGACTTAGCTCTTCATGCGTCACATTCGCTTGCACATCCCCTTTTCACAGGGGGCACATTTACACACCTCACAGATAGAACACCGAAGAACAATCATGCCCGAATCGGGAAGCCCAAATCATCTGGAAGTCGCGCTTTCCCTATGCCAGGACACCGGAATAATACATTTATAAATACAGGATGCAGGAAAATGTGATTTTTTTAAATTTAATGTTCAACGAAAGAATGGGTAAAAGATGGATTAAAAACATGAATTACCTTGAAATAGCTTATAAGACAAATGCAAGCAAAAATTAGGAAAGAAGAAAATGATGCGATAGCATATGATAATCAGACGTTTCCGAATTTCTTATAGTCTTTGGTAAGCATTAGCTGAGAATATTTTTGGGAAATCATCGGCAATGAATCACTGAGTAAACACACGTTCATTTTGAGCATGTTTTAATATTCTATTTAAGATATCATTTTAATCAATACACAATCAGGGCATGGCTAAAGAAGTTTCTAAAAACCAATAATAGTAAAGAGGAAACTGGTATAATGGAAAACAGTATTTGCTCAAAAAATACTAAAGCATTCTTTTATTTAGTTCCACTTCAATAAAATTTAGAATTTTAGTAATCATCATAAATAGTGAACATTTATAAATTTAAAGCATTTAATTTATTACAATAATCATGCAATCTCATGTCTCACACCTGATGTAAAAAAAGTCAAACGACTTATTATTAATTGCGATAATTTCACTATATAAATACTATTGTAAGATATGAAAAATCAAGTGATACTGCTTGTTAAGCAAAGAAGAATGAACATAAATTGAAATTAACGGACATCAGTTTAAAAGCCAACAAAATTCTTTTAATCTTCTTTTAGTTGTACAATGTTAAAAACTAAAGGAAAATCAAACTTGTTTAATTGTGTTTTTCTATTGTAATTATCACATTATCCAGAGTCGAAAGCAACCAGTAAAAAAAAATAACAGCTATGCTTTGCTATTGGAGTTATTAACTATTGACGTGGGAGGGTTATTGATAAGTAATTTTCTTCCCCCATTATCGTAAATCAGTTATCTTTGTAAAAAGAACTTCGTTTTTCTCATTTTCAAAACTTAAAAAAAGAATTCTTATCAGACGCCTTTCAAACTTGATAAATGATCCTGAATTTCGAAAAAAAAGAGCGTTGAAATTTTTTCCATCTTATTTTAGCAAAAATGATTTCCAAAGAATGACCTACAGTGCCTACATTTCTTATTTATTTTAATATTTAAATTACTTATGTAAAAATTTCGATTGTTATTAACTAAGGAAAATTATTTGCTGGTAAAGAATTTAGAAACATTTGAAGTGTATTGAAAAATATCAATAAATCAGAACTATACAGACAAATGTGCATTTGACGTATAGTTTTGAAAATCTAAGAAATATTTATTCCATTATTTATCCAGAAAGATTGAAATATCTGGGAAGATTTGTATCTCTAAAGTTATTTATTTTCAATCTTAGCGACATGAAGTAGGAAATATTTAACAAATTAGGGAAATGAGTATAATATATAAATTTGAGAAGCACAAGACTCAAAATAACTTCTAAAATGTAATTATTAACAGCTCTTACATAAAAAGCTAACAACCACTGACATTTTTCACAAAATACTTTTTCCTTCAAATTTTGATAAGCATGTATAAAATTCTTTTTAATGCATTCGAATGAGATTTCGTTTTGTACAATTTACAACCAATACGCATTTGTTAAACCTATTTTTACATATTTCTGGAAAGTAATATATTTTTACGACTTTATGGTGAGAAATACAGGGTGGTTATAATTAAACTTCCTCTATAAACAGCATTATAAAATGCAAACGGGTGAACGGATTATAACGAAATTTTGTATATTGACTATGCACGAGATGCGCTCACAGAATTTCGAAATAAAAAAAAAAATAGTTTTAAAATGTCCACCAGAGGGCGCGTTTTCTTGAAAAACATTAATTTTAATACAATAAACGACCAAAGCGGAATACAGAAACAACATTTATTGTCTAGTTTATGATAACTTATTCATTGAACCACATTAAGTAAATGTAAGGAAAATATAACAGTATGCTTCTTGAGGGAAAAAAAAAGTTCAGTTTGCAGAAACAAGAACAGATAAGGACGAAATTGCAGAAGAGGGCAGTTGTTAATCGTGCCCAGGAAGGATGTAGGGAAAGGTGCTCCATGTGACTACCCTCATTGGCTTGCAAAATTTCAAATCGATGGACAGTGTGTTAAACAGCAAATCATAACTGATCAGTCGTGATGCTTCGCAAACGTAGCGTTATGGAGTTCTTTAAGTCATTCAACGTCGCAACACCATCGCAATAAGATATCGTCATCATTACAGCCGGAAACATCTACACAAAATATGACAACGACTGCAAACGTTTCTTACCCTAACCTGTTTTGCAAAAAGCTTCCTCTTCTTCACAAGCATGCAAATCTCGACATTTTTTCCCGGTTTTATATTTTATTACTCATAATTCTTGTTCTGGATTCTTAATATTGTTTCTGTATTCCGTTTTGGTCGCTTATTGTGTTAAAATTAATGTTTTTCCGGAACAGGTGCCCTCTAGTGGACATTTTGGAACTAATTTTTTTTTCAAAATTCCGTGAGCGCATCTTATGTATAGTCCATATACCAAATTTCGTTGTGATCCGTTCACCCGTTTGCTTGTAAGATGCTTTTTATAAGGGAAGTTTAATTTTAACCATCCTGTATATTATGTTCACTGTTAACATCAAATCAGTGCTTACATCTTAAGAACTTGAAGATAATAGCATTACAAAAACTTCCTATTTTTTTTAAACAATATTTTGCGAAAAGAGCATTTTTATGCTGTTGTATATTCAAAATAATTCACCTTTCTATTTGTAAAAATTTTAAATCAAATACGATACTTAATTGAAAAAAATAAATTATCTTTTTTGCATTATTCAAGTTGCGTCGATTTTCATTGTCACTTGAGGGAAAACGTTGAGTTGTAAAGAGTTAACTTACAAAATTATTTATTATTTATTTTTCATTTTCGTTAACCTTTGAGGTGCAGTGGCTTCGTTTGAATCCGCCTAGCCTTTTATTTTTTTCTTAAACAAGTATGACGCTAAGATTTTCCACCCCAAACTTGTAAGCAAATGAATTGAAAAAAAAATAATCAATTGTCCTTTTCATTTCCTTATCATGTATTTGATTTAATTTAATCAATTTCCACCAGAAATTCTATAGTTTTATGTTATGTGCCTCAAAAGGTGACAGAATGTTTAAGAGCCACCTGCAGAATGCAAGAACTCCATAGTTATAACGCTATGTGACAATTATTCCGATGGAAGTCTTTTATGCAAATAGTTAGAAAATTAGACCACTACACTCTATTTCTTAATTAATGGTTTTACAAATAAATAAATTATTTGTAATTTGCAGCTAATTTATGGTTTTACAAACAAAAGTTTGAGCTGCATCCCCTGGTTGATGAAGATGAACTGCTATATGATTGCTGATGACTTTCGTCATTTTCAAATAATAGCGTCTGAATCATTTAATCTTTTATAACTCATTAAAATTGGATATTGATTGGTTTTCAAAATATACAATTTATAACTTTTATTCTCAACCCTATTCTTGTAGATTTTACCAAGCTTTGCTGTTGGATACTCGCATACGACATTTTATTTGTTTAAGAGTTATGGCCGGCAGCAAAATTCGCGATTCGAAATTCTTAGTTTTAAGGAGAATTTTTAAATATATTTAAAATACAGCCGGAAGGAATATTTGGTACTTATTTCTCGATACAAGTTGTAGGAGGCGTTTCCTATGAAAATACAAAGATTACTTATCTCTAAAATGATTTTGAAACTATCGGAGTCGTGTTTCCATGAATTTTAAAGAATCGATTTTGGTATCTGCGGTTTCGATACTCTTTCTAGAGACGATCATTTATAGATTTTGCAATACCTCGCATTAAATATCGGTTTTCAATTTTCCTGTATTTTTTTTTTATTCGAAGTCCATTCTTATGAGAGTTTCTCTTTAACGAAACGTAAATATATCAGCTATTTTGTCATCAGACAAATTGATTTGTTAAAATAATATTTAAAGTAAGTCGTTTTGAATTTTTTCGAAATTTCTCGTGTAATTATATTTTTAGTAATCCAAAATCTGATGTAATTTATCGGAAATACGGATATTGGTACATTTTTCTTTAATCTTACAATTCATTTTTTTTCTCTACAAATTAATTACATACGATGATCAATTTTGGAAATGGGCCAGCCTTTTGATTTCGCAAACAAAAAAATCTATGAAAAATTTTAATATTTATTGGCAACTTAAATGCTTATTGATAAAATTATCAAAAAGCATTGTAACTTTATAACATTAATTTATCAATAACATTTATTTATCAATATATATATAATATTAATTTCAACAATACACGTTTCTAATAGTACTGTGTCTCATAGATTTGCTTCTAGTCTATAAATTTAAATCATGAAAACTATTGATACTTGCCATACTATTTTGTAAAACGCATAGAGCTGTAGGTAATAGAAAGAAATGCTTATTGCGTAACAAAAACTAAAAAGATTACGTATATAACATAAAAGAAATATAAAGATTACATATTAACATATAAGGCATCAAAGCCTCAAATAACAGCAAGGAAGATAAAACTTAGAAGTAAATTTGATTAATTATTGATAATTAAAAACACCAAATTTGAATTATATAAGTTTACTATATAAGACACAATCATAACATAATATTCAAGAAAAAGCACTTAGGAATATTTAGTTAATTGGTTTACTGTCTTATAATTTCCAAGGATAAAAAAAAGTTTTCTCCTTTCATCAGGATTGTAATTGTGTCCAAGTACTGGGGCAAGATGATAGTATTGCAATATATCTTTTAAGTTGCAAAGTAATATTAAAATTAGTAAAATAAAAAAAAAATCCAAGTAGGAATAACACAATAAAAAGTCGATTTAATAAGATATACAAAGAAAAACAATTTACAAAAAAATTTAATATATTAAAAACGCCAAATGCTTACTTGCTCTCTCCCCATTTTACTTACGAAAATTCAATTATGGCAACAAATCAAGAAGAAATGAAAAACAAAATTTTTCAAATATTGATAGACTTTTAATCTTAATTAAGACTTAAAGGACGCTTATTTGTTTGTCCTCATGGTCATAAATTTTTGTATACATTATCGTTTGTATTCTAAAGATGTTCCTTTATTAGAAAATGAGTACATTGAAAGAGAGGAAAATAAGAATTTCGAATGCCTCTAATATCTAAAAAATATTAGTATCAGTTGCCTTCTGCTTCTAAAGAGCTAAAAGTATCATCCTAACGAAAAAAGTTTTAGATTATTACTTCTACTTTTTGCAGAACTTTATTCCACTTTGAAGTATTTCTTACATACATTGAAACATTAAATTGTTTTTTTCTTATACATCATAATAGTTGCATTTTAAATTCGGAAAGTAAAGAAATTACACTAGTTATGTTTTTCTCTAGCTTCAGTCTGCATATTTTACTTTACAGATTTTGATTCCCCATAAATGCTAATTATTTTTATCATTCTTTCTTACTATATTTGTTTCAAAGTACAAAACTCTAGTATTCAACATTTTCATCTAAAATTTCAAGCAGTATGGTACGATAAGTGCAACATTATCAGATTTGATTTTTCTTGTAAAGCTATGCGAATAGCGACTAATTTAGCATTATTAAATTCATATTTGATTCCACTCATATATTAATAAACCCGTCAGTGTAAACACATATACACGCATCGTACACAATTTTAATTCACCCACGTTATAAAATTATTTTTTAAGCACTCGAACACTGATATCACTTTAAATTCCGAGTTGCTCGGATTTTTAGTTCCCACGCTCTTCAATCAACACGTGTTTGAAAAAATGCTGACTTCACTGAAATTCAGAGAAAATTCCTTCGCAAGTTATATAAACTCAAAACACCTTCCCACGCTCTCTTTCCATTGCTTTCTGCCCTCCTATTCGATTCAAAACGATGTTTGATCGTAGCTCTTGGTAAGAATTATAAGTAAGGGTTAAAAATTGGACTCCTTCCTTGATGTTCGGAAGAATATAAACTATTGTTGGGGAATATCTCCCCCCCCTCTTCCTTCCCCTCCCCTCCCCCTCTCTCATTATTGGAGCATACAAATTGTACACATTATCTTCTATACCATTGTTCTAAATTTTATTACATAATTCATTTCGTCTCCTCTTAGCGTACTTTTTTCATCAACAGGTATGCTTCCGCCTACTTATATTTCTTAAATCCATCCAGTAACTATTTGACATCAGAATCCAATAGGAAACCCCTCCTATCTTCTACTTACATAACCCTTTATGTACAGACCGTCAATTCTAACTTCCACCAAGATAATAGAACTTTGGCTTTGCTGCACAGCGAGTCATATTAATTCCGGAGATTTGGTTTACCTAAGTCGTCTTCAGCGACGTTCGGACACAAATAAGCTATTTAAGACTCACTTCAAATCAGAATCTTTTAACCGCATCCTTCACGGTCACAATGATTTCGAATCTGATTGGTCGATTTCCTGACCAAATCCGATTAGATTCCCAAATGGTTCAGTAGTCTTCGTAACTGTAAGTGGTTCAACCTTCTCCTTTAGTAATGATAAATAATATTAAGCTTATGATTAAATATGATTACTTAGTTACTCAAGTTCAGAGACGAGGAACTGACCATGAGATGTACCCGTGT
This sequence comes from Argiope bruennichi, assembly GCF_947563725.1. NCBI lineage: Eukaryota > Metazoa > Arthropoda > Arachnida > Araneae > Araneidae > Argiope > Argiope bruennichi. The sequence continues at coordinate 22,240,906 of NC_079151.1, read as the reverse complement.
CGAGCAGCTCCTGCATATTTAATGCAAGGCACTGCACTCATGGAGAGGAGATGATTTATGATCAAATAAGCATTCATTTTCAACTCTATAGTATTTATATAGATGTATTATTATAATAAATGATGTAATGTGAATTGAAATAATTTTTTCAGTTACTTTGTTAAATTAGAGAAGTCAATATATTCAGTTTGAAAATGAGTTACAATATTCAGTATTATTTTTCTAAGACTATCTCATTATGACGATATTATGCGGTATGTGACAATGTTTTTTGAAAAGCCCGAAAATAGTTAAATTTTTGAATATGTGCATAAAAAAATTGAATTAACACCTATGAAACCAAAATATTATAAAATTATACCAAATGGCAAGATTCTTTTTTAAAAATTGTAAAAAATGGCGTTTTTCTTGGCTAAAAAGAAATATAAGTCAAAAATCTTCTAGTTTGAGATTTATCAAAAATTTTGCAGGTATCTTAAAAATCTATATTAACTAGTTTCTGAATTTAAAAATGAAATGTATTTCCATCTATTTTTTTAAATATTGTGGTTCGACTGATAAATAACACGAAATTTTCAATCTTTTCCAGATTTTGAAGCACTAAAACCATTATAAAAAAAATTCTAAATAAAGCTTACTGATTCTCCATTTCAAAAACTGCAGAAAATAGAGAAATTATTAAACAAAATTTGAACAAAAATTATTCTTTAGATTTTATTATTCACAAGGTTTTCTGTAAGAAAATTCTATCGTAAGATTAGAATTTGGGAAAACAGCATCTAAAGCTGTAAAATAGCGTTAAAATATATGTAAATGCAAATATAAGAATCGGTATAACTTTACAAAAAATAGACTTAGAAAGAAAATTCTAAATGTTTAATAAAGAAGCTTGTCGAAACATTAAGAATATTCAATTTACAATCATTTAAAAAAAATTGAGTTTTCAATATAGTCATCTACCTTAACGGGGATTTTTGTTTATACATTAAGGTTGTTTTTGGAATATTGTGCCAATTATCAGTAAAATAAATTATGAAAAAATACCTATGAATATGAACTGATGTCTTGCCACAGTTATAGTAAATTAATATTGTCGAAACATAAATACTTACTTTTTATTTTAAAGGAACATAGCATAGGAGAACTGTTTACACATCGTTATATATTAATACACGAGACCGTTTTAAAAAATGACTCAAGAATTTAAAGAAAAACTTTAACGTGTTATCAATTGTAATGACTTCGTGTAGCGGTAACATGTTTATTTTTACAGCCTCAAGTCCTTTTATCTTTTTGAGCGGTAAAATAAACTAGTATTTGTGTGTTTGTTGATTATTTTCGTTTCCAAAATGGGGGAGATAAGAATTCATGAAAATGTCTATATAAAACTGGAAAACTTCCTTTACTGAAAATTGCAAACAAATTGTAAATAAAAATTTTATAGCCTGGTTCATTGCTGTTAAAGATAACAAACGTTTCAAAAAGGACTTTACAATCCCTAATAACTTACTAACATTCACTAGATGTTTCACACCAGTTGTTAAACTTGACAGTGAGGAAGTTGTGTTTAGATTTGTTCAAGTCATTGTTAAAATTTTCATGTGATTACTCCGTCCAAAGTAACAATGAAAGTTAAATTCGCGCATTTTTCACTGTTAATATGCATATGCAAATCATTGAAACACTTTTCTTGCCCGTTCTTTTGTATAATGAACAAAAATCAGTTTCCAAAATTTGAAACCACTTTCAAAAACTAAGATTGATATTTTTCAGGAAACGGATTCTTAGGAGACAATTCCGCAATGGAAGCGCGATATAAATATAGAAAATATTTTGCAGGAGAAAAATTGTATTAAAATTAAGGATTGATCAGTTTATTTCAAAATTTTGATTTCAATTTGGATATATTTTGTTGATTAATCCTTGAAAAGGAATGTTATTGAGTGGCATTGTTGTTATCTATGTTTTTACAAAAACATTCATATAACCTATTTGCATTCAAGTGCCAAATTTTACACAAATCTGCAACTTACGTTTACACATTTCTACAAGATATCTCGTAAATGACAGTGAATGGGTTAATCCCCAATGCTCTCAAATTGCATTGCCTGAATGTTGGTTGAGGGTGAGCTATTTTCATAGTTTATGGTGAAAGAGCAATACCTTTCATGCTATGCTAAATAAAGGATAAAATTTAAGTTACTTCTAAAATGTATGTAAGAAATAAGATGTTGAAGCGATGACTGACTAAATTTCATCATTATGTTAAAAGAAAAAAAATATACCGAAACGTAAAAAATGTTTACATTTACCCAAAAAGAACTTATTTGACTTAAACAAGATTATTTCAAAATTGAGTAAGATTTTCTGAATAACTGAATAAGATTTACAATAATAAAAGCATTTGTGGACAATGCACTTTTGACTGTTCAAGGTAGACTCATTATAATTAATGTGTGTTAAATACAGAAATAGAAATATGAAGTAAAAATTCTATGAAATTTGTTACATTTTCTTGCGACTTGAAAATGATGATTAAGTTAGAGTAATTGTATTTATCGGAGAGTAATTATATTTATTAAATTAAAGAGTAATCTATTATTACTAGAGTAATCTGAGATAAAACTTCAATTAATAAAACGTAAGGAATAAAAATTTTGAATGAAATCCTATATTGTATTTATATGAACAAAACTCAATAATACGTAATTAAAAATCATAAAAGGGGGAATACATCAGCTTTGTTGATGATTTATAGATTTAATAATACAGGAATATCGATTAAGCTACGTTAGGTCGATTGAATATGAACTAGTTCTTGATAAATTTAAATGCATGTATACTTAACACCTTTTACTTATTTCGTAAAATTTTATTTAGGACAAAATGCAAATATTTCTAAAATTCCAAAATTCTCAAAAGTATAGTTACGATATTGATTTGTTAAAATAGTATCGAATTACTCGTATATCATAAAAATTTATAAATATTTATGTTAACAGGAATTTAAAGTGCTGTTTAACAAAAATCGTCTTTATAATTGCACCAATGCATTTCAACATACTTAGGATACCCAATTAAAGATATTGATGCAGAAAGCAAAAAACACTGATTATTTCAGTGAAAGGTTATATCAAATGCAAACTTACATGTGTAATATTATCTGATTGATATTTTGATTTTATTAGCAGCAATAGATACAATCCAATATAATATAACCAACGCACAAATTACACTAGATGACGGTAGATAATGAAAATAAAACATATTTAAGTGGCATTGAGGATATTAGACTTATGGAGTTTGGTATTTATAATCTCTAAATATAGACATTAAACTCTTAAAATCTAGTTCATAATAAGGAATTGACGAGTTTTAGAAAATTAAATTTCCATTATCTTAACTATAACAAAATAATACTTATTTTTAAATCAGTTGCCGAAAAAACATTGAACGTCAGAAAATACAAGCAAAGTTGGAGAAATGAAAACTTTCTATATTACAACCGCAGTTAAGCTTATTATTACTATAGTAATCTGAGATAAAATTTCAATTAATAAAACGTAAGGAATAAAAATTTCAAATGAAATTCTATATTGTATTAGTACTAACATCAGTATTTTTGTGGAAATTAAAATAATACAGTTAACAATGAAAATATGTTTAAAATAATATATTATTCAATGACGAATAAAAGAAAAATATATTGAATCGAGAAAGTAAAAGATAAAGTCTACTTCTAAATCTTTCTGTTGCTATTTTTTGTGTCCTTTTTTGAATACAGTGAACGTCAGGAGGGTTTCACTGAAGATTTTGTTCTGCTTGATCTGCTGTGTAATTAGATAATTAAAATAGTGAAGCTTAAGCTGTATAAGCCAGCATGAATTAAATGAGGTATTAATTACATCGATTTCAAAACATACTTTGTAAATAATTACGGTAACAATGCAAGTAATTTTCCAAAATGGATTGATTACACTTATAATGAGAAGAATTACCTTGGTAAAAATAGTAATTATCATTAGACAATGATATTCGTTGCTTTATGCGAATAATAGCATTTCACTCTAGTAAAAATAATGTCTATTAATATACTTGAATATGATGAGTATTAGTATAAACAGAAGAAAATCAGCTGGAGTGGTCTGTTAAAAACTTTCTCGTCAACTCTCTAATAAAGCTATATCGTATAACAGCGTGGACTTTGCGTAAGACTGAGAACACTTTGCATGGCATTGGCGTACAATAGTTATGGGATATTAACCTTTGGCCAAATTAAATTGAAGCCAAATATGTTATAGTTTCAATCCCACGTTCATGTGTAGATGACCATGGATGTGTTTGTTAATTCATGTAGCGATGCTAAAAGGATGTTACTACTGAATTAAAGGTTGTATTTGCTGCCTTTTTTTGCTAAATTCCATGAACTTAAGTAGATTCATGGGTTGATTGTTAACAACCAAAGAACGTTTTGAAAGTCTTTATCAGTGTTAATTGACGCTGCTCTTTTTTTAATGAGTATTAGAATTATGGACAGATTTTCAAGAAATCTGAACAAAATGTATGGTTACATTCCACAGATTATTGATTAGTTAATTTGCATGCACGCTTTATGTAGATATATCAATCATTTTTAAATATAAAAATGATCACCCGAACAGTGGTGACTCGTCTGTTGAGAAGCAATAAGTATTGCAAAAATAATTACAAGAGAGTATAATTCAAAAACAATTCCCAAGCTCCCCCTCCCCCCCAAAAAAAAGAAGCTTTATCTCTAAACAAACCAAAAATGTTAATTATATGAACTATATTTTAGAAAAATATTGACATATTCTTCCAAAAGCGATTTCTACAGAATGAAAACATATGTATATTAAAGCAGATGAGTTTTCAGTCTTGCATGTTAAAGAGAAATAAAGAAAGTCACACATTTGGCCGTGGCACGCCATTCAGGATATATCCTCAGTTGAATCAGTTCTCAATCATGCGATTCCGACATTGATATATAATTACCCAGGTTAAGTAATCCAAAAGCAACCGGTTAAAAAAGTCTTGTAACTAAAATTTGCATAAATCTATCATTATAATGCCTATTTACTATTTAATATAAATTAAAAAAGTACAGATGCAATGCACCGAAAAATATATGGATATCATTCCAATCGCATTTGCAATTCTTCTAGTTAATACGGTCCTAGAAATAGCAGAAAAGTGAAAAATTTTATTTCGTTTTACTTAATTTCCTCTTGTCTGCTTTCACTAACGATGACACTTTGACAAGAAGGGAAATAAAATTTTAAACAGAATATAGTTTTTTCCATTCCAGGCATTTATTTGTCTTTATAGATATTTCTCACTATCCTCTTAATCTGCGAAAGTTCTTGTATTTTTCATACACAGTCCGTTTTAAAGTCATTTCTGGATTTTCACTACCAAAATTAGATTCTAATTAAAAGATAGATGCTGATATATGAAATACTCGTCATTTTGTCACTATATTTTGATATTAAAAATTGCTGTTTTTGAAATTTCTTTCAGAGAAATTTAGAATACCGAAATCCAACATTTCATTCAATTTCTTTTAATTACGTGTTCGCTAGGTATTCATATAATGACAAAACGCTTCATAATCAATTGCTAATTGTAAAGTCTAAGTCTATAGTGTAATGTATCAACAAAAAACCCTCAAATCAACAATCAGTGTTGATCTTCGTCTTCTCACGGGTATAAGTAAAAATGATGAAATTTGCTCTAATCAAATACTTAGATGGATAATAATTAGATGGATATTGCTAATTATTAATGGAATAAGAGGCTCTAATTTGCCTTCATTGTCTTCCTACTTTATCTGTTTTCTTCATTCTGGTGGATTGCATTTTTTAACCCTCAAAGACTGCATTACTTTCTTCTCTACTCTTCTTTACTTCATTCTTTTGACACCAGTTGAGAGTACCCCAAAGAATCAACATTTTTCTTTTTAAAAATCCGTTGGATTTTATTCTTTAAATTAAATACAATTTTGGACATCTACCTTGTATTTTGAATCTAATCCAGGTTTTATTACTGGTTATTTTGACATTTTTTCATATCTTCTTATTATTGGTGCAATTATTTTAAACAACTAAAGGCTCAAACTTAAAACTGGCACACTGTTATCAATTAATGGCTCGTGCTCTAATAACTGCAAACAAAGCAAAACTTCCATAATTATATCTATAAAACTGAATGTTAACCTAAAAGATAATTATGACATTCTTTTGTGAAATAGTTTATAATGCCATATCAGACACTAGACATACAGACTTGAAAGAATTAGATAAAACTGGAAACTCAGCCATCTCAAATTTAACTTTATCACTATTTTAGAACCATAAAGAGTGGGGGGAATCGTTAAAAATCACTTAAGGAGCCGTACAATGCATGTAGATTACATTACTTGTGAATGTCTCATTCGCTGCATAAGTATGTAACGCTAAAACCCAACATTGTACAAGAATTTGCGATTCTGAAAACGAGTCAACGTAATGATATCTATGCACATTAGAAAGATGATAATGCGGCTTTAAAATTATTAATCCATCTAAAATTTGAATATAAGTTGTAAATTAATTACAGTTTACTTAATGCTTCTGTTATCAAAAATGGTGCTAACAATGTTGAAATACGTACAAAAGTCGCTTTCAACGTTTGGCTGCACTTCTAACATTAATATATTTAATTACATCTTTCAATTTTGATGCAGAAAATTCTTATATTTTAGTAATAAACTTCGAGAATTTTGGCTGATTGGTAAACATGTAAAGTTAATATATTAATTAACGAATAAAAGCTGTGAAATATTTCTAGTTGTTGAATCTCAGGGCCATGTAAAGACTTTTTGAAAACTTGGAAGCTTGAGGTCTGGCAACTATTATTGAATATCTAGAACGCATGAACATTAATAAGAAATGAAAATTAAAAAATACCGTTTTTGAGCATGGCGATATCTGTCATTGTTTTCATTTTCCATTGATAATGAGTAGAGGTTTAGAGTTTGAGGTTATTTTAAAATCCAAAACAGCCTATTTCGGGATAAACGGTCATTGATGACATATCTTGAGGCCATTAGTTTTCATATAAAATAAAAATTGACCAAGATGTCAATAATTAGGCGGTTTTTTTACATTATATTACTTTTTGGTAGTCCTAATTATTTCAATAATATCGATTGGATTTAATTTATTTATAACTAGGACTTGGGACTTTTTAAGCTACTATGAAATCAATTTTTGTCGAAGATATATTTAGATAAACTGTAATTTTTTTTATTTTTCTGATCCATCTGATGAAGTTTTTGAAACAATACAACCTTATTTACATTTTTATAAATGAAGTTTTATATTTTACCTTTAAAGTTTTTAATATAATTGTTACATTCTTGATCCATTTTTAGGCCATCTTTTTAAAGTATAATATACCAGATTTAAAATTGTTATATAGGCATAATTTCATGCGACATTGCTAATTTGTTATTTGATAATCGATTAATAAAAAGAGAATATCACATTAATAAAAGCACTGTTCAATTCTCTATTACAATACACCGAATTAAAATGTTGCTTCCAATCCGATAATAGTAAGTACCAATAAACTTATTTTAAAGTTTTATCTTATATAAATCATAAACCCAGAGAATTTTGAAAAAAAAATATTTCCCACAGAATTTTTTTACGAAAATAATAGATCACAGAATCTTCTTAATGCACAAGATATATAACAAAATTCAAGAGATTTATATGATGTTTGAATTTACATATATTGTTTTCATTTAATAAATTTCGGCATTTTTTAGTGTTCTTTTCTTTTCGATTATATAAATTTGTCCTTTCTCAGTTTTAAAGTCGAAAGGGAATTCAACATGTTCTATTACTGAACGAGAAAGAACGATCCTGCATCACCGAAAAACGCCACAAAAGAGTGAAATATCGATAGAAAATCTAGCCAAAATCAATGTGTAACTTGCTGTATAAGTGATACAGAGTAATTCGATCTGGAAAAAGGCGATTGAACTAGATTCTAGGTATCGAAATTTTTGTATCTTCTTTAACAAATGCTTGCAGATAAATCCTCGAAAGCATCGAAACACGATAGTATCACAAAAAGGATCAATATCTTACATTTTAAAAGATGGTAAAAGAAAATGTTTCATACTTAGAAATATTATTTTGCGATTTCTTTTTTCTTGATTAATTACATTAAGATGTGCACATATATTTTCAATGAAAGGTGTTTTTTCCTCCATAAAACTGTAATAATTAAATCATTCATTCATATTCAATACTCGTAGAAATTTTCTTCTCTCTATAAACATGTATTTTCTTTTCAAAAATGTTCTCTAAAATCATGTAAAAATATTTTAATAACAAAAATACATGAATTAAAGAGATATGGATCCTTAATTAATTACAATTTCTGTCTTAATAAGAAAGGGTATATCTGTAGTCTAATTTATTACATTAGCATTCTGTTGTCGGAAGAAGTGCCAAATACATAAATGCTCATATGAATTCTTTGAATGTTATCACGCGCTTTCATAAGAAAAACTAATTATTAAAAAGATACCAGCATTTCATTATTTCTAGCTTTCGAAAACTAATGTTTGAAGTCTTTATAATTTTTAATTGAACAAATGACTGGCAGAATTGATATTGTGAATACGACATTCCCATATTTTCCTTGCATATATTCATCTATTTATCAAGATATATATAAAATATTCACTCTTAATTAAAACAAGTAAAAAACACACCTAGAAATGGATTGAATATTGAGGTAAAATTATTTTCGTATAAACACAATAATTAAAACATTTAACGATTTGGTTTATTTTTTAAAATATTGTAAAATTCAAAAAATAAAAAATAAATAAGTAGCATTGAAACTTTCTTTAAAATTTAAAATAGTATAAAATGAATTTTTTTAATGAATTCTAAGAATCAGATGAAATATTTTAACACTTGCATTAATTGATAATTAAAATGTCAATTAATCCTTTAACTGTTTATTACCTTATTAGACCCTTTAAGTATATGCTATCCTACCGATTCTACAAACGATCGATTGAAAAATCTTAGATTTTTGTAGATTTTGAGGAATTGTTTTTGAATGTATAGTATTCTTGGATTATTTAATTCCAGCTTAAATTATATTATTAAATTATAATATTAAACAGCAATAATTCGAATCCTGTATACGGAATCGTGTTGAAAGATAAGAAGTTAAATTTTTGCAAGCTCTTTTCTTGTAAGCAGTTATTGTACAAAAGTAAATTTTGTAAAACGCGTTTCCTATCTCCTACTTTTTTTTCATGCATGTCTTTATTCAATTTGCAGATAGTACCTGAAAGTGAACATTTTCATATAGAGATACAATATATCTCAAAAACAATTTAACCGTTGCAACTTTGTTACTATTTTCTCGAAGAACAATATAAATACAGAAACGAAATTGCTTTTACTCAATAAGTATTGTTATAAATACTTAACTTATTAGTTCCATTGTCCACTTATCCGAAATAATAGATAGAAATATGGAAACGGCGGAAAGCGAAAGCTGCTTTTATTTCATATTTTATCTGTTGAGTCCATATTCATGCATTAATAAGAATGTTTTCCTTTTTCTTGTTTAGCCATGAAAGCATTGCTAGAAATGCAGCATATAGCAATTACAGTATCGTTTCTTGGACTACATTTCCTTTTGATAATTTCTCCATGTCTCTTCTTACGAATAATATTCAGAGAATCAACTAAATAAAGAGGAAAATAAGAAAACTAAATGTCCTATGGGATTCATTTAAAAGGAAATGAAACTATCACAATAGTTTTTCTGCGAGGGAGCTTTTCCCAAACTTTTGTATCTTTATTTTTGTATATAATCATGTAGATGTTGCGAAAAATACGATTAATCCGAAGATCATGCATCATACGTAATCACTAAACTTATTGGGGATTATGAATAATCAAAAGTATAATACATATAATACATAAATTATCAGCTTATTACATTTACCATACCATATGTAATTGTTGGTTAAGAACGAATGTGAATATTATAATATATATTTAGATAGTTAAACTTGAAATAAATGGAACAATCTGATCGCCAAGTGCGCCAATAACATTGCTTATAATAAAAATTAATCATTAAATAGCTATCAGTTTTGGGTGGTAGTAAAAATATTAATACTGTTTCTAATAATTGCATCTTGGATTTTCTGAATTGTTACATATTATTGTTCAAAGAAACCATGTATGGAAAAACCATACCTTTATTTTATGTTTAAACAGGAAATGTTTATTTTTGCAATAATAGTATTCCCTGATTAAAGAATTTGAATTATGCCACTCACTTTTATTATCATATATTCTTTCACAATCCTTCCAATAAGGATAAATTCATTGCCGAAAATTTATTTTTAATACTTATCACAAATTTTAAAATTAATTTTTTTAATTAATGATTATATATCATTTTCAACTTTATTTTTATGGAGCGATCGATTTTTGCTTTTCATTGATATGTCATCTTTAAATGCATTATAAAAATTTGTGTATATGAAGAGTAATCTGGAGTCATATTTACAATTGTTTGTAAATATGACTCCATATTTTCAAATATTCCATGACTAATATTTAAACTTATTCTGAAACTTCTTTTGTTCCAATAGGAGAAATTAAACAGTTTCTATTTTATTTACATTTGAATCACTCGTAACTTTATCGTAACAAATTTTATTTTAATATGTTTAAAAGAATAATCACAAATAAAGTTAACGACTCGCATTTGGAAACGCTTGAAAGCAATAAAAAATACTATGAAGTACTCGCTGAAGTTAGTAGCTTAGCTGCATAAAATTAAAATATTCCCCAATTAAATAGCTATTGAAAATGAATAGAAATGAAAATTATTCATATAAAAAGAAAATAAGTGACACAAAAATGTTAACAATTATTTACACTATCAGAAAAGTGAAGAAACAAACTTAAATAAGGAAGTATTAACTGCGGATTTCCATGGAAATTTAAAATCTTTAGCGTCAAATTTTTAAAATATAACCACAGAATCGAAGTTTACAGCAGTACGAAAAACTTCGAAAAATGAATTTTAATTAATCTTTTTAGAGGAATTGCAGGTTTGTAGTTAATTTTGGATGAAATGTGTTAACGATTTCCTGATGCTCTCTCTGCTCATGTGTTAAATAACACAATAATACAAAAATGTGTTAAACTAAATGAATGACATTTGATTTGTGATCTGCCATAATTGTAATCTTTTCAAGATTTCGGAATCGGTATCTTACTTATTTCAATTTTTGATAAAATCCAAAAGGGAAAAATTGCTTCTAAAAATTATATAATCAGAAATGAAGAGACTTATTTTGTTTAGGGAAACTGTTAAACTGACGGTTAATTATAACTTCCTTTACAATCAATATAAAAACCTATAGAAAACCATTAAAAATTAGGAAGTCTGTTTATAAGTTTATCATAATTTCTAAAACCCATGCAGCTAGCTGGAATTGTTACTGAAAACTTATGACTAATACAAAATTGAAAAAGAAGAAATACAATCTGTACTTTTAAAAGAGATACTTTGAATCCAAAATCTATACTTTTTGAAAGATACTTTGAAGAAATAATTCACCGTAATGAAAATTTTATGTTTCACTAAAGAAATTAGTATGGGAAATGCATTTATTATGTTGTATTTCTTCAAATATTTGACCAATCTATACAGATTTCCCTTTTATGGTTTCAGTAACATAATTTCAAATCACTTTGATTTATCACTAAGTGCAATTTAGAATACATTTATTTGAGGAATAAATAAACCTGATAAATGAGGGTCGATTGCGAATTTAGAGCAGTTAGAAGGAAGTTTATATTTTGTTAATAAAACATTTCATTCAAAAATGTTACCATAGAAATGTTCTAATTCTAGACTATTTATAAAAAAAAAATTCTGATTTCTTTTATATCTTTGATCAGCTTAATTTAAATACATGAATTATTGAATTAATAAAAATTTAAAAACTGAAGTTCAATCTATACCAAATGAAAAAAAGTTATGAACAAAAAAAATCATAAGTTAGACAATATAAAAAGCATAAAAATTCTTGGAAAAAAAAAACATCATTTAAGACTGTTCAGTTTTTTTCAAATTGCAAAAAAATTGCTTTTAATCAATCAACCATCGAAAAAAGTAATTAATATGAATGCTAACAGAAAAAAACCCCGCAAGTGATATAAATCTGTGCGGTTATTATTTTTAAAGTCAACAACATTATTATTTAAAATTTTCATTGTTCAAAGTCTCACAATTTCATATTTTCCTAACTTTCATATTTTCAACAACTCTGAAGTACATAGAAATATGAATAGATAAAATAATAACAAAAAAGTGTTACGTTACAGAACGCATTATTTGAATTACTGAATTAAAAATGAGAGAAAAAGCATTGCATTGTTCTTTATAATATTATAACTCTTAGAATTTTCTTAGAAATATTCTCTTTTCTTAGAATTTTTTCATGCCAAAATCAAAAAAGAAAGCCTTTCAAAAAAAGCGATTCATATCTTTTCTAGCAACTTTCTGTATTTAAAAATTACGAGGCACTAAACAACCAAACCGATAAAATAAGCTATTCTATAATGAAAAGAATGCTTTGCTCCTTTCGTGAAACATACAATTTTATTACAGATTTTTCCCAAGAACTTTCCAAGATTGATAGTTAAGAATATTTTAAGAAATGGGCGGTTAATTATCCGTATCTATATTGCTTTCTCTTTTGACGAATCACTCGGGCAGTGCTTCATTAGATAACTATTGATGCTGAAAGATTCCCTAAAGAATTGCCTAATTTCTTGGCATGATTTGTTTATGGAAGAGTAACGATTCATGACAGATATGCTTTACGTGATATTTTTAGGTCATAACAAAACCAGCTCGTTTGTGGAATATATCAATCGACCATTAGGAAATTTTCCCTTTTGAGTCATCTGAAGTTGCAAGCTTATTTATCTATTACATAATCCTCATATCTATTTGTATAGTTAAAAACCTAAATATATTAAATTTTGAATGAGTTATTACAGTTCCACAATGCAGCAAAAGTAACACTTTGATAGCCAGCCAATCATTTTTATTACCAAAGATTGTTATGAGAGGTAAAAAAGCATTAACTATTCCAATTTTGAAAAATCATTACAATTTTAGAGAAATATCTCCCCTCGACCTACGTAAAAACCATTTTAATTTCTTCTAAACAATTTCAAATTGTATACAATTTAGTCAAAATTACATAAAATTTGAATATTTTATTAAATATAAAAGGAAGGAAGTTTGGCTTTTTAATATGGCAATTTGTAGGGGTAAGAAATAAGATTTCAGATCCTTGGTGATGGGCAATTCTCTTTACTCACATTCTTCGGCAATCTGAAAGAACTGATAGAATGGTGCGAAACTGTTACCAGCTAGTTTTGAGCAAGAATCGAAAATAATCGGATGCGATGTTACGGATCTCCAGCTATTAATGCATGGTTAAACGGAGTTTCAACGATCTTTATAATGGGAAATCAATATCTGAATTTGTTGTTTCCAATTGCATAAAAAGAAATTAGCATGAATGGGATTCTTTTTGAGAATCAAGATCTTAAAAAGAAATAATTGCAACTAAAGTGGATTGTTTTGAGCCAGTAATGGGCATAAATTTATACCCAATAATTTGAATCGAGAATAAGAAATATTTGCAATGCTAAGGATTTTTTTAACTTACATTAGGATTCGTTAAGGAGCGAATTATACCGTAAGTTAAAAAAATTCCTTATCATTTTAGATTATCACTTTAGCGAAAAATTATTGTATAAATAATCTGATATGTCTGTGGGTCTTATAAGCTTTAGTATCTTGACAAAATTTTTTATATTTTCATGGTGCGAATTCAAACAATGAGTGCTCTTATTTTTTTATTTCCCTAACTTCAAAAACAAGGAATCCATATCTATTTCGTATATCTATGAAACAAACAGACTTTGTTTTAGACTTTACATAAAAATATTATCCTATTTTTAGAAACAAAATCCTTCTCAAAAGCTTATCGGAATATTTTCTGAAATATTTTATGAGAGTGTATATGTTTTTGATATGGAGAAAGGGACTTTTGCAGCATTTTTTACTTGTAACTTTTGCAATATATTCAAGCAATATTTGCAATACTGTAAACTTTCTTCACTGATATCATACATCATATATTGCTGTCGTAGAACTCGCTTGCACTTTCTACGATTGCTTCTTTTGTGACTGCAGCATAATACGAAGCAGCGTCATGGAAAGTTGGAGAGTATTATTTTGCATTTTGCTTCCGGAAGAACTTTAGAATTCCCTGAAAAAGACTGCTCATATATGCAACAAATATGTTCAATATTGGTCCCTTAAAAGCCTTATATACATCAAAATCGTCTCACCATATTTAAACTTAAGTTTCATATTCTCATTCATTTTGGAAGTTCCCATCTTAGAAATATATTATCTAAAACAGTGTCTTTCAAATTTGTTATGCCCAAGGACAATATTTAGACTATAAAGAAAGTTCTTTAAAAATAGGAATGGTGTTGGAATACATTTCATTTCTGTTTAATATAAATAAAGGAATGTAACACTATTAAAGTTTATATCGCTGTTGAGAAGCAAATCGTGTGTAATCAGAAGCAAGGTAGTAAATTTTTCAGAGAAAATGAATACTATTTTTACTAATTCCGTTAAAGTAATTCTCGGCTGCCTTGAAATTTAAAATCCTTTTTAATATAGAGCTAGCCAGCTTCTAAAAATTAGAAGTAATTACACTTAACATTTTATATTTGCCACATATGAAGTAAGTATGCATTTGTGCTAAGTTTTTAATTATAAATGCGGAATTCAATTCTCTTTATACTCAGGGTTATATGTTTGTGGTAAATGCGTAATAACAATTAATAAAGAAATATACGTAAGACTTATTAGGGATCTTCATTTGCTTAAATATTACATTTTTGGTGAAAAATCGAATTTATATAGCTTTATTTCTTGCAAAATAATAAAGTTATACTCACAGTTTATTTAATAAGAAAACAGATTTTTGAAAGTCTAGTTATTGTAATTAATCGTTAGGTACTTTGATGCAATTAAGAAATTATTCGGAGGCAATTGATCAATTAAATCCATGAATATGTGTTCCATCCAAATATAGTTCCCTCATTCTATGATAAAATTTAAAAGAAGAGTGAAATTTATTTGATGAAAACATTTGTGGAGTTAATGCATTTGTATGCTTTTCAATTGCTAATCAAAACATTTAAATATTTTTTAAATGCATAAATATTTTTTTTTTATTTTTCGATCGACACTATAAATTCTAAAACGCATTACAATATCGAAGGTCTGTTGGATAGACCATCGAAATGAGATAAATACTGAAGTAGCTTGGAAATTTTCGTGCGTATAATATAATAAATTTAATAAACAAAGTTACAATAATAACCAGAGTCAAAATCATTCCTACATGAATAAGTAGGGCATAAGTAGTATTCAAAGAATGAAACCCATTCAGACATGATCAATATATGTTGCAATTCAGTATAGGAAAGATGAAAGAAATCGTGTATCAAAAGGTTCATCTAGCTTAACATGGAAAGAAATATTAGTGATTTGTATACAAATGCTTCAAATGCATCATTCGCTATTAAGAAGATAGAGGTCATCTCGTAAATAGATTTTCTATAGAGACATGTCTCAACACGCCATTAGGGTACTGTCCATATCAACTTGCCTGTAACTATTATGGTTACTGAACGGCTGATGAGTATGAAAGCATCCCTTTTACCAAGGATCATAAAAAGAAAAATGTTACAGATTTGCTTGATGCAGTCCGTAAGAAATACAGAAAAAAGGAAAGCAGTTTAATTATTGCGATTATGCCTATGGTTACATGAGAACAAAATATAAACTAAATGCTTGTGAAATTATAAAATGAAAATAAACACTGACAGATAGAAAAATTTCAAAGTCTTTAATGTACTTACAATAAAAATGGAATAATAAATTTATAAAATTATATATATAACTTAAAATTTTTAAAAAGAAAGAAATAAGAAAAATAAAAGGATATTAATTATATTATAATACTTAAACTAAAGTATAATTAGAAGAAAAAAAAAAGAAAATCAACATTAATTATTGACATGTATATAAACACACAAGAACAAGGATGTATGTAAACACCTATTTACATACATAAAATGTATGCTCAAAACCGTCTTAGTTCTCATGTGCATCTTAAATGTTTGTCATTCAATAATAACAATAATAATAAAGCAACTTAGCTCTAAACCGCATCTTTAAAGTCAAGTGGATCAAAAAGAAGATTGTTTGAATTGTTTAGTTTGCAGCCACAAGTTTAAAGTTCGAATAAAGTTTAAAATAAAAGCAACTCAAGTTCAAGCAGGCTGTGCAGTTTTATTATGTAATATTACAAAAGGATAAGAGAGGCTAAAGTTATTGAATAATTCATCAACATGTTTTGAAAAAGTTAAGGATTTTGTTGGAAAAATATTCTGTTTTAAATTGAATACTTTTTCAGTAAACAACTGCTATTATGCCATGTCATATCTCCTTCCTAGGGTATACGTTTTCCCCGATCAGATCAGTTAGCAATGGATGCGAGTGGAAAGGGAAGATAAAAGGCAATATTTTAAAGATTTTTATGAGTAGACAGTGAGGAAAGTTTTAAAAATGATATGAAAAAATTAGGAATTTGGGATTGTTTTCACAATATATGACTTGAAATGTTCGACAAAAAAAAAAATTACTGGACCTACATTTGTCATCATCTTTTTTTTGTGGGACTCGAACTCACTAATTGGCAGTCATTGCGTTTTTGGTAGGGAAGCATAAAGTATAACTTAATTTAGTTACATTAACGTAACGTTTTAAAGCAACAATAGGGTTACGGACCTCGTAACTTTGAACCGCGGTCAGATGACGAGGACGACACCTAAGCTGGTACCTCCCTCTCCACACGATACCAGCGGGTGGACGTTTGGCAGATATAACGTGCACTAACCTTGCTTACACGGCGGTTCTTCGGTGGAATCGGATGTCGAACCTGAAACCCTCCGGTTCTGAAACCGAGACCTTACCACAAGGCCACCGAGGCTCCAATTAAGTATAGCACCGAGGGTAGAGGGAGGAAATGAACAAGCACATAACTATATTCAAATGCAACCAATTCATACACTAGTAAAAACTATTATATGGAATAACGTGTCAAATAAAATAAAATAAACGAATTTAAAGAAATGAAAACTAAAAAACAAAATATATGCAAGTATAATATAAAAAGGTGAACTACTTTAAACGCAAAATGCTTGTATATACAAATTAAAGTATAAAAGACATTGATTCAAAATACCGAAAACATATTCTTGAGAAAGAGATGAGAAGAAATTTCCTGCCAATGAGCGAATTTCCATAAATTCAAACCAATGAGGTTTAGCTTTTATATGTTAGGTCATAAGCCATCAGAAGAAGCATCTGGTTTTAAAATTAATAATTTAAATAGATAAAGTGAATTTGCAGTAGGTCTTATTCTGAAATACAATGGTTTTCAATTACCTTGTTGGTTTCTTTGTCTAGACCAACTAGTTCGATTGAATAATTGATTATATTTAATTTCTTTTAAACATAACTTAATGTCCATCATTCCATCAAATTTCCAGGCACTAACTCTGTTTTTTAAAATGTTCTAAATACGCTCTGTTTATTGAGTAAATAAATGGAGACTTCATAACACTATTGAAAATGTGAATAAGCGATTCATCTATTTTCTGAATTTCGCTATACTGTAATTCATTTTTTATAGTAACAATATATTAATTATAATTCATTTAATGATTCATTTTTAGGTAAACAATATACTAAACAGAATTCGTTTTTCAGCTTTCAACAATGAAAGAAAATCACACTATTAAATATTAGATGAAGTAAAAAAATGGTGTGTATTTAGGAGTAAAGACAAGATAATTTATTGCTGGAAATAAGGAAAAAATATTTTAAAAAACTGCCAAAATTAAAAAAATATATATATATTCTCAGAAATATTTAATGTCAAAGGAATATTTTTCTGATTTTTAAGATTTTGTAAAAATATTTTTGTACAGTAATTATTTCTTAAGTTATGACTGGACAACATCAAAATTTTGCTTACTGTTTTTTTATTAATCAATATTAATTAAAATTTCAAAAAATTCATTCCCTTATGCACATTTTCTTTTTCCAGAATATTATATGTATACACATACACCAAGTGTAATACCTCTATGCCAAACTTTCTGGCCTGTAATGCGCCAACAAACCTCCCCCCCCCAACACACACACACACATGCATACATATATATACACACACATCCTTCGCTATTAGTAGAAACAGAGATAAAGATTGGTGATAATTTTATATTGGCCACATCCTAGGTAGTAAAATAAATATTCCGACTATATTCAAGAATATCTGCATATACATTAAAATTGATATTAATTCTAATAAATTAGGAGCAATTTATTGCAAATCAACTAATAATCATCATTGTAATTTTTGAAAACAGAATGAAATGAAACAATAGAAAGTCGACTCTACAATAAATTTCATAAGATCACTCAAATTTTATATTAAGGTTCTATACAAAATTATATAAAATTATATAGATATTTTATATTAAGGTTGTATACTTTGAAAGAAACGTATCAAGGCATTTGGACTAAAAGTATATTGATATTAATGAATAAAAAATATAATATTGGATTATAGTCTTCAGGCTAATCTGAGACACTGATATTTTAATAAAAACTATTCAAACTTTTTGATACTTTTTATGCTGATATTTATAATTTATTTCCTATTCTAACCAAATATTATTTTTTTAAAAAAATCGCAGTTTTTTCGTATTGCGTAGGTGTTTAATATGCGTAGGGGTTTTAATCATGTGAAAAAATGATATCACATAATTTTTTTCTATTTCTCCTTATGCAAGAGTTTACCATGTATTTTGAATTTTTATTTCCTGACAGCAAAAATATAATTAAATATTTAATTTGTCTTTTTATCAGTTTGAATTACATTTCCAATTTCATTTCAGATTAGTTTCATCTTAAGCTTTTAATATTAATGTACATTTATGCTATCAAATTAAATTATAATCTATGCATAGTAAATTTTTTATATTAAACATGTGGGCGTCAAGTCACAATCCTTAAACTCCATATTTCTTTGTTAAGACTATTATATATGCATTAAATTTATAATACTTTTTTAATTACAAGCACTCTGCAAAACACGTAGAGCAAAAATGTCTGAAAAAGCTATATTAGGTGGGACGAAGAAATGTCAAATCCGGCAACAGTATTTTTTACTTCTTCAATAATTTCTCATTAAAAAAAAAAGATGCTTAATATATATATATATATATATATATATATATATATATATATATATATATATATATATATATATATATATATATATATATATATAAATCATTGAAAATGATGATTTGATTTTCTTTAATGCTTTCAGAATATATTATTGCACAAAAATTTCTTTATATAAAAGAGCAATTCTAAAATATTAGGTAAAAATGCTAATACAAGTATAAGGGACCAAAATAGAATTGTTTCAGATTGTAAATACTTAAATAAAACGCATTGACTTGGTATATGATATTACCGATTAAATTACAAATTAGACTACATCTATATTCTTAGGTGAGGAAAACCATTGTAAGAAAATGATGTTAATAGTAGGCCATTTTATATAAATTTAATTTTTGAAGTAAATGAATATTCTTTGTATTGATGTAACCCTTTCTTGTATTGTATCTAGTTTTAAATAGTTTTATTTTGTTATCAATATTTTGTTTTTTACAAACAGGAATAAGATGAAATGCAAATAAAAATTAATATTTTCATTTAATATATATTGGGTAGAATTATTTCTTCTTCCGAGCTTCTCTCATGACTGTACGTATACCGCAATACTCTATCCTAATGTTCTGAATGAAGAAGGAGTAATAATAAAATTCGGGAACTGCATTGTTCTTTTTTTGGAAGTTTCAGCTGATATCATGAGAATGTCAGATTGCTGAAGGTTTTTTCCCCAAGAATATTTTTTGTAACTTTGTTGATTTTCTTTCATATTTTGGCCATCTTGCTTCTGTTGATTTAAGAGCTTTTAATGTGTTTTAGATCATGTAATGTTTTATGAGGCTTACGGTATAATATGGAAAACTTTGTGGATCATACCGATCAGGAGAATGAAGGAAAATAAATAAAAAAAATGCAGATGAATGTCAAACAGGCAATAGCAAGACGTACTTGAAGCAAGATGTGAACAACTTCCAGTAGTCCTCTTGGGCCTATTAAAATCGTTGAAAATGCTTGGTTTATTGGATTAAATAAAAATAAAATAAATTATAAATAAATTGCGATTTCGAAAATTATATCAGGCAGTCATGTGCAGCACAATATAAGCAAATATCTTCTCTGCAAGACAACGACATCTTACGTTTAATATTATCAAACTACGTCACGTTAGATAAAATGTTCGAACGTAAGAGACAAAGAAATAGAAATAGTAACACCATTGCCTGAATTTGTAGTGCCCAACAGAGTCGAGAGCTATAGTATCCAGAATGTGGTGAAATTTGTTAAGTATGAATGTAGTCTAAGTCATTTTTAATCATGATATTTTTGTCAACCTTGCTACTGGCACATTGCAAGTTATGTTGTTTAAAAACGCGAAAAAAAAAATGTATTCTTTAGCATTTTAAAAAAGGCCATATTCTTTAAAAACTATTTAGAAAGTTTTCAAAATTTCTTTTTATTATTTAAAAAATAGTTTTAAATTTGAAACTTGCTATTTTTTACATAAGAAATACTGAAATCAACTCTCTCGGAAGAGCTCCAAAATTGAATGTTTTGTCAGATTATTAGAATTTGCAATATATAAAACTATAAAACTTACACAAATCCTGAACATCAATAAAAAGCGTAATTAAGGGAGCCAGAGAGTGGTAAAATAGGGATTCCACGGAGTTTCTCATGGACTAAAGACCCCTGCAGCTTTTAAATCTAGCCTTTGCAACCAGACAAGGTCTGTGTTAGATTTAGACCGGGTTTCTTGTTCTTAATGAACTGTAATAAGGCTCAATCTATCTGTTTTCCTTCTTTCTTTGAATACTTCAAATGAAAAGTCCGTAGATTCTTTACAGTCTAATGAGCTGAAAGTTGTCTTCCATTTAATCATTTCCTAATTTTGCATTATTTTAATCATTTCTAATTTTAGAATGATATTCTATTGCAGCTCTTTTGACAAATCATTATTCAAAGTCATTGAAAATTTTAAAAAGTTTATCTTTCTTACATGTATTTTTTTCAATTGCGAATGAAAATGACTCGTTTTAGTTGCAGGTTAACTATTTTTTAGAAATTTATTCCATCATCTTTTATTTTGCAGTACGCGATCGATTGATCAGTTTTTAAAGCAGTTATTGCAAGTTTTGTATATCTTTTTAATACAAATCAGTGCACCAAAAGGAATGAAAATACTCAAAATATCTAAGAATGGATAAAATGAAAAAACAAAGAAGAAACCATTGAATGAAGTAGCATTTTTTTAAAACCTAAATTAGACAAGCCCTTGTGAAACTCATTTACTAAGCAGTGGATAACTGATTCGTAAAATTTGTTTGGTTAAGAATAGAACCAATTTTCAAACACTGCTAACATGATTTTGCTATCTGAGTAAAGAAAGCGACATTCCATTGCCTTTTGCTGACATGCCACAACCTTTGCCACAAACCTTTTGAAGACATGTTTAAATATTTAATGCTATGTGGTATATGTCCTATCACTATCCATCAAACTTTCGTCAGTTTTTTTTTTTTTTAGTTGAGTTGTTGTGAATTGTTATGAGGCAAATCCACCTAAGAGAATGCGGAAGTACTTGCCCAATTCTGTGCCCGATTCAATGAAAATGAATGCTTTTCGAATATTTCATTTGCCAAAGGAATTTTTAAAATCTAAAAATATCTGTTACAATAAAAAAAATATCACATATCTTCTTTAATCACAAGCACGATGCCTATACAAATTAAATGATTACCAGTTCCTTGCTATATGAGTTAATGTTAAACGTTAACTCGATAGCTAAACATAGATTAACGTCAGTGCATATCACGTAGTTCCATAGGATTGTCACTACAAATCCATTTCATAAAAAGAATGATCGCTCGTATGTAGTTTACCCCCACACAACATTTTCGTACATTTACACAAAAATTCGTTAAATTGTAACTGCAATTCCTTTTTATTTGATCCATACTTATATTTAAAAGATGAAATTGATAAGGGAAACTCAAATTATTATTCGCGATTTCATTTCTAAATAGACTCTTATTTTAATTCAAAATTTTTATCATCTAAATTTAAATCACGATATTTTTACCAACATTTCTTGTTATATATTAACTTTAATTTAATTAAATAGCATTTTGGTAAAATTTAAATTTCATGTTTTTGTAGCAATCATTTTAAAGTATAAAAATGTTATAATAGAAAACATATTTTGAAAAGTTTTGGAGTGGGAAAAAATAAAGAGTAATATTTTACAAATCATTTTGATAACAATCAATCTATTGAATTGAAGAAATGCCTCTACCCTCTTAAAATTTGAACCCCTTGCTTTGGATGTGGGACACGAAACTTGTCTATTCCCAAAATAGATGCTGAAGAAGGGAGCATGTTGATATTCTTTTCAAAAAACGAAAAAAACTCGTGAATTATGCATGACACATTTCAATGACAGAACATATCCTGCTCAGACAAATTGTGAAGTTGTGTTCCGCTTCCTCAAAGAAAAACTTACAACTCAGAACACCCGATATTTTTAGACTCTTGTCAATTCGAAGTCAATTTGCATACATAAATAAGAAAAAGTTTTCAATTAAAATAATTTGTTTTCCTTTTTCTTCTGTTTTTAATGTATTTTGAATTTGTTTACGTTCACTAAAAGCATTTTTTTTTTTTAAGAATACAAATGAAACACTAAGAAGACTATTTAAATAAAATTTTTATTTTTAAGACTGACAAAGGCCATAAATTATCAGTTATTTTTTCAATATCTTATAAAAATTACTTGAATTTTCTTAATGTTTTATTATTATTATTATTTTTATTCATAATTTTTTTGTTTTAAAATACAAACTAAAATAATTTAAAAAAATGTTTTGGATGATATTCACTCATCATGAAATGAATGTTGTAAGTTAAATAAATTTAATCTGACATATTGTCAATCTTTAAATAAGAGAACTGAAAATTCATACACTTAAGTAAATATCTTACTACAATGTTTATTGATAATTTCGTGTTATTGAATTTCGAATATTGAGGTTTTTGTATTTCTTGGTAAACAATATTTTAGTTATTCAAATTATTTAAGACAAATTAGCTTCAAATATACTTTTTTTTCATTTCATGTAGGATAAATGTATGGATTTTAGAACAACATGGAATATTTTATATAAAATATTTTCAACGATTATACATTTTTATCTCAAAATAAAATAAAATGGAATACATTTTTCGAGTCTGAAAACACACATGAAACAAAGACATATTTGCATGAATGAAGAAATGAAATAATGAAAAACTGAAGACGTCGAATTTGACAAAGACAAACGATATCACCTGTTGTTTGATACAACATTCCATTTTTTAAAACCAAATAACATTGTTTGAGAGAATGAAATGGGTGACGAATATATTAGTTCAATCGAATTGCCGTAAAGAAAGATTAAAATAGAAAAAAAACCCATGCAATTGTAGTTTTATAGTTAAAAAGTTGAGTTGACTATCTAAAACAAGCTTTCAAACTCCGTCTTAATATACTGTAGAACGAGTGGAATTTAAAACACCGATTCTGTGATCTTAAAACTATTGATCTTGCATTTGCTTTGCATTTATATAAAATAAACATTTTAATTAAAAACGTGCAAGTGTTAAAAATTTATAAAATAGAACGTAAAACATAATTTGGACAGAATTTTTTTAAAAAGGTATAAATTCGGAAAAATATATTTCACTTTATGATTCAAGACAGTCTTGTTTTTTTTTTTTTCTATTTAATTGTGAGTTATAAAATTAAAATAACTAGTAAAAAAATTCAGATGGGCATCCTTTTGTCGAGCATATTCTAAAAATGTCCACAGCTGCTTTTTACTTCGCACATTTAAAAATAATCCTATTTTAGAAGCCTTGATTTCAAAAGGTATTATAATAGTAAATTTTCAGAAAAAAGTGGTGAACTTTATCATATTGTCACATTTATTAAACTTGAACGCATTTTCCAATTAACGTTATGTTCTCGGACATTATTATTCAATAAATTTAATTCTGAAATCTAGTTAGAAGAGATTTTTAAAAATTAGTTTCAAAGCTGAAATCAGTTATTATAAAATCCCCAAATCAACAAAAATGTTCAAAAATTAAAGTTTACGGTGGCAAATATGCAGAGTTTGTTTCAATTATGAATACATTAGTTTATTATATCTGATTAAACATAGGAGTGTTTCTAATTTTTGGTATTAAGATCAGATTCAATTTCTTACATTACAAATTTAACCATGTTTTCAAGATTTCTATTTGGTACCCTGGATCAATTTTTATCTTTATTATTTTTAAAAATACCTCCTATTTTTTCACATTTTTTCCTATCTAGAAATTTACAAGTGCGTTTTCTGTTGAAATTAAAAAAGTTGATTCGGAGATTTAAATAGTCTTGAAGACGTATTCCACAAAAGTTATTCCAAGTTAATGAATATTTTCTAATACAAATTAAAAACCCTGTTTGAAATCCTTTAAATAAATATTACTCATATTGCAGTAATAATTAAACTATTTACTCAGTAATGCACATAATTTGCTAATTTGACAAATTTATAAACAGCAAACCACGTTACGATTTGTTTTTGCATATTAGTAATAGAAAAATACTTGGGTTAATGTAAACTGAAGTATTCGTGTCAAAACTACTCTTCAAAACAATTTCGTTCCCTGTATTATCAATTTACTTAAGAAACTAGGATTTAGTATGATAATGGACTCATGTTGCATAATTAATAAATTTTTATTATCAAAATATGTTGGATTTAAATCGATTTTGTTTGCATTTCTTAATTTTATGCATACAGAAATGATTTTAAAATGATGAAATAACACATTGAAAATTGTTCAGCTCATTAAGAGAACAATATTAACGAATCGGAATAATTTTCTTAATGTGAATACATACATGCTCTAAGGCACACTCGCAGCTTGGAATTTCTTTTGCTTTGCTCTTTTACAACTCAATTTTGCTGATCTATAAATACGAACCATATATTTGATGCTTCTACCTCAAGACAGGTTATTATATTGCTTTCGTCGGAAAATATTTTCGCAAAATACTGAATAACTTATTTAGAATTTTATAGAATTCAAAATTATATAATATTTCTAGGATAAATATATATTTAATTTGAATGCAAACAGGGAACGCTATATTATATAAAAAAAGGCTATAAATTTTCTGCAAAAATAAGTATATTTACACAGAAATATCTTTTATATATTTTTAATCATATGAAAAAAAAAAAAAAAAAAAAAAACAGCTTAGAACATTTGAATTTCATTCGGTCCCTTAGAAGAAAAATACATATTCTTCGTTACTGATTTCTTACTACTATTTTCAAAAACATTTTACATTTATTTCAAATCCTTCGTTCTTCATTTCCATTACATATAATTAACTTTTTAACCTATTCTAGAATAGAAAACTTTTTTTGATTAAAGCGATGAAGGATTTTTTTGGTCGAAACTTTCTTTGAATCTTTTTTGATTGAGAAGTACTTTTTGGCTTCTATGCTTATTAGATAGTTAAGTAAGAATAATAAGAATTGATGAAATCTGCTCAGAATAATTAATAGGAGAGTGTATTTATTACCTTAATGCAGAAGTATTTATTAAAGTAGAGTTTAAGGGATTTTATATAAGAAACGGAAAAATTAGTCTGTAACATAGCTAGAATTCAGTTTTGCTTGTATTAAAGCACAATAGTTCATAAGAATGCAAGGCCTTTTATAAGTTTTTTAGAGTTTAATTTTAAAAACAAATTCAGAAAAAAACATTTATGTATATCTTCAGTTGAATATAGAGTGTATTTGCACATTTTTGGAACGATTTCGTTAGAGAATTTTAAAAAGCAAAAGTCTTAAAAGGAAACTTTCTGCCAATAATGTATTATTTGAAATGAGAAATATTTTCCTCTTAAATTTTTTCTTCTATCAAAATATAAACAGATTGTGGGATGAAGGAAATGTTATTGTAGTTTCCAAAGAAAAAAATATTCCTATTCTGCAATTCTAAAACTTTGGAAAATGTATAGTATTAAATTTTCTACTTGAAAATTATGGAACATTATAAATAGAAAAAGAAAATATTTTCAATCGTCCCTTCTATAGAGAAAAAAAGGATTGAATATGAATATCCGAAAAAGACAATGTTTTAAATATTTCTAAAGTGAAATTCGGCAACAAGACAGCAAGCGCCTCCTCAAATATCAAATACTATTTTTAAATACATCTGTAGAAACAATAAATGAAATAATAAATTAATATTTACAACTTAAGAAAGCTAAAAAAATATTCAACAGGTTTTGACAAGGCACGTTGCCCTACTAAGAGCAATATGTTACCAAAATGACTGCAACAAAAATAAGTATACTTAATACTGTAAACGAAGGGGGGCAAATGTACAAATTTTCTTTCTTCAATTCAATGAAACTAAAGGTATTTACGATTATTACTGGATTCTTCTAAAATGGAAAATGATAAATAAGAACAGTGAAAGCAGGGGGTTGAGGTCGATTCAATGTACTTGCAAGAGAAAATTGCACATCTTATATTTCACCCTCGCTTTCCTAATTCTTTTTACAGTACGAAGATCTAAGTTCCTCTTTCAAATGTAAGAAAAAAAAACCACTTCCTTTAAAAAACGCAATGACAGCTCATTGTTCTTAAGAGGTTATTATACAAAAGATATCTTTGTCGTGGTGACTACTAAGCATGTGTAAACTTCGGGATTCTGTGTGCTTTAAAAAAAAAAAAAAAAAAAAAAAAAAAACCTTGCTGCACAAATTATCTGAACAAGCATCTATAACGAACAAAGCCCGGACTACGGGACTACCAAATCAATCATACTCAACCAATGAGGGAGATGGGTATTGCATATTTATATTTTTAATATATTCCGGCAAAATCTCTTAATGCTTCATCAATGGACTAATATGCCTTTGGTCTGCCGAAGAGAGCTATTTTCAGTACAAACCCATCATTAATGAAGGTGTCTAAGAAGTAATGGAAACGGAAAGGAAATCAATACCTATGGAAATTTTGCTAAAAGCCCTACTAGCATAAAAATGATGTAGACTTAAGATATAGACAAAAGGCTATGAGATTGAGTATTTGCAAAAAAATAAATTATTAAATTTTAAAAATTAATTAAATTACTCTGCAATCGTTTTTAAGACTAAAAACGTCCACTGTAATTTGGAATTTTTATATATATGAAAATTCATATTTATTTTAATAATTATAAAACAGATTACATTTTTATTAAATAATTAAAATGATTTTATCTGTAGCACAATAAGTTTAAGCCTTCTTAAAATGCCAAAATAAAGAAATATATCCATTTCGTTTTATGTAAATATTCATAAATCAGTATGTGGTTTCATGGAATTTCTTAAAAAAAATAATTTATATGAATAATGAGCTTAAAAAAATCATGAAATGCCAAAGTTTTCATTAATTTTCTCTCATTACCAGAAGTCCGATGGTGATATCTAATTCAGTACTTAAAAGAATCTTAAATCTAAATCTAATGTCAATTAAAAGAAAGCGTGTTCAATAATAAATGGATTTTCTCATAGTAAACTGGAAATAAATATTAGAAAAATAGCTGAATATTTCAAAAATTCAGCTGTATTTTATTTCTCAAGGCTTGTATAGTAAACTTTTTAAATTTTAATCCTGTAATTTATTAATTTTTCCGGTTTTATATTCAAAATAATTTACAAATTTCTTTCACTTGCGTGACGTAATTAAACAAAATTTTTCATCTTTATGCAAAGAACATTACCTATTTTCTGCTTACGAATTAAAAATACGTGAAAACAGGAACTTGTTTTAAAGATGGGTAATATCAAAATTTAATGTTTATCTAAAAAAATTGACGTAAGCATTTCTTTTTCTCAAGATGTTGATAAAGTTGCGTCTTAAAGGATACACTTCAAATAAGTTTAATACGTTGTTTACACAAATTGCTTGTCCTTTTGTCTTAATAAACAAAATATCTTTCCTTTTTTTGCAAAAGACAAGACAATAACATTTATCCGATATCTTAAGTCCTTTCAGGGATAATAATTTAAAGATAAATTGCTTTACTTTGGCTATCAAATTCCTATTTCGTAAAAAAATTTAATCCGAAAAGTACTTTATAATCTTTTTAAATAGCATTAATATGCGATATTTTATTAAAGTCCTTAGATTTTAATTTTTTTTGTACTTTACAGAAAGAGTTTTGAGGTTTGATTTTTTTGTCACATTATAATATTTTTAAAATGTTTTTCTTCCTTTATTTAAATGACATTCAAGTGTACCTAGGTTAAAGCTATAATATCTATCATAAACATCCTTTTATATTTATTTACTGACTAATGTAAACAGTTATATTCTTATTTTATTTAATGGTTGAAGTACTTTAAACTGGATTAAAATGTACATATTTATGTAATTTTTCTGCGTCAACAGATATTTACATTCCTGTAACAGTTTGAATTTTATAAAATGCAGTAAATTTCCGAGGTATTAGAAATGATATTATAAAACTAATGTTTGTTAAGAGAAAGTAAAAGTGAGTTGAACTTTTTAATTCAATGTTAATTCAAACATAAAATATAGTGAGAAATATTCAGAAGTGAAATATTCTATATAATAAGATTTAAAAACATAACGCTTTGCTATTTCATTCTAAAGATTGTATACATATATGTCAGAAGAAAAAAATAATGTAAAGCTAGAAATGTTGATTTAAAATATCTGGGACGTTGAAAAAAATTTAAAAAGAAATCATTAAACTATCCGTGAACAGCACGAAGAATATATTTTTTGAAATATGTAGCAGAGATTTTGGTTTAGTTTATTTTTTGATGAATTTATAGAGCATTAAAAAAGACAATGACAAATTAACCTTTTTTTATATATTTTCAGCAAATAAGCGTTGTTTAATTAAATTTAATTTTGACTTTAGAAAACCCAATAGAAAATTTGAAGAAGCAAATTAAATATTATTTGTTAATAATTTTTATAATGATGAGTATAAATTAAATATGTAAAGTAATTTAAAAGAATATATTTGCAAAGGAAAATGTATCTATAAAAACTGTTTTCACTGCATTTAGATATTACATAGTCCTATTTTTTTTAATAATTTTTTAAATGGTTCTGAATAAACTTCTACAAATTAATAAATGCCAATGTAACTCAAACTTTCACAAAATCAGTTAAATGAATGCATTGTTAAAATTTTAATAAATATATAATAGGATTCTTTTTTATTTAAATATAAGCATGGATAAATAAGTTCAGTATAAATAGAAATTTTATCTTTACAAAATCTACTTCATTTCGTTAATAAACAAAATTGCCTATAGTGTAGAGCAGAGGGAAAAATTGGTACAGACAGTTAAATGAGTAATATAATTCAATGCACGTAAAGTTTTGGAATTTTAAAATTTTTAAAAAAGCTTTGTGGTTGACTAAATTTTTTCTACTAAATATTATATATATATATTGATCCACTGAAATTGATTTACGAAAAATTGATTTTTCAAAGGTGTCTTTAGAAAAAAATAATATGTTCGCAAACAACCACGGAATGCCAGAAACCAATTTAAAAAACCAAACATGACAGTGTTTGAAAGAAAGAATGGGGATGATGTGGTATAAAGTATCAGTATATCTACATCTTACTAGGTCGGTAACTGTCAAACGATTTATTTCAAGAAAAATTTCATATGCACTTTTGTTATAAAATTAACTTGTGGAATATTTAAAAATATTGAATGTATCTATTGTCTACAGTAAGAGGGACCTTAAACTTTTATAAAACCTTTAACTTTTAATTAAAACATGAATAAAATAAATACAGGAAAAGTAAATGAAAAGAAAACAAGATTTGTTTGAAATTTTAAAAAGGTTTGAAATCAGCTATGTCATGTTATATCCATTTTTTAAAAAACTATTTTACCATGTTTGAAGTGGGAAACCGTTTTGTTTGCGATTTATACGAATACACTCTTTATGAATACCCAGAACATAATCTGAATTATTAATATTTTAAATGTGTGATAATTCCATAATATATTTGTAGTTGAAGAAAATGTATAAAAGTGAAGATTAGAAATATCGCTTGATTGTATTAAAAAGTAGAAATATTAATCTTGAAATAAAATGCTCAATTTTAAAATTGAAATCTGTGTTTGAAGATAATAAATATGATTTAAACATATTACGTTTTCCACTGGTTTCATTTATCTGAATATAGAATAATTTATGCAAAGTTACTAATACGTAATAAGTTGATTACAAGAATTTAGATAAACTGATAATTTATACAAAATTTTATTAGAAATTTCTTTTATTTCTTGAAATAAAGAAAAACAAATTGAATTGAACAATCGAGAAAAATTTTCTCTTTTATAAACCTATACTTCCGAAAATATACACAGCAAATTCAAAAAATTAATTTTTTCTATAATCTGTATTCCATATATGGCAATAGCATTGAGAAATATGTCTATGCCATAATTATAAATGTCGGTTTAGCTACAATCTGTTAACCCTTTGCTCTCGGGAAAGTAATTCGAAGTAAAATTATTCATCTAATACAAGGCCTTGATTAATTTGCAAAAATAAATGTGTATTTGTTTTAAGTTGAATTGCCCTGAAAAATTAATCTACATGTTCTTACCACTCAGTAGGTATTTTGATCAATCAAAATTTTAAGAAAATAAATAAAAAGTTAAAATGATTCGCCGTCTTGAATGGTGAGTGAGAACTACCATCCAAGTGCAAAGACTTACATTTTCTTTACATATATGAAATGGCATTAAATTCCCTAAGAATGAGATTTCATCCATGTTAAAAGAAATTAGAATATTAAAAAAATTGCGACACCTACATTAATATGCTATAGGATATTAGACCCATGAACCTTTTTTAATCCCAGCTACTGAGTATATTATACAAAAATTTAAAAAGACCATACACCGTTTCCGCAACAGAAAACTCTTTTGTTATCTCAAAAAGGAAGTCGAAACAATTAACAGAAAATCTATGGAAAGTAAACGCAAAAACAAAAGTTCAACTTTGTTACACTGAAAACTTTTTTTTTGTCCTTTAGTCTCACCGTTCATTTGCCACCACGTTCGCCCTTAACTTTTCAAAATCGATTTTAATTCATATAAAAAAAAAATCGAGTTTATAGTATTTTTCGAAAGAAAAACAAATATTTGATAAGGAGTTGCAATATTTTAACTCTGTAAAATATTTTTTGTATGTACCTTCACTTTTTGTGATTTATAGAATTGATAGCATGAAACGCGATATGTCGAAAAATTCATTTCTAACTATATTCCATAAGACTCGAAAGGTTTGTTTAAACACGTTCAATGATTTTACAGACTTTATGATGCTTTACACTATATTCCTCGCCATTTATATTCGTTGAATTTGATCCGATGACCAAAGATTTACATTTATGTTTTTTTAAACTAAGAACTATTAATGAATTCATTTCTATAACTGAATGAGCACTAAGTTAAATGAAAATCTGTAATAACTGCATTAATAACCATATATCTTTAAAATATTCTTTACCTAAATTTCAAATTTTCTCTTCTTTCTTAATTTTTGCATTCATCAAACTTTTATAGGTAAATGAAAATTTGAGCAGAAATGAAACAATAGGATTTTTTACTAATTAGAATCCATTGCTAGAGCTTATTTTTTAGCACGAAAAATTATTCTGACACTTATTCATCTTTAATATTAAAATGAATATTTTTATTTAAATATTATTAATATATTTCCATATTTTATATAAAAATATTTTACATATGTATTTATATATTAACATATAATTATATATGAACATTATCTGCTTGTTGATGTTATGCAAGTTAGATCATTGGGTTGAAAATCTGCAAACTATCACACGGATTGGCATTTGCTTTAGGATAATAATGTGCATCTCAAATATTTTATTGAAACTGGAATTATAACTTTGAATAATTAGGCAGCAGGTGAAATGTTGGATTTGTTCATGTTAACCTTTTGAAAAATTGTAGATATATGAGGGCTATTTCTTTCATAACAATTACATGAATATATATTTAAAAATTGAACAGAGTCTTAATTAAAAACTTGTAGCATCATAGTTTTTAAAAATAAAAAGTTTTTAATGTTATTAGTTACTGATTAATAAGATTAAAAAGCTTCAAAGAATCCAAGTGAAATTGTTCATATCTATAAGTAGAAAAGGATATGAAATTAAGAGGGTTCTTACATTTTTGTTTGCATATAATGAAATATATGAATCATGGATTCTTCAGAAACTTCAGGCGTTGTTTTCCTAAGACAAAATTCGTGTTTAGAAAATTTATGTAAGACTAAAAGCGTTGTTTCGACGCATTAAAAACAAAAATTAAAGGAAATTTTTTTTAAATATGATATAGAACATGATAAACATGAAATAGAAATCGATAAACTTTTTTTTTTGTCTCGAGATTGGTTTAGCTGAAAAATACAAGCAATGCGAATTCAAAGTCAAATAAGGTAATGAGGCTTATGTAAAGAATATATATATTTAAATTCTTTATCATAGATTGCAGAGCAGACGTTATCGGTGTTTTTTGAAAAGATCATTGAGCTCTGAACTAAAGTGACAACAATTGATGCATGTAATATATTTACAAATAAAATAGTTCATCGGTGAATAAATGTTAGACTGGATATTGGTGTTTAAAAAAATAGGATCTCACTGATATTTCTAGTAAAAATACAGATTCTTTATAAAAATTATAGCAAACAGAGAATTTCATTCTATTTTCAAAAGAATTTACGCTTCAACTAAAAACAACTGAACTCAAATTATATGATACTTAGAAATTTTTTTTTCAAGCAGCAAAGTGTAGGAAATTACAAATTTCTATAAATAAAAAAAGTTAGGGACTTAAAAAAATGGATTTCATTTTAGATTAAATTTCTTTAGACTTTGAAAGGGAAATTTTGTATTTAAGTCATGTTTCAAGATAAGAAGCCCAGTTAGAACCAGAGTTCATGCTTTCTTTTTTAAATTCTCCGTCCGCACTTCAACGATTTCAATTAAAATGGCCTGTGCAGATTATTAATGAAATTTTAAAGAACTTTTCATGGAAAATACATTGTAGTATTGTCTCCAGAATTAAAAAGGCGACTAAATATGAAGGCGATTCGCAGTAAAACAAAAACTTGTAAGATAGACTTACAGAAAGACAGACAGACAGACAGACATGAAAAACGTATGTAATGGGGGAGAACGCAAATCACTTGCGCATCTTGCAAGACGTTTCTAATTTCAGACAATATTATTTTTGTTATATTGTGAATTTTATTTTATATTCTACTACGCTATATTTTACTTATATTCACTTTTTTTTTGAAGCCTGAAATTTCAAATATTTATTTGATAATTTTCAAGCAATATAATAATTGAAGGATCTGAAGGGTAAACTAATTTTAATTACTTCCGTAAAATTTGAAATCATTCAATCATATTTAGAGAATATTTTATTTTCATTCTAATTGAAGAATCCGATCGCTGTTCACTTAGATTTCAGTGATCTCAAATGTTCTTTAAAGACCTATTTATTAATTTCAGTTTCAGTTTACTCATTTTTGTAATTTGCTTCTTACAGAATTTTCTTTAAGATTGTTCTAAGCAGCTTTTCAGTAATTTTCTACAAAATTTTAACTAGTCTGCATCATATTAAGATAGAAAGCAGTATGCATAATAGAGAGAAATATAATGTCGGCTTCATAAGAAAAATTTTGATAATTATTCATTTTTCTTAATAAATCCAAATGTCCCCTAGTGTTTTTACACAAGCATTTTCCGGCTTTCTAGTTTGTAAAAGCATTCGTTCATTCACATAGGAGATAAGCACATTTGTTGACTTTAAGATTTCTAAATATTTTATGACTTTAAGGCCCAATTTCTAGAAAAACAATAAACGGCTGTTCTATAATTGAAATAACATAAGAAACTGAACGCTTAGAAAATTTTTTGGTTCAAAAATATTACTACCAGTGCCTGAACGTACTACTGTTTTTATTTTAAACTCCCTTTCTAAAATGTTTTTAAAGAAATAGTTAAAAGACAATTATAATTTTTAAAAGTATTAAAAGTTCTAGATGATTAATTTCTATTTAATATGCAAGGAATATTTTTTTATTTAATTTTACTTTAATATGTTATCTTGAAGGAAAATATATATAAAGTTTGGATTAAAGAAAAACACATTTTATCTAATAAAGTAATGCAAAAAAAAAAATATTATCTGGAGATTAATTTAGCTTTTCTGTCTAAAAATTGGTGTTGTTTAAAAAGAAAAAAAAAATTCAAAGTTCTTCATAAAAAGTAGAAAATATTCATTAATATATTTTAATAAATCTGCACAGTTGCGTTAAGCTCTTTTCAAAAGGAAATTTAATCTTACAACGTTTTGTAGTAAAGTAAAATTCAGGCCATATCAAAAGTTATTATTTAAAACAACCTTTCATTCGAAATTAGATTTCTTTACTTTATGATTTAATGACTGCCAGGATTTTGAAATGGATGCATAATTATAAAAAAGTTGTTATAGAAAATTTTGTTTAATCAATGCAATTTATTTGGAGCTTTGGTTTAATTTGTCATTTTATTATATAATGCGAATTAGCCGTAATAGTTTTTTTAATAACATCTAATTAGAAATATAATTAATTATTAAAATGTATATTTACAAGGGGAAGTTTGAAGACAAAATAATTTTGGTAGAAATCAAATTGAAATATTTAAGAGAAATGCAATGTATAGAGAAAAAAATTAATTACGTGTTGGAGACAGTTATGTGTTACCTGCGCTTTAATTTGAATAAGCTATCATTAAGTGCTTAAGTAACAAAATGAATGCAGAATATTATTAATAAGTTTTTATAAGGGTTTTAACTTGAGTTTTATGCGAGAAAAACAATCATGAAATAATTTTATGTAAACCTATTGATGAAATTGTTAATAACAAATATATAAATTAAAAATTGGAAATAGATAATTAGGATATTAAAATAAATTAACATTGTGGTGGTTGTTAGCAAATTGAAAAACGAATTAATGTATAAAAATATGTAATAAGCATTATCCTGAATACCGAAAACACTGTAGATAAAAAGGCTTATCTGAAGAATTTTTTTCTGGATCAAAACAAATATTTCTTAGTTCAAAGTGTTTATCATCAAGGCTTTAGTTAATGAATAAGATTCATGATGTATACATGACATTTTATTTTTAATGGACATTAGTAAAAAAATGCATATATATATATAATCAGAAAATGGCTTTATTTGATTTGTAATTACGAATCATGTAATGTTAATTGTAATGAAGACTCTTGGCCATTGGTAAGAGAATCATATGCGATAATTGCACATTCGATCTCAGTAAATAGAGAAAAAAAAATATTTCGGAAATTTCCATGTTCAAACAAACTAAAAATATTAATAGAAAACTATAAAGAATATTTCTGTATTTTCCCAAAAAAATTTTATGAAAACCTGTTAGAAAAATTATGTCTTTGATAATAAATCTTTATTAAATTGTTGCAATTGAAATTTAAAAGCATCTTTACATGACAAATGTTTACTAAATGTATAAAAATAATTGGTTAATTTACGCTCTTATAATCATTCCCCATATTCCTTATTACCTTTGTTTTAATAATCTTAAATCCATAATATTTTTAATTTAATGGATTAACAAATTTGAAAAAATATGATATAATGACAAAATTCAATATTACGTGCAGTAATAAGGAAAAGTAAAATGGAAAAATCATGTCATAGTATAAGATTACAATTTCAAAATATATACCACTCGCATTGCTTGGGATTCAATTGTTTTCTTAATACTCTGCAGAAAAGATTAATATTTTATTTTTTCAAAATTAACATTGTTATACTACTTATCAGATTGTATTTGATTTCATCTTCGCACTGAAAATGAGAATCATTTAAAAGAGATTTTAAACAGCACACAAGCAGTGATTCAATAAAATATAAACTCTCAGTTGCATAATTAAATTAAATTTGTATTTTTATCGGAACAAACTTTTGTAAACTATTTAGTTTCATTTTATCATTAAATACATTAATAGGGGCCTTCAAAGCATTCCATTTCATTATCCATCACTATATTTTAGATAAATTGAATAAATGATATCTTTAGTAATTAAATCAAACAGATGATTGATTTATTTAATTTAAAAATATTAAATAATCCATAAACAAAAAAATTAAATTATCTGAACCGTCGAAAATTATTCATTGTTCATTATTCATTCATTGTTATTTCAAAACTTGCAAGTATAATGTATAATTCGGGTTAGGTAAAATATTATCCAAATAATAGTCATTTATGAGATATTAAGCTAAAATTTTGTCTAAAAAATTAAATATTTTATTTAGATTACTTTGCATCTCGAGACTGGGTGCCTTTTTCGAGAGTGTTATGCATATTGAAACCAACGTACACTAATAAATGTTTGATAATATCGCCAGTGAGTAGTCATACCGATGTAGATAAAAAAAATCCATTTTCTCATTATTCAGTGTTAAACAAGTAGTTATTAAATATTAACAGCGTAATTATTAAATATTATCGGTTCCTCATGTTAACTTCAATGTTTATAGGAGGATCCGATAATTTCTGTGTAAACTTTTTTCTACAAAGAAGTTACTTTCGATTTGAAAATAGCACTACAATGAAAAATGATCATAATGCAAGATAAATGTAAAAAACATTTTATAATTTATGAATATTTAAAAATAGAAACATCTACCGTATCAATCGCAACAATTTTTCAAACAAAATATGTTATTAAAAACTTTTTAGTCATGTCAAGGGATTCATAATTTTAATTTTTATGCATAGTAAAAAAAAGTTTAAACTCTTAAAAATATTATTGAATAAAGATTCATGACTTTGACATTTGTTATTTCCTTCTAAAACATCAAATAATTCAATTAATCCGGTGGTCAGGTGGTAGGAGCTTGGTATTTTGTTTATAGAATCCAAGTTTAGGATCACATTCGTTGAAATTCAGCAATGTGAGTGGATCAGACGTAGGTCAAAAGAATGATTGTATAATACTTTCCTTTCCAATTCAAATATCAAAGAAAATACCATCCGAGATGAAGCTTATGATTCAAATAGAAGGCATTTTTCCTGCTCATATTTTTCTTGCATTTAAGTGTAAAAAATTCTGAACGTCTTAAAAATTCTATTTCTTTTCCGACTTTAATGAAATGAAAACTGTTTTACCAGCTCTAGAAAAGTTTATGTAAACCGAAGTTTTATTTTCCCCAACCTCCAATACGAGAGTCACAAAAATAGCGCGAATCTTAACTTAAAAAAATAAAAGAAACAAAAGTTTAGAAGCATGTCTGCTTGAGAAAGCTAATTCAGCTTTCTCGGAAATTTAATTTAAGAATAGTCGATAATTAAGTTTCAGGAAATTCTTTGAGAAATCGCATTTACACACTGCCATACCGAAATTTCTTTTTAGTTTGCTAATGCATTGTCGAGTCAACGCTTTATAAAAGTGAATGAATCTTTTAACGCCATTACTTTGGAAATTACTTCACAATCTCTTTTGAATTTGCTTAGTAAAGTGTTACTAAGTATAAAATTTTTCTAAAAGTGCATCTTAAATAGAAATTTTAAGTAAATGTAAGATGTAATTCAAAAAGAGTTCTAAAAAATTTAGAAATTAGGAATGACAAAAATGACTCGAGGTTAAGGTTTATAAGCCTACTAAATATTCTGTTAGATGCAATAAATTGTTGATAAATGATTCCTCTTATAGTTGAGCTGCTCCAATGAAAAAAAAAATGTGTAGCATATTTTTTAAATTGTGATTCAATACTGTTTTCTTGAGAATTTAATTCCCCCATAAAAAGATAGTATTCAATTTGCATTTTTAAATGTTCTATCCTTAACTCACTGAGAATCAATGAGTATTATTCTAGATCAGTTATGCATCAGTCATAAAAACTGCTGAATTGTTCTGTAAATCATTAAAATTACAATTGTCAATCTGAGAAAAAAAATCAATTTAAAGGACTTTAGAGGAGTTAAATCAATTTGCTTTAAAATTAAGGAAACGTTTGGGGTTATCAATGTTCATAAAATCTTAAAATGATTCAAGGTGTTATTTGATATAATAGATTCCGCACTTAGGTCTATTTTTTAAAAATAAATATAAAAATTAATGTGTAGAAATCAATGTTTTTATCTACCTAGAGCATCTATACATCTTTTAATATCTTTGAAATTTTAGAATAAAATAGCATATTATTAAATTTAAATTGCAATGATATGTTATGATCCCCAGGCTGTAGATTTTAAGAAAGTAATTTTAAAGATTCTTGCAATTTTTAAAAATTTAATTAGATTAGTTAGAAAAAAAATTCGCCTTCATATCCTTTTTATTGAATTTTTCTGAAGTTGCTTAATCATAAAGAACTCGAGTGGAAAATATTGACTAGTTTGGAAATTAAAGATTGCTTAACTCAGACAAGGTTTCGAACATTAAATAAGGTAGAAACATTTTTTATTGAGTTGCATATTACAAAAATTATAAATTACAATTAAACTCGTGTTTCTTTTTAATGCCTTAAGAACAAAGAAGCTTCTATTGTTTTGTTTAAAATTAATTTAATGAAACTGTTTCATCTGAAGAAGCATTTCTATATTCCGAATTAATTTTATCATATTAGAAAATATGTAAGTATGTAATATTTTTTTTTAATGAGGCAACATTGATATTTTTTAAATAAAAATTAATACAAATAAAATGATTTCAAATGTTATCTGTGTCGATGATTGTTTTCTACTTCCCAAAATATAATTTATAATAAAACTTATATGCTTTATAAATTTTTATTCCTTTATTAAAATTAGTTCTATATATCATATATGGAGTAAGAAATGTGGCAAATTTCTGATCCAATATTCTTCTAGATATGTTGATTAAAATAACAACATTCACACAGATTGAAAAAAAGCTATGCGTTATTAAAAAATGATCTAGGGAAGCTTTCATTAAGAAACATAGTATTTTAAAGCACGGCATTTTTTTTATTAATTTACATTTTATGTAATTTTAAATAACAATTTACGTATGTGGTTGACTATTCATTCGAAAAAGTAGAAATCTGAAATCCAAATTGTTTAACCAATTATATAGAAGCGACAAAGTTACAGCTATTCAGTTTAACAAGAAAGTTATTCTTCTTTCGCAACAGATTTCTTCGACAGGATTGGTTATTAGCGCTTGCCTTTCAAATCTAAACAAAAGCTGCGAAGAGTCATTGAGAGTGAAACAGAATCTTAAAGGAAATTCATTAGTGGTGTAATTTCAGAAACTAATTAGAACACCTGTCGACTAACGAAATTAATTAATTCTGCTTTATTTTGACGGAAAGTAACATTTCGAGCGTTTGTTGTTATTACTCTAAGTTTTAAGGAGGGGCTTCGCATTTCTGATCAATAGGACACATTGTGAAATTCTATATCCACCTGTTTTCAATCAACCCCTTTAATGGTATTGTTTTTCCATTTGTATGATTACAGAGAGGCAGTACATGAAAAATATAAATGCCTAGTATTGATTTCA
This sequence comes from Argiope bruennichi, assembly GCF_947563725.1. Taxonomy (NCBI): domain Eukaryota; kingdom Metazoa; phylum Arthropoda; class Arachnida; order Araneae; family Araneidae; genus Argiope; species Argiope bruennichi. The sequence continues at coordinate 22,200,715 of NC_079151.1, read as the reverse complement.
ACATCTGACTGTTGTGAAATACAGGACAATTGGATTAAAAGGTTCCAATCGGGAACACAAAAAACATAATAAAAATGGATTTTTTTTTATATCTCTACCAAAAAAAAATCAATTTGACTAGCGCTTTAATATTAAAAATGATAAATTTAATAATATAATAGCTCGAATAGAAATATAAAGTAACAAAAAAAATATAAGAATCCATGCGATTAAGTTTTATCCTTAATTTGTTACATTAAAAATATTTCTATTGAATTTTAAACAATTAGCTCTCTTAATATGAGCAAAGTTTTATTGTTTTATTCCATACAGCATTTCTAGCAACGTTCTATAACAGTAATAAACATTACCACTCATTTCACCTCTATCTTAATAAAAATTTAGATGGAGTTTGGAATTTTAAAAATTATTTTACAGCCCTGTCATATGTAATTATCAAAAGAAGCGACATACAATGACATGTTTTAATTTTTATTTTTAATTCCATTCTAAATTAAACATTACATACTAAATGTTCAAAATAGCATTATTCCCTTTAGATACCATATTTTCTAGAAATAAATACAGAAAATAATGGTATCTTAAATCCATAGAAATACTCAAGATGAAAGACATACATCTCTAAGAAAATTAAAGCATATATTATAAGAAAATATATATTTATGAAATTTTCCAAGTTTTAAAAAAATAATAATCCTCTAAGAACATAAACGAACAAACCGACTTAGAATGATTTTATCAATAAATAAAATATTTCAAGATCAGGTAATATTTTATATAGCAGTTTTAAAACCTTCAACATTCTAAAGCATTTTTGATTAAATTAACGTAAAATTAAAAAAAAAAAAAAAAAAAAAAAAAAACATTAACATTTGAATATTATTTTTTCTTTATGAGTATACATTTTCAGTTTAATCGGCATACATTTTTCGTTTCATGAATTAATAAAAGATAAACGTTCACTTGAATTAAGCTCCCATACCTTTTAAGTTTCAGAAAAGGACATTTTTATATATTCAAAATATCTAAGCATGTAACAACAATTTTATTTTAAGATAGCAATCAAATATTGATGAGTTAATTTTATACTTGTTTTAAGTATTAAAATTAGTAATGGTCTTTATAAAGGAATTTACAAAATCGTTAAGAAGATCAATAAAAATATGACTTAACAACCAATTACCGTATTAAACAAAATAAAAAGTAATATACATAGGCCCATACACTTTGAGAAATCAATATGCACGCTTAAATAATTCTAAAATTTACAAATAGAAGAAAGTTAAACAGTTGTGTAAATTTTAATATCAAATTCCAAGGTAAAATATCGTGTATTCTATACTAATATGCATAAAGCATCTCCCATTTTAAAAGATTTAGCTTGATATCCATCATAATTTTGTTCCGAAAAGAAAAGATAATCACAGAAATTCATTTGAAAAATTTCATGTTTGTTTTCAAATTTGATGTTTTAGAGAGAATCAAATACATGAAATGCCATAAATGTTAACATCTTATTTTTGTGTTGAGATATTTTAATGATCACAGAATAAGCATTAAGATAGGTTATATTCAAATTGTTCAAATTTAATTCAGAAATATTTTCTGATTTTTATTTTTTGTTGATTATGCTATTTTGAAATATTTTCTTATATGTAACTGAATTCCTTATTTAATTTACAAAGAAAGGTTGTTGTTTTTTAAATTATGAAATATTAAATATTTGTTAAGCAAATTAATATATTTTTTTAAATTTTAGGATTATTTTTAGATGTGAAAGTGAATTAATTGTATAGAACACCTTTTTGCATCTCTTCGTTGGCATAAATCTTTACAAACTGCCGGCATAAAAATATTTCAGTAGGTTGTAGAAGGCTGTTCAGTAGGATATACAAGAAAAGGTTGAATATAATGGAATCTGCATTATATTTGAGAAGAATGAAACCTTAATTATAGATAAAACAAGGGAAATATGGTGCATTACCAGTTACTTCCAAACCAAATAAATCGAACCATTTTATAGATAAAATATACTTTGATACTAATCAAATATTTTATTTTGTTTTGTTTGAAAACAGCGGAATTCCTAAAAAAAAATGATGTATGAAAACCTTCAATTCCGATTTGTTGTATCAAAATGCATCCGAAGCACGAAATTTGAAATAATTTGGAATAAAATGCCAGCCGATCTAAAAACACTTCCGCAATCGAAAAATCTCAAACGCAAATAACAAAAGCCTGAAAACCCGTCGCATGGTAAAAAATAAATGCACTTAAAACATACACTTATTTTTCAATTAAGAATAAGTTTCCTTGAAAACATTTTATTCTTCATAAAATAAATTGCAATAAGTTTTCAAAGAAAGACTATTTTGGAAAATCGAATAGTCTTTCCGGAAGTAACATTGAATCACAAGAAAGAAAAATTGTAACTTCAAACAAAAGTTAAATCGGAAATTTAAATCTACACACACAAAAATGTCAGCTAGTATTGCAAAGGGAGCATCCTGTTGTGTTACAAAGGCATATTTTGAAAAAGAAATACTGCGTTCTTTTTACTTTTAAAAATATTTATGCATTATTTACTTTATATCATAATGTCTTTTGTAGAAGGATTTTTGTCTCCCTAAGACATTTTTTTTTAGTTTTGAATTTTCCCCAAAGGTTTTGAAATGTTTCTTAATAAGTTTTGGAAAATCATTTTGTCAAAATGCTGCAACTTTAAAAATTATTGAATAAGTAATAAACACAAATATTTATAAGTAGCATTTTCCTATGCTCCTTAATAATTGCTACATGTATTTATACTACAAGAACTAAAGAAAAAAATGATGTAAATTTTTGAGGGAAAGTAAGCTTATTACTTTAAGGCGAATCATAAGATATTTGATTTGAAATCGCGAATTATTTTACGATAGTTTGTGATTGCATTTCAACGAAGAAAAATACTTATAATATAAATTTCTTGAGATCAAATGCAGTAAAATATTTTAAATGCATATATTTCCACCAAATGTGTATTGTGGAATAAAAGTTAATAACTGTCATCGAAAAAAAATATTTCCAAAGATTTTTATTTTATTTTAGCCTATTGTAATAATCTGCAATTAATAAAAAATAGTTTAAATATTATGGAAACTTTAAATAGTTCCAGATGTACAATTCAAAAAAATAAAAACAGCAGCAGAAATATATTAAAATATTGCATTATCACCAAAATTGTACAAAATTTCAAATTTCTTTCTTATACAGAAGCTAAAACTAAATTCCGTTTTTAGAAGTATGTGATGCAACGTTAAATAAGATTTTTTTTCTAATAGATTACAATCCTTCTAAACCAATTTTAGCCAATCCTTCTAAACCAATTTTACAATCCTTCTAAACCAATTTTAGCCAATTTTAGCCTAAACCAATCTTTCTTCTATGGTTTTCACTAAATAAACCCAGGGTTTTAACTAGATGAAAATATACTTTTGCCACACTGTTTTACTTTACCTACAATTTTGTTTACATACAATTTTATCTTATTATATTTTCATTTCTTATATTTTGGAGAATTTTCAAATTTATTCAAATTTTTGATATTCAATTTGATTTGATGATTTGATTTCAAATATTCAAATTTTTGTTTACATAATAGTCAGATAAAAAAAACACTAACACATGTTCAATCAACTTATATGTTGAATGTCCGAATATTTTGTTTGTGCCGTAAAAGTAATTGTGAATTTTTTTAAAAAAATGCTTCTATTATTCATAATTTAATGATATTTTTTCATCTTTTTCAAACTTGCGTGATATTTGGGCCAACTGAAAAATTGATTTATGTTTAAATTTAAGTATAAAACTCTTCTTAGAAATATTTACTTAGAAAATGTTTATTTAAATATGTTTATTTATATTATTTATGTTTATTTAAAGAAAATTTCAGCTTTGATTGTTTGCTCAAGGTTCTGAAGTGTTTAATGTTTGAGATAAAAGAGACTGCCTGGGTATATTGAGTTTTGTATATCAGTATTATTTTTCCATTTATTCAACAATATAAGAACATTTATTGAATCATGATAATTTAATTAATAATAAAACTATATTCTAAAGCATTAAAAGTTTTTAATTTTGTTCTACATAATTCGAAATGAGATATTTCATAATTAATTTCTTCCACTCTTATAGGATATGCAAACTATGAAAACTAAACAATAAAGAATATGATATGCTAAAAGAAAAAAACAAACTTTTGATTCAGAAAATTATAATTAACATCATTAAATACCACATTTGAAGAGTTTTATTCGAAATTATTTTTTTATGCCTACCCCAAATCAATGCTTGTGAAATTTATATAAAAAAACAAATTTCAGTGGTTGTTTTATCAATCAGAAAAAAAAGGAAGGATTTTTAATAATTAACTAATGCATTTGATTTCGACTTTTTTCGCCACGAATTTTAACCATGAGAGCAATTAATAGTTCTAGTCAAGCTGTCTCAAAACTCAAGATTGAGCGAAGTTTTAGTTGAGTAACATCTCGTTTCGAAGAGTTTTTGGATTACTGAAAGGCTAATTCAGAAAAAGGCACTTGATCATAGAGGAAGATTGGACTTGGTTGATATAATTGGTTGAGATAAAAATATTTTAATTTAATTCATCACTGACTTTCTTAATTAGAAAATTCTCATTAGTATTTCATGCCATCTTCGTTAATTAAAACAAATAATGATCTTTTGTTTTTGTTTTTTTGTTGAATCTTAATTGAAATTTCTATTCTTACTTTAATTTTTTTAGCATTATTCCATTAGTTTTAAAGAAATATGCCTTTCAAAAGTTAATCAAAAATGATGTAATTAGCGTCTGGGAATTTTTAATGATAAATTGAGATAAAATTTTGACTAAGCATGTTTAAATAATATGTGATTTTAGAAAATCGTACAGTTTGCCTGCTTCTCATCCGAGGTTATTTAAGAATGAAATTTGAGTTGTAGTAATTTGGTGTCTGAATTTTGATTTCGAAACCACAGATCTGATTCCACCGAAGTTCCTATATATAAGCGTGTCAGGCATATGTTCAAACTGTTTTTGTGGGTCAGAATCCTCAAGACGGTGAGGCATTGTATTTGAGAGAATACAATGGAAAATGAAGTGCAGCCCTTAATATCTGACTGATTTAAAATTCAAGTGTATGTTCTCAAATTGGCCTTGGTGTAGCATAAAAGCATAAAAATGAGCAATTAACAGATCAATAAATATTCATCAAATTAGACGACTTCAAAAGGTAACAGATGACATCCGATTAATGAAAGGGTAATATTATATAGCAAATTATGAAATGAACTTGCCTAAGGATCCCTCTTTTGGAATTTTCGACCAATTAATAAATTATTTTCAATAAAATAGCCTGAGATTACTTATGTATTTTTAATGATATAAAAAATTTCATATGTTACGTTTAAATATTTTTTTTATTCAGCATTCAATTCTGTTGAATATTTTTTTTTATTTAATATTTAATGATTTTTATTCTATTAAATAGCCTCAAAGGAAAAAAAAATATTTCAGCGAGTTTTCATGAAGATATACTTGATGATAAATAAAACTCGCACAAATTTTGAAGGTGAAAACGCTATTATCAATGAGATTGCTGCAGATTAACTGCGTGTATTTATCGAGTTTGATGCCTTCGTTGGTTAATGATTTTCCAAGTTATTAACATACAAAACGTCATTGTTAAACGAAGAGTTACTATTTTCAATCAATGTTTTATAATTAGCAAATAATTTAATTTGAAAAGGAAGTTTCAGTTATGAAATTATCATATGTTACTTTCCTATCTCAACTAATAGAATTTGCTTTTCGAACTGAAAATTGCACTTAATTCAAAGTTATTATAAGCAGATGAAGATTTGTCTAAATCCAATAGATAGTATTGAAAGTACTTTAATCCACATATTTTTCTTTGTTGATTCCAATTAATATTCTTGATTATTAAAAGTACGAAATTAATTCTGTATGGGTTTGTAGGTATGTCTGTTATGAAATATGAACCGTACGGATAAATCTGTTTTGCATCCGCTTGTGATTATTTCTTTGTTACTACTCATGCATTTAAGTCTTACAATAGTACTGAATACTGTTGAACATAAATGCAGTTATAGACTTTATTTGAATCTAGTCGAAATTGTTCTATTTCATTATTCTGATTCAAATCGTTAGCAAACTAAATCTAAGCTAACAAAAAGTACTTAAGAATTAATTTCTTTTGAGTACAGCAACATATTTGATTCATTCAGGAAAAATTTACTTACTGTTTTAATTTACATTTGTGGTATATTACATTGTCTGATTTTATTTATATTTACATACATTTGAGTTTACAAATAAACCAAATGAGTTTTTTTATTAAATTCTTTTATTAAATTTCCTTGTTCATAAAATAACTCTCGACAAAAGTTACGTAAATATTGTGTACCTTTTAAAAATAATTTAAGGTCAGAAACAAATGAATTTTTCAGAGTTTTTAGTCTTAAATCTTCAGCACTGTTGAACCATATGTTGAAATCGAGAAATATTTTTATTTTAACATAATCCAATTTTATTATAAGACGCTTACAGTTTTTTGCACATTGTTTCACTAAGATCTAAAATGGCTTTGTTAAAGTAAACATTGCTATATTTGGCGATACAAAAAAAAAAAGCTCATTAAATTGTTTTTTCTGACTAAATTTTGGAAAATAATATAATTAAAATATTAAATATGCACCCTTTAAGGACTCTTAAGTAGTTTGAGCGAAGTATTAAAATATTGTTATACAGAAATAAATTAAGAAATATTCAGTTTTATAAAATATTTAATTAATATAGTAATTATACTTTGATTAATATAGTAAGGAAATAAAATTTGAAAAACTTCCAGTACGACATAGGCGAAAATTTCCTTAATACAGAAAATACTTCATAATTTGCACATTTCGTTTCCGCTTAATTCGTTTCGTGTACAAAGTAATTTGATATTAATACAGTTGTACTTGTAGAAAAAATAAGCCAATTCCGCGTTTCTGAATTAGATCATTTTTTTTATACTGCGGGCCTTTTTAATTATATAAATTGCAAAAAAAATACGTCTACAAAAAGGCTCCATTTTTACATTGTAATAGCTGAAGTTAGAAGAAATTGCTGAGGTCTTACTGAGATGAATTAAATTGATAGGAATGGCTACAAGAATAAAGGAAGCAATTGCACAAAAGGAAAAAAAAAGATTCCTCTGTGGTGCCTACATTCAAAGTCTTCATTTTTTCATGTAACAGAAAATAGCGAAGGAAGCAAGAACTATTTTTGTCGAAAACATTTCTTACAGAAAGAAATTCCTAAGTCAACCGATGATGTTTTCACACCAGGAAATTAGTTCGCGATCCGATCGTCTTTTCTTTCCCTCCCCTTATCCTGATCTCCTGACCAATGAAAACTCAGTAAAAGTAAGATTGCCAGATGTCAACAACTGGGCTGACAGAATCCGAATTGATTTTCTTTGATTTATCTTTGCTCTCGACATCGGGGGACGCTTGAGTTCGTTTAATTATTTCTACTAATCTTTCGATCGAAGCTTTCATGGTTTTTAGATGACACCGAGATTGTGCTGTCGCACCGTATTGGCTTTTGGATTTATAAGTAATTGTTTCACTAAAGTTACTGAAATATATATAATTAAATTGCTGATATATTATCTCTGCGTTAAATACATGCCATAATGATTATTCGTTACTTAAATTTTAATATTAGAATAATCCAAAAGTCGGTTGGGTTGATTCAAATTCTACGACTCCGAAAACTTAAGCTATTTAGGTACAATTTATGTTGACATTTTCTCTCCTAATGTATTACTTCAAAAAAAAATATATTCTTATCGATTTCTTTGATAATATAGGCACCTTGACGAGTGCATTACGTATTGAAATTACGTATATTACTGCAATACGTATTGAAATTACGTATATTACTGCAATACGTATTGAAATTACGTATGAAATTAAACATCTATATGTCTATTACATAGACATATAGGCTGTGGTGAAAGCTTGTAAGCCAGTTAACAACTACGCGAGCAATTGCTTTTGTATCGTGGTCATGTTACTGGAATGCGAGCCACAAGGTCTCAGGTTCTATCCTCGCTCATTCCAATTCGCCACAAGGTGTTTAATTTCGTTTCAATCTCTTATGCCTAATTTGATTCTATCAATTTATTTTTAAATCAACGCCTATACGACAGATAAATTCATAATAACTTAATAATATGATACACGAAATATATAAAAAGTATACATGATGAATCTTCCTAATCTAATAAATTCCTATGACATCATAGTATCAATAAATATGCAACTCGCCAGTCATCTTTCGTGCAGTTAGATGGTGTTATTAGCAGTATTGTTATTATCTTATTTTTTTTCTCTGAATGTGTGTGTGTGAGCAGATAATATAATTTTCTTTAAAGAAAGAAAATAACATATTTAGAAACAAGGTTTCATTTTCAATGTGCAACAATAAAAACTATTGTTAAAAATATCGCAAAATATTTTAAAGTGATAAAAATTGCGATACAATTGTAAAGTAACCTGATTTCATTAAACGGAATTTACAGTTGAAATATAAATATACTGTATTGTAAATATTTATGAAACGATTCAGCGAATTCTTCAATAATGAAGGAAAATAAGAATATGGATAGGTTTTTCGAAAACAAAGCTATGAGAAAATACATTGATATTATACATTGATATCTTTACATGCAAATGCATTTATTGAAAAAACTCCCCATATTTCTCTTGTACAAAAAATACGATTTATATTCTGCGATGGCAATGGCGGATGGGAAGTCGCTCATAAGAAAAGAACTATAGTTATCTTAATTTTGAGCCCCGTTCTCGAATTTTCGACGAATTATTCAATCACGTTCTGGAAATCAGGGCCTTAAAAATCCGTTTTCAATGTCATTAATTCTAGCTTTTAATTAAAAAAATCTTTAGAAGTTCAGCTAATTGTCCCGAGAACTAGTTTGTTTAGTAGCATAATGATGCATCTAAATCTGAAAGACAGCATGATTTCCTTATTATAGGACTAGCAAATTAAAATTTACTTTCAAAGGTGCGAAATTGAAATGTATAATAAAGAATAAATCGGAAACTAATTTATTTGAACTGTAGAGCACAAGAATTATCAAAATAGCACTAATTATGCAGATTCCTGATATTTTCTTGCATGTGATAATATTGTTTCTTTGAATATAAAAATAGGAGATAACTTTAATTGGAATATAATGACTCAGAATCAATCTTTAAAAGAAGTAGTAACTTTATTAGGAATTAACAAATACACTCATTATATGAGCAAACATATCCGGGCACTTTTGAATTTACATATTTTTTTCTAATTCCACCAGAAAACCTCAATTGCGAATGTATTTACAAAATTTGAAGAGTATCTTTAATCTGACATTTTACTTTGAAGAACTGTTGCCAATCATGGGAATATTTAGGAGAGTAAAAATAGACCAATAGCCAACTAGACAACTAACGAACTTTGAAAAAGTATTTGAGATCAAATTGTTTCCCAGATCGTTAATAACAATTTTCAAATTTTCTAAATGAATTTGTTTGCACAGTATTTACATGCTAATTAGAAATATAACCTATATACTATGCCAAATATGAATGTTTTTTTTACAAACATCCTAAAATTTCCGGAGATTTTTCTCCGGAAATTTTATGATGCAAAAGGTCCAACCAAACTTATAAAAAAATAAAACCGAATAAATGGCAACATGCCAGCTGAAAGTTACATAAAAATTTAGAGCAAATGCTTAGAATACTTGAGTAAACATAAACGTAAAAGTTTTGAACTGTGCATTTGCATAGTTGTCATAATTGTGATGAGATATATAGAACATTTTATAAAAATTGGTGAATATCGTTAAGCTTCATGAACATATTAACATTGCAGTTAAAGGATTTTTAGTTGGTATCTCAAAGAAGCAGATAATTTAAGAGATTTTAACAGCATGACATTTCTTAAACTGAGATAACTTGTTTTCATTTTGAAAAAGGTATGTGCGACTTTGATTTTATTCCTCTTTAAGGAACTATTATTTTTATTTGAATTTTGACGGCTTGCTTAATATTACCAAACGGAGTTCAAAAACTCAGTCCAGTCACATGATCATAACTGTTAAAATGAAGATTCCTTTTCTAAGCTTTCTTTTTGGAAGTCGCCATTTTTCTTTTCTTGTTAATCTTCGTATCTGACTACAGCAACCTCCTCTCGCCTTGCGTCAAGCCACGTGATATCCGGAGTCAGCATTGTCTTCACCTCCCCAGAGGATTCCATTTACCAGGAAGATAAGTTACAGAACGTCCCTTCAAGAATCATCTGAAGATGACAGTTGAGAGAGGCGGAGGATGTAGAGGAATTCCATAGATATATCTTTCTAATTACATCCTACAGTTTGAAATGAATCTTAGAAATAAGGTATTTATTATAAATATTCCCAATGTGATAGAAGATTATGCTTTTAAGATTACGGAAAATAAATTTTTAACTTTTTAGAACGAGTGAGTAATGAAAAATCAATATCATTAAACTGATATGGTATCAATAATTGCTTATTTATTGAATAAATTAGTAGCCGATTTTTGTTAAGATAAAAAAAAAAGAATCTCTTGGTATAACTTTAATGTCACGAGACAACGATTACAATGCTTTAATATTCCTAACTTGAATTAAATGCATATGGTAACGACCATGACGAATGTATTGCATAAGACCACTTCAAACACAAGGATACTATGATCTTTATGATTGTTTAAAAAGTGTTGCTAACATGAAATGAAAAAGAAATCTGAGATTGATAGATTACTCTAATTTCGGTCTACCTGTCTTCCTTTACAGGCAAAGCAGGAGAATGCCAGTTTTTTCAGGAAGTTTTCAAAAACCAATGCCTAGAAAGCTGGATCACTTAAAAAGTTAAAGTGCTACTTCATATATGGAAGTTACATTGTACAGACATCATTGGTGGAAAACGCTACATAAAGAAGCCAATAGAAATATCATTGCACGTTGAGAATAGATTTTAAAATGAAATGAAAGGCTATAAAGCATTAAAGACATAAAAATCACTACTCTGAGCAGTATAAATAAACGCTGCTAGATTTAACCCAATTATTAAAAATGAAACATATAAATGAGAAAAAAAAACTAATACTGAAGCTCCCCCCCCCCCCAAAAAAAAGGAAACAATTGCATCTAACATTAATCTTTAGAGAAAAAAATAAAGTGAAGGAAAATAAAACTATTTATATTGTTTTTATTCAGAAGGCTCGGCATGATTTTGCAGCAAACAACTCACAGTTGTGGTTCTGGATTACTCAACTAGCAGAACAACCTTAATGAACTTGAGAACTGTCATTAATTCGAACTACTCTCGTACATTGGTGAAAGCATCAGCTCCTTTAAAATTAATATCAAACAAATATTATATTATATATATATATATATACAAAAAAGTAAATTTACCAATAATTGAAGAATAAATTCATTTGCAAATATCACTGATGTAGAACAGTACTCAAAGATACAATGCATATATACCACATACTTCTATTATCACCATATTTAGGGAGTTTCAATATGTTCTTTCATAAGACAAATATCATTTGTTGCATTCTCTTGTCTTATTTTCATGCAGAAATTGTCTAGATTCTGTATGCACAATACAAATTTTTTTATATGAACATTATTCACAGTCATTTGTGTAAGCCGAAAATACATCGGAGAAATTTCCTTTCTCAGAATATTCATCTGCTTTTAATAGCACTACTTCCGAAGAGGCTATTTAGAGCTTTGCATATAAATACCTGATACTTCTTTCGCCCTTAAGCTAGATAAATGTTTCTATACGTATTTTAGTTTCTCGCTTGCCTGACCGAGTCTGAATGGGTCGCATTTTTGAAATGTTCTTTCTGCAAATGTCTTCATTTTGGAAATAAGCATATAGTAAATGTTTTATCATGAATACATGATACATTAAAAAAAAATAGAATTTATTCAACTGCTTTACATAGTAAAGAGATATTTTATAAACATTCGAATGTTGTAATGAATTTTAAAAGAAATTGCAGATGTTTCATAAAATTAAATGTATATTTTCATATTAACAAAATAATGTTGGAAGATTTTTATTCATTAACAAAGAGAAACGGCAAAAATTAAGAATATACTAAATTTAAATAAAATAAAAAAAGCAATATGATTTTATTGAACTACAGAAAGTAAGGAAATACATAATATATATTTTTCTGATAACTGCGATCAAATATAACATTCTACCACAGTCACAGTTTTGAGATTAGAGTTTCCGGTTCGAAGCTTTCTTCTATCAAGGATATATTCTGTGCAATGACCCTGGACACTTTATAGAAATTTCGGCGTTAAAACTTTCAAAAGTGTAGGATTCTTTTATTTTTTAATTAGTAGATTAAGATGAATTCATTTAAAGAAAGTCATTAGAATTTAATACTTTCCAAAATTACAAACATTTTAATAAAATATTGCTTATTTACGCTTATTGTCTGGGAAATTAGTACTGTAAAATATCTCCCCATATTTTTGGTTTTAATTTTTAAGGACATTTAAAATGTGTTTATCATTATTATAGATATGGAATGATCTACCTGTATCTATATATAAACCTTTTATGCGATAATTATTTTACTATTTTGAATATTGTGAAATGCGCTAAATTATAAGTGTGTTATACTTCAGGATTAACTAATCCACGCTTTAGCAAAGTTCGCAATGAAATTTTATGTCGAGGAAGCAATAATGATAAAAGCAGTTTCTTAAAAATAAGTTTATTAAAGATAATTAAAAAATCAATTAGCTCATCACTGGAGCAATCAAAATTATACTTTCATATAAAAAAAGGAATTACCAGACCTTAGGCAAACTATTCGAACCGTTCCATCTAATACTAACACGTCTCATTCCTTCTCATACACCTCTCAAAAATGCAAACCGTGGTTTTTAAAGCAGTTAGATTTGCATAACAGTTATTGCCAATCTTCTTTGTGAAGAGCCAACAGAAGTGCTTTTCTCTTGACTAAGAAGTTTCCATTCTCTCATCTATACATAGAATAATTTTCAGAAAAAATGTTTATGACATATTTAACAACGAGAGAACTAATTCGCTCATTTTTATCAGATAATTTAGGAGGAAATGCCTTTCATTAATAAGTTTACATATATATATATATATTTATTTCGTCTTATTTCATTTTATTTATCACAAAATGCATTTTCGACAGAAGAGTCATATTTGTATTCAAAATGTTTGCTGCAGAATAATGATTATGGTTTAAATTATAATTGAAAATTTTAATTTTGCATTGATTTTTATTTATTTTTTTATATTTAAACAAAAATTTTGAAACCACTATCTTTACTCTTTTTATAGATATTTTCTCGCGAGATTTTCCGTTTGAATCATAAATATTTCATTTTTTTCTGCCAAGTGTTTTAGTCCATTTGTTCAAGTATAATTTATCTATTGATAATTGATGGATTTATTGGATTATCTTTCAGAAATTTAAAAAAAAATAAAAAATGAAAGATTTTGTAATTTTTTTGGTATTAAAGCAAGCACACTTTTGAAATACAAGAAATACTGTTTATAAATACACTTTTGAAATACTTTTGGAGCTCATTCTTTATCGGATAACAACGTCAATTAATTATTTACTTATTTATATTGAGCCAAAATCAACAGTAGCCTCAGAATCAGAATTTGCAAACCACCTAGGTATTAGATATATGCAATATTATATAATAATCATATGCCTCAAGTAATCCATTCTTCATTTTTTAAATTATACTGTATCGCTTAGCTTAATATTAGTCCAATTATTTAGTTTCTTTAATGATTCTAAAATCAAATTTTTCGTTTTCAATGATTCAAAAATGACTAAAGCCTTTCTAATGGATAGATGTAAAAATATTGATATTCATGAATTATATAACTTTATATGTATATAAATAAAAACAGAAATATCTAAATATTTAAAGAAATTATAAGCTTTTCGTAATTATTTGAAGAAAAATAAGTATTTTTTCCATGATAAATTAAAAACGATCATATTTTGGTAAAATTTTAAGAGATGGATTACATTTTAAAGATTACTGGCCATATAAAAATAATGAAGCTAATATTTTGATGTGAAAAATTGCCCTCAGGCGATTTAAAAATCAATTTATATTTTTCTAAACTCAATGAAAATGTATTTTCCTGTGATTATATGAAGTTGCAAATACAAATGCTCCGTGGGTGTTTGTGCCCCTCATCCCAATATAAATATTCACTAAAGATAATTAATTTTCATATTAAGCCTCAAGCGAAAACATTTAAACTTATTTACCTAATTAGTTGGATGGGAATTCTAAATGCAGCTTCATCAGAATGGAAAAATGAAAGTTTCCGGAAAATGCTAGATGCTTCAATGCTATTTTCGATTCATTTTGAAAAGGAAAGTTACTAATTATGTTCAAGACTCGCATGCAAAATCTTTCGAAAATATGCTCTTTTCATTCAACTCATTCTTTAATTAATAATGTTTAAGTATCATATTTATATTGAAAGGGCCCTTTAAATTATGAATTTTCACTACAGCTAAATTTGCATTTTTGATTTGAAAATACGTTAATTATTTCATTCATAATGGTGAAATCTCCATTCACGATTCATCTGTTCGTGTATGAACATCTATAGAAATACATTAACTATTACTGTATTAGCATTGGACTGTAAATGCGTTGGTCTTCAATTTTAACTGTAGTATACAAGTTATAAATGTATTTCCTTGATGTAGACTCCCCCCACCCACGCCTCCCAGCGGCCTATCCTTTCAGCCAATCAAAAGAAGATTTCAGTTTAATTATATTAACTACCCGCTTTAAAGCAGCACTAGGTCTATTTGGGGACATGCCTCGAAATTTTGAACCGCAGTCAGTTGACGAGAACGACACGCGAGCTGCCACTTCCTCTCCAAATTTCCATACCACGCCAACGGAGGACGTTTTACCCGATGATTTAACGTGCACCAGACTCGCTTACACGACGGTTCTTCGGTGCAGGTCTTGAACCTAATAACCCCTCAATTCCGAAACCAAGACCTTACCACCAGGCCACCGGACGCCAGGAAATTTCGGATATTATTTGAAAATACGTGTCCAAGATTGTGATAATTTGAAAGAAATCTGAAGTAGTTTATTCATACGGCCTCTCAGAAAAAAAAATAATAATTTTAACTACGGATAAGCAAACTGCTAGCAGATAAAAATGTTTTATAAAAAAGAAAGTTTGCAAATTATAAAGAGAAAATACTTTTGAAACATACCGATTTGGCAATCAGTTTTTATTATTTTATGACATTTTTTATAAGAATTTTAAAATCTTTAATTCTTTCCTCAAAAGTATCTTTAAATTTTAGATTTTTTAATTTCGTGTGCCTAGATAAAAAATAATTAAAAAGCTAACTTTAAATAATTGTAACTTATTGAATTTCTCTCTCATAAAATTTACAATTGAAACCGAGTTGCTTTCTTTATTTCATATCGAGTATACTTATTCATGAAAAGAGTTATTTTTCAATAAATGTTACTTTAGAAATATAAAATTTCAAAAGAACATATATATTTTATTTTATCATTTAAATTCACATATAATTATACAAGTACACTTTTATATCCAAAGATTGAAGAAAGTATCAATTTTGAAATTTTACATTTAAAATTAAATCTATAATTTTGTCTGAATCCCTTGAAGATTTCCGCACTATAGGATAAATATTTAATGAGGTAGGAAATCATTTGTAAACTTATATAGAACCATGAGAACTTTAATAATTTCATATTTTAACTGGTAAGGGGCTTAATTGTTTTGGGCAATTTTTGGTAACAGTTTTTCAAGGCATCAAGACATTTCAATGCTTTTTTTATAACTTATATTTATTATGAAGTTAATTAACAAAAATATACATTTTATTTTCAATAATATAAGGTGAAAGAGAAATCATAGAAAATCCAAATCATATCCAAATGAAACATCATTGCATTCTCTAAACTAAAAAAAAAAAAAAAAAAAAAATCATGAACGTTTTTGAAATTTGAAGTTAAATTTGTTCATTATACGGAAGGTAATGATGTGAATTATAATTAGAAAATGATAGTTTCAATGAGACAGCTTTTAAAAAACTTTATGTCATAGAATAACATTTGAATAAATACTATAAATGTATTATGAGTTAGGTACTAATGATTTTTTTATCTATATTAGTCTGATTTTTATATATTGATAAATGCTTTAAAAGTTCATTAATTAAAAAGGCTTCGGTGATTATCAATAACAAACGCTTAGTTTTTTTCAATCATTTCAAAAATGTTATATCATTGCTAAGTTAAATTAGAGCTATTACTAATTATGGTAATGATGAATATTTATTAAACTATTACCCTCAAAATATATACTATAATTTATTGTTGTGAAAAAATTGTTTAATACGTTGGTTTAATTATAATAGTTCGTGTTGAAATCTTCAAATTCGTTTTTCTCAGTTTGCTTTAACCACATTTGACTGCAAAAAGATGCAAAATCAATACATCTTATTTACTGAAATCGTTCTATATGTTTGAAAATGTTAGTTTAAAAATACTTTCCTATTATTTATATGAAAAATTTTAAAAAATAGAATAGGTTAGGAGAAATGATATTTTCCAAAATATTGCAGACAATGTAAGAATTTCTTTTCTTCGAAACTAATTTAATTGCAATAACAATATATCTAAATTTTAATAAATTTATTATAAGGATTTGCAAATTAAAAATTAATTGAGGAACTAATGAATGATAAAAACTGAATGATACGAAGCATTTAAAAAAGGATTTTAAGTTATTTTAAACACATAAGGCTTTAAATTTCTGAAAAAAGTATTTTAAAGATATAGGTTTTCACAGAGTTTGAAACCACCTACTGCAGAATCAACCAAATAAAGTTTAAATTGCTGAAAAAAATATTTGTGTTCTAAGATCTTAATTTATTCTGAAATTTCATACTTATGATATTTAAAGAATTAATTTTCCTTTTTGATTTTATTCATTTTTTTAAATTTAGCTGGGGGAGGGGAGGATTATTTGTATTCATCGTCGTCTTTATAAAATACTGATTATCTTTTATTCTTTGAATATCTTGGAAGTGTTTATACATTTAAAAATTAAATTCCTATGGATTTAAAACTTTTGAATTAAGTTAACTATTCCGACATTATGGCTATTCATTGAGTTGATTTGCATTATAGATTTCTGAAATGAGCCTCGTAAATTGAATCGTTGTCTTATAATGAGGACTAAGCCTTAGTTCAATTTCCATGCATCAAACTTACAGAATATGAAGTGAGTTCATTTTACCATAGACGGATGAACTACTTATCACAAATTGTGAATTTTTATTCAAACAAAATCGAGAAACTAGAAATCTATCAATCGGAAGTTAAGTATCTCATTCAGCACTGAATGAGTTCAAAATATAAAAATTGAAACTAAGAGGTATGTTAGAAATTCTTAAATGTTTTCTAAGAAAATGTACAATAATACTTAACTGAGATGAGAATAGCTCATAAGTAATGAATAATATATCATGCATTTCACCAACAAAATTAAGCATTTTTAAAGTATAAATACTATTTTTTATATTCACGGAGAAACATCCACTGCTGACATGTGAGATCAGTTCATAAATGATAAATTTTTAATTCCTTAGAAAATACAAGACTTATTTTAAAGTTTGGAATTGGAAGAAACTTAAATATAGACTAAAAAGTTTCATGACATTGGTAAAAATCTTAGACAGAAGAAAAATACTTTCCTTTAACTCAGGACTGAAATGATCCACTGTTATTCCAGAAACAACTTGAGGGATTCCATTCTATCCACGGAACAATTTGGGCTGTTAAAGATTTACTATTTCTCTCCAGGATTAAAATCCTCTAGTACTCTAGTTTTGTTGAGAAGTTTCATTATAGTCGACTCCTTTCAGCTTTATAAGAAAAACTTAAATAGAATGAAGAAGGAATGAACAGAAATCCGTAAGTTTTAATTTTCTGTCACACCGAAATTATGTGTTTACTGTTTATCGTTGAGTAACAACGGAAACCTAATTTTATGTATTTTTCAAATGGGTAACTGAATACTATTATCCAATTAATTTTATTAAATGCGTAAAAGTTAAAGAAATTCATCAATTAGTTTTTTTTCCTTTACACTTATAATTTTGTTATATATTTTTTATTTAAATAAATGTTTCTTAACATTTCTAAAACGATTTAAAGAATAAAATACTTCCTACTAACCCCATACAGATTCTTAAATCCTGTAGGAATCCCGGCAGTTCATAATTGAGAATGTTTAAATTTTATAAACACAAATTGTCAGGACAATTTCAATTGATATTGTGGAAATTTTATTATTATGCATGTTTTTTTTATTATTATGCCTGGTTTTTTTTTTATTATTATTATCTGTTTGTTTTTAAAGACATGAGAAATTTATATTATATATATATATAAATTATTTTCTGCTTTTCAATCTTGTGGGTGTGAAAACTCTAAATCGTTTTTAAATTGACTTCCCAGCGAGTTGCACCAGATGACAATTTGTACAAAATATACATGAAGACGAGTCAATATTGCTTTGTTATCAAGTTCCATAATATGTATATAAGTCTTAAATCTGTAGCTCATTGATAAGCTCGTTAAAATCAATTGCACAATTTGTACCAAACATACAAACAGACAGACAGACAAGAATGTAAGTTAATAAAAATATATTAAAAAGACAAATCCATATCTAAAAAATTCTTATACTACTTTACCAATGGAATTGCAAAAGATAAATCATTGTAGCGCAAGATAAAAATTCTCATTTTGAAACGTTATTTTACTTGTTCTGAGAAGAGAAGTTAAACTTTATGGATTGATACTTTTATTCTAAAATCTACTAAAAATTAATTTTGGTCGTGAAATATTTGAATCCCATTTAGTGTACTTTAAGAAAATTATAAGACATTTTTAAATTTCGCCCCGGAATTTGGATTTTAAACCAATTTATTGAATACAGTCTCCAAAATTAATGGGATTTTTGAAATTTTAAAGTCAAATCAGTGATATATAAATTCAAAAATATTTTTTCTTTCCTAATTTGCTTTCCTATTTGAAAATCTTAATATTATAAATGATCAATTAATAGCTTGCATACAAGCTTTATTAGAATATTGCAGTTTGGCTTTGTATTTAATGGTACAAAAACCATCTTCAGCTAAGCTGAGTCACAAGACAGCAATTTTATATGGGTGTCAAAGCTCTTATTTTAAACAAGAAACATTCTAACCAATATATTACTTGACTAAACTTTTCAAAAAAATTAAATAAGAATCGATGAATATATTTTTATTTTTCTATTCTCACTTTTTAATAATCTGTTATGATAAGTGTCTTATCACTTATGTATATAATGAAATAACAGCAATCTGAAGTTGGAAAAAAGTGGAACAAGTCATATTTGCATTTTAACATCTCAGCCAATTTAGCAGATAGAAGCATGAAACTATGTGCGTCAAGACGAATGTCTGAGGCAAATTTTCTTTTCTGACACTTTTTCATCACACACATTAATCTAATTAACACATTAATCTTTATTAATGTGTTAATTAATCTTATTCATTTTTGCTGTTAGAATAAATTTATTTTTTGGTTACAAACCGTGTGAAATAGCGACGAGATGCGAAATTTGTTCCACAACGACATTCTATTTTGGAATACTTATGCACCGTGTTTGATCACTCTCCCCGATATGTATACTGTTTTTGTTACGTTAAAAGTTTAATGTTAATTTAATACAGAGATGAACCAAATAGAATTTCAAAGTAAATTACCTAGAGACCTTGTTAATGGTTACAAAATTGGAGACGTGATAAGGAAATGGATTCTCCCAATTTAATTTAAGAAATATGTGAATATCTAATAATTAACGTCATGAACAGTAACTTATGAATGTGACAAATCAATATCGTACAATTCATGAAACAGGTTCATCTGACATACGACTCCCATAACGCTCAACGGGTGTTTCATCCTTATTCAAGTATTGTTTATAATGTTTGAGCTTTACTTCTCATTAATTTAAAATTCTCATCATGCATTCTCTTTTGATTATTTCATGCGCCTCATTTGTCTACGACTCACATTAAATTCATATATTAAATGCATATATAAATATATTTATAACATAGTCCATGATTTATTAGAATTTTGATACTCGACTCAGGATAAATATTTAATTGTTGACAGTTCTAAAAAGATTTTTCTGTTTAATAATGCAGATAAAAATAAAGTAAAGGAATTATGAATAATATGTTGTATTAATTTCCGATTGAAAGGATATTCACAAAAAGATAGTCAAAGATTAGATTTCTATTCCAAACTTTTCTTTTCTTCGCTTATATCTGACTTTGTAAATAAAACATATAAAACTACCTATTTTGAATCTTTTAAAAGGACGTTCAAAAACCAAGCCTGAAAAAATAGGTCTCGAATTTATTTGCAAAAAAACGTATGTTCCCATTTTGAAAAGAAAAAAAATATATACAATTCAAAGATGTTTTCAAAGCCTTGCAAATTTCTTTAAAATCTCCTAAATCTTTTGAGACATTCTGTCTACAATATTATACCTTTCTGAGAATTCAGAAGGAATCTTTTTAAAGTTATATACTGAATTGTAACTTCTTCAGTAAATGTCTATTTTATTTCAAAAAAAAAAACTTAAAAAAATAGAATTTTATAATAAAAGCACTTAAATTTTTAGTATAACTGAATAATGCTCCAATTCTTTTGAAATATAGCTACAAAAGCTAAAAAAGTGCAAATTAGAAGAAATATCACACTGAATGTGGAAGAAATGTGCTATAGATCTGAAACTTCCACATTAACATTTTTCTACTTGACGAAGAAAATCTTAAAATAAAGTTCCAAGGAATATTTCCGCATTTCTTGTAATACGCAGCTATAATTTCTGAAAGGCAAGTATTAGAACCTTTTAAAAAATCTTTTTGTCCAGAGATAAAAGCAATCAGGAGACAGAAAAATATTTAAATGAATATCTCAGAATTAAAGCTAAGTAAATGATTATTATCAACTAGCATATAATAATTATATTAAAATATTAAAACAAAAAGGAAAAAAATTATTTAATACTAATGCCACTGCTCATTTCTTTAAAAAATAATTTTTTAATTTTGCCCGATTTATCGTTATGTTTGTATCAACGTTTCAATTTTTTTATAAATTTTTAACTTGATTAAATTTTTTATTTCAAGAAAACAAATTTTTATTCTCACATAATGAAAGACTTAACATGTTAAATAATTGCTCTTTAAAGAAGTAATTAAAAGAAAGGTATTTTAAAATAGATTTTTTCTCAAGAATAAATATTTATACGAACCAATATTATATAAGAACTAAGCTTTTTTGCGTTAACTTG
The DNA here is from genome assembly GCF_947563725.1 of Argiope bruennichi. NCBI lineage: Eukaryota > Metazoa > Arthropoda > Arachnida > Araneae > Araneidae > Argiope > Argiope bruennichi. The sequence goes on along the minus strand of NC_079151.1, from coordinate 22,179,092 downwards.
TTTAGGACCAATAAGTAAGAAAAAGAAATATATATATATATATATATATATATATATTAGTGTATATATATTATTATGCTTTAACCTAAGAATCGGATTCAGATTTAAGCAAGTGTTTGAGAAAAAAAATTTCTAAGTGAAGCATAGAATAATAATGTAAATATAGTTTACATCATATGTGTGTTTTTATACACGAAATCTGCATTAAAATTGTACAATATTTCATCTATTCATCGTATGTTGAAGTTGAAGCAGATAAAAATGAATAATGTTGTAGTATTTTCCTAAAGAATTACAAATTTTGATTCAAATTATTGTTTAGTTGGATAACATCAATAAAATTTCCAAGATTATTCTTTGTTGGAATTATTTTGAACATTTTGAAAAATATTTGAACTTTAATATTAAACAGCATTAAGCAGTTAATTCTCTAATGTAAATCATATTGCAGTATTATATAATATTGCAATGAATTATCTTTAATTATCAATTATTTTATCGTGTATATATATTAGAATTAGTCGATGAACATATTAGTCGATTAACATACTACTTATATTATTGTTGAGATATGAAAGTAGAATATTTAAAGAATACAAATTGCGATCAGTATCCATTTCAAATACAAAAATACGAAATTGATTAAGATAAAAACAAGGCAAAATCTTAAATCTCTAAAAAATTCTTTAGATTCTGAATTTTTTTTAAAAAAAATTCTCTTATGAAGACTTCTAAGACATTTTCGAAAGTACTTTATGATTTCCGCATTTTTTATTAGTTTTTATTTTTCTCCATCGAGTTACAATCAATTTATCACAATAATAAGATTTTATGGGGATAGAATCTTCAACATAATTCTAATCCTCTTATTCTGATCTTAGATACAATTGGAAAGCTCAACATAATTCACAAACATTTCAGAACCGTTAGTAATTGAAATCAATACAAGCCATTTATCTTTCTCCATTTCTACTTTCCTGCAATCAAACAAATGACAAACTATACTATTACAGAATGAAAAATGGCTGGGTATAAATTTTCTTTGTAGAAACCTATTGATCTCGCAAGAGAAGCTCCCTATTGAAACTCGCTAATCAAACACAGAAAACTCGAATGCAACTTTCCATGAAATAAAAGCTCAATTAATTAAACTCGCTCTTCGACACGTGTTCTCCAACTTTTAGAGTCGTGTCGTTAATGAATCTCCTTTTAGATTGCTGTTCATTATTCTGCGATTTTTCCTTATTTTTGTTTAGCTTTCTAAGGCACTAGACTTATAACAAATAGGTAAATCCTTTTACACGAAAGTTGTTGAGCATCTGGGTCATACGTGCTGCTCTTTCTTCTTTTCAGAAGATTTAGTTGAGAAAATTAGCCGAATTTTAAGAGTTTTGGTCACACCAATAATGAAATAAAGTACAATTTCAATGAAATTTACCCTATGATATTTAAAAGTTAATTTCAAATTAAAATCTAATTATAATTATTTGACTAATTCTGAATTTCTATTTCTCCATACAATGCTTCCCAATTACAATTTGTTTTTCAAAAGATTTTAAATTGTATGCATAATTGCGTGGGTGTAAATACTTTTCTTTCATATCAAATTTGAATGCAGCACATATTCTTATTTAGAGTATTCTTGCTGAATGACTTTTAAGTTCTAAGTAAGACAAAAATAAATTTCTAAATTTCAGAAAAGAAATTTTAGAAAAATTTAGTTAAAATTATTATATAAATAATTCTATAAAATATTCAAATGCCTTTCTTTGTCTATGCCTTTATTATGAAATGTATTTCTTTTATAAAAATATGCTTTAAAATATCTCGGTAAAGTAAAGATTGAGGTGTTCTGTCATCAGTAAAAATTTTGTACCATTTTAAAAATGCCCAAAAGTAAATTATATATCTATAGATATAGATATATCTATATCTATATATAAATGATGCTATCGTTCTTTAAATATTTTTTAACATCAATCATATTGTATTGAAAAGAATCTTAATGTCTTGCGTCTTGGCATAAAATATCACAATTACTGTATCGTCAATTTTCGTGATGTAGCACAAGACATTCTATTAATCGCACTTTGCATGTTTCTAATTTTCTGTCAGCACTTATAAAATTTGAACATATAATTAAACTTATAATTTCATTTTAAATTAGGTTTGGCGTTTTACAATCTACAATTTCCAATCCAATATATTTGTATATGGGTGGAAAATCATTCGCTCATAAAATTCGTATCTTAATCCCGAGAAGAATACGATTCTCCAAATAACTGAGCTAATTTTGTAATAAAATGAGAAAACGAGAAATGTTGAATTGGAAAAATAGTTGCGATTGCTAGTTCAGAGGTACTGAACCCACTTTTTCTGACTAAAAGAGGTTATTTTAAAGATTTATCTAAATCATTTATATGGAATTAAATCTAACGAATATTCATGGAAAATTAGGTGGTCACCAAACGTGACAAAATTTATGTTTAAAGTATTTACATTTTATTTTGTTTACGTTTGTTAAATATATGTATGAATTTTCCTTTTTCTTTTCGTCTTTTATCTCCTTTTTTTATTGACTTCAAATCCCGAACAAAGCAGCCATTTTTCATATTTGAGAAGTTGCTTTAAATGGTGATATAACCTTGGCTTTTGTTCTGAATGTTTCTAAGTTCGAAACTCGATTCTATAGAAAAAATACAATTTAGACGAGCTTGAAACTCGTTAAATTCGTCAGGTAGAAATGTTCTCTGGCTGGTGAAGGGCATATGTTTGGAAAGGGGACGACAGCTCAACTGCTGTTCCCACCATTTCATTAGAATCAAAAACAAGGTCAATTCCAAAAAACGTTTTAGCGTACTTCACAATTTTTATTATTGGATTCAACTGAAATTTACATTATTTAAATTATGAAGTTTTTATTGCAAATTTAGATCACTTATAGTAATCAGGTCGAAACTCTGATAATTTGATCATTTGTATTCTATAAAATTAATCAAATATATTAATCAAATAGCTGACACTTGTTCCATACACTGCAATTGATAACGTCCCTTATATCTCAGTTCTATAACATCACTTCCTTTGAGCAGTATGTGCGAGAGATTAATTGAATCTATTTCTAGTGAAATAATTTGTAGAAAGGAACTTTTCTTTCCAAAGTGCTCTCTTCGATGGTCTTCCTTTTCTCACTCCGAACTAATCTTCATATCAGCCGAGTGCAGCCAGCTCCCCGAGTGCTGCATCAGAAGATGTGATATTCGGAGAGGTATTGTCTTGAGTCTCAAGAGTATTCCCCTTGCAACACAGATAAGTTACACAGAATCTCCGCTCAATAGCGGTTCAGAAATGGTACGGGAGAAAGAGGCATATCGCGATGTCAAATCGACACCTTCTCAAAATGGAAAGCCTATCCATTGAAATTCCTTTAATTCAAATAGTTCAAAATACTAGAAAATCATGAATTTCGAAACCTGGTTGTGCTATTTGTGTAGGCGCAAAAAAGAGCGAAATTCTATGATTATAATTTGCATAATTTGTTGTTATATTTTTTAAAAAGCCGATTTTAAAAAGCTGAATTCGTTGCATTAAGTGAAGTAAAAGTATACTTAAATAACTAAAAATGCTACATGAACTAACCCACTTTTATGCAGTTTCGCATTGCTGTATCATTTAACCATTTGCCCTCGAAAGATGACTCACTACATAATTTAATGCCGCAATTCGAGAGGCGACTCTCGCTAAATACTTTGTTGCAGAAGCGATAACTATTGTTTCTTTTTAAAAATTCAATATACATTTTAAATATCATATGTCAGTTTAAAGATTAATAAAGTGTGTTAATATAAAAGTTTTATCCTCTAAATTGTGTTTATAATCATTTTAAGTCAGAGGTAATAAATTAACTAAGAGCGCTACAAAAAGTCTCGCGTTTCTCTGCTTCTTCCGCAAGAAAACGGCGCCGATTGCAAAGGGTTAATAATATTGAGAAATATGGCGTTTAAGCAGTTGATTATGTTATATGTTTTGAATAACTTCAATAAATATTCATTTTTAAGTAACCATTTTTTTAAAAACTCGACGGCCCCAAACAGTTTTAGAAGTTTTACTCCATATGTTCACTTTAATCAAAATTACTTTCTATAAATATCAGTTCCTTTGAGAATCTAACAGACATTTATTAAGTTGTTGACAGCTAATAAAAATAAAAAAACGAAAAAAAATTGTTTGCGGAAGTCTTTACCCCTTAAATAGTTCATTCAAAACGATAACTCAATTTATGATGAATTAATTCATTAAGACGAAAAACATCGTCTTTAATAAACTCCTTGTCACCTTTTTTTTCCACAAACAAAGTCGGAACGATGAATGGCATAACTTCCAATGAGAATCGTTCATCACCGCTAGCTGACATTAATGAAGCACTGCCCAAGTGGCAAGCCAAAGTGGAAGGTAATACGAATAAGGGTAATTGCACTAGCGTCATCATCGGCCTCCTTGGAGAAGAACCCACATAGCCATGTCTTCTTTCTTATTGAAAAGCTTCAGCTCTTGGGTTTTAAGTAAGGGAATAGAATGCTTATGACGTAGTATGCAACATATTTTTTCCCCAGTAATTGAAATAAAAGTAATACATTTATTATGTTTCTGTTTTTAAAATCTTTTTGTTTCGTGTTTTGCATCAATAAGAACAGCTAATGAAACGACACGCGGTGAGATATTTTATTGAGATGATGAAGTATAAAATTTCTGATAACATAGTATATACAACATATACAGCAACTAAAGCGTTATTAAATAGGTTAAGTAATATTTTTTACCTCTTAAATCATTTAGGATTATTCAAATTGTCTTGAATACATTATGATGATTATTGCGCGACTACATGAAGAAATACATCTTTAAATATTTCAATATTTCTAAACGGAGTCGACACAAAATTTCAAATATTGCAAAAACTTTTCAAAATTTCAAATTTTTTTTTAGTTCATAATACTGATAAGTATGCCATTTGTGTACTGTATAAATATTATTGAAATATATTTATTAGAATTTTTAGTAGAAAGTTTACTGTAAGTGTAATTTTTCACTAAAATATGACTAAAAATTACCCATATTTCCAAAAATAATAATTTCATACAAATTACATTTAAATTTGAAGTTTTATGCCCTATTTTAAGTAAAATCTTTTGTTAATTGAAATTTTAAATATTTTTTTTAAAAAGTCTCCAAAAGTAGTCACATATGCCTTAATGTTGAAACAGAAAGGGCTTCCTTTCTTTTTGTTCTTGTGTGCATATAATTTTAAATTTGAGAATATGTTTTATATTAATTTATTGATTGATTTATGGAAATTTAAATTTGATTGGATTTATACTTTGCTCCATAACTCTTAATTTTTTTAATATAAATTCTTGTACGTATATTTCTTATCCTGGAGATCAATTAATCATAGATAATATAATAACTAGAGATGGAACAATCTATTCATAGGTATGGCAGCACTTTCATTTTTTTTGAAAAAAGAATAAATTATTCTTTTTAAAAGAATCATTGGTTAAAAATATGTATATATCTTCCTTTCATATAATTAAATAAAAAACTTCGATCTCGAAGTTTTGTTTATTTAATTATGTGATATATTTAATTGATTCGAATAGAAAATTGTTTCTTTTCAAATGGCGTAAGTCATTAGCATTATAACTGCAGTATAACGAGTTTAAGAGACTCATTTATTTAAAAAGTAACATGAAAAAACAATGTTTTGATGTTTAAAAATTAGGTTCATAAAATATTCTTTATTTTTATTCAGATTGTTTGAAATTTAAACTAACAGTATTTCTTTCTAATAATCAAATATTACATATATATATTTTTTTTTGCAAATTATATTAACAATATAGAAATGTTTTTTAAATGGATCATTATTTATATGCAAAGATAACACGTAAACAAATGAAAGAATCAAATCTTTATAAGCTCATGAATAAAAATCGTTTGCTTATACGTTATCAAGATTTAATTACTTCAATCCAATATTGGAAGAGATACTTTGATATTTCATGTATTTAAAAAAATTCTTATTTTACAGAAAAATGTTTCCCTCTATGGATGAAAAGCAAGTCACCCACGTATAATTTAAGTTAGTTCGTAATTTCTTTAATTGTATGGAGCTTCTTCAAGGAAGAATTATACTCAAGTAATTAAATTAAGCTTAGAAGACCAGATTCTCAGTCAGTGTTCAGGATCATTTTTCAGATTAATATTTCCTAAAAGAGATAATTCATTTTGATACTCACCCTCAAGTAAAATTAATATAATTTTCCTAATTAACTGAATGGGTATTCTAAGCGAACATCCTTCGGAATCCAAAAATTAAAGGTTTGGAACGTGTTTAATTTGCAGTTTCGAAATTGTTACCACGAATGAATTCCTTAAGAATTCTCAAGCGTTGCAAGCAACATATCTCGTATATGCAACATTTTTATTTTTAAATCTTTTCTTTAATTAATAAAGATTATAGATTGCCATTTTTTGAAAAAGTATCACTGAAGTTAATTAACTTGTCTAACTTTCAAACTCCATTTTTAGTTTTAAAATATGTGAATTCTTGCATTCATAATTACAGAATTCCTATCATTAATAATCAAAAATTAAAAATATATTAAATATCGAGTAAAAGATGCTGAAGAAATTGTTGAAATGAGTAATTTCCGTTAATTACTTACTTAGGAAAATTAAAATATTATGTTATATAGGTAAGTATTAGTTGCCTTATGAAAAACATAGCAACATTTCAAAGAATTTGACTCATTTTTGCAGAAGGTAATATAACTGAGATTGCTTTATTTTCTAATTTTTTCACATTCTTCACAACATTTTTGTTTAACTTTCTCTTTATTAAAGACTTAGAGCCTCCATCAGTGGATGTTAATACAAAGATCACATGACAAATTTATCTGCTTAACTCATTGAGATTCTAAACTATATTTTTCACATACTAGAGCAGAAAGACAGCCTTACTGTGCACAGGTTTATCTGTAAATTCGATACAAATTTGCATTATGAATAAATTTTTGTATTTGCATATCTACAGTTAAATTTTATCTTTCTATTTTAAAATATCATATTCGTAAACTCGGGCAGAAATACGAATATTATTCCAAACATGTCTAAAATGAGATAAATGAAAATATAAAGGTGGGGCATTTTGATGATGGTAATACTTTATTTTTGTATATTGAGTATACTAGGAAGTAATAAAGCATCAAATGCACGTTAGATATGAAATCGAGATTGATCGCCTTATTATACTTGTAAATAATTTTTACTATAGATAAATGCATCTAGATGTATTTAAAACTATCTTTTTATTCTAATCTTTAAGATTATGAAATTTTGAAGACGCATTTCTCTACAATTTATATATAAGCAAGGCTGATTAAAATAATATTTATATCGCATTACGAAATGGTGTAAAAAAATTCAATTTTCATTCGTTCTTTTAATGCAAGATTTAGTAAATAATTATTTGTTTTTTTATTCAGTCACGAAAAGAGAGTAATAATTGCGGAAGTGGTACTTTTAACCACAAAACAGGTTATAAACCATGTACCTCAATTACTCTGCAGAGATTAAGTAAATTACTTTCATTATATGTCTGAGTAAATCTTGAAACATGAAAGTCATAAGGACAGTATTCCACCAGCTAAATTACTCTTAATCTCATTGATAATAGGGCGTAAATAATCCAGTTTATTACTGAACAATATTTGACAGTACATTCAAAATGATATATAGGTATTTGTGTAATTTTCCAGCGTTCAATATCAATATGATTATCTAAACGACTACGCTAATAAATCTATACAACTACTTAAAATATTAAGCAGAAGGTTACAATGCATGGAAGAACATATTTTGCAGAATCATCTGGGATATAAAAGAGCCATCAATGAACATATGATAAAAATATTGCCGCAATGAAGAAAGACAGTCGGATCTCCTTGGCCGAATGGACATGGCACTGGTCTCATGATCAAGAGACCTAGGTTCGAAACCCGCTAGAGACAATGAGATTCGTAGTATGTGTAAATATTTAATTCCTTGATTTTATGTTTTCCTTTATTTCATGTTCCAAAAGATACTGGGCATTTCTTTAGTTTACCAGACAAGTGTTCTGGTCTTTTCTTACTGTCTCCAGAAGAGTATTCTGGAACTTTCTCTGCTTGTATAAAAGCAGAAGATTTGTCAGTTACTGTATTCTCAGTTCTGAGTTCAGTTAATAAATTGGTTTAGCTCTACCCCTTGTGTGTGTCATTGAGTTCTATATCATAGTATCTATGTGACAATATATTAATATCTGTAGGATCGACAGACATTCGCGAATAAATTAATACAGTATGAAAATATTTAGATATTTATATCATGCATTAGAAAAAACTATTTTGGCAGAATGAACAGAAGTTTAAAAGATTGAGAAACTATTAGGGGGAAAAAATGACCAAAGAACAATATTTTTATGCGTTTAAAAAATACAGATTTTGAATGAAAATCGAAATTCCAGTTGCAAATATCTAGATGTGACAAAATATTTATGCGAAATATTTGTGGATAATTTAAAAACAGACTCATACAATTGACGTGAAAAATGGACGACACAACAAAATTGCATATTTCGAATCCACTAAATTAAATAAATTCCACAACAAAATTGCATATTTCGAATCCACTAAATTAAATAAATTCAAGTACAAAGCCCAAACGTATATGGAAATTCGAAACTAACAGTAGCTTCTTTAAGAAATTTCAACAATCATAAATTGCCCAATTATTACTATTAATAGGGTTTTGTCAAATGGAGAAAAGCAGTAAGTAAAACGTAGATTTTGGAGGACATGCATTTCAAACGTGGCCATCGGAAGTTTCAAAGGCAAATTATCCAAATAATAGCCTTATCCTAGAAATTATCTCAAAAAAATCCATACGTCATCAGAAATGTCGTTGATAAAGGATATTCTTTGTAGGCAGGGTTAATATTGTCAATTATAATGTTGACAACCAACACTGAAACAGCATTATATAACATCACTTTCTGCTACATGTCTTATGGCGCGAACTGATGTTGAATTAAATTTAATAATTAAAGAAAGGCAGAATTTAGATAGACTAAATGGCTGTGTATAATATTGGTATGATTTGTTGATCAATGAACATGGATGTTTTAACTGTAAATAATATAGTAGATCTGTGAAGATTAAGTCAATATTTTAATGCTAGTTTGAAAAGTTTTCCAGTTTAAGAACTTTCATTCTTTTCATATTGGTCTGTTAATTCGAAGAGACAGCGATGGTTATTTTTAGATAAAGTAATGGGAATTCCCTAATTCGTTGTTTTCTTGGCCACAAAGCAGATAGCAGAATCAAAATAAATCCTCTTATATATTTGAATCGCATATAGTTTGACCATATTACTACAACTTCAAATAGATTTTTCTGTATCAATATTCAAAATGCAAATAGAACATCTATATTATGTGCATAACTGATGGAGATTTTTTAAGCCCTTCATGATTCATTTTTTTAAAGTGTTTAAAATTATTTGTTAGAATATTCGTCCATTATGCCAACACCCTAGATAGTGGAAGAATCTATTTTACTTCCAGAGGATTGTTCCGATAGATCTGACTCCACCCAACATTTGCCTCATATACAAGGCAGGTGCAATTAGAAATAAAGGCACATTAAATTTTTAGTCCTGTCTTTCATATAAATATGAAAAGTTGGAAAAGTGAATTCAAAGTTCAAAATTTCTTAGACCATCTCGAATGACTTCTTGTATGGTTTAATATTTCACAAGCAAAGCAAATCGGAAGTAGCGATGGAAACTGACGAGAAAGTTATGTATAAGATTTTGTATGAGTACTGGTTTCATTTACTTTAATTTCTTTCGATAATTTTGAGGCGGAATCAAAAAATCATGGTGCATGAAGATAAACTCGCTTATATTAGTTAAAGTTTTTTTATAGGATAAACATCCCCTTGATTTATTAAGATGAATACTCGTTTTTGATCATTATAAAATTTGAGATAGAACCCAATTTTGTTAATGTAATGTTAGTGGAAGTTCATTTATCTCGTGAATTTAAATAAAAACTAGCCAGCATATATTGAAGAATTTTGCTGGGAATGGATACTTTGGTTTAAAAGAATTTCTCCCTTCCGTGGTACCAAACACCAAATTTTTGCTTAATAGCTTTCATCCAGGATTTAAAAAAATGCCGTCTTTAATTTTTTTGAAAGGGCATCTATCTCATGAAAATCAAAATTGAACAAATCTGAATTTCTTTCTCTAAAATAATAAAGTTCTGGAGAAAACGTTTTAAAGGACTTATTGATTTTTGCGCCATTTTCATAGGTCAGAAAAAAATGCACTATTTCACTCTTAGAAAAAATACATACAAATTCAATCACTGCCAATAGAGGTTTGATAACGGAAAAAATTAGAATGAAAAAAAAAAAAAGATATTTACATAAACTTTACTAACACGGCTAGGTTTTTCAGCGAAGAAAAAAAATCCATATTTTACCTTCATTCAATGGATTGAATTCGATTCTGTGATCTTTTGTCGTTTCTTAAAACAGTCGGGGGATTGCATCTGTGCTCTCAGAACAATTTGGGCTGCAAAAGATTTAGAATTGTTTTCTGTCCTCGGATCATCCGGGATGCAATTTCAAAAAGAAGTTTCGTTACAAACGAATTCTTCCAGGGCTTTACAAGATTAAATAAAACAATAAAAGAATAAACTGTTCCATCCATCGCATTCCGATTCCTTTTTTATTACAATTATTCTAGAACATACCATATAAACGTTTGAAAACAATAGGTTTAATGATAATTTGAATTTATAATCATTGTTTTTAGTACTGCTTATAACAATGATGTGCGACTTTATAGGATCGCAATTAATTTTATAATTCGTTTGATGAAAAATCTTTGAAATATGCATAAAACTGAATATCTTTCGAACCGTTATATTGAAATGTACATAAAACTGTTTAGTATAATTATATCATCACGTGGTGGAATGAAGATGCTTTCAGTGGAAGCAAGAGGATGTCTGTTTTTGGAAATATTTCTTTAATGATAATATTTCACACAAAACAAACAAATCACGAAGACAAGACATTCACGCGCGCACACCTCTGCAGAATAGCATCTCTCATTTACAATCGCAATGCACTATGGGATGCGTACCTAATCAGGTATCGCCATCTGTTATCCAGAAGAGAAGATAGAGTAATGCAACTGTTATAATTGCTTAATGTTACCAGTTTTGAAATAAAGAATTCACCAGTTATTTATTTTCAGCCAATGCGAGTAACTGACATCCGCGCGATTGATTGCACCACTTGTAAGGAGACATCTGGGAGTCATTTTATCTATGGGATTAGGCTTATCTTCTTTTATCTGAATTAGAGTGATCTGAATTGAATTAAACATAACTAACTGCAAAGTCTAGCATCATATCTGTTGGACGGCCATAAATCAATATAGCCTGCGATCGAATTATGAAAGAAAAATTGATTAAAAAAAGAATTATGAAAGAATTATGAAAGAAAAATTGATTAAATTAAATTGATTTCACAATTAAGGAAATAATCGAAATTCTTAACAGGTATAAAAGTTTATCGAAAAGTGGACAATGCAATGTTGCAGTGAACTTGAAAATGCCTCTATCTTTTTTAAATTTTGAAAAATCATGATATTTTTGGAAACAAAATTAAGCAATAATTGCTGAGGGCTTCAAGAGGAACATTTGCGTTGAAGAAACTCTCCAATGAACGCCAAAATGAAGCAAGCATTTTATGTTTTGAAACCTGGAATCAACATTCAGCAAATTTTAAAAGGATAATACGAGTATAGATACTTTATAAATGAATCGTTAAATAATTATTGGGGGTAAGCAACAATTAATAAATTATAATTGTTATTTTAAAAAAATAAATGATATACCTATAGTAAATGTACTATATCCAAAAATGCAGTTGATTTTATGCAATATAATTAATATTATCGATATCAATGTTATCGAAATTCTTAAGTCGCAAAGTACTTATATTAAATGGCAGTTATTGCATCTGTGTGATATGAAAACGCATGGGGTTTAACGTTCCGTTAGATAAAAATCAATTCAACTCGGAACTTGGTTTCTTTTGGGATATTAGATGATAAACAAGAAAGAACTTTTACAAATTTTCATTTTGTTCAGACACATTTTGTATATTAAAATGTTTTTAAATACAAATTTCAATAAAATAAGATATTTTTAGAAAATAAAGAATATAACTTAAATATAACAGAGAAGTGCTTCTATAAAGACATGATAAATTAAAATTACTATAAAGACATGATAAAACGCTTCTATAAAGACATGATAAATTAATTACTCGAGTTTTTTTTGTTGTTCTTTTTGTTTTATAAATACTTCATTTCATCTAAAAGCCATAATATTGTATGAAACCATTACCATATGCAATTCAAAAAAGATTTATATGTGTATTGATATAAATAAACCAAACGAATAACATTATGAATTTATTAATAATTAACTCTTTGCACCCGAACGGCATCTCTTAGACCCATTCAAGACGGTGCATAATTTGGATGTTTTAGTTTTCAATTTTGATTGCTAAATATCTACAGAATGGTCAAAAGATGTAAATTAACTTTCTGTAAAATTAAAACCGAAACCATTATATATTATTTCCAATCCTGTCTGCTAAATATTATGTAAAATTAGTTTGGTTGAATCAGAATGCAGTTCTGAAGACATAGATGAGACGTTGTATTTTTAATTTCGTTTTATTCTCTTTTATATCCATCTCGGGAAAGCAATTTATTTACAAGCAGACGCAGCGCGTCACAAAAGCAGAAGTAACAAAGAAGGCGAAAAGGAGCCGAACAAATGATCACTAGCCTTATATAACATAGGATTTCCGGCCACGTGCCGATGGAACGACCTTTGACAAGGGCAACGTATCAAATGAAGTATGATTTTCATTTGATACTTAGTACTGATGGCGCATTAGTTTTAGGGAGGAATTAATTAAACCGAAAGTGGAATTGGATCAAGAAATAAGTGAATATTTTTAGAATGAAGTTACTATGGGCTAAATTAAGATAAAATCCTGGAAATTAATTAAATTGAAATTAGAATTAAAATATAATTGCATATATATATATATTTCGGAACAATAAACAGGCCTTTTATTAGGCGATTAATTTTGCTTCGAATTATTTTTCCGAGTACAGACCGTTAGTATGAATTGAGCCCATCTGCTGTAGATTTATAATTTCTGAACATTTTATAAGTAATATGACTTATAAGATTTCACCTTCTATTATACCTTTAAATTACCATTTATTCTTTCCTAAAACCTATACTCTTAAAAAAGGATTATGTTAAATTTATCTTCGGTTTACCTTAAAAATATCGTCATATAAGACATATGATAGTAATAATTTAATCGAAAATTGAACATTACTTTGAAATTAAATATCGTTAAATCTCCGCTTTCAACGTTTTTAATAATCCTACCCATAAAAAAGTTTATCTTTATCCATTTCAAACATTCAATTCACATTTGATGGAATGTTTGAAATAGAGCACAAATGTATTAATATACATCTGTAAACCTTGTGGTATACTTGTTGTCACACAAGGAGTTTATACATCGAGAACAAAAAACAAAACAAAAAAGTACTAATAACCAATCATTTAATAAAAAAAGATTCAAAAAAAACTTTTATCTCCAAAGCACACTTTTATCTAGCTGAAATAATATTTATAAGGCTGAAACAGAATTGTATAATATTAAAATAAAGGAAATTCTTAAGATTAACCGCCTTTTGAATTTACATATCTTCATCAAATGCTTGTTCCTCAAACAAAATACCTAAAAAGGTAATTAGAATTTTCAGCGCATTACTTTTTCTTTAATTTTGGGGAACTTTTTTGAAAGAATCGGGGAAATGGAAACAAAAGTTTCATTACTGGTCTTTAATACATTGAGAATTTCACTTTTTAAACATTGTGTCAAGATGAAGGAAAAATTAGACAATGCATTGAATATTAAAAAATTAGATGGTTTAAGGCTCATTACGTAAAAGCATTTTCAACACAAGTATGAAACAACCACACTTTTTTTGAAAGTGTTGTTAATCATCGTTAATTTAATTTGAAAATAGACAAATAATATTGCCTTGTATAAAATGATCAGAAACTCTTATTGTTATGACATTTGATTGAATCATTTTGCCACTATTCATTCAAATTTCTCATATTAGATGGAAAAAAAGTATTTTCCGGATATTTTATGTCTAACATTACCTCAATGATTTTATATGCGTATTTGATATGATTTGGAGGAATAGAATATTTTATTTAATAAGAACAGATGGCAACAACTGGATGTAAACGAACAGCGAATATATAAATTTGATTAATCTAATAATTAATTGAAAATTAAAAATAAATTATTAATCTTAATTAAAGTTTAGAATCAGTAGTTAATTTCAAATATGAAGTATATCAGAGTTGACTTTTTTTCACGTTAAATAAATGCTACAATAGAACATTTTACTAAGTAACTTCAGCATGAATTCACTTTGTCAGTATCCCTCAAGCTTCTCAAATATTGAAGATTTGAATCTAGGCTTTTTTTGCGGTATTTCTTTGCTTTTGTTTCAGAAGTATATGGTATAGAAATTGCGAAATGTATCAATTCAAGAAGTAAAACTGAGAAGTCGCGTTTCTTTCAAAATTATGGGAACTTCAATTTTTCAAAACCAAAAAGTTTTGTTTAAGAAGTTAGTAATTTATTTTGGAATTCGAATTCCATCAAGATTTATTCGCAAGTAAATATAATAATTCATAACAAATGCATAAATAACTCATACTTAAGAATTTTAGACAACTATGTTGAAAAGTCGATTTTTTTGCAAAAATAAGATTTTTAAAAATATTTTCAATGTTTGAACAGTTTTCTTTATAAAATCGTTTGAATTTTGTTTCTAAGTGCAATGATTATTATGCTTGCATTTTCATTCGTTTTAATGTTTTTTACAACTTAAAAAGCTATTCTCTCAAATTCTAGCATTTAGTAGAGTTTACTTACGAAAAACTTCATAAATTAAAATCTAATCGATATTTTTTGTTCAAATTTGGTTTCATAATATTTTCTGCAAATATTTAACAAGATAATAAGCAATCTTTTAATGATTTAAAATATACGAAAAAAGAAAATTTAATGTTATTTATCAATCGAGCTCCAATATTTAACGAATAGCTCAATTCAGTTTGAATATATTATTAATTAGTAAAAATTCACGTGAAAAATTTGTCCCTATAGTTCGCTTTCATAACATGCTATCTTGATGCAAAATCCTTTTATCAAAATCAAATCAGATCAAATAAATATTAAACTCCTGTATTTGAAAATGGTTACTGTAGTAGTTCATACAACGTCTTCCATCATAATAAAAACGCTTTATTTTATGAATTCTACTGTTTGTTTCTTAAAGAGTGTTTCTCCTAATGATAACTCTGCACTTTTTTACAGGAAATGCATTTCTTATTTTTCAGAAGTTGTAATTAAATATTAATTAAATCAGTAAGAAATATTAGGCACCACAAAATTTTTTTGAAAAACCTCATGTATGCCTTGATTTACTTCAATAACCTTAACTAGTTTCAATGAGTTTTCTACTAAAAAAAGATGTTGAAATGTTAGAGAAAATATATACAATAGATGTTATTGAATAGGGAAGATTAATTGATCGGATATAAAACTCAAATTATTTCCATTGTCGCTACTAATATTTCGTTATGGATCTTTTTATTGTTTATGTGAAGATATGAAGATTATTAATGAAGATATTTTTTTCATATTAAGTCTGAAACTTCAGAAAACAGCAATGGTGAAAAATGTTAAAAGAGTGCCCATTTTCATATAGTGCTGTTTTAATCTGTAATATAATTGATTGCATAAAACTATTTACGGACCTATGAAATATGTTATCAGCCTTTAATCCGCGTAAGGTAACTGGGCGCTAAAGGCGACTATTTCTCTCAATTTATTGAATCGTGTGCTTGGTAGCATACCGATGTGCTGCAATAAAATTGAAGGGATTTATTAATTAATTCTGGAAAAGAAATTCCTACGATTGAATGTTAACTACAAAATGCAAGCGAGTTTGAAAAATCTTAATGCTATTTATTTTGACAAAAGGATCAAAAGTCAATTACGCAATCAAAAAAATTATCTTCCAATAAATACAGTATCGAAATGTAAGAAAATATACTAATGACCAAACTTAAGAACCTATTAAAATAAATACAAACATATTAAAAAATAAGCACCTTTTTTTTGATAAACAAGAATATCAAAAACACAACTAATATGATAACATTGAAATTTTTTGATAATAAAAAATTTAGTGTTCAGTTCGTTTATTCTTTCGAATTTAATTTTAAATATTTTTTGCTTTGGAAACAGTTTCGACAGACAATTAATTCGAAACATAATTCTTCTAATCGAAAGGAAATCAATAACTAATAAAATTGAGTATTCAGTAAAATAATTGACAAGGCAGAAACACGATCGCAAAATGCATACATTTTAGTTCAAATAATATATTTAATTAATTAAAAAAAATTAAAAAAGATCTTAAAACTGCACTTCAAAAAAATTAATTCATTCATATGCTTCTTTAAGGATATTTCTCATCTTTTTAGTAAGATATATTCTTTTTTCATCTTTTAATGCAAGAATAACAATCATTGAAATAATTTAAGTTGTAATTGCTAAAATTAGAGAATGAATTTAGGAAGAGGACTTTTAGTGTATTTTGTGCAATAATTATACTGAGTTTAAGCAATTAAAGTGTACCTCCCGCTTAACACTTTTTGTTAGTTCCTGCCATTGTTAAAATTAGAAAATATAACGTATGTTTGCTTTCTATTAGAAAGATCATAAAATGGGAGGAGGGCTTTAATTTATATATGAATTTCAATGCGAGGAATACTTTTCAATTTAAAAAGATGGAACATAAAAGAAAGTAAGCATTCGATTAATAAAAGAAATAAAATTAAGATTATATTGAAGCAAATATATAATTTTCTGAGCAATAAATCCGTATCTACTTAAAACGACGTGTTGTTCTTAACGTATCATAAATTGCTACTAAACGTTTTCAAAATTATGCCAAGTAATTCAAACGTTGATACAAAACACTAAATTATTTCACCATTTACAAGAAATACAAGAGAGTGGAGTTATTCAACATTTAACGAATAAATTGAAGTATTGTACAAAGGTGTTTATCTGATTTTGCCACAAATTTTACAAAAAAAAAATGATCTGGTACATTCTTTTAAATAACCATTTGTGTTTTATAGTCTATTCATATTTTAAAAAGAGTGAATAATACTACTTATTAAACATTTAGACTAGATTTTTTTTAAACTTTTAATTCATTCAATATATTTCTACAACATTATGATTACCTGAAATTTTATAATAAATTAAAAAAAGTTGCAAAATCACTCGCTTTAATATCCCATCAAATCAAACATGTGTTTGCCATGCTATGTATTAAAAATAGTATATTAAATGTTAAAAAAGTTCTTTTAAATAAAGGTTTAATAACTCATTTTCTTTTACTATAGTAAGTTCTTATTTTTCATTCTCAATTTACTTAGAATGATCTTAAATAGAAATTCGTTATAGTTTTAATTCCTTCTACAGGGACATGGTACATTAAGGTTTTTAATTTGTAGAATCATAATATAAGCTCCCTGTAGTTTATTATTCGATTTTGCAATATAGCTAATATAAAGTGCTCTTTATATATATATATATATATTAAAATCTTTAGTATTTTTCATTGAACCCTGTGCATCAAAATACGCGTTCAATAATATTTATCAATCCTTAAATAACGTCTAATAGCCGATAAACCAATATGCAATACTGCTGCTCAATAGTACTGAAATAATTTACAACATTGTTATTCTTTTAATATTTTGCAATGCTCTATTTGAATAAAGTTTCAAAGAGCACAATAATAATTATTTTACAATTATAATAATTATTTTATCTAATAATAATTTTACATGCATATTACTTTAATATGAAAAATGTATTTTGCGTATATAATTTTACTTAAATTACTTTCTAAGTGTAGTTAATCTATTGCTACGCATATTTGGAAAGAATTTCAAACATAATTATACAGACAAAAGTTTTCTACTAGGATGCAAATCCAGTTTATCGAAGAATTGCCTTAAATTTTATTTTTATTTATTCTTAAGACTTGACTTTTCTTAAACTACATTTCAGAGAAAACAATATTAGTGCTTTCAAAAAGGTGCGTTTCTTCGATTTGTTTTATTTTCCACTCCCCTATTTTTGACTCAGCAAAATTTTGTGGTAGATAAATATCTTTAGGTTATAAACAAAAATAAAATTCCGATTTTCCCAAAAATTTGTTGGAACTCGCCAAATAAATGTTGTCCCATTAATGATAAAAAGAAATAGAACTCTCCACTGTGCTATTTTATGCTTGTAAAAATATGTAGAAAATTTTGGAGAGGAAATGCCTCCTTTCAAATCCCAGATTTCATCCTTAGTCGAGATTCCCAATGTAATTTCCAATATTCCAATACTAGTTCATTACTTTTGTTCGCCTCTTCAAAGGCGAGGAAACAATGAATTCTTTTAGATGTATAATAATAAGTAATCTCTGTATGAAACCTTTGATTTTGCCGATCGAACCCTTTTGTGCTTGAATTGAAATTTTTTTTTGTAAAAAGTATCATTCAAATCCTTTTAACGACTTTTGATAATTGTTTGTAATCATCCTATTAAGGACTTAGTAATTTTCATTTCTTGGGTTATCCTCAGTTTTAGAGAATATATTGATTATTCTGTAATGACGTTACATTTGTTGAAAAGGGTTTTAAGAAAATATGTATACATATTTATTTTTCGATGGAAATGTAAACAAAAATGCTTATGTTTATCTAAAAGAATGTCGAAATTTGTGTTCACATTAAAAGATATGATGTAAATAACAGTGAAACGCTAAAACGAGAAAGGATAGTATAAAATGAAAACTTATTGTTATAATATTATAAAAAATGTCGCACTTCTCCCGATTAATTTTTTTGTCCGAGTCTGGTTTTTTAGTGCGAGTTTTTATAATTATTCTAACATTTTTACGCTTCCTAGCTGTTTGCAAAATCAAAAAGAAAGGAAAGGAAGAACAGTGAAACAGAAAAATAGATTCTATATATGTGTTATTAAAGAAATCATTCTATGGAAATATATTGAAAGAAGTCCAGCATGTTGTAAAACTGAAAATGGAACTTTCTTTTACAAGGAAATATGAAGCTCAGGTAGCAAAATAGAACAGAGACGTTCGCAAAGATTTTCACATGCTTGCTCTCTTTCACAACAAAAAATAACAGCGTTTAAATTGTTGCTATAAAGTATTTGCTAACGGATTTTTAAACCCTCCTCGCTTTTGCGCATGCGTTAGGATGGATTTAATTCGGTCAAATAGGGGTGAGAAGGAAGAGGGAAGGAGATGTTTACATTTAACAATAAAGTAAATTCAGAAAATGGTGCAGACTGAATTTATCTCACTAAGAGGAATGGGGCATTCTTTAGTGAGATAGAACTGCCGAAAAGTGGTCGTATCAGAATACTTAAACGAACGGTACCTTAATTAAGCTTCTAAAAACAGAATCCACTCCTTGTGTGAATGTTTCACCTTTTAGTTTTTCCGAAAGGTTACGGAATCTTTTGGAAGGTCTCTGTTCCTCAGTTCCTAATAGATACATTGTCATAATTATATTTTCCAGAGACTTAATTTTTGTCGCAAAAGTTAGATTTTTTTACTTAGGACTTATCTTCTTATTTAAATATCTATTCAGATTACATTGTTAATACCTATAAACCTTTTTCTTCAGTTACGATACTAACAGACAAAAACAAAACAGATTCATAATAGCGTTTTAAATACGATAACGTGAGGATGTATTGCAGCAAGAAAGATATGCGTATGAAAATGGACATCCATATTTCTCCTAATAAAGATAACGTGTGTGTTGAACGTTGTTTTCGTTGCGCTACAGATCGTTTGTCCTATTAGCTAGCAAATGTAGTGAATGAATAGTACGAAGAATAGGAATGTGCACCTCAGAGATGAAACGGAATAGAATTTTAATCAATTATACTGATTGCACAAAATAAATGAATATTGTTGCACAAAAATAAATTTTACTCGTTTCAAAATTTGAGAGAAAATGTCTTTGATGACCTCAATTTAATAACCATAAAAAATTTCCTGAATTTTAGCATATTTTGTATTCGATTCCTTAACAACAGATTACATTATTGCTATGAAATTAAGATAATTTTTGTTTTATCCAATATTTTCCACATATAGACGATTTCCTTCCACTGTTGAAAGCTAAGCAATAAGACTTCTGCATAATATCTGTGCAGTTTACAATAATAAAAAATAAGTGAAGTTGCAATGTCACAAAATTTAAAGGATAGATTAGCTGGGCGTTTATATATTTAATAATGCTATGGTATTAAGGAACCGTCTGTATAGAAAAGATCATGTACAAAATAAACAGAACTTAATTGAGACTGTTAAAATAACACAATCTTAATGACAGACAATTTAGTAGAATCGCGACGGAAGTTATATCTATACGATTTATCTGGAGTCAAACATAACCATTACACCAGCGGCTAATAATGATAATTATTATATGAATACTGCTGCTCCTCTTTTTGTAAAATTATATTTAAAAAAGAAAACTTCTGTTTTGATGACCTAATAAAACGTAATTTCATAATACCCAAAAGAGAAAATTTCTGTATATACTTTAAAAATATATATTATCGAAATTATATAATTGAGAGTGATAGTAACATCCAGATAAAGAATAATTGTTTAAAAACAAATGATATGAATATTTTATCAATTTCAAATTCTATGAAAGTTGCTACAAAAACGCACTTTTTAATGCGTTTTCAGTTGTGACTTATGGCACTTTACAAGCTCGCTGACTGTTATCTCTCAGCGATTTAAGCCGAGTGCGCGTCTCTTGTTTTTTCAGTATCGCCAACTAGGGCCACGAGTACGACTTAGCTACTTAATGCGTCACATTTGCATGCACAACTCCTTTTTACAGGGGGGGGGGGCACATTCACACACCTCACAGATAGAACACAGAAGAACAACCATGCCCGATCCGGGACTCGAATCTGGGACACATAGATCACTGGGAAGACGCGCTACCTCTATGCACTATTTATAGGTCAATTATCTTACACTTTAGATATACACTGATGTCCAAAAATAAAACAATTAGTAAAATGTGAAAATTTTGGAAATAATGGATTTTATAACATGGATCATAATTAGTTATGTAGAATTACGGGAACTTGCATTTCACAATGAAGATTTGGTATCGGGAAAATTTAGGGAAATGATTAGAAAATTTAAAAAAAAAGATTTCGGCTCACTGCATATCACTTAAAGTTGATAACGATTTATAACTTTCATCACTGACATTGTAATGAAATATTTGTTTGCAGTTTCATAAAATCGGTGCATTATATATATATATTTTTATAAAGAAAGCATTTTTTATGTGCCTTATAATTCCCATATACCATACCTATTATTTCCATATCCCATAAACTTATATATATTCTCTTTAAGTGTACTTTTGTCACATTTTTGCTTCCAACTTGAAAAGTATTCAAATAAATTTTATAGGATATACGAAATCCATACAATGAAGTATTATCGGACGAGCCGAAGAATTTGTAAAAAATTGTACGTAAGTTTTAAACGTATATGTACCAAATTTAGCATATCATTTTAGATCGCTTATATTGAGCAGATTACTCTAAATTTCCTGTAAAACAATTCTTTCTCAGAATGATAGAAGTTCTACAGCTTGTTGGTTTGTAACCGCTCTCTAACAGAAGCTTACTAATGAGAAATTTTTCATAAATTTATATTTTTTTAAACTTTTATCGCTGAATAGTTAATAAGAATGGCACACAATATAAATATATGCTAAATAAACATGTATACTTATAAATTCAACACTTAATTTAAATTGCAGTAAATTAAGCTTATAAATAGCAATTAATATTATTCAGTTAATATTTAAATAGTATTTACAATATTTATATAGGATGTAAATACATACGTTTTAAATATATACATTTTAGGATTTAAATAATAAGTGATGATGTAATTTCATATTAATGTTGACATGTTTATGAAATTTTGCAACATTATATGCACTCATCCAAGAGTTAGGCGAAATTAATGCTTATACGAATTTCATTACTAAATTTGCATAGAAATAGCGATAAACGCATAAAGGGGTTGTAATAAATTTATTAAGGAAGTAAAAATTGCGAAATTAAAATAAATGTGTTCACATTGGAAAATTAAAATATAATGTGGCATCCAAAGAAGGGATTTAATAGAAAATAACAAATCGAGAGTTACTTCTAAATTAAGCGTGTATCTAAAGTGTGGAGTTTAGAAATATGTCAGGGTATTTAGCATATTTCTAACATTTATATAATCCAATATAACTCTAAGGACGTTTAGAATTATAAATATTAGCTATTGAGAAAAAAATCGCATTTAGCTCCACTTAGCAATTGAAATATAGATCTCAATATAAATATTTTTTGAAACCCAATTTTATTCAAATGGGCATTTTATAAAAACTATTCTGTATGTCTACAAAATTATGAGAAAATGTTTTATTAAAAATTTACAAAAATTAATTTGTTTTGAAAATATTTGTTTTGTATTATAATACAAGTTTCATTTAGATACTGTCAGTTATTCAGTTGTGGATTATCTTTTGTTTGAATATTTTGAACGTTATAAAAAATGTTACGAAATAATTGGGGATTTAAAATAATATTCTAGAAAAATGTGTTTAACGAAACATAATTTGAACATTCCTTATACAAAATGTATGTAAGTATTGCAATAAGTCTATCAAAGCAATAAGTCAACAGTCTATATTGGATTTTCTTCATTGTTTCCCGGTCGAATCATCAGTGTAAAATGTACGCTCCTTTGGCTGTATGTCTCACGACAGTGCAATGCGAACTACTGCATCCATATTAGCCAAATATTTTTAACAGTTTATGATTAATGCTTAATTTGTGAACAGTAGAGTTGCTAATTTAACCATTCTTGTCATAAAGCAGTTTCCTTTCACTGAATTTTAACAATATTTCCGAAAATAAAAAAGTAGAAATAACAGCCACATTTTTTCCCCCCTGGCCCCCGACTGTTTTTGAATTTTAACGCAACAATTTATATGTTCTTATTTAGAGGCTAAGTTTAAATACCTCACGAATAAGCCGAAACGCTTTGTCCTAAACTCTCGTCAGAAAGATATTCATCCTTTCGAACAAAGATACATTTAATTTTATAAAAATTTAAAAAAAGTTAATTACATGCTCCAGCACCAAAAAAGATATTTTAAACGAATTTGAAATCCTTCTTAGGCTTGTAATTAGAAGAAAAAAAATAGCTTAGAAGATATTTTTCTTCTTGAATGTGCAAGTGAAATTGACAGTTTGTGAACTATCTTGTCAAATTTTAGAATATTAAAGAAACTTGATAAATGAAGTTTGATTCTCTTTGCTGTTAAATGAATTTATCTGATTCACCATTATTGCCCTTCATGTATAACTTGCATTCATGCATGAAGGAGCCGAAAGTTTTATCCAGTTATTTCTATAATTAATATTTTTATTAAAAAATTATAAAAATAAAGCGAAGAAATGATATTTCGGATATAAAACTTGTGTCCAGCGGGAACACAAATTAAGTTTTTAATTGAAAGTGTAAAAGATACGCTGAAATTAAGGATTTTATCACCAAAGTATATTATATTTTTCCATAAAAATTAAGTGTAGGTACAAGAGATTATCACTATATATTCTAACTAAATGAATATTATTTATATACTTTCTGAATTTCTTACATAATGGTGTTTTTAGGAATCCTTTTATCACTTCAATGTATGACGTAATTTCTCAAAATGTTAAGAAAAAAAACTGTCATAAAATTAAAAATCTTCCTGTGTATTAAACTCCTTATATATATATATATATATATATATACGCACACACGCATATACACACTTTATGTTTGCTTAAGGTTACTTCTTTTTTTAAATCAAATACTTGAAACAAGTAAAATAAATGGCACAAGCATCAATAAAGCAAGGATTCTTTCTAAATTTTAAATAAACTTAATCCATCTTCGAGTTTCATTTTAAATTGTTCTGTAGGAGAAATTATGAGTACCATATTTGGTTTTTTTTTTTTTTTTTTTGAAGAATGCCTCGTATTCATACCCACCCACGTTGAAAATAGTTTTTAATAGAATAATTTTGCACTGATATTGCATGAGAAATATATTACATTATATAATATAAAAATATAAATATTATACATTTAAATATAGCACATTTATTACATAATAAAAAATTAAATATGGTCTATCTTAATAGCAATACAAATTTCAGCTGCTAAAAATTATTTAGAATAGTAGAATAACAGATATTCGAAGTTCACAATTTATATATATAAAAAAATATTGAAAATTTCGAGTGATTGACAAGCAGTGCATTAGTCTTAGATGCTCAGTGAATAAAGAAATCCTGAAACTAGTCAGTTCTATGTAACAAAATGTAAATGGCTCTAGTTCAAAGTACATTATTTTATAAAGTATTATGTTAAAACTAAGCAATCATCGATCTGAGTTTCAAAGTTGACAATTAATATTTATTAATTTTACAGAGTTTCTTGATTAACACAAAAAGTCATTTCAAAATGAAAATAATAAAATATGAAACTTGAAAATGTACAGCTTCAAAAGCAATAAAGCAAGCAGTTGCACTTGTGTTAAAGAAGAACAGTTAACACAAAATAATAAAATCATAAATTATCACACCGAGCAAATTATTATTGCTTATAGAAAGCGTGTTCAGCGCTTTACTTATAACAAAAACAGTAATAGAAAATATGATGATTAAATATTTATTTTAGGATATATTATTTTTGAATCTGAAATACATTAACCTGAAAAAATATTTTATTAATGTGCTTATTTTCTGAATTATAACATTTAAAACTGTTTATATCAATATGTGTGACAGCTTTTTTCTATACAGATAATATAGCCAGAATAATATTATCAATGAGTTGCTAAAACAGGAGAAATATGCACAGAAATATTTTAAATTGATTCAAACCATTATTCACAATAGTCAATAATGATTTTCCTTAGTACTGAGAAGATTTGATCATAATGATTCAATTTTAATAAGTAATTGGTACTTTTGGAAATCTGATTTAATTTCAAGAAGATTCCATTAATATTATAAATGAAAATTTCATAAATGTTTGCCAGAAAAATATGGACTAAAACATAGAACATTTCAATGCCAGCTTGTGTATTATGAAAGGGATTTGATTTGCTGTAATATGATACTTCGATCGTCGGAGCTCACTCTTGCAATCATTGAAAAAAATTGAGCAAAGTGAACATTTTTTTTTTAATTCTCTTAATAATCAATTTTACAAATAATGAAATAAAACCTCTAGTTAATCAAACACATAGAAAAGATATATAAAACTGTTTATTATAGAGAAATAAAATTATATAATGCAGCGGAAATGTAATTTAAGTGAAAATAAATTTAATATCCTGTTTACGTTTGGCAGTTCAACTTCTAGAAAAGGTTATTTAAAATTTGGGACAAAAATATATTAAATAGCAATTTTTTCATCCAGAAAAAAGAACATTTTTAATCAGCAGAATTCAGAGGTTAGAAGCATTTCTAACATAGCATTTCAGTTTTAGATCTCATCCCTTAGTTTTTTTATTACATAGTAAAATACATCAAAAAAATTTCGCACATAATAAATGCATAGGTCAAAATACTTTAAATTAATAGAAATCTGCATAACTTAGAAATCGATATATATATATTACCTTCTCAGATATAACATAGGAAAAGACATCCAAGTCACTATCTTTAATTTATCATTTTTATTAAACAAAGCATTTTCAAATTTTATTTCATTAATACAAATTAAATAATTTTTAATATTATAAACATAAGATTTTATGCATAATAAAATGATATGCAAATATGAATTCTTTTTACTGTGCATATTACAAGCAGGAGGAGTTGCACAGTTTCAAATAAAACTCGAGTAGTAAAATTAGTTTTATGGAAAATACGATTTTTATTCGAAATCAATTATTTTCTTAATCAAAATGGCTTGAAGAACGCATTTGAAACAACATTCCTTTTGAGGAGAATAAGAAGATTCTAATTATACTATTAAATATGAAAATGTCAGAATTTTAAAAGCTCATCCGAGTTCCTAGTTTCGGTAGACCCCACTTCCATTTAAATGAATGACAAAAATGTAATTACATTGTTAGATAAGATGAGATGAAATGATATCCGATAACTTGCAATTTTATAGTATAAAAGGAAAGAATATTTGAAAACGAATCTTTAATTCCATTATTTTAATTACGAATAAAATGTGTATTTTTTTATTTCACCGAATTCTTAAATAATTGATTTCATCAGAAATATATTTCTTTTCAAACGAAGTTTTTAATTAAAATTTATCTCAATACAAAAATACGTTTAATATTAATATATCAATCTTCTCAGATGGAAATTCGAATAGAAAGTAATAAGAAAATTTTATATAAAAGTATGAATGAAATGTTATGTCTCTGTTCTGTCTTGAAAAATGAATAAAAGTTACTTCAGTGTTTCAAAATTTGTTTTCGGCATATTTTATTATAAATGTTTTAATGTAACTTTCAGAAAATTATAAATAAAATGGTTTTCCTTTAATTAAAGAAATGTTGAACAATATCTTGCCTACTTTGTAAGTAAAATAATTCAGAATTGTCAAAACTTCAGAAAAATGTCTTATACTCCAAGCAAAAGGTTTTTTCTTTGAAAATGCGGAGCACAACTTTTCTGTTTGTCTGAGCGGAATACGTTCTGTCATTGAAATGTGCGATACATAATTCATGAGTTTTCCATTTATAGAAGAATTGGTACATGGTTCAATTTTTTTTTCAAGGAGAGATTTCGTATTCTACCTGTAGAAGACATACTTCGAATTTTATAAAGAGTAGACGGTTCTTCATTTGTTTATGCAATCGATGCTATATAAGAAATCTCATTTTTTTCCCATATCAAATTTTAAAAATATTCGGTAAAATGCAAAACAATAATAGGATGTTTATTAAAACTATTATTGATGAACCGACTCTACAATTGCATTGTTTTCTAACCTGTATAGCAAGAAGAGAATTATTAGAAAATAAATATGATTTCGGTTGACAAAAACAATTTAAAAGATAAAAATGTATTATATGGACGAGTTAAAACATCATTAATTTGAAATACCTATGATTTCTGTTAAATGTGGCAACCTTGTGGAAGCTGAAAGTTACTCAAAATTTCATGTTACATTTTGAATCTTATAATCATTTAGTGTTTTTCTTTATAGTCTTTAAGCAATCTATTACAATTTTGAACGAAAATCACTAATTAGCTTTTCTTTTCCCAAATGTCCGAAATATACCTATAAAATTTCATAAATTTGATTAATCTAAAATTAGAAGAAATAATTGTTAATAGACAGAAAGTAATCAAGTTTAAATTTTTCAATAAATCGTTTGATGCAATTGTCTTGTAATGGAATATTTTATTTAATTATTTCACGTCTGAATAGTTTGGACGTTAATGAAATTGGACTATAATTTGGACTGAAAAATTTGAACGTTAATATTTTGCATATAGAAGTCCGTCCGACGTGAAGTGATTGAAAGTAATTAAATACAATCCGAAGAACTGCTTTCTTTTGAAATTCCGATCTTCCATGATTTTATATCAAGCAGTGAAAAGACTCGAAAAGTCAATTTACAAGTTTCTATAACGAATTAATTTACATATAGAAAGTTCTAAAATTGATTACTCGTAATCAAACTCAGTTTTTTAGCATCCTGGCATTTTCTTCATTTCACATTTAACTTCAGACAAATGATAAAGAATAAAATTCAAGGAATCTGTATCTGGGAAGATTTAAAAGCAGTTAAAAATATTCTCATGAAATATTAATCAGGGAATGAAATAACGATAAATAATATAACAAAATGCGTTTTTATAAAATGCACTTAAAGTGATGCATACACTTTAAATTATATGATTGAAATAACACACAATATAATTAAAAATATAATGAAAAATAAATAAAAAAACTCACTCATTTTTCAAGTGATTTTAGAATTCAACCTAAATGGAAAAGTAATCAAGTCTAACTAAAGAGTTTAATATTTCTTTTACCATAATCCTTATATGCGATATCATATGAATATATTTGATATGTCCGTGCCATAATTTCTTTTATAATAATATCCTTCCATAAATCAATTCAAAATCTGTTCTGGTGGATATATTACATAAGAAGGATTACGTTACAGGAACCATAGGAAAAAATATAATTTCTTTCGCAAGATAATGCTTTTCATTTTTATTTGGAAAGACTTCATACAAATTAAGCAATCTTTATGATGCTAATATTAATTGCAAGGATATGACCATCTCTGTTACAAATCAATGCTTATTTACTTTATATGAAAATTATATTCGTTCTATATTCAACAGGAATGCGATACTAGAATTATTCACCCAAATTAAACTTGGTATCCAAGAAAAAAAATCAAATCAAATTAAACTTGACATCTAAGAAAAATTGAAAAGTTAATAGAATTAGGAAAAAATATATAATTATAGAAAAAATATAAAATGTTATAATTGGTCTTGCTTTTCGAGAAATTAAAAGACAAGGAGAGCCGAAAATAAATGAATATCGAAAAGAAAAAAAAATAACATTAATTATCCAACATCAATAATAATTTCATCTTCTGGGTGGAACTTGAATACCGCGTACACCCATTAACAATCAATGCATTTCTATAACTATGCAAACTGAAACATCAAAAGCAAATTGTATCGTGCAAAAGAAAAAAAAAGGAAATAAAATCGGGAAAAATTTTTATGAAATATTAATTATTCTCATAGCCTGAGGATTATAATCCAAATATTTGTTATCTTGCTTTTATAAATCAATTTCCAAGAATATTCTGAAGGAAGGAAATATTTTAATGTTATAAAATTTTCTTATACAAGATGAGAAACTTAGAACAGAAAAATTAGAAGGTCCTGTTACAAAGATGATGCAGTCAAATTTCAAGTAAAAGAATCGGTATTACTCATTTTTATATTAGACAGTCATTATTATAAAATATAATTTGGGATGCATTTTTTTCACTGTTATTTTAAGAAGATTTTAAAATACATGTGTATATTCAGTTTCTTACTTCAAATGCAAATGAAGAGAATTCTACCGAATGTAATGTTACGATCTTTAAGATAGCTAGATTTCGTTGTAATATCACATTATAATGTAAAAAGAAAGAATATTCTAGAAGAAAATCATTGAAGAAAATATATTCCAAACTTTTCAAAACTTTGTTCATCTTTAGAATAGAAACTTTCATCAGAAAATAACTAGAAAATATATTGCAAAAATTCGAAAAATTTAAATATTCAGTGATAGAAAATTTCTTCCGCCTGTTTATTAAAATTTGTCTTAATAGGAAGCAGTGTAAAGCGGAGACATTAATAAAGTAGTAAACGTTACGATAGGTTCAATATATTTAGGCTGAAAAATAGTTGATAAATGGTGCAAAAAGAAAACCAGATAGAATATTTTAGCGGGAATAAAACACTGAAAAATAGAAAAGTAGAAAATAAAATGACGATTAAAGGTTAAAACTTAAAAAACATGGTTATGGAAAGAGGAATCTAAAGATTTTAAAGAAATATTCGACAGAATTCAAGATTTCAACTTGATTCAGATAAAGAATTCTGAAAATTGTATCACACCCAAATAAAATCTGCAGTGATTCTATGTATTTCAATGTCTATATTTTCTATATCAGTTATTTTCCTACATTTTCTTAAAGTGTGGGAGTTATTGGAAAGATTTCGCCTACACATTAAGATTATATGAAAAAGTAATAAGAGCACAGAATATAAAATATAATATATTTTTGCATATAATAACATTTGAATAGATCTTCAAAATATATTTTAATATTATAGTTTCAAATATATATTAGCATATTGTATACTGAAGATATTGAAATAGAGCTTCAAAAAGTATCTGAAAAGGGCATGAATATAATATACCCAAACAATAAACATTTATGTTTCATTAACATTCATGTCATTTATTCGAGTTCTTTTGGGTTTTATCAACATAGTAATAGTGTTATTTAACCCAGTGTTGAGCTTAGGTTGCCGAAAATCAATACCATACTTGATTTTTGGTAAACTGAGAAATAATTTCTCTTAAAACAAGATTGAAACAATAAGAATACCATATCCAAAGATTTTTAAAAATAAATTTCCAATTAAGCAGACGCTGTTGACATTTGTCTCAAAAGATATATAAAAACCTGTATCTCGACCTACATAAAAAAAATTAAGTGGCAAGAAAGGGTGCCCTAATAGACCAAACGGACAAGTTGGCGATTCGTAGTGTCCTACATTTGCATATTGATTTTGGGGGAAATTTGTAAAAGCATTCTTCGTACATTTATTGCAAGGATGGTCTTTCTGACTTCTTTTGTGCAGGCCGGAACATAGAAACGGAACAAAAGTGTTCCAGAATAAAGCGAGATAGTTTTATAACTGTTGTAAACTTAGTCGTAAAGTATATCTGAATAATTAATTAACATGTCTACATATTCAAAACGCCTGTTCTTCATAATGTTTAACTAACTTTCCCTGCAGTCTACCCTTTATATTAATTAGTTAACTGAACATATTTTCCGAGTTTCAAAATAACACTTTTTGGATATGAAAAAAATTGGCTGGAATTTTAGGAGTAATATAAAAAAATACAAATTAAAATTAATTTTCTACTATATTAACAATGACTAAAAATCATTTAAAAAATTAGTGCGTGAACTAGAAATGAAATCTTATGATTTTATTCTAAATCAATTGCTTTGTGATTTGGAATTAAAAGAGGTAATATAATTCTTTCTAATGCCCTCTATATTAATTAAATGAGTAAGATTCTTTTGAATTATGTAAACAATTTAGTGCATAAATTAGGAAAAAAGGGAAATGAACATTTGAGATTCATCAGAACCATTTAGGCGGAAGAAATTAAAGGTTGTGTTTTGGGATCTAAAAATAGAGTTTTCAAAACTCTTTACCCTGATCATGGTTGTTTAGAAATATTAATAAGGTACAAATAAAACGATTCCATCAGGAGAACTTCACCTTGCACATCATGCCCATTTTTTTACACACTTGATGAAAATGCGAACCACAGATGGGATTCATTTTCTAACCTTTCCTTTAAAAATAAACGAAACAACTTTATCCAGTTTCTTAAACTTCTTTAAGTTTTGATTCTTAAAAATATTTTTTAAAAAATTCTCCAATTGAAGAATAAAAGGATAATGTGATTGATAAATTCAATGCTATACTTTTTGATTGATTTCTTTGTTCCTCTTAAAATTTCGTACTTACAGATAATACATATCACTCATCCCCCTTTTTTTCCAAAAAAATAAATGATCATATTTAGTCGCAAAATTCGGAAAACTCATGTTAGTTAAAGAATTGACACGAATTGCTCTATTTTCAACGCCTCGTTTTTTCTGAGATATCTGAAATGATTTATTGAAAAAAAATTTATTTTTAAAAATTTATAGCAAAAATAACTAAAAATCAATTTTAATAAATTATTATCCCTATTCTGACTTATCTTTTTCCGTATGATTAAAAAATAAATCATTTGATTAAAAATCTCATAAAGGTTAGAAAAAAAAACTTACTATTTTATTAACAGAAAGTTTTTCATTGTAAGTTTTCATAAAACTTTCTCAGCAAATAATATTTTAAAAAATTAGTTTAAAACAAATTCAAGGTAAAAATAAACTCAATTGAAAAATTATGCGTCATCTTGCAAAAGAATCAGATCAGCTATGATTTAAGCATTGCATTATATATTGTTTTAGCTAAATAAAATAAATTAGTTGAAAATAAAGCTTTATCGAAAAACAATATTACAAATCAAAACATAGTATTAATCGATAGATCATCGTAGTTTTTTACAATCACTTTCTAAGCAAATCAAACAATGATAAAAGCTGTTTATCTCATAGGCTCTAACCTATTGGCCTGTTTTTTTCCCCCAAAAAAAGTTTGCCAAATAATTAACTATCAAATATAAATTAATCAGATACTCAAAGATATGAACAAATTTTCCAATAATTGATAAATCTGGAAAACAGTAATATTGCCATTCAAATCCTGTTTATCTAAAAAATTGAAGAAAACTCACTCATTTATTCTAATTCAGGTAATTTTCAATTAAATTGCGTTAAGGTTTATGTTCATTTAACATTAATTTAAATATTGGCATGATGAACATTTAAATAATTTCAAGAGATATATTAATGAAAAAAAAAGAAAGAAAAAGTTCTTAAATTCCACGAAGATTTCCAAAAATTTCTTCAGTCATAATGTGATCATAACTAAGGCATTTCCTTAATGCTTTCTTCTTGGTATCATGCTTCCTTTTAGCTTAGCTACGGATAAAAGTGTCATAAATATTCAATTATAAATTATTCGTTAGCAATATTCAAATGGAATAAAAAATATAATTGCACTATTTTTATAAAAGAACAATTGTTTGAAAATCAAATTAGGAATATAATATAAATAACAGGGTTTATGAATTACAACTTCAAATTTAATATTTATATTAATAAGATAAAATTAAATATAAATTTTAATTGCATTTTTCTATCTCATGTAATGGGATTGGATAATATGTTGAGATTTTACAATTGCAATTTCATAAAATTTAGCACTGTTTGTGATAGCAAAGATAGTTTAATTTTTGATAGATCATATATATTTTGCATAAATAACCATAGAATCATTTATATATTATCAGGTAAACGTATTCCCTTCCTCGTAATTCCTAAAAGCAGAAATGATTGTATAATCTGATGAATATAGATGAACCAAACAAATGCGTTTTTTATTGTATGCAAATATGTTTAAGTCAAGCGAAAAGAACATTTAAGACGTCTGGTAATATGTGAAACGCATTAATTATGTCATATATTGTAGTTTAATTATTTTTTTAGTTGCAAAGCATAGCCATTTGAAGTAAGTTTTCAAGTGATTAAAAACCAGCGATTTTTTTTAGAAATCAAATTTTTACTGGCGAACACATCTGCACTCTTATACGGTTATATTATATACAACATTTTTCACATTATCTGTCTGAAAGACTACTATCAATGCTTTAATACATCAAGATATTAATCTACATTTGGTTTACTTCCCCGAAGTTTTGACTGAAATAGAAAATCTCGTATTTCCATATCTATGAATTAAACTTCTTTTCTGTCTAGACTCATAAATCTTACTTTCCCTCAGAAGAAAACTAGAATGGAATGAAGTGCTTCCTCATGTACTTGAAATTCACCAAAACAAAATTTCATTAGCAAAGAAATTCATGTCCTGCAAGTCAGACTTCTTGTGGCTACGTTAATATAAGGTTTTATTTCAGATACTTTTACACACATTGATATAAATAGCTTTATTATAATTATATTCAAAATAAGAAAATTCACCTAATCTTAAACAATCTGTAAATATGAGCTCTATATATCTTATATAAACATTAATAGTAGTTATATATATGTATACATGGATATCGTTGAAATGTAATTAGTAAAGTGAATTGAAAAGGACCCTCTCCCTCTCTCCTAAAAATGTTTTCCTCAGTTCATGATGCTATTAAGGAAATATATATAAATGAATAAGCAACGACAACAATATTATGATATGGTAAGATAGCAAACTCAGTTTACAGACGATCTGCTTATCCTCAATCCCAATAGCCCAAGAAATGAAAATTTAAATAGAAGCTCTCTATTTCGGATTGAGTGAAATATCTGTGGACCATAATGCATTGAGGTCGCAAATTCATTAATGAAGTAGGCTACAGCTGTAGGAAACTCCATACAATATCCAGATCGAAGAAACTTACTTAAAAATGCACTAACAAATTCTTGTCTCCAATGATAGCAAGAAGAAATGGAAACTATTCGATTTTTTTTCATCAATCAATGCATAATGTCTCTTGAAAACCAGCACCGTGAAAAAGGCAAAGCAAACTTTGCAACACATCATTGCTGTCATATTTCACATGGTTTCACTTCGATTATAACTGTAGTGTTTGCAGGGATATGGATGCATTCCCTTTATTATATCACTATTTGTTCACATCAAGACTTTTCCCCTTAAAAAAGCCACTCAGGACCTCGAACCAATTTGATAAAATAGCATAAATAAAAATATAACAAAAGAAACGTACAGTTTCTCATGAAGATTCCTGTTCTCCCAATTCCAACCCAAGAAAAATATATTTCATTCATATTTAAAATCATTCCTTTTTCCAAGAAATTTAAACTCTACATCAAATTTCATGAATTCAGTCTTTCCTTACCAAACATACTCTATTTCAAAATATTTTTGAAATATTTTTTCTTTGTTTTTACAGTTTTACGCGTATAAGCATTCAACTGACGAGGAACACTTGAGTTCCCAAATTCGAGGGTTTTGTGTGGGTAAAAGAAATTCAAATAACTCATAAGTTTAAAAAAAAACACGCTTTTATATGAATGCATATGTAACTTGAATTCCATGTATTGCAATATTAGACCTGTCATTGTGCCATATTAATTAATCATATTTTAAGATAAAATTTTCATTCAAGTTTTAGTTTATTTCCTGTGTTAAAACAACCCAGAGAAAGATTATAAGCAGTCCATACATACCATGTTCTACAAATCCTTCCAAACTTTGTCACTTACTATTTAGTTTCGTTGCCTCAAATCTTAAAAAATATTGATTTTCGTTTTTAAATTTAGGTGGCGCAATACTGGATGCTGTTCTTCATGTTATAAATTCATTTATTGTATAGTTGCCTCTCATCCATCAGTTGTTTTAGTAAATTGAAGTAGAAATTTTTGCTTATGAGTGTCCCTAAATTTGAGAACGCCAACAATATAGACATAAAATATCTTATTGAATAAGACTCTCGAAAATCATCCATTTTATCGAGAAAAATAATTGGCGACTGGCGAGTTTGGTATAATAGGATTTTGATTTATTAATTTTACAGTTATATTAATACAGTTTGATGATTATGTTTTCACTATTCTGCAGGTTAAAAAGAAAATTCTAAATTCATATTTATTTATAGTTCGAGGAATGGAATAAACCTTATTAAACAGTTGTATGAATCAATATTTCATTAATAATTTCATTGACTTTAGGGGATATATTTATACATAATTTACAATTATCAAGATTACTTCTATATCAAATGAAAATCCAGAAGAATTGAAGATTTTTATTACAAAGACAAGTTTTTCTTTTATTAGCATCAAGGACAGAGAACTTTGTACAATCTTCTGAAACTTTTTATTAATCTATACAGCTCCGGTAATCATAAAAGGATTTACAGTAACGTCTAACGTAAAATTACTTTCTTCGTCTGACGTCACCATTCCGGCCTTGAACTGACATTTAATGTCTAGTTCTTTATATCAAAGAAGCAGGGTTATGTAATTGTAAAATTCCAATCTTTGAATTGGTGAAAAAGTTACACACTGAAGTGTTTTAAATTTGCAGTTTTTGCACTGTTTGGTTCAGAATGAAAAAAAAAAATACTCAAAGCCTTCAACTTTTATTTTAATTATCATTTTTTAAAAATAAATCCTACAAGCGTTTAGAATTTGGAAGACTAACCATCATTTATAATTGATCAAATTTTGAAGATATGCCTTAATTGAAATCTAATAGTTGTTTAAAAATACCATTTGGAATGCATTACTGAGTCCATTCTGTTTTGATAAAATTTCACGATTTCCGAGGTAAGCCATAATTTATTCTCAATTGAACCTTAATTCCTCCTTGTACACTTTTGTACAGTTTCTTTAAAAAAACAATTCCTTAACAAACTTTAATTAGTATTGAAAAAATGAATAGCACGAGCAAAATTAAAGTGTAAATACATAGACGTATATACAAATATAAAAATATCCATATATCAATATACAAATAAACAGACACATATAAATTACTACAGTCAAAATTCCACTGAGACCTGAAAATCAAATTTTCAATTTTGGGAACAATATTTTCTTGTTTTAAGCATAGATGTAAATTGAAATTGAAAAGCATCTTAAAAATAAAGGAAACACAAAAATCCAATTACACGGCAAAGATGTGTTATTTGTATGGGAAATCTGCACACATCAGTGACCAAACGTGTATTAATTAACAAGGCACGAACACAGAGCGAATGTTTGTCATTTATATATTAAAAAGCAGCTAATGGAATTAAAGTATAGAACTCTTATAACAAGCAAGATGCGTAGGTTTTTCAATTAGTCATTATCTACAAAATATTCAACAACTATCAAAACAAGCTAGGCAATAACCAAGATCGAAAAATAGTGCATGAAAAAATAGACAACTATTCAAGATATTAATAAGAAAATTTCACAGCGTTTAAAAACTCTTCGATATGTTCGATAAAGCAGCTGAAACATTTGTTGTAAAATATTTCCATATTATTTAATCAGAGTCAAAATACTGACTTACCGATCGGAATGAGAAAAGCACTTAAAGCTCTGGCCAAACCAAACAGTGTCCAGATGCAATGGGATGCAAGTATCTCCCATGGAACCTCCGGAATATAATGTTCTTCCAAAAAGGTTTCTTTCTTATTTCCTTTTTAAACTTGGTATTTGTTTCTTTTTTAACAAGAAAATGCTGTTTTTTTTTCTTTTACAGTCTTTCTTTTCTTCAAAGTGTTCTCTAGATTAAAAATTTTTGTGAGAAATTTTTTCGGTATTGCATTTGTTTGGTTAAATTGCAAAGTCCTTAAAAATAAAAAAAACAATGGCTTAACAATCCATCTTTACTCATTCTAGATGAATCATGAGACTTCCCTTAACCCAGAAGATCATCTTCTTCCTTCAATCAAAACCTTCTTCTATTCCTACATACCTTATCGGCTCGTAAAAGTCTGTTTAAAATTATCCCCAATACGGCACCTGAAGAAATTATTTGGACAAGAATATCTCGTAAAATTTATTTGGATAAGTTAGAAGTTGATATAGTTTATAATGATTTAAAATTTATTATTATTAATTTATATGCTCCTCTAGAATTTCATATAGGAAATAAAAAACTTTTTTTTTCGATTCGTTTCTCAATTCTGAATTAAACCATGGTGAGTATATCCTGCACCATCCTTTATGGGATTCAAATAGAACTAACCAATTAGTAACGTTTTTGATGGCTGTAAAACTCCAATTTTATTCGCCTCAGTTCTTCGAATCCTACTCATACCGCTTATTCTGGAATGGCTTCTTTGTTCGGTCTCACGTTAGGTTTAGTTTAGTTATATTAACTCCCCGTTGTAAAACAACACTAGGGCAATTTTGAACCACGGTGACGACACCTGAGCTGCACTCCCTCTCCACACCAAACTACACCAGAGGGAGAACGTTTGGCCCTGACAGATATAACATGCAACAGACCCTCTTACACGACTGTTTTTCGGTGGAATCGGGTCTTGAACCTGAAATCCTACCTCAAGAGCCGATACCTTACCACCAGGCCACTGCCGCCCCTCTCTCAAATTAGGACCTGGATTCATTTCCCATGAAGTTGAATGTTACATTACAGATTCGAATTTAGAAATTGATTATAATTCTATTGTAACAAAATGATTAGTTTTGAGGACATATTCAGGAGGATTAAAACTATTGATTTGGATAATACTTTGAAACAATCTTTAAAAAATTTATAAAAGAGATAATCTAAATTCATTAATGGACAGAATGTCAGGATCTATCAAGCAGAAAACACAATCTATTAATTATAAATTCTGTTAATTCTTATTAATCCTATTATAACTAATAACATAAGTTATAACTAATAACACAGTTTCCAAAAGTTAAAGATATTGCTTTGGAAAAAGAAGTCATACGTTATATTTAAGATTCAGTTTGAACAAGAACAATGAAATACGGCAAAATGTCTTGTATTTTTTGTGCTTTTCAAAAATTAATAAAGCCTGACGAAATTATTGAGAGAAATATGTATCATAACCCGATTGTTCCATTCGATGTTTAAAAATGTATATGATCATTGATATATATATATATATATATATATATATATATATATATATATATATATATATATATATATATATATATATATATATATCAAAAATGATATATATATATATATATATATATATATATATATCAAAAATGATATATATATATATATATATATATATATATATATCAAAAATGATATATATATATATATATATATATATATATATATATATCATTTTTTATAAACATCAGTACATTTTGAATCCACTTCTGCAGAGTATGCCAATAATAGCCTGTCGCATGAGCCAATTCCATTTGATTATTTAGCGATTTAAATACCATCATACTCTTATTCATTCCAAAACATTAGACAAACTATCCAAGAAAAATTTAAAAATCTTCACCAGAAAATGATAGTATCCTAAAGAGCTGGTTCAAGAATTTTAGAATTACTTATTTAATAAAAATCCATTCGAATCCACTTTAGCCTCTAATGTATCGGATCAATGAAAAGATTCGCTCATAAGCTCGAATCTCAAATAAAAATATAAGTAAGATTAATTCTTAAATTCTATCGCCCTCATATTTGTTTCTTCAAAAATGTTTGAAAATATAATAGTACAACATATTAACATATTACCAAACATTGCTATTCTTTAAGAAAATTCAATAAATCAGCAAAATGTATGCATAAATTTATGTAAATGTATACATTCCTTTAAGTGATAATCAACCGGCGTTATATAGAATTCACATCACTAACACTAAAGCACAATAT
This sequence comes from Argiope bruennichi, assembly GCF_947563725.1. Classification (NCBI taxonomy): domain Eukaryota; kingdom Metazoa; phylum Arthropoda; class Arachnida; order Araneae; family Araneidae; genus Argiope; species Argiope bruennichi. The sequence goes on along the minus strand of NC_079151.1, from coordinate 22,139,812 downwards.
AAAAATAATTACTTTATTGGTATAAGTTTGGATATTAAAGTCTATATATATATATTGATGGGAATATATTAAAGTGTCTATTGCTAGATATTATTGGAAACATCCTAAAATTTGTTCGTAATTTTCTTCAAAACATTAAGCTTAAAATTTTTTTTATAAAATACTTTTCCTAGCTCTAGGATTATTTGTTAATGTACCATATTATTACCATTTTTTTACATCTACAACAAGGTTGATTATTTTCAAACTCTCCATAAAAGAGTGGACTGCTTTACGTTTGCTGATACTGTCTTAATATTTTGTTCCGACTGACTTATTATAATTAAACACACACACACACACACATACACTCACACACGCACAAACAAACAAGAATACTAAGGAAAACTTCTACAAGTGTTGGAACACGTGTTTCTATGTGGAATGCAACATGAGTTTCTATAATATATTATGGTGATATTACAATACAATTATGGTGAGTAATATTATGGTGAGTTTACAATACAATAAAAAGTTTCTATAATATTATGGTGAGTTAAAATAAATCTAAACTCATTATTAATCCAAATACATGTTCAACAGCCGGACTCTCACCAAAGAAAGGTCTATTTTATGTATCTGATCACATATGCAGTATTTCATTGCCTTGGAACAATTAAGTATTTAAGATTAACTTTTTGAAAATAAACCAAATTAACTTAAAGAACCTCCGGTTCAAAGCCTTTGGAAAAGTCAATGATATAAAATCTATCGAAAACACAACATAGGGATCTAGAATAAAGGCTGAATCCTTATGTCTATTAATACAGTATTTGCATGTATCTCAGTATATATTAGAAAGGTATTTGCATATTTTTTACACTTATGGAATTACTCACTTTTTTTTTGAAAATCAATTGAAAACTCTTAATACTATTCAAGCAATAAACCTCAGAATAGCTCTTGGCCTTTCAAAATGGAAAATCCAAGCGTTTTCCTTTTGAAAATTGCTGGCCAATCAATTATTGCGCATAAAATCAAATGATAATTCTTCACAATTCCTTATCAAACAAATCGTGAATACAGAAAAGTCACTATTCAAGATCAAAAGTCTAACCTTATCATTAAATTGATTTAAAAAATAGAATTGCTGCTGTTAATATGCTTTAAGAACTGGACATGCCTTCAAAAATGCATATTTTGTAATGAATGCGAATTAAAATCTTCTGTTATTCTCCCACTTGTTGTAATAAATTTAGCAAAACAAAACTTATCTAGCTCAATTTCAAACAAGGTACGATCTATTTTGGTTACCAAACTTTTATTTTAAGTAGATGTCAAGATATTTGGTCATCGCCACAGGTGTCACTAAATATCAATTCGTCACTTCTGTTGTAGGCTTATTAAATACATAATCCTTTGGTTATGTAATTCATCCCACTCCATATTTACCATTCCATATTTACAGCTGAAGTTTTTACAATCTGTCAAACCACTGATAACTTCTCACTTCCAGAAGTTAATTTACTATAATTGACAAATTCTTTATCCATCTACCTTGAAGTTACATAATAAATGCCAGTCATACATTCATAGAATAACTAAAAAACTTCTAACCAGAATAAAACTCAACCAGAAAATTTAATTGGTTTGGATTCGAAAACATTCAAATATTTTTAGGAATGAAACGGCGGATTATCTATCTAGCAAAAATAGTTACAGTGAAACCATATTTCGAAGCGATTATATTTGCTGTTCAAAATATAATCGCTTATTATAAAAAATATTAACGTTAAAAGATGGATTAAATTTATCAAAACAGTAAGTACCAAAATAATTCTTGAAAAAATAATTCTATCCTTACCATATGGGTACTAAATTCATCAAAATAGTAAGTAGCAAGAATACCTTGAAAACTGTTATTAATTCTATCCTTTATTATATGGATTAAAAATAGAAGTTACGACTTAAAAGAAACAGGCTCATTATCAGTGATATCACTACCTAAGATCTAACGAAGCAAAATTGAGTATTATAAAAATAGAGTCTCTTCTATAAACAAAAAGTACATTGAATAAATTCCTGTACAGTGTTTAAAATATTCACCTTATAGAACAAAATTTTGGAACAAGATCACCAAAAAAATTCATCACTTTTAAATTTTGAACCAAAAAACTATTTTTCATAAACACCATCTGTAAATTTTTATTCAATCGCTAAAGCTTTTTGACATCTATTTACTATGATACTAAGGCATTAGGGGATAGCAGCATTTGTTGTTAGAGATCCCATTTATTCATTTCAGTCAGTTAACTTATCAATTTTAGTCATAAGTAAGTACCAAAAAAATTCTTGAAAATTTCTAATTCTGTGCCTCATGGGTACTAAATTCATCAAAACAGTCAGTAGCAAGAAGATCTTGAAAACTTTTTATTAATTCTATCTTATATTACATGGATTAAAAATTGTAGATAGGACTTAATAAAACAGGCTCATTATCAGTGATATCACTACCTAACATCTAACGAAAAAAATTGGAGTATTATAATAACAGAGCCTCTTTTATTACCAAAAAAGGACATTGAATAAATTCCTGTACAGTGTGTTTGAAATATTCCCCTTATAGAGCAAACTTTTGGAACAAGATAACGCAAAAATTCATAACTTTTAAGTTTTTGCGCAAAAAAAAAACCCTACTACTTTTCATAAACACCATCTGTAAATTTTTATTCAATCGCTAAAGCTTTTTGACATCTATTTACTATGATACTAAGGCATTAGGGGATAGCAGCATTTGTTGTTAGATATCCCATTTATTCATTTCGGTCAGTTAACTTATCAATTTTAGTCATAAGTAAGTACCAAAAAAATTCTTGAAAATTTCTAATTCTGTGCCTCATGGGTACTAAATTCATCAAAACAGTCAGTAGCAAGAAGATCTTGAAAACTTTTTATTAATTCTATCTTATATTACATGGATTAAAAATTGTAGATAGGACTTAATAGAAACAGGCTCATTATCAGTGATATCACTACCTAACATCTAACGAAAAAAATTGGAGTATTATAATAACAGAGCCTCTTTTATTACCAAAAAAGGACATTGAATAAATCCTGTACAGTGTATTTAAAATATTCCCCTTATAGAGCAAACTTTTGGAACAAGATAACCCAAAAATTCATAACTTTTAAGTTTTTGCGCAAAAAAAAAAAAAAAAAAAAAAAAAATCCCTACTACTTTTCATAAACACTATCTGAAGATTTTTATTCAATCACTAAAGCTTTTTGACATCTATTTACTATGATTCTAAGGCATTAGGGGATGGCAGCATTTGTTATTAGAGATCCCATTTATTCATTTCAGTCAGTCAACTTTTCAATTTCAATCATAAGTAAAGATAACAAAAATGATGTCCAGCTTTCTTAAAATAATATGAGAAATCCTGGTAATATAATGGCAAAATCTCAATATATATTCATGAGAATAAGAATATTTTTTAAACAAAAAGATGGGAAATGTGGAATTTATGTAAACATTTTATTTCAATCATGGATACATCTAGATATATCGTTCTCCGAAAAATTCGCTGAAATTTCAAATTTGCGAGGAAATAAAATGTCTGTGTTGAAACAAATTACCACGCCACTAGACTAGTCCGTTTTCTCGTAATTGTCTCCTATAATGTATTTCTCTAGCATTCCAGTGGAAGTTGAAAGTTTTACAAATAATATTTATCGAATTATTTCCACGTGAGAAAATTTATAACAAGGTCGTTTATAATAATTGTGAAATTGTGAAATGTCAGTCCATCAGACAGCGAGATTAATTATTTTTAAGAGACACATTAAATATTGCATTTTCACATTTAATATCGAATATCTTGTAATTGCAAATATTTTGAGAATAAATTTCAAAGATATCAAGAACATAATATTTATTGTTAACATTCCATTTCTTGACTGTGGAATTGTTATTATTGTTATATATTCCATTTGAAAATATGTTGATTATTTCTTAAAAAGTCGACGCAACAAATGGAAATTTCCTTTTGTTTATTTTGGCAAAAAAAATTTCTGAATTATATACATTTTTAAGGGAACTTTGAAACAAGTAAAAATGGGCTAAAACTTACAATTTTACTTTTACCGTTTCATCATCAAAAATATGTTTATATTCAGATTAAATAGTGTAATAAAATGTATTATTCAATGAAATAAATATATGAAGTGTTAAACGAAAAAAAACATTTTATATATTTTTTTTACACTATTTATATATTTTATACATTATTTATATATTTTTGAAATGTACAAGGTGTCTTGATTTTTAAAGTAATTAGATGAAATTGATAATAAAAATTTCGGCCAAATATGAAAAAAAATGGGGTATGTATTTTATGTTTCGAGTTTTTTTAGGTAGTTAAATGTCAATTTTAGTTCAGAAAAACATAAAATTCCTATGAAAATTCAGGTAGGCATAAAAATATTTCTAAAAAATTGGCATTTATTTGGAGTTTTTCTGAATAAATTTACATTGGGTAATAAGAAAAAGTAATAGAAAAATTAAAAATTAAAACATCTGTATTTTATTTATATATTTTAAAATATGTATATATATATATATATATATATATATATATATATATATATATATATATATATATACAAAAGTATTAAAATCAAGTTAATAGGAAAATCAAAAAAACCAAATAAAAATTAAACCAATATATATATATATATATATATATAAAAGAATACGGCCTGAAGACTTTTTCAAGGGTCACCCTCAGGCAGGGATTTACTTGCTAAATATTATGAAGTTCTTTTTTGGTTTTAGTTTGAATAGGTAATAATTTTTAGTTGCGATTTCGAAATTGTTTTGTTTCGTTTTCATTTTAGTTTCGTTTTCAAACTATTTCTTACTATAGTTTGGTTACTTATATATATATATATATATATATATATATATATATATATATATATATATATATAAAGATATTTGAAGTATTACTATTTTAAAATATATTAATTATTAGTATTATAATATATTCCACTATCCACTAATGAACTATCCTCTTAATGAAAATAAATTATGAAATTAAAATTTAAGGCTTCAGAATCTCCGACTGCCACAATCTTTCTAAAATCTATTTTTTTATAATAACCGAAATAAATTTCAGCAAATAAATGTAATCAATAATTTCACTATACCAAATAGCAAATGAGGATATGAATAAGTACAAAATATACTTTTCGAAGACGAGAAAAAATTAGTTGTTAAATAAATAAATTGATAGTAAAAATATCAATATTTTGAGCTTTCTTTACAATGAATTGGCAACAAGCTTGTCCGAAACTTCGTAAAAAAAGATTACTTTCTGTTTAGTTACTTATAATAAAAAGGTAAGTAAAATGTACGTGAAAAGCATTTCATTCCATTTTTAGATTTTATCAAAAATTTTTACTATCCATAATTTTTTTCACTAAATCCCCATGATAAATTTTGTCCGAATAGCTTATTAGACGGTGTAAATGTTCGTGTTAGTATACGCATGGGTAGAAAAATAAAAGAAAGTAAAATGTTTGAAAACCTTAAAACTAAAATTTCGGAGGAATTTTTAAAATTAAAAAAAAAATTCTATTACTACCTTGGTATGTATTGGAAAATGAAGGCACTAAACGCATCCATGGTAATATGTAAAACATTCAACAGCAGATTTATAGCAAATAAAATTCAAACGAATATAAAGCAGAAATACCAGTAAAGTCTCAATCAAAGATAAGAAGAAAAATGACCTTTTATATGAATAAACTTATGTTTAAAAAATATTTTTTTAAGTGTCATGAATGGGTTTAGCGTAATGAACCTGAAGCATCATCATCATCAAAAGACCAGATTTTCAATGATATTGTGCACAGTTTTAAAAGAACGTATCTTTATTTTAGATGTCATGAAAATTTGTAATTAACTTCATGACATTTGAAATAGCCTTAGAATCAGAAGTTTTTACTTTCAATGTGTAGAGCTGGTTGTGTGTATTTAAGCCAAGGAAAGATGCCTTCTTGTCTCTTTTCTTATTTATTTTGCACACACACACATATAACAACACATGGACGATGACTTCACATATATCAGGTAACACATAATACTATATACAATTAAAGTAGAAATTGCCGCTAACAAAGAGCGAGCGGTCCTACTTGCACCAGTTTCACACCAACTCTCAGGGAGAAGTGTTTACAAAAACAGCTTAAGTGCGCCTCCCCCACATTCCAAACATACATATGGGTTAGCGCATACTGCGCCATCTATGTTCAGTATTAATCTTTACTGTATGAATACATATACAAAGAAACAAAAATACAAATAAAGTAATTAAATAAAAACAAAATATTATAAATAATAAAATCACATAAACACAATGATATAACTTGCAGTTTTAAAACAATATATATATATATATAGTATAAGTATTGAAAACAGTTAAATACGAATAAAAGATTATCTATAGAATTCAACCTTATTAAAACGAATAATACCTTGAAAGCAACAAGAATAATACGATATATACCGGGTGTCCCATAAATTTGTAAGTACTTTTAAAATTCATAAAAATTGGGTATATTTGAATGCGGTTTGCAAAGCTATTATTCCCATGAAAGGAGATTTTTTTTGATACAGAAAAAAAAAAATTCAAAAATTTGTCAATAGACGGCGCTGCACACAAGCAAATCAGTGGAAATATGAAAATTAAAGTCTTGTGAAAGGCAGAGTGAGCGATTGACACATCATTTCTAAAGGTTTGCATAAGGTTTATATTAAGATGTTGACACTGGTGTATAAAGCACTATTGGTAAAGTTGTTTTATGTCAGCAACGAATCGGCGATCAATCCTGCTGTACTTGTTTCCCTAGTACGCCGTTTCGAAGAAACTGGAAGTTTGTGTCATTGGCCACGCAGTGGTGCACCTCGTTTAACAACAGTCCGTACCCCCGATGTCACTTCGCAAATGGACACGCTAAGGGAACAGTCTACGAGTGTAGTCAGTAGCGCACGAGAAGTGGCACGAATAACTGGTATACGAAAGACTTCGGTGTACCGTATCTTTCATGGTGTATTGCAATTGTACCCATACAAATTGCAATCGTTACATCAACTCTTACCGAATGATACAGTTAAGAGATTGGAATTCTCAAATTGGGCTTTGGCGAAGATTGAAGATGATCCGCGATGGCTGCTGAAAATATTGTGGACAGATGAGGCTCATTTTGCTTTGTATGGAGCAGTTAATACCCATAACTGTAGAATATGGGGACATGATAATCCACATGCTTACACTGAGAAGCCCCTGCATTCCCCACGGGTTACTGTTTGGTGTGGTTTCACTGCATCCATTATTGTAGGCCCTTTTTTCTTTGAAAAACCCTGTAAAAAAGCAGGATGGAAGACATGTTCAGTTAATGGAACAAGTTACTTGGAAATGTTACAGAAGGAAGTGATACCGTCCTTATTGAAACACGATGTCCTTGACACAGTGACATTCATGCAAGACGGGGCACCTCCACACATCGACACCGAAGTGAAGGCACTTTTGAGAAGAACTTTTACTGAAGAACGGATAATCAGCCGCCACTTTACACATGAATGGCCCCCACGCTCACCAGATTTAACACCCCTTGAATTTTGGCTATGGGGTTACCTTAAGTCTCGGGTGTACCGCCATAGGCCAACTTCGTTAGTTTAGCTAAAGGAAGCCATTCGCCACTAAATCTCATGCATTCATCTGGATATGCTGTATGATGCAGTTACCAGTGTTGTCTCCCGCTTCCAAACTGTTATTTGTGGTGATGACGGACATATAGAACTAGTACTGTAGTACTAGTGTGATACGCATGTAAACAATTGCTTGCATGCAAATAAAAATATTTTTCCCGCTGAATTGTATGTTTTGCTTGTGTTTAGCGCCCTCTATCGACAAATTTTTGAACTATTTTTTTTTGTATGAAAAAAAATCCCCCTTTATGAGAATAACAGTTTCGCAAACCGCATTAAAATATACTCATTCCTTCAATTTTTATGAATTTTTAAAGTATTTATAAATTTATGGGACACCCGGTATATATATATATATATATATACAAAAGTATTAGAATCAAGTTAATAGGAAAAACAAAAACCAAATAAAAATTAAACCAAAAAAATTATTAAAAAATATTAAAAAAGAATCCGGCCTGAAGACTTTTTCAAGGGTCACCCTCAGGCAGGGATTCAAATAAAGGGATTTTTTCTGTGAGGACATACAGACATTAAGTCTAATAATGATTCCTCGTGACCCGAAAATCCCCCGAAATTATGCTCAAGAGATATACCATTTTAACAGAAAGGAAATATAAAATAACAAATTAGAAAAAAACCACAAAGTAAAAATACAATAAAAACAATAACAATAAAAACAAAAACAGCATTAAATTTAAAATTAAAATTAAAAACGAAAAGGCCAAGACATACCATCCAACAGTGAACGAAACTTTAAACAATCGATTGTGATTTCCTGTTTTTGAAAGTTAACGGTAAATTATGTAAACAGAGGTAGGCACCCAGCGCCATCTATTGAGTGATCCAATATGCAAGTAAATTTCTATTTTTATTTAAGCCAAAAGATTAATCCCAAACCATACCTTGTTTAATTAAAAAATTGACATTACAGTAATTTCTAGGAAAATCATTTTTAATTAAATTTTTAAGGAGGATATTTGATGCTTCAATATAAGAATTTTTATTATTGCAAACCCTTTTGATCCTGTTAACTTGTGAGAAAATAAGATTTTTGAAAATTTTAGAGTTTAGATTGGAATGGTAGTTACATAGTTTTATTATTTTAAAGTTGAAATCATCCCTTTTATCGTATATACCAACTATTGTTTTATCATTAGCAATTTCGATTTTTAAATCTAGAAAGGTAGCCTCAAGTTGATTTATATTTGTATCTTTTAGAATTAAATCTTTTGGATAGCAATTAGTAATAATATTAGTATTGTCGAAGTTAATCAAAAGTAGGTCATCAATATATCTCCACCCGTTTATTAAATTATATTTAATTATTTTTTTCTCATAGTAATGCAGGAAAATATTAGCTAAAGCACTTGAGAAAGCTGTCCCCATTGGAATGCCCTTGACTTGTTTATAAAAATTAATACCATTAAACACGTAATTTTCAGTAATATTAAAATTACATAACTCAAGCCAGTTATTTTTAGGAATGATATTTTCATTTAAATATTCGTCATATATAAAAGTGCAGACCTTTATTAATTTTTCATGAGGTAGATTAGTGTATAAATTTTCGAAATCAAAAGTATTAAGTTTATTAATGTTGTTATCTTTAAGAAAATCCAATACTTCTTTGTTACTAGAAATAATAAAGTTGTCTTCATTTTTTATTTTGTCCAGGATAATTTTTAAGTATTTAAAGAAATGTTTACCCGTATAGTAATTATAACTACCAGTGCTACAGGTTACGAATCTGAATTTTAATGGATTTTTATGAAATTTAACTGTTGGGAATAAATAAGGATAGTTAAGAGAGCAAGTCTTAGCTTTGGTTTTTTTTGCGAAAGCTAGCATTCTTTTATCTAATTCCTTTTTCCCGGTGTTCTTTAACATATAAGTTGCATTAGAAAAGAAAAAAAAAACTCTCTCGAATCGGTTAATTTGATGAAAAATGTATGAGTTTTTTTTCTCGTTTGTTTTATGAATTACCTGATGAAATTATTTGAAATAATTTTAAATTAGTCTTCTAAATTTTTCATACATTATTTTCATATTTATTTGTGTGTAAAATATTTCGAAAATAATATTAAATTACATAAAGTACATATTATTTTCATTTCAAAGTTGTATTAAATTTGTAAGTACGTATTCGGATGTGTTAAAAGTGAAAAAAATAATAATTCTATACTTGCTTCAACATAGATATTTAAAAATAAGCATTAAAAAAATTGCAGATCAAAGACAATACAATGCTGAATATATTAGCGATTTTCTACGAATAGTATTATCATTAGTTATCTCTAAAATACTTTTTTTGTAATGTGCATCATGAGTATTATCATTACTTTCCTTTAAAATACATCTTTAGTAATGTCTGTCATGAATTTCTTAGAAATGTAAATGATATTAACATTAAATTGCAATAAGGAATATTTTACCTAATGTCCACCTTTATTTTGATAGGAAAAAAACTAAAAATCGCTTTAGTCATTGTTTTTCAAAAATGATATTTACGATGGAATGGTGAATGAATGAATACAACGCAGGCAAAACTCATTTTAAGTGCTCATTTTTGAGATGAATTTGTTAAGTTAAATTATTCAAAGCTTTACAAAATTACTTTTCTCTGGTTAACAAAGTACTTTCTGGTGATTTGAATTGCATTTTTATCGCTTTAAATATAATAATGAACCATAGCTGTTTAAGAAGTATTGAAGGAAAAGCAATATATCATGCTTTTAAGATCTAAAACTTGTAGCTAAAAAATGGAATTAATTTGATTAGAAAATATAGTTTCTTAGTCCAATTCTAATCAGTGAGAAGTTCATTATGCCCTAAATAGATGATTTTTTTTGTTGCTCCTACAGAACAAGAAAGGAGTTACAAACTGCAAAAGAAACTTAATATTCTTTATTGTAATAATATGATCTGTTTCTTGTAATTTTTTTTATTATGAATTAAAGCTTTATATCAATTTTGTGTATTTTGTCACAGTTTTGGTATGATAAAGTGGCAACGAGTTAAAGTGATGCTAAAAATTAACGAATTTGTGCTTATTTGTTGATTTTTACCTTAGAAGAATCAATAATTAAATATCGTTCTTTTGAAAATGTTGAGAAAATGAATATTAAAAAAAATAAGTTATTGCTTACTCATAAAAATTATCCCCCCTCCTCAAATGCTATCTAAAAAAATGGAGATAAAAAGCTTCAGGAATGGTGGCTGGTTCTCGCCGATCTGGAGAATGTAAAAATGATGTTGAGTTGGCCACCTGTTATTGATGACCACACTTGCTTTCTGCGGAAGGGGTTGTACTGTAGACGCTGATGACTCTTCAGGGTGGGGGGAGACGAAGTAGCCTTTTGTGTCTACCCATAGAAAATTCATTTTCAACCGTCATTTTATTACAACATATCATTCATTATCAAAAACACCCATCTGATTATATACAAATTTCTCAAATGATTAAAAAGTTTATAATATTTCAATAGATGTTCCTTCCATATATATATATATATGGAATATATATATATATATATATATATATATATATATATATGGAATATATATATATATATATATATATATATATATATATATATATATATATATATTGAACAAGGGATAGCATTTATCTGTATGAATCCTTCATTAAAATTAAACTATTTAAATAAGAGCAAAGTGAATTATTTATAATTATTTCCTTAAAGGAGTGTTTGAATGCTCAGGAAGCCGTTGGCAACCTGCAGAACAAAAGAAACTGAAAAATGGCTGAATTGCATACAGAGGAGGAGAAAATGATCTTTCCTGCAGCATTAAATAACGTGCAAGGAAGTGTCTACAAACATATTTCATCATAGATTAACATGTGTCTATTAGGTACCAATGCAATTTTTCAAAAACGTATCAAATCCTTGTAAACATCTAAAGCATTTCAAGAATTTATATCGAATATATTCCAAATGTATATGTATTCCTCAAAACTGAAAATGAGAATTAATAACCCACTGTAAAATGTATTAAGATATATATTTTTATAAAAGACATTTTAAAAGCGATATATTCGACAGATTTCTAGAATCATTTCACTTTCCTTTTTGTTCCAACATATATCCAAAGTGTAAAACTAAAATTTTGATAAAATGTAAGCCTTTCGAAACTTAATTCCTTTTAAATACATTAATTTCTTATATACGTCTGTATATGAGTTTATTTAAGAGAAACAAATAAATTGTATCAGTATAAATATATTGCTTATAATGAATACTGCAGAGATGGAATCATGCCCATTAATAGTGCTTTGATATGCAATTTATCAACTACGAATCCGTTTCAAAATTGTCTAATTAGTAATAGGCATTATCCGCTTAGAAGTATATATCTTCTATATTTTCCATTCCTATCAATATCGTTATCTTGATGTTTATTAAATGAGACATTTTCATCAATCTCTAGAGATCCACTCACACATGATTTTTTCGATTAAGAGAGCTAAACATCATTTTTAAGGAAAGGTGTGGTAAGGATTTTGTGTTGTAAGGATTATCTTTCGGTTCATCGCGATAGACATTTCATATCTGGCTGGGACAAACATTGAAGTATTTACATAAATTCTTTGTAAACCTTTAAAATAATTTCTGAACAAAATTGTAACAGAAATAGAACAGAATGATGAATCTGAAAATAAAGAGAATTTGCGTTAAATGGGAGAAATTGTGCGAATAATATTTATTGCTTAGTGATTTGGGGATTTTTTTAAAATAATATCTATCATAAGATTAAAAATTCCAGTATGAGAAATGAAGGAAATGAACAGTTAAGCGCTTTAGGAAAACATTTATGACGCAGCAATGATAAATTCACTCTGATGTCTCATTCTCCTTTAATTGTTGTCATTCTTTAAACTAAATAACGCCAGATGACGCTGGCTTCCCTACGGATTTTGGAAAGGGAAATTGTGTCCATTTATTAGATAATGCTGATGAGTCGTATTAATGACCAACATTATTCAAAGGGATATTTTAGTAATTTCATATAAAATTATTATTTTAGAAATAATACCATTTGCCTCAGATATACCATAGTGATTAAGAACCTTCTCTATTAGTATAAAAAGTCTATCAATTTTGTTGCGTTATCTCCGTGATATTTTTGGCATTCAGAATATCAAACAACATCGAAGGGACACCACACATCTTGTGCTCATAGGATTAATATATTTCGAGAATATATATAGATATTCAGAGAGGCATTTCATATCTTTTAGTTAAAAGGAGGTTATGAGGCTCAAGTTGCAGCAGTATAAGTCATATTTTCTTTGTTTTCCCTAAGTTCATGTGTTAATGTAAAAAAAAAAAAAACATTATATAATACAAAAATAAAATTTTTACAGTGTTTTTGTTCTAGAGATCTCCTGGACCCAAACTGAGCATAAAGGTTGAATTGAATGAAATTGGTTTAATATTTATAATTTTAAACAGGTTCAGACCACTGTAATTTTAATCTGTCCAATTATAGAGCTTATTTATGCACCATTTTATTCATTAATAATGTTTTTTTGTTTATTTTAAACAGGTCCAGACCACTGTAATTTTAATCCGTCCAATTATAGAGCTTATTTATACTCCATTTTATTTATTAATAATGTTTTTATGTTTATTTAGACAAGGAATAAATGATATTTAAAACTTAAAAAGGCTAAAGGCGTAAGGGCTTTAAAGTGAAAGCAATATATTGTAAAAAAATTAAGGCTAAACTAAGATTATAATACTTAGCTCTAAGAATTACCGCTTAGCAACATAGAATGAACATTTGTAAAAATACTTTTAACTATATAATATTTTTAATAAAATTTCCTTGTGTTTGATATATAATAACAAATGTACCCTATAATATTTGCGGTATACAGTTACAGATGTGATAATACACTTACCATATAACCGGTAATGTGCAATTACATATGTATTATTTAAAGAAAATATTTTTTGTACAATTATTACTAATTGCTACGTAGTTTGATTATTTTACTTTATATTTTGCAGATACTTCTTTGTAAATTTTATTCAAATCATGGCTATATAAAGAAAATTAAAGATGCATTGATAAATTTGTTTGCTCAAAAGAAAAATATTATAATATAGGTAAGAACTAAGTTTTCCTTTCAAAACTTATATAAAATAACAAGTGGGCTCAATTATTATATAATTTTAAAAGGATTATTTATTACCTTAATACCAAATGTCATCAACAATTGACATCTTATATCCGGAAATTTTCAGTTACTGGAAAACTATTGGAAATCATAGGAGAATACCTTTCAAAGTGGGCATTCTCATGAACAATAGCATACCTCAAAAACTACAGCACTAATAAAAGTTTTTATAAATCTCGTGGAATTCTATTGGTCCATTACATTTTTCAAGTGATCTCACCAAAGAAATCTCTTGTCTTGAGATCCAGGAAAAATGATGGATATTCATTACTTTTCTGATGCTTTGTGAGTCTCCAATGAAAGAAAACATTTATCCTCGTTATCCTTCAATTTAGAGAAAAAGTGATTAGTCAGATAGAGAATTGGAACTGTCTTCTATAGACTCAGCTGTTCTGGAAAATGCAAACAAAACATTAATAATAGTCACAATCTCGTGCAATGCTTATTCGTTACGATTCGAATTAATTGCATCATTTGAAAGGATTTTTTTAACATAGATGATCATGCTTCAATCTGTTATATATAGAATCAGTTTTTCATGATTTCCACCAATTTTAAATAACTAAGAGTTTTTGAGAGTAGAGAATCAATTATCAATGATATTTAATGCTAACTTTAAGAAGAATGGTATGGAAATTCCTCTTGACGCTTTCTTTAGTCTTCATTAAGAATAATTTCAATAACTGAAAACTAATAGAGCTAAACACTAAAAGTGCAAAAAATCAGCAATCGTTTTTTTATATTTATATTGCATGATCGACGCTTTATTATGTGGTAGATGTGAAAAATGACTGACATCTACCGAGGTAGGACAAAAGAGCATTTCAAGAGATTATTTGTTTGAACGAAAACATTATTGTGAAAAAGTTTTGGATATTCTAAACATCTTAGTATTTGGCACTTATAAAGTTTGACACTTTTAATTGATAAATGCCATAGTTTGCTTACTATGTTTATATATAAAAAAATGCAATTTTTTTCTAGGCATTTTGAATATTTCTTTTAATATCAATATTATTAATTAAGCATTTGCGAATCTTGAATGCAATTCTAAATTTTCTCATCATGTCAAAAGAAGAGCTAAAATGCATAACCAATTATGAAAATTTTGTTTTCCCTTTTTTAAGATACAAGCTTATTCATGAATGAACTTAACAAAAATGCATATAGAAATAATAAACAGCCTGAAAAGTTTAAGTATCCAGAAATCGTTCAAAGGAAGTAAGAGCCTAAAAGGACGTAAAAGATCAAGATCCCAAAAGAAATAAAATATATTCTGAGTTAACAGAGTAGAATCACTTTTTGTGGGTTTTGTAGAGTTATATTTTTTCGCATGGTTTTGCAATAATTCTCCTAGGTCATCGTTTATAGTTCCTCTTTCGTCACTGGTTCTGAAGCCATCCGTGTTCATTGAATGATTTTAGCGAGTTTTTATTCTCTTCCGACTATAAAAGTACTACCAGCAGCTTTAAGAGTCTATTTTTATTTCTTACGAACCATTGACGAGTGCAGTTTCGCTTTTCCGCTTCCCTGTATTTTTTATTTGCTGGTTTGTATCTAGAATTTTCAATTTCGAACTGGTGCACTGTAACAGATACACGGGCCGTAAATGGCGAGGAATCATCATGTCACCGATTGGGAAACATATCGGCTAAACTACAAATAATCAACTGTCGAAGTAAAACCATAAAATATCAATTAGATGAATACATGTTATGGGTGAAAAAGTGAAATGTTATCGTAATTCTTTGACTTTAGAACACAATTAATATTTTAAATCTATTTTATTATCTATCTTAAGTATGTATATTTATTTAAAATTACTAATAATTACTAATAATAATTAAATCTGTTTATCTAATTAAATATCTTTTCTTCATTCTTGAACTCTTTTATTACCACCATTTTTATCAATGTTGTATACATTATTTAATATAAATAACAATAATGCATAATAGTTGCAAGATTGTTCAACTTAATTATGAAGAAGTAATTTGTTATCATTGGAAATATAAAAATTTTGAATGAAATCTGCAGTGTAAGAGAAAGTTAAATATTTTTAATATATATAAAAGTGTGGTGAACCTTATAAGCCAGATAACAGCTACGAAACACGAGTAAATATTTTTGTCTTGTGGTCTTGTTACTCGGCTGCAACCAATAAGGTCCCAGGTTCTATCCTCGCTCATAACAATCCGCTACAAAATAATTAAGAAATCATATATACCAGAATTTTATAATGGATAAAAATAAATGAGATACTAGAAATAAAGCAAAAGAAAATATTGATTCAAAAGAATTAATTTTTCTATAATTATTATAAAAATATTTATGAGGAATTATGTTGTTGGAGAAAAAATAATTAAGAATGTTCTGATTTCTGAAATAATCGTAATTATCAAATCTGATCGAAAATCCATTAGAAAAAATAAAGTTTCAGTATGAAATTAATGATCGATACATATATAAAAAGAACTTATGTGGGCTCAAAATCAGGAAGATTATGTCAATCGATAGTTGGAAATATTTACCACATTTAGATTGCTTATATACTTGCCATGATAGAAAATTCAGAGACACCAGGATTTTATTATTATTATTATTTTGAAATTGACGAATAAGAAAAAATAAATTTAAATCCAGTTGTATCGATTAAGAATCGAAATCGTCTTATCGAGAGGATGGATAAATGCAAGTATTGAAAAGTCATCCATAAGAAGATGGAGTCACTATGAGAAATTGGAGGTACATGTGTTTTATTTTACAAATAATAATAATAATAAATAAATAAATAAATAAAAAAATGAATTACATCAGTATCGTCAATTTTTGTCGCTTATTAAATTCGTTACTTTTGAAGTATAATAAAGTGAATTAAATTAATAATTTAAATTAAGCAGAAAAAATAAAAAATATATATAATTTAAATTAATATGACAAAATATTGTATCTTTTTGTAATAAAAGGTATCATCAAAGTTGATTGATTTAATTAAATTAATCATATTATTAATTGCTGTCTTCGGCGAATAATTCAATGTTATAAACAACATGTTGGTCAATATTAATGAAATGCTTCTTCTCAGAATAGGGCAAAATAAATAAATTCTATTATGATTTTTAAAAGTATTCATGTTGTTTTTAAACATGCACATCTTTTTTTTACCACAAATTTTAATTCTAAAAACTGATTATTTATTTTTTAGCACTTCATGAAAAATTACTGCTAATAATTCATTCAATTTAAAATAATTTAAATTCGCAATATAATGAAATGATTTACAATTTTTCGTTATACACAGAAATGCGCAACTATATGGCGAACTAACAAAGAGAACTGGTATCCTGTAATGATACCAAAAGAATAATAAAGGCTTTAACCTCCTAATACAATTTACCTATATCTTACATTAAGTCTGATATCAAACAGCAATTTTAAAGTCATTAACTTTGTTGGAGATAACATTTACATTGGGATTTATATTTTTAACTACGTTTATATTTTCAAATTAAATAACATTTTGTCTATAAATTTGCTTCATGGTTTTCTTTTCTTACATATATCTGCTTTCTTCCCGAAAAATATTAGCTAGCGTATGGGCTTTACAGGCTTTACATGTTGTTCGGGATATACAATCTGGAATATAATTTCGCATTATATCTCTAAAACCAAGGTATCTTCTAATATCAGAAAGGAATGAAATAAGGTACAAATGTATATACATATATAATCATCACATTCTTCAGTTAATTGAGTGTACAAATAACAAAAAAAGGTAATTTATAAAAAAATACCGTTGCAGAAGACAAATTATATTTATTTGCTTAAAATAATGTTAAAAAAATGTTTTCCGAGATAACTAATCTGTTAAATGCCCTATTTAAAGAAAGATTAAACCAGATGTAAATATCTATAACAGGCGGCTTTCAAAACAATTCTTTTTTTCATCTCTTAACTGGCATTTTCTTTTAAGCGAATAAAAAATAAATCTATGCAATAAGGTGCTAAAATTTGCTAGATATATTACGGGTTTTAAATTAGAAGTTTTTGATAGCCAATAAAAGTTATTATAAATAAAGTGAAAACATTCGTTAGGGTTTTTCTCTCTAAAGAATGTTAATTAACAGCGTCTTCCGTTCTACCAGCGGAAATCCGGCAAAATCCTGCTGCTATTCTTTGTTCTTGAAAGCCATTTAAAATAAAAGGGTTTTTCCCCATCGTTCTTTCAAACTAAATAAGGCTTTTGGGGCTTTAGACATTTTGCTAATTAAACGTGTCTTTGTTGTCCAGGAAATGTAGGTTTTACAATTAGTCTCAAAATTTTATGATTATTTGTTAGCTGTTCTTTTTTTGTGTGTTTTTTTTATCTTACGTTTCCAGTTCTTTGTTAAAGATTATTTTTTCTTCACCTCAATTCATCTTACCTGCCCTTGAAATTTAGGAAAGCATTTTGGTGTGTTTTTAAATTCTATTTTTTAAAATGAGGACTACAATTTTAAAGAATTCATATGGATTAAAATTTGAATAAATTTCTTAAACATTTGAATAAATTTCTTAATGTGGATAAAAAATATTTTTAAAAAATCATGTAAAAATTATAAGATATTTATGATTTTAAAATTTTACTAAAATTGGCTACAATTCTAAAACAAGTAACTTTTAATAAAAATAATGATTTTTAGCATCTATTCTTTGTTATCCTTTTGAGAAAAAAAAATCTCAAATTTTCATTCAATTGTATGAGCCTTGTGATATATTCTTTTTTTCGAGTCGCAGATTTAATTTATGTATTAAATTCTAAGTTTCCTATTAAAGAACATGATGCAATAATCATATATTAAGGAATATACTCCATCTATTAGGATAAATGCCATTCCTATCATTTACTAAACCAAACCTTTTTTCTCCCATAGATTTTAAAGGAATTTTAAAAATTAGCTTCAGAGACCCAAAATGAAACTAAAATAGTTAAGCTTTTATTTTACTGAACAGCATTTTATTTATCCTTTTGTAATTATTGCTTACTCATAGAATTTATCCCTGGATGGTGCCTCAAACATGGGGATAAAAAGCTTCCGGCATGATGGTTGGTGCTCTCAGACCTGGTGGGTGAGGTTGACTATAAGACAAGGAAGTTGTGGGTATAAAAATTATATAGAGTTTGCGACAGGAAAAACAAGTAATGGACGCATGAATGATGTGAGGTTGGTTACCTCTCCTATCGATGAGGGGCGTGTGGGGAGGGAATGTACCGTAGCCAGTGATAGCTTGAAAATTCAACCAAAACTCCCACCAATGCTGTCGTGGTGTTCTGAGTATTTATATTTATCAGAATACTTTATAGGTGGGAGGAGTAGCCTTTTATGTTTATTCATATAAATTTCAATTTTCGATGACTTTTTCTTTATAACATATTCAATCTAATCAAATAAAATTTGCAAATTTTTATTCCATTGCATGAGTCTTGAAATATATATATTAATTAGAGTCGGAGATTATTTAAAGCATTAAATGATCTGCTTTCTATTAAAGAATGATGCAATAATCATCTGTTAAGAAATATAATTCATTTGTTAGGATGTTATGTTGTGACTTATGGCACTTTAAAGCCCGTTGACAGTTATCTTTCAGCGATTTAAACCGAATGAGCGTCTCTTGCTTTTTCACTAGCGTCATCTAGTGCTGAGAGTACGAATTAGCTACTCACACGTCACAGCCCTCTCTAGGCGGCGGACTTCATTCATCCTTTCAATCACTCATCCACAGATCGTAATTCAGACCTGAATCAGAGAGCGATCACCTCTGAACCAGTGGATTACTCTGCACATGGAGGACTTTGTGACAGATTTATACGTGCGCCAGCCACCACACACAGATACATGGAGAGTCTTCGCCAGGCAGGGTTCGATCCCGCAACCCAAGGGATGCATATCCAACGCCTTACTGACCAGTATTTATTAGGATAAATAGAATTCCTATTATTTATCAACCGATCACTTTGTTGCCATCGATTTCAAAGGAATTTTGAAAATTCGCTTTGGGAACCAAAATGAAACTAAAATAGTTAAGTCTTTTATTTTGATTATTTAAGTACCGGACAACAATTTAGTTATCTTTTTTCTTTTATTTCTCCGGCACGAGTATTTTAAACGGATTCAAATACCAGTTCTAAAATGACAATAAAAGGCCAACCACTTTGACATGAAATAATCTGAACCAGCATCATTTTTGGGATTAATGATCGCATCTGAATTTATATATTCACTTTGAAGTATAAAAATGTAATTCTAACTTGTTACTAAATCAGTGTAGTCGTATTGACTTCGTTTCGTTTTTATAAAAATGTAGAAACTTAGAAGCTCATTCACTTCGAAGGCTCTATTTCCTATTTAATTTCCATTCACCTTGTTGTGCCCTTCAAAATGACTTGCCATAAAAAAAATAACATTTCCTTATGAAAGGCATGTGTAATAAATATTGTTCATGTTGTTCCTCTCAGTAAACTAATCCAAATTTTAACAAAGTTGAGAGTGAAATTTTATGTCGAGGAGGCGTAAAGTTGAAAACAATTTCCTTAAAATAACTTTTATTGATTATAAAGTATAAAGTCAATGTGCTCATTACTGGAGCAATCAAAATAATACGATAAATTTTAAAATCAAAGTTCAAATTAACATTACCAGACCTTGGCCAACAGATTCGAACCATTCATCCTTTCTGTCTAACATTTAAACGAACTGAAAGAAACTATTTTAAAATGGTGAAGCAACAAACCAGTTTAAATAGTAGCCAAATTTGCATTGCAGTTGCTGCCAACCAGAAATCATGAAACTTGCAAGTAAAAAAATAACCGGTTTCGAATCGGTTTGTTTACATGAGATCATGGCGCGGAATTGAAGAAACACAAGGACACCATAAAAATTCAAATCCGAAATAAATTTCTGTGTGGATCTTTTCCAAATTCCCAATTGTTAGTAAACTAAATGCTCGGTAAAAATAAAAGTCATTTATATTGCCAGTTACATTTTTTTACAAAATTAAAGAAAATAATTATCTCTATTTCTTTTTTTAATAAACAGATTTTTATTTATTATACTTCTAAGTGCATCAGATAAATATAGTATATTTTGATACAAATGCATGAGACAGTGTTTTTTTTTTGCCCATTTGCTTTAAAATCAAATTCTCTAACAAAAACAAAATGTTTCCTTTAAATTACTTGCTTCCTCAATATGAACATATTTGTCGGAAAGGGAACCATTTATTTTTATTGTTAATTTTTTTCATGATTCTTCAAAAATTATTATATATATAAAATACTTTTGATTTGCAAGATAAAAATTTACAAAGAACGTGTGTTATAAATATTGTTTTCGTAAAATCTAAATTTTCGGTACAAAAAGAATTCGTTTATACGACAAATCACAAACGTTTAGGAAAATAATTGTGTTTTTTTTTCTAAGAAAAAACCTATTTTCATTTTCTATATATTAAAACGCCTGATTACAATTATCTGTTGTTATAAATGCAAAAGATCCTTAGGGTTTTAGTTCATTTGCTTTAAAAACCAAATTCTGTAACAAAAACTAAATTTTTCCTTTAAATTACTTGCAATGAATTATTTATATTTGTAGGAGATTCAAGCATTTATTTTCAATTGTAATTTTGTCCTGTAATTCTTCAATATAATTATACATAAATAATATTTTTAAATTCATATTGAAATTTTTGAAACAAATATTAACTTTATATAAAGTTATTCATTTTGTTATATGTCATTTATATGAACTTATTCATTCCCCTTTTCAAATATTTATGAGATTAATTTTCTAATTTTGAGAATTACTTTATCTGGTTTTACAGAAACCAAGATTAGAGACAGAAAGTGAATTGCCATTCATAATGTGTTTACTGAAACGTCTTTCGATGCTAGTATGGCTGCATGTCAATAGTAACTCTCTGATTCAACTTCTCAACATCAGTTTTCAAATTTTGTTGACAAGAGGAGAATTGTTTATTAGCTCTAACAGATAATGGCACTTCCTTTGCAGAGCTCCCTCTAATAAGGTTCTGCCATCTCATTGCCCTTTGTTTCACTAAGACATTAAGCAACATGACAAAGGTGATGTTGCAGGGTATTTCAGAATCGTGTTGGGCTCTCTGCCGTGCCGCTTAACATATGTAAGACGGCTGCCATTAGCCATTAGAGAGAGAGTAATTCAACTGACGATGTCGCCGGCAATTACTGGCTTGTCTCAGAGTCATCTAAACAAAGATGACTTTCTCGTATGCATACAGGTACTAAGGAACGAGGAGGTGAAATCCCTGAGCGTGCATCGGATGGAAATGGTTAGTTAATCAGAGGGACATTAGGGAGCAACAATGGGTTAATTGTTTTCAGACTGCATAATTATCTGGTACTTATTTATCAAGCCAATTTAATGATTAAAACTATTAAAGTCTACGGGATTACAACAATTTGAATGTTACATGCATAATAAACATTTTATATTTTAATTATTCATTTATTATATTTTTATTCTCATCATATAAATGCAATCATACCAATTTAAAATAATTAGTTTTTTCTTTCTTTTTTTGTTGAATGAGGCAAAATAAACGATATTTTTTTACTGACAAAATAACTTTTATTTTATTTTCTTATGCGATATTTATTAAGTGTTTAAAAACAGTTTAAATAGACTTACTTAAAGAGTTTTGGTTATTACTATGCAAAGTAGTGAATCGGTCAAAATTTATATCTAGAAGGATTTCTATAGAATATTTATAAATTTTAATTAAAGAAATGATTCTTCGGGAAAACAGTATGTTTAAAGAATGATAAATTTATATTACTACTTTCTGAATATATTATTTTTTTTAACCATGCCATGTTTATTTCAGCATATAAGTTTAATATGGAACTAAACAATTGCATTATAAAATATCAGATTTTAATCTAGTCAAAATCCAAGCAGAAAGTTTATTGAATTCATGAATACGTATGTTAACCTTGTAGAGAAAAGCCGTGTTTCTTTATTTTATATGCATTTGTTATTTTCTATTACTCTTTTTTTCCCAGACCTGTTAGAAAACTTTTTCGTTAGGTTATACAGGCCATGTTTTATTTCTATCATATGGTTTAAATACTTGAAATTTGTGTACTCTAAATACAAAACCAAATTTCTAAAATTTATTGTTTATAATCCATGATAAGCCTGAAATTCAAAGCAATGAAAGATAATAAGTTTTTTTTCAGGTTACTCTCATAGTATCGGAAAAAATAAATTATATTTATAAGCATTTTTTTAAAAAAAATAGTTCATAAATGACTGTAATGTTAGTTCCGTTTAAATAAGAAGAAAAATAGAATTGCACTGCCTTTCATTACGGTAAATTTTATTTTGTTTAAATAAATGTATTTTTGCACTATTAGACTGTTTAACGATGGAAATCTAAAACTCTTCTTATTCAGCTTATATAGATAAAACAGGCTGCCGCAAAATAATATCCATCATCCGAAAGATATACACTCAACGATTTATAGATTGTTCTATTATTTCTTCTTGATTATTAGGGGCACTGATTGGGCCTTCATCGTCATGGAAATTTGTATACATGGAATAAAAGCCAAATTTTTTTCAAAATTTCGTGGGACTCTAACCATTTACTAAGTTACTACCTTCTATTCCAGGCACTAAATCTATCTATCTTAATGGTTTTACCATTTCACAATTACTTCCATTAAAACCATTTAAAATATAAGCATATTAGCTGTGAATAAATATTTACAACCCAAGAAAATTAGACAGAAAGCTCTTTCATTTATTATCATTACGATAAACGATAATTTCATTAAAACTTATAATTTCCCATTTTAGGGTATGTGACGTTCAAAATGAATATTTTGAAACACGTTCGGGAGCTGTTATATTTTTGTATATCTGCATAAAAAGATTGAGAAAACATCTATGAAATCAAAATATACCTGTAAAGTGCAAAAAGTTTCTTATAAATTGGGGAAAAGAGCATTTGTTCTGGCTAAAAAGAGGTATAAAACGAAAATCTTCTACTTTAGAGGTGCATCAAATGATTTTCTTGAAATTTAGCAGATAATTTTCAAAATATATTATATAGTTCCTGAACTATATTTCAAAATATATTATATAGTTCCTGAATTATAAACTGCACTTCTATCCAGATTTTAAATATTAATGTTCGAGTGATAAATAACTTGAAATTTTTAATTTTTTTCACATCGTGAAGCACTAAAACTTTCTAAATGAATATATTAATTATTCTCTAGTTCAGGTACCACAGAAAATATTGAGAAATTATTATACCAAATTTTATCAAAAAAGTATACATTAAATTTTAATTTATGAAATTATTCGTAAGAAAATTCTATCATATTCTATATTTCACAAAATGGCATCTAAAGATGCGAAACGGCATTAAAATGTATGTAAATGCAAATATAAGAAAGGGTGTAATTAAAGAAAAAACTTAGAAAGAAAAGTCTAAAGGTTTTGTAAAGAAATCTGTTCAAACATTAAGAATGTTAAATTTAAAAAAAATCAAAGTTTTTTTTATAAAAATAGACTTTTTAATGTAATCACCCACATCAAGATGAAAGAAAATTAAATTATCTTATATTAATTATTTCAAATAAAAAAAAATCCCATTTGTTTTTTTTAAGCAAATTAAAAAAGTTAGTGCCGGCGTCCTGGCATAGGAGTAGCGCGTCTTCCCCGTGATCTGGGCGTCCCGGGTTCGAGTCCCGGTTTGGGCATGGTGGTTCTTCTGTTGTTCTATCTGTGAGATGTGTGAATGTGCCCTCCTGTAAAAAGGGGTTGTGCAAGCGAATGATTGACGCGTGAGTGGCAAAGTCGTACTCTTGGCCCTAGTTGGCGCTGCTATAAAAAATAAGAGACGTCCCCCTCAGGCTTAAATCGCTGTCTTCGTAACAGCGGGCTTGTCAGTGGCAAGTGCCATAAGAAACAAACAACAAAAAAGTTAGTTTGTATTTCCATTAAGAATAGCAAATTCCTATATACCTAAAACAAAAACAAAACAAACTGCTTAATTTAACATTTGCTTTAACATTTTTCATAGTTAATTTTTGTTTTAAATATAAATATAGACATTAAAAAAAGATAGTAAGGGATGACTTCAGGCGCATTAATACATTTTAAACTATCACCAAAAATAGAATATCATCTACATATTAAGCTCTAAATAATTCAATGTATTGATTTTAATATAGAATTTATTGTTGTAGAGCTTTACTAACTTAATTAAAAAATAATTTAATTTTGTATTATCAATTTGTTTTTATCTAATTTATAGTAAGTTTTATCTCCCATATTCATATACAGATCACAACTGCTACTTATTTTATACTTGTTTACATTTTGGAAATGCAGTTTTAGAAATGAAATAAATATTATACTCTTATCGTAAAATTAGCTTTCTCTTTCTATTCAATTTCAAAAGATGTAAATAAATAAAATAGGACATGCTCGTAGTTTTCTTATTTTTTTATAATTTACTTGACGCATCATGTTTCAGATATTGAGTTAAACTCAATAGCTAAGAAATGATATATCAAGAAAATTATTTTTATATATATATTTTATACATTTATCTCTATATATTTTATTTATATTGTAAATATTGTTTTTATTTTCAATCAAATAGTACAATTAGAAATAAATTATCTTTCTCTAATTAAAATAAAGTACAAGATTTTGTTTTTAACTTCATATGTACTCCAAACAAAAATAATATTTCTGTTGATTTTAATATGTTGTTATTAATCGCCTTTACACGGCACATGTTTTATAATACTGTCATTGACCATTTATTAGAAATATTTGATTTAAGAGTATTGATATTAAGAGTACTATTGTAGAATGGTGTTTGTCATTATTGATTTAGGAATTTTTTATTTAAATCATTGAATTCCTTATAACTTGATTCGATCTGATTAAACTGAAAGAAATAATATAAAGAAAATTAAAATATTTAGGTAAATGCAATCAAACCACTTTCTCAGTTTTCCCTGATATTATTCTGATATTTCTTAACCAGATAAAATGTAAAATTTAACCTTTTACCGTCCCGACAGGAAGAAGTGAAGCGACATATTATATGTCTAGACAGACAGGAAATACAAAAATTTAAGGTAGCAGTTTGCCAGTCTAGAGGCGATGAAATTAACTGAACGGTTATCTGTCATTTTTATACTACTTTTGTGACATTTTAGTACTTTGTGACCGTTAAAAAGTATAAAATATAAAAAATACACTTTTTTAAACTTCAAAGAAATTTATTTAAAATACTTGATGTTAATAAGATTTCTTTATTTTCTTCAAGCTAAATAAATTCACATATAATTTTAAGATCAATGCAAAATGAATAAAGCTAATCATAAAAGTTAAATAAACCCATTTAAAAATATTTTTTAAAAAAACTTCCTTTTCATGTTAAAAATTATTTTTATTTCACTTACTTTCTAGTTTTAACTTATAATTCTCTATTATATAATTTATTGGTTCTTAAAGTACTTGTTTTTGAATTAGATCTATACAATATTAGATAATGATATTAGTATTGAATCCGAATTGGAGGAAATCAATCGGTTAATTAAGAATCAATTTCTAAAAGTATTGGAACAATTCATAATCATTCAGATTACTCAAATATATCGAATTACATCAAGAAGGAAACAGACGTGAGGACCAAGATGTGAGCGTCAACATCAATGAACGTTTTCCTATGGCACGAATATGAAACAAGTAACTTAAATAAAAATGTGTGAGAAATAAATTAGTTTTAGAAACGGAATGGCAGTAACAGAACTAATTTCTATGACTTAACAGAACTATTATTGACTTAACTGATTGTGTATTATTTATTTGTAGTGGTAAGCTGGGGGAACCTTTTTGTAGGAAAATAAAACAGACTTTCCCCTCCCAAATCCAATAAACTATATCGGTTTGTTCGGAAGAATATGGTTAATTTTTATATTTTGGAAGAGCAAAATTTATTCTACAACACTATGAATTTCTTTTAAGTTCCCATTATAATTAATCTTTAACATTAGGCTCAGTAAACATAAATATGTTCTCATAAAAAGGATATATTAGTGAGAAAAATACAGGATGATGCTTTCCTTTATTCTCTAGTCTGTTGGGAATAATGATCTTCTGTTTATAAGACTGCCTATATTTGTGCTCACTTGCAAACAATTTATTCCATCAGTAGACTTTAAGTAAATAAACCAACAGGTAATTCAATAGAGATGCCAAAATGATTGTTTCTAGCGAGTGAAATTGTTTTGTCCAATACATGGTGTAGCAAGTGTCTCAGTCCTTACGCAGTCAAAAAATTTTTGTTGACACAGTATTTGTAACAGTTCTAACCCCACTTTATTTAATATATTTAAAGAAATTCGTTTGTTAAAGGGTTTCGATATTAAAAAAAAGAACGCATCTTCGATTGGTCTAAATGACATCTAATACCAAGGTAGCACTTGAGCTATAATTCTTAATTAACCCCTGTATGTGGCAGGTGAGAGGATTGCATCCTACAGGAATAAATCATGGGTATAACTATTCGGCACTTAAGCAACGCTTGGAAGAAAAATTTCAGCAGCCACCACAATCACAGAGAGCAATTACTTGCAGAACCGTACTAGTTTTTAAAAGATATTAGTTAAGAGTTCAGACAGAGGAAAATAAATCATAATCTACTTTCCACAGTACGAATTACAGAATAGTCATATGAGATGACACAGGTCACTGCGCTCAACAATGTGATATTAATTACTCGCAACAGTGCTATTTCAAAGAGAAAATGTAGAACTTTCTACTGGTCCCACAGCACTGAGTAAGTCTGATTTTATTCTTATATATGGAGGAAGTTTTTATGGAACCATTATAATGAAAATTAGCTCATTCTGCCTGAAGAAAAACTGTCTGCAATTAGCAGCAACTATGAGAAATTTCTTCTTTCCCAACCACAATAGAACCAAATTCTACTTCTTCCGATGCATATTCCTGAATATTCATATGAGATGATTCAGGTCATTGCGATCAAAAAATGTGATATAAATGATTTTCAACAGAGCTATTTCAAAGAGCAAATGTAGTACCTTCTATTGATCCAACGACACTGAGTACCCATGTAGAATTTGGATGCACTCTTATTTAAGTAGGAAGAAAACAATTTTTATGAAAAAATTATAGGAGAAAATAGCCGGTTGTGTTTGGAGAAAAACTGTCAGCTGCCACCCGACCACAGTAAGTAACTTCTTTCTTCCCCATAACCTACTTCCACCATTACATATTCCTAAGTGTTCGCAAGAGATGACCAAGATCATAGCGTTTTTCGATAGAGCTATTTAAAATGCAAAAGTACCTTCTACTGGTCCAACGACAGTAAGTACATAGTCCGACCTCGGTTTTAAGTCTGACTTCATTCTTATATCTGGTGGAGGAAGCCTATTTTTATGAAAAAATTATAAGAGAAATTAGTCGGCTATTTCTTGAAAAGAAAGCTATCAGGCACTCTGACCACAATGAACAATTTATTTCTTTCACAACCTATTGACACAAAACCTAACAACACTGTTACGATCATTTGAAGATATTGGCTGATATTTAGAATATCGAAAAACATCGTAGAGGTATCATATAATATTTTGTGCTTATGTGGCGGCCACAGTGAAACCATAATTTTCTGACTACGAGACATATTTTTGAGCAACCGCTTGAAGTAACTCAGGAGATAGTTAAAAAAACTGTCAAACTTTCAAAAATAGAAGAAACCGTTTTTGGAATATCATTGTTTCTTTAAATTAAGTTTTTCTCTAAATTAACTACTAACAGTGCTATTTCAAAGAGGAAATTCACAAGAAAAGTTTACCAGATTTTTTTTTCTGAAAAATTCATTGTAATATAACTTAGTAGAATAGCTGTCTAATTTAGCAGCTTATTTGAACAAAATTTTATCTGTGAAGAAACATCTATTATGATGGGAAATATATATAGGTTTCACTTTTCAAAAATAGAAGAAACCGTTTTTGGAATATCACTGTTTCTTTAAATTAAGTTTTTCTGTAAAATTCAAACGAAATTTGTTTATTTCACGATTATATTTTTTTAGTTCTTACAAGCGTTTAAAAACTAGAGATGAGTTTTTATAATTACATGAAAATGAGTTATTAAACAGCACAATTATTATTAATAAGTATCTGCCACTTTCTACTTTTATTGCCCTCCTTTCCCTTTTTTTTTTTTTTTTTTTTGTTATTTCAACTTACTACACCAAATCTCAAAACCCCACATGAAAACTGATCACTTCTGAATATATTCCTGAATATATTTATTGCTTTTCTTAATAAATGAAAAACATTACATCATATTTCAAGTATTCAAACCGTACTAATGTACATGCTAAACGAGGCGTTTAACCAGTGAATGAAATAAAATCGTAAATCTATAATTTGTCTATAGTAAATATAGACTTAAATATTATTAAATTACTATATAATTAAATGTGTGAATACAGTAACTCTTCAATATAGTTGCTGGCATGGAGGATAATGGCAAGGATGACATTTGATCAATATCAAACTTTTTAAGTTATCTAGAAATTCGCAGTTTAACACTCATTACTAACCATGCTTGCCAGCTTTGTTTCAATATAGTGCTACAGGATGTAAAGCATTGAAACTCTTGGTAATAAGTCGGTTTACATCCTGTAAATCTCGTTTGAGATGAAAACCTGTTCTGCAGTGTTGAAATTGCAAGGACTTTTAGTTCAAAGCATTGAAAATTCTGTATAGTGATAATTATGAAATTTTCTTGTTGTGCTATTATTAATTTGTGTTTTTATAAAACTGTCCTATACATTTTTTGTAGAATATCGTTTTCTATTGTTCTTTTTTAATTCACTGTAAATGCTCACTACAGTAGTCAGTCTTTGCGTTTAAGAACCCTGCCCTATTTTAAAAATGACTTATTTCTATAACATCCCATTATCATTCCTGAGATGATAATTTTGTGTAAGTACAAGATTGTAAGTATTCAGATTGTTAAAGGCTGAGAATGAGGTCAAAATTTAAATATTATTCAGTATAAAGATTGATGTCTAGGATATTTCATAAAAAAATAGTGATATATATTTAATGATTGATTCAGCAATATTCAGCTGCTGAAAAAAAAGTTCTGGTGAAACCTGAAGTAAAAATATAAAACTTAGCATAGCATCTATAATGTTTATATATTTGCATATATATTTCATAATAAGTTTGACGTTTCTCCATAAACAAACCTCTGAGCTTTCCATTACTTTCTTGATTTAAATGCTTCTAAATATATTTTCAAAAATGTTTGTCGAATAATTAATTTTTTTCATAAGTAAAATATTTTATTTATTTATTTAATTACTTTTTTATGAAATGCAAGTTCAACTTTGACATTTAATGCAAAGAGTTGGAATTTAAAATTAATTTTCTTTGAAAAATATTGAAAAGTAAAATGATTGAAATTGTGAACACTAAAATTGGATAAAATGATGTTCTTTTTTAAGACGCGTTTAAAAATTATATTTCCAAAAAAAAGCAATAAAAAAAAATTCATTCGGGTTTTTTTTTTTGTTTTTTTTTGCCCAAATGCCGAAACAATTTCTGGATAACGAATATTGAAACAATAAACCGCATTGTTACAGAAATTATTGTCTTACCTATTAAGTATTAAGTCGCACCTCAATTCTTTATTGTTATGCTATATCCATTTCTTGAGCAGTTTCAAAACAGTATAAATGAACTTTGTAGTTTGTTATTCCAAACGAAATATTTATAAAAAAACTTAAATTATTATACTATAAATCAGACAGCTCATTATAAATACGTTAATAAAAAATAATCTCTAATGGGTGATTACTTTTTATACTTTTATACTTTGAATGAAGTTGAATGTGTATTGAGTGTCTCCCTCTCAGCATATTGGAGCTGTATAGGCTAGAATGTTTGACCTATAACTAACAAATTTGACATATGCATATCTTGTAGGATGGGAATGTTTTATTTGAAATATAAATAATAATTTTATCAAATTAAAAGCTAAACCTGAGTTCTACCGTTCTTCCGCGATAACTTCTGAAAAATATTAATGTTTAAAAAATAAATTCTACGCCTTTTCAACAGCATCTTAGCAAGGAAACAATCCCCGATCTAAACTGCCCAAGAAACCTTCCCTCTACAATAGCTAGACTACGTACTGGGCATTTCAAAGGCATGAAGATAGCACGAACCAATATAAAATCCTATCCCATCTGCAAGTACTGTCCCCATTCGCAACTAACTCCAGATAATGTTTTTGACTGCCAGGCCATTATCGGTACCCTCTTTCAACTTGGAGCACCTCCAATCGAAATCCTCCATAGCCATCGGGCTCCAGAACTTGCAGATCTTGTCACCAAGGCTTTTGGAGGACTCTAATCTTTTGCACTAGCACTGTATGCATAGACACGACAACAACAACAACACACCTTTTCAAATTTTAAAATAATACCTTTTTAATGATACCAACTTGATAAACGTAAAAAAATTTTTTTATGGATTTTGGTCAATGTAATTTTTTTTTCTTTTGCTTAATTTTCAACATTAGATTATGTTTTGTCGTGAAATACAAATGCTTTTCATTTTTTCATTAATATTGAATTGCATGATTTTCTTCCATTGCTAAAACTAAAGTAGGTTTCTGTTTAATATCTGTGCATTTAAAAGATGAATAAAAAATAAAGTTACAATATCGCGAAGTTCAGAAGATAGAAGAACCGGATATTTACTTTTTTAATAGCGGCATGATGTCATGGCGCTTGTCCCCAAAAGAAAAGTTAATGTACACAATAAGCATAACATATGTAACATAATTAAAATAATATAGCTATATTTTCTGACAATTTGGCGGTATCATGGGAATGAAATTACGTTTAAGCGATTTAACTGAAATTCATTATAACGAACATTCCCAGCAATCCATCTGGTCTCCGAGCCAATTAATTAGTGGAAATTAAATAGCAACATTTCTAAAAATAAGACTTTCCGTTTCAAGAAAATAATTTATCTCATTTTTATACTATACCAAAACTACATTATTAAAAATACATAATTTTAATATATACAAAATAAAAATTAAATAACAGTAAATTGAAAAAAAAGGATTAATTTTATCAGCATCATTCATTATTAATTAGTTTTTATTAAAAATGCATTAAAGTTCGAAAAATAATTAGCTTTTATCAGGTTGAGTATTCCGGCTATTTTTTGCACTTTCTCTATGCATTCTTTACTTTTTCTATCAACCTTTCCGTGTGCATGTATTTCATGTCCTTAAAGACTGCCAAAAGATTTCTTCATTTTTTTAATTTCTGTTTCCTTGCAATATCTTTTTCTTTACTTCTACTTTTATATAGTCCCATAGTGTTTTTGTTGATGTGCATTCATTTTCTTGTACATGAATTATTTTTATACTAGGAATTTTTTTCTTTTTTCTTTGTATTTTTTTTTTCTAACGGGCATAGTAATTTCTTTCTTTTTTTATTTTATTACTATGTTCTTCGTAATATTCTTCGTCTATGAGTTTTTAGTGTTAATTAATGCATTTATTTTTCTTCGTTTTGTAGTTTCAGCGAATCAGTAAAGTTAAATGATACATCTTGAGTTAATTTTATGGAATCAATGAAATTAGTTAGTGTTCTTTAACTTCGTTTTATATTCATTTTTTGCATGTTCGAGAGAGGTTTTTGCTATTTCCTTGTCTAAAGACTACTATTATTTATATTAATAAATTTGTAAAAAAAACTTTTGACCATTTCGGAACTGACACTGTAATTTTTAACATCTGTTGGATGGTGCTTGTGACAGTAATTCCTTTGCTATATATCCATTTTACCCTAGTAAGAAGACTATTAACCATTTTCATAAAATTTAGCTTTTTCCAAGCCAACATGCATGCTGGATTTTTGGATAGAATTGGACTTAGAAACTAGAATACTACTGCCCCATATAAAAGGATCACAGGGCCATTAATTACTTATAATTTAGTGAAGACAACTGACAAAATGTTTTTCATTGGCAGCTTCATTTTTTTAAAGACAAGGCATGTCTGAGGAACTTCTTCAGAAAAGAAGAAGAAACCTTACCTTCAAAAGAAAAAGGTAATGGCATATATAGTGGTAGTGTTTTCACCTTTAATCAGTATTTTATAAAAATGCAAGATACTCGCTTTAGATGAGAATTGTTCACTCATAATTTTTTTAGAAATTATGAGTGTTTTCTCGGTTTTCTTTCAGAGGAAGCATTGTCGTATACCAATTTTCTTTCAAATTCCGCGACGAACATCCAAACTGTCACTCTTTCCTTTTCTAACAATTCCTTGGCAAAAAAATTAGATTAAACCCAAAAAGAAAACAACAACTTATGGTAAGATTTTTCAAAAGTACATTACTTATTCTGAAGCATGAAATAACAAAAAATATACTGTCTACATATAATGTAAACATATACTACTGTAATATACTTGTGTTCAAAAAAGGTTACTTTGAACATCAAAAATTGTCCCTCATTCCTATTAAGACAACTTCTTGACAAATTAAGTTAGATGAAGCACAATAAGAGAACAACAATTTATGTAAGAATTTTCAAAAGTATATTAGTTATTCTGAAATATGATGTAATAAAAATATACTGTAATATATTTGTGTTCAAAGAAGGTTATTGTAATCATCGAAAAATAGCTCTCATTCCGTTTTGGACAACTCTTTGGCAAATTAAATTAGATTAAGCGAAACAACAACTTAAGGTAGATAATTTTAAAAAGGTTATTAATTATTCCGAACTAAGAATATAACATAAACATGTAGACATATATGCAGTAGAAATAATAAGGAGTCATTATAATATGTTAATGAATTTAGTCAACTATATTCAGAAGCCAGATTATTATCAATTAATAGCATACTTCTTACTTTAACAGAAACCATTCACCAAATAAGATAATAAAAAATAATAAATACTAAAACCAATCAATAAATAAAAAAAGTACCCAATTTCTTCACACCCTCGTAAAACACTTAATCCGTCTGTATTTAATATTAACTAATATTTGAAAATCAGTAAAAAAAATTATCATGCTTGAAAAACATCACCATGAAAAAAAAGTCAACTCTGAAGATGTTCCTAAAGAAACACATTTCATAGCATCTGCTAAAAAGTAATTACCACTAAGTAGCTTACTGTTACTCTAATTCAATAAGAAGAGGACTTTACAAGGAGCAAAGGAAGTTTTTTGTTATTCCGAGCGCAGTAAATATTAATTAAATATAACACAAATTGTCTCGTTTTTTTCTTTTTTTTTCTTAGAGTTTTCTTAAACCTCCGGTTAAAAATTTTTGGAAGTGTTGTTTTCCAATTATTTAAAACTGCACATTACCCCCTTTTCTTACATGTAACACACGACTTTTATTTTGTGGTAAGGAGCCACGCCTTCCGAAAACAAAGCAACTAGAAAAAGTTACAAGCTTCTTTCATCTTCAATTTGGGCAGAAGAATTTTAATCCTGATACAGTTGGAGGTTTAATCTTTCTTTCGCTACTCTTTTGTGGACTTAAAAAAAAATTCGGATAATTCTTCTTTTTATTTCAAACACTTCTCAATTACTTCGACTTATTTTTGTAATAAACTTTTGATAAAAGAATATTGCGTAGGTGTGAGACAAATTAAAATCGACTTTTTAATAAAACTGTTAGTTTATCGAAAAAACTAATTTTTTCATCCTATCTCATGTTCTGTGATGCTATATGTATAGTAGCAAATTACACTTATACTCAGTATATATATAGTTGCACTTTAGTATGAAAATAAGATTTCCATAAATTAAATAATTTATTGTGTTATTAGTTAAAAATGGGCCAGAATTTAAGGGGAAATTGTCAACTTATTTTTCTCTATTGATTTCTAACAAATAATGAAATGAAAAAAAGAAGAATTTAATGTTTCAGAAGGGCATAAGTAGATATAAGTCTTTTATTCAAAAACTCAAGAATTATTTTGAAGAGATTCCTAACATTCATCCGTGACCATATTACGATGCAAGTTTTTCACTGAAAATTTTTCAAATTTTTCATACCACATCAGCAGGAGAGTACTTGGCTAAAAAATGAAAAACATTAGTCTAATATAAGTAGATTTTTGATGAAATTGGATCTCGTGAATTTGTATTTCATTTCGAAACTTACCAAAGACAGTAAGTATCTCGACTCATTTAAGGCTATTTATCAACTGAACACTTCAATTAAAACAATATTCAGAAGGAATTTTCTTCCTTGCTATATTATATATTTTTACAAAGGATGTATCATCTCAACCGTATAGGCGAAAACTTAATTCAGTTGAAATATAATCCAGTTATGAAATTATAATTTATTTACAGGTATCTTAAAATATGAAATATTACAAGAGATCGAAAAACTGTTACTGTACAAACATTTTTTTTTAGTTTAATATATATATATATATATATATATATATATATATATATACTGAGAAAAGAAATTGCTTTGAAAAGAATTGAAGAAAAAGTAAATAAGATTTTAGTTTAAATACAGAAAGACACAACTCAAAGTTTTCCAATAAACAGACAAACATGAGAATAAAATACGTTCTTCATAAAAAAAAGAAAAAAGTATTATGTAATAGTATTTGCATTACAAACAACAGAATTTTTGTAATAATAAAATATTACAAAAATATTTTAAATAGTAAAAAATAGAACTTACAAATAATATTTCAAAAGGCTGAATTCTTCATAGAATCCGTCTTTATAAAGAACATCAATGTTTAGAATGCATTGAATAATCACACATTGATTACTTTAACCCGCCTTGAGACACAGTGATAAAATCTAAATGACCGGACCTACACGGCAGCATTGGTGGGAATTTAGTTGAGACCTAAGGGCCATCACTGCCCACGGTACAACCCTTCCGGTGGAAAACATGTCTCGTCATGGGTTGTCGACTCCACACCATTTCTGTACTCATCTACTCTCAGAACATGTCACATTTCTGTATCATGATGGTGAGAACCAACCACTAAGCTTCTCATTCTCATATTTGATGTGCCAACTAGTCGGATGGAAGTGTTGAATAACTGAAATGATCCCCTCGATGCTTACAAAAGATTTTTAATGGAAAAATAATAATTCAAATTTACAAAATGAGCCACTATTCTTCGGCAGTTATAACTATCGCTTTTATTTTTATCAGGGATAAAACCATTCCATTTCTCTGATTTTGATTGTCAGATCGATACGTTTATTAACAAGACGCATATTTTCAGATCGTTTAAGTTTTCACGTTTTTCATTCTGTCAATACAATATTTAGTGTCGAATTGATGATCAGAGTTAAAATATTTGTCTACAATGATGCTAAAAACAGTTTCTTATTATATTTTTACTAAGACTCCTTTCAAAATTTCAGTTTATATGACTTCATTTTTATGACACAAAATACACAGAGGCAGTTAGGTAGTAGCATGTGTCTCGGACAGTTTCGACTTTTCTTAGTATTTTCCTCTCTATTTTTTGAATGCTACATAACAAGCATTGCTATGGATATGAATAGTTTTGCTACATTCTAAAACGAAGATAAACTGAAATTTTATTAAATAACGAATCCACTCGTTTTTTTTGTAGATTTTCCACTGTGCAACATGTGCTTGAATTTGAATTCTTATTTTTTTTCAGTCACTTGTATAGATAAATAAAAAAAGGAATTATTGCCTTGCTTCATAACTAGAGATTTTTTTCTTATTGAGCATTAAGGACAGCTGAGCAGTTAAGGATGTTCCATCAAGCCTTGAAACTAACTCATTTATCAATGCTCATAATAAGCATAAGTTAAAATTTTGGAAAATTTTAAAGAACATTTTGTGAAATTCCGCTCACTTATATTCCGATTTATAATTACGTTTATATTACTTATTACTTTTAATATATTTTTTACAGTGGAGATATTTTGATGTTTTATACTTACAAATGAGTTGCACTTAACACCATTGTTTCTTTATATTAATATCTTTGGCTTATATTAACCTTTAATTGGCGGTATAATTCAGATGTAAATTTAAAATAAGACTAAACCTCTGTCATAACATATTTTAAAATTGGAGCAACAACTAATTTCATTTAATTTACTTACAAAATAACACTCTTAAATAAGTTAAGGGTAATTGGTTCTTCGTAAACAACCTAAAATTATTATACTATGGAAGACCGTTGCACTTTTTATTTCTATATAAATAAATTCTAAAGCTTTCAAAATTGATGAACTGCTGTGATTGATGATTGCTGCACCTATAATAATTTTCTTTATGTCCCAAATAAGTAAATTATTATGAAAACAACGAATCATATACCTTTCTTACAATAATTCAAAACATTATCTATAATATTCTAATAATAAATTTGTATATTTTTCTATAAAATATATATAAATCATGTATAAAAATAAAATACGACAAATATTGACTTTAGAAGTTTTAAGAAAATAAATTGTTGCAAACATGTTTATGCTCCCTTTTTCACATTTTCAAAAATTTGCACAGAGTAACTTCTTTAAAGAGATTAACTCGTTTGATATTCTTCCTGAAAAATAAAATATCAAAAATTTGTTTACGAAATTTATGAATAGATTTTGCTTTGAAGTAAAATTGTGAAAAAAAATCGATATCGATATATTTGTTTCAATTTTTTTCTCTTTCTCTAGCATATAGATTCGGAAAATTCGTAATAAACAATTTCTGAATATCCAGTTTGTACATGTTAGATCAAAGCAGTTAGAAATGTAATTTATTAGAAAACCCCAACTTAATATATATTTAATGCAACTTAACTATACTGTTCATAATTTGAATGGAAATTTAGTTTAACTATGTAAAATTAATGTGAAATTTGAAAGATGAATAATACTGATTTTGTAACAATCCAAGTAATATGAAATATGGCCAAAGACAAAAGTTGGTGTTCCTACTTTATTATTCACACAGAGAATATAAAGCTTTCATCAGATTCAAGCGCATTTTGAATGTTTTATGAAATAGTTTTCAAACTATGATTTTCTAATCCCATGAAACCGATTGGGATGATTGGCTAAATTTTAGTGAGATACATAATTAGTTACTATACAATATTCTATATGAATTATTTGTAGAAATATTTGTTTTATCCTTGAAAACAGTGTCATATTAACAGATGGTTAAAATACTTTTTGTATTTTAATTTTCAAAAAAAAAACATCGACATTTGGAATTTTACTGTCATTAGGATTTAAATCTGGTGAAAGCGAATTAAGCGAATTCTTTTTTTAATTAAATTATTTTTTTATTAAATTATACAGGGTGATGTTATTAAAGAAAATAAAATGAAATACATATTTTGCAAATATGAATTCCGAATTTTAATTGTGTGATATCATTTACCTTATATATTTTTTTTAAATATACCGATTAGAAAAAGAATAAATATTCAAATAATTTTTTCTATAATCAAATTATATGATGTGCTATATTATATATTACTTTTATGTAAGAAAAATAAAGGAAATAAACTCTTTGTGACAGACTGATTTTCTCGACGAACCGGCAGGCCAAACTAAATTTTTATTTTATTTTATACAATTAAAAAAAAATCGAAGCAATTCGAAAGTACAAGTAATACCGGAATTTAATTCCAATTCACTAATCGGAAGATTCATTACTATGGTAATTTTGGTTAAACTTAATTGTGCTGTTATGTTGAAGAGGTTTAAAATGATAAATTACATTCAGAAAAAATGTTTTTGCCTTTATTTGATGTAACAAAATCTTATGGAATAATACCATTCATTTGAAGAAATATCAAAATTTTGAAATAAGCCCTTGTCTACAACAGAATCTGATGGTATTTCGTCAATATGAACCTCACAGTATTATAGAAAAAAAATGAAGGAGAGAAAAATCAGGCAATCTGAAGGAGAGTATTCAAAAGAATCACCTCGCCAAATCTATCTATATCCAAATGAGTAATCCAAAAGGTCATAATAATATAAATATCCCATATTGATATGAATACTGTGTGGTATTAAGAAGCACATTGCATCGGAAATACGAATTTTGTATTTCCAGACAGATTTTGGTGCATATAAGATAATATATGGAAATTTGTTATGTAACTTGCTGCATATTTTTCCCATACAGAATTACAACAGGACGTTAATTTCCGTTTGATACAGCATTTTAATATTCATGTTGATCACATAGTGTCGTCGTCTGCAATAACGAATGCACACTTATTGACTTTGAGAGGTCACGTTCAGTCTTACCTAATCATTTTTGAAAATGTTTCCCTAAGTGTATATGGTTTTCTTCCCTTCCCTTCTCAGTTTATCCATGGAATTCTAAGATATTTTCTATGTAGTAAAAAAATAAAGAATAACATTAATACCTATGGCCGAGATGATATTTTTAATTTATAACTATGTAAATGATAAAAATAATGAAACAGTACTAATATTTAATATGATTTTGGAAATAAATTCTGGAGGAAATGATATCAAATACACACTTGTTAGATTTGGAAAACTCTCAGGAAAACGGTTTTCATAAAAATGTCATGAATTTTGTTTCGATATTTTTTGAAATTATGTAATGGATTTATAAACTATTAAGAATAGAATGGCTTATTCTTCCACGGAAAATCGTGCACCTTATTGATCTAGGAAATAAACCAATTACCCGAAAGATTATTTCTTTTCTTTACTTACAGTTTATGAGCAAATTCTAACTAATTAGCAAAGCTCAATGTATCGATTATCGATAATCTTTATGGTATGTCTCACATATCGACAACAAGTTCTTAATAATTACCAATTGTTTATTCTTTAGATATCTAATTGCTCCAAAAGGCAAACAAATATTTTGATAAATTAATAATAATACTTTTAGCTTCCTTATTCAATATGACATATACTTCCTTCAATTTGTTTTACAAAAATAAATTTTAAGCATATTCTAATTCAAAATATTCCATTTCATCACCATTAAAACTATAAATAATTATATATGACTTAAAAAAAGTGAATTTATAAATAGGCAATTGATACTATTGTAAGTTTATAATCTTTACCCCTCAAAGTTTGTTTCATGATTCTATAAATAACTTATGCAATAAATTTCATATTAATTAATTATTGAGAAAATATAAGTTTGTTAATAGAACAATTGATATTATTGTCGGTTTATAATCTTTTCTCTTCAAAGATTTTTCCATGATTTTATTTTTTTTAAAAAAAACCATGTATTAAATTTTATATCAATTAGTTATTAAGAAAAAAATAAGTTTGTAAATAGAATAATTAATATTATTGAGAGTTTATAATCTTTACGATTCAAAGTTAGTTCCATAATTCTATAAATAACCAATGCATTAAATTTTATATCAATTAATTATTAAGAAAAAATAAGCTTGTAAATAGAGCAATTAATATTATTGTGAATTTATAAACTTTACTCTTCAAAGT
Organism: Argiope bruennichi; assembly: GCF_947563725.1. Taxonomy (NCBI): domain Eukaryota; kingdom Metazoa; phylum Arthropoda; class Arachnida; order Araneae; family Araneidae; genus Argiope; species Argiope bruennichi. Next base: position 22,099,221 of record NC_079151.1, on the reverse strand, counting down.
TTGTTCCATGATTGCATTTAAAAAACCCATGCATTAAATTCTATATCAATTAATTATTAAGAAAAAATAAGTTTGTAAATAGAACAATTAATATTATTAAGAATTTATAATATTTTCTCTTCAAAGTTTGTTCCATGATTCTATTTAAAAAAAGCCATGCATTAAATTTTATATCAATTAATTATTAAGAAAAAAAATAAGCTTGTAAATAGAACAATTAATATTATTGTGAGTTTATAATCTTTAGTCTTCAAAGTTAGTACCATGATTCTATAAATAGCCCATGATTAAATTTTATATAATATATTCCTTTTTTCTTCTTTTAACTTAATTCAAAAGCCAATATTTTTCTTCTGTTTTGCACTGCTAGTTTTAATTTAATATGTATTTGTTTTTGTGTGATTCATCTTTACCCCATGAGTTTAGGATAATCCAATATTGAATCATTCAACAATAAGAAATGATGAACATGTGTGGTAAGTTCAGCATTTGTAATTTTAGTGATTGATTGCGTTATAGTAAGAAGCAAAAACAATCATCTTAAAATTTTATTTTTTAAATCTATATTATGGAGAAAATAGACATACATTTTCTTTCATTATAAAACAATGAGACTATTTTCGTTCCAGATAAAGAGTTTCGTTTTCTTTTTTTTTTGAAGGAGGGGGGGAGGAGATAATAAAAATAATAAAGAAAATGTAAATGGAATATTGTTTATCATCAAAAAGAAATTTACATATATGTCAAATGAAATGATGATCTTATTTATGCTTAAATATATTTTCTGACTAGCATATTTGCTTATTATTCATAGAGATTCTAGAATAATCCGGGAAATTTTATATGTAAATTTATCTAAATAGTCTTGTTGAAGAGAAGATTTTACAAAGAAGCTTTGTCTTATAGTAAAAAGCAAAACCGGTTATTTAAAATTTTATTTTTTAAAAATATATTTCGTGCAAAATATACATATATTTTCTTTTATAATAAATAAATGTGTCTATTTTTATTCGAGGTGAAGAGCTTAGTATTTTTTTTCCTTTGGAAATAATAAAAATAATAAAGCAAATTTAAATGGAAAATATTGTTTATCATTAAGAATAAATTTTCATGTATGTCAAATGAAATGCGGATCTCAGCTATCCTTAAAAATATTTTTACAATAATACTTGATTATTATTCATGCAGATTCTTGAATAACCCAGTATCCTTTTATGTGTAAATTTATCTAAATAGTCTTGTTGAAGAGAAGATTTTACAAAGAAGCTTTGTCTTATAGTAAAAAGCAAAACCGGTTATTTAAAATTTTATTTTTTAAAAATATATTTCGTGCAAAATATACATATATTTTCTTTTATTATAAATCAATGTGTCTATTTTTATTCGAGGTGAAGAGCTTAGTATTTTTTTTCCTTTGGAAATAATAAAAATAATAAAGCAAATTTAAATGGAAAATATTGTTTATCATCAAGAATAAATTTACATATGTGTCAAATGAAATGCGAATCTCAGTTATCCTTAAAAATATTTTTCCAACAAGCATACTTGATTATTATTCATGCAGATTCTAGAATAAACCAGTAACCTTTTATGTGTAAATTTATCTAAATAGTCTTGTTGAAGAGAAGATTTTACTAAAAATAAGATATAATGGAATCGTTTTTTCTAGTGACTCCCAAATGGTCCTCTTTTGAGCATATATTTTTTGCGAAACAAAGGGAGAAATCGGAGAACTATTTCGATTTCTAGAAACAGTCTACAAAATAGAGCTTTATGAAAATATTCGCGAGGGAGAACAATTTCTTTCGGATCACAACAAATCGGTTTTCCGAACTCAATAAACGGAATCCTGCTGTTCAAAGATTTCATCTCTGAATTGAAATTTTTAAATGGGAAACGGAAAATGTATAATAAAGCTCCATCAGACATGCGCATTTTAAAATAAAAGGAGCTAAGAATTTTTTTCGAAACATGCATACCAAAAGAAATCGTTTGGTATGGATATATACTAGCATTTAAATCAACATCGAATATTTATTGTGGAGATGAACACACTGCATTTCCATCACAAAATAAACTTTATTACTATAAGCAGCTTAAGGATTTCAAGAGGTACTTTCAAAAACAATATTCAAGACTAAAACGCTAAAATATATGGTCGCTTTATATAGCAGCAAGAGAAGTAACTTGTAGAGGGAGTCCCGGTATAAGGTAAAACAGTGATAAAACAGGAAGGAATAGATATTTTTAAAATAATGGATGAAATATGGTTGAATAATTAACATTGGTTACATAAAAATATAATTATTTTCGAATAATTTCCTGTAGTATTTACCATTTGAAAATTTGGGCTATAAATCTATATACTTATAATAAAGCTCAATGTGTGTGTGTGTGTGTTGGCGCTCTACAGGCCAGACCGTTCGACCAACAGCTACGAAATTTGGCACGTGTATACCTTGAAGGCCAAGTATGTGCACCTCGGGGTTATTTTTAATTAAAATTCTATTTATTTAAAAAATAAGCGAAATTTTAGCGTGTTTCTAATATAACTTCCGAATATATTACCGCACAAAAAAGATTTTTACATCAAGTTAAAGATCAAAAATTTATCTTTTAAATGATACTAATGTTTTAACCTTAAAATTAAATTTCTAATTTTAATGAATTTTTAAATAAATATTTTAACTATATTTTTCAACAATTTTTTTCGTACAAAATAAAAATAAAATTTAAGCTGCACGAGCACGTTTCGCATTCATGGAGAAAAATTAGCTTTTTTCAAAGTGTTGCCATCACATCGATTAAAGCTTCATTTAAAAATAAATTAAATAATTTTGGAAATGAAATCTGCAAAAATATGATTTTCGTCACGTGTCTGTAGGAAATGAAACAAATATGAAGTATTATTTTTTTCTAAAAAATAAATTCAAGAAAAATTATTTTATGATCTTTTACACTCTCTATATTATTAATCCAATAAATCAGTTTTATTTTAAGGCAAGTTTTGTTTAATATGAACAGGATATCCATTCAAATCAGGGCCACACAGCTAATTTGTAAACCTTTAGTAATAGACACAGATCTTCTAAAATGGTCTAAATGGAAAATGGTTATATTTTATGTCACTTGGTCCAATAAATACTCTAATATATAACGAATTTTTGATTTTACATAAAGCTACTGCTGTGGAAATCACGTTTAACAAAATGTTCTTGAAACACTAATATTTTAAATAAAGAATTAAGAAAATACGCCAATCAGTGCTCAGGTTTCTCAAGATTAATTGGCCTAAGATTATGAAAATGTTGAGTTTTTCTAAATTTTTAACATTCAAAACTTCATAAATCAGCCTTAGTTAATCGTGGAAAACAGAAACATTCATTCATTTATTTAAAATTTGATGTGTCCAGAATATTTTTCAGAATATACCTTACTGCATAAAATTTAGACTTCATAATTTTTGAAATATATTTATAGGGCGGAACAAAATATTATTATTGATTTCATTTCAATCCTTTTGAAAGCAAAACTAAAAACTGAATTTTATGCTGAATCTGAGAAATGTTTGTTGAATTATTGTTTGAGATATTACACAAATTATGAAAAATATTTTGTAGTTCACATAAGACATAAATACCGGACGATTCTGTTTGCAGTACTCATAATTCAGTAATAATAATAAATAAATAAATAACAACAAAGATGATAAATAAAATAAAACGCTTGGTTTCATTAAAAAATATCTTTCTATTAATTGCAATTTCAGTATTTCCACTTTAAATTAAAGTTGAAGTTTTACCGGAAATGACAACAAATTAGCAAAATATATATAGTAAATTGAACGAAACGATCTTAACAACAGTATAAGTTTGGTATGACTATCAAAATTTGAAGATTAAAAATATTTTGTTTGAGAAGCTATTAAGAGACAAGTTACTTAAAATATTTAATTGAAAATTGTAGCGAGCGGTAATACTGGTGAACCGGTTGGTCGCCAAAGGCGGCTAGTTATCAATAAATTGTATTCATATGATATGAATAACTAAGCGCCTGAACTTAAATAACCTGTGAATTAAAAAAATAAAACATTTTAATTAAAATGTATGCCATAAAAAGTAAATGTATTAGGAGAAATGGAATAAATTTATGAATAATATGCTATACATCGAACAAACGTATATTTTAATTAGCTTATCGAATAATATTATTTAATTTATTCCTTCTCTATTGGAATCTTTAAGACACTAGTTAATTACAATAACGAGTTATGTATCAAAAATAGAAAATGAATAAAATAAAAAGGTTCATTTTAATATATTAATAAAAGTTTTTTAATAACTATTTTTAATTTATTAGTGAAAATAAAACAAAAAATATCACAAAAAAATAATTATTTAAGCAAAATTGAAACCTGCAATTTATTTTGTACTCCGTAGAAATCTAAATACGAAATATTGGATAGTTTTTTTTTTTTTTTTTTTTTTTTTATAATTTTGCCATACTTACTATGAAACAAAATGAAAGCTTTAATGAAGGTCTTGTGAGAATTAATTTAAAATTTACCTTTATTAATTAAAAATTATATTAATTTTGCTAACCTGAACATAAATTAATGAAAACATGGGAAGGTATGATAATTCTTTTATAATACTGCTGTATCTTATTTGTATTGAAAAATCTTTCAGAATCTTGAAAAGCATTTCGATGTATCCTGTACTTGAAAAGTGATTCGAAAATTGACTGCATGCTTTGACGGTAGATGGAATTTTAAATTATCTTTTCAAAATGCTTGTCTTCATATTTCATGCTGTAAATATAGAATATGAAGGCTACCTATGATGTGCAGTTACATTTTTTCTTATTTTTAAAAATTATTAGAGACTGGTGAAAAAAGTAACGTTCTGCAGCTTTTCCATGTGTCACTGTGAGTAAGTTTTTCAAAAATTTATCAATTTTAAAATTATTTAACGAAACATATCTATTTCATATTAATTAAAATTAAGTCGCAGATTAATTTTTGATATAACCATTTGATAAGTTAAAAATACCTAATTAAGAATTACTTGATACTTAGTTAATAATTAGAATTTTACCTATCATTAATATTTAAATCTGAATCATATGTTTAAATTTTGACTAGTCTAATGCCTAATTAAATTTGGTTTAAAGTTTGGCAAGTAGAAATTTAGGAAAACAGCAACATTTATTTGAAATTCGAAATACAATAACTTGATTTAAGGTAAGCTACTTCATAAAATATGTCTTAAATTATGCAATCCAATTCACCAAAATTCGAGATAACCTGTGATATTCTCCTTCTTATGATAAATTTTGGATTAATAACAAGAAAAACATTAAATTAATATTAATAACAAAAAAGAGAAAATAAACAACAATCTAGTTAATAACATAGTGCGATTCGACAAAAATTTTAAAACCTCAAAATAATTATTATTGAAAATTTTGGGGAAATTAAGTAATGAATTATTCAGTAGTCAAAATTTCTTGAAAATAACTTGATCCCAAGTAATGTAGGAATTTTGTTTTTTCTATAATATAAAATATAATGCCTTTAGCTATATTTCGGTTTCTCACAAAAACTGTTCCAAAATTGTGAATAGCAACGACAAAACAATTGCAAACGTCGTTCTAGAATCCGTTACTCTGTCAACAGTTCTATTTTTAACTTTTAAAGTGGTAATATCTAAAGATGTTTAATTAAATTAGTGAAAGGATGATGACAAAGTTTTAAGTAAAAATAATTACTTAAGTGCACTCAAAGTAGTCATCAAATATTTGCTTTTCAGTCTGGGTGGTGTTAGTTTGGTATAACGTAAGAAAGAAAATATTTGTATTTCTTACGTACGCATTGATTATGATCAACTCTATGATAAAATATTGAATAGATAATTCATGAATAGATTATTGTATAAACAAATTAATTTAAATTTTCAATAAAATAATGCATAAAATTAATATTAATGAATGAAGAATAAATTTGAATCAGCTAATGCCAGGTAATAAAGCTAAGACAACGAAATATATTAGCAGATAGATCATAACTGATGAAATATCGTCCTGGATGTTTCAAGTCAGAAAACCTCATAATTCTTGTTGTAGTACTAAATGCCAACTCAGAGGACGTAAATCTTAGAAGAACGGAAACTGTATGGAAGAGTTATCTCGCTAAATATTTCATCGCATTCAGAAATGATATAAAATTAGCTCATGTAGAACTTACTTCACTGAATGATTTTGAGATGATGAATAGCAACATCTCCAACAAGTGGTAAACAGAGAGAGATACTAAATTTTCTAAAATATTAAGTAAGCATTTTAATGGAATTTCTGGCTTTTTATGGCATGAGATAATTATATTCCATATATGTAGAATGCTTAATTGTAATGTAATTAACATTCCTCTTTGAAGCAGAGGGAAAATAAATTCGGGAAAATGATATTGATTTTAAATAAGTTTCTTTACAAAATCTAGTGGAAGTGTCCCCCCAAACTTCCTAGCATACTCTCCAATAAAGATCTTATCATAGTGAACGCCTTCAATGGCATTGGTGTGCAATAGGTATGAAATATTAATATTTCGCGTGACGTTAGCATTTTTACTGAATCTATCGCGTAATCCTTGACAATTAATCCCTGACAGAAGGTTAAAAATATCCAAAACTCGAAATTGAATTTCAGAAGCTTTCTTTCCAGAAGATTGAAGCAAAGATTTGCCATAAAACTCAAAGTAGCAAAATCACGTATCAAATTTGATATATTTATGTCACTGCGTTTTTGTTTTATATGAATGAAATGGGGAACTTAGAAATGAATACAGAAAAGTTTTGGAAAATAGGTTCTAAGTTCAACTCTGGTTTTTCTTATTAAAAATTTCATTTGTATCTTAAATAAGAACATAATTGAATCGAAAAATATTTATATATTAAAACCATATTTTATTTGTTTACAAATAGCCAAGAAGATAATGAGCAGGAGTCAGGCAATTTGAGGTCAAAATGACCCGCGTATGTGCTGATGTTCAAAAAATGTATGCGCGTGCTGAAGGCTTAAGTAAATACTTAATAAAGAATATTTAGAAGTTGAATTTTATATAAATTTTTCCGAATACTCTAACTATAAAATTAATTCTAATTTATCACAAATTATAAAAAGTTCTGAAAAAATACAGAAATCGGGAGAAAATAAAAGTTCAGAATAGATTACAATTTTATTTCTAAACGAGGAAATAATGAAGCCATATGAGGAAAAATTATTTTTTTCTGGCAGTTGGTTGATATTAATATGGAAATATAAATTTCGACAAATAATACTGCATAAATTTATATCTTCTTTCTAAGAGAATAGAAAGGAAAGAAAACTAAATATATGTTTAAGTACAAATCCCCTGCGAAACATTTTAAATTCTTTTATTGATTGAAATGTATAAATGCACTTAGTGAGAATGTAAGAATTATAATTAATTACTTTATGTTAAGCAAACATATTTATATAATATACTGGCACACAATACTTTTCAGATCATAAAAAGACCAGTATAAGATACAAAATGGTAGGCGATTAATGAAATTATCCTAAGATATTTTTTTTAAATAAATGTTACCAATCTATAGAATACTGAAAACCCCACCATCAACAACGGAAGCTTAAGCAAAACGGGGAATAATAAAGTTTCACTCCCTTCCAAACACTTCTTATCAACGTTTTCTTTTCTTTTTCATCCATATCAAAGGATTTTTTTTACCCCAAAAACAACGAATGCAGAGGAAAGATAAATGCAGTCGGGGAAAAAACAAGGAAGAAATTTCGGGGCGCTGCTTGTGCGCTTGTGTGCGCGAGCGCTACTTCTCTTATATAGGGAGTGGAGAGCAGCATGGGGCGCTCAAGTGCTCCAATCCATGCACCAACCGTCAAACAGCGATAGAGCTCTGCCGGTCGAAGACAGAAAAGTTTGTGTGCCGCCCCATTCGAAGCAACAATTCCGTTAGGGGCGCATGCCGCTTCTTTTCCTGCAGTAGAATAATTATCCGGTGAGTTTGAAATGTTTAATTTTGTTTTAATAAACTTTCTCTTTTTATGTACGGAATTAAATTTTCTTAAAACTAAACGTTGTAACTTTTTGGAACTTCTGAAAAAGTTTAAAATGTGGTTCGTATTGGCATTAAAAATTTGTTTTTCCTCATCGTTTAAGTTTATGTTTTTTTAATGATAACTTAACTGAATTAAAATTTATTTAATAAATATATATTTCATTTTGAAATTTAACTCCCTAATTGGAAGTAATTTGATAGCAATGAATGTGACTTGAAAGAAAATTATGGAATTGTTTTGTAGTGTCTTTAGTTTTGAGTATTAATTTTAATGTACTTGAAAACTTTTTTAAATATATATAAATATGCTCATAATTTCTTGAATGTAATCAATACAGAATATTTTCAGCGAGTTTATGCTTTTTTCACTATTAATATTTATTATAATATTAAAAGTTCCTATTTTTTAGTATGTATAGTATTTTATATTTTATGCTATGAATTTCAACGAAATGCTAATAACGTTTTATAATTTATTAATTATTATTTCAATTTTTGACTGAAATGCCCGGTAGTAAAGTTTTGTATTTTGTAACATTTCACACCAAAGCCCTTAAAATGGTGAAATAAAGATATTCTTAATTTTATTTCATAAAATATTTTCGTACACTTTTGGCAAACAATAATGAAGCTCGTTATTTTAATTTTAAACAAAGAAGGGTTTGACTTGTGGCGCAAGTAAACATGATTTTTAAAGCTAAATGCTTTCATATATAAAATTTTAAATGGTTTTATTTAATATATCTAATTTATTTTATATAATATATGGTTTCATTCTATAGATTTCAATACATGGTTTTATTTAACACATTTCAATGATTGATTTTATTTAATATTGAAAATAATATTCACATTTTTATAGAATTTAAAGGGATTTTCGGATGTTGATAAAAATTAGGAACTTAAGATTTTCTGTTTTTAAGGATTTTCAGATTTTTCTCAGATTTTTTTTTTTTTTTTTTTTTAGGTTGAGCAATGTACAATGTTGATTTAAAGTTGTATCATGTAGAACTATTATTGTAAAATTGCCTTTTTTTTGGAATATTCATATATGAGCATTCTTTCAGATTTTATTTAAGTCACTTGTTGCAATCACCATTGAGACTGTAACTATAGAAAGCAACTAATTGTTATGAATCAATATTATATTTTAAATTATTCTATCTGAAACAAAATTTTAAAAAATGAAATGTATTATTTGTTTTTAATTACATCAAGATATACTAAATATGAGCAATAGTATAAATTATAGAGAGTCAAATTACATTTTTATTTACTTTATTTTATTTGGATAATTCATTCAAAAAATTTCTTGAATTTTTGACAAAATATAAGAAATTTGAACTTTTAAATTATTCGATGAAATCGATTCATTGATGAAATGAATAAATGAGTTGATAACGAATGAAATCGATTCATTGATGAAATGAATAAATGAGTTGATAACGAATGAAATCGATTCATTGATGAAATGAATAAATGAGTTGATAACGAATGAAATCGATTCATTGATGAAATGAATAAATGAGTTGATAACGAATGAAATCGATTCATTGATGAAATGAATAAATGAGTTGATAACGAATGAAATCGATTCATCGCATGTCTTTGTTATGTTATATATATATTTATATATATATATATGATACTTCATTAATTAGGAAAATATTACTATCTATTTTAATTAGGAAAAGATATTTTATGATATATTTATAATAACATATCATAATAGCTTATTAATAAATTATAAGTATCTTTGTCTTTTCGTGGACTTTGTTTGTTTGGAGTAAATTATTTCAATTCTTCGATTAATATCGTATTTGAAATTTTTTTAAAAAAATCAGGGGAGTAAATAAGTTTTAAAAAATGACATAAGATTTTAAAATAAGCAGATTTTTCCTGTGAAATCAAAAAAAATTTTATTTTTTTGAAACAAGTTTATTTTGTGTCGACTGTGATTCAATAGGTTTAACTGACTCAGATTTGTATATATGATATTTCTTTCGTAGAATTGTGACTCACTTATCCTCATTTTTAATTTTATATTAAATATTCTTCCATATTGTTCGTGATTACGGATTACTTTTATTAAAATAGATTACGCTGTCGAAGAATAGTATTTCGACTTTTCTAAAAATTCGAAGTATCAATATTCTGGAACATAGCAGAAAAATATTGACAGTGTTGTATCTAAAAGTATTTCATTTGACAAATTCCAAGACATTCACACGGTGAACATTTTGTGGACTTTCATCAGCTAAGTTCTCTGTGTCATTTATTTCGTTCAGTAAGATGTCTCGTGTAAGGTGTTTCGTTCAGTAAGTATGAAAAAAACAAGAAAATTCTCGTAACTGTAATGGCTATTAACAGATTTGAAAGAAACTCAAATAACAAGATTGAAATTTATAATCAGAGGTATAGGGATATAAAAGCAAATTATTAGACAACAATTTCATCTTAAAAGCTGAATTCTTGTTGAAAATTAGTAAATCCGGTACAACAATTTGGTACAGAAAATATTTAGTTAATATTGAGCATGATGAGGTCAAAAACGAATAAAAAATCGTTAATTTTACGAATTCTGTATAAATTTGCAAGATAATAAGGAATGGATCTTTATGATCTTGAAAATAAGCTTGACTAAAATGTTTCACAATTTAGTTTACTCAAAATTTTATTTAGATGTTTAAATATTACAACAACAGAAAATTGATTCAATAATTCCTCAAATTTATTGTGCGATAAGTATTCTAAATAGTACGAAGCATTTTGAAACCTCCTGTACATAAGACTACAGAAGCCTTCCAGCAAAACATTTTTTGTTACTTCCTCGGAAGATTGGCTTCTTGGAGAAACATTATATTGTGCAGCTCTTAAGAGCAGTGAGCATTCCAAATGAATGTTTTTCACAGCAAAGAAGCAAGAGATTATTCATTTTTTTTTTTTATCAAGAGAATTTTTTTTTCTAAATCTAAGTCATTTCATTGATAGAGTGTTGTAGCGTAATGGCATCTTCAAACTCACATAATTTGAATGTTTATGGTACAATCGTCAAAACAACAAAGAAAATTGGTACACCTCTAAAACTATGTTATTTATTATAGCATTTTTACAAAATTGGTATCCATGGAAATGACTTAAAGGGATATGTTTGTTGAGATTTACAAACTGATTAACCGAATTAATTAATATAGTTGATTAACTGCATATAATTTTTTTTTCCATTACGGCTATCATTTTTTTTTCTTACAGAATCGATTTGCCGTAATGAAATTAATCTCTCAATGATATTTTCAGGAATTATGACGATAAGTTTGAGATATTAAAAGGTTTTGAAAAACATGGCTTCCAATCTTAAATCAGGCTTATGGACTTTCGGCGATATTTCGAAAACTATTATATATTTTTCAAAAAATCATTCACTTAAATAAAATTATCATTTTTCATAAAGTCACGAATTAAATGCATAAATAACACAAATAATTAAGATTAATATGGGAAAAAAGTGAATTTTAACACTAGTAAAAATTTTGTATTAAAGCTGACATGCTAAAATGACGGAATCCAAAAAATTGTGCGCATACCTCAAATAGTTTTCGAATATATTTACAAAAAATGTATAATCCCAGCAGTCGATTTGCAACGTCAATTTTTTGAAGGACCGTATATTAAACATTTTAGTATTTATAAATATAACTTTTATGAAACACGAGGTTTAACAATAATTTTGATGTAGCGGTTAGTTAAATTTTGCATTTATTTTCCGATCAAATAATTTTAAATAAACAAGAATTTTGATTTATACAAAAAAATAAATGCTTTTGTTCGACGCAGGCGATATAAAATTTGATTGCTGAGCGAATTCACTGTTGGAATGTTTAATTCATTTTTATTCTTTACCGACGTTTGCATGCAAATGAAAAAAGAAAGATTTAAGGAAATCCTTAGCATTTCTTACTATTAAGTAAATTAATTAGCACTTAAATCGGAAAATTAATTAGGGCCTATTATTTATATATTCAATAACTTAATTTCGAGCACTCTTTCGTGAATTTCTTTAATTAGGTTGAGAATATTTGAAAATTATCCGAAAAATGATTCTCTCAGAGTTATGAAATAATTTTCTCTTTGTAATTGTGTTTATGAAAAAGCATAGTTTTCGAATTTCAAGTTCGAAATATTGTGCGTGGCTCAATTAGTTTGTATTTATTTGTCTTGATTACGTCAGCCACGACATAACAGAAAAAATAAATCCACCACTCTGTGACTCTTACAGTAGTTTTATGTATTAAACTTAATCAATCTTCTGTCAGATTATCAATTTTTCCGCCTGAAATTAAATGTTTATCCTTTTAAAAATGATAATTTCATGGTTAAAAATGTTTTTACAGTATCCCATCTCGCCAATGAAATGAAATGGAAAAATTGATTGAACATCGCATTTCCTTCGCGATTAAAATTAATATGTTTGTTAATTTATAAAGCGGGATCAATTAAAAAACTCTAAATGATGAATTGATTTTAAAAGTAATGGAAATGCTTGAATATTTTAATAAAATATAAAATTATTTATATTTTGAAAAATTAGACTCATACTAAGGATAAATCTGATTTGTATAATGCGTTCCTTCAAAATTCATATAATAAAAAGGTGAAAAAATAATAAATTCTTATTTTGCCAATAACAAGATGTGATTTACTTAATATATGATCCCCAGTGTGGCGGTTCTTTTTTGGGTGGATTTTTCAACAAATCATTTCAAGAAATACTGCGAATGTATGGAACGAAATTGATGCATAAACATAAAAAGATCTGGTGAATCAAATTGTTAAAAAATCTCGATTTCAGTAATGGAAAAATTCTGAGATAGTAATGAATTAACTATTTTAATTAACATGTTTAGATGCGATAAAGAATAACAAATTTACGAACGTGTTCCTTTAATTTTGTGGACGTCTGTACATTGATTTAAATATTAAACAATATTTTTATGAAATGAATTTTCATAATCTATATATATGAAGTGATATCCAATATGCATAAATTCGTAAAGAAATGCCTTTAGTCCATATCTTTTTTTAAAAATTCTATTCTAATTTATGATTTTCTTAAATTTTAGCAAATTTTATGTCTTTGCTGATAATAGGTCAGCTCCAGAACCAGTCATCAGAATAAAATATACTTTCATATTTAAGTTATTTAATGCTTTGAAAGAATGACTGGAACTTCGAAGAACCGTTGTAGACACTTTTAAAGCATCGGATGTTTATTAACTTCTTCGAGATACTCGACACATATGTGCGTTTGCATTTGATTTTCCTCAGGACCGAACGCCACATATGTGCGTTTCCGCTGGTCTCTTCCCAGGGCGGAAAACACTCCAGTTGGCCGGGTTTTTCGAACGAAATTCGAATTAAATGGCACTACTGTTCCATGTTTTTGGTTCCATTCATTAGTATTTCTCTCTGTGAGATCCATTTACGTTTGATCAAGAGTCTGTGAGTCATCAGATTTTTTTTGTTGAAAATATGAACAGAAACACGTGCTCATTTTGAAAAGGCCGTTGTTATTTATACTCTCATTTTTTGTAAGATATCGTCCCGAAGAGTTTAAGAAAATGTTATAGTAAGTTAATACGAATCTATCTTATCTTATTCAAAGATCCAGTAAGCAGTCGCGTTTACAATCAACAGAACGTAATGAGGTCCGATAAACAGATAGCATTCATGCATACTGTCTTTTATGTATAAATTTATTTCTCAGAACATTAAAAAATGATAACTAATTTTACATTCTGACCAAATCAAACTGTATTCATCAGTATTTTACTATTTAAGCTGGTTTTATCTATCAAGGGTTTAACCTCACATCGAAGTAGTGAAGCAGAAGATAAAATAGCATGGCAAACTCAAATGTTTCATTTTTGGACCTAAAGTTGTGCACTAGGAATGAGAAGATCATAACAAATATAGTTTTTATTACTAAAGCGCAGCACATTTTTAGATTCATTTTCACTGGTTGAAATAAGGAAATGCCTAAGTTGAATTTGACTTAAAACTTTAATTCATCTAATAAATAACTCCAAACATGCATAATATTTTGTAATTGAATATAATTCAAAATAAATTAAACGCTTAATTAGTTGTGTATTAATTCAAGAAAGGAGTTATAAAATGGGAAGATTGGTATATATATATATGTATATATATATATTACTAATAAGCTTTAATGATGGAGAACTATTTGCATCTTACGGAACCGTCAATTAAAATCCAAGATAAATGTTTATAAAACTGAACCAAACAAAAAAAAAGTCTTTAGCAACCTGTATGACATCATAAAAATTCCTTTCCCCATTTTTTTTCTTTTTAATGTTCGTAGAGGGAGCCATTCAATTTGTTTTATTATATTGGCACTTAATGTTTATCTTATATGTAGAATTTTAGATATTTTTGGGGTTGTTTCCAGAATTTTTAAAACTTTGAATTTTCTGTCAAATTCGAACAAATTTTATAATTTTTTAATCGTTTTTGAATATTGTCTTTGATGATATTTGCTGAGTGACCTTCTACTGAAAAAATCTTTAGTGAGAAAAAAAAAATGTAAAATAAATTTTTAATCAAAATAGTTAAGAGATAGGAAAGTAATTTCCGTTTGTTTTAAAATGGAATGGCATTTTCTCACGAGCCACTTCTGTATGAAAAGGCTGTATAAAAGCGTTTATTGTTAACGTCATATTGCATATTTCTGTTACTTTAACATTACAGAGAATAAATTTTATCTCTCGACCAGGAGACAGAAGATGAAATACGATTTTTGTCCTTCGTGAAGTTATACCAAATTTATCAAAAATGTACTTCATTTGAAACATAAATTGATAAATGTACATTATTTGCATAATTTTCCATAAAAGCAGCATTATTATTTTTTTTGCTTTGAACAACGATCTTTTTTCGAGACAGCATGATATTCTTCTCGATGTAACTGTACAAACTAGAACACAAAACACTGTTGCTTTCATTATTGTAGATTCAAAATATTTGGCACATAAACCCTTATTTGTTTTTTCAAAAGTCTTCTGTGGAACTTTGTAAGTTATCTACTGAGCGCTAAATGAATTTATCATTTATGATTTGTTTCAAACACAAAGCTACTTGAACGAAACTTAGCGACTAATGGGCCATGAGATTATTGCTAGAAGCCCCATTTCCAGAGAATATCAAAGAGTGTAAAGTTATTTGCGCTTTAATATCACTTTTTGAAATAAAGTATAATGAAGAGGCGTTAAAATAATATCATGTCTAGATGCCATTTACTTTTAATAGACTAACAATGAAAAAAGTATGTTTTGCAAGAAGCTATCTTACCGTCACTACGTTACTATCTTGGAATACTACATGAGAAAAAAGTCAAAGAGTATTCAAGGATAAATGAATTATAAATAACCAGTTATTGAAAATTTAGTAGTTTTTTTGGCAATTTAACCGATCTTAATACATAGAAAAAAAAGACTAATGCCAAAACATAAAAAAAAATTGACAAAGGAAATGTTTCCTGCAAAATAATTGTTTATAATTTCCAGCAAATAACAATTTATTTGCCTTATTTTGTATTTAAAAGACAAAACAGACAAATATAATGTTTATGCAGTAAAACACTGAAACATTCTTTACCATTTAAGAGAGCTATGATTTAATACAGAATAAACATTAAAAACAGTTGCGATAGCGTGCTAGAACGACATTTACCGCAAGAAAACTATGCCTATGAATGCAAAAAATGCCTATTTTTGAAAAAAAGAAAATATACCTCTCTGAAAACATTTAATTGAAACCTTTTTCATTTAATCTGTAAACATTGTGGTTATAACGTAAAACAAAATATTTTTAGGCCTAAATCTCCCATGGTCTTACACTTACACACACACACACACACACACACACGCACGCACACACACACACACACACACACACACACACACACACACACACACACACACATACACACACACACATATATATTATATATATATATATATATATATATATATATATATATATATATATATATATATATATATATATATATATATATATATATATATATATTAAAAATGTAAACAGAATGTGAGACTTGGCAAAAATTGACTTGGCGCATTAATTTGCTCATTAGGAGAAGGATTCAAAGTGGATTTAAAAAAAA
This sequence comes from Argiope bruennichi, assembly GCF_947563725.1. Lineage (NCBI taxonomy): Eukaryota > Metazoa > Arthropoda > Arachnida > Araneae > Araneidae > Argiope > Argiope bruennichi. The sequence continues at coordinate 22,082,907 of NC_079151.1, read as the reverse complement.
ACAATAAATACTTTCTGCAGACAATATCAAACAATTAATTGAAATAATATCGTTTTCACTCCAAATGCTATTTTAGACCAACATTTTAGAGACAAAAAAGTGATATAAATTTTCAATACAAAAAGGATAGTTAAAAATATAATAAAAAAATACAAAATATTGTTCCAAAATATATCAATTTTAAACAGAAATTGAAGAGAAGAAAAATGAATAATAATGAAATAATGTGAATTCTCCGTGTGGGTGGAAGGCCAATGCATCTAAAATCTATCAAGTAACGTGACTTTTTGCGCGCATTTTTCAGGGTCGCCATTTAAGGGACAAAAACATTTGAATATAATGGAGGTATCGATTCAAAAATTGATTCTAAATAAAAATTAGAAAACTTTTTAAATTAAAATTTGCAGGAGTGATTTTGAAAAAGAAATATAAGTTTTAATTTTTTAAAAAAATGGTAGGAATAAAGGTAGTAGTTTTAAATAAAAGATATCTAAAAAAAATTATTTTTATTGAAATATTTAGAACTTTTAAATTCTGGCCAAAAGACGCATTTTCGATGTTCAATTAAAACCTTTCTGGATTGGATGATCCTTGTGCGATTTTTAAATAACAGCACCAACCTCGTTCTGAAATGTAGTCCTTTATTTATATCCTCTGTATCTTTCAACTTTTAATCAATGCTATTCACTTTTGTTTGTATACTATTTTTTTCTCGGTCTCTCTCACTATATATATATATATAGGGTGTGCCACAAATTCATGCAAACTAGAATTAAAAAAATCAATGCTAGAAGAAAAATGCAATTTGTGGGAATATGTTTAAAATGTCTTTAAATATTTTTCCCATTGAAAAGTGGCTAAAAATGACTGATAGAGGGCACTTATACATCAAACCAAGACATTTATGTAAATAAGATTAGATTTAAAACACAGAGTTAGAAATGGATCTGTTCTTCGGTGTCAGCAGGATGCTATCGTTACCAGATCGAGCATTAGTGGTTACCTTTTCTAAAAGAAAGATGAATCCAAGGCTAAAGTAGTGTGAAATTTCCGCAAGGTGAAAGGAAACAAAGCAAAAAGAAACCCTATTTCATTGAACGGGATATTGAATTTAGTACGTCATTTTGAAGAAGTCCATTGACAAATAATTGAAGTCATATTTGCATCGCTGATTATAACACCGGTTGTATGTTGAATGATTGAAAATACTGACGACGTCTCATGTGAGTTACGCTCCTTCATCCTTTTTCTTTACGCAGGAAACACCAAAAGAATTGAAATTCTCAAACACATTTTTGAAGTTTTCAGGCAAAATGTTATGAATGATTAGACAGTAAGAAAGTGAGTGCGAAGTTTCAACGATAGACGGGAAAATGTTCGTGATGAAAAAAGAATTGGTCGGCCGTCTCTGAATAATAATGAATTTCTGACAAAAATTGAAAAGAAGATTAAGTAAAACTGAAGAATCACCACTACTACACAGGCAATGAATGTTTCTCAAATTTCCCTTTCATTTCTTTATCATCACAGATTTCTACAACAAGGGCATATAAAAATTCAAAACAAGCTATAATATAGATTTTAACAATGATGAAAACTTAGTTGAAAAAATAGTCGAAGTATTGCATTTCATTCTGCAATAAAATAACTTTATAATAATTGCTTCTCATTGTTTAACTGCTTAAAGGAATTTAATTTCTTGATACGCAATCGTAAATACTTTTTTCAAAGCTTTGAAGAAACCCAGAAGAAAATAATCCAGTCTATTTTTACCGATTATGATCATATGAATACTGTTATTCAAACGAAAGAAGCTACAATCATAATTTTTAGCATATAGTCTTGTTACAGTATTTTAGATCTCTATAATTTTTTCTTCAAAAGTCTTAAAGGACTAATTGTTCATCGATCTGTTCTTTCTCGTACAAGTGAATGCCAAAATACAGCAACACAGTATGCTAGATAGATGAATTTTATAAAATATAATAATATAATAAAAATTGTAGATATTCTACTAATTTTGAAATAATTCACTATTTATTCGCAGAAACAACAATGAATAAATTTATGCCGATTTTTTGACGAAGCGATTTACGTCAAATAAACAAACAAACTTTGTGATTATTTATATATGTATGTGCATATATAAGAACAATTATGAAATAACACAGCAATTTAGTTAATAGGAATTTGACATGTAATTTATATCAAAATTTTAATTTTCAAATTTTGGACACATTCAGTGTTTTGTAAAATATCTAAAAAGCATAATGGATTTCTTTATTATTTTATAAATCTAAATAAAAATGTATGGGTTTAAGTAAACAAGAATGTTTGGTCTAAAATACTCCTAACGAGTTTTATAAAACGTGTGTGGTGAAAGCTTATAAACCAGTTAACAGCTACGCTACCCTAGCAGTTGCTTTTGTAATATGGTCATGTTACTGGACTGCGAAGGTCCCAGGTTCTATTCTCGCTCATACCAATTCTCTACACGTTCATACTTATTAAATGGATTTATATAGTGTTGTCTCCCCTATCACTTTTTTTTTATATCGCTATAATAAAGTACAGAATTGAAGAAAACAATATTCATTTCTATCGTTCGTTTTTGCAATAAAATCATTTCTTAAAAATATTTTAATCAGTCGATATAAACATACTTAACTGTAACTCACTTAGTAATTTTTAAGAAACTTCGTTAAGTTTCTTTTTAAAAAATCTTTTCACATCAACTTTTTTTGACAAGTTTAGCGTTAGGGTTTTGATTGATAGACTAACATTACAATTTCAAACAAGTTTTAAGAATTCATTCTTCTTCCATCTTTTAACCGTTTCATTAAAACTTCTAAACTATTTGATTTGAAAAGAACTTCTTCAAGTGATGCAGATTAATTTTATCAGCATTAAATTATGGACGAAATAAAGAATATTTTCGTATCTTACAAAATAATGATGATTTGAAGAAAAGTCTCAGAGCTTAAAAATTTCATTCAGTTCGTTAAATATATTTTTGCTGTAATTCAAATGAAAGAAAAAAATGCAGAGATGGATTTTAATAAAAGTTAAATCAAACTAACATAGAAACACTATCAAATAAGCTATTATTTAATAATATTTGCTAATAAAATGTTATAAATCTCAATTTATATTTTCAATTAATTTTTAAAATGAAAATAAATTATGTCAATATCAAAATGATTTATTTGCATTTAGTTGCAGTTACGTATTTTATTTAACAATTATAAAATTTTCTCTTTAAAAATGTTTAATTCAGTTTTCTTTAAAACTAAAAATTTTGTTGATATATTATATATTTTTAATAAGTTAAATGTATCTATATTTCATTACGTTACAGGTAGAATAATTCATCTGGCCAAAATTTTGTAAAATTAAGAAGACAAAACTTTTAGAGAAATATAGATGGTATTACTCAATTTATAATCATGTTAAAAGTAACTCCTTAGTATGGAAGTTTCCCAGTCCCTTTTTTTTTTTTTAAGTAACCAAAGCAAGTGAATTTTTTCTCGATCAGAAAGCTTCAAATTTTTATTATAAAAAATAAGCTTATAGCTAACTGGTTTTCAGATCTTTTTTTTTCGGAAACTGTAAGAGGGCATTTGTCAGGTAACTTAGTTTAGCTAACTTATATACTTACGTTTCACTAGTAGCCACGAAAAGGCTATTTTTGAACACACCGCATAATATTGAACGATGGTCAGATAAAAAAGACGATACCTGAATTCGCACTTCTCCAAACTTCCCATTACAGCAAGAGAAGAACATTTCGTTCAGACAAATTTAACATGTACTGAGTCTTTCCATAGGGTGATTGTTCGGTGTAATCCGTCATCGAAAATGAAATACCTCCGGTATTAAGAGAAGCTTTATCATCAGATCACAGCAGCGTTTCTTTTTGAAAGGAGCCTCTAATTTTAGAAGCATTTGTCAGAGGACGACGAATACAATTATGCAAACATTTTTCGTTCTAAATTTCTATTTCATATAATGTATATGTTATATTTAACACATACCAATTTATTTTTGCAATGGGCGGTTGGCTGAAGTAGATTTAGAAGCTGGATTATCCGGCCAAAAAGTTAGGAGTTAACATTCATGATACCACGGTTTTTTTTTTTTTTTTTTTTTTACCTGGAGTATTATTCTGTTATAGATAAATATGAAAATATTTTTTTCATCAGCTTTTAAGGGGAAAAAGTGAAAAGAAAATGAAATTCATAAAGATTTACTCTCAATGAATATTTAAGATGAACATATTCGATTAACTCAAGATATTCAAACAACGAATGAGAATCGCGCACAAATAAAGTAATCAAACTAAACTGCTAGTAATAGATTGGGAAATTCCAGACATATCTGAATTAATGATGTAAATGTTTTAATATTATTAGTTTCATTTATAAAATAATGAATCTAAATTAAAATATAAATTAAATCGAAAATTGTTTCCATAGATATTCCGATTTAAGAAATCTAAAAAAAAAGTTGTTGCCATTTCCTAAATATCTCAGAAAAAAAATCAGTTCAGAAACGAAACAAGCATTTAAATGCATCAACTGAATTCCAATTTTAAATTTTCATTCCTGAAATATTATATTATATTTCGAGCTGTGAAGGTCACCCTTTTATAGATCTCTGAAATGCATTCTTAATGCTTACTAACTTCTTTGGAGAATGTTTTCTTTTTCCCTTTTCAGATACGAATTCGATCGATTCTGTTTTTGGAAAAAGTAATCTACTTATAAAAAAGTTAATTGTTCTAAATGTTGAAATGTTTGCATTTATATGTACTTTTGTTTACTATGATGTTTTTTTAAAGAAAATTCGTATACTAGGAAAACAAGAATTAAATTGATTCCGCATTTTGCTGGAGAAGAAAATTTGAAAGCATTCGATATAATCATCCAGAAAAATGCCTATAATTGACACTTTCTCCTAGTAACAAACAATTTAGTCCATTAAATTTCATTTCCTATCCTAGCTTGAAAAAGCGTATTTTAAAATTTATAGAATGGGAAAGTACGAAATAAGACTTTTAATTTGTCCAGAATAAAGCAACAGGAAAGTTATCCAAAAAATACGAATTTAAATGTTTCTATGCAACCGAGCATTTAGAACATTAATTATTTATTTAGTTTAATATCCAATGAACACTTAGACTAATTTGCTCTAAACTGAAATTCTTATTATTGAAACAGTTATGTTTGTAACAAAAAGAAATTTCTATTTTAAAATATATAATTTTAATATTATCTCTTTATATATTTAAACACTCTAATTACTTAAATTATGTATTCAATTACAAATTAATTATGTGTGTGTATAAACTAGAAAATTTAGTGAGATATTCCGCATGTGATTTAAACGTCCTCAAGTGTTTAAATCACATGAGTACAAGTTTTTTTTTTTTTTTTTTTTTTTTTTTTTTAATATTTATAGCAAATAAAGATTCTATGAAGGAGAAAAAAAGATCGTCAATGGAAGGTATAGCATTTCAAAACAAAACTAATTTCAAGTACATAATAGAAAAAAAAAACTGCAACACTAAAGATCCAATGCTGTATTAAGAAATCCAGGCAGTAAAGAAAAGAGAAGAAAAGCCTTTGAAGTTATAAAATGAAAATTAAATTAAAACATTAACTCCAGCTATTGCTTTAAAAAAGGAGCTGCAGTGGTTTACCCAATAAATAACAAAAATAGTTTGGCCAGTTGAACTTTTTCGAAAAAAAAAAGAAAATAAGCGAATGTAGTTCATTTTTGCAGCATCGGTCAAGAATCTTTTGATAAATTCCTCTCCAGATGGAAGAAGGATTTTACGGGCGAGATTCTTGATATGTTGCTTCAAAAATAAATCTGAGATGATAGATGCTGGTATCATTCTATTTATACAAAAAGACTATCTTGTCAGTTAGGACATTGTATTGAACTGAAAAAGAAATTACGTTAAATTGTGCAAACACATCTATATGTCTATATTAACGTCTAAATATGTCGCCAAATGTGTTTAAAATAAGAAATAAAAGCTTTAAAAAACTTCTTAAATGACTTTTGGTCTGCACCTAAACACATACGAGTTTTTAATCAAAATATAAACTCATGTTGGAAAAAACCAGTTAAGGATCTAGTTAAAAGAAAAAGAATGTATTCGGGTAATGTTTGGTGTCAACGCCTCAAATCAATAAAAATACTGTCAAAGTGGCATTTCTAATGTGTCTTTAGAGGATTATGAATTATAAATCGACTGCAGCTTCAGAAAAGTGTTTCATCATTCCCAAAAATGCTGTTGATGCTTCTTTCTCAATGAAACATTGAATGAATTCCTCAAGATATTGATATGTTGCAATCGATGCTACGATTCTTTGAAGATAGTATGGATTAGAAATCCACAAATGCAACATTATCGATATCAATATTTCCGTTTCAGGAATTTACTAAAAAGCTGATTAAGAAGATAGGTGACTAAAATTTCTTATTCTCTTGTCATTTTTGAAATAAATAAAAAAAAAATATGCAGATTGTTCAATTTATGCAGATTGTTCAATCACCACACAAACACATCACAACACAAAAGACGGGAGAGACATTATGTACATGTCGCCGCGTCGGCGTCTCAGATACATCTGGTTAGGGGAACAGAATTTTCCCTTTTCTCCACCGGAGGGAATAAAACTCTAACACAGATAAAAAAAAGTTTTTTTTATGTATACAGACTTGGAAAACACCTGTTGTTTAGGCAGATAATAAGGTAAACAAAGAAATTTTATGCAGATAAAAAAAACCGTTTTTTTAATTTTTAATTTAATTTATTTATTTATATATACAAATATGGAAAAAACCTGTTGTTTGGGCAGATACTTTATATATAGTTTCTGTTTCCTTCAACTGTGCCTTTGCAATGGTGTGAAAGGCATATCGGCCTTTTTTCGTTTCACTTCTTCCCTCATCATTAAAAATGCTTAAGCTGCTATTAACTGTCTCAAAATAATGGTTTCAGATCAATAAATCTTTTAACAAGTTAAAAATTAAAGAGGTACTTTATTGACCTGTTTAATTTTTGACTTTTTTAAAAAAGAGGATGATTTTTTAAAACGTTTAACTATGACTTCGGGAAAAAAGAATCGATTCATAGAATTATTCTTTTTAGATAACATATATGACATGATACAGCCTGATCAAGTATCTTCCTTCTATGAATTCCTGTAGAAAATGTGTTTATTGTGTAACTTTTTTTCAATAGTTGGAATTACTCTGCGAAATTAAAATTAAATATTTTATCTTTAGATTTATATTTTTAACCACAAGAAAGCAAAAAATTGTTTCATAAGAAAGTTTTTCCCAAATACAATCCGAAATGACTATATCAGAAATCCGATATGTTAGGAATGTCGATACAAAATACTTTAATATAGGCAATGGCAAATTCGTGATCACCTCTACATCATAATTTGGAATAGCAATTATAATTTGTAAGAATGGAAAAAGATTAAAATTAATTGAAACTAGTTTATATGAGCGCATAACAGTCTAACGTCATGAAATTTGGTATAATTATTTAATTAATTGTTATGATATAATTATTCATAAAAAATATTTTTTTGACTATTTATGGGAGAATAGAAAAATTTAATGGATATACGTTGCTCGTGCCTTATTATGGCTACTGATTTAATTAATTATTTTTGAAAAAAATCTAGAAATTCTAGAAAACAAAATGTATTAACAAAAAAATTAAATAGCTGGGAAAAAGTACTGAATCAAATTAAAGTAATTTCTCATATAGGAAAATATAGCATTGAGAAGCATAATATTAAGCTAAAAGCATTTATGCACAAAACCTTTTGAGTAAAGGAGCTGATTATTTAAATTATGATTCTTTATTTTTTTTTTTCAAAAAAGATTAAGTGTTCCATGCAAAATGAAGATTTTTAAAGAATTCCATCACAAATGCTGCACTTTAAATTTCCGGAAAAAATCTTATTTTAGAAAGGATTTCTTTCCGTTGTCGCTGTTGCTTGTTTGCTCAGAATAACGCTATTCTGAGCTATAGAAAAGTAAGTTAATTCTACTTAATAAAATAACTCTCTAAAACATTGGATTTTCAGAGATGGGAAGTAAAAAAGAATTAATCTGAGCTCTTATTTTTATATTAATATTTTTTGTCTAGCTTATAAATAGCCAACATACACACACACACAAATTTGTAGCTTTATTATTGGTATAGAATCAATAAGCGGGATTTGTAACACAATTGATTCAAAATCGAGACTCGATTTACTCTTTTACTATCTGTATGATCATTTCGATAAATATTTTCATGTCATTTGTAATATTTAAGTAATATTTCATGAGACAAAAATTTATGATCTACAAGTCTTCGCTATCATATCGCTCTACACATACGAACATGCTATATTTCTCCTGAATATCACAGGATACACAGGATATGCAGAATAAATTCTTTATCAAAATGAAAATAAATCGCCAAAGATAATTTCTTGCGCGCATTTTACAGGACGAACTAGTTTTATGTATTGAACCGAAGCTTTATCCAAGTAATACTCCAAATCCTTACCTTTCCACTCAGCTTGCAATGTTTCCACGAACTGAAATGTCAGCATGAATTGAGATTCCATTAATGCGATCAAGTATTCAGCACCTGATGGCGATCTTAATTTGGCAAAGTTCTTATAAGCGGATGGATAAGCTTACATTATCCCTTTAAGATATTAGACTTAGGAGCCACTGGTTCTGCTACCACCATCCGGAAGAGAAAAAAAATGATCTGTGACTCATTTTCTGCCCTTTAAGCTAATCACAGGCAGAGAATTCTGTTTCTCATTTATTGGAATAAGCTTATACGACAGATTGCAATCATCATAAATGTGTGCATATCGCTTAACTACCTTGTAATATATTGCAATCAACACTTATTTATCTAAAATCGTCTAGCTATAAAATTGAGTAAATGTGAAATTTATTTTTTTTAAGTTAGCTTTTTCTGTGAACAGATAAATTAAATCAATTCTCAAGCACTTTAAGAATAAATTTCACTCCTTTAATTTCTTCATTATTTTATTAATGTCATAATAAATTATATAAATGATGGATATTTCTAAATTAAATATAATTTGCTGTAAAGCAATAATCTCAATTGAATTTTTCATAAATTAGTCCCAATATATTCGTGACAAAGTTCACATGAAAGTATCATATACATATTTCTGCATATCGTAAATAACACAATTATATATTCAGGATAATGTATTTATAAAAATAAGATTAGACACTGTGTGATTATATTTTGCATGCCATTTTATTATTAACACTAATTTTGCATAATGAAGGGGGTCGATACCATTTTCTAAGTAGCCATCAAATTCATTATAAATTTCCGAAACCCATTAATCTAAAATTCAAAAATAACTTAATGATATATAATTGTGAGAGGTTTATAAAGATTACTATTTTAAATAAGTGAGAATAATATATAATTTAGCTACAAAATAACTTTATCTTTAATCTAGCGCAAATATTTTTATCAATTAAAGTAAATGAAATTGCTTGATTTTCTTTATGCATGAGTTACATACGTATTTTGAAAAAAAAATCCAGATAATAATATTCTAGAATTATATACAAAGAAAATAATCTTACGAAGAAAAATGCTTTTCGCTACTGTGCAAATTACATATAAATGTGAAATTGGTCTGTTGAAATCATTGTCTCTTGATATTGTGTTCCTAATTTTTTTTTCCATTTTAATATCATTTCCAATGTCATTACTTTCTAAATTCCAATATAAACATCGTTATAAATATTTTATAAATCTTTACTAAAACATTACTTCACACTTTAATACTACCTGTCTGTTTTAGAAAGACGGCAAAATTAAATTAAATATGTATATAATTTTTTTAAAATTAAATATTAAAAAAATATGCACTTACATTAAAATTTGGTCAAAAAATAAAATGTACGAAACATGTATTCTTAATATTGTGCTAAATTGTAAAAAATCTTTTAGTTGTATATAAGGAGTATTATTTATAAAATTTATTCTGGGCAGCCGTGACCTGGTGGTAAGATCTCGGCTTCGTAACAGGAGGGTTTCAAATTTGGGACCCGATTCCACCGAAGAACCGTCGTGTTAGCGGCTCTGGTGCTCGTTAAATCCGCCTTCCCGCTGGTGGGGAGGAAGGGGGGAGCAGCCCAGATACCATCCTCGTCATCTAACCATGGTTCAAAATTTCGAGTCCGTCCCAAAATAGCCCTAGTGTTGCTTTAAAATGGAGCTTTAATATGACAGAATTAAACTTTAAAATGTATTCAGAAAGAAGATGTTATAGTTGTTTCACTAAATAGTTAAAGAAATCTTTTTAATCCAACCAAATAAAAAAATGATTAACGTCTAACTGAAACTAAAACGAAAATTATGAATTATTGAAAATAAAAAAATATATTTAATGTGAAGTTCTTTGAATCTGGCTATTTAATGCGAAGTTCTTTATATCTGGCTTTCTGGCTATATTTTAGCTAATATGTATGTACACAAGGTGCGTCCACCCAAAGTGGACCAAGCTTTTATTTTCCAAAGTACTGAATTGGGACACATAATTCCAGTTACAGAGTTTCATTACAAATTTTGAGAAATTGCATTAAAAAGTTTCAGGTTAGGCTGCAAAGATTGAAACAAAAAAAAATTAAGTTTTTATACACCTCCTATAGTGTAAAAATGCCAATTAATAAAATGTTATTTTATATTTGCTTAGTAATCCATAATACAATCTAAAAGACTACAAAGAAAATTCATAATGCTGTTCACTTTGATTGGTCAGAAACATCAACTTTATGAAGAAGGGTAGGAAAACTTGAGAAACTGAACCTACAAGATAAATCAGAGAAGTTTTGGAATGCCGAGGAAGAAAATAAAATGCCCTGCTGTCACTTGAGTGCTTTTCTAAAAGAATGACATATTTCAGTAAAAAGATACGTTTGTATATGTTAACGATTTACTCCTACTTAGTTGAAGAATAATGCAAAAGTTCTTTGCAGAATTCCAAGAATCCTTCTAGGAAATGAGGACAAATGAGGTGAATGAACTTGATTGCATATGCACAAGTATTACTAAAGGAATGAACTAAATTTAATCACTTTAATTTTTCATTATTATCATTTTTAAAGTTTACTTTAAGTTAATCAATGTGATCTAATTTTCTAATTAATAATAATTAATGATTCTTTTAATATTTGTTTCATGATTTGTATTCTGACCTTGAAAATTCTAATGAAAGCCAAGCTTAAACATCGATCAGAGATATGAAACATTGTCTACGTCGACAAATTTTACACCTCCACTTTTTGTTCTTATAGATGGTGTCAGACTAACATTTCACTCAGTCACACTTTTTCTCTATGGGGCTCGTACAAAAATATTTTCCTTATTATTAGCAAATATTTACGGAAGCCAAGGTAATTTGATATATTTTGGTGCCCTATTTAAAGAAATTTTGTAATTGGGTGTTTATATTTAATTTCAAAAACTAAGATAATAAACGTTTGCTCCAATTTTTGCATTATCCTGTATAAGTTCTAATTTAATATAATAAATTATAATAAAATTAAATTACATACAATAGTGCTTATACAACTTATATATAACTGCTTTTGCTATTTATCTATATGCAAAAAATTATTATTTATAACAAATATATGATATTTTACAACCATGAAGCGATCTAGTATTTAAAATTACTATTTCAATATTTGTAGTTCTTTTTAAAATTTCACTTTTAATATAAAGATGCATCTTATAAAGCAATAAATATAAATAGTATTTGAAATAAGAAATAAACATAAATAGCATCAAAAATTTGCTATAAGATTTATGTAATTGTTTATTAATGTTATATGCAATTATATCATTTCATCAAATCAATACACAATAAAAAACATTTTCAATTAATAATTTCATTAACAACAATTCGGTATATCTCTAGTTGTTAAAAAAATGTAAATTAATGATTTCTTATCATTTACTCAAACATTTATCAGAGTTTGACGTAGTTTTGGGGGTTTTTTTCTTTCTAGATTTAATGGTATTGATGTATAATTAAAAAGCAAATATTAAAAAAAAACATGATTTATATATCATGGACAACACACCATGAATTATTTTTTGATGAGATAAAGAGCTTTTCTTAATAATGAATATTAGGGTGTTATTGAGCGGAGGTTCATCATTCAAAGCTAATAAAGGGAATGCATCATGGAAGTGAATGAGCTCATGGTTTGAATCACATATGAATCAGATGAATAATTTTCCTCACTTTCTTATATCTAATATTCATGAGTGTCACGTTTGCATCGTTTTTTTTATTAATATCCACTTAATTAGAGGTACGTGTATCAGATGTGCAAAGAAAGATGGTACATTTTAATTCATAACCTGAAATTATTTTATGCATAGATCGTATGGTTTACTTGCAGATTACATGTTTGAGATGTTTATAGATTCCAGGTAAATATTACAAAGAATCTTTAAGATTCATTAATACAAAAGAAATACATCCATAAACTTCTGAATATTCAAAGACCTCAATATTAAATAAAGACAGCACGTATTCACCAAAATGAATATTGACATCTAATTAGATTGTATAATAACAAAAGACTCATTCGTTAAAAAAAATTCATAATCAATTTATATTCTTTTGACATAAAAGCATCTAACTTTATTTCAATAGAATGATATCATAAAAGTTAGTGCTTTGAATTTTCTTGAAAAAAATTTATTTATTTCTTATTATGTTTTCATATAAACAAGTCTCGTGTTAGAATAGCTTTGAATGGCAACGAATAATGAAAAGTTATGAAAAATGACGATAAATGCGCAAGCATTCCTTTTATTAATAAACAAACGTTTCTTTTTCTAGTTTTATGCATGATATAAGAATTACTTAAATGAAACAATCACTTATTGAATATGTAATTCAGGTAGAATGCATATTGCATATTCAATATAAATGCAGATATATAAAGTAGAAGAATATACAGGAATTTGAAAAGAATGCTACCGATTCTTATTATGACAAACCGAAAACACAATAAATATTTAGTTTTTACTTTATAAGATAATGAATAAAACATGCTTTAATTTAAGCAGAAATATCTTTTATAATCTGAATGACAGTCCAATAAGAAGATGGTATACCATTTTAAAAAGTTAATAAGATAGCAAATTATATCATAAATATGTGAATAAGGTATTTTTAAAGATAAAAGAAGAAATACTAAATATTAACTATCCAAATATTCAATAAAGGATGTATTTAGAAGAGAAAAAAAAGTTATAAAATTATTATAATGAAATAGTTAAGATGAAAAGATTTTATAAAAGAACAGAAATATTTAGAGGCTTAATTAGGATAATGAAATTCTGGAATTGCAAAGAATGAGAAGGATACAAATATATCATATTGAAAAATAAGAAATATTTGTTATATAAATCTAAAAGTTTTGTTGAAAGAAAACTATATTTTAACTAGTATTTAAAAGGGCGTTTAACTAGTACATAATAGTAACATAAAAAAACGTTGTGAGATAAGATCTAGAATATATTATTTTTACAACAAACTGGCAATAATGACCGTAAAATATCGATTTCCTGCATTCCATAATGACATTCATATCTCAATAAAGACATTTTCGGAACTTAAAGAATATTTTAAAACCACATCATGTGCCATTTCTTCTTTGAGTAAAATCGGCTTAACAGGTTCCGGAGAATGAATTTTTAATATGCATTGTCTGACATGACGCTCACGTTGAGGTGGGAAATTGTATTTAATTTTCAATTTTCTCATGCTAATGATAAAACAAAGCAAATAAAATAATGACTTCCCATATATTATTCCGTTTGCAATGCATGCATGCATTCTTCCATAAAACGATGCAAAAACAATAATGTTTACAATCAATGATATGATGCCCTATATCTGAAAAACTTATTTATAAAACTAAAATTTGAGATGGATTACATAGTTTAGAATTGTTAAAAAGAGGTAAGAGCCTTAACATCTGTTATCTTATTGAATCTTCTAATTTGAATGCGATAAACAATAAGTGAGGAATGTGAAGATCTGTTTATTAGTTCTCATTTTCTTACACTTTATTATTTATTTAAGGTGAAAATAATAAAATTTGAAGGTATACATATAAAACATTTCCTGTAGATAAAATGTTAATTTTTCATTTTTATTGCTAATGTTAGTTTTACTTTTTTGATGAAATATATACAATATGTTTCTGTTTTTCATTGGTTTAAAGGATACATTGTGTGATATGAAAAATATGACCTCGAAATTTCTCATCACTAGCGTATGACGAAACTGCGTAAGCTTCCTAAAAAGAACCATTAATGAAAAAAAAATTGCTTAATTCCTTCATAGTCAGAGAAAGTAAGAACAATACAAATGTACCTTATAAATTATAGAAGAAGAGTAAAATGTATAAATCCGTTAAAAAATTCTCCAATATAGTAATTAAAAAGAATCAGTAATATGATAAACTATTCAGAAATAAGTAATGTAACTCATTTCTTTCCATAAAATGATACAAAGAAATAATATTTGAAATCAGTGAATTGATGTTTGAAAAACTTATAAACATACTAAAATTTGAGATTGATCACATAGTTCAGAACTGTTTAAAAGACGTAAGAGCCTAAATATTGGTTATTTTGTTGAATCTTCTAACTTAAATATGATAAACAATAAGTTCTGAAAAATGAGGAGATAATGAATCTTTGTTTAAGCTGATAAATATAAAATATTTCCTTTAGATAAAATGTTAATGACTCATTTTTTATTATCAATATTAATTTTATTATTTTGATGAAAATTTCCCAATGCATTTTCTGTTTCAGATTGAATTAATAGATATATTATGTGTTATAAGAACCATGAACACGGAACTTCTCATCAGTAGCGTATGACGAAGCCACATAAGTTTCCTAAAAAAACAATTAAATTAATTAATTTTTTTTTAAAAAAAATCTCTAATAATTGTTTAATTTCCTTTTTTCCTTTCCTACAAATTTGATACTCATAAAAAGTAAATATTAATATGTAATATCTCTTCACAATCAGTGGATTGAAATAAATATTCCAAAGATGCTTATCTAAATAGACAAAATGCATAACCTTTTATTCCTACATGTACTTTTATGAGGTATAGGCAATCTCAACAATAAATGTATCCATACTTATCCGAATTCCGACCAAGATATGAAACTTGTTCTTTAGGAAGGTTGTCCAAATTTTATCTTCTTTGCTTCATATACATGTCTGATTTGATGTATATTGTTTTTTGTTACATAATACTTCCCTTAATGCATTTAAAACAACAATGATATCTAGATCCTTTGTGGTATTCCGAGCATCAGATGAAATTATTGCTTAGGAAGAATTCGATACCAAAACTAATATCGTCTCGATATTGAGTAGCAATAATTGATTTTCGCTGCATTCTTTGCATACTATTTATCAATTGATTCCTGCATGTCTTATTAGTTAAACTATCTAAGGCATCAGTTTTATTCCCCGATGTAAATCAGAAATAGAAAAGCTACCAGATTGCATAGACTAATTAGATTTATGTATTTTGTGCACTTTGACATTTTATTCTATATTCATTCTTTGTATCTTTACAACTTCCTTATTTTTCAATTTCGCATTTGTTTCTTGTGATGCTATTGTTTATTATATTAAATTTTAATGTGTCTCTTCGTCTTTGTTCTTTTCCACAAGCTATATTTATAATGGTCTTTCTAATGAATAATAGCAAGAGATATAAGGTAGTGAATATTTAAGTGAAAAGCTATTGTATATGTCTCCAAATGATAATAATTCAAAATTAAAAAGTTAGGAAATAGTACTACAGCTACAATAGAGCATCTAATAAAATAAAGTAAGAAATAAAAGAAATGAATCACTTTCTAAGATCCTTTTACAATTGTGTTTGTATTCTCTCTGAGTCGACTTTTAATTAGAAATGAAACTTTCACATACTATAGAAATTTAGTTACAAATGTATAAAAGTTCAAAGCAAGTCTCCTATCCAATTAAATTCCAAGACATCAAGAATTTACTTTGAATGCTTCTGAGCCTTAGAGAAGAATTGTAAAGTGTATATTTATTCTTTAGATATAAGAAATATTGAAACCAGAATAGTTGATGATTAATCAGAAAAATACATTTTTTAATAAGGACATGTATTTTAACTAATAAACCACAATAATAAAAGTTTTCTGTATTTTTAAGAATGTATTCTTTTATACAATCGTGAGATTAAATAGAAAGCTTTGCATGGATGACAAAATACCATAGCATGTAGAAATCTTACAGTATCAAAACGCACAAAAGGAAGTTTTTGAAGCCATATTCACAATTTATTTTACTGAAATACAAAAAAAAAAGAAATTTTAATTCAAATCATGAACCAATTTTAGGCAACAATATGAAGAAAATTTGTCAGAAAATAGTATATTCTCCTGTGAAACTCAAAAGATAGTCAAACCGACGTTTTCAATTTATCCTTTAATATAAAAATAACCAAAAAATGAGACTAGTTCATCTGTATGCAGACATCATCTTTGTCGAGCATAATTTTCTTGATTTAAAATATTATTCTTGTCTTTATAAGAATAGAGGAAATAGAACGGAAATCAAAATTGGTCCATTTTGATTAATCTAAACGTTATGTGCTTCCCTTAATTTTTAATGATCAAAGTATCTTCAAAAATTTGGACCAAAAATCAAAGCATTATCTTCTTGGCTTAATTCGAGACCTTATATGTGTACATTAGGCTATAAAAACTACGTTCAAAATTACTTTTACAATAATGAGGCTTTCAAATTTGGAATGCTGATACAGATATTATCTTCACCAAATGTCTGCCGTGACACTAAAGTGATATGTCTTGAATTGTCATTCTATTTTATTCCAAACATTTCATGAAACATAAATTCAATCATTAAATCTAGAAATATTTTCAATATTTTTTTTCTAAATTTACAAATTTAGAAAAAAAATAATTAAAAGAATTTTTTACAATTTTCTAATAAAATCCTAAAACATCTTCAAAATTATATGAGGCTATATGAAAAATAACTGACCTTTGATCTAAATTCTTAATATCCATTTTGCTAAATAGTTTAAACATTCCAGAGTAGAATTAAAATTTGGGAGAACATTTTGTTTTTATACTTTCAGTATTTCATGATTATCTTAAGCATTACACAAAAGTTAGATAAAAGACTAGTTAACCAAAAATAAGTACAAAATCAAACTACGAAAAAAAGAAGCACGAAATTAAAACTATCAAAACAATTTTCTTGATTTTTTTTAATAATAATGCTTTCTTGATTTTTAATATTGACACTTTTTTTTTTATTTCTAGAAACATAAATCTTAAAATATGTTTACATGAATGCTTTCCTTTCTATAAACTATTAAAAAAATTACAACTTTTTTATTTATATTTTGATTAGAGATTGCTATGTAAATGAATTTAATTGAAGGTAAAAATATATTATCTGAAGATTTAATATTAATATTCTTTTTACAAGATATTAATATTCGTATGAGCAATTATTATTTTCCGCAAATAAAGATTGTAATTAATTAAGCATCATTAATAATAATGCATTTTAATCGCTAAGCATTAATTGCTTAACATTAAAATATGAATTGTCGTTTAGTGAGGGAAAAATTTTGATCCATAAAATTTGAACTATCTATCATGGAATAATGTATTTTTTTATTTTATTGTTTGGATCAAAAATATTGGTAATGGAAAACTGAATGAAATGGCTGACTGTAATGAAATACTGAATGTCTGAGTATTTTCAAAAAGATAGTAATTATTCATGTAAGGAAACTCACACTATCATCATTAAGAACTGCTTCTATGGCTTTCAGGCAACTAAATCTCAATGGAAATCAATCAACATACAGTAAAACTGGTCAATGGCACGAAGTCTCTAGTGTGGAAGTCAAGAGTTTGAACTAACTGTGAAGTATAACACGTTCCTCTAGAATTGCACACAATTAATCTAAATGGTCTCATAATGACGTCCTGCACTAGCAATCAGCGTTGTGTGGCATTTAAACCGATAATGACTGTATGGCGAATATTCAAATAAATTGAATCTTTGCATGATAATATAGCAGTTTATAATATGATTTTTAGTAATGAATTTAAAATTAAAATTACCAACATAATTTTCAGTCAAAAAATAATCTGAATTTAATACTATATAAATCTATAATAATATGAGAGAAATATATGATATTCATTATAAAATATAATATAAATTTTAATCGAAGGATAATTAAAGATCTTCAATCACTTCTATGCTTAAATAAAGGCTAATATGCTTAAATAAATCTTATAATATATTTTATTTAGTCCAGCTTATTAAAAAATCTTTTATTTTATAGAAATATCAGAGAATTTATTGTACCCAAAATCGTTTTGTAGTAATTCTTCTATATTCATAAAAGCCTTTTATGTAATAACTTTTTATATATCTTATTAACATGATCAATCTTACAGCAATTTTAAATGCAGATATCGATTTACTTAAATCCATTTTATATCTATTAATGCCAGTAACATTTCTAGAATATTTAATTATACAATTATAAAAAAGTAGGAATTATGCAGGCAGATTTCAAAATAAATATTTTTATAGAAATCAAATATTATTTAATACACCAAACACTGTTTAAAGATACTATTACATAAATATTTATATAATACAATCAAATATATTCAATATTAAAAAAAAATTTAGTTTTGTTTTCTTTGAAATAATATAATAGTTATTCAATTAACATTTAAAATTTGTACTAATTGTTGATAACAATGACTATTTGAAGATAATGCCTTTGTTATAAATATCAAAAGCATAAAATTCCTCGAACTCTTTTATCTGTTATACCGCTCAGCTCAAAAGAGCTTGTTAAGAAATTAGATGGCTCCAGTTCATTTAATGCATTCCGCGTACTACCTTTTCATAATTATTTCTGAAGCAATGAATCCTTTATGCTGCATTTGCTCCAAGTTTTAAATTTTAATTCGTAGGAATTTTTATATATAACAATTTCATACTTATAATGTATTTTAAATATATAACGAAATTCATTCTGAATATTAGCTAAGCTAAATTATTCTTAAATAATATATCTGGAAATATGTAATAATTTTATTCTCTGTGTTTCCTTTAACAAATTGTTGTAAAAAAAATTATAGTTATAATTTTTTATGCTTTTATTAAATAATTAATATGCAAACAATAAGTTATTATTATTGTTTAAAACATACTATTAAAATTCAATATATAAATGAATATATAATACATTTTCTATAATATATTTAAAAATAATGATTTTTATTTCATTAACTGTAAATCATATTTCAGTAAAATTTTAGTATTATAAAAATGGATGAAAATTCTTTAAAAAATATTAAAATTTATTTCAGTCGACAGTCATATTTTAGCCACTTTTTAATACATGTTAACACAAGATAATATTTTATTGGTTTATTTTTATAATATATTTCTTTAAACCTGTAAGGAATTATTTTATTTTTTTATTGCAAAAGTTCTTTTTATGAATCCTATTTTTTTTCTGAAGCAATCGTGCCATTTCATCATTTTAATATTTAGTGAATTATAAAGATGGAAGCTATATATTGCCAAACATATTAATTATTCAACATTTTTTACTTGCATATTAAATTTGAATGCTCGATTTCGAATGGGAATGTTACTTTATTATTTTTACAAAATCTTCCTTCGATTATTATTGCATAGAATCACCCGGAAAAAAAAGGCAGAATTTTAAGATTTTATATTTGTTTTATTACAAGAAAATTTGTAAACTTATGCTTCAGGTTTCCCTTTTGTTTCGTTGTAGAAATAATTATGCAATTGGCAAATTGTAAGATATATTAAATAACTCATTAGATTCATGGTTTTTAATTTGCCAATGCCGTTTATCTATTTTACAAATCTGAAACTAGATAATTCCTTTCCATGAAAAACATAATTACTGAAGTAATTTATCTCTAGTTTATTTTAAACACTGAACACATTTTCATAAATTGATAATATCAATATAACACTAAGATTGTTTTAGTCATGTGTAAATTGTTTCTCTCTCTGTACTTAAAACCTTAAATGAGAAATTCTCAAATTTATAAATGCATAGGATGGTTGGAAAAATGCTTAATTTGAAATAAAATATAATATACTACAAACAAAAAATATGCAGCAAATAAAAAAATCTTCATCAATTTAAACACATTCTAAAGATTTTTTTTAAATATATGATATTTAAAATATTTTGACTCAGAAGATATATAATTTTGATTAACTTTTATGGCATAATGTTACTTAATTTTTCTATAATGTTCATGACTTTTTTAAAATTCTAATCAAGAAATAAAGGGTTTAAATTGCTTGAAACAATTCATTATATGGAATAATTTAATAATTAATTTCTCTTAAATAAAATATACATCTAAGTGTGCGAGTTGTAGAAGCAACAGCATTGTTTGTTTAGGAGCATTTCGCTACGCTTCAAACTAAATAAATACCATCAAATTTAAAAATTACAAATAATTTTTGACTCAAATAACATAAGAAATAAAATTAGTATCCAAACACTGAATTGATATCAGAAAGATGTTAATCTTTCTAAAGTTTCCATATTTTTTTCATATCTTGATGATCATAATTCGTAAAATCCCATCCTAAATTCTGCATGTCACTCAGTGCGCTACTTCAAGGATCTCATTTCAAATTCTCAAAACCTAGAGGTAGATTATGCTTGAGAGGAATCATAATTTCGCAGCATGTTCTCCTACTCCTGCTTAAGTTACGAGAAAACGGTCCACATGGCGTGTTTAAAAGCAATCAGCTTCATTTCACTCATCAGATTATTAAGGGGAGAGACATTCTCTCTTGTTGGTCGGATGGGTTTTACAGTCATTAAATCCACCACATTTGCATAAAAGGATGCAATTCAGCTGAGTTGCAAATTAAAACCTGTTTAAAGTATTGTTAAAGAGAAAATTTTCTTCTTTTAATAGTTTACTTTTTGCATATGAATTATTATTCTGTTAATTCGCTACGTAATATTAATGTGTTTAACTCCTTTTAACTATTTTAGGAATCAACAACGTTTTAGTTGAAAAAAATGTTTTTTCTGAAAATATTTTTTCCAACTTGCATAAAAAGTATCTAATATGGTTGGCATATATATTACAATGATTCTCAATTTTATTTCAAAATTGTGCTGAACTCTGCTTTCTGTGCCATTTCTCTGCCAGTTATATTATAATCTTATGAAAAAAGGCACCGATGAAGATTTCCAAATGCTTTATTTATAAAATATTATAAAAGCTTCAGGAAACAGATTATTATGGATTGTTGGAGGTCCACAAAAATCAAAATCACATAAAATAACTTGACAGGAAGGGTCTGTAAACGAAAT
This sequence comes from Argiope bruennichi, assembly GCF_947563725.1. Lineage (NCBI taxonomy): Eukaryota > Metazoa > Arthropoda > Arachnida > Araneae > Araneidae > Argiope > Argiope bruennichi. The sequence goes on along the minus strand of NC_079151.1, from coordinate 22,061,322 downwards.
TGCCACCATTTTTTCTTAAGCTTCCGTTGAATTTTATGATAGCATCAATCACTTAAAGATGCGACAGCTCACTCAAAATATGTAATAGTTTACCAATGTTGAAATTGCAGAAAGTATATAGCAAAGGAATGACCACGAAACTCTTTTATACGAAAAGTCTTCTATTTTTTAAGAGTTTACAAAATATGGCATTGGTACTATAAAAAGGAACACATATCTTGAGCAATTTTTGTAAGATTTGACATGTGTTAGTACGCTCTAAGTGTAAATTAATGCTCAATGAATGAGCTTTCATCCATTAGTTTATTTTGTTACATTCTTCACTCTTTCACAACTTCTTCTGCAGTGGATTTTTTAACTATCTCACACAATTATTTTAGTTATATAATAAATATTCAGAAAGGATAAAAACTATGCAAGAAATATCATTGAATGCTAAATACATAATATATTGTGCTGGACAACTGCTTGAAAACGCTTTGGTTACTGTGAAAAATGACAAGGGGAGTATTAAAAAATGTTTTCAATACGTTTCTCATAGAGTGAATGTAATCAATTAATAAAATGTTTCACTTTCATTTATTTACGTAAATGCAAGGTTTCACACTTGTATCCATAAAACTTCAAAAGTCAAATGTGTTAGCTTTGACTACATTTCGTATCTCGTTTTAACGATTGAATGCGTCCCTCATTATGAATTTTCGTTATAATACACATATCATGATAAGTTATTAAAAGGGCAAAATCAAAATCTAATAATGCATTTATTGAATAATATTCCAATTAATGTTCAAAATATGCTTTAAACGAATGTAGTTTTTTATGGTACAAAATAAATATTTACAGTTTTTTTTTTCAAAAATTAACATTTTCAATATGCATACAAAATTGCATTCGTTTAATTATATTTACATACATGTGCCACTACATTATGATTACATATCGCATAAATCGTAAGCATTTCAATATGTTAGAAAAACATAAAACTTACTATCACGCAAGAAGCCATTAGAAAATAACATTTTCTAGTTCAGAATTACACTGCTTCTTTGAAATACTTTGTATTTTTAAAATCCTGAGTCACTTTTTCCTGTCTTTAATAAGTAGAAGTTCCAATAATCAACTAACCAAAATGAGCTACGATGCTACATTATTAGCAAGTTCTTTCGGTTATGATAACATTACATTTACCTTTCTAGATAAATATGTGCTTATAATAGTATTTCTGTATTAAATAAATTCGCATGTCTAAAACAAAAGTTTCCATATAAATTTGTGATAAACTCTACTGAATTTAAGAATAAATATATCTCCGCAAATTTTGTAGATAGAAACGTGGAACTTTGCATGTACATGGATGAATGTAAGAGAAGTGATTCATTTACTTGTACTTTCATAATACGATAAGGGAAATAATTTTTTAACTTGTCTATTTTTAGCATCTATAGAAGCTTTTTATATAATTTCTTACTTTGTTCCATAAAATTTAGTATTTGTAATTATATGTCTAGATTTAAAATTCAGGAAAAAAAATCTGTTTAGAAATACACGAAATTTTATTTAAAAAACAAGAATGATAGTTATCATTTAAACCATGTCTTTATTCCTTTCCTTCAAAGTCTGGCAAAATTTTCTCACCTTCCGGTAAAGGTATTTTGCCCAATTATAATGTGTAACCTGAGTAAAGTGCTATCAGTACCTGCTAAAAACTAGATCAACTATAGAAAAACTAATTCAGAAATATTTTATACAATCAAAAAACAATTTTTCGGAAAAACAGCATACCCAGCATTTCTTTTAGAGCATAAATTTCATGCGAAACAGTAACTCAACATTAAATAGATTAATTTTTTTTAAATAATTAGACCTTGAATGTCGTAGGAGAAACTATTCATTAACAAGTTATTGCAGAAATGCTTTTTAAATCTGAATATCCAGAATAAAATCCCGAAAATCCATTTAAATATCCCGAGGAAGAATTGTCTGCATAAAAATGAATATTAATTGAATTTAATAAAGATTTATGCATATTTATTTTAAGCTTTAACATCGATAACAAGCATTATTTAAAAAGTAGATTCGCTTTAATTAATACTTGTGATAGATGTAGTGAAACTATTTGTTTTAATCCTATAAAAGATCGAATCTTACGGGAAATAAATTACGAGAAGACCTTAGAATATTGATGTTATAAACATTATGCCATAAATTTTTATTTGGAAATATAACTTCAATCGATCCTTTTTGGAGAAATAAACTATTAAAAGATATAAATTATTTTAATTATTTATCGAATCATTAACACATCTTTAAGTACTTTTTTAAGAAAAAAATAAAACCGTTCCTTTCATTCATTATCATTTGTCATTATTTACTGCAAAATAGAATTTTATTTCCAGTTACAATTTTAATGCTTAAAACCTGTATAACAAGAAAGGTCGATGAAAACTATTAATTTAGAGTAGGCTTTGTTGCTGAGACATGACCACATTATGGTTTTATTAACCGGCAAAGCTTTTTTATCTGCTACCAGGCATTAGTTTTTGTTGCGCTTAGTCTGATTATTTTCTGGTAAATTTTTAAAGAAACCTGAAAGGAAATCGGTTTCATTTCATCAGTGAAGGAAGTCGATCTATTTTGTCCTTGCGATCAATATAGCATAGTAAATTGAATTGACTCGACCACGGTAAAATGACGTCCCTTTATTGGAAGTTTTTGTTAACTATCATGTTCCTCCAAAGTTTTGTGATGGTTCGTTTACTTCTAAATTTGACTGTCTTATATTCTTTTAAATTTGCTAAAATACTTGATTTTTAATGCATTCTAATTAGAGGAAATACATCAGGATTTTTTTGAATTCTATATCTTATTTAATTGATTAGGTAATTGTTATTGTCGATTAGGAGTGATATTTACCAATTTATCACTTATAAATGTTATAGTATGTCCAACTTTTTTCATACACTTTAAATACTTTTAATTGAAGATTTTCAGCAACCTCTATTTCAACTAATATGTTGTTTTTTTTTTGCATTTTTTCGAAACGTTCCGAATAAAAATTCATTTTAAAATTGGGTAGTTTCTGTAAAATCTAATTATGTTGAAAGAGCTACTTAAACATCAGTCAAATAACTCGAAATTTTTTAAAATATAGTTAATTCAAGAAAGAAATAACTTTGAAAATTAAAGCATCTATCACTTAATTTTAAGTGATATAAGAATTATTTTGATTATTTATACTAAAATACAGCCAATCGGATAACCTACGAATTAAAGTTGTAATGAAGGATTCGATTAAGACTCAACCTATTGATATGATATTTGGGAGAAATAAGTTTATATTATTTATGACATATTGATATACATGATGCTTTGTTCATTTATTTTTTTGAGAAAAATCATAACACTTCTGATATTATTTCATTTTTAATAATCAAACTTAATTTGAACTTTTCTTAACACATTTTTTTATCTCTCAGCACATTTTCTGTTATGCTTTATAGGATGCATATTTATTATATGTTTCCAAAACCATATTAAAAGCTACAGATAAAAATTGCACATTCACACAGAACACAGTTACATCATTTCTGTATTAGCTAATTTCTGCCTTCATATTCACAATTGTGTAATTTTTATCACAATTATTTATCCTTAAATTATTATTAGTACAGATAATAGAAATTATGAAGAGTCATAACTCTTTTCAATCACTTTGAATTTGAAAGCATCACTGGATGTTAAATAAGTAAATATTATATATATATTGCTTTTTTATGAAATTATATTTATAAGTTTATATTACTGTTAGTTTGTATTAATCTAGAAAATGGATACATTCAATTTCAAAAACATCATTGTATTATCTGAGAAAAGATTTTTTTTTAATTAAATGAGCTTTATTAAAATTATGAACTAGTTATTCTATTTTTTTTTAATGTTTTTAAAATTTTTCATCAATATATCCAGTATTACAATTTGTCAACTTTAATTTTCTCTCAAATGAACTTGAAAGGAAATCCCCATAGTAAATATTCGTAATAAACGCCTACATAAATGTTACAAGATATTAAACGCTGAAGAGTTCACTAAAATCAGTTTTAATTAGTTGTAAATCAGTCATAACGTTTACAGACATGACCTGTAATGCATATGCAGATATAAACTTCATATTACTTTTGGGTTGTGATACAAAACAGATAAATATAGAAAGTTCGTCTTTTACTATAAGAATACCAAGTATCTCTTGATATACTTCTTGGTCAGCTTTATCTCTGTAGCGTAGAGCAATATAAAGATACAAGCATTATCTGTTACGCGAAAATGACCTGAAACTTCGTTCGTGGCGAAAGAAATGGGAAATAGTTAGAGGGAAGAAAATCAATAATCTGTTCCACCCTTCCGTTAACGATAATATGAAATATCATTAGCTGAGCCATCAAATCTGGCTTTTACTCTTTTTGTGTCTCACAAATGTCTCTACATTTTATCGGTCCATGAGTTTTTTCTCAAAAAATGAATACTCGAAATCAATAAGATTAATGTTACTTTTCCCATGTTCTTAGAACCACTTGAAAATGTTTTGTTAAATTAAAAGATTACATCTTTCTATTTGTTGTTAAACATTTTATCTTCTGAATTTTCATGTTTATCTAAATTAGAGATAAAGATATTAGTATTCATGTGGCTACATTATCCTGCTTTTGTGCATGTGCACAAAATTGAGGCAACAGAAATTAATTTGACTCAAATTATGCAAGAAAATAAATACGTTTAAATGTGAAAATCTGAAAAATCTTTGCAAACATAAAATATTTCAACAAAATTACATATATATACATATCAAAAGTCACTAATATGCAAAACCCTCCTTCAAAGTTTAGTAAGTCCCAGAAAACAAATTTTTACCTCACACCAAAAAGAAAAATAGAATAAATTTATATATATATATATATATATATATATATATATATATATATATATATATATATATATATATATATATATATATATATATAAACTATTAAATAAAAATGTTGTAAATTTCGTTGTCTCTTTTTAATGTTCTGGTTTTGATATTTCTTTTTAAATTTAATAAAGGTGTTATGTTTCAAGTTCAGTTTTTTTTCTTTAGGTTATAAATAGCTTGGGAAGTAGAAAAAATATTTCATCTATATATTTTTGAATAAATATTAACCAAATATATCCAAAAGTTCACCTTCGAGGAATCCCCACATATTTCTAGGGTATTACTAATAATAAATAAGTAGGGTTTGTCAAAGACATTTTATGTGAGTCTATGAAAATACACCATAACTCAAAAATGGAATAACCCAGAATAGGTAATGAATTTTTTACCCAAAAATGTATATGTATTATGTTTTGGAATACATCATTCAACATAAGGATATTCACTTTTTAAAAAAGTGTATTAATTTCTCTTACCCATACAATTAAACTAAACACAAAACATGCAATATTTTGGAAGTTATCAATGAAACGGAGAGGAAAACACTCCTGATATATTAATTATGGAATTAAGGGATAAAATTGAGAGGAAAGTACGCCTGATGTATTAATTATGAAAATTAGCAATGAAGTGGAATGGAAAACACTCCTGACACATTAATTACAGATATTATCTATAAATTTAAAAATAAAACACCCCAAATATATTTATTATGATAATTAAAATAAATTTGTGTGGAAAACACATTTGAAATGTTAATTTTGGAAATTACGATAAAATTGAGGTGAAAACACTTCTGATGTATTAATTATGGAATTTAGTGATAAAATTGTTAAGAAAACACTTCAGATGTATTAATTATGGAAGTTAAGGATAAAATTGAGAGGAAAACACTTCAGATGTATTATTATTATAATTAGCGAGAAAATTGAGAGGGAAGCGCGCCACACATATTTAATTAAAATATGTGAGCTATCGCAATATTTCTTGCAATACACAACGAGACCTTTGGTAAAGAAGCAGCTGTAAATCAAGGAATTCACAAAGCATCACGTTTCATAGAAGGTCATTTAAATTGCGTTAAATTTCCATTTGCGTCATTTTTCACCTTCTACGATGTTGTATTCTCTCATCGTCGCTTCTCCCATTCTGCCGAAAGTTTCTGAAGCAAGACGAATGAGCAAGGAGAAATAAAATAAGAAATTTCACATTTCGCAACCTTATTTATGTCTGCTTCCAGCAGCCGGAAATCGAGTTACACGTAAAAAATGCATGCTTTATTTTTTTGTTGATGTTGTTTACACGATATAAAAGAGAGCGTGTGAAGATAAATGAGACCTCCATTGAATAGTTGAAGAAAATAGGAAACAACTATTCACACAAAAAAAAGTATTCAAACTATTTAATTGTATACATTATTTTTTGATGCATGCTCTGATTTTGTCCCTACAGTTTCCTTAAGAAAAACTGCATAGAATTTATCCGCAATATACATGTATACGTATAATCAATACATGCATAAATGTGTTTTTTAAATGTTTTTGTATTGATTTAAATTTATGATATCAATTTTGTTGAGCTTTTTTTGCTAATAAAGACAATCATCATTGGTATGGGAGAATGCGTTTCCAACTAAAAATATTTTTAAATAAATAAAAAAAATCTGTCACAGTTTTATTAAAAACGATTGCAATGGTTTTATTTCAAATCAAGCATATATTTATTTGCTATTATTTCTTTAAAAATTCCCCAATTTAAATAAATTATTACTAGAGATCTAAAAAATTGTAGTGCTTTAAAACTGTAAGAAATAACATTTAAGTTTCAATTAATGATACATACCTTTCAAAAATATTAAAATCGTCTATTTAAAATTATTCTGAAATTTCGCCATTCATTTTTATTTAATCGAATTTCATAAAACATTTAACTGATTTCATTATTTTTTCAACAAATCTTGTTTAAAAACAGCAATTACATTAATCGCATAACTCTTTTTTTTATTTTTCAGTTTAAATGTAAAAAATATCCATTTCTTTTTATAATATATTTTTAATTAATGCAACAATGCAAAAAAGACTCAATAATTATTTTTCCAAAATATGTATTTTTTTATATTTTTATGATAAAAAATAAATGAAAAAGAATAATTTCGTGTTAACCCATTAATGCGCTTCTGCCAAGAATAAATTTTAAAAAAAACGAAATATTTTTGAGAATCGTAAATTTAATATTTATCTGCAAAGATAAAACATCTTTTTGATATCTATTTGTATAATTATTTTCTAATGCAAAAATTTGCATTTACATTAAAATTCATATTCATGCAGCAAATTAATTTATCTTAGAAAAAGATTTACAATTTTTTTACAAACTTTGGAAATAATTTTCCTAACAATGACAAAAAAATGTTATTTAAGACAAAATTATATATATATATAAAGAGAGATTTTTTATTTCAAATGCTTTCTTCGTTACGGTTTTAGAAAACAAATAGAGTCTTTTTAAAATTTTAACAGCTTTTTGGGACAGTAATTTCCATTAATTTTATATTTGCCATGCAAAACTATATATATTTTTCATTCTCATTTTGCTTGCCCTTTCCAAAGATGTTGTTGTTCTGCATCTGCTTGTAATCAATTTATGAAATTTTAATAATAAATATAGAAATAGAAGAAATTTTCATATTTGGGTCTCAAACTTGCTTAAAAGTTTTTATTTTACCCCTTTTATTGCTTTGGATGAATGATTTTACATTTGGCAATCAAATTTGAATATCATATAATAAATATTGATGTAAATATTATTATACTTTGAACTTATAAGTATAGAAAATCTTGCCCTTACCAATGAGTTTTCTTAATTTTTGTATGTATTTTCAATCAAATTTGGAATCCAAATATAAATATTCAAATATTTGTTTGCTATTTGTAAGTGCTTTTTTATATTTATTAAACTTTCAATTTGTTTATTTTTGTTATTATAAATCTGAATTCAATAGATGATGATACATTCTGCTTTCACTTTCAGATACAACTGATTAATTAATTGTACGTTTGTGTCAAAAATTTTGTTACAGTTTGGTTTCATGCACTGATATTCTATAATACCAGGCTCTCTCTTAGTGAACCAAATAAAAAATAAACTTATTTTATAACTCTCAGCTGTTTTAATATATTCTCAAACAAGCTTGCATATATATATATATATATAACGCATACAATATATGCATAACAGTTTGTATCACACTGTTTCTCCAGTTCCAAATAAATGATACTGCACATTCTCAAGATTAATGACAAAAATCCATTCGCTTATATTATTTGTATGCTTCTGATATCAATATTCTTCAGAAGGGAGGTTTGAGATTAATCAAGGAAGGAGAATAAGGAGAAGGAAATGAAGGAGGATGAAGGACCAAAGACTAAACATACACGAAGAATATTATTATGTGATGTTGATATAAGAATCCTTTTTTCTTTTGCATAAGACTAATGTGTCAATCCGATTGCAGCTGTTAGAAATAACTGGTTTAAAGAAACCGCTATATGCCTATATAATATTCATATCGTTTTCCACTATCATATTAAAGATAACCAATATTTAATTTTTTTTAATATTCATCTATTATGGCAAATAAAAAAGTCCTTTAATTGAAATTTATTTAGTGTGCCTGTTATTGGACGAAACATAGTTACATTTTTTTTTTCAATTACAAAGCGTAAAAAGGATATGAGCATTAACCCAATACAGGATGCTTTAGCAGGATAAATTAAGTATACACAAACTTCACTATCAAGAAGCGTTTTAAAAAATAAGTGAATTGTATTAATATTAGATCAGATGAAGTCCTAATAATGTTCCATTCAACCTAATAATTATTAAAAACTATAAATAACCACTGATTAAACAAGTGTCTGCTGTTGCCAGCATTTGTAGAATACTGAATATAGAATACGCTGGATAATTTTTTATCAAAAAAGAAAGAAAATGATGTGAGCATTATTCTTACGAAAAAAGTATTTTGAGGATGCAGTATGTTGAAAACAAAAAACCTTTTTAAAAACCTAGTTTGGTATATGATTTAATATCACAATATGTACATCAGTAGAAAATAAAATTTTAATTACAATTTTTTTATAAGATTAAGATACACGATTAAATATATAATGGCTAAAAATACCATTCAACAGTATTATTTGATATTCAAATATATGAAAAGTCGATTTTAGCCAAAGAATGATTAAAAAGTTACATGATAGTTAAAATACTCTTCTGACGGTAGCGAAGAGTATCGAAAATGGAGGTGGTTCTGCAAAATTAAATAGTTTAAAATGAATTATCGAGTTTAGTTATTTTGAATAAATCTATTTTGACGTATCTCTAAAAAATAAATACTACCTTAAGTACTATTAAATGCATCTTTAGTTGGGGGGAAAAGCATGTAAAATTATTTTTTGTTTCCTACTGAAAAAAGCAATTTTACTGAATTAACGTTTGGCTTCAATATTACAAAACTGTACCTTTTTAGGTATTTAATTTTTCAGCTATTAACTATGATCTCTTAAAATTTTTAAATTTATTTATCATAGAAAATAAAATAAAAAGTAGGTGAATCTTTTAAATATTTATTTTATTAAAGATGATGTTAAATCTTCAAAAAAGGAATCTAAAACGTCTCTAACGCTGCAAAACCATAATGTCGAGTAATGGAGACATTTTCTGCTACAGTAGTTTTTAAATGGCAAGAAGGAAAGGATTTTATTTTTGATTCTTTTTTGAGCAATATATCGTGTTTCCAAGGTCTTCGAGCGTACTCCAATGGCATTTGCCACTGAAGGTATAAAAAGATCAGTTCCCAGAAAGCAATTTAATTGCATCATCCCACAGAAATTTTCTTTGTGCTGAACGCAGCAAGTTATATATGGATTTGGGATCAATTTTCCTACAAGATTTTCCTCTTTTGTGAAATTTCATGCTAGGGAAAATAAATTCTTGTTCCCTCAGTGATAAGAAATACGAATTAATTTAAAAAGATATTTAAAAACCTGATATTTTAATATAGTTTAATTTATGGAATTGTGGTGCTATCTTTAGAAATTTTCAAGGCAACTTCTTCGCCTGATATTCTTAAAATTGTTTCTAAATAAAAAGAAATAAATAATGAATGCAATTTTTATTCCATAGTAGAATATATGAATTTTTATGATGGTTGAAGTTTTATTGAATAATATATTCTTAATTAGTAATAAATTTTCAAGATTATATAAAACTAAAAACAAATTCATCTGACAAATGAAAAAAGAAATGCCTTATTTTTTATAAATTATGTTTGCTCTGCGAACTTCCACATATTTCATACAACAAAAACATTACCAAAAGCGATTCTAGATGTATAGTAAGTATTTCATATTTTACATAATCATTTCATCTTCTTTTTAATTACAAAAGATGCATAATACTTTAAGAAAAAGTCAATACTGTTTTAATAAGCAAAAAAAAAATATGAATTGCATGAAACAGAATATTTTGTTAACTGAAATATTATTTAGTAACAAAGCTTATCAAAACACATGATCTTTATTTTGTCTTATTAAAATTATTTCTGAAACTCAGTAGTCTGCATGTGATGTATTAGTAGCCTTTTGGTTTTCATAGGTTTTGAAATAATTATTATCTAAGACTGTAGGTCTAATATTTTCAATTTTTTCATCAGCTAATAGTGTTATTAATGTTATCTATTGTGCAATAAGTAATGAATTCCGGGTCAATTTATTCGAAGTTTTATTGCAGTTAATAATATATTATTTAACTATAGCATTGAGTTTTAGTAATGGTATAGAAACTGCATTTTTCTTATTACTAGAGTTCAATGAGGTAGGACATTCATATATCGATGTAAATTAGAGATGGAATGCTTAACATTAGCACAAGCAATCAAACATTGTAATTTCAAAATTCAAATTACAGTTACTATAATACAGATTATTTTAAATTAAAATTATTCTGATGAGCATAAAAAAATTAAATTTAAATAGTTGGAATAGATAGAGTTTCAGATAGTTATTTTAGAAACGAAATACAAATTACAATATATTTAAATGAAATTTGTGTATTATTATTTTATAATTTATACATTTATAATTAATTATTGGTAGAAATTCCCAGTATTATTTTCCTTCTCAGAAAATCTCATAATAAGGAGAAGAATTTTGCAAAGATCCATAACAGATGCTTAATATATAATGGGTGAGTGGTTCTCGGGTTGGCAACAACTTCGGCGATTATTTGGCAAAAAAAAAAAAAAAACTGAAGGTTCTCGAATATGTGGCGATATTCTCGATTAGGGAGAGAGATTCGTAGTTCCTTCTCGAACATTTGATTTACAGTTAGTAGAGCTAAAAAAAAAGCAGAGGTGCGAGAGTGAGTGTAATAGTCGAGAGATCTCCAGCGAGTTTTCTCTGAACGCTTAGTATTATTGTGATTGTTTAATAGCATTTATTTATGTACTTTTGATTTCTACAAATGCGGTTTTTGAATATGATTCGGTTACATATTTATGCATGAATCTTTTGGCTTTTTTGTAATTAGAGCCATCGTTGTCTGTTTACCAGCTTGTTGAACTTCTCATCATGCACCCACCCTGAGTCGGATCTTCTGTAACAGTAATTGGTTTCCCATGCGAGCAAATATAATAATATAAAAGTCTATATGTGGTTATAAATAGCTAATATTGTGAAATTATTAGCTATTTATAACCTATTTATATATTATTTACAAAAACTAGCTATTATATATTTTTAGTTATTTATATATTATTTACAAAAATGCCAAAGAAACAAGATATTGTGAAAATTATTTCATTGAATTCACTATTAGATAACTCTACTCAAATGATAAATAATATAAATATATTTTCCGATTCCTATTCCATTTATTTTACATGTAATTATAAGAACATTTATGATTCTTAATATATCCCAGCAGATAACATGTTCAATGTTTTGACTTCAATTCCAATTCCACTACTCTGTTGAATTTTATGCATATGTTTCAAATGTAAAAAAAAAATCTAAAAATGGTACCCTTCACGAATACGTCCTCAGAAATTAATCCAGAAAATCATCGATCCTTTTCTGTGCTGCAGGGAATCTAAATTGTTCTTTAGTTTTTCAAATGCAAAACTCCAGGCTTCTTTGAATATATACTTATAGAGTTCCAGTTAGGATTAAAATATTCGTTGACAACTTTTTAGATGATTCTGTTCGTTTTGTTTCGATTTATGGAGAAGACTTTGGAGATAGAAGCGCTTTAGTGGGACGATTAAAACTTTAAATAACGGATGCGGATTATCAGAGGAGACGATCAAACATTTCTGATCAGTTTCGTACACTCTTTCAGAAATTTTAAAGTTGATTCTTCCTCGGCTATTTCATTCACACTACTGTTGCTGTATAAAAATAAACTAATCGCTCAAAAAGAAAAAAAAACTAACAATCACGTGTTTTATAATATAATTGTTTTCAAATGATATCTTCAGAAAAGTCATACTGTATTGTTGCAGTTGAAATCAGCCATTATATAAAATTAAAATAAATTCATTACGATCAGAAATTTTCAATTTAAAATGCTAACATAAATTGAGATTGGTAAATAAAAATTTGTTTCATAATTTAATAAGCATTTTTATAAAACTTTTGAGCATAATAACACGATTGGCGCAGAGTTTCAGTTGATGGAACACCTAATTTCTTTCAGCGATTACACGAATGCTTTCTCTATAAAAAATAAAATATATATATAGAATAAATAGTTTAAGATACAACCAACAAAACAACATTCACATTATTTTCCTAACAATTATTTTTCTAACTCGAAAAAGATTAACAAAATTCCTTGAAAAAATACTTTACAAAACGCGCTATAGATAAAAAAAAATATGGATCAGATTTATTCCAATTGTTATCTATTATTAAAAAATAATCTTAAACCTGTTTTTTCCCATTTATATCTGGATTCAATGATTTTATAAGCGAACGAAGTTAAATGTTCCATGTTGTACAACATTGTTCAACAAAGGGTTAATTGAACCATTAAAGTTTTTGTATGATAAAACAATTGAATCTTTATGCAACATAAATGCATGCGTAGAATTTGTAAATAACCATTGAAAATAATTAAGAATTTTTAAAGTATTAAAAATATGTAATCTAATTTTTTTAAATTATTCTACGAATAAATGCGTTGCGATTTTTATTTTTCTAGTTAGTACAAATGTTTGCATGTCATGATAATTAATTTAAGTGAATCGTGAATTAATTAGAACATTTCTTGAAACTAAAATAAAATTATTTTTTTCAAAAGTCTATGCTATAATAAATTTCAATTCGAATAAACAGTGATTTCACATCTTACTGAATCGAAGCTTTGCTGAATGAAAAATTTACAACTAGGCAAATTATTAATATGCCGTAATTAAGGTTGCGCGTAGTTGTGGTTCATTCCAATTCCATAATGCATTGAAAGAGCGACCAGAATGTAAATCCTTAATTATATTGCTCCTTTATTATATAAAACTATTAGGATCCCATTTATAATTAATAAAGCAGTACATTATCCTCAATTCAATAAGTATGTAGATGCAGGTGGCAAAAATCATCTTCCACAAGAGAATCTTATGAATGAAATATTGTACGATAAAATCAGAAAGTCTCAAACAAACTTGAGATTACCTCTCCCTAAAAATCTAACTTTTATCTTAATCTATTGTGAAAGGTTCTTCTATTCTTCAAGAAATCCACATTTTGATGACTTTGATACGTTTCCTCAATATTCTCTATGGTAGAGTGAATAAAGCTTCATAAAATGCTTCTTCGGTAAAGCGTTTGCTCCCATCCTTAGACCGATTCGTGAAGCGGTAAAAGAATTTCTTTTTCCCCGTTTTCCCCCTTCACCGTTAAGTTCGTGTCTCGGTTTCCTTATGGGCTATAAAATTTCTTTTTTTTTCCATGTCACTGCAGCAGTAAAGCCATCTATCGACGTCCCATCAAAGTCATTTCTCCGCTGAATTCTTTAAATTAACTTTACGACATGAAATGTGGGAAGTACCAGGTTAGGGGAAGAAAGGCACAGAATAATGAAGAAACAAGCTACACTGGCCTTTCGAACGACGTACTTCATTCTGATTCCAAATAAATAATGGTGATTAGAAACACATTTTTTTTGTTATTTTATCAATTTACTATCATTCTTAAGATATTATCCATTCCTACATTATTTAACTCGCTATACAACGAAATAAAGGGTATCATAAATTGATTTTAATTTGTCATCAATCGTGCAGTAAAGTGCTGGCAACCATGTTAAAAGAAACATTTGATAATTGACAGTTTGGGGTTAGATAAAATAGAGCTTTACAATAGAACAAGGTGTGAATTAAATAAAAAATTAATTAAATAAAAAATACAATTTTTTCTTTAACTTGTTATGTTCTTATTGAATTGCATAATACACAAGATAGAGTTATGTGTGAATAACACGTAAGCCAAATGGCATCCACGGCTTTACTGGAACATGCGCACTCTTTTGAGCATATGTGCCATATCCATGGCCATTTTACATAAGTTTGGCTGAATTTCGTTGAGGCAGCATTGAATTTCCTCCTTCAATGCACGCATGCTGTGGGCCTGTTGACATAGACCTTTGAATTCAAATAACCCCATGAAAAGAAATTCAATGGTGTTAAAACACACGATCTAGGATTCCAATCCTCGCATCATTGAATTTCCTCCTTCAATGCACCCATGCTGTGGGCCTGTTGACATAGACCTTTGAATTCAAATAACACCATGAAAAGAAATTCAATGGTGTTAAAGCACACGATCTAGGATTCCAATCCTCGCATCATTGAATTTCCTCCTTCAATGCACCCATGCTGTGGGCCTGTTGACATAGACCTTTGAATTCAAATAACACCATGAAAAGAAATTCAATGGTGTTAAAGCACACGATCTAGGATTCCAATCCTCGCATCATTGAATTTCCTCCTTCAATGCACCCATGCTGTGGGCCTGTTGACATAGACCTTTGAATTCAAATAACACCATGAAAAGAAATTCAATGGTGTTAAAACACACGATCTAGGATTCCAATCCTCGCATCATTGAATTTCCTCCTTCAATGCACCCATGCTGTGGGCCTGTTGACATAGACCTTTGAATTCAAATAACACCATGAAAAGAAATTCAATGGTGTTAAAGCACACGATCTAGGATTCCAATCCTCGCATCATTGAATTTCCTCCTTCAATGCACCCATGCTGTGGGCCTGTTGACATAGACCTTTGAATTCAAATAACACCATGAAAAGAAATTCAATGGTGTTAAAGCACACGATCTAGGATTCCAATCCTCGCATCATTGAATTTCCTCCTTCAATGCACCCATGCTGTGGGCCTGTTGACATAGACCTTTGAATTCAAATAACACCATGAAAAGAAATTCAATGGTGTTAAAGCACACGATCTAGGATTCCAATCCTCGCATCATTGAATTTCCTCCTTCAATGCACCCATGCTGTGGGCCTGTTGACATAGACCTTTGAATTCAAATAACACCATGAAAAGAAATTCAATGGTGTTAAAGCACACGATCTAGGATTCCAATCCTCGCATCATTGAATTTCCTCCTTAAATGCACCCATGCTGTGGGCCTGTTGACATAGACCTTTGAATTCAAATAACACCATGAAAAGAAATTCAATGGTGTTAAAGCACACGATCTAGGATTCCAATCCTCGCATCATTGAATTTCCTCCTTCAATGCACCCATGCTGTGGGCCTGTTGACATAGACCTTTGAATTCAAATAACACCATGAAAAGAAATTCAATGGTGTTAAAGCACACGATCTAGGATTCCAATCCTCGCATCATTGAATTTCCTCCTTCAATGCACCCATGCTGTGGGCCTGTTGACATAGACCTTTGAATTCAAATAACACCATGAAAAGAAATTCAATGGTGTTAAAGCACACGATCTAGGATTCCAATCCTCGCATCATTGAATTTCCTCCTTCAATGCACCCATGCTGTGGGCCTGTTGACATAGACCTTTGAATTCAAATAACACCATGAAAAGAAATTCAATGGTGTTAAAGCACACGATC
Source organism: Argiope bruennichi (assembly GCF_947563725.1). Classification (NCBI taxonomy): domain Eukaryota; kingdom Metazoa; phylum Arthropoda; class Arachnida; order Araneae; family Araneidae; genus Argiope; species Argiope bruennichi. The sequence goes on along the minus strand of NC_079151.1, from coordinate 22,045,189 downwards.
TAGGATTCCAATCTTCACATTTTCGAAATGTGGCCTACAAATTTTCATCATTTTTTAAACATTGTTCAACAATTAAAATACATTGTTCTATCGTGTAACACTTCATTTTTATTAACTTTAACCTATCACTTGGTTTAATGGTAGTAGCACGGTTGCCAACACTTTACTGCACGAATGGTGGAAAATTCAAATCTTAATTAATTTTACCCGCTATGTCAATAATAATAATTGTAGAGAAATTTAGAATATCTTATATTTTATTTCACATATTATATGTTTAAAATTAGTAATACGCTATTTCTTAGTTGAATTGTTTTAAGTCATTTGATTCGAAATATATAGATATATATAAACAGATTTTCTGTTTTGAAATCAGTCAAAATCAGCTGATGTTTACTGAAATCCACATTATCCAAATAACTATATTTTAATAAAATCAATAATTTAGCTATTGGAAGCTACATGAAAAAATTAATAATGCTAATTTATCCCTAAAATAGTATTGTCCATGCAATTTTCTTGATTCATACTTTTTATCTAATGCAGTCTGCTAACATCTTACTTTCAGTTTATCTCTTAAATTCCAATATTTCACTTTCCGAAAATAAATGTCAAATTTCTTTTACATGAATTCATGTTCCAGTATATTATATAATTCGTGAAGTATCTCCCTCTGCAAAATATAATTATCTTTTTTTGGAATTTATTTTGACATTGTTTAATACAGATGCTTAGTCTAAGCTAGGCTATAATTCTGCTAATTAGTTAATGATAATATCTTTATTTTTAATATAAATTATATTGCATAAAATTGGAAATACAGCATATTGCTAGAAATTTGTAATATTGTTTCGGTGTGCAGTTAGAAAGGAAGACAGATTCGCAAATAGCTTGAACGGATGCTAAATGGATACTTCTTTTTCTTCTGCACAGTCAACCACCTTGCACCATTGAGGATTCGAAGTCATATCGACAGGATTTGTGGACAGTTGTTGACTTTATCATGATACATCCAGATAACAGGTCAATTTTCGAACAGACACTCTTCTGGAGGTAGTTAGACCGTCGTCACATTGTAATCAATTTCTGACCTTTCTCCTCATCATACCCTACACCTGAGCAGCAGGCCACCACTTTGAAAAAAATCTCACCAAAATTATCTATGCTCCTCTAAATGTGCATTCCATAATAGAAAAAAAGGCATACACTTTTAAACTTTTAAATATTTGACAAAAAAAACTGTCATTTTTTAATATGTTTTTCAGTGTTTAAAAAATTTTCATTAGTATTACGTATAATTCATTATTTTCAACTTTCAGATTCTTTCTTGGTTTTGGGACTTCTATACATTCGTTTAAATATTGATATACTGTTCCTATTCCTTCACAAAACTGAATGGATATTATTGGTCCTTTGGTGATTGTGGTGATAAAATAAAAACTCTCAAATGTGAGGAATATTTATGGTGATTCCAATCCTTCTTGAAAATTCTATACCGTATCCCAAGGACTATAAAAACCAGAGAGGCAGAGGTGAAACTAATAATCAAGCGAATTCTGACTTTGGAATATTGATCACCTGCGAATTCTTTATAAGCGCTTTGTGTTGTTGCAGGTATTTAATAATGTTTTGCTGTTTCTGAGTTATTTATTTCTGCAAGTACTGTCTTATGTATGCCTTGTATGTGTTTTTCTACCTTTTTTGCTGGCTTTCTTATAGAATCATTCATCGTTAACGGTTATCTATTTGCTGCATTTTTCACCGCACTATCATAAATCGGATTTTCCGTACCAATATTTTTTTTATTATCAATCTATTACTAATATTTTTATTACCGTTTTTGCTATAATGAATATTTCCAAGTATAAGAATGTATTTGATAACCCAACTGGAAAACAATTAATGTTTTGGTTTATTTTGAAGAGATAATCACCAATTCTGAAAACTAATTAAAATATTTTAATACCAATTATCGAAAATATCAGCAACGTAGCACGTACATTTTTAATATAACTGAAAACTGATTCGAAGTATTATGCATTATTTACTTCAATGGAAGGCTTTAGGTTTGATTGAACAAGATCTAAATTTAGATTGTTTTTCTTAGTTTCGTTATATTTCAAATAACATTAAAATCTGTAATTCTGAGTCAAATAGATATTGGGAGGCGTAACTGATAAAATGTAAAAGAATTCATTTAATTCTGTAAATTTTCATCTCCCTAGTTTAAAAAAATAAATGATAGCCGAGAAATCTTAAATGTGTTTCACATCACTTTCATCTAGCGAGGTGTTGTTCCAAAACAATTTCTCGTTACCGCTTATTGCAATTATATCTTCATTTTCTAAACAACCCCTTTTCTTCATACTAATATATAATGCTACAAGAGAAACCAATGAACTAAAAAACTATTTTTATATTCCGTGAAGATTAATTTCGTATAATATATAAATAATCTTCCGAAGATTCCTGAAGAGTTTAGTTTTCTTCGTTTAACGAAATCTTAATGCAAGATATATATATCTATATATCCTTTAATTTTCTTATTAATAAATGATGCATCTGGTTGATTTAATTCGTATGTTTACTTAACGTCAACTTAACTAGAACTTTTAAAAATATTTATTAGGATTTGTAATAGTTAGTGAATTCAAATTATATTTATTTCCCACTTTGGTTCCTAGAATATTACAGCTAAATTAATATAATTATGTTATTAAAACAGCAATTTATTCAAAAACACATTAGCATTAGCCCATGAATTCATTTCTTCTGAACAGAAATATAATGAATAATATACATTTCTAACATTTTCATAACAATAATTTCTGTATATTTATATTAACTCCAGAGTAAAAATATTTTGTCCGAAAGAGACATGATTTCAGAAAATTCTATACATTTAACTAAAAGAATTTAAAATGCATGGTGTTTCTAATGAAAAATAATGAGAATACTTTAGTGATTGCGAGTTACTCAATTATTGAACTCAGTTCAATAATTTTGATAGTGGAGCAAATATTTTGAAAAATGATCAAAAACTGTATTTGTTTTTCTATTAATAATTTTTCAATTATAATTACTGATATCTCAGTAATTATAATTGATAATTGTTGTCTGGATGATTGAAGATTGGAAATCCAAAATATGATAAGCGCCATAATTTTTTCTCTTCAAAACGAAAAAGAATTAAGTGTCTAACACACTTTGAATAGTTCAAAAACGTGTTGGTATCGTCACCATTGACAAAAATACGACAGTGTGAAGCCTGAATGAAGTAGAAAATGCCATAATGGTGAATGCGAGGGCCCTTAGACGTCTGAGGGAACGAAAAATTCACTAGACCTCCCTTTGAAAGCTCTAGTGTATTCAAGTGCATTGTACTTGAAAAATATAGGCAATTCTATTTCTATAGATTGGCATTAAAGGAAGGAGAAAAAATAGAAGCGGAAAATAAATACCGAAATAGCTTTGTTTAGTCTGCTGTACTTATATCTAATTTCACTCTTTTTTTTTTGTTTGTCTCTCCTGAAAAATTTGCATTTTAAAATTTACTGCATTTTATTTCAGTCCACAATTTATATTCCATTTTAAAGTCATTGAAGTCAGTAAAGCTTTTTGCACTGAAAAGTAGATATACGCGATAAATCGATTGTTCCAAAACGTAATAAGAATGCGGATAGCTCCTTGAAATGACGAATTTAAAATTCATATATGAAGTTAAAATATTAAGAAAGGTAGTGATAATTTTTGTATAAATCTTTGTCAAAAAATTTTAACTCTTTTAAGTTTTAATATATATTTTAATATTTTTCCGTAGACTTAATTTCATTAGAATTAATATTTATAATTTTTAATAAATCAGCACACGTTCCATTTACAATTTTTTTTAACTTTGTTGGTCAAGAAAGTGATGAAACTCTAGCCCATTTATTATGAAAACCGCCATTATGTAAAAAAAAAAGAAATGTGAATATCACTGCTTAAATCAGAGCCATGGACAAATTATTCTTAAGATTTACCACAACTGGCAAGTTAAAATATGTGTGAATAAAATACAATAAAAATATTGAAATATTGGACCAAATAGCAGATTTCTCTTTTTACGGATCAATATTTAAACCTTTCTTTGTATTCTTTCATCTGAATCTTGAGAAAAATATGTTATTTAGTCATTAATAAATTCTTGGTATGCATATGCATTCTCCTCTATATCACATAGGCAGATTTGAATGTATTTATTCCTCATTTAACCATTTTCTATCACATACTAGAAAAAATTGTTGCTTTTGAAGAATTTTCTTCTTTTATATTTCTCAGAAAAATGAATTCTTAATTGTGTCTTGTAGAAAAAAAGCTGGTCTGAGATTAGAAGGTTTACCTGATAAGCTACAGATTTTTCATCTATCAGTAATTACTCAGAAAAAGTTTTAATTTCTTTCCATCAAAATACTTGGAAAAACAATTCTTGAAGAAATAATTAGAGGCACTTTAGGAAGTAATTAAGATATATTTCTTTTACAGAGAAAAATTTGTAAATTACTTTAATGGAGGGAGGAAAAGAAGCACTTTAGAGGGCATTTATATAAATAATTACCTTTATCCGACAGCTCAATAAAAGGTTTTATCTCTATTTCCGTCTTTTAATTAATTTGAAAAAATAAACACACTGCAAAATAACAAACTCTAAATTTCAAATAACTTCAAATTCGAGCATGAGGGAGAAAAATTTTGTGGAAGACAATTAAAAAAATCTAAGCATAAATAAATATACTTTAAAAATTGGCAGATGAAAATGAAAATTTTATTCAAAAACCCGATGATAAACAATACTTAAATACATACCCACATTCGATAAGAGATTAATCATATCGCTATTATATGATTATATTCTTAGTGATATGATAAGAGTATAATCATATCGCTAAAATTATAATCATATAAGAGTATAACCATATTAGAATATAATCATATCACTAATATTATAATTATAAGAGTATAACAATATAAGAATATAATCATATCGCTAAACCCACATTCTAAGAGTATAATCATACCTTTGTGAACAAATGCCCCGAAATTTGGCAGCATGATACTGAAGAGTCCTGGTTCTTCCAAGAGCATTTTCAACCATGCCATATAATTTTAAATACCTGAAATACGAATGCCTGAAGGTCAAATTAATATATAATTTTTTTTTCAATTTTCTGAGATAAAAATTTTGATAATCTTTATTTGTAAGTGTAATGCCTCTCCATCTGAGTAAACTTAAACTGGAAGTCGAAGATATTTTTTATTTCTTAATTTCATATAGAGTTGATATTAATAAGGGTTTGATGAGTGTTAAATCCGTACAAGGTTAATCAAATCTAAAAAAAAAATGAAGAAAATGGTAGGATAGACTAAATTGAAATCCATTATGTTAAAAAGTTTAAAATACCGTTTATCAAAAAGATCTAAATTTATATATGAGATAAATTCCATAAAAGAAAAGTATATAATAAAAATTCCATTTATCAAAAGGAACTATATTCATATATGAGATAAATTAGATAAAAGAAAAGTATATAATAAAAATTCCATTTATCAAAAGGAACTATATTCATATATCAGATAAATTAGATAAAAGAAAAGCATATTAAAAAAGTACCCTTTATCAAAAGGAATTAAATTCATATGTGAGATAAATTAGATAAAATAAAAGCATATGATAATAATCTCAATGTCGAACATTTATCTTTACTTAAAAATAGATATTTTCTTGCTGTGAACTTTCCAGATAATCCCTTTAAAAATTGCCTCAACAGTTCCCTGGATGCTAGTTCCTAAGAAATGAATTGTAATTGAATGGAATATATTATATAATGCAAGTAATTAGAACTTTATTAGATGCGATGACGATAGTAAATGAAAACATAGAAAATCGATTTAACCATTAGGTCAAACACGGAAATGAAATTATAAATGTCATGTCACATTATTGGCTGAGAGTATCCTGCTAAATCCCGAGGGAATACAGAATTGTGCTAACTATTTGGTTTCTACATTAGTACTAACTATTCAGATTATAGTGAAAGAAAGATACAAGCTATTTAAAGAGTTTCATTACGACACTAGTCGTTACCCCCAGCCTTAATCGGATTTAAATATATATTATTTTGTTATATTATACTGTCATCGTTAAAAATTTCTTTGTGTAAAATATTATAATGTACAAAAAACATTCTTATATTATCAACACAAACAGGGCTATTTTTTAAAAAAAAGTATCAGTAGTTAGTTTTTTCCATAAGTTATTAATATTTCTTTTTGTTAGACTTGTTAATTTTATTCACAAATGTTACAGTATGCAAAAATTTTTAAAAAACATTGTGAGACTTTTAGTTAAATAATTAATTACTATTAATAAGTAAACATGAAAATAAATCAAATCAATAATTGTTTTTGAAAAACAAATTGTTAATAATCGGCTCTGATAGTTTCGTTTTGGAATTCACTGATAAATTTTTTGTTCATATTTTGGTTTCTGGACAATAAAGAATAAATATTCGAATTTCTCACAAACTATGAACTTATGTACTTATGGCATAAAGTGAACTAATGATAATGAACTTATCTAACACCATTTACTCTTCTTGCCTTCGTTCAAATCTGAACGATCGATTGATTCAATAGCACATTTACACATCGTAAAATCTCTACTTTAAAATTTAAAAAATTGATATCAAATAGTTTTGATTTCTTTGATTTTAAAAAGAAAAGAAGTTTTTAAATATGGAGGTAGATACGTTCAATTTATTAAAACGGTAAAAATCGGTCTAATTTCTAAATAGTTTAATTAATTTTTATACGTAAAATGTTGAATCTTTCTCTTATTTTATTTAATAGGTTTGAAGATTTCATTGAATTCGCTCTGTTGTTAGGAGGAGATCTGGATTATACATACATACACATAGATAAATTGCCATTGTTGACTTTTATTTGTATTAAAAGTGAGCAGATTTTAAATAATTATGTTATATCACTTCAACCCTCATGAATAATTATTTTAATAATACTTTTATTTTAGAGGTCAGAAGAAACTTATTCAAGAAATGGTATTGAAATTTCTTTCATTAGTGCACTAAAAAGTAGAAAATATTTTCTTTAAGTCATTATTTACTTTATTTTTTATTAATTTTTATTTTTTATTACTTTTTTTAAAATTTTAATTAATTATTCTAACAATAAGGAAATAATGAAATCTTGTTTGCTAATTCCCGATTTAATAGCTACTACTTTTATTTTAGAGGTCAGAAGAAACTTATTCAAGAAATGGTATTGAAATTTCTTTCATTAGAGCACTAAAAAGTAGAAAATATTTTCTTTAAGTCATTATTTACTTTATTTTTTATTAATTTTTATTTTTTATTACTTTTTTTTAAATTTTAATTAATTATTCTAACAATAAGGAAATAATGAAATCTTGTTTGCTAATTCCCGATTTAATAGCTACTACTTTTATTTTAGAGGTCAGAAGAAACTTATTCAAGAAATGGTATTGAAATTTCTTTCATTAGTGCACTAAAAAGTAGAAAATATTTTCTTTAAGTCATTATTTACTTTATTTTTTATTAATTTTTATTTTTTATTACTTTTTTTAAAATTTTAATTAATTATTCTAACAATAAGGAAATGTTTGCTAATTCCCGATTTAATAACTACTACTTTTATTTTAGAGGTCAGAAGAAACTTATTCAAGAAATGGTATTGAAATTTCTTTCATTAGTGCACTAAAAAGTAGAAAATATTTTCTTTAAGTCATTATTTACTTTATTTTTTATTAATTTTTATTTTTTATTACTTTTTTTAAAATTTTAATTAATTATTCTAACAATAAGGAAATAATGAAATCTTGTTTGCTAATTCCCGATTTAATAGCTACTACTTTGTTAGACGACAGTTTAATTAAATGTAACTAATAATTGATATTTACGTTTTCCAAATATTAAAACAGAGCATTGTAAGTGTATTGCAGTGTTTATGTAATTAAAAACTAATAATGATAAACAAGATTCAAAACTCCAGAAGATGCCACAGAAGGGAAAATATATAGGAAAATTCTTTCTTTACAAACCAGAAAAAAAGTATGGTTAAACGAAATTGTGAAAAAGGAAAAGATAAATATTTGTTAAAAATGGCCTATGTATTAAAGATTATTATTAACTTCAATAAATAAAAATGTAATAACAATACTGTTGTTCAGTACCTTGCTACCAATGCGCCAAGTTGGCAAGCGCCCATTCTAGAGTTGTTCCTTTTTGTAACAGCGCGGGTCATGACCCGCCAGAACTGCAGGTGTCCACAGTAAAGGATGATTAATCTTCAATGAATTTCAGACCGACACCAACAGTCTCAATTTCTGACCCCTCTTCGTTGTGCAACCTTTCCCCCTGACATCATGTTTCGTTATGCAAAAGTAAAGAGTGATTCTAGCTACGGCTCTTGTTTATGTTTTGGATTATTTCGGAGCTGTCAGAAAGGACTGGGCTTTATAGGACTCTGGAAGCATGTATAATGTGATGACATATGATTTCGCCAATGCACTTGATTTAAAGAAAGAAAAGATAAATGTTCAAGTAACAGGGGTTTCCGATACTATTCTTAATGTGAAAAGAAAAAGTACCTTCAATATTTTGAAATCTGATGGTTCTTTTACTGCAACCCTAGATTTCTTAGTCATTCAGAAAAACACAGATCTGATGCCATTCCCAACAACTAACTGTAAACAAAACGCGCAACTTCATTAAATTCAGTAGGAGGTGGCGCTACTTATATAAACCAACATAATTTAATTTAGTATTATAAGACATTAGCACAATTTTAATATCTCTCATAGCTACCTCTGCTTGCCAAAATAAATAAATATATCAATAAAAATAAAATAATAATAATATGATTTTTTGGAAAATAATCGCACTTGATAGGAAACGAGAATTCTCGTTTCCATTAATAAGTGCTGTCACCAAGGTATCGAGAATTATCTCTTTATAACAAAAATAAAGAATTAGCATTGAAATAGCATTTAACAAAAAAAAAATCTATCCGCGTAAGATTCAAATTTAACGGTTACAAGAACTTTACTGTCGTAAAATTTTTATTCCTTATTTCTTTATTTATTTTAGTTAGAAAAATAAAATACTCTTTTCTCTGTTTAATGTCAGATGGTCAGAATAAATAACGTTTTGGTGCCAAAGGATGAATTATATTACTTTTGCTGACAGTGACATCAACAGAAATAAAGGTACAAGCCAAGCATAAACAGTTTTGCTTTCAAATAAAAGATCAACGTGTGCTTGCAATTTTCTTTTTAAAATTGTTTATTTTTATTTTATTTAGACACATTTGTCTTACTCCTTTGACTTTTATTAAAACTTTACTTTTAACTTCATACATTTGCACGAGCAGAACGAAAATGATATATGTGTGCAAGTCTATGTTTTCAAATATATCAATATAACTGGATATTAGAATTAATTCCTATTGAAGTTATTTCTAAATTATTCCCATTGAGACGAAAAAACGGAGAATAATCTCCCTTAGTTTTATTATACGATATATTTTGTCTGTATCTTCAAATGTAGCGATATACCTGGATATTAGATTTAATTCCTGTTGAGATAAGTACTAAGAGAAAAAAGAGGTTGCCCTTTGTTTCATTACACATTTTGTATTTAACTTTATAACGGATTGGTATGGATGAGGATGGAACCTGGGACATTGTGGTTCGCATCCCAATAACATGACCATGATACAAAAGCAACTGCTTGTGCAGCGTAGCTGTTAACTGGTTTATAAGCTTTCTCCACAGACTCGCCCTACAGTGAGTCGGAGGTGAGAAGAACGATATGGCATTGAGTGGTGACGTATGAGCTGTTGATTCTAATGCGCATGTACCCATTTGAGTAGCGCCAAGCGTTGTGGCGAGCGTGTGTGGATGAGTGGTTGCTGATGCTGCATCAAGTGAGTCTGACTCCATATCAGAAGGTTGCATGTTCAAATCCCATCCCGGTCACCAATGTAGCGGATTGGTATGGATGAGGATGCAACCTGGGACCTTGTGGTTTGCAGCCCAATAACATGACCATGATACAAAAGCAATTGCTTGTGCAGCGTAGCTGTTAATTTGTTTATAAGCTATTCACCTCAGCTTCAAATGTATCGATATACTTGGATATTAGAATGTATTCCTATTGAGGAAAGACAAAAGAGAGTGATATCTTTTAGTTACTTTATACGATATATTTTGCTTTCAGCTTCCTCATAAATTGAAATATATGTACATTTTAAACCATTTTTAAACAGTATACACTTTAAACCATTTCAATTTAATAGATTTAGTCGAAAATTAGACAAATATTAGCATTTTTAATGCAAAGAAAAGAGCTAAAATTTAGCCTTATGGTTTCTTGACATATTCAGATATTACTTACGAATCATAGACGTATTGATGAGATGCCAATCTAGAGATAGATTTGGTATAACACTAGTTTTTGATCTACAATTCCAGTAATGAAATTGTGTGCTAAATACTATCCATATAGCTTGATACTCTGCGAATTAATTAATTCCCATCCCTATTAAAAGATACACAGATAAACATATGACTATTATGATTTATTCCAAAACTGAAATTTATCATTTCTTTGTTATAAAGCAGAACAAATTTCATTCTAAAGATTAAAAAAATATTATGGTCACTGACAGAGTTTTGGTACCAAATTTCAAGATAAGGGTTTTTTTTTTTATTTTTTTTTACAGTTTGAAACAGTGTACAATTATATGCTTCTCATATTCGAAGTTTCAATAAAGTAGGATTTTCCATTTTCTTTGACAGAATAGACACAGGGTATTTACTATAATCTTGAACCAATATTTAATTTCTAAACTGTTAGATAAATCTATAATTCAGTTGGAAAAGTATTCTGAATGGCATAAAGCCATATAATTGATGATAATCCAATTAATAAATTTATGTCTTTGAAAAAATACAATGTTCATATTTTTATGCCGTTTCATGATCTTAGTAGTTTAATAAAATTTTCTGAGCACAGTTATAATTTAAAACATAAGAATCTCCAGACTTCTGAGATTAAAACTGACCAGATTGATCAACTAGAAGAATTTCCATATGTTGATTAGTCTAATAAAGCAATTTAAAGCGTCATAATTTAGTCAATTTTGGTTAACGGAATCTTTAATTGTTAATATGTTTAGAATACAATGTTAAATATGAGTAATAGGAATGAGTACTATAAAAATTCAAGTGTTATAAAGTTTCAGAATTGTATTTATTTTCTCAGAAATATAATATGTATTTCTGCATCATGAAAAAAATATTTCCAAAATGAAGTACATACCTATCCCTACGGATTTAGAAATTAGATACTGGAAAACGATGGAAATGGATATTTGCATATGCAGGAGCAGATATGTGATTTAAGGGGATCTACAATATAAAAAAATAACACTTTTTTTGTTTTAACTTTAAAAAACAAAATTTATCGGAAACTTAATCAGGTTTGACATCATTGTTACAAGATATTTTTACAATAGGAAGTCTTTTATTATACAATCGGATTCTTTGTATTTATTCTTTCTAAAATCGACGTACTTTAATAGGTATCGTTTTAGCAACATAATTTCTGATTAATTGATACAAAGAAAGTAATGAAAGTCATTGTAAGCAAATAATTACGATTCATTTCAAGGAAATTTCTCATTAAGAGTGATAAAATCGTGTCACAGAATCGTCTGCGTAGTTACTTTAATTACTCTCGAAACAGCATGTTTTTGCATCAATGTAATTAAAGTCTTTTTCGATTCGCACGGGCTTATAAAACTTCCGCTTCGCTATTTTAATTATCTAATTACATAGCAGATCAGGAAGAATCAGCGCTTCAATAAAATCCCCAGTGACTTACAAAGGATTCTTGATGGAACAAAAAGTGCACCAGAGAGCGAGGGATCAACTTTAGTTTTTGAGCCGCTTGATCCGCCGTCTTTGTTCATTTATCAGTTCATCTAAGAAACTTAAGAAATAGGTAGATTGAAATTACTATCCTGGGCGAAATGTTTTGCATGATAATTAATTTTAATCAATCGTTATAAGGCCATTATCGTAAATCGTATAGACAATAAATGAAACTAAAAATACAACTACCAAACAATCTGCACAGTTGAATTGTTTTGTTTTTTTCTTTCTTTCAATTTTTGCATGAAATTGTAATTACAGATATATGTATATATTTTCTTAAACACACATATACTCTTAATTTGTGAATAATATGATTAAATAGAAAAAAAAATAACTACACTAATTGAAAAAGTTTTTTTTAATAGAAAAGCCATAAGATCAAGCTAATTGGATGCTCTAATTATGCAAGTCTTCTTATTATTATTTGTTTTAATGCACTGGTGATATTTTTCTGATGCATTCTAAATTTGAATAGTTAAAAAACCATAGAAGAATTTTGTAGCACATTTTTTTTAACATCACATGAAAATTGTTGAAGAAATAATCTATGTTTGTACTGATAAATCAATGACTTTAAATTCATAATTTATTTATCTGTACGAGATAAATCTTTATATAATGGTTGTTATGCATCGCCTGAATGAATCTAGAATATTACCATTATAGATGAATAAATGTAAATGGAATAAAATCTTCCATAAATTTTCATTCTATGTATATAATACATATAGGAATTAATGAAAAATATCCTTTTAAAAAATTTATCTATATGCTTCTTTCTGCAAACGCACAGATACCTGATCTGATCTAGCAATATCATTAAGCATTCGCAATCTTATGGAATGGAACTATCGTCTAACAATCGTTATATATAACAATCGTATTCACTGCCATGATTCCTGAATAGGACTCGGATTATCTAATGATCGTTTTGCTATCCCTTAACTATAGCAGGGAATAGGATTTCGAATTAGAAAATAGATGTGAACCACAGGCGATTCCATCGTAAACAAACATTTTAATGTAACATTAGTGGCCATTAAAAATGAACTATTTATAATTTTTATGACATGATAGCATTATAAATTTATTTTCAACAAATTAAACCATATTAACGTTTAAATTGAAGGCCGTTATAATCGTTTTGCAAAACGCATGATTATATCAATCGTTTTGTTAATTTGGCGATCTTTAATTGATGATTACGTTAATATCACGTATAAAATATCTAATGCAATGCATGTTTGTTTCATTGGATATTAGATCGAATATATAACACATGATGTTACAAAATTTATAAATTTTATGAATAATAGTAATTTAAAATTTTATACAGGGTGTTTCAAAAACCTTGACCACGGCTTTTATTCCTTAAATATTGATCATAAATATATATTGTAAATTACAAAGTTGCGTAAAAAAAGGTGCAAAATGTTATGAAATCGATTAAAATTTTCAGGGGATTAAACTTTAAAAAATACAAAATTTAAGTTTTTATGCAGACCCCGTACAAAAAAATTCCCCAATCAGTAAAATGTGCCCCATCCTCTAATAAGGTTATGTACAAAATTTCCGAATTTTATCGTGAAAACTCTCAAAGATATGTTAAAACAAAGTTGGTGAAGGGTCAATCACAAATTAAAATGCAAATGTTTACAGATTCAGTGCAGATGAAGCGACGCAGGAATGCATCATAAGGAAATAAAATATGCTTTATATCTTTAATTTTAAATACAAATTTAAAAATCTATGCTTCCTGAAAAATACTTTACAATTTTATATTATGAATTACAGAATATAACTTAAAAATAGCACAGTCAATGAAATTGTAAAAAAACTTATGTAATCTTTCCATTAAGTAATCTTTTCTTTATATAATCTTTCCTTTAAGTTATTATTTCTACAAATTTTTAATCCTGTTGAATTAATAAATAGCAAAATTATTATTTATTTATTCAATCATTACTTACTTTGTTAATTTGTGTACGACCCCTAAAACACAAACATCCAACATAATTTTTTCTCTTTGCGGACTCATAACCAGGCACCGAAAAGCGGTGTAAGTCCGCATTTATGTAGTTTCAAATCTCTGAGACTTTTTGTGATAAAGTGCTGAAATTTATGAAATTATTAGAGGATGGGGCACATTTTAATTGTGAATTGTTTTGTACGGGGTTCATATAAAAATTTAAATTTTGTATTTGTTGAAGTTTAATCGATTTCATAACATTTTAGAAGTTATTTTTACGTAACTTTGTAATTTACAGTATATATTTACCCTCAATATTTAAGGAATAAAAGCCAAGGCCAATATTTTTGAGACACCCTGTATATAATAATTCAAAATTTTATGAATAATAATCTATAAATTTTATAAATAATAATTTATAAATTTTTTAGATTTTGTAAATAATAATTTATAAACTTTTCCAGGTTTATTTTTTCAAAACAATTAAAAGAATTACCTAGATACCATATCAACATTTTTTTGCAATGCTATTTATTTCAATACAAATAACAAATGAAATTGAAAATGATTCTATAAGGTTAAAAACTTCGCTTCATAGTAAAATAATTTAATCATTGAATCAAAAAATATTTGTCATTAAAAGAAACAAATCAAATAATTTATTTAATCATCTTCATCAATACATAATTTGCTTGCAAAAGATGATTTATATTTAATTATTAGGTTCAATCAATTTGTTGCTTTTGTCGTGTGACAATTGCAATAAAAAATAAGAAAAAAAAAGGGAGGGGGGGGGAGAATTGGATTGGGCCGAAAACATGCAGAACACCCATGGCCACATCTTCAGCTTTATCGGAATAAAGAATATCCCTGGTGCAGTTAATGTCTGTTTTGAAGAGGGCTGAAATAATAGAAAGGCAGCTAAAAATATGCTCCTGATCCAGCTGCACGTCTGAACAGTATTTGCATTCTCCATAGAGTCTGGAGCCATCAGGCATGATCCTCATGCCCCTCAGGTGCCTTGTTCGGAGTCTTGCAATTATGGTTGTGATGACTCTTTTATAATTTAGATTTATCATGGAGAATTTCTTTCGATTAGTACAGAGCCTCTGTCTTGCCACGGCATTAGCATCCAGAGCAGTAGTAGATAGAGGGGTGGGATCTACTGCTCTGGCCTCCTTGGCAAGAGTCTCGGCCTACTCGCTTCCCTCAATGCCCACGTGGGCTGGGATTTGAAGTGGATTTTAAATTGCTTAGTCAGATCTAAGCGCTATTATAGGAGATTAAAATAATCTAATCTCCGGACTTAATATGACCTGTTGTCTGACAATTTCAAATATGTATTAATAAGATGAGAATTTAAGATTGCTATGCATATACATATAAAAGATTGTGTGGGTGGATAGAAATGATATCCTAATGGAAAGATTCTTATATTAAATCATCACTAAATGCATTTTTATACTTCTGTTTAGGCGGAAATTTGTGTAGAGAGATAATTGTTCCAACAACAAATGGAAACATTCAGATAAATTTGGAATCTAGATTATTGGTATATAATAGCAGATCAATGATTAATGTATCTTGATAAGGTGTGTTCATTGTCGATATAAAGATTTGGCCATTTTATTTAAGAAAAAATGGCCCTAATAGTAAAAGTTTCGCTGAAGTGTAAGGAAAGTTAAATGCATAACTATCAGCAAAAAAATTACTATATGAAAACATTTTAATTCATTCATTTTTTCTGGGAAAATCTTAATAATTCAAAAAATTAAAGCAGTAATTATTTTACTAAATAATTAAAATAGTAATAATAACTTAATAAATAATTACTTTTAAATTAATAATAATAAATAATTACTTTTTAATAATTACTTTTAATTATTTAAATAAATAATTACTTTTTAATATTAATAATAACAATTACTTTTTAAATAATTACTTTTAATTATTTAAAGTATAAAAGTGTTCTAGAAAGGTAATTATGATTGTCTAGTTATTCTTATTTTCTTTTGGTTGCATGAAATTTCAACAGAATATTTTCCCATTCCATTCTTACATTTTGTTCAGACGAGTCATAATGATGAAGAAAAGAAAATACTTTTCCCCTGCAACGATGAAGTTTACAGTTTTCTTTCATACATGTTTCACAATTATCTTGCTTTTAATCGAAACTTTTACCTTAACTTTGTCCCAAATAAAAAAAATAGGAAACTTTCCTCTCTAATGAAGCTGGAAATTTAGCTTCAACTTCTTTGGTAAAGCTGAGATTTTTTTAATATCAAAATTTGCAATTCTATGAAATTTTGCGTGATGCAATTTTTGTAGAAGAAAAATTTGCGAGATAAAAAGTAGTTTTATATATTTTTTCCGAGTAAATAAAATCAAAGATGAAATATAAATAAGATTTAAATTTAAATGATTTATTTGTTTATTTATTTACTAACATAATAATAGGAATCACTTAGTTAATTGGCAAACAGCTTGCTAAGGAATCTGCTTTTAATAACAGATTTTTAAATATTTTATAAAAATTAATTATTTTTAAATAAATTTAGAAAAATATTTAAATAAGGCAATAACTTTTTAAATAATAAGAGCTTTGCTGAACTTTTGTATTTTAAAAAAGTTATTAAGCTATTGCAATACCGTTATGCTTTAAGCAATACGCATTTTTATAGTTCTTAAATGCAAAAATAATTAATTATTCAAATAATAAAAAGTCATGTGCAATTTATGAGAAATTTTATAATATCATAATAAATTCCTTACGGTATTATAGAATGAGCCTTCTGCTTCTTAGGAAATATTAATTTGGTCGTATTAAATATGAAGTAAGGTCATTGAAGATCCAGAAAAATTGCTACATTTACCTAATATATTGCAGAACCTTCATACATCTACCTAATATATTGCAGAGCCCCCACGAGCTGGCACAAGTACGCTAAACGACATGATATGATCTCGACTAATGTCTGAAGATATATTGAGGGCAATTAACATCATAAATTCCCCAAGACAATCTAGAAATTCGAGGGAGTGCTATGTGATGGGGAGCCTTTCTACACAATATGTTGTAGGGCATCAATGTTCAAAAATGTTCCTATCTGAGAATTTAGGTGGAAATTTCTAAAGTCAAAAGAATATTCCTAGTTTCACTCGATAGCAATTTTCAACGCATGAGGTGTCTTTTAGAATTGCCCAAATGCGTCAGACTAAATAATGGGCATGAATATGGCAAGTGAATGGATAGGATATTTACTTACTTGTAACATGCCAGATTCATCTCTTGTTACATCATGAGTTCCACATTACGATAATTGCATACACCCTATATTATACCAGAAGTTCCACCAATAAACAATCCCCAGTTGACATGTAAAGTCCATAGATTAATGGATTTATATACATCCATTCGTCCTATAAAAAAGGAAACAGAGTCATCAGACAAGACAACATATTATGTACCGGCAACAACACATTAGGGGTGTTAGTGTTCCCTGTCAAGGCGTAAACCTTTGTGCCATATAGTTAGAATGATACAGGAATAGGCGTTTGGCTTCCAAAACACATACCAATGATGGCTCGTAGTATATTTCTCACGCTGACATTTGTTGATTTCCCGGCATTAACACCTCCAGCAATTTGAAAAAAAAATTTGAATGTTTGTCTAGTTTCAATATTCTCGTCAGTAGGTGATGGTCCGGATTCTTTCAAGGTCTTTTTCTAACAACACCAATGCCATAGATTAAAAAAAAAAATTCTTTAAAAATCTTTATCTGATTTTAAATTTAAAAAAATGATAAATTACTGGTTAAGTGAGAGAATAGGGTCTTGGGTAAACAATATTATAATGTTTAAGTAGATTTGTAAAAAAAAAATGCATGATGATATATGCTGTGCATAGGTATAGAAATTCAAGGGTTTAATTTCATTCTTTTAGTGAAGAATGATTGAAATATTGAGTGTTTATAAACTTCAGGGCGTCGCTGACTTTGTAAATGAAAAAAGTCTTTGCCTTACCATTTTTATTCGTAAACTTTGGTTATAAGTACAAAAGAATTTTGCTTCATACAAAAAGAACTTAGTTTTCAATATTTATTTAAAATTTTATCCATATATATGAGTTTTTCTCATTTTTTGAATATGTAAGAAAAATTAGATTTTCTAAATAATAAAATATTACAAATTAATCAGTAAATATATTTGTCAATACAAATATGAAATTTCTTTTAAACAAGGAATATTTCAGTTTTGCTGCATTAGATATATCAGAAGAAGGAACATTTAAAGTAAAAAGAAAACAGAGGGCGATATCCACAAATAAGCTTTTGCTGAGAAAAAAATCGAAAAAAAAAACCAATTGCAAAATTCGATTTTTTATATGTGCAGGGGAAAAAGAGAATTTTTGCTATATATAAGGATTGTTTTTGAGGTAAATAAAATTTATGTTATTCCCACAATGCATCTTCAGCGACTTACGTCGAGATTTGAGTATCAGCATTTCCTTTCGGCTACTTTTTTTAAATATATTTTTGAAGTCGAGTTAAGGGTAAAAATTTCTATTTGTAAATACCCTCATGGCTTTAACTCTTAAATAAACAGATTGCTTCAGGAAAAGTTTTGCAGCGTATGTACAAAATCTACAAGAGAGAGTATTTCGGTGAGCGAGTTTTAGGAAATATGTCCTGAAAACTAACATGTTTATTTTATTTTGAAGAAGAAGAAAGGATATTATATCTCCAGACAGCAGCCTCTGTGAAATCTAAATTCGCACACGGTTTAAGTTTTTTTTTTTCGAGATTTATTCGAAAATTATTAAATGATCCGGTACAATAACTCCACTCCACTAAATTATTTGCTAATATAATTAAATCATCTTAAGACGTTTAGTCATTTGCTACCATTAATTTTCGAAAAATGGTATTGCTATTCAGTTGCCTGCAAAATAAGGGCACACAGTGTTGGAAGTATAAAATACAGGAGTGGTCTATTATGCCTATTGAGGTAAATACTATTTGTGATAAATTTCATTGTGTAGCAATTCAGACACTGAAAGTAAAATTTATTTTTAAAAAATATATAGATGGTTCTTCGTAACTTCTCTGCTCCAATTTCTCCTTTCTTATTTAGGGAATTATATTTTTTATTTGAGTCAACAATATTGTTGCACATATCGTTGTGAGCTTTTGATAGTAACAGAAATTTTCTGCAGTGTTCCATAATTTTCGATCTTCTCAAGCCAAATAAATAAATCATGAACAAACGATCTATAAGCTCAAAAGTCAAAGCATTCACATAATGACCAATTACTGAAGTGATACTAACGGATGATTTTGTTTCTTTTATCATGATTTCATTTCGATGATTTCTCATTTTAATTCTGTCATGATTCCTTTATAAGTTTATTTCAAATATATTAAAGTTCTATTTTGAAGCTAAAAAAATACCTATTTTGGAATAGAAATAAAAATTTTTAACCGAAATGGACTCATATGGATAATTTATTATTATTCTAGATATCTATCTTAGCGACCAGTTTGTTTGCAATAAATATAAATAAGCTGCAATTTTATTTCTTATGCTTAACTTAATATTTGTGATATCCCGACCATCACCATATACACACTTAAGAAAATTTTTTAAGTATCAAACAGTGATATACATCAAAGCATTGTAGTTTTTATAGCCTTATAATGATATCTTGGATATGTGTTTGATGAATCCGAATAAAGTCACGTTCCATGAATCACAGTGCTATTAAAAACATAATTATCCGAATTATTTATCCTATAACATTCGCGATACTGTAAATTCACTAATGTAAGCTGCAGGATAAAAGAATCCTTTTCGTTAACTTGTTAGAAAAACCCGCGATTAAGTATTTGACGGAACAATAAAAATCGATTAAATTTCAGTTTAACAATGAAGTTCTATTGTTGAAAATTATGCATAAATTTTTAAAACAAAAATTGCCAAAATTTAGATCAATTTCGTTTAGCAATTAATCTTATTAAAAATACAATGCTCTAAACTTCAATAGGATGTAAAAATTCAAAATTCGCAATAATTTTTGGGAGTTATTGGAAAACACCCAAAATATTGTTTAGTTAAAATTAATTAATATTTCATAAAAATCTCTCCTAGACATCCATTTACATTTTCAAAACTATATACGCCCCGATTCTCCTTCTTAGTTATATAGATTATTTAAATTATGAAGAGTGATAAGTAGCTTGAATTTGTTACTGATGAAAATTCAATGTAAATATGTTTTTCAAAAACTCATGCATTCAACTCGTTTCAGTCTTCTATGGTTAGCGTTAGTTTATTTTTAGTCATAGATTTGAGATTGGATGTATAGATTTCATCAACTAGTAACATAACAAGTAAGGAAAAAATGTTAATAATTGGATGTTCCTGCGAGGTATTTCAATGAAATTGCAAAAGTCACATTTTAAACTAATGTAGACTTGCTTTGTTTTTAAACTTACTGCACAAATGCAGATATGTTAGCATTCATTGGAAAATGAAAAGAAGTTTGTTTTCATTTTATGATTTTATGTTTAAATCAGTCAGTTTCGATATTTATTATTTCTCTTATTTTTCTACCTTGCCTTATATTGCTTTGTTCGTATTTTATGAAACTAACTAATAACAAAAAAAAAAAAAAGAAATATCAAACTGATAAAAAACAAGTTCCATTTTTGGAATCAGTTATTTAAATAAATAAATAAAAAACTTTTTTTTAACACAAAATTGCTTGTCAAGACTTGAATGGGTTTAAAAATAGATGTTTGTTGTAATAGCTTAAAGGATGCTAAAGGAAAAATAAATTTTGTCGATAGAAAAAAATATTCACCAAATATCTAATGCGCATCTTGGTGCTTAAAATGAATTAAATTTGTTTCCCCATTTGAACCTATTGTGTCTTACATAATAAGCATTAACCTTTGAAATTTAAATATTGGAAAAATTGTAATTTGTATCATTAAAGCGGAAACATTCCAAAAATAAATTTTTGTCAGAATATCTTGCGGGGAAATAAGTGAGGCTCCAAAGATGATACCAAGTTTTAGAATAATTGTTTTATATAAAACATGTTGACATAAATCATTTTTGTCTCAGACTTTGTTTAATTTATATTAATATTTTTAACCCTTTAAGCAGAGAAGCAGTGATGCAAAAAAGTCTACTATTTTTAAATCATTATATAAGTGTAGCAAAAGTCATGGTATAGCAATTGCTAATATATAGGTAGCAGTAATATCGCGTATAAATCGACATTGGCGGAATTTTCATTTATATTCAAATGTTTCATAAGAAAAGTTTATGATATGATTGTTGCCGCATGGCGAGAATTAACAGACTTTTAAATGGAGTTGGAGTTAGACGCATGGATCATTTCATTTCGGAAAACGTTAGCGAATTCAACATTCAGAGATCTATAATATCAAGAGTATATCGAGAACACACGATTTCAAGCATAATCTCCCACTATGTACAACATAGTGGGAGACAGACTGCTTGCACTTAAGGACCAAGACCAACGATATGTGTGTAGAGTTGTCGGTTACTTAATCGACAAGGAACGCTACTTGAAAAAACAGCAGCAATCAATAAGAGACGTACAAAGAATTTGACCTCTAGGCAGCTGAGACAAAATTTGACTTCAATGGTCTAAAACAGCAGACGATCGGTTCGAGTGCATTTACTAACTGCACGACATCCTCTCAGACGTCTCTCCTGGGCTTATTATCCTATCGGTTGGACCCTAAATGACTAGAAAACCTTGGCTTTGTCAGATAAGTTACGATTTCAGTTGATAAGAACTGATGGTATGGTTCGAATGTGGCGCAGATCCCACGAAGCAATTTACACAAGTTGCCAAAAAGGCATTGTGAAAGTAGATGATGGCTCCATAATCGTGTGAACTGTTTTTACATGGAATGGACTTTGTTCTCTAGTTCAACTGAACTGATAACCGATATGACAGGACATGTTTACGTTAAGCTACTTGGAGAACGCTGAAATCCATTCATGTACCCAAACAATGATGGAATTTTATGAATGAAAACGTACAATGTCACTTGCCACAAACGGCCTTGATTGGCTTGATGGACATTATGGACAATTCTAACGAATAATTTTGCCACCCATAAATTTAATAGTTATTGCATTTCAACTTAATTTCCAAAACTTATAACAAATTTCAGTTACAAGTAAAACCGATTCTTGCTTGTCATCAAATCACATTCTTAACTCGAAACTTTAAAATCCAAAATTAGATACAAAAGTGGATGATATTCCTACCGAACCAACCACTTATCATAATCGTCATTCGCTTCTCATAGTCTCGCTGTGTCACTGGATAAGATCCATTTACAAACCACATGATCCGGAATTCAATTTTAAAGGTAAGTAGAAAGAGAAACACAGTAATTTTAAGTTAAAAATTGTGCAGGAGATGCGTTAAAAATTAATATTTTTTTCATACTCAAATAAATTATAATAATTAATTTTAGGTGCATTTATAGCATTGGAAAATAATTTGAGGATACCGGAAAATTATATAAAATTACAATTCGATAATAATCAATATAACAAAAGTCTTACATTTTGCACTATTTCAAAATTGGAATACAATATTTCATAATTTTGTTTTTCCGAAATTTTACACTATTATACTTAGAAAGATTAGATCAAAATATAAAATTCTAGATGCAGATTATGCGATTGTCTATGTTAACATTATAACTGGCCATAAATTCCACGAATACTAGATAGATACCTGTTATTATGTTAAAATTATGTCTAAGTTGTCAGTTTGGGAATATTGAGTTCTGTACTAAATTTTCGTATACAAAATAACTGAAAATAACTTGAAAAAATATATGACAATAACTTGAAAAAAAACACTAACATATCAATTTCTGAGTCACATGTATAACACCTCATCTTAACGTTCTTCTCCAGGAAAACAAGCATGTTGTTTCTAATCGTTAAACCTTTTTGAAAACACGCTTCCTAGAAGGATGTCAGGAATTCAGAAAAAGATGTCTGTATTCTTCTAAAACTAGGCCAATATTAAGATTGTATACAACATAAATTGTTAGCATATTCAAACATTTTTTGTTACTCAGCATGAAACTTTTTTAAAAGCACCCCAGTGCTAGCAAATAATTTTCTTTTCTTTTTAAGTATGTCAGTACTTTTTTGAGATATGCCAAATATTCTAATTCTTAAGTTTCTCTTCGTCCTTTATAATGTCGAAGTTGCAACTTCAACCAATCAAAATGAACAACATTATGTTTGATCAAAAATTTTTTGAATCCAAAATTATTAGATAATGTAGTGTCAAAAATATTTACACAAATTAAGTTTTCAGCATTGCAATTCTTTTCTTTGGCGTAACCTGTATATATCGTGCAGGATATCAGGTCTGCAAAAGATTGTTCTATTTCAGATTTCCTTTTCAAACGAAATGATAATGGTTGCATATAATTAAACATAAATATTATGCATATAAAATCGTAAATCAAAAAGAATGTAGAAAAGTATTTTTAGAAATGTACATCTTATTTAATATTTCTTTAAAATAAAAGTTCTTCCTATTTTCATGGTTTTTGAACATTTAACGTTGCTTCTGCAGTTTATATCATGCATAATTTATGTTTCCAGTGAAGGTTTTAACTTTAATTCATCACCATAAATTAAAACTTTACTTAAAGTTAATTAATCCGACTTTCCTTTATTTCCTTGAGTACATATAAGCGGCTAGAATCCTAATCCTATTAAAACTGCATCAATGATTCAAATCTTTTCCTTCATTGCGTAACTGAAACTTTTTATATATTTAAGTTAGGTTCCATTTACGTTGTTCTTAAATGTTTCCATTTGTTTATATTAATAGTAGACTTTTGCAGAATTGCATTCGCCCCATGGCGAATCCACTAGTATATTTTGAATATATAATCTTCACTACATTTGTTATCTAAGTAGTTTCCTTTTTGGATCAGTTACTTCGCTTTTCATTAAAATATTAATTTATGTATTCAAACTAAATTTAAAATTTTCGATTTATTCTTTGTTGATCTGAAAGCAATAAATTCTGTGAAAGAACAAGTAAATAAATGCAAAAGACAAACAACAAATCGAAAAATGAGTAAGCAAAATTTTGATATTGGAAATTTCGAAGCATAATCAGAATGAAAGCGACTTGAATGTTTTGCATCTAATTAAGCTAATAATTCATATTTTCCTTTTCTAGAATTGAAAATGTATTACATTGATTAAGAATGAAATTGCATAACATTATAATGAATGAGAATTCCCTAAATCATTTTTTAGAGAATATTCAGCTGGTTTTATAAAATTTATTATTCCATTTTGGTCATGTACCATACGTCATATCTGTAAAAGATATTCCTTATTTTAATTTTCATCCCTTCGGTGAAATCTTTTATGATTAATAAATATATTTGAGAATCGTAAAATTAAAGAAAATAATGAAAAATATATTTTGGAAGAAGATAATAAAGGTCAAGCATTGTTCATGAAACTCGATTTTAATAAAAAAAATGAATACTTATATTTTTTTCTGTTGGAGTTTCGAAAGAAGACCAATTAACCTTGAGCTATCATATTTTGTACAAATGTTTTTTTTTTTGAAAATTAGTAATGTAAATTCAAAGTGATTTCTTTTAACATTTTATTTCTTTAAAAATTATGAATCTTTTTGTTAAAGACATCTCGTATTATAAAGCAACGCTTTTATACAAAATTGATTTTTATATATATATTTTTTTCTTTTTATAAAAGTAAAAAAAATATAGACTTTTTACAAATATCAACCAAAATGTTTTGTGACTTTTTTTCAAAATGTTGATCATTTTCTTAATATACATTCATGCAATATTTATTACAGTTTATTTACACCACTTTCATAGTTTCCTCAAATATTTAAATGAGTATTTTTCTTCTTTTGGTGGGACATTAGGAAAGAAGAGTGTTTTCTATTTTCGGATCCTTTGACAGATTCACTATTGGTTTTTAATTTTTTTATGTTTATTATCTGCTTGTGAAAACTCTTAACAAAGTAATCAATATATCTAACACACTGAAAGACTCAATTAAAAATTCTCTTATTTTCTTATTAGCATGTTTCAATCCCATTTACATAATTTTAAACTTGCTTATAAAGTGCATGGGAATCTTCTAATACAGGAATCAGCTACATATTTTATCTGAAAAACAATGAAATCGAAGTTACTGCCCAGATTGAAGTTTCAATAATAGCGGCTCAAGAGAATTAGTAGCATAACTGACTTATTTTTCTTACTTTATTGTAACTCTAACTATAATGCATTGTGTTAAAATTCTTTTACATTCTATGTTTAATTCGTCCCTCCTTTTTTCTCCTTTATTGTATATGCTGGATGCTAAAGACAAAGAAATAAGTTTCACATTTAACAGTATTGATACCCAAGTACTCTAAATGAACCTAAGATCAGAAGCAAGTGAAATTACTTTAGACTTGTATGAATTGATTTTAATATGGATGATCAATGAAAACGATGCCAGTGAACAATGTGCTTTTCGCAAATACATCCGATGAAAAGATTCATTATTGTTGAATGAAAACAGCGCAGACATTGACGAATGGCTGTTCTTCAAAGAAAAGAAAATATATATTAGAAAACAATATTTATTTTCGTTTCTCGAAAATTAACGTTGATAACTAGAAGTTCACAAGAATACATTGATTGGGCTCAATCGTCTTTCAGAAATATTAAAAGAACATTATATTACCAAGTACATATTTTATTTCTTGAAGAATAGTTAGGAATGGATGGTATTGAAAGTTTTAAATACGAAGACAAATGTTATACAACTTTGAGGTTTTAAAGCTCGTTAATTTTTGAAAAAGATTAAGCTTTGAATGAATATTTGGGCATATTTTTAAATGGTTATAGACTGATTAAAAAAAAAACATCGGCTCACACAATATTCACACAGACATTGTAAAAGACTACTGCAGTGTAGTATATAGCAGAGACATCGTTAAATTATCATGGAAACTAGGCAAGACTTCTTAATCAGATTGCGAAGTGGCTTTGCAATGTCTCAAGTATTTGAAGGTAAAAAAACTGCACGTACTTGAATTATATAAATCTTCAAAACATGTATATAAATATTCTGGAGCATGATAAGAATCAAGAACAAATTTCTTCATTGATCCAGCTAATTAATTAATATGAAAGGAGCATTTGTATACCAGCTTATAATAATAAAGAGCATATCTTTTACCATATCATGTACTTAAAAAGCAGAAAAATCAATATAAATATAGCATATTGTGCTGTATGGATCTTCACATTCACTAAGAAATCTTTCTTTGAATGACGTTCTTGAATCTGTGTCAAAAATATCGTCAGAACATTTAGCCATATTATTACATTTTAAACTAAACAAACAAGCATTTATTTTTAATGATAGTCGAGCAATTTTTCACCTGATCTTGAGGGAAGAAAATCGACATGCTGCAGGTAATTTTTGGGTTTAGAACTGAAACAGAGAAGACAGAAAAACACACATTTTAAATGATACCCTCAACTACAGATGTTCATCTTTATCAGTGTATTTGAGCCCTAAATAATTTTTTATTAGATGGTTTTCGAATATTAAAAACTGAATACTTTGAAAGAGTTTATAAGAGTAAAGATATACTGTAGTTGCACATTTATTTTAATCCATACCGCTTTTATTTTAATCTATTTTGATCAATATACATTTATTATAATCCAAAACTTCGTCAACATAAAATTTTTACTTTAACATTAATTTTACTATTAAGTGCTCCAAAATAGGGAATCATCTAACAAATGCACGCAATTCATTTTAAAGTAAAACAAAATTAAGGTAAAAGACCATTGTAAATATGAAAATACATGGAAATGAGACATTTATTTATGCTATTATGCTTATGTATTATATAATTTATACTAATAATAAAGATAAACATGCGTATGTGTGTTTTAGCTCTCTATAGGCCAAACAGAGTGTTGAATGTTTCTGTTTCTTGTACTCATATTTTTTAGAGGCATACTTGCTTTTAGTAAAATTTGTTTTTCTATTCATTGAAGTTTGATCACTTTCACTTTAATTTCAAGTTCAAACTGTAGGGGGTCTGAGAATGCTTAGTACAATAAACAGAATGGTTTAAGGCTTCTATAATGGTGTGAGTTATATGGTTGTCAAAATTTGAAACTTAACATTTTTTTTGCTAAAGGAAGTATTAACAAGCCAACTTAAAAAAAATTTTTAATGGAAAGTTTTTGCACCAGTAATCCAGTATCAAATTAGAAGGGCACCAAAAGCAAACAGTAGGATATCTAAAAAAACGAAATCCTTAAAAATAAACTTGTTTTAACAATCAAACAATTTCACAAGTAATTACGATTTGAAATAAAATAATTTATTCAATGGATTTATACCTTTACAATTATAATGAGAGACATTTTGTTATGAAACTGTTACAACTAGGGAAATATTGGATAGTGTTTAAAGAAAGAGATATAAAACAGAATTTTAAATTTACGGTTTTTCTTGCATTAATAAAAGAATATTTTAAGAAATATTTTGTTTTCCAAATATTATTCTAGTTAAAATATTAAATTAAAATGATAATTATTTAAGAGTTAATAATAACAATAATGATTGACTTTACGAATATGCATTGTCTTAAAAAAATAGTTTTTATCTGAAGCGTCAGTGTAAAATAATGATTTTATTTTAATCGCCATGTAATTAAAGTTTCCGTAAAAATTATATTTTTAAATAATTTAATTATAATATTAGAAGTTCAAATGAAAGAGGTTTTTTTTTCTTCTTTTATATGGATTAAACTAATTTCTTATATTTTATTTCTAAAATTAAAGCAACCATTCTTTCCAAACAAAATTGCTTAAAAAAAAGTAATTTTTGAGAAACAGCACTTTTGTCACTTCCAGGTGGTAAACTTGTAACAAGTACCCTTATTGTTCTTTTATTTCGAAATAAATGTTCTAAGATGCACGAAAAGGAGGGGATAAAATGAATTACACGAATAAAAGTGTACTTTCTTAATTACATGTGTCTCTTTTCATAATGTTTCGTAATTTAAGAAATAATGAAACGCAGTTTCATAAAATAAAATGTATGCTGAGAGTAAGTTTTTTTCGCTGAATTCTGTATATTTTCTGAACATATTGGAAAATTTAAGACGCACATTGCATGTTGTACGTAACCAGGAAAGTAGAAACATAAATATATGTTTAAAATTATCCAGCATTACCCACGGATTTTAATGGGCTTCACCTTTTTTAAATGAAACTGTGTTTTCAAAAGTATTTATATTGTTTCTACAAACTCGCACGTATCTTTTGTCGTTCACTTTATTTTTACATGATATATTTTTTACCCAGAATATAAAATACACATGTGAAATTCAGGATATAGGGTTATAAGAAAACTGGATTTGCTACTTTATTTATATAAAAGATAATTTTTAAATTAACTTATTCTTGACTGCAATAGTTTTAATAAATTATTAATTCATAAGGAAAACTCGCTGGTGCAATTACTCGAACTGTACCATTTATTTTGTTCGAAATAATCTATAAATTTGAACTGAAACAACTTTTCAGAATACCACTAGAGGGCGCTACGAATATATGCAATCAGAAAGGATATAAAGGAAAATCATTTAATATCATTTTCCACACTTTAAAAGAATATCTCTCCAACCGTTATATGTAGTCTAACATCAGTATTTTATATTTAAAATTTGATATTCAAAATTGAAAGTTTATCAATACTTCTATATAAATGTTCTTCAGTATTTATTTACAAATCCACATCATCATTAATAAGTTAATCGAATGTTATAGACGTCTAAACATTAGCTCTCAATCTAGAGCATTGTATTGACATCCTTGTACATCAGAACCATCTGATTATGATTAAACAATGTGGTTTATGATTTTGAATATTATCAAAAATATACCATATAACAGATATAGATTTTAAAAAAGCCAGAAGGCATTGTTAGATTCAGAAATTGCTGCTGCTTTCCATCTAAAAATTTCATTTTGTTAGGATTATCCATTACATCCTTTTACCAATTTATTTACAAGAAGAAAGATCTTGGCCAATTATTTGTAATGATTCAAAATTGTTTCAGTTCAATATTGTAAATTAAATAAAATCCTACAATATATTTCGGTAATTTTCAGCTTGTTCAATCATCTGTTTAACGGGCCAAAAATGTCGAAATAGGACAATAAATATTATAAAAATGGAAAAAATATGCAAAGAAAAGAAATCATTGGTACGTAATTTTAAAAAAATTCAGTTAATAGCGAAATAAAATGTAATCCTTTACAATGCGACAATTGTTATGAATGGTGTAAAGAATATATATTTTTAATAATTTTTTCTTTCATCACAATAATTGCATAGATGTTGTTAAATAGAACAATATTTACAAAATAATATTTTTCTTCATTTATAAGCCAATTCTAAGATTCCATCACTGATTACTATGACTCCATTCTAGACCACTCGGTTCAAATCCTTTTACCATCGTGCATATAGTATTTAAAACTAGGCGATCTTTTACTTATATAATATACAGGATTACTGCTAATGAGGATATAGACATGGTCCACTAATTATATTCCAATATCTTGGAATAGCGGAAAATATTTTTTTCCCCTAGAATCTTTCCTTTAAAGGGTTATATACAATTCAGTTTAAAAAAATTGTCCATTCCCCCACGTTGTATATCTATATCTAATGGTAAGAAACTGAATAAATTATTGGAAAAAACAGAAAAAATTAAAATTTATAGGGAAAATTTACTCGCTTTTAACTGTACCCTAGAAACTCTCATTTCAAAAGTTTTGTATTCAAAAGATCGATTATATATATAATCCATTTTACCAACGTACACAATTGTCTTATTTCAAAACTGAACTAAGCAAATCCCCTATAATCCAATATAGTGCAATATTTGTACGGTGCTATCTGAATATTCTGAATAATGCAAAACATCACGAATCTATTACTGAAATATTGTAGAGTATATTTTGCTATTTGTTTTTAGAATTTTCGTATAATTTTTATCGTATGAAGTAAATCAGAAGATTTACAATTATACGAATAACCAAATTTATCTATATAAATGATTTTGATTTTTCAAGAATTTCTAGGTATTTAATAGAATTCTGATTAAATTATGAAAATTTATACTGTTCAAAGATAACACTCAAGTTTGGAAGCGGTTATGTAAATCATTATTTCAGAGAAAAAGCATATCGATAGTTCGGTGTTTATATTATAATAGCTTTGGAATTCAACTTAAATCTACTTTATGTATGAAATTTGAATACGCATCCATTTTTCAAACAAATAATTAATTTATAAAAATGAAATGTTTTCGTGCTAACTTTTATTACCAGCATATTTGATTAATGAATATCCATTTATGAAATCTCTTTTTATTTAACATTTCTGATCATAATGATGTAATTAATATCCTAAACTACCCGAAATCTCGTTGGAATTTTTAATTTTTAATTCGTAATATTTTCAAAATATCGGGGCTCTTGAATGAAAGATATCGTTACGAATTTGTAATGTTGCTTTTCAGCACAATTCGTTCCATTGTAGGAAAGACGATTAGTTCTATTGGATGCTGATCGAATGCCGGCTCAGTGACCTTTTGGCTTGGCGATAAACTCCGCGTTGAATTTGGCAACTTTGGCGACAAAATGGATGATACTGGAATTTTCAAGAATTTTGGCGATAAAGCCATTAAGGGCGAAGATATGCATGATTTTCGGAGAACCTTCTCTCCCGTGTCTCGGGAACTATAAAAGACCATACGACCGAGCTGGAGACAGACATTTGAGTTCAACTCTCATTAATAGTTGAAGAGTTCTTTCCCTGAGCACTTCCACGTACTTGTCGTTGTTGTGCTGCTTGCATTCTGCTCTTTGCTTGAAGTGTTGCTGTTTATTGTTTGTGTACTTGTGTATTGTTTGTTATTGTTTGTGTGTTTGGTCGTCTTGACGTTTGATGTATTCCTGCTTTTTTCTTAATAAACGTCGTTATTTAATATTGAGACCTGCATTTTGTTTTACCCTTTACACTCACTGCAGACGAACCAGTTGACTTTACAGATTTCTTGGAGGAAGTTCCGTAACAATTTCAATCACTTCATGAATATTTAAATTAAAAATTTCAAACCAAAATACTTTTAATGAAAATTGACAGATCGACTATATTTATCAATTCTTTAATTCTAATTAGTTAATCCATCCGGTTGCGACATTAAATTATTATTCCGCCTAAAGCTATAATGAATATCCCTAAAAAATTCTTAAACATATAATGTATTTCTACCACAATTAATTTATGCCATAGAAGAGTGCTACATTAATCAGATACATTCAGATTAATTCACCTGCATATTACTTCTTATAACGATTTGTATTATCATTATAGCATTTTAAGAACATTTATTTTTGAAATTTTATTATTTACGCATTTACTTACCAAAGAATTAATCGATAAAAATTAGTGAAACGTTTTCCACTATCACCACTAATTTTTCAGATACTTTATTCCTCCATTTATTCTTCAGAGATCTTAAAGATATAAATCGATCGCCGATCGCATTTGCTATCAATGTATTCGTGACAAGCAATTTCCTCTGCTTCCATTCGAGGTAAAGTTTATTTACCTTCCCAGCTATCACTTCCAAGCAAATTTAATTTAAATGAATTTCGTCTGGATTGTAACACGATTTAGGGATGTCTAGATTTCTAATTCTCATTCTAATCTGAAGTTTATATTTATTGGGATTCCGATGATTCTGCACTCTCTGGTATCAGAACCATTTTCCAGAAGAAGTGGCAGTAAACTACTTGCATATGAAAATAAATAAATCTTCGAGATAGACGAAAACAGACTAACAGAACACAAATATAAATTAAATTCCAATATTTCCTAACTGTGATTTCCAGTAATAATAGAAATGCTATGATGTTAATATGATATTGAAGGAATCTGAAGATCTCTTCACAAAATTTATCAATTAATACTTTCAGCAAACAGTATGATTCAAAACACATTGACAACCCTTATTTTTTTATTAAAACTTACTTTTACTGAAACGTATCTCTCGGTTATAAAAAAAAAATTCTTTCTTTCGCCACAGAATATTCCCAAACATGGAATCTCTAGAATTTCCTGTCGGTTGAAAAAATATACGTGGAAAGATTTATTAAAAAGAAAAAAAAAATTAAAGTTTACATACGGTACACAGAAAAGTAACTATATACAATACAATGATGATAAAGGGAATGTGCGGCTGGGAGTATGAGCTGGGGAATTCTGTTGAAGTAAATATTTATTGGAGAAAGGCTTGATTGAGGAACGGGACAAAAATTTATTCAGAGATTGGATCTGAGGAGATCGATTCTTCGTTGTCTTCCAGGCACGGCACAAGATTTTCTAATTTTGACCTTGGACATCTGGTTTCCCATAACGTTGATATACCAGATTCGTTCGAGGTCGTGGGTGAGTTTCTTAAGATGAAAAGATGTGGTGAGAGGGCAGCTAGTAGCATAACGAAATTGATCGCCTTCTTCGCCTCAGCCACATTGATTCGATCCTTTAATATTAAATCGCTTGAAGTACGAAGGTCAGTTCTAAAGATAATGTCTAGACTGTTCCAAGATGATAGGTTAGAGACTTTGGTGATTAGTTGATATATGTTTCTGCCAGTTGAGTCATTGCTCCATTCTTCTTGACATCGTTGTAGGTTTGATTTATTTCGCATATTTTTAAAATGACTTCTTGGAATTGGATATTGAACGGGCGAACCTATAGAAATGGCTTGTTTGGCTAAGGAAAATGCATTTGTCTTTTTATTCTTGATTCCTAACTCCTTTTCCTCACTGTTTTATGTTATAAAAATTATCTATATAATACTGTAAGGTATGTATAATTCAAGTATTCACGATTTTTTTTATGCCGGATTTAGTTTTATAAATGAATATAGATATCAAAGTAATAAAACATTTTCGTGATTTTGTCGAAACATCAAGGAAATAGATGTATTTAATTTGAAACACTTTTTTTATAAAGAATGACAAATTGCTAAAGTTTGTATCAAAAGGTAACGACTATGTTTTGTCTTAAATATTAAAAAATAAACCATTCGTTTTATTTCCCCAAATGATGTTTAATTCCTCTAAATGAAGGCTTAATTGAATTTGGTTTTAATTAAAATAAGGAAGTGATACAAAAACTATTTTACCTTTATCAAAAATAGTTTGATAGACACTACAAATTTAAATAAAATATTAATATTTATGTAATCATAATTATATTTCAAAATATATTGAAATAGAGTATATCATATAATAAAATGAAACATATGGTAAAATTTTCTTCCTTTCTATCATTAGAATTTGAAATGCCTTTAATCGCTTCAAGAAGCATTTACTGTCATTAATAAAAAAATGCTCAATATTTTTAAGATGTTTTATAATTCATAATACCAAATATGGTACTATATTCAATATATTGTATAATATAATGATGATAATAACTCTACTTTATAAAATAAATGTTCTCTTGGTTTTACTTTTCCAATATAAAATCATCCACCTTTCCTAATGAACTTCAAAATTCAAAATTCAAAACATGAAAGAAATGTTACAATTTGAGAATGTGATAAAATTTAGCAATTTCTACCTGAGTCGTAATGTTTATTAATTCAATAATTTTGATAAATTCTATGTTACCTTATAAAATGCACATATAAGAACATTGAATATAATATAATATATATTCAATGTTCAAATTAATCTTAACCACTTTCAAAGCATTTTTATTATAATTATTAATTCCATAGGGATAAAGGGGTGGCTTCCTTCCATCAAGAACGAGACGTACTTCCCACGGGAAGGGTTGTACTGTGGCCGTTGAGAGCCCTTGGGATTTAACCACAGTTCCCATCAGTGTTGTTATTGTGGTAGCCCACCATTCCATTTTTTTTTTCCATACAGCATATCGGAGTAGTCAAGTTGTGATACTGATATTATAATCATTGTCATATTTTCTTGCAAATTTTATTTATCTCTATTGCTGCTGTTAATCAATTTACTTTGAGCTGTCTTTCAAATATTTTAACGCCAAACTCCTTGCAGAAATCGGAGACAACTGAATTAAAATTCCTACTTTGAAAACATGTCTCTGTGAACAAATGACAAGGTTGTTTCCTCTAGAATCCTCACCCCCACCCCCATCGATTGTCACTTTCTCCGAACTAAATTAATTCTTTCACGAGCAGAAAAGTAAGATAAAGATTTTAAATCCAGTTGAATGCAATGTGCCTAGGTGTTTCCAAGCTATCGAAAGGAATTTTTTTGTCGACGTTTTATTCACTCACCCCTCCCGAGCGTATAAACTGTATTACCTATAAATTACGACCCAGCAAAACCAAGCGACATAAAGAGACACGAATGTCTTTCTCTTTGGCATTTAACAGCTAGAGAGCAGAAACGAAATGGCAATTTAGGGCCCCATTTAATACAATACTGCCATCTCACGGGGCACCTAGTTATAGCAGGTAGTTTTATGAACTGCGCAACATAATCTGCTAGTGGGAGGCTATGGCTCAGTGGTATCAAAGATTATGTCGACTATAAAAGGTTTTATTATAATTTATATTGTAGGATAATTTTTATAGTGTGCTTTCTATAGAATTAAGGGGTGTTGATTCTCCACAGCAGGTAGGTCGAAAAGCAATAATTTCAATGAGAAATTAACAGAAATTTTTTTAAACAGTATAGTTAAAAATTTTAACCTTCATCCGATATGATGAAGTATTTCACGATAATGAAACCGTGATTTAAGGATAGCAAATAAAAAAATAAGAGAAAAAATAAAAAGAGTAAAATGTCTTCTTAGAAGTACTGATTTTTTTTTTTTTTTTTTTTTTTTTTTTTTTTTTTTGCAAAAAGGTTAGAAATTCTTAAAATCATTTCAAACACATGTAAAATATGCCACGAGGCTATCCGATTCTAAATGGTATGAGACATCGAAAAGATTGTTTTTTTCAAAATCTTTCAAAGCATCGATTTAATTTTCAATTTTTACGTTATTTATAATAATTTAATGAATCTATAAAAGTGCAGAAACTTGTGAAATTTACTCATTTTACTAAGGAATGATTTGATGCGATGCAGAAAATGGTAAGAATAAAGTTTTAAAAAAATTAGCATGCAGTGAAAAAATAAGTGAAGATAAGTAATAAAGTGACATATTTCTTTTCATAAATTATTTAAAACTGAGTATCAATATTCACATTCATATGTTTTCTTTAATGGATAGAATAACTGTAATTGGACAAGTAAAATGCAATAAATAATCACAACTCTGTTTTTAGTAGGATATGATTGAGATGCCTTTCCCAAAGTCTAATTTATTCTTATTTTATTTTAATTAAAATTATATATTTTTTTCATAAAATTCACAACTTCTATATCTAGAATTTAACACTAATTTTACCCTCTATTTATTTTATAATTTCTATATTTAAATAATTTAACATTTTGCAATTCATTTAAAGAGGAATATTTTTTTTAAGATTTTCTTTTCATTCTACTTTATTCTGGATTTTAAATTTTAAAGATAAAGCAATGGTTTTCTGAAAAAATTAAATTAACGATAAAAAATAGATGCTAATAAATCAGTTTAATCTATTCTGTATTTAATTAAAAGAAAATAAAATTTCTTTGATAAATATCCTATAAAGACATGTACTTTAATTTGTATTCCTAGAATTGAGAATAAAATCTTTTTATGTAAATATTAATTTTTCCTCAAATACTTCATGTGGTAATGTAACTTGAATATCGTTTATAATGAAGAAGTGCTCACGAAATTAAAATTCACTTACAATAACAGGAAATTTTTTATAGCAAGAATCAGTGATTGAATTAGAATTCAGTCAGCACTAAATCTTTCAAAAATACACCATTTTTTTTCTTCATGTTTGGAGCGAAAGAAGGGTCTAAAATTGATGAACTTATTTCAACAAAATAATCTAAATGCAATATCTGTGAATGAAATTTATATATATATATATATATATATATATATATATATATATATATATATATATAATGTTTTTACCGTATCCATATCTCACCAATCAGTGATTTAAAAAAATGGATAAAACAATATATTTCATTCGCCATAAAATTTATGATGTTTGTTAATTTCTTATGGCGGGATGAACTAAAAAGGCTAAATGATTATTCTGATTTTAAAGTAATGGAAATGATTCAATATTTAAATAAAAACTAAAATATATTTTGAAAAATCATACTTATATTCTTGATAATTCCGAATTATATTGTTTATTCTTCCGAAGTTTCAGAGATTAAAAAATTGAATAAAAAGTCTTATTTTGCTATTAACGAGATGAAAAATTACTTAATATGGTACTTTGCTCCTCCCCCCCCCCCACGGGTTGGCGTTTTTTTTTTTGGAGGAGTTTTTAACAAGCAATATTAATATATCTCAAGAATTACCACGGATTTCAGAACGAAATTTGATTCACATTTTTAAAATAGTCTGCTGAATTATTAATTAACTCAATTAAGCAGTTTGTCTATCTAAACAATATTGTCTCTGAGAGCCCTTTTATACACACCAATCTCATGAAGATGCGATAATAAATAACAAAGTTAGAGAGGTGTTCCATTTTTTTTGATGATGACTATACATGCAAGGATAAAACAATATTAAATACCTTAATTCTATTTTGCTATAGTAAATTAACACAGTTATTTATCCTATGGTTATATGGTTTACTGTTATATTTTAACGGATAGAAGTAAACCACTTCTTCCCATTCTGTAAAACATGCTTACTAAATGGAATTCAATTTAATAAATCTACATTGTTTTGTTTTTGTATAAAAGTAATTTTACTTTTATTAAAAGAAATATATTTAAAATTGTAAAAAGCATACTCTTTTTAAGACCATGCTTTATTTTTCTTTTGAATTACATCTTACAAACAACTTTGATTATACCACAGAAACCATAAGAAAATAAAATTTTTGATCCAAAAACAGAAAAAAGCGCTTTGTAATCCAGATACAACAGCAAACTTCAAAAGAATAAAGAAATCTAACGATTCGAGATTTCCTAGTAAATCTTTTTTTCCCCTTTAAAGACTTCCTCTCAAAGATAGAAAATGTTTCGATACATCAAGAATAGATCCCCAGCTTCACCAAAAAAGCATGATCCAAGCTGAGTATTCTAAAATAACTTGAAAGCAGGAATCGATTAAATCGGAATTCCAATGTCTTGCCCTGCTTTTCTAACTCACTATTTTATGCATGCACTTTGAAGCATCGTAATTATTCGCCGTCACATGACGCGGTTATGAAAATTAGTCGGGAACTCCAATTATGTCTTCCCATTCTGTATCAAAACTCAGTATTAGTACTTGCGGATAACAACAATTGCGTGAACCCGAAGGGAAATATATTTTAATTGAAAAGTTACAGATTTGTATTTTAAAAGTTCTCATTGAGTTCAGTTCTAAGATGAAGGAAAAATTGAACCCTTTTATTGCATGTGTTATGATTTGAAGGAAAATAAGTAATACGAATGTGATTAGAAAAGTTAGAAATATTATGTTCCATATCTTTTAATAACAAGACATTTTTAATATAATATCTCAATGATATTGCCAATACTGCAATAAACTGTTTGATAAATATATAATCGGAATTCCAAGATTTTTTTTATTAATAAAATATGTGTTTTGTTTTATGATACATATGCAAATGTAGTATTTAAAAATAAGCATGGAAGTTACTGGCATTTGAAAAAAAAAATGAATGGTTTGAATGTACTGAATATAACGCTTACTTATATGACACAGAACGCAAAAAAACCCTCTTATTTCTGATTGTGGAATAGAAATAACCAAATATAAACAAACTTCCGTAAAACTTTTCAAGTTGCTTCATTGAAAAATGTGCAGCTGTTCCTAATTCAGGACATTACTGAGCTAATTTAGGGAGCTGCAAAATATTATGGAAAATTCACAGGAAAGAGCTTGCATGCCTCCAAAAATCGAAGATGAGGGAGAGAAGCGTTAACAGGAAGTTCAAGAAAGCGTGAAAATTGGCCTTAGACAGACAGCAACGACTTGCCTATGGAAATAGATATTCGTACTGTCAAAAATCATTAACTCATATTTTTTGCTTTACTATAAATCTTACAAAAAAATACTTTATATTAATGATATCAATTTTATTTTCATGTAACTTCTTTTGAATCATTTTTTTGCAAAATAATTTAATACACGATCTGAAACAATATTTTTAATGTTATGATGCAACTCATCCACGATAGCATAGATTCGCATGCTTTTGTTCATAAACCAGTTAACAAATTGCTTCCTGGGTTTTAATTTCGAAATAAGATTTTAAATTCTGCTTTTATTTAATATATATATTATATATATATATATATATATATATATATTGGTTAATATATTCGCGATTTCAGTTTTATCAAATAATAAGGTGACGTTTTAAAAAAATGCATTCCGTTTTAATCATTTAATAGTTTTAAAAAGTCAATAACTGACGCTATAGGTGGCACAATCCGGACGCTATAGGTGGCTTTTATAATTTCAATATTTTCATTAAGAAAATTTAATTTCTGGTTCATGTCGTAATAGTATTTAGGATTTGGAAGCAAATATTTATAGTTATATTTTTTTTTAATTTTATAGTTATATATCACTAATTTACTTTTTATTTAATACAAAAATATTAAATAATTTAAAGCTTTATTATTTACTAATAATTAGTTGCATATTTAAGGATTGTATTAAAGAAAGTAGAAAAGGGCACATAGATGGAGCAAAAATAGTCTTAAGTAATGCGTTTATATAAAGTTATTATATCATTTTCAATAAAAACGTTTTTTTAAATTAATGGCATCTTGGGTTCATCTGCATATCATAATCAAGTATTTTACTGTAATTCTATTAAATAAAAATTCAATAATTTTTATCAAAATTTATTTAATTAAGCATAAAGTTAAAACTAAGCACACAGTTATAATAATATTTATAAGTGCTTTGCTTTATTTTGTATTCACAGCCTATTTGTAGATACAAACTTCCTTTTCATAACTTATCTTTCCTACTCCTGCAAACTTTTGGCAGTTCGATTTTTTTTAAGTTGGCTGCGGTGCTTCTATTTCTGCTTTGCCCAGTTATTCCTCTTAATCTTTGTTGTGCATGTCTTGTAAGTTTGTTTTCTCCTACCATTAGTTATGTCTTGGAGATCGAAGTAGTCAATCACTCCAACTTATAAAACAACATGAGAAGAAGTACTTTATCACCGGATAGGCATTCAGAGTTTTTATAACACTGCATCATCATACATTCATACTATATATATATATTCAGCGTTGATCATAAATAATAAAAATAATATTTTCTGTTCTTTAGATTGCTGCTGTTAGAATAGAATACTACTACGACTCCTATTTGTATGCTTCTGTTTTGAATGAAGATAAAAATGAAATGTGCTTGATCCAGTAGGTAAGAATCTTTATCTTTAAAACCGATTAGGAAATTGGGTTGCAATTCGCAGTATTACTTCTCTGATCAGAGTGGTTTGAAAAACGATAAAAGACTTCTTAAAAAACAGCTACCGAATTCTGCAGTAAATAAGAAACCAGTGGCAAAACTTCACAATTCAAGACTTTCAATATTTATCGGTTTTATAAAAATATGATCTTTTCGGTAAAAATAACTTAAAGTAGAGTTGGGATGATAGTATTAGAACTGAAAATGGCAGTATTATTTATAAGAGAGGAGAAAGCTAAGAGATAAAATCACTGTAGAAGAATGCGAAATGGAGAGTTAGCATGTTTCTGTTTTCAGAAAGTTTCAATGAATTCACATTCTTACACAATAATAATTACTTTGTGATGACAGGCAGAGAGAGGTAAAGAATAATAAGAAAAACCACTAATAAAACAGTCAGAGAAGTTTAAGTAAGGCAAACGTTTTTTGTTTCACAAAGGTTCCACATATGTGCCTTCTCACACAATGGCAACTTCTATGTGGTAGATGATGAATAGTAATGCAATATGTACCATGAGAAGAAAAATTTGCAAAAGCTCCATCCGGATAGCTTCTTTCAAATCAGACAGAGTTCTTGTAATTGATGCACACATTTTGTATTTCAAATATCCGCAAATACAGAAATCCACTAGAATGATATAACCATTAGAGCATGAAATGGCGTCTGATAATTTCTGTCATTAAAATGATGCATTCATATATGCTTGATAGATGTCATTACATGAAGGGCAGTATTATCTTTAAATGGCAACCAGAACATTTCACTGTTGAAATTGCCAATGTTCATTCATGATAAGTATTCATAACTTTACAAGTTCGTAGATCTTAGATAGTAATCACTTGTACAAAAGTAGGATTTATTCCTGTCCAGCACAGTGCACTTTTGCTTCGGCCAATAGAAGTCTAGCGGCTTTTATTGGCCGACTTATAAAGACTTAAATATCTCCAATGAGCTTTCTTATTTTAATTAATTTTACCAGTCAACATTCGTCTCATCTTTCCATAGAATTCGTGAAGGCCAACTTTGTCAGTGTCATACCAGATTAGGAAAATAATTAGAAAAAAGAAATCCACATGTATTAGTGATGTAACGCTTACAAAATCTAAATCTGGGTAGAAATGTGTGAAGAAAAGATGCTTTAATCCTTTAAAGGGTCATTTTTTTCTAGTAATATTATGTTAAAATAATTTTAGGCTTGAAATTAGAATAAGAGAAGGGATTCATTTAGCTTATTAGATAAATTTAATTTGATTTATTAATAATTAAATGACAAACCAAGACATATCATTTTGTGTGAGATAAAGAACTGAAGCATCTAAGTTTCTGTCTTTCTAAAAAAACTTGTCAGAACTGATGCCAACCTACATAATTTCTTACAAAGATTGATAAATTTGGTGGGAAGCATACTTCCCACGACCTTAGAAAGGGTTAAATTGGAGCACCTAAGAAATTGCCACCCTTCACTCGTGAAATTCCACGATTATTTTCATCATGATCTTCACCTGTCACTGAGTGGACTTATTCAGCATTCTCTACAGGTCTATCAGAGATTTCATTTCTCATACCCCATGAATTCTGAGGAAGACATGCAATGCTTCTCCGGCAATTTGTTCTTTAAAGTAATAAAGTTATTTGAATGTACAAAATTTATTATTATTTACCGATACCATTTCAGTACGGAGTATCACTGTAAAATAAATGTTGTTCAAGTGTATATAGTGAAATCGCAATAAAATGATGCAGAGTATATTGCATAACTTCAATTTTCCAATGCTGATGATATGTGAAATCTTTATTCAATTATGTTCAAGCAGTATATTGCTGATATTTCTAAATAGTTTGAAAATATCTTTTGCAATGCAAACCTTTGCGATCATTTTAGATTTTTTTTCATTGAGAAAATTTATTATATTAATGAGCATCATATTAAAAATTTAATAGAATAGAGCTAATAAATTGAATAATTTTTATTCATTTCATAATTTCTAGAACTATTTAATGTAATGATTGAAATTTATACAGCAAGTAACTTCCAAAGCAGCCTAAATTGTAATAAGTAAAAAATTTATCGTACATAAAGAAGTTATCTATACAGGTAACATAATAACAAAGTAATAGTAACATTATACTTTGTAATAGTAATAAGCAAAGAAACATAGTACATTCATAACAAATTCTAAATAATTGAAAATTATGACCTAATTTTATAATCAAATGTAAAAAATTACCTTTTCCCCTATTTGCTTAAGAGAAGATCATATTTTAAAATCAGCATAAATACATGGTACTAAACTTTATAACATTTAACTAATAATTAGATTCTATTGTTTGTAATTTTATAATCTAATGCTAATAACTACAGAATTAAATCTTTAAGAAATTTACTGCCAGTATAGCACTTATGATAAAAAAAAAAATGCAAACATTTGAATACCTAAAATAGTTAGGTACTTTTATTAGATGGACATTAGGGCAATTTTTATTTAATAAATGAATTTTTAAATGTTTTTTCTGTAAATTCAAAGGACTTTCTG
Source organism: Argiope bruennichi (assembly GCF_947563725.1). NCBI lineage: Eukaryota > Metazoa > Arthropoda > Arachnida > Araneae > Araneidae > Argiope > Argiope bruennichi. The sequence goes on along the minus strand of NC_079151.1, from coordinate 22,002,920 downwards.
CATTTATGAAATGTGATTTTTTAATATGTGTTATCAAAATAACTATCTACATCTTATAATGCATATTTCCTTTCCAAATGTCTAAGCGATGGTATCAAAATATCAATAACACAATTGACGTAATATCCTTTATATAGTCCGAGGTTTTAATTTTACTTTTTTGCTTTCTATGTAATTACTTTTATCATTAACACTAAACTATTATATAGTTTAATCAAATATATATTAATAAACAAGAACTGATAATGAAATCGCGTTTCAAGTGAAAGTTAAATATGAATATTGCAAAATTATTGAATCATATTTATTTAAATATTAACTCAAAGTATTTACTTATTTCGCGAAATAATCTCTTTTATCACTTTAGCACGGCATAAAAGAATCTCATCGCAATAATTATCCAACTAATGAGATGATTCAAAGTTTGTTGATTATAGACTGAAAAATAAAGTATCAATTATATTGTGGAGAAAGGAACACTAATGAAAAGCTAATATAATAATTAAAAAAAAAAATTCTCGCAGGACTAATTAACTCTGAAAATATTTAATGTTTGCTCCTTCACAACAATATTCACATTACAAGCAATAAATAGCTATAGAATAGTTAACTTAATTAACGAATGTTTAAATAGATTGTGAATGATTCTTAAATTAACATCCGATAGAATTAAAGCAAATTTATCCAATTTGTTTTTGATGGCTAATGTGCACTGGAGAGAAATAAAACTAAGGAAAAGCAGTAATAGTAAAACACTGCGAAAAAATTTTATTCTAGATATACGCATTTCGAGGGGGTGTTTACATATTTGATAGATGATTTATTTCTAAAGTAGCGAAAGTAGCTTTACTATGAATAGGCACCTCCATTTGTTTTAAATATTCGATGCCAGCTTCGTAGGCGGTATTTATCTTTCAGACTAGGCTTTGTGAGATAAAATGACTCTCCGAGAAATGGAAGAAGATGATATTAATGTATAAACAATGCCATATAATAGAGCTACAAAAAGGAGGATCTTCGTTCCCTATTATTAACACCACCGAGAGAGAAATGTCCATTGATATGATTGTTAGCAGCAGTGGTCATAGAAAGGTACTAGCTCAAGAATTATCAATCCAACCAAACATGGGTCTCTACTATGAAATAAGACTGCCTCTTAGGCACATGACTGTAGCACATCGCACAGCATCTATAACAGAAATTCGACTTTTATTTATGTTTGAATGACATGAAAACTATAATAATCAATTACTTGAAACTCGAAACTAGATACTTTATAGTATTCATATACTAACTCCCAAATCATCGATTATGATTCCAAAGACTTCATACTAGAAGTCATTACAGGGTGGAGTGGAAATCTCCATGCTCTCAGATGAGAACCGTTTCATTTTTCTTGGGGCGGGGGCACGGTGATGGTCGTATATTAGCCAGAAAGGAACCATTAAAGAGTTGAAACTAAACGGTTTGTTGAATTGAAGCGCCGGACCTATACAAATAGTTATGGGTGAATTTCTTATGAAACATGAAAACTTTTGTCATAAAACTTTTGCTGCTTATGCACATGGACAGCGAGTTTGCACCTCAGATAGATAAATTAACCAGCTGTATTGGTATTTTTGATATTTAAAACCAGAAGCATTTTCTCTCAAATGAACCAGCTTCTGGATACAGCTGCTGTCATGTTAGGCACCCTGCAAGGTGTCAATATATGCCTGCATCATCAGATATTTTTTATCAATCTTGAATGGAATGTAATTTAATGACAACCAACCACAATAGGACTTGCGATGCTCATTTGTCTTACCATGTAGAGCCGTCATAGAACTCTACATGGTAATCCTATATACCATGGTATATAGGTACAAAATATCCTAAGACATCTATATTTCTTTGTGCAAATATGTTTATTTCTTTCAGAATAGTAATTGTCGTAGTTTTTGTCAGTGTTTCAACATTTCATATTTGAAAAGATTCTACTGGGGCATAATTTAGCCTGTGACCTTGAAACTTCTATAAAGAAATACGATATTGGTCAAATATTTTGGTTAAATATTAATCCCCTCAAATAATTTTTTCTTGATTTCGGAAATTCATTTGCTATTAATACACACGAGACGATTATTTTTTGACTAAAATGTCAAAGACATTTTTTTTAAAAAAATAAGAAAAGAATGTTATTTTTTTAATGATAATACAAATTTTAAACGTAAATTATGCGATATAAACAATTTAAAATGTTTTAAAACTGACCATTAAAATAATTTTCCCAATTATTAGGTCAACTCTAGCTCAATTGTATTTCACAGGTACACTGAAAACCTTTGAAGAAAAATAATGTTAAAAGGTTGTTAAATCCCTTAAAATTATTTTAATTCATTTTATTGAGCGGAAAAATTTCGCAACCATGTGATCTTGTGACTAATTAATAGAAATTGATTTTTAAAAAAATTTATTACTTGCATTTTTTTTTAGCATAAGTCATAAATTTGACCGACTTATTCAAGTTTCAAAATTGTTTCTGTATGCTTTTTATGATTAAATTATTTCAGAAAGAATAATGAAATTGTATATTCAATTATGAAAAATGAATGATTGAAAGCTTTTAAGGTAAAATAAAAAATTTACTGCTTGTTTTCATTTAAAACTGCTGTTTTAAATACAAAACAACATGACTTATGCAGAATCTAATTCTAAGTTTCGTCCATATTTTCAATAAAGTTTAGATTTTAAACTCCATAAATTTTAAAGAATAATCATCGGGATATTTTAAAGAGTTCAGTTATTTCTCATACCAAAAACAATTTTATCACCATTACTTTAAAATTATTAATGGTAATTAATTAAAAACAATTCAACCTTTTTTGATTTCTGTCATTTCTTACATCAATTATTCACATTCCAGTGCTAGGGATTGTGATCAGAAATTTAGAGTGAAATTTCTTGAAATTAAATGCGGTGAATGCTGAATTTTTTATAAGTCAGAAAGGAATTAGCATTAATTGTGCAAAACAAATAGAAAAACATCCAAGATACAAATTATGATAGGCGATATATAAACAGTTTAGTACAATAAAAATAAATTTTTGGCAAGGAATATAATTCTGAATTTCTAGGAACTTTTCTAAGGCTTGCTTATTCTTTTCTATTACATACATTATATAGACTCGAAAATATATTTAATTCCCGTGTTACTGAGAAGAACTTATTTCAAACATCTCAATTATATTCTGGCTGCAAAAATAATTGTTAATAACAATTCCACTTTAATTGCTAATAATAATTCCATGTTTCTAAAAGTTTTAGATAAAAAACAACATTTATTTAAATTGGGATTTTTTTTTCCGAAAGATGAGGAACTACTGTAATTTTGTAATATTCTGTGTTCTCTGTGGATTTAATTGAATTTATTAGTTTGCTATTAAAGTACTCTATCATGTTTTATCTTTTTCTAATATCTTATATGTTTCATGAAGAATGTTCTGAAATGCAAATAGTGAATTAGGGAGGAAATGTAAGATTATGAAAGATATCTTCAAACATTGCATTTGCATAAGAATTTATAAGCTTTATAACGTATTTTCGTCGTAATTAATCTCAAATTAATTAAAGGGATTATACACAATTTATTTAACTGTCAACTAATTCTAGATTTAAATGTGGTACTTTACTACCTGTTTTACTACTTTACTACCTGTTTGGAAGTTAAGACGTTAAATTCCGAATATATTAATTACTAAACAAATATTTTCGAAAAGAAATTTTCTTTGACCGATCATTTGTTTAGGTCTTAGAAAGATATTTTGGTCATCCAACAATGTGAAACGACTTTTTATGAAACAATTTCGTTTCTGCAGATCATTGAGCAGATTTCTTTGGACATAATCGTGTTTTTAGGTTGCTAATTTCGAAAAAATTGTGTAATGCGACAGTCGTTTCCTTAAATAAAAAGATAATGAATGCAAGAAACTAGCATTATAAAAGTTGTTTAAGGGAAGTAAGATGATGGACTGAAAAGAAGCAGACATTCTTCTAATTAGTCGCGATACACAAATTATACGACAGCAGGCGAAAGCTGGCCGGAAGAAGGGAAAATAGACTAAAAAGTTTAAAATATCGTCGTGTTACGATGTCTCGTTCAAGAAGTTCAAAACCTCTTTTGATAAGACAGGAATTGGTAGTTATTTCAGAAAACCTTTTATATTATTATAATTTATTTGAGGTTTATAATGTTTTGCAATATACCTGACGATCATTTTTAACTGTATACATCTGCATGACTGAAAATAAGATTTTCACAAAAAGAGCATTACTCAGAAAGTAAAAAGAATTTACTGAAAATGAATAAAAAAAATTGTTATAGAAATTAATTAACATTCATTGCATTTTATTTATCAAACTAGTTATAACTAGAATCGACGAACTTTGGTAATTGAGGGATTACAAAACTCGAAACATTTTGCACTTTTAGTAATATATATATCATTACTACTTATTAGTATACATAAAAAAGTATACAAATTTGATATAGATCCACAACTAGAAGGATAAACACATTTGTTATATTTCATCCTGTGGTGGAATGAAGATCATTATGATCCGTGCAGTGAAAGCAAGAGGACTCATGATTTCGAGAATATTTCTTTAATGATCACATTTCACACAAATCACAAAGACAAGACAAGACAATCAGGCGTGCACACCTTTTAACAGCATTTCGTATCATTATCATTACAATTGCAATGCACTATGGGATGCGTACCTAATTAGGCATCACCATCTATTATCCAAAAAAGAAGATAGAGTAATGCAACTGCTACAATCCGTAATGTTCGTTGTATTTTAAGTTATCGGGTACGCATGCACATGGACGGACAAATTGACAGACTTCTCTTTGTTGGCTCATTTCAAAATTTGATATGAATTTACAATATTAACAATATTTGATATTATTGACATTTTTAAATTGAATATGTCTAACCATTTTTTTCTACGTTGCCGAACTCGCAAACAGTGAAAGAGATGTAGAGATCCCCCCCCCAAAAAAATATAAATATCGAATGCCAAAAAAGTGAAAAGAGGCAAAGATGGCTTACATAATAATAAACAATTATTTCTTTGAAATTTATATATATCCAATGATGTCTCAAACAAAACAAACATTGCCACAGCAAATTTAACTTTTGCTTAATAAGCTGAATAGTTTATCCCGTAATTTCACTTTTCTCATCGAGCTAATTTGTGAAAACTCTTAAGACAGACTAATTAAAAGAATATTTATAGCAACAATCAATACTATCCTCCAGTTGAAAGAATGGGCATGTGCCGCATTCAAAGGACGTTACTTTTAACTCATGCAGCACTTAAAAAAATAATGTTTTCCTTTCGATAAGTATGAGACTCGCCAAATCATCATCATACAAAATTAAACGAAGTCTCATATTCCCCATCTCGCCGTATTTTTAACTATTTGGGTATATTCGACGTCTCATATCTCCATATTTTTAACTTTATGAAGATTTTAACTATATTGACACAGCAGCCATGTGTTAGCCCTACCATGCCAGATTAATAATTAAGTTTCAATTTATTTTAAATGATGCAATAAAGTCGGTATGCTCTGAGATCCCTTGATGAGACAAAACATCTGAAGAAACTTACCAAGCAATGGCGATATAAATAATATCTAATTAAAAAAAACATTTTTAAGATAAAGATAGAAATCTATTTAATTCAAAAATGAGGACGGTGGATCATCAATGTTTTCGGGTTTCAAACCTAAAATTCTGAAAAGGTTTGCAATGTCTGTTAAAAATAGCACATCGTTTTCAGAGGCATTATAGACCGCGGTGATCTGTTGGTAAGGTCCCGTCTTTGGAACCGGAGGGTTTCACGTTCGAGACTCAATTCCACCGAAGAACCGTCGTGTAAGCGGATATAGTGTACGTTAAATCCGTCGGGGCAAAACGTCCTCTCATTGGTGGGGTGTAGAAGTTTCGATAGGGGGTTACCAGCTCGGGTGTCGTCCTCGTCATCTGACCGCGGTTCAAAAATACGAGGGCCATCCCAAAATAGCTCTAGAGTTGCTTTAAAACGGGACGTTAATATAATTAAACTCAGAGGCATTATATTAATACTAACATCGGTCATTCAACAAAATGGATGCATTTATTAAGTTTAGAAAAATATTTTCATTTTCCAACTTTTAGTCATTTTTTTCATCGATTTCTAGTACGAAATAAAAGAGAAATATATTAGAAAAGTTCACACACTGAAACGTAAGATTATTTAGGAATGGTGAGATTTTGAGTGAAAGACGAGCAAGAGAGCGAGAGAAATTGAGTGAAATTTCCCACTGAACATATACCTTACGCATCCAATATTCTGTCCGAAAAATGTATTTTTCGTGTATACTTTTCATGTATTTATTTCTAAATATGATTTACTGAAAATTTTAATGTTCCTTTATAAATCTCTATAAACAATTATAAGGTCAGAAGAAATATCAGAATAAGAGTATAAGTTTCTTCATGATCAATTTAGAAATAAATGAAATTCAGTTTCCATTCTCTGAATAAAGGTTACATCTGAAGGACAAAAAATTGATCTCCATTAAAAGAATAAGATCATATATCTGAATAGTAGTATCCTTAGAGATATATTAATGAATCACATCTGTAATTCATCTTCCTATTCGAATGCTGATTTTTTTTTCCTTGCCCTCTAGCAATCAAAAGAACTTAGATGCATCATCTGATCAATCAATCAGTTTCTAATAAATGACCTGATAAATAGTAAAACATCGAGTTAAGTGATTTATTAACACAGGAAGAGGAAAGAAAAAATATCTAATATTGTTTTATTTGCATTCTAAATATACTCTCCTTCCATCGCAAAACTAAATATATTTCTAAAAAAATATAATTCGTGGTTAGAATATAAAAATAAATTTAGACATGCATTACCTTAATTTATAAGCATTCTTAGCTTATGCCAGAGCGTCAAAAATAATAAAATGAAATAAGTATTGTATAGCATGTAAACAATATCAAAAATAAGCAACAAAATTGAATAAAATTTGTTATAAAATAAAAAAAATGAATTAAAATTGTAAAACAAATGTTAAAATAGTAAAAATTTATCATAAAAAATTAGGTAATTATATCGAATAAATTTTATTAAATAACTTATGAAAATAAAAAAAGAGAATTAGTTATTCAGGAAGAAGATTGTAATTTTTTCCTCCTTGATTACTTCTATCTTTAATTGGAATCCGCATGCCTTGGTAAATAAGTACATTTTATTAGATGATTATTGAAGCTGCTACACGATTAAATTTCATTTTCTGGATTTTTCTTTTGTTTATAGGTAAAATATTATAATGTATTAAAATTCACATATATATTGCGTGTAAATGTTATCTAGCAATTAGTGTCAACATTATACTGTTGTCAGGCACATAACATTTTTATTGTGTAATGTTCAATAATTTACCATATTAAAATTTTGGATAGTAACTATACTCTCATGTAGATTAAGATCAACAAATAGAATACATTTGCAGAATTTCAGCAACTTCAAAGCTTTGAAGTTACGATTATGACTCTCATAAAACTTTGAAATAAATTACTACAACATTTATTAAAATTTAATCGTTTTAACACAATCCTGCTTCATCAATTACCGAGAAAATTCACATTAGTAATTTTCTGCAATACATTCCAGAAAATGTCTTTTACAGATGTAGACAAGCGAAGTTAACTAGCAGTATATAATAGGTTTATAGAATTTCGTTGTAAAAAAAGAAAATACATCAGGACCCTCGATTATCTGAGTTGTGTGTGGCCGTCGTCAATACGGATAATCAAAAAGTTGATTAAGGAGACTAAATTTTAAGTCATGATTTATTTTTATTGCATCTAGATTTTTTAGAATTATTCATTTTAAAATATAATAATTAACTCAATTAATTTACACTGTTTAAGAATGGAATTGGATTTTCAATTTTTTTCTCTAAATAATTTCTTGATTAATAAAAGATTACCTTCAGATGAAGACTTTTTACAGGCATTTGTATGCTAAAAATTGCCTGTACTACTAATTTTAATTATCAATTGAATAATTTATTTTTAAAATGAAAAACATAGTTTAGTGTTTAGCTAAGAAATCAATTAACAGGAATATTCATTACAAAAACTGAAAAATCTACTGTAAGACTGTGTTCGAATTCCACTCTGAAATCCATTTTGGCGCATTCACAATGGCACAGAGATTTTGGACGTATTTTATCGGTGAAACCATATTGCATAAATGTTATTTAAAAGAAAGTGCTAGAAATAAAATATATTATCTGAGATGAAATGCCATGCTATAATTTAAAAATAAATGATATAATGAATAAAAATACAATAGATGAAAGGAAGAATGTAAATCAAAATTTCATTCTTAAAAGAATAGAATCAAGTTGGAAAAAATTATTTTATTACTTACGAGAAATTGAATCTTGTCAAATAAATTCGAATTCATACATTAATCATGTGACATTTTTAAACATTAAATTTTCAAAGTCTTTCCCTAAGTTTATTCAGTCAGTTATCAGTTATCGTTTCCTCCTTATTAATTTATTCATTTCATGCAACACTCTCACCTGTTTTAGATTTCAAACAGTTTTCAATGACCTGCTCAAATTTCTGTCAACACTTTTAATAACATTTGAGATGAATCTTGGAATTCTCAACTTTATTAGTTTAGAAACTTTTCCAATCTACAACCTAAAGGATTAGAATTTATGAATAATTTCGAGATATATGAATAAACTCATTTGTGGTAATTAAAGTTATTTCAAAATATTATGATTTATCAACTGCTCTGGAGTTCAGATTAAAAATAAAAACATAGAACTTCGCCTACTCGAATCCTTAAAATTCAACTCCTTCAGACATTAAGTGGTTCACTCTATATTCGTAGTAAGTCTTGAATATTTTTTCAGAAATTAAAAATCTGGCAAAAATAAGTTTCTCTAAACTTAATAAAGGAAGGAAAATTAATTCAATATTTACTTAAGAAACTTTAAAAGTCAAAATGCAATTCTACTTGTTAAATTCAGGATTCTACATTTGCACTCTTCGTTGAAAATTCCATCAAATTTCTTGAATATTCCATCAAGAAATACTTCAAATTCATCATTGGAATATTTCTCGGGATATTTTATGTTTATTCGCAAATAATATTTGATTTTTTTTTCAAATGCTTGGAATAAATTAATGGGATTTATTGGATATTTATTCATTATAACACTAAAATGAATTAAAAAGAATGAATTGATAATTATGAAAATAAACATATTCTACTGTTTATAAAAAATATCAATATCGAAGATTCAAGAGATGCAATTACAGTTTCACAAAATAATATAGTTAAGACTTTTGAGACGCAATATACCTAATCCAAAGAGTTTCTATGTAAATTTTCCTGTCAATGTATAATCTTTTATATTTTATATCAACTGAGGCCCCCAGCGTTTTATTTATGGAAAGTGCATCCTATAAACCTCTCATAATACATAAAATTATTCAATTCTGTCGTTTAAAGAGATAAAATGCTCTTGTTAAAAATAGAAAATTGCCTCTTTTGCCCTCAAGCTCATCGTTTCATGACTTCCTAGAATAAAGACGCTTCTTTCGTTGAATTTGAAGAAAATCTCTTTATTTTGCATACATATCGAATTTTTTCAAGAAATATTTGAATGTTTTTTTTTATTACTATTATGCATACAGAAACATAAATGTCTCGGAAGAGAATAAATAGCCGTTTTTAGAAAACAGGAAAATTCTTTACAAATATGGCTAAAATAATGTGGGCTTCTATTTGACTGATGTATTCAGTGGATAAAATGCATTCTATGTTATAAGGAAAGTGTTATATCATGTTTTATTCGTAAAGCGTGTTTATTTTTCTGGGAACATAGCATTCGCTATGCATTAAATTCAAAAGCTATGGATGGTGGAAAAGTTTTTACCAAGCTTGAAATACATTAAAACACTCAAAATGCTCTTCTAAAAATTTATGAAAATCAATAGAAAAATCCACAAAATAAATAAACGATATTATATATTTTAGATTAATAGCGTTTATATGAATATAAATAAAATAATACAAACCTTACGAGATACTTAATATATCTTGCAGAAAAATCCGGCAATATGAGAATTTGATATTTAAAGAAATATGAAGGCTTTTTTCAAGTATATGTAACAGTTATCCCATTAATTTTAAAATGTCTGGGAAGAAAATAAGAATATGATAAAATAAATACTTATTAAGTGTTAGGATACCATCGGAAGAATGCACGCTCTAATTGCATAAAAGTTCATAATTTCCAAAAACGAGCGAGAGTTGTTCGCCTCGAAATTTTGTTACATTCTTTTCCTTTCTTAGTTATTTTAATTTGTATTCGGCGAGCCGCATAGAAAGATTTCTGCTGAATGAATTTCATTCGAAATTTGACAGAAATCTATCAATTTGGTATAAAAACCATTTACAAAATTGCATTCGTGTACCTCAAAGTGTTTCTGAATTATCACATTCAGAGACAGAAAAACAAAGCGACGGTTTGGTTTGGTTTGGTTATATTAACGTCCCGTTTGAAGCAACACTAGGGCTATTTTGGGACGGACCTCGTAATTTTGAACCGCTGTCAGATGACGAGGACGACACCTGAGCTGGCATCCCCTTCTCCCCACCACACCATACTAGCGGGAGGACGTTTGGTCATGACGGATTTAACGTACAACAGACCCCCTTACACGACGGTTCTTCGATGGAATCGGGTCACGAACCTGAAACCCTTCGGTTCCGAAGCCGAGACCTTACCACCAGGCCACCGCGGCCCTCAAAGCGACGAACAAACATAATTCCAAAAGTTTTAGCAGTCTTTCCGAAAATTTCAGGTATTCTCTCTAATTAGAGTACTCGTGTATTATTAATCGCTTGCAATTGACAATCAATAATTACGACAAAGAAGCCTTTTGGGATGAAATCTTTAGCATTTTTTTATAAATAATCACTGAGATATGGTTAATACACAAACACGAGAATGGATATTTTGAATATCTTTTGTCTAACAAACCGAAACTAAAAATTTTACTCAGTATTACAATTGTAGCCGTAGAATCCCATAGTAAATATTATGTATCTAAGCCATTGCGCTTTTGAATTATTGCGTGCATCTGCTTGTAAAAGTATGGATCGACGTATGGTCAACCCCTTAACGGAGCTAGTCAGAAATAACATGTTTTATATATTAAATCTGCTTACTAATTTTATTTCAGCTGGCATTTTTTGTTTTGTAGCTATATTAACTTATATTCTGACAATTGGAAAAACAGATTTTCTGAACGGATTTGAATCAAAATTTAAAAGCAATAAATTTGGTGTAATATTCACAGACGGATAAACAGCCTTATTCGTAAAATATATTTTTCAGACCCAGGGAAAGCAGGAGCGGAAATATTCGTCAAAATCCCGAATTCTAATCTTTTAACGATTAAAACGCTATTTTTTTACATTCGTACATAAGAAAGTAGAAATGAAAAAGTAAAAGTATGATATCATATCTAATATACGTAAAATTAACTTTATTGAACTTTACAAAACTCCAATATATTGAACTCCGGATTTCTCAGAAACTCCCCAATTACTCCTCTGCTTTCTGCCGTCAAGGTGGATAACTCAACATTGTTGGATCGTGTACAGTTAGCCATTCTCCCCTCCCACACACACTTACCTCTCAATTTTCGATTGTCATTTCTTTAGCAAATAATTTTATAATTGCTTTGTTAAATTAAATACCGATGGTTCTACACGCTTCGTTTGCTTGCGTTAGTTATTACAACCACTAACAATTACAATCAGTTTTCTTTTGCAATATTCCTGAAAGCTATGCACCATACAGATATGGTTCATTGGGCAACTTTTATGTTCTCAGAATAAGTATTTTTCATTCAGGATAGTGTGCTCCATTGTATCCAAATACCATATCACTGCATATTTATTAAGAAAATCATGAATTCTAATATGTTCAAGAAAGTTAATATAAGAGTAAAATTATTTTTAAAGATTTACATCAACAAATTACAATTAATCGCATTACTTTTGATGAGCAAACATGGTAAAGAACTGAAAATGAAGACATTACATCTTCATTAATATTATTTAATTTTCCACCATTATTCTTTACTATTTGTGTTTCTTATCAGATGCAAATAAATAAATACACACTTTTTCAAACATTTTTCAGTTTGAATGTATAAATGCTTTGATACGCCGCTTATATTTCAGATATTATATCTGATTATAAATTTACATCAAAAATGAGAAATGAAGAGAGCGAATAAATAATATATCTGTAATATTTAGCTATGATTTTATTCTTCATTAAATAATTAATTGAAAGTTGTTTTGACTGTAAAGATACAATTTCAAAGTTCAGAAGATAATATGAAAAACATACATATATAATGGAATGATAACTCTAGTAGCACGAAATACAAACTAGGCTTTAGTGGAAAGTCCTTAACTTAGAGGGAATTTCCATTCAATTTGTTTCTAATTCAAATTATATTCAAAATAATCATTTAGGTTAGAAACCACTGTAGCGTTTTTTCTTTCATTGTTAAGTAATCCGTTTTAGATAATAAATTATTTTTACATTATGAAGTTGCATGAAACCGTATTTAGAAAGCGATTTCATTATCTTTAGTATATTTGCCGTCTCGCACCCTGCATGCGGTTCACTCCTGCTATCTAATTAATACATGCCTATTATCTGGATAATTGACCGCTTCTATGCTACAGTTAAAAGAGAGCAAATAAGGGATCATCTAATTAGACAGAATAGCCATGATTCATAGGAGTAAACCAATGCAGTGAACATTTTAAGCTTTTTCAAACAACAAGGATTTTGTCTCAGTCAGCAATTAATGCTATAAACTACAAAATTTCACTCTTCCTAGGAATAAAAGTGAATGCTTATAGAAATGACTTTTGTTGGAATCAATTGCTTGTACTTACTCATCAAGTATTGGAGATTCCGAATTCACACATGAATGCAGAACCATCAAGAACTAAATCACTTCAGACTGGAAACATTAAAGTCAGAAACTGATTATTTTCTTTGAATAAATGCCAGTTTCTAACATCAAATTGTCACATATTGCCGTTGAGATCCGGAATTTTCTGAAATAAAATATTGTAACCTAGTTTGATTGGAAAGTACATGAAATAATAGTTCTAGTTTTGCAACGGTGGAAATGATTTTTCTACATCAGTAAAACTTCTGACATAAAAAAACAAAGAAACAAAATAAGGGGAAAAGTTGCAGAAAGTTAAAGTGATTTTTCCTTACCGAAAGTATTATTTAAAAGTTAAGTTCAGTTTTTCCACATAATGATCAAAGGAAGAGAACCAATTTTTATCGATATCATCTCAGTGCATAAATAGATTTTCTTTTAAAGAATTAAACCCACGTCGATATAAAACCTCGGGAATTACACTTTCATTCCACAAATAAATGGTTTAAATTAAATCTAACCATTATGATTGTATGACCAATTATGATGTAGCATATGGCTAATTGTGATTTTATCATATTTAGTCAAAAAGCCGTATTTAATCTAGATGTCACTTCAAGGCTTTGAAATTCATCTGTAATGCCAAATTCAATAAAATAGGAGGATTTTCAATCTGAATAGTTTATTTGTTGTCATTTGAATAAGAAAAAATAAGATTTAGGTTTTCGCAAATCATTATTATATCACATTCTTCATCTATTTTAAAATTGGTGTTGTTTTACTCTTCATTATGGAAGATCATGTTACTACATTATTGGCATGAATTCGCTAAATTTGTTAATTTTATTTTAGTTGTAAGATGAATTATAATCAAAAACCTTCAAAAACTATCATCAAGACAATTAAGTTCCATTTTAAAGACATATTTTTGAATGGAGCATACTAGAGAAAGAAAAAGTGAGAAATTATCTGATTTTTTCATTTGTTCACAAATTAAAATAATGATTGTAAATTCTTAAAAATACAATTGATTTTTTTTATACATCAAATTTTCTTCCAATGTCCGACGAGCCCGCAGAGATAAAACATGTGTTTGCCATGAATATTTAAATATTCGGACTTAATCAGTATTGCGAGTTAATTATTTCATTGGTTATAGGATTTCATATCATGGTAAAAAATATTTAATACTAATCACTTTCGTAGTGCACGCTTCTATACTATCTTCAAAGTTTAATACTAGATATAGCATAAATGTATTTTTTTAAATAAAAATTCTTTGATGGTAGGAAGAAAATAATTGAAACGCGAAAATTAACGATAAAAAAACCAATCGAAGGAGCTTATTTATTGGATCACAAATACATTCTTCAGAAAATATATGTGAATGTATACCTTACATATTTATAGATATTAGAGATATCCATACATACAAAAAATGAAGGTAAGTAAAGGACACATAATATCTCAGATACATTTTTTGATTCTGTATAGCATTGATACTTCCAAATTAGGAAAAAAAACCCAGGTATAATAGCATGTGAGGAACGATTGCATTAATTTGATACAATCCACAATAATGTAAATTATTTCAGGTTAAGCTCTTAACAGAAAAAAAAAATCATTCATTAAAGCAAGAATTTTCTTCAAAATTTTGTAAGTATTTCATAAAGCATATATGTTTTCAAAGTTAAAAGAAATTAATAAAAAATATTAAAAAATTTATACTTTTATTAAAACTAATAACAAATTGCATTTTTAAACATAAATAAACTTTATACTAATATCAGTGATTCATAAGCATAATTATATAACAAATCCGAAATTGTTATATAATTTTTAAGCATCAAAATATTGCCTCTTCCAATATTTTTTTACTTATAAAAAATATTTATGTTATTTCTGAATTTTATGATTGCAGTAAACTTAATTAGAATAAAATTCTATATTATAATGATTGTAAAGCAATAATAACAAATTTTACTTTATATTAAACAGTATCGAAATTCATATATTATTATAAATTTCCTACGTTGAGTTTCATAGACATTGTTCTTGGATTATTTGGTTTAAAAACTGCAATTATGATTATCTTTTATCTTATTCAAAACTGAAGTTATAAAGCAAATTTAAATGAAGTTTGAAATAAAACTAATTTCAAAAATGAGTGGTAATATAAGGATATATATTAAAAATGTTTCAAAAATTTATCGAAACAATAAGTAGTTGAGAAATCAATATCTCCATTAGTAATAAATAGAGAAGAAAGATTTAATTAATCTAGCTGTTTCAGAAAATCGTTATAATTCGCAACTTCAAAGTCCTGAACTTAAAAGTTAAGAGATGAGATAAAAGAATGAATACCAAATGAACCGGTCACGTGACCTGATTTTTCCGGAAAAGGAATTCAAAGTATTCCTTTCGCCCTTTGTCCCACACAAGAATGTGATTGGTTCATCACAATCTTGCCTCTCCCCAGCTAATGAAATTTTGCTGAATGTGTAAAAATTTTGTCTCCCTACCTTCATTCGGGATAGTAATAAGTGAATGCTAATGCATTTATTTGCATAAATTGATATATTTTCTTACAAAATGAGCGATGACTCCATTTATTAAGCTGAATATCGATACAAAGTGAGTCTGGAATATATCATTGGGGATTACATTAGAATTTAAAATAACATTTTAGTGAATATAATGAATTTTTGAGATATTAGTTTGTTTCGAAGAAAGATTGGATATTGGCGTGTTTAAATTTATGCATGTAAATTCTTTGCTTTTATTGACAATTTAATCCACAAATTGGCCTAATGTGATTACCGAAATCGGATTCCAGGATTTAAATTATTTATAATATTTGCCATTTGAAATATATATCAAAAGAATATTTCAAATATTTTTGCATTTCTTCTAGGAATTAACCTATTTAATAATTCTTTCTCTGATGTTAATAATTATCAAAGTGTAGATAAATATAATATAGGGCCTATATTTTGTATTGTAGTGAATTCTTATGAATGAGGATAGAACCTGGTACCTTGTGGTTCGTAGTCCAGTAACATGACCACGATACAGAAGCAATTGCTCTTGCATCGTAGCTGTTAACTGGCTTATAAGCTATTCACTACAGACTCTCCCCCCAGTGAGTCGGAGGTGAGACGAACGATATGGCTGTTAAGTGGTGATGTATTAGCTGTTGATTCTAATGCGCCTGTACCCATTTGAATAGCGCCAAGCGTTATGGCGAGGTTGAGTGGTTGCTGTTGCGTCAAGTGAGTCTGACGACTTTGGGTTGTTGTAGGTAGATGACGCCACAACAGCTGTACGAAGGTTGAATGTTCAATGTCCGAAGTCAACAATGTAGCGTTTTGTGATGAGTGAGGATAGAACCTGGGACCTTGTGGTTCGCAGTCCAGTAACATGACCACGATACAAAAGCAATTTGTCGTGCAGCGTAGCTGTTAATTGGCTTATAAGCTATTCACCACAGTATATTTTTGCAAGTTCAGATAAAA
Source organism: Argiope bruennichi (assembly GCF_947563725.1). Classification (NCBI taxonomy): domain Eukaryota; kingdom Metazoa; phylum Arthropoda; class Arachnida; order Araneae; family Araneidae; genus Argiope; species Argiope bruennichi. The sequence continues at coordinate 21,986,335 of NC_079151.1, read as the reverse complement.
AAGTAATAATGCTGGCTTCTAATGACTTTGCATCAGAATGATGTTTAATGTAAGCATTACTGCCGAGTACGGAATAGATGTATCTTATTTTTAGTACTAAAGATACTTTTTATGTACGGAAGGTATTTCATTATGAATTTCAAAAGTAAGCACATCTTTCGAATATTTTATGCGGTCAAAATTTTCGCAAAAAAAAAAAAAAAGAAAGAAAAAAAATGCTTGAAAAAATTATTTTTATTATAATGTATAATGTAACATTTATATTTTTCACACCTGATATTTCACTCAATATTGACAAAATACGTAATTAGATATTGGTACAAAAATGCATTTAAGAAAATCTGGTAGAAATAATTTCCCCTTTATAGTATTGTCTTTCTGTTTATCTCTTTATTTACATACGAAAAAACAACTACTCAATTCGGCAATGAGCAAGCCGGATTAAATTATTTTATTTGCTGTTTATACGAAAATTATAAAAATTCAGAAAATTTCGGACAAGAACCATATAAAAAAATATGTAAAATTATATATAAAAATTCAGTATAAAATCTAAAAAAATATATACTACAATATTAAATGGCCTTCTTGTGACATGGATCTCTAATTTAATGGTAAAAATGACAAAGCAAATTTTTGGTGAAAAGTAATATATTTCTAGCACAGCTATTGATAATTAATACAGTACTTAATATAAATTCATGATGAAGGTCATAGAAGACATGATTTACATAAATTCATACTTAATATAAATAATATTATACTTTTGGTGTGGCATACTATTTACATTTAATTCCAAATAATATTATAATTAATTTAATGCTGTTGTTAAGTTAAAAAATATACAAACCACAAGAAACGTTCTCTGCGATAAATGTTATTTTAAAATTCAAAATAAATATTAAGTACCCAAACATTTGAAAAATAAATATAAACGATATATTTAATAAAAATAAAGAAAGTGGATTTCATTCTTTTTATTTACACATTTTCAGAAAATATTATGAAACCAATTTTTAAATATATATTTTTTTTTCTTTAATGAAAATATTACTTATTTCTAACTGTTTATTATTTTTTTTTTAATCTCCATTTTATTATGACGATATTTAATAGATTCATCTACTAATAATTTTATATTAGTAGATGAAAGACTCTTACTAAGAATTTACTTTTTCACAAAGTTTCCACTCACAGTTTCAGTCAACGTTTCAGACTGAACGCATTTTTTTGTCTGAAGTATGACGAATTGAGATTGTTAAAAAATTCAGAATATTGAAAATACTTTACCAGAATAATATATATATATGATTAGAATGAATCATTCAACCACATATAGCTATAATTTTATATTAAAAATTAGTTATATAGGAACGATAATACTTAATAGAAGCATTAAAAGTTTTGACTAATGTATACCAACAACCAGAACTTTTATTTTATATTTTCTAAACGATGAATGGAAAAATTTTCAAATCATTTGCAATGTTTGAATGCAATAGAAAATCAATGATTATTTTTCATGAATATAATATTGCTGAAATATACATTTTTGAATTAATATCAATAGTTGAAAGGTGATAACAAAAAAAGTACTTATCATTTTTTAACATCGTACTCTCTCACTCGCAGCACCTTGTTTTTGGACAAGTATTTAAAATAAAATATTTTTGGAAAAACTTGCTTATAATCTATTTTTTTTTTTTTTTTTTTTTGCGATTATATGCTATAGAATTTAAATAAAATATTCCTACATAATAATATCAATCAGTTAAAATTGAGAAGAAAATTAAAATATTCCTTGTAAAATGTATCTATTTTCGCTTTCTACTACTATTGAAAGTTATTAAATAGAAAATAGTTTAATAAAAAATTAGACAAGAAACTTATTTATCCATATTCACATTTTAGAAATAAAATTATATCTATTAATAAATATTTTACTTCCCAAATTTAATTATAGAAGTAGCTGATTTTAAGCAACCTATGTGTTATTTTTATTTCTTTTTAGATATCGGAGAGAAGTGGATAATGCAGAGAAAAAAGGCGGATTGAAGAAAGGTATTTTTGGATTTTAAAGAATAATAATTGTTTTTTCAAGAATAATTCATCCAATTCAAGTTGTTCTCTGAAGATAATTGGATTACAGCACGTATCAAAAATTAAATCAAACGAAAAATTCTTCTGAGCTCAAAGAAAATCTTCCGAATGAACAGATTTCAAAAACTTTGCATCTTCAATGGAAAAATCTGATTTTCAACATTAAGAAAAAAAAATGAGGTTTTGAGTAAAGAAAAAAAACGATAATTTCTTTCAGTCATGACAGTTTAAAAATGGTTTTCATAAGGGTAAGTGATATTAACTGCAATAGTTTTAACGAATAAACTGATTAGAATATTAAAAAAGAAACATTTGTTGAAGCTAAAAGACATACTTTGTTAAAAAACGCATTCATAAATTTAATTACCAAGGAAATAATTAACTAAAGTCGTTTAAGAAAATATTTTTTGCTATAGTGGGAACTCGTGTTTTGTTTAAAGGCAACAAACAATTATCAAATAAAAACTTGAAAATTTACAGAAATACTGAAGTTTATTTTTTTTTTCCATTTTCTTATTTGAATTTTTCTTTCCTGGAAATATTAGTTTTTGAAACTTTAAAATAAGAAACTTTCAAGTTGCAGAGAAAATAAAAATATATCGAAATGATACCAAAATTAATAGAATAATAAAGGAAATTTGCTGACTGTTTTGCTTCTTAATTATTGAAAACTGTATAAAGCTAATTTTTTATTTTTATTTTTTCAAAGCAATGGCTTTCTTAGTTTTTAGATCTTACTTATAATAGAAATGCAATTAAATTTAACAGAAGACTCATTTTTTCATTCATAAAGATTTTTTGAAAGCATTTCTTGATATTACAGATATTTAAAACATTTCTCACTAAAGGTAGTCAGAAGATTTATACAGATTGTAAAATCTGATTGAAAATTTAATTTCCAGTCCAATTAAAGCACATTTTGAATAACGCCTACCAATAAGCAAAGGTTAGATTTCAATGTAAGGATATAAGTCATGTGTTTTCTAGATTGAATTTTAGAAACTTCTTATTTAAAAAAACAAATATCCTAGTTGAATGTTTGCCTTTCAATTAACAATTTTATGAATTATTTTATGATTTTTATTCAGCGAAAGGTTGTAACTCATAAATGAAAAACAATCTTTCTTAAAATGGTTTTGCCAATTTTCGTTATTTGATACCTGAAAAGTGTTTCTACGATTTTATGTATTAAAAACTGTTCTATGCTTTATACTACAGATCCTGAAGTGCATACGATGATATTGTTATTTTATAAGAACAAAATAAATGATTGAAATACGTGAGAACAGTAGAATCGCGGAACAAAAATCATTTATCTGTGAAAAAGGCAATCTATATATATCTGCCTATTGAGGATATTTTTAAAGACAGTAACTACAATTTTTAACAGCACAGACTACAATACAGTAACTACAATACAGAACAAACAATTTTATTTGCTCCTGCTGATCATTAAATAACTGTAAAAGAAAAGTTTCCTTCACTTCGGAAAATAATAAATTTCAAAAATTCTTACAATAAATTTTAATTTGACAAACGAATAAAGATCATAACCTTAATGCATTTGAAATGAAAATGCATTCAATAAAAGAATAATATCCCTACTTCAATAATAATGCATTGCATCTTATACAGAAATGACAATGAATGTATATCAGTATTTTCATGACTTATTAAATGACGGATATTCGTTATTTAGTCTTAAAGTGTGAGTTATGCTACCAATGGAAGAAAATATAAGTTGAATATTTTCGATCAGCTAATTAATTCATATTAACTTGAAGATTTATATTTCACAATGCTACCTGGAAACATAACTCAAGAAATGACTGGAAATATTTCCGAAAAAGTAGACGTTTTCCTCCCTGATCCCGAAATTGGAGTTACTGTGCCAAAAACTGTCGAAGCAGTGATGCATATTATGTACATTACAGTGTCTGTTGCAGCTGTTGGTGGAAACGGAATGGTATGCTACATTGTTCTTGCTTATCAACGCATGAGGACCGTCACAAACTTTTTTATTATTAATTTGGCAGTTGGTGACATACTTATGGCATGCCTCTGCATCCCGTTTGGATTCGTTTCCAATCTCTTGTTACAATACTGGCCATTTGGAGCAGTAATGTGTGTACTAGTGTCCTATGCACAAGTGGTATCAGTCTTCATCAGTGCTTACACTCTTATTGCTATCAGTATAGATAGATATATTGCCATTCTGTACCCATTAAGACCAAGAATGACTAAATTACAGGCCAAACTTATTATTGTTGTAGTATGGGTAGTGGCTCTGATTACACCTCTTCCAACAGCGGTGTTATCCAAACTCGAAATCCATCCAGCATGGGATGGTTTCAATGATACTACAAGAAGATACATTTGTACTGAAGCATGGGAAACTACAGAGCAGAGATACTACTACAGTATGGCACTTATGATACTGCAATACTTTTTCCCACTGATTGTTCTTCTCTACACCTACACTAGAATAGCCATTGTAGTATGGGGGAACAAGCCACCTGGAGAAGCAGAGGATGTGAGGGACCAAAGATTAGCAGCTTCCAAGCGTAAGGTAATAAATAATCTCTTTTTTTTTCATGTTTTAGATAATTTCATACCTTTTAATGGCATAATTTAATTTTTTCATGTTTTAAATAATTTCATGCCTTTTAATGGCAAAGTAAAGAATTGAAAAAATCTTTTAGAATTATTTCAGTTTCTCGTCATTTACTTGAAAGTTGATATTCTGATTTCTCTTTAGTTGTTTCATTTTTGTTTAATGGTTCTAAATCTAAATTTCCATAAATAATCAATTTATTTAATTTCCAGTATTATCTTGTTCATTTACTTTTGCTATACGTAACTGAATTTCACTTAAGTACTCATTATTTTGCGCTACAAAAGTCATTAGTTAAAGAAATCTAAATTGGAAAATTTTGTATCATTAATTCATTATAATTACTATAATATTAATAAGCAATTTAAAGTGATTGGAATTTAAAATAGCCGTTAATATTTATATGTTAATTTTGTCCCTTTAATTTTATAGGTATCAATGCCATCTGTCATTTGAAAAGAAACTTGAATATTTCAACAATTTATAGAATAAGTTTTAAGAATCATAGCAAAATATTAATATGCGTTCAGTTGAAATGTACTGGCTGTCCGCATACAGTTTGGAATGGAAAACAAAAACTATTTTAAGTATTCTTCATATAAAATAATTTTGAAATAATAAAACACTTGTATCTAGCAAAGTGATATTAAATTCATGTATATGATACATAATTTACAATTTTAAATATGTTGTTTAAAGTTAGGTAAATAAAACAAATTACTTGTATATAACCAAAATTTCAGACTACAAGAGGTTCTCATACCTATTTGATTTTAAGTCAGAAATGCTTTTCTTCTAAAAGCGTTTCTTAATAAGACCAAAAAAAAGCTATAAAATATATTAAATGAGATTGGCTTTTGTTTTGATTTTGCTAGACTGATGTACTTAGATGTTATAAGATTTTATTTATAAACACATTTTCTTAAGAATAGTTAGCAGCTCGTGTCCCTATTAATAAGTGTTCATCATTAACAGAGCTTATGGGGGAAACGTTCAATGATGTCTGTTGTCACAGATTAATGTCAAATGACATAATGAAAGAGAATACGGTAAATAATATCGTAATACTAAGAAATGTTTTGAAAAAAGAACTAAATTCTTTGAAAAAGTTTAATTTAGAGAGTCGACGGATAAAACTCTTTTCGATATAGATTATATAAATGCTAATATTCCTTAATTTGTACTTTCAAAGTCAAAGTACTTGTATTTGAAAGAATGCTTTTAATGGATCAAAAGATACTTAGAAATGGCAATTGGATAAAAGAATAATGAAACAAAAACTAAAAAAAGAAAGCAAAAAGCAAACAGGTTAAGCATACGATTGCAAGGAATTAAAGAAGAAAAACAGGTTATTAGACAGTCTTTCATTAATAAGACGCGCATTTTGAATTTTTCAGTTTTGATAAATATTAAATATGAACAATGCGAAAAAACACAATTACAGCTTTCTTTGAACATTGCATATTAAAATTACTCATACAAATTTAGGAGCGGTTCTTATAAAAGCTGTTTTAAAAATTTATGTAGGTAATTAACAATTTTTTACCAAAATATAAATTAACCATAGCAGAATAAAGAGATAAAACAAAAAAAAAATCCGCATTGGGACATGAAAGTGAAATATGAGGAAAAATGCTATTCCTGGGCCATAAATACAACATTTTAATTGTAATTAAGGATGGATAAAAGATAGTGTAGAAGGTTCTAACAGAATTCGCTGTTTTGTTTTTTTTCAGAATCTGGATCTGTTTCTTAATAATGTTATTTCTATATTTGTTTTAAAATTCATACAAAAATTTTTAGCGATAAAAAAAATTAAATCTCTTTCTAATTTCTGACAATTGTATTGAAGCAATCGTTGATGCAAATTTCAAAAAATTATATCTTTAGAAGATTTGCATTTTACTCAGAATTCTTTACTCAGAATTCTTACTCAGAATTCTTTCAAAAGAATTACAATTATTTTATCTATTCCCATACTTAATAGACAAAAATATGTCCAAAATCGTATCCTGGAGAAATTCGAAAATGATTAAAATCTTGCAAAATGATGCGAATAATGTATTTTTGAGAGGAATTCCCTTTGGAAAAAAAAGATGTGAATCGGGTAACTCAAAATTAAAGAAATGTGAATATAATGAATTCTAATAGAGAATACCAATTAAGAGGGAAATTATCAATTTATGACTATACACTTTCTCAGTGCTCATTGGAAGAGTGAGCGCATGAAACAGAAAAATGTTCTTTCATCTGAAAATTTAATTTCTATAACTCATGGTTTTAAATCAAATATATTATAATTTTAAAATTAGTCTGCATCATTCAAATGTCATGATTTTGATTTTTTACTTTTCTTTCAACCTACCCCGTCGATATAATACATCTATATGTTTCTTCAAAGGTTTAGTAAACGCTTTGATAACATAAATTATTTTGTGCGATTATTGCTCAAAGGTATTATATAATTTTGCAAATTATTTTACTGAATTTATCGATGTAAAAGTGAAATTTAAAATTTTAAAACAACCTAGTTTATCAAGATTTATTATTTTTACATTGTTCCTTAGACAGATCAATGTCTGATTATAAGTTGAACTGCATTTAGTCAAGAAATTAGTATTTTCTTAAAGAATTAACTTGTTAAAACAAAAGGCGCCGATTAAATATTCTAGAAATTCCAGATTTTTATGTATTTGATTTTTTAAAAAAATGTCATGTTCAAACTTTTCATTACTTATTGAAAAAAGTTAAATCTTGATATAGAACGAATTAAAAACAAACCTTGATACATACACGGCAAAAACCCAAGATATGAAAATAATTTACTATTTTCTATTTTATTTGTTAGATTTTGGGAATAAAATTAAATGAGATTTATTCATAAAAGTACGTAGTAGAAATCTTTAAACAATTCAAGATAATATGACAAAGTGAAAGATGCTTATGCATTCCATAATTTTTACCCAATTATTTATTTATACATAAATGTCATGGAGGAAATTAGCAAAGTACATGAATATAATTCAGAACAACCTGATTTTTTTTTCGAAAAAGCCATTTAATATTATAAAATTAAAGCTTTATACATTGATGAAGAAACGATTAACTTTGCATTTGTGAAATGCATAGTATCAAAGTAGTTTGAAAAATAATATACTTTAATTTTAAAAATGAATCTATATGTACCATTTATTTCCTCGGTATAAAATGTACCATTTATTTCCTCGGAGAGAAACTTTAAATCAAATTTACTTAATTCATTATTTTCCGTCATTTTTTTGTTATTTTTACAAGACATCTTTAATTATGTTCTTCCATATATTTTGTAATTATTTAATGAGCCGAAATGTTATTTCTAAATTACAAGGTAAAATCTTTTATTTTCTGGTTTTCAAAAGAAAAATTAATTGATTTCGTAAAATAATGTCAACAACATCTTTCTAAATTAATGCATTCAAAGTTCAGAGGGAGGTTTACATCTAAATTAATTATGTATGAAATGATGTCATTAAACAAGAAAGTAACTGCGGAAACAGTAAGAAATGTGTAGTCTTTTAAAGTATTTATTTTTAACATTTATTACCCTTGTCATTCTTAAATATAATTAAAAGAAGAATTTTAAATTTTAGTAGAAACATGATCCTACTTATGAAAAAAAAATCCTAAATCCACGAATGCATTTCTTATAATTTCTAAGGATGCATATTTATGATCTGATGTTAAAGACATGTTTCAAACTTACCATTATTATTTTTTCAAATGTTTATCAGTTCGTCTGAAATATTTTCTTTCATTTCAAGCAGGTTTTATGCTGATTTTCAAATTCCTTTTATTTTTCTATTTCAAAACCTTGCTTTATAAATTCTATTAAAGAATCAATATTATTCTTCTGGGAGTTTTTCCGATTCATTTTTCGTGTCTTCCAGTTTTACTTTAAGAAAAGAAATGGAACTTCATTTAATACATATATTTGAGTTTCATTTCCAGAATTTTTGTATTTTTCTCTTTTTACACTCCAAAGGTTTACATATAAAAATGTACGAAAGGACTTCACTTTTATTAACATTTTTGGAATCCAGTATTATTTTCTTTTCTTTTTCATTAATTCCTTTCTTAATTTATAAGTTGCTATTGGCTTTGAAGTGACTCTGTTTAAATGGCCACATTAAAGTTAGAAGGGCTTTGTTTAACGTTAGTAAACAGAAGTTTGGTGACGCTTAAACATAATAGATATGAAATCTTTTTTTATGTCTTTAATAATCTTTTATAACAAGTGTATTTATTGTTGATATAAATAATGTATTATTAAACTCTAATTCTAAGCCCTACATTACAACTGTTATGAACTTGGAAGTAGTTACATTGCGGAATGAAATCACTATTCAGAAAAAGCACGCTTCGAAAATGGAGGCACAGTATATATTCGCTTGTTCTGAACTGTTAAGATACAATTCATAATATTTCTAGTAGATCTATAATATATTAATAGTAAAATGACTTTTCGCTATATGAAGGGAACACTTACAGCATCAACTAATGCCAAACTAAAAGCTACCGTTTTTAAACATGCCTTTCTTTAAATGCCAACTGTAAAATCATTAAGAACCACCAGTTAAATAAAAACACATTTGCAAGGACAAATATTGAAAACAGAAATATTCTCTAAACTGCGTCGTGCCGAAACACGGAAGAATTAAACACATATCTTCATTAGGTTTTCTTATTATTTAGTCTAACGGGGGGGGGGGCACCACGTAATTGAGGCTGAGAAGCTTTCGGCATGGTGATTGGTTCTTGCCACCTTGGTGGATACACAAAAATGTCTATCTGTTCACATCGGTGAGTCAACGAACTTCCTTAGGGAAGGATTGTACCGTGGCCGGTGATGGCCGTTAGGACTCAACCACAGTTCCCCTCAGTGTTGCTGTTGTAGCGGTCCGTCATTCAGATTTTTCCGTGTGACTTCCGGCGGGTTGGAGTAGCCATTTTGTGGTTGTAGATGTTGATTATTTTACAGCCCATAAAAAAAAAAAAAAAAAAAAAAAAAAATTGGGATGATCAGCTCACTAAATGGCGAAATTGAACAGCACCTCCAGAATCTTTTATCGACAAGTGAGGGGTGTCTATATATCTTACAGTTATTACGCGAAAATATAGTTGCGGAAACTTACAGTTCGAGCTTAACCAGATTCAACTCGAGGAGAAAGTCGGCCATTCTATATTGCGCTATTTCTCTTTTTCTATCCATGCATTGGGAACGAAGAAGAGTGTTATTAACCATAAAACATATCACCCTATTTAAATATAAAGAAAAGAACAAAAGTTGTTGCAAAATGATTTCTAACTGTGGATCTGCTTTGGACATAGAAATAAGTTCATTAATTATGGATAAGGTTATCTCAAAACAACAGTTTAGTGCTCCGTAATGATAATGTTCAAAAACATTTCGCAGTCACAAAGAGTCTCTGATGAATAGATGACAAGAGACTGACTGTAGGATCATCAGCAAAAGGGAAAATAAATCTTGCTCACACTGCTGCTAGTATGTTCTCTTCACCAAGCTAACCGCTCACATTAGGACCTGCCATCAGTGAATATAAATGGCCTATTTGTAGTATAACAACTATCCCTTCCCAACCATCTGCACACGATTTGTATGAAAATTGCCTCCCGTTAATGTCAACAGTTATCGGGATTCATCTGTCGCAATCTACTTTCAAAAATATTTTTATTTTAAAAATAAAAATAAAAATACTTTTATTTTAAAAATAATTTTAATGATGATTATGATATAAATCATATATTAACAATGATCGAAAAGAAAAAAATCTGGTTAAAATATTAAACAGTTGTAATTAAAATTAATACTTTTGTTTCTACAATTTTTTCTCCTTCTTCTTTGTTTCCTTTTAATTTTCTAATAGATTATCGTAATCTAGAATAAGAATGCTTTATTATTTAAATAATTTTAATTTTGGTTTTTAAATTTCAAACAGTTATTAGTGAACTTGAAAGTTTATTTTGAAAATAAGGGGAGTCAAATAAATAAATAACTATGCTATATTCTCAGACTGTAATTTAATAGTGATAATTATAATCAATACATGATTTTCATGTTGCTTTCTTTCTTTTCTTTTGCTAAAATGAAGCAACATTAATTGCTTAAAGTAAAGAAATAAGCTGTACGACAAATCTATTTTAACGTTGAAAATTCATTTCCTCACTTTCTAGTTCGATTTAATTGATGCCATCACAAATTATTCGTAATATAAAAATTTAAACCTAAAAGAAATTTTTCAAAAAGTACTCTGATTTATTTATTAAAAAATAACAATTCTTTTGACAATTTCTATAAAAAGATTCATGGCAATCTTCCCCACAATTGTTAACCCAGGTCTATTTTTTTTCTTTTTTTTCATTCTTCCCAAACGGGAAAAAGGATTGCCTATTATCGTCAGGTTTTTTTTTTCCCCAAACAATGACGATAGTTTGACAGCCACCGTTTGCCTCCTGTCACTCACCGCCAATAAAAATAGAAAACACGCCTTCCATTCTGACATTTCTCTCTTAAAAGTTATCTTCTGAGAAATTTGGCATCTTTGATATGTAATCTTTCGACTCTATACAAACAAAACTGACTTTCCTTCTTCTGTTATTGTGCAGAAAATACTGAGAAAGGTGGAGAAACTTATGTGCGATGTGAGTTAATGTATATTATTTAAAGTCTTTCTTTATCGTTATCGATAAGAAACATTGAATTCTAGCCTGTTTCGTTGCAATTATGAAGTGATGTGTTATTTTTATCTGATGAGCTCTTGGAATATAGTGGAATATACTATAAAAAGAAGAAGAAATTAGATTTGACAAAAAGAACCACTTGATATATTTTCATTATTATTCTTTTAAAAATATCATTCTAAAAGTAATTTCTGAATTGTCTAGTATAGCGAATAAAATTTCGTGGTGAAGATTTAAGGAAAACATATGGTGACAATAATATTTCGAATCAACAAATTATATATTCGAAACTTTGACTATTTGAAAAAAGATATTTGTTTGAACTGCATCTATTAGGTTTTAAAAACATGTTAAATAATTTTACACATAGACAATTGGAGATTTCCAATCTAAATCGATCCTAAACTTAATATTCAGGTATTATTTGTAGAAACATTAATGTTATTTGTTTACTACAAATAATATTTTATATTTAATTAAGTAATCAACTTTTATTTTATTAATGGAAAGTTGAAAGATGATCAAAATTATTTTAAGTGAAGAGAAAATGTGTGGTTATTTTTATTCGAACTCTTACTAAAACCATTCCCTTGAAAAGGGTATAAAGAATAGGAATATAATAGCGAGGCGCTTCTCAACGAACAAGAAATTCCTTTTATATGAATATAAAAGTAACTTATAATCATTCGGTCTCTAATTTATGAATATCTTTATATAAGATCAAAGTGTTTAAACTTAAATTTACAAATTTCTGATTTACATTTTAAAAAATGCATTGTTTGCCATAAAGAAATAAAATGAACAATTGAAGTTGAATCATATAGTTTGATACTTTTATCCATAAAAATTCAACATTTTGCGTAAGCAGAAAATAAACTTCTAAGAATAGAATTTGATACTGAAAATATATCTATTTGAAAGGTTGAGTTCGTTTAAACAAATAGGTTTTATCTAATCTAAAAAATAGGTTCACTCATTATTTTCATTCTATTTCCCTAGCTAAAGTGATTTGTGTTTTATAACTTCTTTTGTTTCTTCCTTCCGTTATTGTAAAATATTTTATTGTTGTATTGTGCTTCAAAATTTTAGAATAAGTAACATAAATGTTCTAAAAAAACATTTATGCTGGATTTTAACAAAATATACTGATATCTTTTTTTACGTCACAAAAATCAAAATTTCAGAATTTTCTTGTTAATATTCACGTGCATAATATTTTAAATAATAATAATTCATGGTATAATTTAAATAATACTAATTTTAATTTGATCTAACATGAAATAAATATAGATTAGAATCGATAATAATTATATGAACAGTTTATTAAATTTTATTATTCTCAATGTCATTAACCATTTTTTTATTGTATGTCCTTTTCTTCACTCTGCTTTTAATATCATTATTTATTTTTAGAGCTAAATAATGGACTTAAATATTGAATAACTAATCCTTATCTGTTAAAAAATTTCGGCATTTAAAATTCTCATAAGCATCTCATAAGCATATAATATGATTTAGCATCTAAAATCATATTATACTCATTTTTGAAACAAATATCAAATTCTGAATTTAATATTATTTATACTTCCATTCTTAATCCTTTTTAAGGTCACGGAATGTATACTTTTCGCAAATTCTTCAATCGTTATATCAAATTACATTGGTTGTCTTAAGTTCTGATAAAAGTTCTAATGTAATGTAAAAATCTAAGTTCTTTATGACAGAAGCTTACATGTTTTGTTCCTTATCTCACACACAAAAAATATTTTACAATTTTTATAGAACATTGGCTTTTATAAATATATTTGGATTTTAATAATGTCTTTTAAATACTGACTTAGTAATTTTCATTGAAATGGTGTTTTAATTTTCAAAATAAATTTTACATTGTGAAATGTTATTTTTAATATATAATCTTATTTACATTTACAGATATTTTAATCATATGTTTTGAGCAATTTAGCCAGAAAATAGCTCTTATGTCATTAAACAACAGCAAAACAACAACCACACAAAAAGGCAAAAAGGGTGTATATTGATTTGTTATTTGATTATTAATTAATCATATTAAATTTATCTAATAAGTTAAATTATTCACTTTTCTTAAGCCAATCAAAATCCTAAAATATTTTAATGTTTAGAAAAAAATGACCTTTTAAAGAGTTAAATTAATAGAAAACACATACACAAAATTTAGTAAAAATAATATCAAAGCTTCTGTTACTTACAAAAAAATTCATTTCAATCCATTATAGTTAATGAAAATAATGAATAGATTTCATCTATCTTCCAACTTTGGATGAACACGATTCCTTCTAATATTGAATCCAATTTTTGAAGGAAAAGTTTCTTCTGAGAGAAGAAGGCCAGACTTATGTTTCGAATCACTAGTTATAAAGAATTCTGGCTTTGAGCATTTCAAGAGATAATATTTCTTTTTTTTTTTTTTTCATTATTCGCCACAATTGCTGCTCAAACTCCATTCGCTCACTCTTGATTCTGCTATTTTGTTCTCGTGTAATAGTTTTTCCCCTTCTTTTTCTTTGTTGAATCCGATTACGTGGTTTCCGATGCGGCTAATGATGGCACAGACATTCTTTGCTTTGAAAAACGAACCCAGAAGCTCTTACAAATAAAGTGATTTCTCCAGTTTCGCGTTTCAGCATACTCGGAATAAGAATCTTAAGTGATTGTGGTTACTTGAAATGCTTCTCAGTAATTATTACACTATTTTCGGATACCAAGAGTAGGTTATCTTCACATTTCAGGATACTCGAAATAACAGAGTTCCGAGTTCCATCCTGTGTTTGGAAAAACCAATCCAGTAACTTTTGCATATAAAATGATTTTCCAGTATCGAGTTTCAGGATAATGGAGTAACAATAATGAGAAGTCATGGTTACTTGGCTTGGTTAATAAATAAAACACTATTTAAATAATATTTGAATCCAAAAAATTAAAAAAATAAATATAGAGATGCTAATATGGTATTTCTACACAGAAAATGACTTTCCAGTTTCGTTTTTCAGAATAATCGGAGTAGCCATCTTCAAAAATCATGGCGTCTAAATCTTCTTAATAATTATTACATATTTAAAATGTATCTGGAATATGTTATAGATGTATGATTTATTATTCTAAGATATAGTGAATCAGCTGAAACTGTTTCAGTAGAAATTCAAATATAATGCTGAGTGAGACATAAACATAATTTCTTATTAACTATAATATTTGTTAAAACTTTTATGGTAAATTAAAGAGGGAAATCCTAAAATTGGATAATCAAATGGTGTATATATTATGGGAATCAAATCTAGAATTTTCCACGTCATTATTCAATAAAAACAAAAATTGATTTTAATTAGATTCATACACTTATTGAATTGATATCAGACTTGGTACTTCAATCCATATTCCTACAATAAAGGCAGAAAATCTACTATCAAATCAGAATGCTAAATGAGCAAAATATTTAAAATACAATTTCTCCAAACGTTTACAATATGAAATTAATGGTCATGGTTACATGCTCAAGCACATTAATTTGCCTTAAATATTTTCAATATAAATGCTTTTTATACTGCTCGGTTTAGAAATAAATAGTAAGAAATCTTGTGCTTGAATATGTAACCATGACCACTAATTTCATATTGTAAACGTTTGGGGAAATTAGTGGTCATGACTACATATTCAAGCACATTAATTCACCTTAAATATTTTTAATATACATACTTTTTATACTGCTCGGTTTATAAATAAATAGTAAGACATTTTTGTTTTTAAATCTTTGAAGAATGTAAGTAAAAGATCATATTTATATCAGGAGCTGTATTATTCCATAGATAATTATTAAAAAAAATTAATACTGTCAAAATGTCGTCAAACATTAGCTTCGTGGGAATCTATTTCCTTTTCATCCTCTCTTATAACTTTATGATAACTTTTTATTCATAAGCCTAAAACTGCGTAAGTATCATTCATAAAAAATAGAATATACTCTAAAGATTAAAAATGCTCCTATTGGTTTTACATTTTTTAAGTTCATGAAGCATTTAAATGTACAAAAATCATCATTTTTAACGTCTGCTGATAGAATAATAGAATTGGAAATTGAAATAAATGTTTGCCATTCACATTGCATTTCCATCTTGGCTTCTGTTTAATTCATTTCTTTACTGAAGTAATGTTAAAATTCAAGATGGAATTTTTTTGAAACAGTAACTTAAATTCTTAAGAAAATTAAAATTTTGTACGAAAGTAAATTAATATATTTCAGAAATAATCAAGAAAAAGTTTCTAAGAAAGAATTTTATTTTCTCGAACGAACAATATTGCCCGTTTTAAAATATTTCTTAACATATACTATTTGTAGCAACAACAAATACATATTTCCTTCAAATTGCCATATCATTAGGATAAACACATTTATTTAACTACCTTAAATAATTTCAAAATAAATACTTTTTATTTTGCTCGGTTTAGAAATAAACAGTAAGAAATCCTGTTTTAAAATCTTTGAAGAAAAGGAGGCTTTTGTAAAAAATCCTGTTATTTTCCTTTTATAAAAGATTTCAAGAATGCTACATGTTTTCTACTTCTGATTTCGAATAAAAACATTTTTATACTCAAAAGAATACTTACAAACGAAATCTTCCTCATCATGCTAACAGACATCCTTTGAGGGCCGAAAAGAGAATAACAAAGGAGAAATTGGAATAATAGCTACGAAGTTTTTATGATTTTTTTCACTTCAAGGATATTCTGTAGTTATAAACTTGGTACGCATATCAGAATTTGGGATTTCTTTAATTTCGCAGAACTTAGTATTCATTATTATTTTAAACTTAGTATTTATTGTAATTTTATTTATTTACTTAGTATTTATTTGACATTTTGTAGGCGTGTATTCTCGCTGACAATAAGCTTGCTTTCTTAATATTTTCAAAACAATTATCACTTAGTCGTTTATCCTAATTGAATTATGAAGAACTATACAAGTAGACTACCCGTGCAGTAAATATGAAAATAATTAATTATATGTGTGCATTTATAATAATATATTAATATTTGTTCTCGCGAATTATGAATTAAGGATTAAAAAGAAGACAATAATTTAATTAAACAGTTCAACTATTTAGTACACTAACAAAAGCTTGTTTTTAAAAACCGCTTATGTTAAATTTATTTTATATAAAAAACGCACAATCAAATCGATGTTTTTCTTTCAAATGAAGCGCTTTATTCTCTATACTTAAAATACTTTCTAGCCAAACAAATATTTTGTAACGAAAGAACCCTTTTAAAACCACTTTTCTCTGGATGAGAGATGAGACGCTCAGTTCATTACACAGCTACCACACATAATCCCACCTGTTGCCTTAAGCTTCACATAATCTCTTTGGTGGTATGATTCACTATGCAGATTTGACACCCGAGGATTCCGGAAGTATTCAGAGCCTTTCTTGTAAGAGGAGAATTCGCAAACCCTGTAAAGGAAAAGGCTAAAATTCGGAACGAGATGAGATAACTTTGAAATCTTAGAGTAATCCTGTTACCCATTTCTGGAAAATGGAAATATGATAAGTTCTAATCCTTTTTCACAGTCTTTAAAAGCTAGGAGATGATGGATTTAATAAGGCACCTACGCAGGGCTCTGTATAAATGTGCTGTTTACGCTTTAGGTCCTCGAAATGAGGTTTCATTGGATATTCGTAATGGCATTCTAATATATATTTTTATACTTTCTTTCTGTCAAAGGATTTCCGGAAACATAAAAACAGTTTACGTTGCTATAGTATAAAAGTTCTATTAATCTTTTCAGTGTTATGATAAAGCTCTTCATTACAAACTGAATAGAATTTCTTAAATAAAAGCAGAGTTAAGATATTAGAAGCCAATAAAATAAAAGCTGCCCTTAATAGACTAACTTTTAATAATTAACTTTAAATCTTTTTAAATAACCAATAAATTTTTCAATAGCATATTTAACTGGTATGAATATGTTTTCTTGAATTTTAGGAAATGTTTCACATATGTAGTTAGTAATGTTTTTAAAAGCGAATATACATCAATAAAATCTTTGTTACTAATTACTAATATAAATTCAAAATTATTATTATCATATATATTATTTTTAAAAATATATTTATTGCACTACAACAACACACCATATTTTACTAGAAACCAAGTTTGTCCACTTCTAACCTTTTCAATAACCATTGCCTATTTTTTTTAATTACATCTTTATTACATTTCATTTACCAAAAGAATTTTTCTATACATAATTAATCCAAAGTATTACTGACCTATTAGTATGGCGTTCTATATGAAGTCAAAAGAAAAGTACGTATTATAATAAAATGTCAATATTTCTTTTTTTAATAAATATTTTTCAGTCCTTTTCTGTACTAAGCAATATAGTTAGTATTTACTATTTTTAAATGTCAAGAAATATTTGATTGGTGTTAATGAGTGAGAATTTTGATCTTCGATAAATTCAGTTTAATGATAATATTATCATTAACACAGAATGAGAGCATGCAAGATAGAAATTTAAAAAAAAAATCATTTTATTTATTTTTCGGTTGCTGATTTCAATTGAGTCAGCAACGTTCCAAATAATGTACAATATTTCCCAACAGGTGTACAATATTCAGCAATAGCATAACGTTTTCTTTTTATTAATAATTAATAGCTACAAAATAAAATTTTAATAGAATAGTATTTTGTCATAAGGAATAGCCAATTGATTAAATGACATGTCAGTGTCTTCAAAATATATCTTCCACAACTGAATGAAAAAAAAAAAAATCTCGAATATTCAACAAAGTTCTTTTTGTTACAGTGCTGAGATTTTGTTATTTATAAACTTATCTTACTTATATTAACGTCCCGTTTTAAAACAACACCGGAGCTATTTTGGGACGGACCCTGTAATTTTGAACCGCGGTCAGAGGACGAGAACAACACCTGAGCAGGCACCCCCCTCTCCACACTCCGCCAAGCCACACGAGCAGCAAGACGGTTGTCCAGGATGTTTAAGAGCACCAGACACGCTTACACGTTGGTTCTACGGTGGATTCGGATCTCGAACCTGAAGCCCTCCGGTTCCGAAGCTGAGACCTTACCACCAGGCCACCGCGGTCCTTTTGTTATTTATAAATAAACCACTTCCGTAGTCCAAAATGTAAAAACTCTATAATAGAAGAATGTATTCAATACAAGTAAAAATGCTTTTTCTTCAAAACGTATACTACAAAAAAAATTTTTAAATGACCGTAAATGCAGAATTTTTTTTTTTTTTTTTTTTTGTACTACACTGGGTATTAAATTTGTTTAATGAGTTTATTGAATTTATTCTTTAAAAACATTTGGTGGAAAGTAAAATCTGGACAGCGGCATTTATTAGAAAACATTTTAAACCTTAGCAAAATTTTAAAATAAAATTTGACGTACGAAAAGGTTTATATATCAGGAGGGAAAAGTACATTTGAACCACTAATTTAAACATCTTTGTTTTAGGAATTTTTCCACTCGCTGCATTTCGTTTGCAATAATTTTTGAGATACACTGTTTACAAAAGAAATACAAAAAATATCTATTTAAAACTATCATCGTGATGAATAAAACATTTAATATTTTAAGAATTTTTCAAAGCATTAGTTTGTAATAATCCGATAAATCTAATATTTATTTTGTTTATTCGCACGAAAATCATTAAAATAACATTATTATTGACATTATTCGATACTTTAATGCAATTGGTATATAAATGTATATATTGACATATAAATGTTTTTTTTTAAAATAACTATGGATAAATGCAAAAATTAAGAAAAAAATGCACGAAAATAAAAATTATGCCCATAATAATGCATTTACTGAGAATTAACAATAAAAAAATATTTTTGAAAGGGGATTGTATTATAACATAGTCCTAAGGTATTCAGATAAAGATTAAGTATTCAGATTTTGATTAAGTTTTTAACAATTTTTCAAATGTTGAACATTCCTAAGTAAGCACATATATCCAGAATGAAACAATCCAGAAAATTCAGAACTCTTGGTAAATAAAATCTGTAAAAATGATTTTACAGAATTCAAGCCTACTTTGTAGCTTACAAATGATACCAAGCTTGTAAACATCATCATGATAAAATTAGTGAACAAAAGATTTGGATAACTTTTTATATACAAATTTCCATTTATTTACTTTAAGTTTCTTTTAAAAAATGTAAAAAAAGAAACTGTACATTAATTATTAAAATGGAATTTCTCAACATTTTAAAATATCCATATAATTTTTAATAATTTATGACCTACTTGAAGATTACATATCCTTAGAGTTCTAGGTTCCGAAAGCAAAATGTTCGGTGTTTTGTAACTACGTTAGTAAAAAATACCCAGCTGCTCAATACTCAGACGATCTCTATGAACGTTAAACGGTGTACTAATGAATTAATTATGTACGAAAATAAGCTTCATTTTCTATGAATAGCAAAACTAGCAGAAAAATATATTATTTATCATAATGATCAATGCTGTCAAATTGTGTGAACTCTTATTTGTGTTGTCTATAGTTTCAAAGACAATACAGACACAACGCAAAAGGCACACGTTAATAGATAAAAAAAATATTCAAATGTAATAATTTTACTATTTTTTTAGTAGTTATTTAAGGTTTTATGTTTTTTTAAAGTTATGCTTAAAATAGTTTCAAATGATACTGTGTTTTAAGAGAATTTTTTTTTATTTTTATTTAAAGAATAATTTCCGATCACTCAAAATTTATGAAAAATGCAATATTTTAACAATATTCGTAAATTTTAAACAACCAAATTCATCACAAACAGGTTATATAAATGAAGTCTTTAATACGTTTGCTAGCATATTTATAATTTTTTCCCGCTATTTATTGTTTTAAGCTTGTTAAAACGATCTTATAAACCATGCCTTCATAGTCTGATAAATCCCCAAATCTGAAATTCTTTGTTGATTTACATTAAATGAATATTAGATACATCATCTTAGCCAAGTTTCAGGCCAACATAAACTGAAGCCAAGGCCAACATAAACTGAACTGTCACAGTGACTCAATTTTTTCTGTAACAAAAATAATATCAAGAATTATTATTTTTACAATTTAAGTATTATTTTTACAATGACTGTCTATTCTTTTGACTGTTTTATAAATTCCTTCTATAGTGGCTCATTGCTCTCCTAATTTTTTTATGCATCAACAACTTTGAAGTATTTATTTGCGTTGCTAAACTGTAGTCTTGAAGCACATTAAAATAGAGCTGTAGAGTCCGATAATCCATAGTAATAGCAATTTAATGCTGTATCTTCTAGCTTTATTCTCAACTGCCACGGAAACTTCTTTTCAGATAAGGTTTGCTTGTATTCACCGTCAATTCCCACGTCGGCTGCATAATTTAGTAGTGTTCCAACTCAAGGATTAGGTTTGTCTCTAAGGCCTAATATGTGTTTAGAAACTTTTCTCTTTAAAGTGTAGTTTTATCTCTAAAATCTGATTTTCAACTTAGATGTCTTCTTTGTATGTAAAACACCATTTTTTCTTAATTCTTTCTGTTTCTGAAGGTTGATAAATCTTTGCTCTACTGTGGAATCCCGTTAGGATTATGATACATATAATTTATATGAACTGAAAATTAGCAAAAATCTGGGGGACAAATTATTTCAAAAACTTGAGATAATTCGACAAAAGTTACACCATGTCTGTTAATGTCTGGAGTCTCGAGATATCCTAAAACCGTTAAAATTTCTTTTTTAACATAAGTTTTTCATTGAGAAGTGCAATATGTTGGTAGACAGTAAAGTGTAGTTTATATTCACTAATTAATAGTACGAGTTAATTTTCTTATTAAAACAGTTTACTCAAACTGTGTGGTAAATATTTAAGAGTTAACACATTGAAGAGAAGAGAGTGAAGAGATTATAAAAATTCTTTACATCCCATAAGCCATATTCTTGTATTACTAATATTCAAAGCATTCTAATGCTTATATATTTGTTTCTTTAAAAAATTTTAAAGCCTTAATTAAAAAATATAACACTGTTATTTACGATTGAAATTAAATCATTCAGAATTGTATCTGTAATATAAACACTAATTTATCATCGTCAGATGAATCATCTGGAAAGAGTAAGATGAATCAAAAATTAATGTTTGTAATCGAAAAGTAAATAATAATAATTATAAATGCTTCTATGAAACATAAATTAAAATGAAATAAAATTTTAAAATTATGCGAGTGTTTTTAAGAAAGCAATTGTTTGAATGCTTATACATATGACACGTATTTCCCGTAACAGCTTGAAGTTATGTCTAGTTTATACGGAAATAGCTTTTTGTATTTTTTTTTATTTCAGGCTATAATACATCTTAATAAGATTTGAAGTTTGTCTTAGATTTTTTTATGATCTTGCATACTTTCAATGTTATATGAATAGTTAATATGTTTTTGACTTTAAGGACTTACAATTACTTTTATTGTCTTTAGATTTTACACAGACATTCAGCATTTTCTGGAAGCTTTATTAGGAAAAACATATTAAGTTTAAATATTTTTTTTTCTAAATTTTTAATTGCATTTTTTGTCTTAAAAAACAAGGATAATCATTTCGTGAATAAATTTCTACCGAAATCCATTAAAATATTCAAGAAACACATTTTATCAAATGAAAGTAAGTAAAAGTTAAACAGAAGTGTATCTTATGCAAGTCTTTGAATAAAGAAAATCAGAAACATTATGACAAAAAAAGCAGCGAATATCAAAATTTAATCTGTGTTTTAAATTCAAATAGTAGCTTTCAATCATTAAATCGTTAAAAATCATAAAATACAAAAGAAATCAGAAATTTAAATTATTTTTTATGCGTATACTGAATCTTTTTCAATAGCATCTTCATACTTAATTTAATTGTCACTTATCATAAACGTTTGAGCTTTTTAAGTTTTATAATAAAGGTAATAAATTTGAATGAAGCATGAAATCAATTCTAATTTATTGCAGAATTTTTTTCGATCAACAAAAAATTTATCGTTTGTTATTAAAAAATTTATAAAATTGTATTTATTTGTTCAATGTAATTTTACCAATCCTATTTTTTGTAATTCCTATTTTAATAGCAGTCTAATTATATCAATCTCCTTTCTAAAATTTAGAGTATAAAAACACACCCCAACCAGTGATTAAATCACTAAATTCATTCCATAACCTGGATAAATTTAAAAAGGGTCAAAATATTAGGATTAAAAATTTTAATAAACTCATATTTTTATAAACAGGATTTTAATAATTAGTTATCTTGCAGAGATCCCAAAAAATATTCAAAAATTTATACCAATATTTTTTCTTTCAGATGGTCAAAATGATGATAACAGTCGTAACCGTCTTCAGCCTCTGTTGGTTACCTCTCAATATTCTGATTGTCGTCGGAGACCAAAACGAAAAGATATGGCAGTATGAAAACATCGTTTATGTATGGTTTGTATGCCATTGGCTTGCCATGAGTCACGCCTCCTACAACCCCATTATCTACTGCTGGATGAATTCCAAGTTCAGGGATGGCTTCTTTCAGATCTGCAGAAACATCGCCTGCACACGCTTCAGGAACAGATATTTAGAAGAAAATACTCTTCATCGTTGCAACACTTATTCCACATACACAAGTGTCAGGAATCTCAGTGTCCACGGCTCATCACCAAGGTCTTTGCACAGCAATGGTAAATGTATGCTGGCTCCTAGCCCAACTCCATCAACAAGGTTGACCGTGCAGCATGTTTGTCGGTATGATGGTTGTATGACGGATGATGAGATGGTGAGTGACTCACAAGTGTAATTCCAAATCATCAAAAGTATGATACAATGATGAGATTTTGAGCTAACAATTTGCAGTGATTCACCAATTAAGCATGACAGATCCAAATCATAATGTCTTCTTATTTAAAGTATGCATGCATGACAATGGTAAATATATGCTGGCTCCCAGCCCAACTCCATCAACAAAGCTGATAACACAGCACGTTTGTCGGTATGATGGTTGTATGATGGGTGATGAGATGGTGAGTGATTTACATATATAATTAATACTCATCAGAAGTATGAAACAATGATGCGAATTTAATGTGCAATGATTCCCTAACTAAGCATGAGAGATGAAAATCATAATGTCTTCTTATTATGCATGCATGACAAGCTAAGATTTTCATTAACATACAGTGCATGTTTATTTGATTTTTGTTCATTCATATAATATTTTTCTATCTCGAAACTTGCACATTACTTTCATGAAACGAGAAAACAGCTGAAATTATATTTCAGCAAACGTATTTTCATAAATCATTGTATGAATCGATAACTCAATTCCATCATATGAATATTTACTTTCATTTTCATCAATTCATTAATAATGTAGCATGTATAAATTTTATTGTATCTGACATCCACATGTGTAATTAATTTAGAAATTTTGAATTGAGATTTTCCTATTTGTTTCTGTCATCAAATGGAATTTCACAAAATTAAACTGATATCTTAATTATTTAACTTATTTGAAATGGAGAACCAATAAGAAACTTGTATATATTGTATTCATCAATTAACAAGCGATGCCTGTAAAAGGAATGTACATAAAAATGATCAAAATTTCAAATTAATTCAGTGTATTATATTGCTTTCTACAGACTCTGCCTGGTTTACTGCCAGAAGATATCTTCCAACATTTTCTTTCTTCGACAGTATTATCATTAACTAAAATAATAATTTAGATTAATTTAAGGCAAATTATAGAAACTTATGCAATTTTGCTAACTGAAGTGTAAAATTAGAATGGTTTATCCCAATAACATGCACTGAACTATTGCATTTTTTTTAACAAAAAAAATCGTTTATTACATTAAAAGAGGGCCATTGGAATCTTCTTAACATGAACAAAAATAAAAGAATATATACTCCATAAATAGACATCACTAATTCGAACGCTGGCAATTGTTTGCATTCCTTATGATTGGAGCAATCTTTGAGCTGTTAAAAGATATTTTTTAACAAAATATTAAATGTACAAGCATGTTTGTTTCGTAATTATCGTGCTTAATATTAATGTATTTGTAGTAAAAATAATAATGGATTTCTTACACGATCAATCTGAATCATCAGATTAATATTTTAATCTTTTAATGTTTTCCCTAAATACTAACACAATCTATTATAATGTTAAATCGAATCAAAAGTTTGTTGTAAGAACTCAATGTATTATGACATATATATCTATAAATCATCAACCGTTATGCATTTATATTTGCATGTGATATTTTCTAAGATGATGAGAGTGAAATTTGTATAAATTAAATGAAATAAAGCACAAATTTGGTTGAATAAAGTGTTTTTAGAATAACAAAGCATGTGTAATTATATATTTCTGAAGATAAACATACTTTTGAAATGCGTCTTAATATGTTTGGTAGATAACGCTTAATAATTTAATTTCTTTGATGTAATGGATCTCAAGAAATATTCGTTTATCATATATATGCTAACTGTGTATACTATTCAACTTGGGAGGACTATCTTCTTGAGTAATATATGTCTAATAGTATGTAATAAATAACCAGCATGAAAGAAATATCTTTCAGCATGAATAAATTCATTATGTAGTATTTCTACTATTAATTTTAATGGTCATTAAATTAATATTCTTTCTTTCAAAAAAAGACACAAATATAATAACAATGGGAGAAGTGGCATGAAAACCTCATCAAAGGAACTATGGATATATATTAATTCGAGATATAGATATTTCTTTTAAAAAGCAACAAAAGAAATAACAGTAAAAATCATATATTTCTGCAAAGTTAAGGGGTTTTCAATGTTTTATTTCGATACGAGGTATATATATATTTTTAAATTTAAATGCAATTTCATGAAGAAGCTATACTTAATTTTAATCCCACATATGATTGGTCATGTGCCAAAACTTTTTAATTCATGTTGTTTAGAATATCCGAACTGTATTATGGTACATTTTCTCTATTGTAGTATATATTTGTATATCTACTTTGTGTATGTGAATTATTTCAATAAATATATGAAACGTATTGATCCTGTACAATGTACTTGCATGCACTTTTAATGTACTGTTCATTACAGGCATGAAACATTCTTGCTTTTGTGTAATGAACATTCTTACAGATCATAATCACTGTGTATATGTTTTATTTATATTTTAGTTCTTATGTGTATTACTGCAATATTTTGTGAAAATAAATGTTGACTTTAACCTGAAATTTCTTTTGAAAAATTCATTTTTCTGTGTCTTTTAGTTTATACAATTTATATGCATCCTACAAATGTAATATTCATAAATTTAATTCTTCTTGTAAACTTAGACAACTTGTAACTACTTGTAATACTTGGAAAATGTAAAAAGAGCGTAATTTAACCCATAACCGGAGACATGAATTTCCTTGTTCTACCAGAAAAATGGAGTCAAAAAGACTCCATTGCTATTTTCTTTCTTGCATTTTGTAAATAACATTGAAATTTATTTTGTAAACGCAATACGTTCTGAAAATCATGTAATTACCAAAAATATTAAAAATATTAATATCAAAAATGTTAAGTGTTATAATATTAAATGTCGGAAAGATGTTACGATAAAAATCTAAACTATCTTTTAATGAGTATTTGCTTCGTTTAGATATTACGGAATTACACTAATGTTAATAACTTTTTGAATTTAACAAATAAAAATCAAGAATACAATACAGATTGCAGTGCAAAATAAGTAGAAATTAACTAGTGCGTTATATATTTTTTCAATCCCAGTTGCAGAGATGTGGAATCAATGATTTCATAAATGATAACTAAAACTTTATTGTTGTTGTTGATTATCCCCTTGGATTGAAATCCAATTCAAACCAAGTCCAAGAGATTTGGGAAAGAGGGTAGCTTATGAGTGTAAGGCCCCTTGTGCAACCGAGGGCAGAAGCCTGACTTTAGCTCATATGAAGATGACACTCACACATTCGATTACACAACCCCTTTTCACAGGGGCGCACATTCACACACCTCACAGATAGAACACATGGTAGAGAACAATCATGCTGGACCAGGACTAGAATCCGGGACTCCCAGACCACAGGGAAGACGCACTACCCTTAGGGCCTGGACGCCGGCACAAAAATTTGAAGAAAAATAACTCGATTATATGCGCATGTTCATACTTGGACTTTTAAATAAAATACAGATAAAAGAACAATTTTAAGATACTGTGGAGAAGTTTGTATGCAAGAAAAAAAACCCACATGATAATGAACAATGCGGAATTATTTTGACGCCCGCCTCTAGTCACCGGTTTTGTTACTTATCTGTTGATTCTAAATATGCTTAAAAATACATTTTTACAACAAAGACATGCACTAGAAATGTACTGAATACATACTTCTTAAGAATGCATAAGAGCAAAAAATAACTTAATTCATATCTTATGCGTGCTTCATTCCAAAAGGTGTCAAATAGTCTTCCCACAACATATTTACTCTTAGAATTCCATTTTCGTAATCCCATCACAGCATGGTTTGGATACAGAATCCAGTTCTTTGACACACCAAATTTTTTACGGAATCCCTCTCCACTTCAGATAATCCAGTTTCTTCGATTCCTACGCACGCTGGTGATAGCAAAATGTCAGCAAATATCTGAGAAGAACTTCATTTCTTTCATCCTCCAAACATTCCGCTGAATCTTCTTTGAATGGGTTCTTCATGCATCATCAGATTATAGTCGAAATAGATTCTTTTTTTAACTAAAGCCGTTTTTCTAAAAGAAAATTTTGCAGTTTCAAATAGAAAAGAATTGTGTATACCAATTTTGTACCTTGATATACGTTAGTGCATATTTTTTTTTTTTTTAAAGAGATGGTTAAAAAGAAAAATTTTGAAGTTTACCAGGTTCAGAATTTTATCTTTCTGCTTTGATAATAAGTAATAATTCCGAAAACAAGTATTGCTTTTAAATAAAATTACAAAATAATTCGAGTGGAGGGTTTTTGGCTATTACCAATTGTGTTGCAATCATTTTGAATGTTTCAGTAAATAATCTTCATTACTGACTAAAGTTTTAGCCAGAAATATTAATTTATTTTTATTTCATTTACATTTTTTTTCAAAATTTAATATTCAGGGTTTTTTTTAATATGATAATTTTAAACTTAAAATTGTAATAAACGTTTTACCCTTATATTATAGATATTAAGATAATTTAGGTTATGATTACGTAGATATCTGTAATTGTATCTATTTTTTATAGTTACAGATTTGACAAAAGTATAGTCAGGAGTAGGAAATCTAGATTTTTAATATATATTTTATTTTGTATTCTTGCGCCTTTCCTGCTCGTTGTCTGTATGAACGTCTCTCAGTCAAATAACTGTCCACGAATTTAAATATCTACTCGTACTTTGACAATGACAAACTCCAATTTCCTTTCTTCGTAAAAAATATGCATTTAATTCCGAATAAAAATGACATGACATATTTCACGGGTTTAACAAAATCAAAACATAGTGGTCAAAATTATTGAAAAAGAGAACCATCATCTTTGATTTTACTAAATGTATTTCCTAATCTATTTATTATATTAAGAGGTTTTTCCCTTCAAATTTTGCAAAACAATTCATGAAGGGAAAAAAAAGGAAAGTAAAATTTATCAGGGTATGCCTGCAAATTTCAAAAAAGGCAAAGTAAGAATCAATTAAATATTGGCATAAACAATGAAAAAAGTTTGAATTTCATTGCAACAATGAAACGTTTTTGTTGTAAATTATACGTAAAAGTGTTTTTGGAAATGTATTAAAGTTCCGGAAAATTTTCAGAAATGGGAACTGAATTGATGTCATTTTTTTTAATTTTAAGATAGTACAAAAAGTTTCTTATATGATAATATTTATAAAATTCATCGACAAAAATGCAAAGAATTCCTTGGTTTAATTAATTAAAAATTGAATTCAAGTAAGAGTTAAATGGAAACGCAGTATTGATTAGGATGATGTGAAAAAATGAATTTCTTAGATAAAGAAAATAAATGTGGCGAAAAAAGAAATTTTCTAAGAGTTCAGAAGTTGTGTATTTTCACGTAAATCAAAGGAAAACTTTTCAAAAATTTAATGCAGTGTGTAAATTTCGAGCAAAGATTAAAATTTAGCAAACGAAACAAAAAAAAATGAAGCTTATCTTTATATTAAAATTATACAGGCTATGGTTTAGATAAGTTGCTTGAATATATAAACAAATATGTCAAAAATCATGTATTCTTTTATGTTTGAGTTAAAAAACAAAGTTTCAGAATTTAAATGAAATAACGCAGATTTATTGTTTTACAAGCGCATTCAACATGGTCTTAAAATTTTAGAAGAGCATTATTCTAGATAATTTGTTAATAACAGGACTTTTTTTATTATAAGAATATATGATTTCGCAACTCTTTGCCCAATTCGCACGTTTTTATGTAATGACTAAAATTGCATCATGAGGAAATGGCTGCGAATCGTGATTCTATCTGCATTTTACTCAACTAATTAGGGTGTGTTAAATTATACTGCTTTTTTTTAAAATCAGACTTTGTTATTGTGGATCGTAAGGTTAAAATTGATCTAATGTAATCATGTTTGATCTCTTCTCACATTTTTTGCTGTCCCTGCATATACTTTTTTTTAAAAGAAAATATGTTATGAAAAATTCTATTAAGCAATCATAATAAACATTGATTCATAGAGTTCTGTCCTACAGAAATGACGAGACAAATCTTTTTTGCCCAGCTCTACTTTAAAAAACTTATGATTTATGCAATATATCATCTTAATGTAGTCCATATCATCAAAATTTCTTGAGAGAAGTTTAAAAGTTATTTTAAACTACTTATTTTGGGCTTTTGAATTTAGTGTCCTCCTATATACTATTTTATTTATATATATATTTATCTACTATCAGAGTTGATAATATATTCTTCGGATGATAAAACACGTGTCACCTAATCATAGAATTAATATTTAAATTAATGTCTCTTAGTCTGGTACTTGAACAAACTTCTAAATATATAATGACCTTATTTTGTAGATTAACCAATCTTTATGCCAAAGCCTTCAGGAGTGTTTGCCTGCCAAGGTGTAGTTAATAGGCATCTTCACTTCGTCTGCAGATTTCATTTGTAAAATGAATTACGTATATCCAAATGAATTAAATTACCTGTTTGTATATATCAGGCTTTAGGAATGTTTGGGAGTTTAGAACGCTTATAACGCTAAATTCGATCACATTGTTTTGATGTAACACATTGTATCTAAGGACATCTACTTCACAGTGCTCAGCACAAAATTATTTACGTTGATTTCATTAAACTTAATTGTTCCGAAATTAATAAAAGGTAAGAATAATCAAGCAGCACTTTCTCAGCTTCCAAAGAATTCTTAAACTTTCGAAATCTTTCTCTCTTATATTTTAATGTCATATTATATATATATATATATATATATATATATATATATATATATATATATATATATATATATATATATATATATATATATATATATATATATATATAAGAGAGAGAGAGAGAGAAATAAGCAAATGAATCATTGTGTTATGTTACTGCATATAAACTTCATTTTACCTCTCTTTTCCAGAACTTGTACCATCACAAACACTCGTCTCAGATTAGAAAAACGCAGCAAATATAAGAAATAAGTGGTTAATGTAAAATTCGTTGTTATATTTCGATGTTTTGGAAACAAAAAAAAATTAATAATGCTATAAACAAATATTATTAAAAGTAATTAATCATTTCAGAAATTATTTTTCAAAAGAATAATATTATATGCACATTTGCTGTTATGCTTTTATATAAACCAGTATTTCTTTTGTTATAACCATAAACCACAGAGAAAGGCTAAAATTCATCCCAAGTTCCATACAAGCTAGCAGAACTATTCCCGTAGAAAAGATTTTTATTAAATAATTAAAACCTTTTCATATTACTTTACACGTAAGTTTTTACATAAACATTCTTCTTTGCACCTAAAAATTCGTCTATTTTACACACATCATGTATTAATTCTTGATATGTATAAAGTAGAGGAATGCAACTGAATAAAAAAATTATATAAATAAGAATATTACATAAATTTAAAAAAAATATTCAACAATTTTTATCTTACTACTTGAGATAAAAACTGTTCATTTCTCTTCAACCCAAACGTGAATTAAAGAAGATAAACCAACTTGTGGGGAAAAAAATACGAAATAGAGCTTTGAAGATATAAACGAATCTAGAAGAAAAATAAACCTTAATGATGTACCAGATAATAAATGATAATTGGTGTCATAATAATGAAACTGTAGACTCCATAAAGTATTAAGTGAGAACAATATTTCAGAAAACTTTGTTAAACAACTCTAATATTTCATATATATAGTTATTTTTCTCTGGATATCTTTTTAGAGATATCCAGAGGAAATTTATTGAAAAAAAGAATATTAAAATCTATTCTTTGTTTAATCAGCTGCCTACAATTAATAAAAAATATTTTAAAATAGAAAAATATTTCAATGCCTTTCTCAAAACTAAAAATTAAATATTTTATCCTATTAACTGTATTGTGTTTATCGTTGCAAGGGTAAACTGTTTGAAACTAATTTATTATTTTACATGGATAGGGAAACTGTTTTCACAGAATTTTAAAAGAAACTAATTTTTGTTGATTAAATAGAACTTTATAAAGTTGTTGTTCCACGTATAAAAAAAGAAACATTAATAAAATTAATAGTTTTCGCTGCATCGCATTCAATATAAAAATAAATATGATTTAAAACAATTTTTAAACACACTTTCTTTTTATTTGCGATTTTATTTTTGTATCATTAGAATTCTCTTCCCACCTTTTCAAATTCACTTTTTATTTTTTCTTCTTATTAATATAATGAGTCAATTAAGAAAACAATAAATGCATGTAATTTGAAACTATATTTTTGTTAAAATTTATTAAATGGTAGTGCATTTCTCAAAATATGAAAATTGCATATGCTTATTAAGATCTATAAGGATCCAAAATTTCAGAAATTTAAAATATCAGCAAATGAATGGAAAATCGATTTCAAAATTCATCTTTAATGGTAGAAATCATTTCAAGATAAACGCAACTAATTTAAACAAACTATCAAATTGGCCTTATAACATAACGGACATTGGTGCGTTATTCGATAATTTGCATATTCCATGCTTTTATTCGATATACCAATATCCGAAAACCAATAAAACCTATTCCAATTTTTTTTTTACATTAAACCATTTATTATTAATTAAATCGAAAGAAATTTTGTACAAATTCTTTATTTAAACTTCATGCCTATTCCATAGAGTCACTTTTTTTCTATTCATTTCTCGCATATTTTGAATCCCAACTGAATGCCATCATTTTATATTATAAAGAGTCAAATTTGTTTTCAAAGTCAGTGGAAAAGATAAGTTCCTCCACGAACTCAAATTATTTGCGTAAAACGGAAACTTTTTTGAAGTATATAAATAACTTCTAGTAAATTTTATTACTTTCAAAAATACATATATGTTATAATAATGTAAATAAAGTCATTAAATTGTTTGGTTATTATAACATTGGTAAAAGAAGATTAAAAATTCATCATTTTCCACCGACAAAACGAATGTCTTATCTAATCATGCATATTAAAAATTCCTTTTTTAAATCTTATTTCATTCCTTCCATGAGGAGAATTGACACGGTTTGCTGCAAAGTTTATTTTGCAGTCACTTTTTCAGTTCAAATCATGCCTTAATCTTAATGCAAATCTTATTATGAAGAATAAGAAATAAAAGTTTTATTGTTATAACTAATAGTTTGTCTTATAATTATATATATTCTATTCCTTGTGATATCTAAATATTATAAAAATATTTCCATCCTCAGGACTGTTTTATGCGTTTTTCTTTGAGAATGTTCATGTTTTATTTTTCCTTCAAAAGTGTCAGACAATAACTCATTGCAAGATAGACCAGAAAAGAGACTAGAAATAAAAGCGGGTCAGAGATAGTACTAGTTCCTGTTATCAAATCAAATCCAATCAATCAAAATTTGCAGACTTTGATTGGACAATTAATTTATAAATTTATTAGTTGCGCACTTTTAACGAAACTTATTGAATAATAAAACTAATTTAAATGTTTTTCTTTTCATAATATAAGCTTCTCACATATTTAAAAACAGATTGAAAGTAATGTTAAGAGCAAATGTAATTGACTGGTGGGTTATTTAAAGAATAATTTGTTACGTAAAAAATAGGGAAATGTGGTACACGTGTATTGAGAAATTTTAATAACATTAATTTCAAAATTTTGTATAATAAATATAAAAATAATCATAAATATATCTTATTATATTATTATTAGCATTCGTGAAATTATTTATTGCATAATATTTATAGAACCATGCTATATGAGGTATTATAAAATTATGCTAACATTAATTTTTGTAAAGAATAGAATCTCTTTAAAAAGGTTTTTTTAAATCACTTAAGCTTTTGATACTTTTACTTACTTTTCGCTTTTCTATCTAATGTTAGTGAATTCCAATTTTAATAATTGACAACTTTTAATTCTTTTTGCAATAAATAACCACAGTAATCAAAAATTAAATTACTTTAAGATCATATATATGAAATATTAATATATTTTTCATGACTCTTCGTTTGACGTCTAGCTATACTTTTATATGAAAAAAATACTTTAATACTACAGAGAGAAAGGCCTAGATAAATATTTATTAATGTATGATAAATTATATAAATAGAAGTCAAATGAGAATAAAACAAGAATGTAAATTGTGTGAGAAAAAATAGATGAACAACACGTTTAGATATTACAATAGGTTAATTTAGATATTATATTAGGTATTATTTTTTAGTTTTAGTTTAGTTTATGTTTAGGTATTATATTTTTTTAGTTTTTAAATTCTGAGCAACAAGATTTTCCCATTGAGAATAGGCTATTTGGTATAGAAAGTTTAAAAAATAAACCTACAAAGCAAATGTTAGTTTCATAGAATTAAAAAAAATCATATATTCTGCAAACGATACAGATAGTTTTTAACTAGATATTTGAATGTATTGTAATTTTATTTAATTCTTTGTAAACACTCAGTGGAATTTCTGCTTTCTGTTGACATTTAAAAAAATGCATATTTCATTATTCTTTAAATTCAAGCATTCACATGCATTTGTTCAAAAAGAAATAAATCCTGTTTTTTTTTTAAAGAAGTCAATAATTTCTTTACTAATCGAATAATGTAATGCACTACACTATTACATAAATACGTAATTTATTAAATATAATAATAAAAATAATTTACTGATACAATGTTCAAATAGGCTAAAGTGCCATCTACCCGAGGAACAACATTGTTAAACCTAAGCGAAAGTTCATGGCAAAAAATCCTTTTATGAATTAAAAAATGTAACCATATTTTCAAAAATTTGTTGAAAATAAAAACTAAGTACGAAAATTCAGGTCTAGTCTTATTGATTGTTTACAAAAAAATTTTATTTTAGAGAACTGAATTAAAATATTTTATTTTTATTCTGCTCAAAAAATACGGCATCTTAGATTTACTCTATATTAAATCCTGTACTGATCGTCTTGTAAAGATCATGTCAAGGTGAACTTAATTGTAACAGACAGAATCCTTAGTACCTGGAGTTAAGAGTTTTTGAAAGTTAAATGTTGATGGAAAAGACAGAAATGAAAAGATTTTGTAAATTTGTTTAAATATTTCTAATTCATATTTTGTATTTAAGTACATTAAATCATTTTTAAGGCAGTATTAATTACTTTTTAAAAACTTTTAAACATATAAATGTTAGAAATATGATTTTTAGTTTAATAAGTAAATATGATTCCTTTCTTCTTATAAGTTAATATGATTAAGCTCCTTATACATGATATTTTGCTCGGAATTCTGAGTACTATATAAGATTGGATTTACTATTGATATTTGGTCTTTGGGCTCTAAATGAAAAATATAAAGATAAAACTCATAATATTAAATCCGGTATTGCAAAATGGGTCCTTTCAGAAATGATCCACGGATTTAATTTCAAACCTTTTCAGTAACATTCATATTTAGAATTATAAATTGGCAATGATATAGTCAGTAAACAGGCACTTCACGCAATACTTCACCGATTAATCAAGATTCAAATAATAAAATTTAGAAACTCCAGTTCGTTTTCTTAAGAAAATACACAACCATAATTCAAACTTGCAAACAATGATTCGAAGTGATTCAGTTAATAAATTCAATTTAAAAGGTGTCAGAAATTTTGATGTAATAGTTAGAATCTCGATAAAGAAAACATTACAAACAAAATTATGATTTTTATACTTCCAAAAAACACACACATTAGTTTATAATTTTAACAACGAGCATGGAATTAATTTTTTAGAATAACGCAGAAACGCCATTATATAAAGCGAAATTAAACATTTTTCAAAGAGCAAAAGATTTGATGTTTTCCATACAATTTAATTGATCATTATCCGATGGGATATTAAATCCCAGATCCCTATCCTAGATTTAAAAATTTGACCAATATACACAATTTGTATTTCATCAATATATACAATTTAGCAGTACAATATTTAATATGCTTATTATAAAGAAATGACTTCATTTCATAAAAAGTATTACACAATAATAATATTGAAAGCTATAATATAATAAAACAGAATTTTTAATTTAACATTCTTCATCTTGAATTTTAAATTGTATATTCTTATTGTGTCTAAACTATAGGTTTAAATGAATATATATCCAACATTTCATACCATTTGATTTTTCATTATAAAAAAAGATCTAGAATAAATTTTTATTATTAAATACTGCAATAACTATCACTGCTATTAAATATTATTAAATACTGCATATCATTTTTAAACTAATTATTAGATGCCCAATACTTGCTGTTAAAGAATTAATGTTATCAGAATTTTACAGATAAATGACATTAGTCAACGCTCCTTTTGAAACAATTTAACAGTTAATCAAGCAGCTCTTATAATTGAATTTAAGGAAATGAATGAAAGTAAATAATTAAAATTTTAGAAGTACAAGAGATATCGTACCCGCAAAATTCTTCCATTGCTTTCCCCCACCATAGTGTCTAGGTCAAACAACATCGTAACGGAATTATAGCATTCGAGTTTATTTAGTGGAACCCGCATAACATCTTCTTTTTCTTATTGCTTGCAAGGCAATTAATCGGAAAACTCCACGTTTTCCGTTCTAAAAATTGGGGAAACCCGGTATTTTCTACAAATTTAATTCCACACAAATGTATCTTTCAATCTTTATATATATAACAATGTTAATAGTTGTTATTCAATTATCAGATTTAGAAAAATACTTATTTAGTTGCTTATCTGAGTTTAATAAAGCATAATAACAAATCCATAATTGTTATTCTTCCAAAACAATACATTTAGGAAGAATAAGAATTATGGATTTCCTTAATTAAAATCATACGTTGATGCGTAATGTTGTCGTAAGTAAATAATTTACACCATGCCTAAATTTTAATAAACTAGATAACGCACATTTCATAATATATTTACAATCAAATCTAAATTCCCCTCACTAGTTGAATATAATGTATTTCTAAGACTTAAGATTATATGAAAACGATTTCAATTTCTTTAAAAGGACAATAATCGAGTTTTCTTAATCTACATAGTTAAAAAGTCCTAGAAGAGTCCAAGGCATAGAATATGGGAATAGGAGCAATACATAGAACATGGATATAAGAAAAGGCTAATCGTTACAAAGGGTTCTTGTCAATGAATTAAGTAAAAGAAAAGGATACACTAGATAACATGCATTATACAAGCAT
The DNA here is from genome assembly GCF_947563725.1 of Argiope bruennichi. Classification (NCBI taxonomy): domain Eukaryota; kingdom Metazoa; phylum Arthropoda; class Arachnida; order Araneae; family Araneidae; genus Argiope; species Argiope bruennichi. Next base: position 21,949,910 of record NC_079151.1, on the reverse strand, counting down.
AATGGAGCAAAAATTCGCCAAAATTATAGTAACGTAACTACATAAATCAAAAGAAGTAACAGCAGAGAACGTACATTGCATTATAGATTCATTAGTACGTAGAACACATATATAATAACGAACATTTGAGGTATTTAAAGTAAGCAAAAGGTATACTTTTTGCTTACTTTAGTTCTAGTTTTTTCCCCCTTTTTTAAGTCTCTGCTCTAATGTAAAAATTTATTTGAGTATATATGCATAACCAAACTTTAAAATTTCTAGAAACTTTTTCTGGTGCATTTTTAATTACTTTCTTTGTAATTTTATCTCCCTTCCTCACTTTCTCTAATTAGACATTATTAACTTCGTAACTACAAAACTGTAAACTATTTATGTCATGCGTGATGCCTTTATAGTAATGTTAAATTCAATACCATGTAAAGTCATTATTCTGTTGCTGATCAAATTTACAAAGCAATTTTTTATTGAATTTAATCACTGAAGGAAAACTTTATTGAATTGTCATTGAAAGTTTTGCAAAATGTGGATTAAATTCGTCTACTGAAATAATACTGAAATCGTAATGTTACGAAAACACTTTATCTTTGGTTTAAGTTAGCAACTGTCCAACATAAATTGAATTGGCATGCGATATGAGATTCTTTCGTATTCAATAACAAATAGGATATTACTAATAAATTTTTATTTTGACTGTTTTCTCACAAAATCTGAAAAACACACCAGAATGATCTTTATCATCGAAAGATTATTAAATTATTCTTTTCAATTTTGTATGAATTAACAGAAAAACATGCTTCACATTTTTTGTAAATCAATTAACAAGATGTAGCGGTATTGAGTTATTACAATGTCTCACTCTTTATATTCATGGTTCATAAATGCTAATATTTATTGCAACCTGTTACACAAATCCCCCGGGGGGTACCTCGAAATGAGGATGAGATTCTTTCTGCATGGTGGTTGAATCTCTCCATCCCTGAAGGTACACAAATATAGGGGGGGGGGATCTGGCTCCTCCCATCGATGACGGGACATATTTCCTTCGGGGAGGGCTGTACCGTGGCCGGTGATGGCCCTTAGGACTCAACCACAGTTCTCGCCAGTGTTGCTGTTGCGGCTGTCCGGTTATTCAGCCTTATGGTTTAAATCCATGTGCCTTCGTGGTGGGTCGGGGAGTCAGATGTTTGACTAATCTGTTATGCGATATTGGGCTTATCTTTCCTTACATAGAAAACATTATTTCTGAATATATTTATCTAAATTTCCTCTAAACTTAACATAAGTTTCCCTATAAATTGAACATTTCGTTAGAGAAACAAAAAGAAAGTTTGTTAATAAAGCAGTTTGGAGCTTCATCACCTCTCTTTTTCTGTGTTTGAAATCACGCATTGCAAAATTTTCAAATTTATGATATGCGCGCTTTTATTGAAGACATTCCTCAGCTTTGCAATGCTAAATTTCCTGTTTATGGACGTAAAGTGACATGGGCGAATTCGACGACATGGATATACAGATATCAACGCATTGACGGATATCGACATTGATTTCTCAAATTCTAACGCATTTAATAAAGGTTTGAAATTAAATCTACTTCATTTTATGAATATAACTCATAATTTATTATATTGTGTATGTAAATTTGAAAATAAAGTCATATTAGATTTCCTAAGGTAGATAAGAAAATCAATATCATCTTGGTGACTGTTGAGATGGTAATGGCATGCCTGTCAAAACTTATTATGGTAAGCTTTTATTAATAAAAAATTTAATAATATTATTTCAGCATGAGAAACATTACTGGTGGTTATCATAACAATAAAATACTCGATAATAAAAGTGACATTTAATTTTTTTTTCTTCTGTAAAATTCTTATTAAAAAACATTTAATTAAGAAATTTACAGACAGAGAGAACCGTGTAACAATTATTACGAATCGTATTCCCATTGTTCAGCATTTCTGTAAAATTGTTTGAGGGACTTTATGTTTTCAAAAAAAAACAGCCAGTTTGCAATACTTTTCGTACTGAAAACTTCCAATGAGGTTGTTTTACCAGTATTCTTTAACTCGTATAAATCAATTAGACAAAGATATATATCAAAGATTTATATGTATGAAAATCATATATAAATCTTTAACATCAAAATTAAATATAAACTTGTGATTCGTTCATTTTTTGCCTCTACGCATATATTTGCGTATGCATATATTTAACTCCTGGAATTACGAATAAATGTTGTTCGTTCTTCATTTTATGATAGCCTGAATATTAGTATTTATTTTAAACTAAAATATAATATATTACACTGAAGGAATCAATTGTTGCTAATTATTCAGGCGAATGTATGCTAAATATAAAGCAAGCAAAGGCGTAGCAAATATGAAAAATCAAGAGAAATAACCTGTTTCAAAAGAAAACCTTAGATATTTAATGTTGATATAAACCTTAATATTTGATTTGCTGGTTGCCTAAAGAATCAATGGTGATTCATAATAACTTTTCAATTCTATGATCCTTTTCTCTACTATAGTTAAGATAAAGCAAAAAAAAAGAGACAAGAGAGTCATGGCAACGAATACATTAAATAAACAATCTGATATTAAATATGTAATTTCCTACAAATAATATTTCATATAAAATGAAAATCAATTCATTCAGTCGGTTTAAATCAGTTTCGGAGTTTCGGCTTTGATCAAATTATTAAAAATATATTTCAAATTCTAATTATTTCTGAGAATCCTAAAGTAGATTTTTTTTTCTGAATTTCATCGATTTTTGTTCTGATATTCATCGATATGGATTATATATATTAAGGTAAATTTCACCACATCAAACATTTTAATGGTAAAAAATAATAAACGATTAAACGCCCTTCTCAAAATTTTGAATTTTAGAAACAGCAAAATGTGGTTCGATTCTTAACAGCAAATAAACTTTCAAAACACACCCAAAAAATATTTATCAATTATAACAAAGGAATAACATTAATAAAAAAAACTAGACAGTTTCAAAAATTAATAAAAATTACGAATATAATTTAAAAGAACCAAAGGAGCTAAACTAATTTGTTACATCGAATCGGTTATGATTTAAACTTATTCGATGACAAAAAAATGAATATCTCTCTAAAATTGGATGAGTATTTTTTCTAGCTTCAATGGAAATAATACGGGGATTTTCTGAAATAGAATCCAATGTGGCAGTGACATAAAAGCTTTAAAACTATCATTTAAAACTCTATCACCCTAAAAGTAGATTATGGCTAATGAAATTATATTTTCGTGGGCTGTTGTGCTACTACCAGAGTTACATTAATGTGTTTCACATGACATGCTTAAAGTAATCAAAGCCATTCCACTCATCATGTAATAAAGGGGAGAGATATGTTGTCCTGTTAGCGTGATGAAATTTACAGACCGTTAAATCCACTGCATTTTCATGAAAGGGTGAAATTACAACTCCAAACCTGTTTGTAATATTTTTAGATAAGAAAATTACGGTGTTGACATCATATATATCAATTCTCATACAATTAATTTCTACGTAATATTGTTATATTTTATTTATATTAATTACCTATATTTATTTATATTATATTTTTTTTTCTTTTCAGGTACTTTAGGAGTAAATAAACGTCTTATTAGTGGATTTTATCTGGAATAATTTTATTTCAGTAACTGAGTACAAAACTATATTTTCTTAAATGTTTCTTTTAAAGTTATCTATGTTTGATATCAAAATTAAAAAAAAATCGTAAGTTTAAAAGCAAAAAATTAATTAAATATAATAAAAAAGAAGGAAAAGGAAGAAATTGGCCTTTATCAAGGGTCATCCTCAGGCAATGATTCAAACCAGGGATTTTTCCTTTGAGAAGGTGTGAATTTCATCCAAGTATTGAACATTCGTGCACAGAAAATCCCGAGAAATTTTGGGATTTGAAAACAAGAATTAATATCAATCAAGCAATGAGAATAAATTACACAATAATAATAAGCAAAATATTATTTCAAAATTCAAATTTAAGCAAAAGCACAGCAAAATTTAATCAAACCAAAACACCATAAGGCCATTATCAATTTATAAAACAAAAAAAAAACCCACACCAAAAAGATGTAAAATAAAAGAACATATCATGTGAAAGTAAAAATACTGCAAAAGATTTTTTGAAGAAATTAAACTTATCACTGCGGACAATTATATTAAATTAAATTCAACTTTCCCACGCTTAAAGCTGAATACTCCTACAAAGTTTCGTCAAGGTTCTTCGACATCATATATGTTCTTTATTTAGTCGCAACTTCATGAAATGAACCTGTAAAACAGATTACCAAATGATAAATTATAATTAAATAATTTTACTCAGAAATGAAATATGAACGTTCAGAACTTTCGAGACTACAATTAATCAAGAGCCCCTCATGAATGAAAAAAAAAATAGGATCTAATATGTGATTCAAAAATCTATAAGAAATCGTTAAAAGCAAATAATTTCCAAACTATTGAATATAAAGTGATGACATTGAACCCAATGGAAAAGAAAAAACAGTAATCATTACTAAATGTCTTCTAATGAATAATGAGTGTCCTTGTTCTGGTTAGACGATTCAGTTTGCTAATTATAGCCGCAGTTCATTCGAAACTAAGCAATCATAATAAAATCTGAACTATTGATTTATATAATTAAATGATTATATTCAGAAATTCATTACCTATGGTCAGATGATGAGGGCGATATTTGAACTGGTGCCCGGTCTCCAAACTTCTGAATTATATCTGCTGAAAGGCATTTAATCTCAGTCGTCAGATTTAATATGAATTAGAGCCATATAATGAGAAATCTTCGTTGTATTTGAATTTGACAATTGAAAGCCTGTAATTCCGAAAGGGCGACAATCCAATATCATACAGAAATTTCTCATGGATATTAAAAATATAACATATATTTCTTCATCTTTTGCTGAAACACTGAAATAGTTGAATACTTGAAGTTGAGTTTTAGAAATATATTTGTCTTTAACAGGCGAAATAATATTTCTTTCACAGTAATATTAAAATAAAAGGCATATTTCATTTCAAAAGTAGCAGATCGTTCACTATAATAAAAAAAAAATATTTCGTTTAACGGGATATCTTTTCCAGAATATTATTAATTTATAATAATTACAAGAAGCGGGTAAATATTGAAGAGACTAATTAACTAAACTAAAGATTCCAAATATCTTGACATCAGTGACTCGATTTCGTTTTTTTTAAAGTTTCACTGAAAAATCTATGAACAGGAAATGAGATGTCAGCGAAAATTATAGCTATTTTGCAGCAAGAGTTTTTCTTTCTTACTGAAAATAAATTGATTGTGTTTTTATTAACATGGCAAGTGTTCTCTTGATACCTGGTTCTATTTTCTGTAATGTTTTGTCTCATAAATTTGAGGAAATATTTTAAAGAAATCAGAAAGGAGAAAGGTTTCATTTCGGCAATGAAAGAATTAAATATTTTTTGTGTTTCTATTAGTATGTCATTCTACATTGAATTGATTATTCCAAAGGAAATAATAATGTCTTGCTAGTTCTAATTGAGATTTTGTTTAAATAGTTTTATTCTAAACTTGATATTTGCTTTAGCTCTTTTAAAATTGTCAAACTAATTTATTTTTTAAAGTATTCAGATTTAGTTCAAATATAGCGGAAATTATTTTGCTTTTTCAACTGATGTTTATTTTTCCTCTTACAATGTCTGTATATTATCATACTTTAAAAGACCTAATATAATTCTCATCCCTTTATTAAAGGCTATGTACCACTCTTACCATTTTTTTTTTCATTCTTCAAAATAATTTGAAATGCTTTGAGTGAAAAATTTATTTTTTAAAGAGCTTAGTATCTTTTGCTTGATTATACTTTTGAAAATTTTGGAAAAAAAAAAAACAAATTTATTATTTGATTAAATATTTGTCCATCTCCTCGAACTAAAATTGATTGAAGAAATAAATCACTTAGAAGCAAATTCAAATATATTTAAACAAATATTTTATTTATTATAAAATGTTTTTTCCAAAATTGATGCTTCATCTATAATTTTATTTTCAAGCCAATAATTTAAAATTATATTTATTGATGCAATTGGTTATTAAGATATTAATTGAAAGGAAATGTGTAAAAACCATAAATATTAAGTGATTTAAATTGTTTTTATTGCATTTAAATTTTAAATTCTTGAATATTTTAATATTGTTCATTTTACAAATGCCAATACTCATATAATTCATCATCATCATATTATACAGTTGTTTACAAATATGCAAATACAATACACTTTCTAGTAATTGTTTTCATATAATACATAATTGTTACATTCTAAAAGTTATATTCTTAAATTAGCTCCAGTAAGTAAATTCTTCAAGTTCAGAGGATTAATTATTTCTTTCGATACTTTTTTTGAAGAAAACTAAAGAAGATAAGGATTTTTTAAATCAAAATCTTACTCTATTACTGAACAAAACGTCTTATTCTTGTTTTTAAAAAAACTTTTCCATTTTCATGAATAAATGAGGATTTTAAAGAGCGTCTTCTATTTTACTCTTATAGTTTCAATTGCGCATAGAAGCATTTACTTTAAACGAATATAAAATATATTTTCCTGTGTTTCAAGATTGAGGAAGTGTGCCATTTTCATCTGCATGTGCTAAAATATCAGTAGGATGATGGCAACGATTTATAAAAATTGAATAAATTAGCATTTTTAGCAAAAACCGAATAATTGAGATATTTTAAAGAAAGTTTTTTTCTAGAGTCCTAAAAGAAGGAATTTTGGAATAACTTTTTTCCCGAAATCGCTGCCAAATGGTGATACAAGTATGATATGAAATTAATCAACGAAAATATTTTCGTTGTTAATTGTCTTCGAGAATATATATTTGCACAAGATTTCAACAACTTAGCACATCAAGAAATGAGCGAAAAATTGATTACACATATCACCTTTAGAAATATAACAGAAATATTTATACATGTTAGTAAAAGAAAAAGTTAAAACATATTAACAAAGTATTATATGCTACTGCATCATAATCAACTAAAAGTTAAAATGTAATCTATCAGTTTTCTAAACAAGTATTTTAAAATTTGGTCTGTTATACTGAAGGGACCAAAAAGTATGTCTTTGAAACAAAAAAAAATTAATAATCCCTGCGTTATTTTAAAAAGTACTCACCATAACTTCCCAACCTTATTGATCCTTGATATCACCTTCTTTGTACACTATAAAAGAATTTTAAGCCTTCATAACTAAAATATATATGCAAAAACGCCATTTCAAAGAGATATATACGATAACAAAGATCGTATTTCTTGTTAAATAATTTCGAAACATATTTTGTAAAGAAGAAGCTTAATCTCAATATTATAAAATTAAAATTGATGTGTTACATAAAGCTTATACATAGCATTAAAAATCCAGTTCTGTCATCACAGCATATATGACAAAGAAAAAAATCATTTAAACATGCCATTATTATTAAAATGACATTACAACGCATTTAAGAGAAATAAATATACACAAACCTTATTATTAAAATAATAACTGCCATTTTGTGCTCTCAATTATTAAAAACCTTTTCCATATTTTATTAGATTTTTCATTAACTATGGCAAAAGTTTTTATTTCTATTCTATACTATATACTGTTATTCCAAGGTCTTTAACAATATGAAAATAACATACGTTATTGAAAGTTGGAAAACATTAATATCCAGAATCACAAAAGAATTTTCTCTGCGCCGAACACAACATTTTATTTTATATGAAGATTAATAAACAGTTTTATATTATCTCATGATGTTTCCTGATTTAGAGGATATATTAATGGTCAATAATTAAAAGAAAATGTATCATATGGAGTGGTTTTACTAAAATTACAACCATTCAATTAACAAGGTTAATTTACAACAATTTCAAATGCAATCGGACTCGAAATATTATTCCAAAATCGAAATTTTAGAAAATAAAAAGTTTTTTTTTCTTCTTAAAGGCACCAATAGCTATTTTTCATGCAAGATAAAATTATACTCTAACTGTCTACTTTTTTTCGACTTTCATTGTGTAGGTTTTAATTTAAATTGGTATTAGAATTATTTATAATTTATTCATTTCTAATGATTAATGTTTAAATTTATGCATCAAATTTTAAACTTGCATCTGGTCAGCTTTAAAAATTATTAATAAATATAATATTATAATTAATGCATATTTTTAAATTACAGTATTTATTATCCATGTCCATATTTTGTATTTGAAATAAATGCTCTAAGAACCTGAAGAAACTGCTCAAACTTCAGTTTTTTGTCTCTCATTTTCAACTGATTATTAACATAATATAATAAAAAAAATTACAAAATGAAACTAATATAAATGAAGCAAGCAGTAATTCACTTATTAATGCGTATCTTTTTTGAAAGAGTCATATAGCAAAGAATAATATTTTAACTACTAATCAGTATTTTTTGAAATTGCAACTAGTCATGAATCTCGGAGATTATATGTTAGTCCATTAAACTTTTGTCAAAACAGTCATTGCCATTTTAATTTCAATTCAAATTAATTTTCATTTTCTTTAAAATAGATTTTAACCATTTATTTATATTGATTTAATCATTTATTTATATTGTATTATATATATATATATATATATATATATATAGGACAGAAAAAAACCGAATTAATTAAAAAAATTAAATTTTTTAAGAATAATTTTTCATTATTATTACTAGGGAGTACAGAAACGGACATTTTCCTTAAAACTTCTTTTAATGGAAGAGGACATTTTAATTTATTTGTGCAATACAAGAATTCTGTCTTCAAAGAAGATTTTAAATGTAGAAATGGAAAAGTTAAATAGTTGAATATACAAATTAAAGTAATTATTTCAGACATTTAATGTACTGTAGCAATTTTAAAATATAATTATTTCATTATAGTTTAAAATTTTAAATGTATTTGTGTAAATGATAATATTTCTGCGATTTTTTTTAATTTTAAACAAAGACATATCTTACAACATATTTAAATTAAATGCGCGTATACAATTTTTATTCTCAAAATATACACATTTATAGATGCACTGATATCGCAAATTATGCAATCGAATAACTAGAGTGTATATATTCTTCTATACAAGCATTATCCCTATCTCACTATTTTTTAATATCCGAGACACAAAGTATTAAATTCACTTTAACGCTAAAAGATACAAAGACATTTCTTCAAACTCTGAGTGTATGCGGTTAAACGATAAATACAATAAATACAACTCATTTACGAATAACTATTTCTGGAACCGCTACATAAAATAACAGTGGCATGTACGGTTTTCCCAAACACATCCAGAATAGTTAACTTAACAATCTTTTAGCTTCAAATTTAATTCGAACATAACACTCACTGTTTCTAGAGAATTTTATGCAAACGTTTTCAGTCGAGCAATGCCAAAATGACACCCGTCACGAAGCGCATGAATGGTTATTCTCAAATTAATCCGGAAAATCATGGATCCGTTTCAGAATTCCAGGAGTATAAATTGTTCTTTCGGGATTGAAATGTAAAGCTTCATGGTCCTTTGAATTCGAATATAGTTCCAGCGGGGATTAAAGTGTTAGTTAGTTTGCAACTTTTCGAATGTCTCTGTTCGTTTTCTTTCGATTCTTGAGGGTAACTTGAGCCAGGACAAAGAAACGCTTTGTTGGGTTTGCCAGAAATTGTAATGCGAGGTGACAATGCGGGGAAGATCTATCGCTTTAATCAACTTCTTGTATTTTACCGGTTGTTTAAAAGTTATTCTTATTTTCTTGTCTTTCTAACTAAATACTTTGGTATTAAAAATAGCAATATGCTAATGTCTGAGCTCGAAAAAAAGACCATGTGTTCTAATTCTTGCTTATTAGATGCGATTAAAATAAATAATTAGGAATTAAAAATGTTTAATGTCGTACATATTCTTGTGTAATTGTATACGTAATTTAATGAGCATACCAACTTGTCTGGAATAAAAAAATATCAGTACTGAAAAATAAAAGTTACTTAATTTTGTGTAACAGTTGTTCCGTATTTTTCCCATTATTCGTGTAATACAAACTCGGGGAACTAATAGATACAGTTAAATTATATGTGAATTCCCGACTTTCACAAATAAAAGTGACTATTAGAACATGTATTCCATGACTGGTCATAATCCTTCGCAATTCAATGTTCTGCTTCGGGTGTTTTTTTCTGATTGGCTTTTACTTTTTTTTTTCTTCTTTTTTTGCATTTAGAAGCGTTTTTCTAAAAGAGCTTTATTTACATTGTCTACATTTAAAATATAATTTAACGAGAGATAGTGCAATAATTCAATCTCTAATTCCATTTCTTAGTGTCCAAATAAGTAAAAAAGAAACATGATTATCAATGTTATGAGTGTCATTACTCTTAAATAGATTACTTGAATTATTTGCAAAACTCTCTTCCTAGGAAAATTATTTTAAACTCTTAAATAAAATGTATTTTATAGACATTCATTAATGAATAGTATGAGAACTCTTTTCATACATATATATATATATATTTTTCATTATAAATTATATTTACTTGGCTTGGTTATTACTTTACTGGTGACATTCGTCTATCTATTATAATTGCACTTAGAATTAAAAGACTATCAAAATAAAAGTTATAAAATTATTAAAAACGTATTTTATTTTTTTACTTTTGGAAATGATATTACTAAGCTGAAATTAACATTTTTCAGCCATATGAATTGTTTTCATAAAAGACAGATTAACGTATTCAATTTGGTTTCTAGGTTCTAAGAAAAATTGCTTGGTTGTTGAAAGAACCATTGCATCTCAAGATGCATTATTTTTATTTTTATTTTGCATAACAAGAAATATCATTTCATATTAAAATCCTTTTTTATTTTACTACGTATTTCTATATAATTTGATTAAAATAGACTTATTGATAATGAAATTATGTTGTCATTTAGAATATTTTTTTACCAAAACAGAAATACATTTAAAGAGCACAAAGCATGTATTTAATCCTTATATTTGAAAATAATGATCAAAATCAAAGATCAAGTCCCCTACTCGAATTACTGGTCTGATCTCTCCAATTTTCATTTTATAAGAAAGGTCATGATCCTTAGATATGTTGCCAAAGGTCACTTATTCTCAAACCATGTTCTATTTTAACGAAATGACCAAAACTCTACTGCATTATGCATTCTCTATGAAAAAGTCTCTTGACATATTTTCACAACCACTGAATTAGCTTCACTGATTTTTATTCCATATGAAAGCTTATGATGGCTTGATATGTCATAAAGGATTAACTTCTCCTCATTATCTTGTCCATTAATAATTTTTTAGGGATAATGAGAAAATTAGATTTTGACAGAACATCTTACCTTAACAACTGAACAGATTTCGCCGACAGGAGTTGCTGGATTGGAAAAAAAATTCTTTAACATTTACATCATTTAAGTGGCTGTGACTCTTTAATTAAGAAAACTATAGCCCATCATTTAAAAAAATAACTCATGCCCCATGGGATAGGAAATGCAGCTTACTTAATCTTTTACTATTTCAGTACCTTACTGTTTTAACCAGTTAAAAGGATCTAATTTTTCAAAGTGGAGTCATAGCTCATATAAGCGGCAAAAAATTAAGTAGTTAGGAAGTATCAAATAATAATTAATTTCCAAAAATCAGTTAAAATGAATTAAGATACAATATCAATAAAAAGATGTGCATTATAATTAACCAAAACAAATAGGACTTAAAATAGTGAAGGAAGATAAATTATATATTTTAATAACTTAAGACAACATAAAATTATAACATAAGTATTCCAGACTTTATAACATATCACAGAGTATATTTGGCAGGATTTCTTTTAAGATAAAATATCTCACGCCTAAAACATTTTCTGATAAACAGGAGAATCACGTCTTTCTCTCATTCTAAAAAGAATGTAAAAAGACTATTTTAATTTGGCACATTGCTTTGATATATACTGCAACAACGTTTATGATGAAACTTTTTTTAATATCACTTGTCAGTGAATTTCAATGCAAGTATTCTTTCTAGCTTGTGGTATGTCAAGGCTGTATTCAAAATCTAGCCAAATTTTGGCTATCATTTTGGCCATCACAATAGACATGGCATCTAACTTTGAGTGCATCTTCAACCATCATTGCAAAACATCTTATCCTTTATGGAAGCTCAAAATTAGCCTTGAATAATAATGGCCGATTTGAATTTATGAAACCAAAGCTTAAAGTGAACTTTTATTTAGGTGACGCCATTTTGATAACAATCGAATGTTAAATCGTTATTTCTGCATTAATTGCACTATCTATTAGACTAAAAAAAATACTTCCATAGTAAAATTTTTAATATATATTGTATACAATGGCAATGGTTCTTCAGTTATAATTTTTTATAAATTGGGAAAGATTTTATGATCATGCTAGAAATTTAGAAATTTTGGATTCGGCAAAGGATATTTTAAGGTAACTGTTTGTGTTGCCAAGTCAGTTTTTGACTAAAAATCACATTTTTTTATTGTTTCCTTTGAAAGACTCTTTATTTACATTTCTAAATATGTGTTTTGTTTCTAATGATTATTATATCAAAAGATATACCCAAATATTCCTTTTAATCAATATTACTGAAAACGAAATTGGAAGCAGCATGGAAATAAACGGAAGTTAGTTTTTTGCGCTTTAATACCATTAATATTTAATGACTGAAATTAAAATAAACTTATAATATGCTCTATCGACAAGCCGCAACAATTTGATAAAGTTTTTAAACATATTTATGCAGAAAAAATTGGCAGCATCGGGTTTAGAAAATATTAAATATATCGGGGGTAAAGGAAAGCTTACTGATAATGCCATAAATAAATTACAAAACTGTCATGGCATTGCAATAAGATCCAATGTTGGTAAATTATTGCAGATGCAAAGTGCAACACTTGCTACAATTGCTCATGTTTCTTCCAGTAATAAAAAGCCAATGCATGGAGAATGCCCAAACGGAAAGGATTCTTGGTGCAACTTGCATTTTAAGAAGGACAAAAATATAAAGAATCAAGTATAGGACTCCCAAAAAATATTATAAATATTATTAAGCCTACTTATATTAAAGTATGTGACCCAAAATTTTCTGAAAAAGTGTCTTCATTAAAAAACACAAAATGCTAATGAAAATTTGAACAATCTATTATGGACAATTATTCACAAAAACACTTTTGTCGAGTTGAAAACTTTGCGTTTAGGGCTGATATAGTTGCAATGTTATTAAATGATGGTTTTTCTGACATAATAGAATTTTTTAATGAATTATATATTATTCCAGGTCATTACATGCTAACACAATACAGTAGCTTAGACAACAAGCGAATTGTTGCTACAAAGAGACAGTTGCCCAGAAAAATAAAGCAGGGTGATCAGAAAGAAAAAAAATATTAAAAAAGAGAATAAGGAAAACATTTGCTACAAAAGTGGTGGATTTTAAGTATTTAAAATGAAATTTTATTTTAGATGTATACTAATAAAAACTTTAAATGCATTTTTTAAAGAATATGTTTTATTGCCAAACTTTTAGTACGCAAATCCTAGTTTAACAAAACACTTATGAATATATTTTCTTGAAACTTTGTATATATATTACCATAAGTGTTATGAAGGCAATGATTTACGTCTAATGTTGATAGTTTTTGATTTTTAGCAACTTATTGCTAATAGTATCGATGATTTTTTCAATATTTTTACCATAAAGATGCTCGAAAGATCCGTAACTTTTTTTCATTCATTCTTAGTTTTTAGTTCATTGCCTTTATAAGTCAAATAAGTATGTTATGTAGAAAAATAATTTAATTTAGAGAATATTAATTTAGTGTAAAGCGTTTTACATTTTGCTCTAATTTCATCATTTCATTAAAATTTACCTAAAATACCTCAATTTAATTAATTAAATAATTTTTAAATTTTTCTAATTAATGTTATTCATTGTTTTGAGTCATAATCATTAATAAAATCTACTAAAATTGCTAATCAAAAGATTTTTTAAAATGTGCCTCCGGAAGAAGCCTTAACAGTTACTTGAAAATTTTGTGGGGATATATTTTCATAAAAATCCATTACTGAAAAAAATTTATAATTCTGTTGGTTCTCTACATAAGTGCAAAAGAATTTTGAAACAGTGTACAGAATTCTACTCTATAGCAAGTCTAATAGAAAACGTCTTAATATACATAAACATTAAACTCGTATCTATCTGCTACTCTCTATCAAGACTAGAAGAAACACAAATTTGTTCCTTTCTATATTTTTTTCATTTTCTACTAACGAAGCTGTGTTCAAAAATAATTCCACATTACCACGCTATCCAATTAACACGCCATTATCTACACAACCACTACTCTTCTTATCAACAAGGGACATATCATGTCTCTGAAAAAAAATGAAACAAAAAATATCTTCATATTTCCTGAAGATTAATTTTTCATAAAAAAGGTAAAAAATTCTGAAGATCTCTTAAGAGCTTCAACAGTTTTCTTATTTTTCGAGGTTTTTCCCCCCTCTTCAGGAGCACTTTTAATTCATTCCCTTATTCATTTTTAAAAGCATCATTACCATCTCCCATCTGAAAAAAATATATATTCACATTTAAGAAGTCTGAATATTTATTTTTTAAATTATAATTCGAGAAATAAACGTAATTGAAATGAGTTGAGAAACTTCAATATGAAAACTCCTTTTATTTTTTATTAATTAATAATATATGTGGTTCTTTTATTTGTACAATCTTAATAAGAAGTTACAGCTGATTTATTGTGGCATTTAGGTGTTCATATTAGCTAGAGCTTCATTACTGCGCAGACAGTAATTTTAAAATAGCTTTAATTTTTGAGCTTTAAAAATAATTATGAATAATTTAGTCATACTTTTAAAAATAATAACTTTTTTATTTAATGTAGAAACTTTTGGCAAAGAAATGGTGACAAAATAATAGCTAATTTTCAATTAATATTAATTTAAATTTGAGCTTTAAAGTAGTTATTTGAATTATACTCCCTGTAGTTATTATCTTGTTAATACAAAAATTATACAACTTCAAATAAGATGTGAAAAGTCACGAACTTGAGGTAAAAATTATCTCTACTTAAATTTTTTATTTATTATTCATTTTGCTTTATTTTTTTCTGTATTTTCAAATTTTAGACTAATAAAAAATTTATACAGTGGAGAACTTTTCAAAATATAGTTTTAACATATGTAGTTTCGCATTTTTCTTAAAACCTAATTCACTTCATAAATCGTGTAAAAGAAAACATATATTCTGTTAATGTGCTTGTACAGCATCCGAAATCGATACAGAGTTTTGAGGTAATAAGTACATAGATGTCTTTACCTTCTCTCCACAGGGAAGAACGATTTTTTCAAAAGGAAGTAAATTTTAAAAGGAATTGCTTTTGATTACAGAAAGATTCAAATATTAAATATAAAATCAAATATATTAGTGATTATATTTATCACTTCTCTAGATAGCCTGAATGGTAGGGTCTTGGATTCGCGTCCCTTGTTTTGAGAGTTCGAACCCCACCGGCCGAAGACTCTCCGTGTGTGGGTGGCTGGCGCACGTATAAATCTGTAGTGAACGCAAAGTCCTTCATGTCGAGAGTAATACCACTCGGGGTACTGGATCAGGGGTGATCGTGCTCTGATTCAGGCCTAAATTACAATCTGTGGATGAGTGAATGAAATGCATGAATGAAATCCGCCCCGTAAAAGGAGTTGTGACGTGTGTGTAGCCAAAATGTACTCTTGGTCCTAGATGGCGCTACTGGAAAAACAAGAGACGCACCCTTGGCTTAAAATTACTGACTTCTAAAGTCAGTGGGCTTGTCTATGACAAGTGTCATTAGAAACAGCAACTTCTCTAGTTTTTGCTGTTTTAAATGGTGCTTCTCTACGGTCCTGTACAAGAATTGCCATTTCTTACACAGACTTCCCGAAAATGGAAGAAGTTGTAATTTCTCTAAACAATGCAATCAAAGTATTCTCCTAAATTTAAAGTTTTATTAAATGAATTAAGTAAATTTTATAAAAACAAACTGACTTCTGAATAGGTTGATAGTAAAAAGTTACGAGAATTAACCTTTTGCACTCGGATGGTGACTCATTCATAATTCAAGATGGTTCATCATTTTGACGTTTTATTTATTTATTTAATTTTAATTGTTAAAAATACTTGCAGAGTGGTAAGAAGATAAATTAATTAAACGGGAGAATTCAACTTAAAACATTTATATAGATTTATTTTTCCGAACAATGAATAAGTCTTAGTATTAGGAGAATAATTATGCATCAAATTACTTTTCCGACTGAAAAGGATTGAATTTTTATGCTTTCAAATTACATTATTACAGATGCCAAGGAAAGACTTGATTTGAACTCCGAAAATGCATCTTTTAGAAAGATTTAACAAGATAATTTATTCCAAATAATAATATATTCTTCTATGTGATTTATTACTCCAGTAAAAATTTTTATATCACAATTCATTTCCTTATAAAAAATTCCCTTTATATTTTTTCGTATACATAACATTTTTTTCCTAATACTATTTATATTAAAGTTTTTCATCATGCATATCTAACAGTTTTAACAATATCCCTTATCAATACTGCAAATGGATATTAAAATGCGAATACTGATGCTATATAAAGTCATGTCAATACGTCTTCCGCTCAACACGTAAATATATATCTTTTTATGATTTTAAGTAGCTTTTTTTCTCTTTTAGTGAATAAATTTTCCTCGAAATTATATAACTTCTTCATATTACATTATCATTCTTTTTGGTCTACTTTAATTTTTATGGTGCGGGTAATGTGTTATTGTTTTGCTGGTTGATATTGTTTACAGAAAACATTAGATTTTTCAACGTTCACATAATTTCTTTCTCTAATGGAACGGCAAAGTGTTTTTACCGCAATATTTTACTCTTTTTATTTCTATTTGATATTGATTTCTAAATATTTTCATAGCTCTTCCAGAATTACAGCAAACTGGGCATTCGTATCGTTTATTTGTAAAACTATTTATCGCCTCTTTTCTTTATAGGATTTTATTTGTTTTGTTTTTCATTTGACATTAGCTATTTTTTTAAAAAACTTTTTTACTTCGGTTCATTTCCTATGCATTACTTTTTTTCATTTTTTGATTTGTCTATATATATGCAAACTGGTTAACTGTTTTGATGGGAACAATGAATGTCTTTGGTCATTATAAGCAAATGAAATACGCTTTGGGGAATTTTGGTTCTGGAATTCTGGGTAAAATGTAAGAACGATGAATTGATTTTGGAAAGTCACATTGTTTCTTTAATTACTTATTTATATTATGCTTTTTCTTAAATGCAATTAAATTACTCTTCGATACATTAAATCTTATAATATTTCTGCTTCATTACTTTCGTTTTCTAATTATGGAATAGCGCAGAACCAATCTAAGAACCAATGCTTCAATAAAATTTCCAGAGACTTTCAATAGATTTCGAAAGGAAAAAAACATAATACTAACTAGTTAGAAATAAACTTTAATTTCGACCCATTTGATCCGCAGTCTTTGTCCATTTGTCAGTTAATCTAAAATAATTAAGGAATACTTAGGGTCTGAATTCCTGATTTTCTATCCCACCTTGGAAAGGTCTTTGAATGGTAATTAATTCTATTCAATCTGCTTGAAGTCATTAATTTAAATTCTATAATGAGTAAGCATAAATACAAATATATCTATAAAAATTCATTCTTAATTATTTCTGTCTATTTCCATGAATAGCAACTTTTCTCTAATGCATTCCTATTTGGATTAATTTGTTAATTGTTGAAGATATTACAAACATTTTACGAACTTAGTGGCATTTTAATTCTGTTGCAAATAATAATTGTTTAATGGTTAATATTTATATTATTAAATAAATTAAAAGTTAAATACAATGTCTTATGATACTTATAATATTGCATTTACTCATTTCATTAAAATTACAAATAATATTGTGTACAGAAAAAGTCAACTATATTTAAATTTGCCTCAATAAAATTCATAATTTTTCAAAGAATACTCATCATTTTTTTCTGTAACTAATTTCAGTTATAAACCCTGCATGAATCATAGAATTTAGAAGTATGGTTTACTCTATTTGTATCTATGAGTTCTATGCCTATTGGTTTTTTCTTCAGAAATCAACACACATGTACGCACATACACATTCTTCTTTATAAGTAGTAGAGATTGACGTAATCCACAATTAATTCAAAGTACCTTAATTCATAGTTTTGAAATTAGTATAACTGCGTGCAATCCATAACCATCATTTTACTAATTTTAACCACATATTGCTTAACTTTATAAATTGCATATTTTTATTTTTTAAAGAAAGACATACATTTAACGTATTCTTTTTAGCTGATTTCTTATGTTTTAGCAGTTGCAATTAAATCATGAGTTGCATTTGGTGCTGATTACTTTAAACATCCATATAAATTATATTTGTGGTAGGAAAGAAAAGTGACTTTTGTAGAGTGCACATTCAGTTCTTCAAATATGATTATCTATCCTAAACAAATGAATGTTTATTGAGAATTCGTGCCATATTAACTATTTATTATATTAACTATTTATTATATTAACTATTATCATAGGTTATTAATTGATAAAAGGCAGTTTAATAATTATTTTTTTATTTCACAATTTTTAATATTTTATAAAATAATTATTTAAAGATTTACTGCAATTTTTTTCATATTTTTATTAATATGCTAGTTTTATTATGCTTTGTTAAAATTTAGTACTTTAAAAACGGCAGTTTTACTCTAAAAAATTGCAAAATTTTAATCGATGCTTGGAATTATTATTTTTAGTTTCTAAATAGCTAGTTTTCTTAGTTATTTTATTAGGATAAATGTACAGCAAAATTCTGATATGGTAATAATAAATACTTGCTTCATTGCACAATATTATAAAATATATTGTAGAATATTTGACAAGGGAGATTCATTAAATTACAAGAAAATGTTGAAATTTTTTGTGAATCGGAATCAATTTTTGAAAATTTTGACGCGCCATTATTGTATCATAAGTTTTCATTTAAACTTTTACCATCGCTTTAATGATGCAAATACGTTTCTTTTGCCTCAACATTTTCAAATATATATATATATATATATATATATATATATATATATATATATATATATATATAATTTCTAATCAATACAAAGGAATATTCATAGCCTTCCGACATTTTTATGGCGAAAATGTTCATTTTATTTTAATCAACATTAGAATACTTATATTATATTGATGATTTCTAAGTTTTTATCTTTATTATTTATTTTAATTTCCATGAGATGAAATTTTAGAAATATACCTGTATAAATTGTTATATATCTTTTCTGTTATATTAAAAACATATGCCGAAAATGTACGAAAGTTTCATTTTATAATTTTATCTTATTACTTAGAAAAGATTACTTTACAATAACTTACATTTATTCATTATTTTATTAGAAAGTTTAGTATTAAATATCTATAGTAGTAACAGTTACACCATAAAAGGCGATTCATAAATGCAACTGTGATAATGACGTATTTCAGTTTTCTAATGAGATTGTAGCCATAGCTTTCAGAATAATAAAGAAATTAGTTTCAGAAGACGATATAACGATGATATGTCATGTACGCAAGTATGGTCGCAGAGAATATATTTGCCTCTTTAATTAATTTGTAAAGAGAGATTAAATAAATTGATTATTCATTTAGTAAGGTTCCGTAAAATTAAATTAAGTAAAAGAAATAAATGTATTGATAAAAAAGGGGATTTTTTTATATTTATGAAGCTTTATAGTTTTCTTTATCTTTTTATAATGACTGAAATTATTTCGATTGAAACGAAAATAGATACGAAATACGATACTGATTAAACGTAGTTTGGCTTCCGGTGAAAATCAATTTCGGATCCCAAGAAACGGGAATCCAGCGTTTCGATGAAGCAATTAAAATAGCAACAGCCGGAGGAAATTGGTTCCTCGACAATTGTTGCGAAAAGAAAACTGCCAGTTTATTTTTTTTTTATGACATTGTGTTATTAAAGATTTTTTTTTAAAATCTCTTCTTAGAAATAAGAAAAGAATCGATTTTCTTCTTTTTGTTAGAAAAAAAATAAAGTGCGAATAAAGTGTGACATAAATAATAATTAAGCAAACTTCCCTTCAGTTTAAATGTTGATGCTTCATTTCATAGATTTCCTAGAATGAAAAATATAAAAATAAGAAATATAAAATAATTTTAATACCTGAGCCATCACCTGGATGGTCGCTTGAGAGCGTTGTTTCGGAGTGTAAACAAAATGGAGATGCCGTTGGTTACGAAGGAATCTATAAAATGATGACTAACCACTGAAGTTCAGTACCGTAAGATGATATACAGACTAAATATTGATTCCTCTTAAAATTATACCAAGATTGGTTATAATTATTTTCTTTTAGTACAATTATGTATTAACGCGTAGAATTGACTAACGAAGTAATGTAGTTAACTGAACGAAATAATTATTTGATGATACCTCATCCACCATAAGTACCCATATTCATAATATGTTTTATTTATCTATTTTTGCTTAATCAAAATCAAAATGACTGAAAAAGAAAAAAAAAATGCATAACAGATTAAATCTTTTATAGTTTAATCAAAATGTAGTAATTCCAAAAAATTATCCCCTTTTTTCCGATTTTAAATCTCTATTAAATCATAAAAAGTAAATAATAGGTCACTCAGTGTAATATTTTAATTTAAAAAAAATTCAATGTTGATAATTTTGCAAAGGGCAATTCAAATTTTGATTTGCTTTCTGTTGTGTTTAAAGATAAGTCTAATTGTGTTAGGCTGTAGCTTATAATAGGTTTTATAACTTTTCAAGGTCTTATGATCCTTTTAAAAACGGAAGAATGTTTCTAAAATCGAAAGATGAAAAATATTCAATACTAACTTATCGAAATCATCCATTAAAAATGATTAAACATAGATAACTCCAAGATATATTGTAATCGTATTTTTAAAAAATGCAAGGTTCTCGATGCTGCTTTAGAAGTATAAGTATACTTATTGTTCAGTTTAGTTGTCATAATGCCTAAATATTATATAAAAACAACCTTTGAATTATATATTACATAAAAATGGAAAAAATAATAGTGCATCTTATGTTAATCTTCCACACAAGTTTAATTTCAAATTTCGCCCAGAATGATTATAAGAAAGATAACTGTGATAATGAATTATAATTTATCTAATTTTCCCCTTAAAAATCGCTATTATATCTTTTAGCAACAATAAAGGAATGCTTAGAAATTAAGAGCAAATCATCTAACTCTTATCATAGCCGATAAAGTGACGACATTTCGCAGTCACATTACATGAATTTTAAGCAATAAATTTAACTTTCTAGGAATAATGCAGCATATACTTTCTAATGATTGTTAGACTGATCCACTTTACATCCTCAGAAAACATGTGGAGCCTTGACTTTGTAAAAAGGATTGAAACAAATTTTAATATGGGTTTTAAAAATTTTATTTAAAAAAATGTATTAAAATTTATAAAAGAGAAAATTTTTCATTATTTTCCGCTTACATTTTCTACTCTTTTCATCAGGAAATTACATACAAGAAGTTCTCCCCATACTAAAAATTGGGGATTTTAAAGTCAGTCATTTAGATTCATAAGTGGCAAAAGTAATCTATGTTCCATTTTATTTTTGATACTCATCCATATCTAACAAAAATTTAACTGGCAAAGAAGCATTCCATGAATAGATAAATAGCATGAATCAGAGGAGAAAGGATAATACATTAGCAATTGTTTTTAACCCTTTCTAGGGCCGTGGGTAATATGCTTCCCATCAAATTTATGAATGTTTGTATGAAATTATGTAGGTTGGCATAAATTCTGACAAATTTTTTTAGAAAGACAGAAACTTAGATGCTTCAGTTCTTTATCTCACACAAAATGATGTGCCTTGGTTTGTTACTTAATTATTAATTAACCAAATTAATTAATTAAATTTATCTAATAAGCTAAATGAGTCCCTTTTCTTATTCTAATTTCAAGCCTAAAAATATTTTAACATAATATGACTAGAAAAAAATGGTCCTTTAAAGAGTTAATAAGGGTGTTGGGCAGTGCTACCCAAATAAATGAAAAAAGATTTAAAAACGTATCATGACATCGTAAACTCTATATTATGCCATTCTCTTAAAATACATCTAAGCAATACTTTTAATGAATAGAGAACATTCAGAGATTATATTAATGAATCAAAGACTATAATTTAATATTGTTTCGGAAAACTACGGAATTTTAGCTTATCTTTTAAACAAAATAAAATTCCTTATAGAACTGTTTCATCAGAATGATTTTAAAAACTATAAGAACAGAAGGTATGAAATTGACATGTTGATTTACAAACACATCTGTCGTATGGCAGAGAATAAAATTAAAATAAATGAAAAAAAGAACCATTAATAATAAAATATTGAACACGCTTTGAGTTTTGAAAAAAGAAAATATTCATACCGATATTTTAATAAGTATATTTTATGAAACTTCTGGGAATGCTTACTGATTTTGGTATATAAATAAATCCTGCAAGATGTAAAAAGGAAAATAAAAAAAAGGCTTGTTTATTTTAAAATTATTCTTTCTTTACTTAATAATTCTACATTTTTAAGATAAATTACTTGATCCTGATGAAGAAGTTTCATTAAATAAAAGATTTAATTATCTGTAACAGTTCCTTTCCTTCTTTGATAATTAAAAATACGATTATTAATTATAACAATAAAACAGTTTTAACTAATTTATGAAGGTTTTTTTTTTCTTTTTCCTGGTCTTATTCTGTATCAAAACTTATTTATTGATGCAAAAATAAAATTGAGAAATTGGTAAAATGTTCTATAAATAGATAGTTAAATCTACTCATTTGTCGTAAGAAACGCCTTTGCATTCCTTCGAAATTAACATAGGAGAAATAATTATACATACAAAGACTGAATTTGATATACTTTTAAAGAGTCATTCCTTTTCATGTAAAGAAGGGTTTAAGATCTAATCTAAATTAATGGGATCAAATTTTTAGAACATAATTATTTGAATTGCATAAATTTTCAAAAACAATTTATGCAATGGACATCGAATGATATAATAATGCATGCAATTATTTGCGTTATACAATCTATTCAATATTTTTATCATTAATATAATCAATAAGTATACATTATTTATGTTGAATTAATTTTCACATTTTTATGATTATTCCTAATTTGTCAGAACACTTCATCATTGTTTGTTGCATTGTTTAGAGACCGAAAAGTAATCTAATGTCAACGTAAGTTGACAAAAATGAATTCGAAACCAACAATTTTGCACACATTTATTCGGATAATAATATTTATCGTAATTTAAAAGCTTTCATTTAAAAGCATATTTAATCTGAAAGAATATCAAAATATTTTAAGCATAAGTGATTTCAATGAAAATGGATCTATAATTATTATTTTAGGCAATGAAAAATAACAAGAATTTGCGGCAATCGCCAAACACATTACTTTTTCTGGTGAAAAAAATCTGAATTGTCTGATTAAATATATTTGATGAAAAATATGCAATTAGTGTGAAAAAGAAATTATATATATATATATATATATATATATATATATATATATTCAAAGAAAAATCCTTAAATGCTCTGAAACAACACACATATATGTGACAAATATTTTCGAAATTTCTCCTGTTAAACCCTTTTTAGATTGTGTACTTGCATATAAAAATTTTATAGTTGCATTGTATTTGCATATAAAAATTTATTTTTCATACTACTTTTTTTAATACTTTGTGGTTCGAATTTTTTTTATGTACTACAAGCAAAATTGGCTTCGTTCTTCCTTCATTCTGTATAAGCAGACAGAAATTGCTTCAAGAACATTAGTGAAATTTTATATGTTAAAACTGAAGGCTCTTGAATAAATACCATTGCTTCCTTATTAACTGAATTACTTTCTTAGAATATTTTCAACAGTATCTTTGCATCATTGTGTAAATTTTCAATGCAATCTCAAATAAAAGGATGATACTTTCTAATTTAATCGAATTTGAGAGAGAGAGAATGAAGTGACAATCAACACACAAACTCGATGGTCCTAATCTTAGCAGCATTCACCATGTAGTTGATCCACTTGAAATTATTAGATTTCTTCAGTGTGCTATCTCATACTCAAAGTATGTCCTGTACCAAGTGTCTAATAAATATATTTAAAAAAAATGAAGAATAATTATTTTTCGTCTTTTTTAAATATACGAAAAAAATACCAGTAGAATTTCGAATTTCTTTTTCTATTTTTATTATCCTTCGGTAAGTCCTCAAAGATTCTGAAACACCCTAATTGATATCTGAGGCACTTGAAATATTTGCAAATAAAACTTGAAAGAAATTTATCATTTTTTAAAAATTACATTTTTTTATATTTATCATAGTCTAACACCTTTGTGAGATCCTGGGAGATTTTTTTAGTCTTTTATTTCCACTCATTATTGCTGATCCTTTTCTTTTCTTTGTAGCAATTACTGATTATTTAACATCAGTTTTTGCCACTGTAGTCAGTACACCAGTAAAAATTTATAAACTGGCATATTTGGCGAATTTCCTTTTTAACGAAAATGTACCATAATATATTCATTAGATATAGCAAAGAACGAAATGTTCTATATAGACGGTTTGGGTGGTTTCGAGCTTTCAAATGTAAATCGTTTTAAGAAAGAATATAGTTGTTTGTGTAATAAGGAATTAAATTACGATTTCATTAAAGTTGCCGTCTCACCATGTATTACTCTAAATTAAGATTGCTATCTTGAATTATGTTAGACGCAAATTGTATCTTCAACTCCTCCTCCAAATGGTTTCCTTTCCACCGCGTATTTCCTAACATGTCTGTCTGCCTTGGGGAATTCCTGTCCCTTGGTTAAACAGCAAAAGCATTACCAAGATTAATCCACAATAGAATTGGTAATGAAGCATTTTATGGGACCTCTTAACCCTTAATTCTAGTGTTTACTTCATGTCTTCAGTAACTTGTATATCTATCGAACTATTTTCTTAACTTTGTCACGAGTTCCTTCTGTTTAACAGTTCGTAAAAATGAACACTGAACTTGTGTCCTGTGGGACAACTATTCAATTTTGAATGAGACTCCAGACGACTGATACTTCGGATTTGGGTCTTTAGTTCTCAAATTCAAAAAGAATCACATTGGTATCTCTGGATTTGCATCTTTTGTGATTCCTAAGTACGACCACTTGTACGGCTGATAATAAATACATTTTAGCCTCCTCCGTATCGAAAATAGTCTTTTCAAAAGTTTGAAAATATCTGAACTCCCCGCATTGCAGATAGACTCAAAATTTAATTTTAATCTTCCATGCATGGATGATTAATTTTGCGCTGCAAATTTGTCAAGCGATGAGGGCAATTTTTCGGGTAGAAATAGCTTTGTCAATCATTGAAGCAAGAATTTCTATCCCGTATCTCGGATTTCAGTAAATAATTAGGAGACAACATAGATTAGATTATTTAATAGCATATCTTAGAGGTATTAATTCTTATTTTGAATATTGTATAAGATTTCATTGAAGATGGATAAAGTTATCTTATACAGAGAGTATACTTTTAAAGATTTAGGTTTAGAGCATTTTGAAAGGAAGTATTAAAAATGTTATTTTATTACATCCAATAATTATACGCCGTTGAAATGTTAAATAAAAAGCATTTTGTTATATTTACAATACATGATGAATATTGTTATATTTATTGTGCATGATGAATATTGAAAACTGAAGAAATTAGGGGACGAAAATATAAATTTAAATAAATGTGTTTCGTAGGAGATCAAAAAAGTTACAATTTAAATTGCATTTGATTAATCATAGTAGCCATTCTTCTCCTAATATTGATATGTTTATACATCTTTCTCAAAAGCTTTAATTATCTTAAGACATCTTAAAATATTTTCTTATATGTAAAAAAAAGAAAATAAGAATTGTTTATAAAGAATTTGTTATAAAAACTTAACTATAACCATATTGCATATTGCTCATTTTTGAAGTAATTCTAAATAAGATTCCATAGTTTAAACAATGTAGAAATGCGTACCTGTGTAGCATACAAATAATTAACAGTATTTCTTACAATATTAATTACATTTATACATGCTACGGATAAAAATTTGACTATGAATTAGGTTTATTTAACCTAGCACACTATGATTGCATTTTATAGTGACATTTAAGTTACTGACAAGATTTACAAAATTTAGACAAACCAATTTTATTAAGGCAGCAGTAAAACTGGGTACGAGGCGTATTTGGGATATTATTTTTGCATTTTTAAAAATATGGGTTAAATAAATTTATAAATAACAAATTGCTAAGGGCCGATATGTTATTCCTCCAAACCAATGGTCAGATAATCAGTCGCACTAGAAAAGGGGAGGTGGAAGCTCTTCATAAAAAGACGGAATTCTGATATTTACATGTTGTAATATTAGTTTGATTCAATCTAGTATAGAGAATATAAATTTATAATTACAAATAAAAATAACAAGAACATTTTAAAATCAATGCTAAGAATTTTTAATTCCCATTTAGTTACGATTTTTCATTTAATCTGAAAAAAGTTCAATAAAAATGTCCATTTACCCATTTTGAAAACTGATTTGGGACAGTCAGAAGTAAAAGCTTAGGAACTAGTGGCAGGTATGTCAGTCTTAGGAAGTTCCGAATCAAGGTGTTAAAATTTTAAAATCACGATTGTAATCTCTAAGGCTATAACGTGGGACTCCCTTTTATAAAGGGTCAAAGAGATCCCTATTGTCTAATGCCATTGTCTCCTTTTTCTGCCTAATGATTAGCAATATGTAAAATGTTATTTATTATGGACATACAATATCACTCACCTTTTTTAATATATCAATCTAATTTTATGCTGCCTTTACATTGTAATTAAATTTTTTAAATATACAAATTTACAAAAAATTACAATTTTTATTTGTCTCATCTGTTTATCGTTGAAAAACGTTATTATTCAAATATGTTAAAATGTATATGCATTATGCCAATTATGTGAACGACATCTATGAGTTACGGAAATGACATTCAATCAGGTATATAAGTAATTCAAAAATATAGATATATCACATTCTGAACAATATCTTTAAAGCAAATACAGCAAATATAAGACAATGTGCCTTAAACATTTTCAGATTCAAATAAATAAATAAATAAGTATAATAACATATTTCGGTGATTCTTTCAAAAATGATTTTTTTAAATAATTCCCATTTTACTAATCTTGCTACAATATTCTATGGTGCTGACTGTTCTAACAATCATTTTATTCTTTTAATACCCGGAAATTCTCCAACTTTAAGCAAAATGTGTAAATATATTTATATTGACACCTTTCATTTGAAAGGAAAATGGTATTCTTAAAATTATATATACATTTCTCTAGAAACTCGTTAAACAACTGTGTCTTCATCAGTGAGACAATGTCACTTTTTCTCTTGAGAAACTAGTTAAAACAACTTCGCACCAATCTAGAGTCTTGATTATCTTTTAATTCTTTTTTTCAACTCTCAGGTGACATTAAAGAATAATTAAGTTTCAAAAAATTGATTGAAGCATTTTTTTACCGTTTCAGAAATGTGATCACTAAAAGATAGCTACATGAACCTTTTTTTAAATCTTTGATTTTGTTATTTTTATTTAATGAACAGTAATGAGTTAAAAATTGATTCAAAGTGTTTTTCGATTCATCATTTTTTTAGATAATTAACACGAAACACGAAGAATTATCAAATTACTTTCAAAAAAATCTTCTAAAATTTCTCTTCATTCAATGACAAAAATAAAAATGTAATCAAATCGAAATCATCAAGCATTTTGCCTTTACTTTTTGACAAATTTCATTTTATCGAACAGCTTCCCAGCAAACACTATCGATGTCAAAAATATTATGAGAGCGTATTTATTTCATAAACTGTCCTTTACAATTAGATAATTCATTGAAAGCAGATTCACGGAATATAAAAATTTAAATTAATTAATTTTATTTAATAAATTAATTAAATTTTATTAATTTCCATTAGATATTAAAAGTGAATTTCAAAATAATTCTTATTTTCAAGTCTCAAAAAATTGAATGTTAAGCTCTATATATTATTATAAAAACAGCAGAAACCAACTTCAAAATGACTTCAAAAAGAGATCTACTTCATGATTACGGCATAGATAATTCAATGCTAAATTTACTCAAAAAGAATCTGGTTACTACGATATTAAAATTTCATAAATAATGCGTGAATGCTGTTATAAAATTTCAGTACAGAGCAAAAGTCATAGTACTATTTGTTCCGAAACAGCAATTTTACAAATATAAATAGATTATCTTTATAAAAGTTGGCTTTTTACTTTATTTATTTATTTATGAAATAAATCATTAGATTTCTTATATAGTTCAGCTAATCGTTTTCCTAATTTTCCAGAAATACATTTAAACAAAATTAGAAAATTTACATGATGTCCTAATATATATATTTTAACTTCTGAATTAATTCCTTTAATTTCATTTGTTTCAAAATGTCATAATTTATTGTTTCTCACTTCTTTCTTGATTCTCATTCTAGTATTAATTAATTGAATCCATTATTATCTAATTGCATCGGAATAAAATTAATTAAAATACAAAATTTTTATAATGTCTATAATTATCTATTTATAAAAAAATATTTTTATAGTGTTTTAGTCCCTTTAGTTTTTATAATTGATATTCTTAAAAATCTATAATTCTGAATGATTAAAATGTCATGTACTAAAAATGTCATGTATCGTTTAATTCCAGAAGAAGAAATGCAATGGTTGTGGTTGGGGAAGAGATTTACAGAAGATTCACGAATAAATTTATCACACTGAAAAACACCAGATATAAAACTTGCATAATAATATGTTATACTCCATGGCATAATAATTATGTAACGAAATATTATGAGAAATTCATAGTTGAGAAGTATTTTTCTTAATAGCATTTTGATTATTAGGGGAAAATGCACAAAAGAAATTCATTTAAAAAAATCGGTGAGCCCTCATTTGAATGAAATTTTCATACAAAATGAAAGAAACGTATTGAATTTATCATTGAAAAAAATAAAAAGCATATTGACATAATGAATCAAATGAAATGTTGTTTGGGCATATAATAATCGATAACATAGACTGAATTAGAAGTATATTCAGTATACCTTCATTTTGTAGACATGATTCAAGATATAAAAAACATAGTAGTGACATTTATGTTTACTTTGGGTCGATAAGAGTGAATTGTATTCTTGATATTGTTATGTAAAAATAAACTTTGTGTCCCTGACATTCTGTCCACAAGATATAGAAAAAATCTTTGTCAGGAATTTTCTTTCAAAATCATTAAAATGGTATGCATCTCATCGAGAAGAAGAACGTGTTTGTTCTATCTTTTAATGAATTTTATCAAATACAGAAAGAACAAAATAGATACAAAAAATGTTCTCATTTTTTAAGAAAAAAGTGATTAGTACTACAAAGGTTATTTATTTTCTATTTGAAAAATATTTTAATAATAAAGAAAGCAAAAACTATCGTCAAACTACGTACAAATATCTTAATAACTCACATTTTAATTGAAAACCATTTGATAAGAAATTTACCATAGCGTTATAAATAAGAGAACTGATATTGAATTGGATAATTATCTTCATTCACTTCGGAAATGATACTTCTTCACTTGGAATTATTTTTTGCATTTATTTCATCCAGAAATAATTAACATATAATTTAAAATGCGACATTTATTTCCCTGTTTATGAGTATCAATCGTGCAAAATTTTTTGTTATTTAATTAACTTCTATCGAAAAAGATTTTTTGCAACTGATTATCTATTATATTTGATATTCTTGTAATGCAAGTTTAAATATTTTGTTGATGTAAACTAATTTTACCTTTAAAATTATGAAGTTTTTCGCATTTTTCATATAACCATATGAAGGCTAATCTTAAAATTCATTTCACATCACTACCATTTAATTTTAACTTTTTAATACATCCCAATAATATACATTTATACCTATAAAAATGCCAAGTTTTTCATATTTTTAGCATTTTTCGTATAAATTCTAAGAGACAAAAGATAACTATATTAACTCGGAAAATATTATATGAACGCAATTTAGAAGAATTACTATATTATATTATCGCAATTTAGAAGAATTACCATATGAACGCAACAAAAATAATATAACATAGATGCGTAAACCAAGACTTCATTTCTTATTAGATGAATAGGGCCTTATAATTCTAGATTATGCACGTCATACTGATAAATGCTACTTTTGGTAGTAAGCATTTAGAGTAAGTTAACTAGAGTGCTTTGAATTTCCATGATACATTAGTGCTATTTGGGCAAGTACTTCTTACTTTCGAAAAACGATTAAGTAGTAATAAAGAGAATACTAAAATCAAGTAAATGTTCCTCTGTTTTGTTTATATTTTTGAAACTCGCACTTTTTTTTTTTTGAATGAAACAAAACTTTCAAAATAATTTCAGCTGTTTTAATTCACTTTGATTCTCCAAAGAAAACTTTTGAGCTACATTAATCTTTGAGAATTTCTTTAATAAAAGTTTATTATGAGTTTTGTAATCAAAGTAATTTGTGTTCTCCTTCTTTTTAGTTTCATTGTTTGTTATGAGAGTGCTGATAATAATTTTATTCAAATAAATATGGCTGTTGTTTAAGATAGTATAAACATGCGAATAATGTGATATATATATATATATATAATTTAAGGGTGATAAATTTCTCATCTAGCCTTAAGTTTAGAGCAGCGACAGTATGTATGTACGACAGTTGCTGTATGTGTGACGTGATTAGATTGATTACAATAACCTCTGGTCCGATGAATTTGAATTCAGTATTTCTGTCTCTAAAATATTATGAAATGCAGGGGGGAAATTCAATCGCAATGCTGCTATTATCAGTTTATCACAAAAATATCTCAAATAGTTAATATCCAGATTAAAATATATATAATGTTTAAATTTATTTTGAGCGATTTCTAAAGTTTTGACACCACAAGTAAACTATATCCCCCTGAAATGTCACAAAAAAATCTTGAATGAGATAAGCGCTTTCTTGTACCTGCCATTTATGAAAGGGTTATGCTAACAGAAGTTGTGCATATTCTAGTTTTATCATTTTCATTTAGAGATCTAATCAAAGTTCCTTGCAGATGTTTCTTTAATAAAGTATAATTGAATTTTGTTTAAAACACTGTAAATTTGATATGTCCTTTACATGGTACAGGTAAGTCCTTCAAATATATTGTAATAGTTGAATATCAAAATATTCTTGTCGAATAATGCTTGGTGTAAAACTCTAATAAGCATGATATTTCACATGGTTACTTTAACAGAAGCATAATACTTCGATTTTCTGCAATCCAATCCAATATAATATCCAATGCTACAGAAGAACATAAAGATATTTTTCTACTTCGGAATGTATAATCCTAACATAATTGCGGCCCTCAGAAAATATCAAACGTAAATGAGTTCACTATATTTTACTCACCATATAGGTTCTAAATTGATGCTTACTTTAATACATTAAATTTTATAAATTTATAATCTTTAATTTAACTATAATTAGGTTTATTTATTGACATTTAATTTATAAAACTGTAACTGCAAAACCATTCAAAACAATCTAGCCCGTATCAACTGCATTAAATAATCCGAGATAAAATTTGTACAATGAAATCGAATGACAGATTTTTTTAAACAGAAACACAAGCTTAAACAGAAAATAAAAGAAAGTAATCGATAACATTGTAAAAAGTGCTTTTTTTATGCTAATTTATCATGAGCACACTTCAGAAAATGGAAAAATAATAGTATAAATAAATCCAGGTATTTGCGCTGCGAAGTACTCTTAGAATTCTTAAGTATTTCTTTAGAATCGTCATTGTTTTTCAATTTGAAACTTTGCCCACCTTAGTGGTCTTTTTATAAGCCGTAAAAGAATTAACTGTTCGATAAAAGTAAACGTTTACTGAAGCGTGGACGGAATAGAATGGTCATTAGTTTTTGAGGTTTGGTTTAATTTTGCCTACAAAAAATTAAGAGGGAAATAATTTTAATTAAGAAACATAAAACAATTAAAAGCACTGTTTTCCTTTCAACAGATCAGAATTACAAAAGCTTGAATACATTGGGGATTCATTATATGTAGGAAATTCTTTTTTTATATTCAACGTAGTACCCGAGTTCTTGGTTTTATTCATTATTTTGAATGTTTATCTTTTCATGTCTATATCAAACAAAACATTTATATTAATGGCATGCACTAAAATTCATTACACTCTTTGATTTTTCATTTATGAGGATCATTCAGACATTTCCATTCATCTTATTTGATCGGATTAATTATAATTCTACATAATGAAAAAATTTCGTGGAGCCAAAGCGCAGTAAGTTTTAATGAGCGATGCACCTTTAAAATATAATGTCTGCCAATTTCACTTCGAATTAAAATATCTTTAATATATTTTGATATCTGTAACAAATTTCACCAATGCTAAAAATATCCATAATGATGCTGTGGTAAAAAGCATATAAGCCAGTTGACAACTACGTTACAAGAAAATATGTTTTTGTATCCTGGTTATGTTACTGGTCTGCGAACTACAAGGTCCCAGGTTCTATTCTCGCGCATTTCAAACCCCTAAATTGGTGACCTCGGACGATGAACCTTCAACCTTCGTACAGCTGTTGTGGCGCCATCTACCCACAGCAAACCAAAGTCGTCAGATTCACT
Organism: Argiope bruennichi; assembly: GCF_947563725.1. Lineage (NCBI taxonomy): Eukaryota > Metazoa > Arthropoda > Arachnida > Araneae > Araneidae > Argiope > Argiope bruennichi. The sequence continues at coordinate 21,916,853 of NC_079151.1, read as the reverse complement.
TGACGCAGCAACCCAAATTAGTCACATTCACGTGACGCAGCATCAGCAACCACTCACCCACACACGCTCGCCATAACGCTTGGCGCTACTCAACTGGCTACAGGCCCATTAGACAACGGCTAATATATTGCATCACCACTCAACAATCATATCGTTCGTCTCACCTCCGACTCACTGGAGTGAGAGTATGTGGTGAATAGCATATAAGCCAGTTAACAACTACGCTACACGAGCATATGCTTTTGTATCCTGGTTATGTTACTGTACTGCGAACCATAAGGTCCCAGGTTCTATCCTCGTGCCTCACATACCCCTAAAATGCTTATCGAGGAAGGCGGCACTACATTTTACAGCATCTTAAATTATTCTGAATTTGAATATGTATATTAGTTATATATTTTTTTTCTTTTTCTTTATAGTATTATAAAAAATAAATACATTCAGTGTAATTTACACTGTAAATGAATACAATTTCTTGAAAGTTAATGTCTGGTTGAAATGTAGAAATTAATTTATAAAAATATGGTTATGAATACTGAATCTTTTCAAGATAGTATATATCCTTCTAAAAAGTAAGGTTGATTATAAAAAAAAAAATTAGCACCTATGGTATTCCTATTATGCATACCAGTACTTTATTGCTGGTTTTACGATTATAAAAATTATAACCGTAAACTTAACTGCTGGTAAATGTAATTCAATATTTTCATTGCGATTTTATAAAAAGGAGGCAACTGTCAAATTCAGAAATTGACTGTAAAACATATTAATTGATTCGTTATTCAGTAATTATTTAATTTTATTCAATCAATTTTCCCTTTAATTTGTGACCATCGTATTGTTTATTCCATAGGGAAAAAAAGTTTAAATGGTTCCATTATATTTTATTTAACCGTATTTTGTTTTTGCTTTTTTTACACTTATAAATTTAAGTTGATTTGAAACAAGTGATGATTTACTTAAAGCTACTGATATGTTTGTTGATGGCACTGTAAGACATTATTTAAGATTTCGGCAAGGTCATCTTCTGATATATATATATTTTTTATTTCCTTCTTGCTGATTTGCAAGAATGATATGATCATGCGAGTGTAACTCAGATTACAATCATAAATCATTTGTATGAGCCCTTCTAGATAAAATTGTCTGCATGAAACTTCCTGCAGAACTCTCAGATTCAATATAAAGTACATAAAATATTTTAAATAATATAATTATTTTTATTATAGTTAAAGAATCAACATCAACTAGAATAACTTGAATCAAACAGCTTCTCTAATTACAAAATGGACAATTTCTTCCTTTTTTATGAATAGATCGTCTTCTGTACTGAATGCTGCATCTGGCAATATGAATTGCCTTTGACTGCTAGAGGACATTTTAATATAATAATACTTCTATTGAGTAAAGATAAAATTTAGTACTGACAATACAGAATTCTTAACTTTTATTCTTCCAATTTAGCTGGAAAAAAATGTCCAGGAACCTTTTTACTTCTTAACACTGACTTGATTTATCAACATAGCAACTAATTGTTTTTAGGGGAAATCCGCCATTCCATGAGATTTTAATTTTCCTGAAAATAAATCCAATGAAATCACAATCAACTCAGAAAATAATCAGATAAAATTGATATAATCAGTTCCATATTATAGTTTAATTTGTCAAAAATAATTCAGAGCCTATCTTAACTTCTTAGTATAACTTTATGCTATCAATTCCTCAAGATTTAACCTTTGTTTTTATATAGCTTATATAAAAATATTATTATTTAAAGCGAAATAATTTTACATCAGGTTGAAAAGAGAATATAAAATACAACAATCCATAAAAATTATGTCTGTCAAATTGTCAGGTCATGGCTACAACTTTGTAGCATGTATATTATAAAAATCGTAACTTTAATTGACATATAGCTAATCCCTTAAACTCGGAAAATAAAGTTGATATAACAAGTCATAAAAATTTTTAGAATACAGATGATTTGATAATTGTCATTTTGTGCAATGTTATTCTATAAAATAAGATATATTATTAATTTAAAAACACATGGTAACATGACAAAAACTTAATATCTGAATCGCGAAATTAGCAAATTATAAATATATAAATCCTAGTTCAGCATTTATTTTAAATTAAAATAAATAATTATTTTTAAGTTAAAAATCCTTTTTTCTCGAATAGAATGTTTTTTTTCATAAACTTGTTATGAATATAACTATGTGACATTCATAATATATAATATATTCATATATTATATATAATATATACATTCATTCATAACATATATAACTATGTTGTTATATATTTATCATATATAATAACATAGTCTCTCTGTTGATATGGATTTCAGAAAAATTCTAAAGCCTTCATTTTCAACTTAAGCATAAAAGAAAAGAAGTTGACTTTCTTTTTAACATATTGTTTTCTTTACTGTTGTTGATCTTTCAAACCGAGACTAAACATGCATTGACATAAGTCTACAAAACTATTTTTCCCCGGTCAGGACGCGATACCCTTAGTTAATTACTCGCCTCCCACATGCAATCTCACAAGCTTTTCCATTCATATAATTCTTTAAAAAGTATTTTTTTCTACTGGTCAGGATGTGAAACCAATAGTTAATTACTACCTCCCACATATCATCCCCCTCCCCCATATAATCCTGTCTGAGACTTCTTATCAACTGTTTGAATATGTTTTCCCACACTGATTAAACACCCCAGGAGGTTTCGAGAATCCACACAGGTATTCTTATAAGAAGAAAATTTCAAAATATTGTAAAGAAAAGATCAAATCTCGATTTGAAATGAAAAGAATAATCAGTTCATATGTTCCTGTAAGGTGAAAATTTGACATTTTAAACCCTTTTCAGAGTCTTTAAAATTACAAGAATAAGATATAATAAGACACATTCACACAGTTTTGAATAGCAGTTCTGTGTACTTTTCAGGGTGCTTCAAATAATAGTATATTCGACGCACGAATGACATTTTCAACTTATACGTGCATACTTTCTTTCACTCGAAGGAAATATTGCTGTGTTAAAAAAAAAGAAAAAGAAAAAAGAATAAGAAATAAATTTTCGTGGGTGTAAAGTAAGTTTTTCATAAAGGTCTTTTTCCCTTAAAGTATTACTAAGAAGTTTCATCTTATGAAATCGAATGAAATAAATTCAAAATTAAATTACAATAAAGTCAGAAAAGTCCTTTTATTTTAAGTATTTGCCGAAGAAACATTAGTTTTATTTGAATTTTAGATGCCAAATTATTTTCACCCATAAAAATGCAATCTGAGAATCTGAGAATTTATTCGCTTATTTAGTTCATTGGATTTTCAGAATATTATAAACTTTGATAAAAGTATGTTCATTGTTGTTTGGAAGTAAACATAAAACTCGACCATTATACTCTTTGGATAATATCGTTGAATAAATAATTAATGACAGAGGTCTTTGTTCCCCTCTGAAACAGATATCTAGATTTTTAAATATAATAGAATTATCCACTTCATTTTGACATTTTTTTCAAATATTTTTTCTACATACAGTCTTTTTATATGTATTTTTAATCAAAACTCTTTAATATCAACAAATAATGTGAGGTTTTATAATGAATACGCATTTATATCTACTAACTTACTCTGATGAAAATTTCATTACAGTGAAAATTATCATTAAAGCAAGTAATATAAATATTTAATAGCAGAGCAAAATCGATATTATTTTATTTATAATGAATAAACATTTATCTCAGTGGATTTATTCGCATGAAAATTATCATTATTTTTAAAAACTATCTTTAAACAAGAAATATAAATATTTGATAAAGTGTAAAATTTATATTAAAGTATACTTGTTTATAATGAATAAATATTTGTCTCTGGTAAACTATCTTAGAGAAAAACCCATTAAACCGATTGTTTCTTATATGTCTAATATATCCTTGGATGTAAAAGTAAAATTAGTTTAAGTACTAGTTTATTATACAAGTTCTAAAAAATATATTCAATGTATTTTTAAAAGAACTGTCACGTTATTTCTAGTCTACAGTATGAAAGACCTATAATCATTTTCATTGCATTGCGTGAAATATATATTTATTTACTTAAAGTTAGTACATTACAGAGATTGATTCCATTTTCGGAGTGCATGAACCAAAGACACACAAGGAACAACACAAGCCATAAAGCAAATAAAAATACACATTATAAAGGAACAGCAAAGATTACAGAATTACAAAGTTCTATAACATTTATAAATAAAAATGCAAACAGCTAACTAATATCAAGAACAATGTTGGTCATTTGACCCAGACAAAGTTTTTAGAAATAGCATGCTCAAAACTCTTTGAACTTAATCAATATGCTCTCATTTACAAAAGTAGTTCTGTCAATATTATTCAAAGTAAACAAACCAGTTGAAAGATAAGATTTTATGCTGCTCAATATATATTGTCATATTTATATATAATTACATGACTTTAGAATCCTTGTCTAAATCTAAAACAATAAACAAAAATATATTATTACTTTTACAGCAGAAGGCAAAGTAAATTACGTAATAGAATAGTTAAAGTATAAGTAAACTATGATACATTCTTCTTCTCAATGTTGAAAATAATACTCTTTTACAGTCATGACTATTTCTATTTATTCCACAAATATTTTATAAAGTTTTTCCATCTTAATCCTAATACATTGTTCCAAAACTGAATTTCAAAGAACAATAATATGCCATTAAAAGGAAATAACTATTCATGAAAACATTCACTCGCATTTTAAAAAAGTTACCTCAAAAGGTTGAAAGAAAAGTGCGTTTTATTTTATAAAATTGTTGAAAAAAATCTAGCATATTCACTATTATTTTTCATTTTATAACGGTGCTGGATTTTATTATTTTTAAGCCTTAATGCATCCATTCACAAACGTATGTAAACAATTCTTTTAAGAGAAATTGTTTAAATATTGGGGAACTAACTATATTTATTCCTCCATGAAACATTCTTCGAAACCGAAAATTAAGGGAATGTTTTTTCAATTACCACAAAAAGAAGATTACTTTAATTATTTTTTCCATTTATCAAGCAATTTTTAAAACTCACTTTATCCATAACATAGCACATATGTAAACAATTCCATTGAGATAAATTGCTTAAATAACGAGGAACGAACAATGTTTATTTCACCATTAAATGTTCTTCCAAAGTGAAACGAATTATTTTTTCATTTATTATAAAAGCAAGAAAAAAAGTCTAGTTCCAAAGCTATTAAATTCGGTTTATTGATTAAGTAGATTTATCAATTTGAGTGCACTTAATGTAAAAAAAAGAAAATATTTATCTTCAAAGAAGAAAAAAAGCAATATTTTAAACTATAAAAAGAAAGAAAAATTAGAAGATTTTTTTAAAGTATTATTGAGAAAATATATGGGAGTATTCTTTTTACGAAAATGAATTATTTCATTGAAAGTGTTATAGGTATTATACATAAATAAATAATTATGCATGCATATGTATGTATGCATAATTACTGGAACGAGAGCAGCAACAGAATTAAATAATATGCTGGCAATATTTGCTTTATTCAGTGATGGTAATTTGTTGAGTTATGCAAAATTTTCTTTTGGATTAAAACATAATGTCAAACAAGCTGCTATAATCATCTTCATTCAAATATTTGGGCAAATTCTAAGTTTAAAAAAATACTTTTCATTCTTTTTTTTTTTTTTTTCAAATTTCAATCATTCAAAACTCTTTCCAAACGTCTCTGAACTCACAGCGAGATATTTTTTTATGTATTTCTGACTCTACTCAAAGCTGCATCGTATTTTTTGGAGGTTGATTGAAAAATGATTGCTTGAAAATTTTTCGAGTCCCTTTTAGTTTTATTTTTGTGGATTTGTCCTTTCGTGGATTTATTGACATCTCAGATAAACAAAACTCTTTTCCTATAAGATGGATTTTGATCTCTGTAGCATTTTTATGTTCATTATAGTTATGTTTAGAATATAAGGCAATCGAATGCATCAAAATTAATACGCCGTGCTGCAGATGAGATAAAATATATTGACATAAAATCCATCTTTTCTCTATTTTCAGCTATCTGTTATAGTGAAGTAGCAGTTATCAGAAGATTATCATAAGTATTGAAGGCAATGAATATTGAAGGCAATGAAGATATGTTTTGTTAGCAATTTTTAGCTTCTGTCCAAAAAAGGGGCGTAGCAATAGAACGAATGAAACATTTTGTTATTAAATACCTTGTATTTCATACAATAGTAGTTTTCACAATAAACAGAAGCATTCATAAGAGATAATTGTTTTATAGACCTTATTACTTAGTTGAGTGCTATGAAAAATAATTAAATACATCAGCTGTCATGTCGAAGTTTTAAAATTTTTGGATTTACGCTTGTATTAATGTCTGGATCATGATTAATATTTTGACATAATTAATGCATGATAATATTTTAAAAGTGTTTCCGTAATTAGCTTTTTAAATATTATTATTTAAATATTAAATTCTACCCTTTTCTCTTTCGAAGAATATTCTAATTAGGGGATGAGTTAAAAAAATTATCTCATCCTTAATAATTAAATGAACACTGTAATTCGCTAGAGTTTGAACCCTAAATATTTTTGTAATATTTATACATGACAAATATTTTTAGTTTAATACTTTAAGATGCAATTATTTCGTTCAAATATATTATTTATTCTGCTAAATTTCATGCAGTTTTAATAGATGATCCTTTTTAATTATTAAAAATTCTTTTAAGAACTATTCAATTGTTTTTAACTTAAAAACTGTTTTCGAAACATCCACTTTAACAAATGTCCCGTTTCAATGATTTCTTAGAATTTTGTAAAACCTTATGAATTTTCAGAGGTCAATTACCCTAGAAGTTGATACATTGAGTAGTGATTATTACATTTTTTTTTATACTATAAATTAAAACAGCAGTATTGATTTATCTCAAATGGTAGCATTTTTTCCTTTTCATGACTTCTTTCTTTTTTCATTATCGTAGGCCTTGTACTTAAAAGTGAAATAAAATGTTAATAAAATGGAAGGAAAATTAGGAATTATTAAGATATTTTTACAAATCTGTAAATTTGCTTCACAACATGGTTAGTTCCATCACTCAAAAGACTGTGTTACGATTAGCTGTGTGGGATGCGGATCGGGTGCTGAGTCAATGATCCCAATGCTTGGCGACGAAATATGTATTACTGGAAACTTCCAGAATTTTAGCAGAGAACCAATAGATGATAATATGTCTTAATAAGAGACATATTAGCAATATGTCTCCGAGAAATATAAAAGGCCCGCAGTCTCAAGCCGAAATCAGTCATATATCGAGCCGTAATCGTGGAGATAGTCAGCAGCGAATAGTTGTATCAGTCCGACAAAGCGCAAGCGTTCTATGGAGCTCAAGCGTTTACAGGATTAGGTTGTGTGCCGAGTCCTGGTGTTTATTGTAGAAGCATCGAGTCGAGTGTGGAGTAGCCAGTCGTGTAGTATTGAGTTGGCAATTAGATGCAGCTAAAGCGAGGAGACGTAGACGTTTGGAGAGATCGTAGAGTGAAGGTGCGCAGATTCCCTCCTCCTGCTGAATTCTGTCAGGCAGCTTTGTATGTTGTGGTTGTTATTACTATTGATTATTATTTGTGGGCTACTGTTTGTTGTAGTGTACTGCTGTGTGTTTGTTCTCTTCGTGTTAATAAGTCTTCTTTCGTTATTAAAGGACTTTTAAAAGTCCTCTACTCTTTAAGTATCCTAATGAAAAAAAAGTGATGCACCTAGCTGCAGGGAACAAAGTATATATGCACTCTCAGTCTGTAGAGAAACAAAGTTATTTATCCAGAACATAGTTAATTTTAAAAAAATGTTTGGATTTATAACAATTTAAAATATAGCTTAAAACATATAACAACAGAATTTAATAAAATATATTATTTATATTTAATAAATAAATTTAATGCGTAAATTAACAAAAATATATATTTATAAGTATGTTCAAAAGTAAAAAGTTTCTTTATTTGAATCCTTTTCTATTATTTCATTTTATTTTTTAAAAAATATTTATAGTGAATTATAAAATAATATGGAATCTTGATGCTGTTTTGAAGCTAAATTTTAATCAAATTAATTGAACGTAATTTCGGAAAATGATAAGATTCTTTATTGCATTATTAGCGACAATATATATATATATATATATATATATATATATATATATATATATATATATATATATATTTGGAATTATCCAAACTCTAATAAATCAGAAAACTAGTGAAAGAAATCTAATACAAAATTCAATCGTTATTAACAGAAAAAAAATTAACTAAATAAAAATATTCCATAAAAATTTAAGAAAGCATTTCGATTCTACTGGTAATACCTAATAAGTAAGTTGTTCTGTTCTGGTTTTTCAAAAACGGATTTTAAAACTATTTACTAGAACTCAGCAAAAAATATTTCTTAGTAAGAATTTTATTACTGAAATCTGGCATCTTCATAGTTTTATTATTTTCGTAAACTTTTTGCTATTACCAGGTGACATTTTCTGCTGCATTTAGTCTCAGTACTTTCTAATAATTTTTTGAAGAAAGCTGAAAGGAATGCGGGTTCACTATGATGATGAAGAAACTCGATCTTTTTTATTTACTGTGAGAATAATTAAATTGGACAACCAGTAAGTAAAGTACGTTTAGCAAAAACAGAAATTAATAAATTCTTTAATGGTTTGTTTATTTCTAGATTTAATATTTACATAACAATCTGTGAAATGTGCCATTTTTTTTATCCTTTAAGAATTTTGATTAACTATTACATAAGCAAATCATATTTTCTTTCTATGAAATCTGTCTTTTTAAAAGAAATTTCAATTTCTGGAATTGTAATTATCTTTCTTTTCTAGCTTTGCGTAAGTTGTTAATAATTGAACAGTTTTCGCATGCTTCAAATCACTTCATTAAATGCTACTTAAGCATCTCATTATTTGTATTGCTCTTATGAAATATTTGTGAAATCTTAGAATATATGCTTATTCTTGTGAAAATAAGCTAAAGTATGATTTTCTCTTAGAAATATTGCATAAGTTATGTCTGCAATCCAATTTTTCGCAAGTCGTTTCATCATATTGATCAAGCTTTCAATCGCCTAACATTTTCGAATAATTTTGAAAATTTTTAAACATTTTGATATAGAAAATTATTGTATTTCTTTGATACATTGCATTTATTTAAAAGAAAATTCTCACCTTCATAGTATATAGTTCAATCAAATTAGAGGTGGGTAAAGTAGATAGGGGGTTATATTTTTTGTTTTTATATCTTCTGACAAATAATTCCTACTTTCTTCTGGGCTTGCTGATACAAGCTTGCTTGGTTTTATTGTTATGTGAATGAGTTCAAATTATGTAAAGTAAAATTGTTATTTTTCTATGAAATTATATTTGAAATATTGATTAATCTGTAGATTTCGTCATAGTTTTGTACGAAAAGCAATTTTTGATTACGAAAAACAATCCATCCATCCATATATAGAGTTTTATAAGGTTACCGTTTTATCCCTAGATTGTTTATATGCTTAAAAATTTTGCATTACATGCGATCGAGCTGTGCTTGATCTATCTATTTGTTCATTATTGAACTCAGTAACTTCAAAACATCAATTTTAGAGATTCTCGAATTTCATGACATGGATGCATAAAGTCATATGAAAAACAAAAGTTTAGATCAATGCATAATTTTTCACCCTCGTCGACCGAATGGAAAAAGTACTACTTCAAAATGCATAATCGATACAACTCATTTTACAACAAAGGGAAACTGGGAGCACATCATAAAGTGTATACATATAAGAAAACAAATGATAGAATATTTCCTTTATTTTATAAAGTAAATGGGGTGAACTAAATTAACGTTACAGCCTCTTGAAAACTGTCATTTAACATATGACTGCATATAATTTTATTTTTGGACAATAACTTTATTGCTTTTCTTCTTCAGCATAATGAATTTAAAAATATAATTTTTGTAATTTATTTAACGGAATTCAAACGAAAATCAATTTTTCCATAGAATATAAGTATTTAATTCATATTTGAGTGATAACAATTTTGTTCCAATAAAAAATTTAGACATATACTTCGATATTATACAGATTTTTGCTAAATGATTGGAGTTATTTTTTTTATTTATATTGATCCAGTATATGATATATAAAATGAACATTTTAGGGAAAAGGTTAGCTAATTTTTAATATTTAAGATTTTCTTACACTTCATCACTTAAGAAAGCTGAAATAACGGACTCGTTAAAATATCTGCCACTTTCATAAATGATGCTCAAGACATCAGCAAGTGGTATTGCTAGAACGGATGCTTTAATGCCCTATCCTACTCAGTTTAAATTAAACAGGTTGAAGAAGTAAATAATCAATTTTAAAATCCAAAAAAATGCCATTCCACTTATTCATGGTGCTCTGAGAACAAAAATAAGAAAACTAAAGGATGAGAAAATAACCGGTACACTAGAGGCAGTTCAGTCCACCTGTCTGTTAGTTGAATATGTTAGGACTCTGCCGATTAGTTGAATAAGTTATTTAGTCTGAATTGTTAGTTTCCGTTATATTTTTGTCAAATATAGCTGATTAATTTCATTTATTAATGCAACTCAGGCCAAGGAATCATTAATAAATAGCACAAAACTCGTTTGATTGATTAACTCGAAGACTTCATACTTCCAAAATTGTCTTCGACAACATGATAACAAGCATCTTTTCACATCTTTGAGAAATGTTATTGATAAAATGACCTTTCCACTTAAGTTGCTGATCTATGATTTGTCCAAATTATTTATATTCAGTGATAAAAATCAAGTGGTTGAACAGGAGATATTAAAAGTAAAATCGTGCTCAAATCTAAAACTTTATCGGTCAGTATCGTTTTGCTCTTTATGGGATTGAAAGAAAACTTGCGGTCTTCAGTTCAAAGAGCAACGAAATCAAAGATTTATTCTGATTGAGTCATACCATGAGAAATTTTTTTCTCAAGATAATGATGAAAGCATGCTCGAAAGAACGTTTTTCCACAGTCTTTGAGGGAAGTAAAAAGATTATTATGACATTCCGAGTTGGAAATTGTATGGATTCGTTGTTTTGATTAACAACTGAACTTCTGTCAACTCCCTAGTTTAAATAAAATTATATGGCATTCATTTTATTTTGAAATACTGGGTTCTTCCGATGTGAAAATCTTTCATTTGTTACTATAGATTGATTTTTATTTAACGTCTCTTCAATATTCAGGTTACAGAAAAACAAAACCACATTTTTCAATAGGATTTTATAAGAAATTATACATTTAATAGTATAATCGGTCTATAATAAGAAAACTCTTAGGACTAAACTCAAACTGATGCGATTCAGCTGTAAAAGATGCAAAGCCATGTTACTGTTAAATTGACGGACATGTTTCAAGTATTGATGACTATATCTGAAGTGTTTAAAGGAAGCAGATTCTCGTGAACGCTTAGCTAAATTTTTCTCGTTATCTCTCTATTGGGTGAAGTCATAAGTTACAAAAAAATGCATTTTACACAGAAAATTTGACAGTTTACCGAATTTTTTAAAGGTATTTTGTTTTATTTTACAATAAACTGAGGGTACAAGGATTCTAACGACAAAAAAAAAAACTTCCAAATGCGACGGAAAGTTATTACAAAATTATCCAACTCCTATCCTTAAATTTAACATAATGAATTTATGAATGGTTGAAATTAGTGTAACGTTATCAGCATTATCGAATGTATACAAAGCAACTTTTTAATTTTACAACAGTGGGAAAATTCCAATAGAAATAAAGATAAAAAATTATACACCAAATGGGAGGCGAAGGGAATGCAGAATAGGGGGTCGAAGGAGTCAAAAATATGTTATTTTACTAGTATATATATTTTAGAGAAATGATTCTATCAGGCCATGATGATAGAAGTGAAAATATGTCTCAAACATTTCTATTGTCAAAATTTCTTCTTCTGGAAAAGCACTTCATTACATTTTTTGATAAATAAGTGGCGCCAGAGAAGTTTATAAGAAATTTCACAGTCAAATGTATACAATGAAAAGACTATAAAGAAACTAAATAAATAAAATTAGGTTTTGAAAAAATAATAAGCATAAATAAAAGTAGCTTAGAAAATAAGCGTTCTTTGTGCCATTCGAAAAATGAGTGGCGCCAGGAAAGTTTATAAGAAATTTCACTTTCAAAGGAACACAACGAAAAAAAAACATAGCAAAAGATGGAAGTCATAAATCAGTCTCGAATATTAAAGGCAAAAGGTGCAGACTCAAACAATTCTGCTAATGTAGCATGAAGCTTTATTTTTTCGATTGAATTCAAATAACTATTATATGGGAAAAATCGTCTTTTGATACATTGTTTCGTCCATTTTTGGTATACGACAAAGAGTAAAAAATAAACGTTATAATTCGCAAATGATAAAATATTTTCAGGATGGAGAAAAGTATTGGAATTTTTTTTTATAAGAGAAATGAGTCAATGATATATTTTAACCTGTCACAAATATAGAATGAAGGATAATTATCTATATTATCAAATCAGCATTTCAGTCGTGTAGAGTCAAATAAATTTCTGCCTCTTTTCATTGGTTACTATTTATCACATAAAATATATATGCTAGAAAACAATAGGACTGAGAATAAGGTAGAAGGCCCACATCCTTAAAAATTTTGAATTTATTGAACATTTTCAATTTATTTTCGATGCATTAAGGAATGTATTTTTGTATGTATTAATTTTTATTGCGTAAATCAACTTAATTCTTGATATTTGAAGCTTGGAAAAGAAACTTCCGTTGACAGTATTTCCATAGCTGGGTATTCTTATTAAATGTTTTAAAATTTAGCAAATTTGTTTAAAAATTTCCCATAACCATTTTTATATTTACAGCCTCAATATAATTAAATATACCGTCTAAAAAGTTATAATATCTATCTCTACTAATAATAAAGATGGAAGTATGTGTGTGAACATACACGCGTGATTTATAGGGCAGATTATTTGATTTAGAGCTACCAAACTTAGCACACACATATATTATATACACATATTATATATATTAGGATGAGAACGTTCAGTTAGAAGCCCTATTAAGAATTAAGCAAATTATTGGTAATTTTTCCGGATGACTTCCCAAAATAATTTTGGAAAAAAATGAATTTTACGCTATTTTAAAAACATTTTATAACAATATTGCAATTTTGTTCTCAATTTTGGAAATTTAAAATATATATTTTCCTTTAATTTCCAACAATTATTTACACTGTTGCACTGAAGCTCAAACCATTTACATTATTTCATCAAATATTTATTTTAGTGAATTCTTCCCATATTGAAAGCTAAGAAAGAAGAATTTTTCTTAATGTCTATGTAGTTTGCAAGACATAAAAGTGAAGTTGCAATATCCCGAAATTTAGAAGGTAGATGAACTGGATATTTACATTTTTAATTGCGCTATTATATTATGGGGCCATCACCATTAGACAGATTCTATGTACACAATAAATAGAGGTTAAATAAGATAATTAAAATAATACGGCTTTAATGCTAGACAAATTGGCGGAATTCCACGTCTTGTGAGCTATTTACTCCTGATACATGCCCCTGATTTGTATCGCACAAGTCATTAGAGACAAAATGTGAAAGCAGAAACACATTGTATATAAATAATACCTGGACATTATACACATATATCCAGAAACGAGACTCTAATGCACGCATATTTTATGTTATTATTATGCATTTCATATCGAAAAAAAGAATTCCAATTATACTTAGAATCTTAAAATATAATTATAACAATCGTAAAGAATGTATGTTATTCTTTTGTATTTTTGGCATTGTCATAATGAATCGATATTTATAATGTTTTGATTAATTTATAAATAAATCCTTGTAAAATGTTCTTAGCCATGCACACTAGGCAGAATTACTGCACATTCTATTCTTTAATACTTTTTAATCTTTTTAAGATGGTATTCGAAGAGTTCTTATATTATAAAAAATAGAATGCATGGCATTAATTTAGGAATCTATTAACTATATATGGGTCATCAAGAGTGAAATCCATGCTGGAGTTAGATATTATATGACATAGACAGTTTATCTTGACATCATACAATTTGTAATCTTTAGGGAAACGTATGCAAGCAACAAACAGAACATATATAAAATTACAAGAATGACTGAATAACTTTAAGGCGGCTTAAATGAATAATAAAATTAATATTTATATTTATTTTCTAAGAAAACCCTGAATATCGATTAGTACATACAAGTTTTAAGTAATAACTTATATTTCTAATGACTTAACTGGACACTAATGGCAGCTAATTTATCAATTCCTTTAGCTATCTTCCCTTTTTCACAATGCCTTATGTCTAACTCCTCATTTCCCCAACAGCCGTAACTCAATATTTATTTTCGAATTTCCTCAGCACGATCACCCTATTAAATGGAACCCTGAGATTAATCAAGCGTGTTTCTAAGAGGGAGGAGAAGGAAGTGAAGTGAAGGACAGAGAGCAAAGTCCAAACACACGCAGAGAATCCTATTATGTAGTGTTGAAACAGCATCTCTGCTTTTTGTATGCACAGGAGAAACGTAATGCTCCTTACCATAGCCAGCATCAAATATAAAATTTATAGACGCTGCAAATCCTCTGAAGGCATACACGGATTGTGTTTACATATATTCTTAAAAGTTACCGTTATTAAAAATTTATTCTCCTGAATATTCATCTTTCGTAGTGAAGAATAATTCCGTTATATAATTCCATTTCAAACGAGATTCAGTTTGTTTCTTCCTCAAGATCTTTACTGAAAGGAGAATGAATGGACTTTTTCCGTTAGAAAAGAAAAGAAAGGATGCCAAATTCTTTTTATGGGATAAATCACTATAACACCAAAAAAACAACAACAAATTATAGCTTTCAATGTGGGAGGAAGGAGATACAAATCCTTGAAAAACGAGAAGATTAAAGAATCAATTATATTAAAATAGGAAAAAAAATATAATTCATTCTTTTTTAAAATATATCGATGTTCCAAAATGCAGTTTTTGCAAATTTTAAAAATATATCACAAAGAAGGTAAATAAAATTCAGAACTTACTTCCGTTATTTTTTTTTCAGCTTATCCAGCAGAGACTAAGATAAACTAACCTGATAAATAAAAACCCTCTGCTTTTCTATCCAACAAGGGAAGATTTTTTTTAAATTATCGATTGCATCAAAAGAAGCAAATAGGGTAAAATTTTATTTTTGAAATATGTAAATAGAATAATCTTAATTTGCCATTTCAGTTGGTACTTATTCAATATTCTAGGATATTATTAAGTATTTTCTGATTTCTGATATAAATATTTTTCTTTTTAATATGCTAATAATAATGCTGAATTTTTTTAAAAAAAATTTCATGTTTATTTTTTTTTCTAGTTTCATTTCTTCTAACAATTATAGCGACTTAAAATCAGAAATGAATCATCTCAGCGAGAAAATGGAACGAAATGCAATCAAACTGCTGCTGCTTCTACGTCATAAGCAAGTCGCCACATCAAACCGCTATTTTACATGAGTTTTTACCAATATTTTAAAGAGCCATACCGAATTTCATTGTCAAGATAATTACCTTACACTAATATTCTTAATTTATATGAATAAATATTCTAATAGGGACATAATCTATATATTTAACAATGTAATCAAATATTATGTATTCTATTTCTATTATATCCATATTTTTTGGATAAAAAATGATTTTTTTTTTAATTTTCCTTATTTTATACTTTTATTTATTTTCACACAAAAATATTTATATTGAAGCAAAAAGCACTTGAAATCTTGAAATAATGACAGAAATATTGTAAGTTAACTGGAATCACATTTATATTTTTTACTTTAATGAATTTTCGTAATTTCCTTTTGTATAATTTATGTAATATACAAAGTTATAGAGTCAATTATTTATAATATTGCTAGAGTTTCAATAAAGAAAATTTATTGTCTACATTTTATTATACTAATAAAGCGATTTAAAAGCTTTATATTCTTATTATTCTCTATTTTTTATTCGTAACTATCCTTTATTATTTAAAAAATAATTTTTCTTACATAAATTTCTAGAGGGTGTATTATCTCTATGAAATCAATATTTAGTTTAAGTTACACATTAATTAAATATAAAAAAGGCTATAATTATTAAAATTTTCTATTATCGCCAGAAATTAATTACATAACTTCAGAATCTTTGTACATGAGCAGGGTAGTGCAAAATCAATTATAAAATTATAACTTTAAAAGGATGAGACATGTATTTAAAATAATTACAGTTTTCTTACATTTGTTAGCACTAACTAAAAAATTGTGTGATGAATCAGTTGTGAAAAAAAAATTGTATATTGAATCAGCTATTTAGAATACAGAAAATTAAAAGATATTATCTAATTAAATGTTCACTTAATACAACATAATATATTTAAATATTCTCATTGAGTAGTATTAGATGCTTTTACTTTCCATACCTTTTGAAAGCCTTTAATGATTTCCAATGAAAAGCAATTGCCCTTAAGAAAGCAGAGTTTTTAATGGATTAAGAGCTTAAGAGGTAACTAAATATAAGCCAGCCGTCCAAAAGTATGCGTTCTAGGAAAATCGTTCACAAGAAAAGTTGATTGATTTTTGTCCACTTAGGATTTCCATTAACTGTAATGGAATGACTTAGAAGAAAGAGTGAAGATGAAAACATAATAATTAAAAAATATTTTTGAAAGAGTTGACAGAAATTTTATTTGTTATCAAGCTTGAAAATTTTTAAAATTATTTGGATTGAAGAGTATTTTTTTAACTTTGTCAATTAAATAAGATAATAAATACCTCACAAAATTTAAAAGTGAAGGGGATCTCTGGTCCAAAACATCACAGTGTGATATGTTTTAGGTGCAATTCATCTATCTTATTTTTATTTTTAAAATTTATTTTTATATTTATCGTGGCAATAAAGTGCAACCAAATATATATATATACTTAATATTATTGTACTGAATGGGAATATAAATTTAGTAATTACAAAATAAAAAAAATTAAATTATGTATTAAAATTTGAGAAACTATATGGAAATATTTTTTTTGTCCTTGAAATTTATAATTTTTGAATTTACAAGTGGCGTATTCATTGAATAATATACTCAGAGTTATTGAAAAACATTATATTTTGATTAATTTAAATTTAAAAATTAATTCGAAAAGCTCATTTTTTAGTGATCGCTTTCTATTGAAGAATTAATTATTGCTAAATATCGTAGCTTTAGAGAGGTCCGTCCTGCATAGCATTTTGAATAATTTTCACATCATACATGCCGAATTACGCAATTCACTGATTTCATGACAAAATTTTTATGTAGAAATAGATTAAAGTCAGTTATAAGTTAACATTCGGCAGTAATAATAAAGCCAATTAATCCTTTTATTCTTTGCAACTTCTATGATCAAAAGATGTAAAACAATTGTTTTACCAAATGTTTTATTAATTATTAGTAAATTTTGAATATATTTTATGTGAAATATAATTAAAGATAATCATAGTTTCTAGAGTTAAAACCTATATTTGTATTTCATTGAATAGTTCTTATCTTGCTCTAGAAAGGAAATACATTTTGTAAACATATTTCAGCTGAAAAGAAATATAAAAGCATCTTCATTTTTGTCAAAAACTGACAAAAAGAGAGATGAAAAAATGAAGATGCCATTGACAAAAATGAAATGATTTTAAGAGAAGAAATTTTATATCACATATATTTTAATTAAATCCATTGGCATTTCCTTTAGTAAATGCAAAATCAAATATATTTTTATCTTTTTCTTTATTTCAGAAATATGAAGTTTTCGTTGCAAGATGGAAATCAATAAATAAATTATTTAATTACTATAACTTTAGTTAGAATACTATTAAAAGCATTTCGAGCGAAGTAATGAAATTTAAATATATATCTAACGCAGACTATAAACATTTTTTTTCTGAATAATTCGAGTATGCATTTATCTGTTAACAGGTTTTCAAATCGCTGTGGATGATATATACAGGGTGTTGCCGAATTCGACCGATAAATTCAGAAGGGTGATAGGAGGCATCAAGAGGATAACGAATACAACATGGGGTCCCAAACGACGTTTTGGGGGTGAAAATCGCAAAAATATAAGGAGTCGGCAAACTTTTGGAAACTGTAAAAAAATTAATAAAAAAATACCAAAAGGTGTTTCAACTATGAATATTTTTTAAGTGAAAACACATTCTTAAAGGCAATTTTTCATGTGAGTAACATGCCGATTTAATGAACCAGAGGGTCGTAAATTATTGAAAACGAAAAAGTTGTTTAGAACCCTTATCTGCAAAAATATTAAAACTTTAAGAAAAATAAAAGCTAGAAAATAGGAGGAATTTTATACTCTTAAATTTGATATAACTCTGTAGTGTGAAATCTGAGGAGGTTTTAAGATCTTCAAGAAAAACTAAAATGTTTGCCGGGAGACATCGCTGCAACATCGGCACCAATGTTTACAGAAGGTGTTGCAAAATTCTATTGAAAAATTCTGAGGAGTAATAGTAGGCATCAAGGCGATAAGAATTTTCAAAGAAATATAAACTTGCAAACGACGGTGAAAATTTATTTGCTGGAATACAGATACAGCATATATTTGCAGCACATACATTTTAACATAAGAAAGGAGACGATGAGAAACTTTTATATAAATTGTTCAATGTTGCGGCCGTGAACGTCATTACACATTCGACATCGACGTTTAAAGGGCCACCGGACGCGCTCAAACATACCAGGTGTGCTTGCGATTTCTCCAGCAACGACGACGATCCGTGCTAGGAGATCTTTCAATGTATCCAAAGGTGTCTGATAAAAAAGATATTTTATATGGCCCCAGAAGAAGAAACCCAAGGGATTAAGGTCCGGGGAACTTGGAGGCCAAACAACAGGTCCGCCACGTCCAATCCACGTCCCAGGATATGTATCATCTAGTTAGTTACGCACAGAATTCAAAAAATTCACTGTTGCACCAACTTGCATTAACCACATGTTCTGGTGTGCAATGACGGTATTTTTTGCAGTAAATCTGGAAGGACGTGTTGCAAGAAAACAAGGCACTTTGCTCCACTGAGGCTTCGGACCCTGCATTTGGCCTCGTTATTTTGAAGGATCCTGTCTCCCGCAACAACCGTCTATTAATATTTGTAAAGGTGGTGTGGTGTGGACAACGCCTACTTGAATATTGCTATTGGTATATTCTTTGTGCTAGCCGTCCATTACCATCCGCTCGGTCGTAAATTAAATGCATATTTGCCGTTCGTGAAATCTGACATGTTGTTTGCGAATGAAACTTATCGACTATCAATT
The DNA here is from genome assembly GCF_947563725.1 of Argiope bruennichi. Taxonomy (NCBI): domain Eukaryota; kingdom Metazoa; phylum Arthropoda; class Arachnida; order Araneae; family Araneidae; genus Argiope; species Argiope bruennichi. Next base: position 21,897,361 of record NC_079151.1, on the reverse strand, counting down.
CTGCACTGCTCTTTAATGAATATAATCTGCTTTTATATTCCTCTAACCATCAATTCTGCAAGATCGCAGCTTTTATATTCCTCGAACGCATGGAAAATTTAGAAACGAGAAAGTTTTTTCTCGACTACCTTGTTCCAAATCCTTGCATTCTTAGGGAGATTCTTTTCGCCAGGCTAATTGTCCCTTCGATGTCTGTTTCTGCGATTTTCACAGAAAAACCGTCTCCTGCGACCCTATGGTTTATGATAATTTTTAATATCTTTAATGCCTACTATCACTTCTCTAAATTTGCCTTTCGAATTTGGTAACACCCTCTGTAAACATCGGTACCGATGTTGCGGCGATGTTTCCCGGCAAACCTTTTAGTTTTTCTTGAATATCTTAAAACCTCCTCAGTTTTCACACTACAGACTTATATCAAATTAAAAAGCATAAAATTCTTTATATTTTCAAGCTTTTATTTTTCTTAAAGTTTTAATATTTTTGAAGATAAGGGTTCTAAACTACTTTTTCGTTTTCAATAATTTACGACCCCCTGGTTCATCGAATCGACATGTTACTCACATGAAAAATTGCCTTTAAGAATGAATTTTTTTTAAGTGAAAGCACATAGCTGAAACATCTTTTGGTATTTTTTTATTAATTTTTTACAGTTTCCAAAAGTTCGCCAACTCCTTATATTTTTGCGATTTTCACCCCCTAAACGTCGTTTGGGACCCCATGTTATATGGTGATTCTTTATCCTCTTGATGTCTCCTATCACCCTTCTGAATTTTTCGGTCGAATGCGGCAACACCCTGTATATATATTTCTAAAATTTTTTTATTTTATGCGATTTGCAAATGGAGGAAAAATATATATAATTTCTCATAATGCAATTTAATCACATTATTCCAGACATGTTTTCTTTCTGATGATGAACTTAGAAACGGATATTCACTTTTCATGCAGGAGAGATTTCTTCGTGATATTTCACGCTTTGGATAGCGGATTTCTGTAATTTTCGAAGCATCTTTATCCGAAAATGTACGTGAAACATCTTCCATAATAAAATTGAACAGAAAAAAAGGTTTTATACTTGGCATTCTTTATTTTTCTAAATACGAACGATGTTGCTAGTCTTGAACTAATTTCAAAACTAAACATTATAATATCCTGAAAAATTGCCATCTTTCATTTTGTTGTTGTTAAAAGTTACTATTTTTTCAATATATCTGAATATTAATGCGACAGAAATTATAGAAATCCAGTATAAAAGTTATAACTATCATATAGCTGAATGCAAAAATAAATTTATTTTATTTGCTAATTATCAGATATAAATGAGAGGGAAATCTAAAACGTTCCAATAGATCGTATTAAGAAATATGTAGTAAAAAATTGTTTGAATCATTTAACTGACTAACTAAAATTCTTATTAAATCTGTCGTTGAAAATATCTCATAAATTAGGTTTGAAATAACAGTAACATATGTATTACTGAATAATTTTATATATAAGCATTTCAGGCTAGTTATATATATCACATTTTTTTCTAAAAAAATGCAATTTTTCAAAAATTGCACTGAAGAATTTATGTTAATCAATCGGATTCTGGTCAAAAATTTTATAATTTTTTGTCAATTTTCAGTGCGCTTGAAGAGATTTTTTCAATATAAGCTGAAATGAATTTTTCCATTTTATGATAATTTACTAACTTAAACTTTATTTAAACATTTTGGCGAAGATTAACTCTCTCTTAATCTTCTGATAATTTTTTTGAGCTGCATTAATGTAAATTTTATAAAAGTTTTCGTTTGTGAAGAATCAAATTAAAATAAAAATTTTGAATTCATTTGAAAATTATTATTCCGGAATTAAAAATTTGTTTGCAAATTGAGCCGTAAAGGACACATTTTCAAAATATAAATTATTAAAATAAAATATAGTATAGTGATGAGTTACATGAAATCTCTTATTTCCGAGAGTGTTTTTGATTAAATGATTCACTTTACAGTATTAAACATTCAACATTAAAAAAATCTCAATATTAAAAACAATTTCTGCCATAAAAAATTTACAAATACAAAGGATAATGCTATATTTAAAGCTTTAATTTTTAAATATTATATTTTGAGCATTAGGTTTTACATTATTAAAAGAAGTCTCGTTTTTTGAAAAAGATCTTATAATTTTACTAAATGTTACATCTGAAATTGTAAAAAACTAATTTACTTATCAACCCGTGTAAGCATCAAAAAGAAATGTAAAACGTGATACAGATGAAAAATTAAATGCATCTTCACATCATATATGAAAGATGCTTAAAATGGCAATAAATACTTTGCAATCATCTAATCTGAAGTAAAATATTTTAAATACTTTAGAGATGAAAACCACTGGTTTGAAGACTTCCCATTATTTTTTTCTCTTTTAATCATATTTCAAGATTCTTCGTTTTCTTACCATTTTTTTATTTGTGTTTACTGTTTTATAATTGTAAATATAACCTTTTATAACAGATGTTTCCTTCAATTCCTTGTGCGTTCTATGTGCTGGAATAAATATTTTTTTACTTGTGTATTCCCGATGACAAAAATTCAATACACTCAATTTTAGTGTTTTCTTAATTTATTAGAAGTTTATCGAATAGTGTAATTGACTTTCATTTTCTATTCCCACAGTGCCAAGTGATTGCAAATAGGAGAAAGACTAATTTAGAGAAAATTTAATATTTAGAATACTGAATTATAAGAAATCGTTTAATTAAATAAATTCTAATTTTAGTAAATGATTAAAGCCGACTGTTACAAGTTATTTTCATCTTGATCCCTTTTACATCACAATTAGAAAATGATTCATAACTCACAAACAAAAATCCAAAAACTAATCTTTTCTGACTCCACTCTTTTAATGTGAGATGGGAATTAAAGAAAACCTATTTAAAAATAACTCACATGAGCTGAATCTTAATGACTTCGATTAAATAAAGATGAACTGCAACACCTGCAAATTCAGCGTCCTCTTTCATAATGCATAGCATCAACCATAGAATAGTAAATCCTTAATTATATCACAATCAAGGAGGCTGAAGTCACGGGCGTCATATTTTTAATTAACAAAAGGCTCTGTTATCTTCGATCAAACAAATACTTCAGAGCTTTTACAAAAGACCATCACTCTTTTTCCGAGAATATCTCATTAATGAAATATTGATTGTGCGCCTTGTAATCAGGAAATCTGAAAGAACTTCAGATTTCCTCAACTAATAATCTAACTTTTATCCTAATCTGAGATGTTCATATTTTGATAGCTTTGACATATTTTCTATATTATTCCCTGTAACTTCAGCAAAGCTTTGTGAAAAGTTTTTAACAATAAAGAATCTTCGCCTATTTTAAGCCCATTATTCGAAACCTATGGATGGATAAATCACTTTTAATCTCAAAATTCACTGCAACTTTATGCTTTAGGTTATTTTATAAACAAAGTTTCCTTTTCCATTTCGCTTTTGTAACTGTGGCTTTATTTCACTTCTTATTAAACTCATTTTTCCACTGAATTGTTTAAATTAACTTTTATTAAACGAAATATGGTAATTCCAAGTTTCCGGATTTACATTTATTTTGCAATTTAAAATGTATAAATTTTTCAAACATTAAGAAATAGAATTTTATACTTCTATTTCTCTATGGGTTTATTTGGCAATGCGAATTTTTGTTCATTTAGAATAAATATACTTTAACCTGAAAGTCAAATTTGTGAGATTATTTATGATTATTTCATGCACTGAAACACTTTTTTTTCATATACTATTATTGGAAATTTTAATTTAGAGATTGACACCTTTTCCTCCAAAACAAAGAGGTCTTTACTCTCAGGACTTAATAAATGAATAGTAGGAATCAATGTAAGGCATTAACATCATCCAAAACTCAAATTTAGATAGTTTCCATTTATTTTATCTTTTTACACAATTCGACTTATTTATCTTTGTAAAGATGTATTTCTGTGATCGATTTTCCATTCATTTCCAGATGTGCTAAAGCTTTGCAAAGATTATTATCTTGTGTAATTGTTAATAACACACGAATTTAATATTTTCACAATTCTAATATCGATTGGTCGATTATTTAATTAAATTTTGGTTCAATATGATGACCTTATATGGTAGTGCATTTTGATAGTATTAATTATAAAATTTCGTAATATTTGTAATAAATTTAACGGTGAGAGACAAAAGTAGAAAAACATTAAAAAATATCTATTTTTAAATGCATTAATAAAAGTGCGTTCCTAAGAAGAAAGTGTTTATTTAAATTTTATATTTTTGAATTACGGAAAAAAAATTGAATTACATCGTATTTCATGAACTAAAAACATATCATCCTACTCTTCAAAATCTACATGAAACCATTTTCAGAAAGCTTCATGCCAGACGATAAGTTAAATGTGTAACATATCCTCAAATGTAGCAACTTTTCAATGTAATAGTCTGGAATCTCCTTTACATCTAGGTTCAAACCGTTTACTAGTAAAACAGGTTCGTGCTTCAAAGTCTATCCATCTTGTTATAAAAATAAAAAGAATTTTAAATTTTAATTAAAAAGAATTTCATCGTGTTGTAAAAATAAAAAAGGAAATCGCAGCTTATTTTGAAATTAAATATTTTTTTTAATATGCGTTTATCATATTTTTATTATCTCTTGCGAAAAAAGCTATCTTCACTGTATAGAGTTTTCGCTTTCGTGATTGTTAAAATAAAGAGCATTTTAAACAATATTTAAAGCAATTACTATCTATTATATGTATTGAAAATCAGCTCAAAATTAAAAAAAAAAATGTTTTCGTATTTCAATTTAAAATAGATACTAGCAAATTAGTATAAATATTTCAGCATACTCAAAACATTTTCAAAAGTACTAAGCATGTAAAATTTTATTTTGTATTCAGTGACTAAGAGATAGCAAAATTTAATGAATTCCCAGTGCTTTTTTGTGAGCTTCAGTTCGTGCACGCAAGATCGCCATATCAGATTGAGTAGCACATTGGATTTTCAGTCATCCGGTGTTTTTTTTCTTACAAGATTGGAAAATTCAGAATATTTGGAATAATAACTCTGAAATTCTAAATAATTGTTTGAAGAATTTAAAATAATTTCAGCAGCATAATTTCGGATTTTTTATAATGTTGAACATTTTAAACTACATTTTAAAGTTTGCTCATTGTTTTGGTAATTAGAAACGAAACTAAACATAAAAATAGAAATAGAAACTTTTTCCGAAATTAAAATCTAAAAATTTAAAAAATAGAACTGTACTATTTGCTTATACATAATTATTGAAAAACAAAACATTTCCCCCTGAAATTATATGACTGAAATATATACATGAAGTTCTTTAATTTCATTGATAATCAATTTTTCTAGGATAATATGCATCAAATCTCAACATATATCATTAGAAAATAATCTCAGATGATAATACTTAAATAATTATTATAATTAAACTTCAGGAAATACCCTACTCTCTATCAAAAAAAGGTAAAAAGAGATTTTTATTCTTCATCTCACGAAGTTTAGAATAAAACAATTTCCTTTAACTACTCTACCTAATTAACACGTCATTATTTCAGCAACTATTTCCTTCTTATAACCGAGGGACATCCCATCATGTAACAGGGAAAAAAGGATTAAAAAAAACTCTTCAAAATATTTCCTGAAAAATTATTTCATATAGAAAAAAAAGTTACTTTTTTTGAAGATATTTTCAGAGTTTCAAGAGACTTCTTGTTTGTCAGGATTTATTTTAAGAAATAATTTTAAAAAAATTTATTGTTTAAGTAATTTTTTTAATTGTCTATCGTATATTGTTTAAATAGAAGATTAAACTTACATTGTAATTTTTAAAGCCGCCGTTCTTTTAGAAATTTTAAATGCAATTCAAAATTTAGAAAAATATTTAGGGTAAAAGAATAAACAAACTAAAAGCACGAAAACAGCATTTTTACTAAAAGAATAAAAAAATTAACATATAACAGTCACCTACTTTAATGAAAAATAGGACATACGGAATTTATTTATATTTTATATTCAAATAGTAAAAAAAATTATACAAATAGGCTATATCCTGACACTTCTTTTTAAAAGTCTGCTTACGTCTCCTTTTTTATAGAATACATAGCCAGTTGTGAAATTGATAGAATATAATATTCTACTAATTTTTTGATAGAGCATTTTTTAATTCTAAGAATAGGAGTGTAGCACCATTATTGTTTTTTTTATTGTTATACTTTAAATGGAGACACTTTAAAACGCTTTCAGGGGTAAGTCATAAAAATTTTTGAAATATGATAAAAAAAACAATCAATCCAATTAATAGGTTGTGTGGATATATATTTAGCAATCAAAACATTTTTCAATATCTCTCCTTCCTTATTTGAGGACACCGCGCATCTAGAGCTCTGTGTAAGAACATTCTTTGAAATAATTGCGCAAATTTCTTATGATAATTGCAGTAATTATAAATATTTTAGATTAATAAATATTTTTATTTACGTTTTAAAATTTGAAATATTTAAAATATTAAAAATACAATTTATGATATGTTTGTTACGAAATTTCCAAATTATATCTTATATATATAAATAATAAAAACCATTGTAATATAAAACAAAATATCAATTAAGAATAAGAAGTATCGAACTAAAATACTAAAAATATATATTCACAATTAAATTTAAATTGATAAATATCAAATAGAAAGCAAAAAACAAAATGAGAAGAAGAATAACTCATTATTTGGCATGGAATCTTTCGAAACATGTAAAAGTGTCTTTTAGTCTAATAATGGCACATTGCATTATTTGCATATTGTTCGTGTTTTACGCACATTTTTTAGAACTATATTGGAATTTTTTTGGGAACTTTACAGGACAAAATCGCAAAAAATTAAACAGAGCATGAGCATTAAAAGTAAGAGACCATCCGGAACTAAAAGCAAATCTGAAAAGTTAAATGTTTTCTGATTTCAAATACGGGTGGACTTCCTTAAAAGATTATAAACACAACTCCTACCTGAACACAAATTCTGCATCGCATCCTTCTCTGAAAAATATCGTTATAGCTTCCCCACGGTTACGAGAAGCGACGAGCGGAAGATAAGCGAATGTAAAAACAGATGTTGTATACGGGCGGTGTCCCCAAATGAGACCACCCAGAAATCAACTACTTCGTTCTTAAACTAATTAGAAGCTTTAAAAGAATTACGATTTAAAACTTCATAGACATTGTAAGAAAGCAGGTGGCTCATTTTGATAAAATTTCAATTCTTAAAAACACAGAAAAAATACCCACATTTCAGGGAAACAAACGAGGCATTTTTAACATAAAATTTATACAAAAAAAAAACACTATATAAGTGCTTGGGTTGCCATCTATTCATTAGAAAAGAAACGAATTGCACTTTCTCAATAATTTTTTGAATTTTAAAATCAATAATTTTTTTTTACAGAATTTTTTTAATTTGGTGCCCCTTTTGACACCACCACTGAAAGAGTTGACCATGAATATCCTAAGAATTATCTTGGAGAGCCCATATCATAATTAGGTTGTTCCATAGATAGTATTAAATCATCAATAGTATTATAAAGAAAGGAAGAGTAATGAAAAAAGGAAATAAGAAAGGGGAATAAAAAATTATCTTTATTTTGAAATGCAGGGTAACTGTATCAGCTTATTTCTCTAATCTTCAATTCATCAAAATCAGACCACAGTTGCCTCAATTCACATTTTGAAATGCGGCTTAAAAGCAATTGGACAATGCAATATAGCTTCTGATATTAAATAAAAAAATTAAAATTAGATAAAAATGAATGCCAATGATTATAAAATTTAAAGTGACCTAGATATTTTTATAATAATTGCAAAAACATATTCCATAGACTAGCTTCTTTTAGGTAGTGTGTTATATACAAGCAACCAATTTTCTTCCTTTCATTCATAGTTTCTCTACCCAAGATTTCTAGTATAATAGATTCGCTGATCTTTGCTTTAGAGTGGAAAATATTGATTTGCTATCACTAAAATGTAGTTTTTAAATTTCTTTAATCCATATTTTAAAAAGAATATTACTCATATTTCTTGACTGCTTATTAGGTCCCGCCTTATTATTCTAGGATTCTTTGAAAGAGAATAGGGCAAGTGTCTATGCTACCTCCAAAAAAAATCATGAAAATCCAGGCTGCGAATGATAATTAATAAATAAAGACAATTAGGTAGCACAAAAGTAATATATATGTACAAAGAGTAGTCATTAATTCTATATGTTCAACCGAACCAATTGAATAAAATCATACGGTTAAATAGGAAACCTTTATTATTCATACACGTATGAAAATATTACTATAAAAATCCTTTTTGGCCTATCTTTTTCTTACCTAAAAATAGTTTTTGCTAATTTTTAAAAGACATTACCTGTGCACTATTCTGATTATAAGTCAATTCCATGAGACAAATCTCCAGAAATATATAGGATTACTAATGGAGGAGATTAATACATCATTCGATGATCAATGAAAGAGCATGGAATCGATTCCATGCCATTAGGTAAGACACGGAAATGAAATTATGAGCTCCAGGCCAAAAGCGCTACTTACGCTTCCCTCAGGAATGTGAAATCGTATTATCTTTTTGGCTTTTATGCATCGAAAGTATAAATAACTAATGATCAATAAATATTATTCCGTATTAGAAGGAAACTTCTAATGAGATAGTGCAAAATATTTTATCCATGACAAGGCTTCGTCTGTTATCGAATTTATTTCCAATAATTTCTATATAGTAGTAATGTAGTTGAAACCATTGTCTATAAAAGCTTAGATAATATTTCAGGTTTTGTAGATTCTTTAAGATAACTTCAAACTTTTTCCGCATTTCTGCTTTTTTATTCATTAAGATTTTGAAATTGTTATTAATGAAGATTTAAGTACTCCTATTATATTAAAAAATATTTTGAAAATACCACTTGAAATTTTAATACTAAATTCAAAGCACTTTAAAACATATGTATAATGGATAATCTTTACAATTTTTCAAGCTTTACGTTGCTTTTGAAATTAAATTAAAGCCTTTTAAGACATCAAATACTTATACATTTTTTTTTTACTATCTATTAGTCCTTTCTAATTTGAAACTAAAAATTTCTATTTTTCTCTTTGTCATGATGATGCCAGAATCAATAAAATTCGCGTGCAAATTACTGATTTATAGTGATGTTTCTGATTATCAATAGAAGTAAAGATATTATGCCCAAAATCTTTTTATCTAATAATATTTTCGTTTAGAACATCCAAGTGCTGTTAAGCTATCACATATGTAATTTTATCTGATGTAAACAGTTGTACAATTATGTCCATCGTTCTTTCTATTATGTTACATATCGGCCTTTCTGAAATGATATTTATGACATTTTTGTTTATCTCACAGATATTTAAAGGGGAAGAATAAGGAATCGACAACCAAGTTCTTTTATATGATGTAAAGCTCTAAAATCACATTCATATACCAATCAAAATCAAATCATTTCTAAACACTTGTGAGATAGACGGAGTTGCTTTTGATGTATTTAGTACGTTCATAACACCAAAATACAAAATATCCAGTTTTCAAAACTGGAATCTCCATTTCACCATTCTTTCTCATCATATCTTTCATGCCTCAGCTAATAAAAATGCAGATAGAATTATACTTAAAAGAAAAGTATGAAATTAATTAAAAATAAATACGCCTTTTTAAATGCAGAGGTTAAAACAATCAATAGCCGTTATTCTACAATATCAAAAATCTATAAAAATGTCTTCGTAGATTAAATCTTAAAAATTGATAAAATTCCCAAAATTAATATCCTCCCATAGCAATGATTCTTTTGTCTAGTTGAATTTCAGCGGCAATTATTATTTTTTATGTGTTATAAACTTCAAAACTATTTTTCTTCCTGTAATCAAGATGAATCCTTTCTGTAGTGTCTTCACTGGCACCATTTTGTGACAAAAATACTTCAATTTTGTTCTGCTTCAAAAAATTTTATGTGAAGTCTGAAATGCATTGCCATAGTTTAAATTTGAACATAAGCTTTTCTAAATTTCTTAAAATTTAAAAATTATAGAATTTATTTCGCACTGTGTCTGTCTTTAATATTACTTTTTTGCTTTAAAATAAAAGCATAATATTTTAAGAAATTTGTGTTGCAGTTGATATTTATTCAAATTGCATTGGTCAAACCGTCATGATCATTACCACATCAAAGAATAGCATGGCTAAGCCTTTAACGCGAAATTCTAGCTGAAATTACAAAACTATTATAATTAATTTCCTGATACGAATACTATTCTGTAGTTTCTAGGTACTGAGAATGCTATTCATTTGTCAAGGGAATTAATTTGCTCATATATTCTAGTAATCCTTGAGTGTTAAAGGTATTATTATATGGAATGAAATCCTTACACAAACGTTTTTATATATACTGGCATGCTTTAAGAATGACAATCTTACTTATACGGATTTTCATTAAATTTTACTAAGAAAGGTATGAAAATCGCGGAAAGATGTTATTTTTCTTATTATGAATATTCAAACCATCTTCAAAATCTCCTAAGTAGTTACTTATCACTCTTGCGTATTTAATTACTTTCGAAACGCTGTATTTTTTCATCGATGTAATTAAAGACTTTTTTTTTAATTCAAAGGGACTTATAAATCTTCTGCTTTGCTATTTCAATTAACTAAATAAGCATCAGATCGGTAAAATTTAACTCTCCAATAAAATCCTCAGTGGCTTACAATGGATTTTAAGAAAAAAAATATTGCATCAAATTGTTAAAAAAAGCATTGATTTTTGAATCGCTTGATCCCCTATTTTCCTTTTTTTAAAACATTCGTCAATTTAACTAAGAAAATTACGGAATAGATGGATCGAACTGTTCTAACGTGACGAGATGTTTTACATGATAATTAATTCCACTGAGTTTTTTCAAAAGTGGTAGCTTGATGCGTGCGTGCATTAGGAATAAATCTAATGAAAGAATGCTTAACTATCACTATGTTTTTTAATGGATAGGTATTTTTTTCTTCTGTTTCATTCTATTTCTTCTTTTTCTTCTGTTTCATCTCGATATTTTTTATCGCTATAAGAATTTCTTAATACTGCACATTCGGTTACTATTTAACATCGTAAAAAATTTAACTTTTAATTTAAGTATTTTAAAAGAATTTCAGCAATCCACTAAAATGCAAATAAAATTCCAAAGCAAACATACTTTCTTTCAAATCTAACAACTATTCAATTTACTTCTTTTCTTTTAATACAATTTATCTTTTACTTCATGTTACTACATAAGCAATTAACTTTAAAATGGTATTACATTTAATTTTAATTTTCTTTTAAATTTCACTTTACTAATTGTGATTCACCGTTTTCAAAATTCAGTAGTGCAATTTATCTCAGTCTTTGAAGGATTGAGTTTTAGAAAAACTAATGGGGCTGCCTTGAAATATAAATGCGCAGATTAGATTGAATACCATAAGCTTTTAACTAACAAAAATTTACTTTTTATTAAGCCAAAGAAGAAAAATTCTAATTCTATAACGTTTCTTTTCAAAAACTTATATAAAATCACATAAGGATAAGGAGATAAGTAAAAAAGAAAATCGTGATTATAATTCTCTATTCAGTTAGAAAACAAATTGCTTTCGAATTATAATTATTTCCAATCTGATCCATACAATATTACTTTTTTAAATATTAATACAGACACATTATGTGAAGGGAAATCAACCCTATCCCACAACTAGCCTGCAATTCTGTAAGGACCTGTTAAAAAATGTACATAATTCACGAACATAATTTTATTTGTCGAAATATTTACAGATGTGAACGATATAAAATAATATGGAATTATATCAAATTAAGTGAAATATATACATCATCAACTAATACATTGAAAACATAGTGAATATATAATAAAGCTCCCAGCGATATTCATGTTTAATTTTATTTAATTTTTGTTTAATAATTATTTACTTTATTAATTGAAAACTATACTTCACGTATAATAATTTGCTTTCCGCTAAGAAGTTACAACATAATCGTAAGGCATTCAAAATTTATTCCCAATTATATATCTAATTTAATACAATCATTTATCTCAGACCAACACGAAGCGAGATCTGTAACAAAATTTAAGACTTGAAAATTGTATCACCTAAATAATAATGTACTAAATTAAAACAAGGTATTGTAACTTTTTTTTTCAAATAAGCATTTTGATTTTTCCCAATTTAATAAAATTATGAAATCACAAAATGGTCAAATGGCTATTCCTTCATTTACTATTAGTTTAAAATATATTAAAATGAATCTAGATATGGTTATTTGATTATAAATGGCTCAACCATCAAATAAAATTAGATGTAGCTTCGGCGCTGAGTATGTAGTGCTCATGTATGCAAACGTTGTTGAATTGGGGGAAAAACACATTCAATTTACTCCAGCGCTTTTTTTCAGAATCAACAGGGAAATATTTTATTGGTAAAGAAATGTTATATTATGATAATTTATGGCTTGTACTAAGCATTTAAAATTCCAGTGTGATTGGCCTGCATAGTGATCAATCGAACTGGAAATTAGTGATAACGAGGCGTGAGGTTTAATTTGAAATGGGCTTTAAGTTGCTTATTGAAACTTAGAACTGTTGGGAGAGATGGTGACTAACGGAATCTGGAGTTAATATAACAAGCACGGAGTCCTTTGTTTATGAAGAGGTTTAAGTTCTCAGAGAAAAAGTAAACATTTATATGACTTCTTAGAAATATTTTTTTCTAGTTTATTTAATTTTGGTAACTTTAGGTGACTGCCTACAGTGAAAATGACATTTTTCGACCTTTTGATCAAAAAAATGTTTTAATCAAACATTTTTCTTTCCAAAATCGTTTCTCTTTTCCTTTTATGTCATCTAGAAGCTGAGATATATTAAATTAAAAAAGTGCAGTGTACTTGAAAATTAACCGGAAGTCTCAGTCAGTAATCGGAAGTTGTTGTAAAATGCCACTTTTAACATATTTTTTACCTTTTTTTTTCTTAACTTTAAAACGCAAATAATGATTTTATGTTGTTGCTAGTGCATAATGCTGTGAAAAATATATATGGTGCAAATTAGAATGTATTGGTCATGTGCAAAAAAGAGTTGGCATTCGATTACGGAAATTGAAAAAAATCAATAAAAAGCATGAAAGAAAAGGGCAAATTAACTAATAATATATCGATAGATTACATAATTACTATGGAATTGTCATTCGTAGTAATCTTGATAGTCTAAAAAACAATCAATCTGGAGTTATTGAAGCATTTTATCACTTTTACTCAAATTTAAACATTCCATCCATGGGAAATGTCCAGTAGGAGCCAATAGCTGGTGTAAATATCAACAAGCAAACGCACAGGGTAAAATCTTTCTTGGGAAATCCATTGGCCTACTGCAAAACATTATAAACATCATAAAACCTCTATATATGAAAATTTGTGACCAAAAATTGTTAAAGAAATGCTTGCATGAAATAGCACAATATACTAATGAGAGTTTTAATGGTTTACTCTGGAATATAGTTCCGAAACACATTTTGTTGAGTTCCAAACTTTGTCATTGGGGTTCTATATTGCTGTCCTTCACTTTAATGAAGGTGGTAATAGCATAAAAAGTGTGTTAAATCAATTGCAAATAGAAGTTAGTAGTTATACTCATAAAGGACTAACATTTTTGACTATGAACGTATTTGTAGTTCAAAAAGGATTCATTACCAGCTGCAAAGTTCACAGAAAAAAAAAAAGATGAGAGTTCATCAAAAGAAAAAAAATGTACAATGCATGAAGGAAAAGAATATTTAAATTATAACCATGGATAAATTTGGACTCTTTTATGAAGAGGAAATACTTTTTTACATTAACTGTAAACTTTAAACTCATTTTTCTCAAAATAATTTTTTCGATAGAAGCTTTAAACCATTAACATGATATATCCAGTATTAATTAATATTTTTTAATGAAATTTTCAGGAAATGATCTTTATACTATTGTCTATGAAATGAACTAAAAGTTTTGATATACAGTAAATCTTTTTTTTTATTTATAGCCTTTTTTGTTAGAAAATAGCTGAAAATTTAAGAATAACGTCTACATTGCAACATAAAAACCTTCATAATGTTTTTGCATTTTAATTAATCTCTTAGAGTTTAGTTCATTTTGAACATAACTATGTTATGTAGGCTATCTGTAAAGAAAGTTTTGATTGCTGAATTAGAATTTTGTGTAGAGTGTTAACCGTTTTGGTTAAAATTTGCTAAAATTTACATCAAATTCGTCAATTTAAAAAAATGGGTCAGTCACAATTTTTTTATAGATGTTTATTATTTTTATACCCTATTTAATTAGGAAACACAAATTAAAGCTTAAAAAAATAGTCTTTTTTAAAAAAAAATTGTCTTGCATGTAAGCAGTCACCTTAATATCAAGTGTTAACGTAATTAATGTAACTCTAACAACAAAACCCCATTATCAAAAAGAACCCCAATATTATAATAATAAAATTAAGTCACATGAAACAAGAAATTTTATCTAGAATAAGATTTTAATTTATATTATTTATACGAGTAGCAAATGCTTAAATCTATTTTTATTTATTCAAATCCCTTTTTTCCGCGATGAAATTTAACCCATATTTGTACTTTATAACATTTATCTTATTCTTTTAAGCACATTAAGAAACGGCATCAAAGTAATTTTTCATTAATATGCATCTGTTCTGAAAATTAGAATTCACTCTAAATTTCTCGGTTTCAAACAGCCAAGCACGGAAAGGTTGCTTTCACGCCCCTTTGAATCGAAGATATGCCTGTAAACTTTAATGAGTGAATATAGCAAGATGTGCAACCAAGTTCGACAACAAAGCCCATAGTCTATCCATCAAACAACCTTCGAATTCTATGACTGAATGGGCCCTGAAAGGTCATTTCCCCATTCATCTTTTAGCATTCCATTCCCTCCTTCCATTGCTACTTCAGATGCCATTTTCGGAATTTGAAAGAATTCTCTCTGAACAGGTGTTGGAAACATTAAAAGGTAGTTTCAAAAGGACTAGATGGAATATTTTCGAATCCGAATCTTGAGATCTTCCGAATGGAATTGGTGTATGTTGAAAGAGGCAAGATAGGATAGCTGTTTTTAGTTCTTTATGCAAATGTTAAGCCTAATAAATGAAGTTTTATAAAGAAGGTAGCTTCTTTTGTCTAAGTAGGTTAGCTCAGAAAATAAAAAAAAGCCTAAAATTTCAGAATCAGCATGATTATATAGCAAAAATTTACTTTTTAAAAACTATTAGCATACCGTTTAGTAAGAAAATTAAAGAACAATATGATAGCAACTCTATAATTTATAAAAGTGTTTTGAACATCATTTAACTTGAACTAATTTTGAATTAAGATGGAAGTTCCTATTTTATTTTATTTAACTACAGAATTAACCCTTATCTTCATTTTGTATAGTATACCATACATACAACTTTATAAAAATATACTACCACTATAAAATAAATATATATATAAAATATAAAAAATAGATATAAAATATAAAGTAAGCTACCTATATACTTTTTTTTTTTTTTTTTTCTTCAAAAAAGCAATCTTGCCCCGATAAGAGTTAATTAGATGATACTGAGATACTATATAGAATATTAATTTCAAATAAATATTTTCATGTTATTAAATATTTTTAATAAGTTTGATATTTTAAATATAATAATAAAATTAAGACTCTGCACAATATTTTTATGACAGCTTTAATGATTAGACAATATGATCATAGTAACATAACATCTAAGAATATATGAGCGCGTGCATATATAAGTTTCCTAAACGAGAGAATGTTTATGAATTTTGATATACATATTTTTTTATATATATTTTAATCAAGAATAATTCTTTGCCTTCAGCAGCTAAATCAAGGAAACAAATGAGAAAGATATAGTTTTTTAAAAAGCCCAAAAATATACAATTTGAAAGAGATGAAATGTAAAAGATGAATTTTTAAAAGATGAATTGTAGTTCATTTTGAAATATACTCCTGTGAGTGAAGAGAGGCTACACTTAGCTCTTGTCATCTCAAGAAGAGAGGAAAATATAGATTGATCTATTTTTGCTAAGTCGATTTTATTTTTCTATTTGCAAGAAGAAGTGGGTGATGATAATGTGTGCTGATTAGTTAAGAAGTTTTATATGAAAAAGTTGATTGAAATTGTGGGAATTAATTGCAAGAACTGCAATAGACAAATAAGTGACTAGACACTGACTCCATTAGACAAATAAGTGAGATACTGATGTGGCAGATGAAAAATATTAATTGGAATTTGGCTTAAAATGCTAGTTATATTGGAATAGCTGAAACATGTGGAACTTCTATCATGGCCTTGAATTATTGGTTACCCTATGGAACCAGATTATTTTAAGTTGTTTGCTGTGTAGTGCTGTATAGTATGAAAGTTTAAAGAGGCATTCCGTGGCATAATGTGTTAAACACTTATCCATCCTTAATATCCATCCTTGAATTTAGTGGAGTTTTGTGGCGCAAAAACCATTCTTGATTATGCTGCGCCAAAATATATCGCCAAATAATGGATATCGCTTGTTTCTCGCATTTATTCGCATTCAATAGCACATATTATAATAGTTGTGAGGGCGCTGCTGATGATTAGAATCCGAAAACGAACTGAAGGGAAGAGTGTGGAGGAGTAGAACCGCTGGAGAGACGGTGCCGAGAGAAAAAAAGATGGATGTTCGGAGCTCTATGATGTTCTCGTACTGAATTTTGTTATAGCGTTCTTGTATGTTATGTTTCGTCCTACGTCAACTAAATGTTGTCAAAAAAAATTTAAATATGGTGTCATACCAATTATTTTCGTTTACATTCACTTACTAAAAGGGCATTCTTTGGCTTATTAATTTTTCTGATGAGAAATAAAAATTGGAAAAGCTTGACAGCGCCGACAATAGTTCTAAGAACAAGAAACCTAAATAAATTATATGAAATTATATTCCATTTTTCATGTTGAGGTAAATGAATGACGTTGATCTTTTACAAATTGATTGCTTTTATATTCATTTTTCCTTATTCTATTTTGTTTCACTATCACTTTCATTTTCATGTTGCATTTCTTGTATAAATAACATTATTATAACACACATATATAGTTAAATTAAAATAGGAACACTTATTCAAATAAATTATTTCATCTGAAATTTTACTTTTCAGAGACTGTTATTTTCTTCGAACTAAATTAAACTTTATTGTTACTTTACCAGAACTAACTTTTAAAAATAACATTAGCAGCTATAGAATTTTAAAATTTATTTATTTCTTCTTTTTAAGGCCTTTTATTATTAGAATTTTTAACTGCGTGTGAAATCGATTATCCCATCGAAATTATTTAGATTTTCATTAATATCTAATGTAAAATGGACAGAATCTTTCATGTTATAGTTGGGACACAAGTGAGGCTTCAGTGTACTTCATTCATATTAATTATTCATCAATTGAATATACTAAAATACTGAGAATAGATTTATTTATTATTCATCGTGTGTCAAATGCATGCATCTTAATATTATAAATGAATTACCATTAGTTCAATATTTAGGGAACTTGAAGGATTTCAATTTGCGTCTAATTACATAAGGGAAGGTTAATGGTTTCACTTTATAACTAAAACAATACTGATAAAACAAATGTTTATTAGTATTTAACCTATCTATTCTATCAGTAAACTTATCTATTTTACTGATAAAACATACATGTTTTATCAGTAAAATAGATAGGTCTCAAAGAATTAAAATTAGTTTCGACAAATCAGAAATTAGACCTAATAAATGATCCAATATTTTTTTCAAAAAATAACTTCACATAACCTTTAGATTGCTAAAATGCTTTTAAAAATTAACAATAATTTTAAAAAGAGTCTCATTTTGAACAAATAATACATTTTCTGTAATTAAATTTAAATTTTCAAGTTCCAGAATCTTTGTTCCGATTGAACTAATGACATAAAACAAAAATATTATCAAGAAACTTAAGGGAGAACTTTTTTTTGTAAATGCTGTTATTATTTATGTTATATCGTTTTTAATTATTTTATATTATGTTCTGGTATTTATTTGTCTTAAACTACTATAAAAGCACTATTTCATTAAGAAATATTTTGTAAGGAAAACAAAGAGCATTTTCATATATTTTTATTACTTTAGGTTACTATATTAGTATCTATTGTATTCCTTCTGTGAGAAAATATTCCCATATCATTTGATCATATTTGTTTTCATATCAGCATCAATTTACAAATGTTTCAATTTACAATGTTTTAATGTTTCAATTTACAATGTTTTAATGTTTCAATTTACAATGATTTAATGTTTCAATTTACAATGTTTTAATGTTTCATGTCAATTTTTAATGTTTCAATTTACAATGCTTTAATGTTTCAATTTACAATGTTTTAATGTTTCATGTCAATTTTTAATGTTTCAATTTACAATGTTTTAATGTTTCAATTTACAATGTTTTAATGTTTCAATTTACAATGTTTTAATGTTTCAATTTACAATGTTTTAATGTTTCAATTTACAATGTTTTAATGTTTCAATTTACAAATGTATTTAATGTTTCAATTTACAAATGTATTTAATTATGTAATAAAAATATTATGATTTTCTGTTTAGGAAGTTTACTTCTTTTACATATTAGTAGTAATATAGCATTAAACATTAAATGTTGCATTTCCAAAGTGGGAAAAAATTTCACTTTTCTTAAATTGATGTTTTTAAACATTAGAACATTTCACTACAGTTTTAAGAGTATTCTTCTGCTTTCTTGAATCTCACAACATGTTTATAATGGAACATTAAAGAAACACAATCAATTAAAACATCGCATAACAAATATTTTAAAAATGTCTAGCAGATCCACAAACAGAAGAAAATGCTTCATAATTAAGACATTCTAGCAATCTTCGAGAGAATAAAAATACAGAAAAATTGAGATATTTCCATTTCCGATCAAATGTTTTTTCATCTTAAAGACTTTCTCTCTAGGAGAAAGAAAATCTTGTAGCTATAGAAAAAACTGTATAGTTCAAAATTACAGAGGCAGAAATCGATTTGAGTAGACTGGTTTCCACGTCCCGAATGTTTTCCGATTTTTCAGTTTTTTTATTCAGTTTCAGCACCATTAATATCATCCGTTGTAAAATGATTGGTAGTTTCAATTTTCTCATTAATCTTGTTTGGACAGTTAATATAGAGGCATCAACATCTAAAACAAGATGTATTTTAATTTAGAAATTTTTAATCTGCGTTTTAAAACAAAATTTGAGCTTATATTAAACTGTATGTAACAGCTTGAGAAAGGGTAAGAATCTTTAAGTATTATTAAAAAATTAAGAACATTATTTGACTGCTAATATTCTAAGCTCCATTGGACTTATA
The DNA here is from genome assembly GCF_947563725.1 of Argiope bruennichi. Classification (NCBI taxonomy): domain Eukaryota; kingdom Metazoa; phylum Arthropoda; class Arachnida; order Araneae; family Araneidae; genus Argiope; species Argiope bruennichi. The sequence continues at coordinate 21,877,806 of NC_079151.1, read as the reverse complement.
AAATGCTTCAAAAGAGCAAGGCATAAATATGGATCTTATAATCAAAACCCGATTTTATATGCGATATTTAAGTTTATGCTTTAAATTCAAAATAGGAAGTTCAGAAAATGTTTATGAATTAAGGTTAGAAATGAAATGGAATGGAATTTATATATATTAGTTAAAAATGCTTAACCCTTATGTTCATTTTGTATAGTATGCCATACATACAACTTTATAAAAATATACTACCACTATAAAATAAATATATATATAAAAAATATAAGAATATAAAATATGAAAATATAAAAAAAATATATATAAAATATAAATAAGCTACCTATATACATTTTTTTTTCTTTTTTTTTGCTTTTCTTCATAAAAGCAATCTTGCCATGATAAGGGTTAAAGCTTTTCTCAATTATTATTATTAATTTTTCATTTTTTAAATATTTTTGCAGAACTATTTATTGTTTTATTTCTTGAAATTTTTTATTGAGTAGCCCCTATAATCACTAAATTCCTAACAACATTTTACAATATATTTCCAGTACTGATTGGCATTCAGAATAATGAACAACATCGTAGGAGATATTGTACAATATCTTGTGTTAATTGAGGCCGTTTCCCAAAATTATAGCCTACATTTTGTATGAGCGAGATTCTGGAATAGGGAGATTTCTTCAATAACGCCTGTCAAGAGCGCAGACAGATGACAGAATGTATAAACCTTTTTTGACGAATTCAGTCCCTAGGATATGTCATATTTTAACCCACTAGACACTGGCTGATTAACATGTTAAGTATTTAATTTTAAAGAAAAATATCTAATGAATGAATGAAACTTTAACAATTGTTGACAAATTGTATTAAAATTTTTATACTTATCTTTTTAAGTAACTAAAACAGTACAAATACTCTATTACAAAGGGCTAATTTACTCAAACCCCCTCTAGCATTGATGACAGCAAGTAGCATGTTATGGACAGGCTGAAAATTCAAAAAGAGTATGCACCCATGCTAACCTTATAACAATTCCTGATTCTTTGAGATCAGATGATTCCTTGGACCCACGAACAGACATTTCCACTTCATCCTTCCATTGTGTTATGAACAGAGTCACGGTTAGCATGAATAAAAAAGAAATCCAGATTTCCAGAATAAACAACGATTTTCTATTCAACATGTGTTTTTTAACCAATGAAAGTCCTTTCTTCCATCTCAAGATAAAAGGAACTCTAGTTGTTTTCTGACTATAAAAACCAATCATTGTTAAGTTTCGTTTTGTAAAGAACGTGGAAACGCTTTGCGATAATCCTTAGTTATATTGCGTTGCTATTTGCTGCCTTGCAGTTCCTTCCTTACTGCACACAATGCGTGTCAATCATCTAGTAAATCTTTTGTTGTCCATTGTCCCCCTTTATCCTTTATTTTTCTAAAGAAGTTTTGGCTTACTGCTGCTCTTTTAGGGATTCGAGACACTAAGGAGGAAACTAAAAGGTTCTCTGAGATAACTGAAATCGTCTTTTTTAAGATAAATGGTCATGATATATTTGGTGCCACTTAAATGTCAAGCTTTCCTAAAAACAATCACACTATAACATTTATTGGAACTTCTGAGACTAGAAAAGCGTTTTAACAGCAATCTCAAATTACTATCGCATTGTGGAAATCAGTAAAGACCAAAGGAAGTTTCAATACTAGGTGCTTAGACGCTCAGTATGTAGGGTCATAATACTCCAAGTGATGTGGCAATTGTAATTGCACATGTCATCTAGCTTGTAATATTTGTTTAGACCTCGCTAAATTTTGAGAAATTCAATAAATCACAATTTAAATTTCTGAGTCTTTCATTCAAATCATTCGGAGGACAATTATTGTTAAGTCAACTGATCAGCTAAGATGCTTGATAGGATTTTAAAATCATTTAATAAAATATAATTAAATCAGAAGGAGTAGTTAGATGATGGGAAAACACTGATTGAATGAGTACGAAATGAAAAAATGCAGGGAAAAGAAATGATCAAAATGCATTATCGAATTACTAATTGATGATAAATCATTCAATGAAAAACGTATAACAGCCATGCCTAAAAATCAAATTATGCTAAAATTGTTATCTTTTAAAAAAATAGAATATTCAAATCATCTCCAAACAAGTTAGAAATTTTTGAGACATAGAAATCCCGAGTATGAGACTTTTGATAAAAATCTTAGTAAAAATCCCTACAAAATTGGTTCACAGATATGAGATTTCATATAAAGCTAAATGTGACGAAGAGAGTTGGTACTTTGAACCTGGAAAACCTGGAATTAAGATTATTTAATGAGGTTTTTATCCCCATTACTCCGTTTTTTCCTATATGCATGTATTCTGAATTTAATCAAGACTGCGATGAGTTTGTGCCTTGTAAGGATCTTTTTATGCTTTAATTGTTGACTAATCTTAAAGTTATGCTTAAAAACGATTCAACCCTTTGGTCTTTTTGCGAAAGAAAATTCCTGGAATCTATTCACAATGCCATTCCTCCATGTATGTGATATTTTGTTCTTTCCTTCTGATGTAAAGATAGAAACATTTCTATATTTTTATGAAAGACCACTTAAAAAAAATGGTAATACTGCCTTCAGTATTGCTCTTTTCCCCCTCGTTCAGCATATTTTTCATGCTTCATGAAATACAAGGAATTGATCTTGTGAAAAATCACACTCTTTTGCTGTTTGTCTTTTTCTGGAGATAAAGATACAGATGTTAGAAACCTGACAATGAGGAATGTAATGAGACGATCAAAAGCATAATAATAACACATAAGTATTAAGTGATAAATTCATATTTATTAGATTATATTTATTACAATGAGTACCAGCTGAAAGATGCGATTGCTAGTCTTTATGCATTGGATTGGGTGAGATGATCCTACTTGGTAAACACTTGGGAGTTTGATCCTGGTTTGTAATTCTTTTTTTACTTTTAACCTCAACAATCTTCTTGAAGTAAACCCCACATAAACTGCTTTCATAAAGCCTGTGGAGATGTTGTTTTTGAAGGAAAGTTGCTGATACTACCGAAGTGAGCAATGAGTGATGTATTCAAGGGAATCTTTCACTCCATCTGATGATTCCTCACTAAATTTCGTTGTTGAGAGCTTCTTGTGATGCATATGACCCAATAAATGTGAATCTATCGCTTCAGTGCTATTTTCATGCTTACACTCCTTGAATAAAGCTTCATATTTTGCTACCGACTTTCATCTCCGACCAAGTGAATTATTATTATTATAGCATGATTGATGTTTAGGCTGCTTATTAACCAACCACCAGATATTAAGAAATTGATCTAAATTCTAAAATGTTTCATAGCTACATAATTATAACAATTCAATAATGTGACATATTCATTAATATACTATAATGCTGACCTATTAAGAAGAATACATGGCATTTTCAATCATTACAAAAAAAAGAAAAAAGAAAGATATTCGAATGATAATGAAACAACAAGGAATTTTATTGGAATGTTACAATGTATTTCCGAAATGGAATTTTTTTTCATGAAAAAAGGGATTTATATATATATATATATATACACAACAGAATGTTTTTTCTAACTTGAAAATTGTATTTTACCAGACACTGATAAAGCGAATAATAAGTAAAACAAACGAAAAAAAACGATCACACAAATGAATAACATGACTTTCTGAATCCACTATTTTCATAAATATAAACAGAGATTATCATATTTGCATCGCGAATTTTTGAAATAATAGAAGCTAAAAAAGCTTTCTTCTCTGTGTATTAGAAATGGAAACAAAGGAAAAGTTAGATAAACAGTAAAAATCACCTTGGGGAACGATGCCGAATTTGTCTAGTAACCCTAATCTTCTTAGATTTTCCTGTAATGTAACATTCCCAAAATAATATTTTTTTATATATTTTTTTTTAAGATGCTATATTCAAAAAATGGAATAAAATGCTTCTTTTGTTTTTTTAATATTTTTTTCATTTGAAAGATTATTTATGCAATTAGTTTTATTCGAGAATTAAAAAAAAAATACAAAAACTTGATATAAATAATTTATGCATTTCATCAACGGATCCTAATGTATTTAACTTATGATGGGAGATAAGGATTTCTTTTAAGTTTCATACATGTACACTTAGTATTAAGTTTCAGACATGCATAGTCAGTGATTTATTTTAAGGAATTCTGGTAATTAAAATATAAAGTGGTTAAGTTTCATACATGATATAGTTGATATATTTTTTAACAACTTAAGGGAACGAAAACTTTAAGCAGTTTAACTAATAAAAGGAATTTTTTTTTCATGTGTTTCAATAAAAGTATAAACAGAAGTAGTTGTACATTTTCATATTATATTCAAATTTGCTTATTAACTATATTAGACTAAAAACTATTTAATTTCTGTATTTAAATACTATAAACATTTGTTAGTAGGATTTTAATTCCTGAAAAAGGAACGTTTCAGGTTAGCTTCTATTTATTTCGTGTAAGAAAATTCGTATTTTAAGAAAAATATCAATAATTACTTTTTTCCATTTCTTACTTTATATTACTAATGATTTAAAATTCAATTTTAAATCTGATAATCCCTGGATGGTTTGAATTAATCATGTATAGTTAAAAGAAATTCTTAAAAAATTATATTTTATATATATATATATAGGTGTAATCAAAAATTCCTAAGTACAACAATTACCTAAATAAATGCGATTTTTTCATCTCTATTTTAAATTAAATTACACCAAATAAGGAAACTGATCAGCACACATTTGTGGTTACAAGGAAAATTCTATAATAGATCTTTTGTCTAAATTTCAGCTGGATAAATTTTTTGTCTCCATAAAAATAAAACTCTTTTAGAACGTGTTACAGTTTTCAACTTTGAATATATATATATATATTTTTTTTTTATTAATCTCAAAAAAGTACTCTCTAAAATGATTTATTTTTCATATGTATTAAATCATGTACACGAAGAGTTTGCAATGCATTTATAGCCTCTAGGAAAACTACCTTTGAAAATAGTTTAATTGTAAGATTTAAGCACATCAAAATAATTTCTTCTCTAATAATATAATGGATATTTTTTAAATGTTTAACATTATGCATTGCATTTTTTTAAAATTCATTCTAAATCCCTAATTAATGTTGTAATTGTTTAGAATCGATGCTATCCTTCATCAGTTATCCATTTACTTGCTGCATTCATTATGATTATCCCGATAATTCTTACAAAAAAATTACGTTATTTTGTCGGATATTTTAATGACAAAACCCTAATAATAAAATTGCATCTTAAATAGAAAATGCGTTTACATAATTATCTACTCACTAAATTCTTTATTTAAAACTTCATTTCAGAGTGTGCATCACTGTATACACAAAAACAGAAACTAATTAGCTATAACACTAGACTGTGTCAAATTTGTAATGTTGATAGTCAACTCAATTATCTGACTAAAAATAAAATGACATTTACATTGACTTTAGAGAACATTAACGAAAAGGGGATACGATTATTGACTTTTTTCTTTCCAGAAATGATTAACTGTTACTTACTGGATCTTAAAGGATGTGTATTCATTAAAAAGAATGTTTACTTTGGTAATGATAATAATAACATCTTTAAATGCTTAATTTGATTAATTAAAGTTTATTTAGATAGTTTACATTACCTTAATTTTACTCCCTAGAATTTAAAAAGATATTTCGTTATACTATTAAGAGTTCAATGAAAATTGTAACAGGTGTGTTTATTTTGAAAGAAACGCTCTTATTCTAAAGAATACTTAATTACAAAAGAAGTTTAGAACTTACAACGAAAGCAATCTATTTTGAGAACAGAAAGACAAATGGTGCTATCACTTTAAAAAATGTCATTCAAGTTGTTATTTTAGTTTTGTAAATGGGCCGAAATCCTTTATAAAAATTACATGAAATTAAAAGTTGGAAACTCAGTTCTATTTTGATAATTTAATTTATCTATTCCGGAATTTAAAAATACAAATATGCACATTTTTTTAATTAAATAATTTTAAATGCAGTTCAACAGAAAATTTAGAAAATTTTAAAATGTTCTATTCAAATTTTTATCATCGACAAAAGATATATCGGATCTACCAGCGTAACCTAATGAATCATTTAATACTAAGTAGAACAGTTGATGAATTTATCCATCTTTATTTCTAAATATTTTAACGACAACTTTATGGGAGAGACATTTTTTTTTTTTTTTTGCTTTATATATAAAAGGTATATTATTATACATAATGGTTTCATTGAACTCGTAATAATCCATAGAATCTATTCATACTGCAGATAGCTTTGCACTTTGTTCGTATTGTTTCAGTTCAAATGTGGTAAATACAATAATACTAAGTTTTAATGAGTGGCAACAACCTGAATGCTGTCTAAATACATGTACGATTTTATATTCGATTTAAAGAAAGACTCGGCGAATGAGGAGGAGCACATTTTATTGGAGAAAATTTCTGATTTCTAAGGATATTCGAGATTCAATATAATCCATAATAGCGAAACATTACCTTTTTTCAATAAAGAGAAATTTGTTAAATTTTCATTAAATTTACTTTGTATAATGATATAAATTACAAGCTTGAATGATGCGGAACTGCATTATCTAATTAATTAAAAAATTAAGATTCAAATTTAAAAAAAAACATTTCTTGATTAAAAAATAAAGATAACGTTTGTAACTAATGATCAGGGAGAACAAGTTGCTCTATCAGAATGGGATTCGTATTTAAATAAGAGCTAACTTCTAACAGGAAGTCATTAGTGGCGTGGCTGGTGAAATCTGTGGAATCGGAAACGTTAATTTATTGTGTTCTGCTTTGTATAAGATAGATGCATATACATGCCGTATGTTTTATCAAGGGAAAACTGTAAATATCATTATTAGTAAGAATGTAGGAGAAATTTTTCTCCATTGTAGTTTGCAAGAATTGTGCAACTCGCTAATTGGGTGTGTTTTCTTTTGTTGTCGTATTTTTGAAATAGTTACAGGTTTTGAATACACAGTTAACGTATCATAACAAAGGCTGATTTTAAAAAAAATCTTGGAAACTTAATTCATGTATAGTAGAACTGGAAGAAAAGAAAAAAATTCTAAAAGTTGCATTACATTTGCTCTTTTTTAAAAAACTATAAACTATACGTTTAGTTTACAGAAATTACCGTCAATTTCATTTGAGTGAATTCTTAGAGAGAGCTGATACTGTTTATTTTTCAGATTTTATTAATATTTTCAGTGTTGTTTCGAAGTACAGTTTCCATACTTCTAATGAATAAACAACTTCTTTGAAATAAACAATATATTAATCTTATACAAATTTCTAAAATGCATGTGTTACGGGATATCTGTGCAATATCACAGCAATGATACTCGAAAATAATGATGAATATGGTGATGACTAGGCCGGTATACCGGGATACCGAATACCGGTATTTTGAGCCATTTGTACAATTTTGTAATACCGGTATTCACAAGTTTAAATACCGATTTTTAGGTATTTACTAGAAATTTTTTTTACTTGTCTTCACTATATGTTCAGGGGTCGCCAACATAGCAAAATAGTATACGTTTCTGTTTTTATGTCTCCCTAACTGACGAAATTAATTAGACTGTGAATACAAAGTTGCATCGTACAATTAAGAGAAGTGATAAAATACTGTTTTACAATGGATTGTAAAACCCTCCAAGCTTTTGCGCAGGCGTTAGTATGGGTTTAATTTGACAAAATAGGAGCGAGAGGAAAGTTGAAAGGAGATGTTTAGGAGAAGATTCTGAAACACGTTGGAACAGTTTACTCTTAATGATAGAGTAAACTCTTGAAACTGAAAAATCCAATACAAAAAGCAATAATCGACTTAAGAATGCAAATTAATTCTTCAGATAGTGGATTCGACATAATATCCAGAACAGGTTGTTATAACTTAACATAAACTAAATATTAAAATTGACTGTTTAGGATTTATGTCGGAGAGATTCTAATTTATTAACAGCTAATGCAACAATAAATTTCATGTTGCAGTCACTGAAAGGACAGCACACATCACTATCTGAAGAATTTTATATTACATTGAAAAAATCGCACAGAAGAAAGACATATCGAAATAGAAAATGTCTTACGGTATTTACATAATTATATTGATTTTAAAAATGAAAAAGAAAAGACTAACCAATTCAAATCTGATCAAATTTATAATAAATTTTCTTAAAATTGTTTTATCCACAAACCTATCCACATTCAGAAGAATTCGGTACAGTTATCGGTGATTATGATGGCACTAATGTGAAAGGAATGGTCTCTTGAACAAAAATTAGAGATGTCGAAAGAGCGTTTTCGACAACTGATAATTTTTGCACAAAATTACGTTCCAGGCTTAATGACATTATAATTGATGCATTATGTTTTTTAAGATCACATCCCCAAAAATTGTAATAGTTGCACAGACTGAATAGTTAACACTATTTTGCTTATCTAAACATTATTATTGCCAGGCTCTCCGCTAAACACTTTCAGTTGATCCCCTCACATGTTGGTTTAAATGGCAATGAGATAGAGGATAATTTAGCTAAGACTGCCTAAGCTGATATATTTCATGGTGATGCACACATAACTTATTCTGAAATCTCCTCTATCAAAAAGATCGAGTCGAGTCCACTTTGGAGAGTCCCACCTGATTACCCTTGGTACTTTGGTAAGAGTTCCGGTTGGCTTCACCGTCTGAATATCTGTAGAAAACAGCAAACGGCTCTCTCGTTTTTTTAAGTAGACACACCAAATCCCTCACCTTCCAACACGGACGGAGGATCTTTGCTGAATGTCCTTGGTGCAAGGCAGATTAAACCTCCCGCAAACATATTCTTAAATGTATAGATTTTACGATTTTTGAGATTTTAAGGAATCCGCTATTGTTTTTGGACTCTTTAGAGATCTTTGGTTTCATGGAGGTAGTATAGCGCAGCTAGAAACAACAACAAAATTTCCTTGTGATTTAAATAAAGATGTTCCTTTACTTTTTTGCGATTCTTTATATACTGTTATAATTTATAAGTTGCAAATTATTTTTTGTGATATTTACATTCTCTAATAAAATTGGTAAATAAAACAAAGAAACACCCGTGTCTTCTTTCTTTTCCTAACATTTCTAATACCAGTATTAAAACCGGTATTCCGGTATTAAGATCTAAAAAATATCGAATACCGGTATTGAACTTTTGATCCGATATTGCAATCCCTAGTGATGACATTCTATGAGAAATATCCTTGTTTTGCGACAAAATTAAGATGAAAAAATTAGGGATACATATTATTGAAACTGATTTTTATTTATATAAAATGAACAATTTTTAAATGTTTAATCGTCTCTCCAAATGCCTGATAATACTCAGATGACCTGCAGCACATGTTTGTTGATATTGACTTAGAGAACCACAAACATGCTTCATATTTTTAGATTATATTAAGGAGCATGGAAACATTCGAAAATGAATGTTGTAAAGTACTTAGACGTTTATTAAGTATGATGTTGTTTAATAAAAGTTTTAGTTCATCTTAGGAAAAATTATCAAAATAAAATTCAGTAATTCCTTATTTGTTTATGAATTAGATAATTTTTATACACCGTAATCAAAGTTTCATTTTTAAATACTATTAGATTAAAGATTTAAGTAGATAAAATATCTCTATCTTGTTGAAATTACATTTATTAGTGAACTTTCGAATATAATCTCTTCATCAAAACAGTATTATGAAATTGCAAGTTTTTGTACCTCAACTTCAAAATGAGTAGTAATTTCGTCTGTTTAGAATTTTTCAGCTTTGGCAAAGTAAGTATTTACATGGAAATAGTATTACACCTCATGCTCTTAACAGATATGGAGGAAGGGGCACTTCAAGGCTCTTAACACATTGCGTACGGCATTCTGAGTGCTCAACGCCCTCCCAGAACCCGCACATTTTTGAACGTTCTAGAAGCATGCTTGACAAGTAATAAGACGCATATATAGGCATATTTTTAATTTTAATTTGATATTATATTTACATAAAGTAATCTTAAATATTACGATATATTTCATACATGTATTTATTATGAAAGATATTTTACATTTTAACTATTATTTATTTCCCAGACTTGAATAATGCGTTAGGGGGTGATATTTGGTAAAGCATATTCACTTTAGTAATGGTTTTCGACACGATTTGCAGAATCTTGTTTTAAGACATCAAGGACAGCTAGCTTTTCGCTCTCCATCTGTTGCGGACCGCTCACGAGTTTTCTCGTGTTACGTGTCCCGTCTGTTATTGTTTCCTAAAAACGTGCTGTACCAGGCATATGTCTTAGTTTTTTGCGGTCCTTCATGTATTAAACTGCCTCTGGTTGGTCATGCGTATGCATCGATTTAGCAGGAAAAATATGAAAACGAGATATCTCGTGAACAGGCCAAAACGTTTGGCCTGATAAAATCGAGAAATGTCTTGACCCATACGCAATGTGTTAATAGTGTTTACCGCTTGAAAACATCATAACAATGTAATTCAGATTCATATTTCTGTAATGCAGATGTACCAGAAAATTTCATATCTTAAAGATATAGTATTTAAAAAATAATGCGTTTTCAATACAAATAACTGATGCACCCTATGTTTTATTACAGGAAATTATTAAATAGTCAGAGTTAACTTTAAAATCAATTAACCAATATGTTGATTATACCTAAAAAAGCCATTTCACAGTATTATATTTTCTTATAATAAAATAAAATAGTGATTGCTTATTGTGTTTTCGAGTTGCCCTTCTTTACTTCGAGGGGGACTAAAAATTAAATAATAAAAATATGCTTAGGAACATAATTAAATAATAAAAAGAGCTTAGGAACAAGAATAGATAAAAAATCGTTTGTCTTTTTTAGTGTATTCATATAAAATTTCATTTGAGGATTGTTCGTGGTTTAAGATTTACCGATTCCAATTCAACAAAATTCATTTACCGATTCCAATACGATATAATGCTTGAATTGAATATTTTTAAATACTATTTAAAATATTCGATATTTTAATCATTATTAAAATCCTAAAGAAATTGGAGAAATGTTTAAATTTTTAGCTGAAGAAGTCATCAAATAATCAAAGCCGTTCTCCATTCCATCATGGATTTTATTAAAGTTTATGCTTTGATTATGAAGTAGAAAGGTTACTTAATAATTTGAATATTTAATCTTCTTCAGAAAGCGCCTGGATATAATTTTTCTTTTAAATCTATAAAATTCCCATTTCATCATAAACATACTTTTATTTTACTGATGAATATTAATTACAGAGAACCATTGAAAGTAAACCACTGATTGAATTTGATTTCCTAAGATTATACACTTGCCGATTTATTTATATCGAATAAAAGCCAGCATTCCAAAGCGGGAGAAATTAATTAGAATTCTAATTCATGTGAGAAGGAATGAGATGATTGTTCGATTTTTTTCGTGCCTGTTACTGAAAAGAATTGGAATTCTTCGTACAATTTTAAGAGAAAAAAAAGAAAATTAATGCAAAATATGTTCGCTGATGTATAATTAATTTAATAGCATAAAATTAGCCTTATATTCAATATTTTTTTCTGAATTTTTCAAAGACCTTCCGACATCTTATTTAATTTTATATTTTACTAGTACATTACAGACAAGAAGTCATTTGTTCAAGAGGCTTAATTGCATCTTAGTTAAAAATGCAATTGTTAATAATACTTCAAGAAAAGTGTTGGTTGAAAAATACTCGAAGTAATTCAGGCGCACCTTTTTTTAAAAAAAGAAGAAATGTGTTAATTATAAATTACTTAAGAATTCCAGATTTTTTTAATGATATTTAATGGTTTGTTATGAAAGAGTTCAACCATGTAGATCTTTTACAATTTAGTAATTTTAATTCAGATTCTCCAGAAATGCAAATTACCGGATAATAAAAGAAATATATATGTAATGAGGTTTTATTAAACCTTTAATCAAATAAATGCTTTACTGAATGTAACATGGCTTTCATTAATTTGATAATATTCTTTTATAATATTTTTATTATTGGTTGTAGGAAATAGAAAATCTAATTTCAGGGTAAACTTATTTAAATGTTAATAAATCCGTGTTTATCTTTATAAAAATGCAAGACAAGTTTTATGCTTCTAATAAAAATCAGATGTGATGATCTCTTCAGTTAAAATAATCTCAGAAAAGTTAAAATTCATCGAAAGTAGTTAATAAATTTTGGTTATAAATTACATTCACAATAAGAGAGCAAAGTATTCCATTAAAAATAATTTTTTTTATTACATTGTATTTTAGTTAATTGTTTCAATCAGACATATATATACAGAGAGAGAGAAAACATTTACAATGAGTGCAGCATCCCATGACCAGATTAATGCCATTTAATGATATATATAAAAATGAGTGAGTGCATCTATGAGAAATGGCATTTTTTGGCACTCTTACTGCATTTTCCGACTCAATATTATAGTAATATTATTATTATTAATAATAATAATATTTCGAAAAAAAGAGAAGAATAAGAAACGATTCTAATCACTCTTTTGGCCAACAAAAGTTATATTATTGTTGGCTTAGCCATTTTGGAGAAATCTATGGCGATGTTTCTTTTTTTGTGCCGTAAACAAATAATGCAATTCTCCTGCAAAATACAGCCGTTCAACAAATACATTTTAAAATTCTATCATATAAGATGACGGTACTAGAATCACAGACCCTCATTCATTTTGTATAGAATTTAAGTTCATTTATAGTATATAATATTAACGATTTCAGATATTAATTATATATTATTAGAAATATAATTGCATCGTCCCAGTAATATCTTAAGAAATTTTAGAAAAACTATATCCATTAAATATTATTTACTGCTTAAATTTATTTGCTTTCTGAAAGCATAAATATGTTTTAGAGAAAATCCTTATCATTAATTAGTAAATTCTCGCCATTCATACAAATATTTTCTTTACTTTATGGATTTAATTCAACTTTCATGCCTTTCCAAGTCTTTAGAGCATTGATTATAAATGTTAAATCTAAAAATAGCTAGATAAAATAGTTTTAGCAATCAAAACCTACTTAGAGAAATTTAGAGAGTTATTTAGAATAAAATGAATGAAAAATCACAAATTTGCTTTTTTTTAAGTAGTAACTAGAAATTTATTCACTTCAACCATAAAATTATTTTCGAAAAGTTGTAGTAAGTTTTATTCATTCAAAGATATCGTTTTAATGTCTAACGCAAGGAAATTATTGGAAAGCTGGCGTAGAAAAACACAGCCCAAAAGATTAAAGTTACGGTAAGTGAAGATAAACGGCTCTTTTGCGATTTTAATAACAGCCGTTTGGAGATTCATATGTTGAATTTTTTTATATACTTTCAATTTTTCTATTACTTCAACTTTCATTTCGGGGTATATCTTACGATATTTTCTCCCGTTTTGATTAGAAGGCACTTACATGGTCTCATAAAACAAAGCCCTTGAAAAGAAATTGAAGAATATTAATATATTTGAGAGAAAATAAGTTGGCATATTAAATATTTCTGAAGAAGAATGGAATAAATCTTAGTATTTCTTCTCATATCTCAAACTTTAATTTTTGACTAAGTGAATGATATAGAATAAGATAGAAGCCACTTGAAAATGATTGAGTATGTCGATTTTTAAACAAATAATTTTCTCATTATATTTAGATTATTTATTATTAAAAGTTGCTGAAGTCATTCTAATAACAATTATACAATACATTTGAAAACAGTGATAAGAATCTCAAGAAGAAATTATTATTTTTTTTTAAAGATAAACTTGGTTTCTTTTTATTTTTTTCAAGTTAATCAGATCTTTAGAAAAATACAAAAAAAAAGTTTTGCGATGAAGATCGTCAAATGATTTATCATAATTATTTCATTATGAGTTTTATTGCATAAATTTATTCATTCAAGATCTTTGCAAGCTATCATGTTGCGAAACATTTTGAAATAGGGCTGATGTTGCAATCGAGTAAACTGTAAAGGTCATAAATTACATATATAAATCATCATATTGTAGATTTAAAATAAAATGGACGATTTTGTTTCCTTTAAATTATAAATGATCTCAACTATGCAAAAAAATAATGTATTCCGACATCCTTTTAAATTTTAATTATGTTTTAATTCATTTTTTCCAAAAAATTATTACAAATATTTTCGAACGTGCAGATTGATTTATTTCAAAGTATCTCTTTTCTAAATAGATAAGATATATTTAATCCAAATAGATAATTTTAATAATTTGTTGGATGAAATTTTACCCTACATGATTTAAAAGAAAAAAAAATGTTTCTGTTAATCCTTTAAAGGGCCATTTTTTTCTAGTCATATTATGTTAAAATATTTTTAGGCTTGAAATTAAAATAAGAAAAGGGATTCATTTAGCTTATTAGATAAATTTAATTTGATTAATTTAATAATTAAGTAACAAACCAAGACACATTTTGCGTGAGATAAAGAATTGAAGCATTTAAGTTTCTGTCTTTCTAAAAAAATTTGTCAACCTACATAATTTCATACAAAGATTGATAAATTTGGTGAGAAGCGTACTTCCCACGGCCCTAGAAAGGGTTGAGTGAACGAAGTAAAATTCGAAAATTTTTAGTTGGGAAGAATTTCACTTAGAGGATGAGATTGTAAATTATTTGTTATCAAATGAAATTAATATATCAATGGGAATAAGTAAAAGCAGAAAATCTGGGATTATTTCATAATTATTAAAATTACTCAACTCGAAATTTTCTCTGTTTACATATTTTACAAATTACAAACAGAAACTCACATTTTGGAAGAAAAATTAGCTGTTTCTTTTTAGTTTATATAAAAAAATTAATCTTCATTTCGGTTGAATATATCTCTTCAAGAAAATAAGAATTAAACTTTAAGAGCTACTAAATCAATCAGTTATCTGTTATTTTATGTAATAATTCTAAGAATATAATTTTTTTGATTTTGCATGCTAGAATATATACAAGAACCAATACATAATTAAAATTTGAAAGCCATATGAAATTTAAATGTGCCTTTGAGGTCTTTAATGGCATTTGATTTAAATATACGTTAAATTAAATTCATGAACACATCCTCAAAATAAAGCAATTACTTTTAAACAGAATTTTGATAAAATTCAAAGTTTTCAGAAACAGATCGTGGAAATAAATCTTTTTACAGAAGTAAATATTGATATATTGATTTATTTATTCATAAGAATAAACTATGAAATCGTATAAATGGCTTCAATATATTATGTTACCTTTAAACAACAGCGAAATTTTTTATAAGTTTCCCTTTAATCAAATGATCACATTTTTTTAAGGAAATTTTTCTATCACGAGTTGCCAAATATTCTCTATTATATAAAATCATATTAACTGCAAAATAAATTCTATTCACCGTAGAGATGGAAAAAATTAATTTAAAACTCAAAGACTAGCATTAATAGTTATTTCAAAAAATTACATAGTTCATTACTAGAAATATGAGAATAAACTCAAAATTCTAGCTTCAAAGTACAAAGCAAAATAGGAAATAAGGTGAAATTATCAAAGAAATATCCTGCTGAAGTTAATTAAAAACAACCTTGGAAATATAATTTTGATTATAAACTATGCATCGAAATGAAAAAGGGGAACCCAGGAATTAATCAGCTCAAAGGATAAAGCTGAAATATTCTTTCTTCTAAAGCCCATAAAACTTAATGAAGTAAATAATGAGATATATTAAATTCTTTTTCGTGATATTGCAACCTGAGGTGACGAAGAAAGGCTTTCGAAAAGAAATACTTTTACAAACATCAAATTTGCGTTTGCTTTTTAGATGGTTTAATTAAAATTGGGGCCTATTTTTAAACATAGGATAAAATAAAGAACATCGTTTAGCTTATTGCAGCATTTTCATATAAAAAAGGATTATATATTTATTGATTATTTTGCAATGTGTTAAAAATTTCTAAGCTGATGTTACATTTTTAACTTTCAAATTCTTTTTTATATAAATTTCAAACTTATTATTATAAAGTATAATATTAACGTTAAAAATTATATTAGTGAAATAAGAAAATCCTTACTGTATTAGAAGAACAAACTACACAGCTTTTGTAAAATAAATGGCTGCCATAACTTTGTTTAAATATTCTATGTTTAAATTTTTTTTGATAATACGTTCAAACACAAGCAAACAATTACAAAACATATAGCAAAGTATATCGTAACAAATTGTATATCTATTTTGTTCATATAAAATAACTAACAAATACAACCATAAATCAACTCTTAAGAAATTTCCAAATTCCTTGAGTCCAAAAAATATGAGTTTTTATTTATGTCTATATGCCTGTCTGTGAACAAGATGACTTAAAATCGATTTGTAGTAAATGGATAAAATTTGTTGAGTCATCACGAAAAAGTGCAGATTTCTATCAAAGTTTGAATAAAATCCATTAAGAAATCTACCTGTCCATTTGTCCGAATATAAATCTATACGATATCTGTAAGACGAAGAGAAATGAATCAAATTTAGAGCATTTGTTTAACGCTAAAGTATAGATATCCACAAAAGTTGGAACCAAATCCATACAGAAATTGATCATCTGTCTATTTGTGCTGTAAAGTACTGAAGGACTAGACGATTTGGTGAGATGGCGACAGAAACTAGATTTAACTAGATGAAACGACAGAAACTAGGTGCCGAGTGGCAACGTGGAGAAAGAAGCGTGGAGCGGAATGATGTGGTGTGCGTGAAAAAGGAACACCATAAGGAATAGTTTATTAAAATTTAAAATGTTTCATGTTCAAATGTTATTCTTTGTAAAATTGTGTAATGTAGTGATCGTCCCTATGTGTCAAAAAAGAAATAAACCAATTCGGTTTAAAAATCGGCCTGTTTCTTTGGAATAATCCATGCTACCATATTACAGTATTTTCATAAACGTAAAAACCAGATAACAAGAAAACTCAGTGATTTAAATATGTACAATTCGCATGTCATTGTGTAACTGAAATTATAGTTTTGCACCAAATTTTAGTTTTAGTCTAGTCGGTAAAAAGTAGTACAATGTATACATTTAGTACTCTGGCGCTTGTTTAATAATCGTATTCCAGAAATTAATCGCCAAATAAGAATTCGCTTTAGATTGCACGTTGAAAAACTCTTACACAATTAATATTCGCCATTGTCATAGTGTAAACGAGAATATACGAGAATTCTCATTGAATATACGAGATATTTGTTAGGGGATGACTTTCACTGATTATAATTATGTTTGTCTGATGCTCTTTCTTCCTATCTGTTTGTGAACAGGTTAATTAAGAAATTAAGCGAGTCAATTGAAATCTGGTATTTCAGATGCAGTATATGTTTACAGATACAGGAAGTTTAATATACAAAAATTTGTAGATTTCTGTTCAGAAGAAATCTGTCTCTCCGAGTGTCTGAAATTAATATGATAACTACAAAACGAAAAGAACTAGGAGGTTAAAAAATTTTGATATATTTTTATAATTTAAAGTGTATGCCTGTATTAAATTTGAAACGAAATCCATAGAGAGGTTGACCGTCTGTATTTTTACACGCATACAAATGTGATATGTCAAAGACCAATGATTTAAATAAAGGAAATATGTTATACGATTTTAGTGACTGCAACATGGTATTTTGTATCAAATTTTGATTTCAAATGATCAAGAATAAGGCATTCAAAATGCATATGAAATTTTTTAGTAATCCTGCATTAACCGCATTCCAACCATTTATCTCCAAAAAAAAAAATCGGGAAGTTGGATGCGTTGGAAGCAAATGCGTTTCTTCATTACTATTGTTATTCAAATAAATTGTTAATAATGCACAAATAACGATTTCTTCTACTAAGAAGCACACAACTCTCATAAGTGGGAATTTGAAAATTAAAATCTAAACACTCATGGCCTTCATTATCACTCCCTAGTTCCATACCCATGCAGGGATTGAGAGGATAGAGAATGCGAGAAATTTTCTGAAAGGTCACTCCCAATAATTTCTATGAAGGAATTTGAAAGAAATTAAATATATAATAATAATGCACATCGACGATGAAAGTTACTGTTAAGCAATTATCCCTAGAAGTATGTTGCACTTAGATATGACTTTATGAGACGTTTTGATTTGTATCAAGATGTGAGAAATGTTATGAAATTAGGCATGATCATAAGGTAATACAATAAAAGGAAATTCCATGCAACAGCATTGACCCATTTACATGATCGTATATTCTTGTTATCAACTCAGAAAAGAGTAAAATAAACCTAAAATGATATTAAGTAAGTTTTTGATAGGACGACAGCTTCATTTTTACTGATTTTTATTTATATGTTTTGCATTTTATGAGCTATTTTTCAATTAATATTAGGAGTTTAGTAAATTTTTCCTTTATTTAATTTTGTTCTTTATCGACTCAAAGGATGGATGTATCATCAGCAACACAAAAGACAAACAAATCATCAATGATCTGTTTGTACAAAAGACAAACAGATCATCAATAATATAGAGGATAGGCATAATAAATGTGCACTTCAAAGTTTAACACACGAAATATTATCTTAGAAATTTTTTACTAAATTCAAATTTTATGCTAAAACTCATAAATAATTTATTGTTCATCCACAACAATTGGATTCCGATTCTGTAAGGAGATTTTTCTTTAAAATAAAATTCTTCTACGGTTCTCAAAATTGTCACTCTTATGTGACAATTATTAACTTATGTGACTTAATACATATTCATATACGAGGATCACTATGATCATACACAGTGATATTTGAGAACTTCAGAATTATTTCAGTTCATTAATAATTTGAGCCTTTCCATCTTATTAATTCATTTAATATATTCTTACTTTAGCATGTCATGCAATTTTCATAATTCATGTTTATCCAAGTTCCTATCGACACTTTTAATCTTAACCAAGAGTATTCTTGCAAGCTCAGAATGTTCTCGAAAAATTTCTAAAACTCACCTTACTCGAGACAGAAAGGAGTAAAACTTCATCAATAAATTCCAGAGCCATGAATAAACTGGTTTGCGGTAATTAAAGTTGTTTTAAAATATTTTGATTCCTCGAGGGCCCCGGAGGTGTTATTCAAAATGAAAATAAATAACTTCGTCGCCTTCACTTAAGGCTGAATCTTTCAAACTTAACTCCTTCGATCATCGAATATTTCGCAAGGTGACCGGAGAAAGTGGCGAATATTTTGGAGAAAGCTGCTCCTAGAGAAAGTTTCTTTTCATGACTAATTAAGTGAAGCAACTTAAATGAACAAATGCCATTTTCTTCAGTATTGATTTTGGGAACTTGTAGATCGAACATATAAAACTTTGTATAAAATATAAAACAGAAAAATAAATAATCTATAATCTTCATTTGAAATTAAAAGTAATAAGAGCAAATTTATAATTTCAGCATTTGTTGAATATTGTGTTGCGTTTTTTTTTCTCTAATAGTACTTCATCATATTTTAAAATCTATCCAGATTCTATAATGGATTATAAATCTGAAACAATGTGCAAGCATATGTCCAAAACACTTCCAAATATTGTGATGTAACTGGAGCGGAAAAACGTGATTACAGTTAAAATTAGCTACTCTACTATGTCTGTGTCAACCAAAATCCGAATTTATTTTGCTGTTCGGTTGACGTGATATTAAAAACGTTCTTCCATTTAACTACTTTGTTAAGTAATCAAAGTTTCCACTCGTAGACATAATATAAATATTTTGAACTGGCGTGACAGCTCAGTCTACGGTTAAAACGTAAATTGAGGTGTGTGTTTTTTATTTTACTGCCAAAATAAGGTTATCATGATAGCAAAATCATCTACTGAATGTCACGCAAAGAAACTGAAAAGTAGTACAAATAAAGTCATGAAGTTATTTTTAAAATCGATTCATGTGGCATGCCATTTGGCTTAGTTTGAAGCAGAATATTTATCTTTGAATTTGTCACATGTTCTTATTTTTAGAAAACACATCAATACTCTTAAACTTCTGCTTCTTAATATTTTAAGAATAATACATTTGCCCCATTTTACATTGATCCTGATTTCTATCCAAAAGGGATTTAATTATTAATCCCAAAAAAGTAAAGTAATGCCTTAGAAATTAAACATTCAATATTCTTTTCTGCATTATAATAAAAACTTTATTTTATCATTTTTAAATGATAAAATAAAGGATTAACCAAAATAAAAGAATAGTAATCTGAGATTGAAAACTTTTTTTTTATTTTAGGAAGTTAAGAAAACTCGGCTTTTAATTGACAAATGTTCATTCTGCAAAAATGTAATCAATTTAAGCATTTATAGATGGGTTTGAATAAATTTTCTGAATTCTTTTGGAAGTTTACCGAAATTTTCTAAAATCTTCAAACGCACGAACTTTCATTTAGATGCGGGCTTAAGATATGCAAGAAAAATTTTTTAGAGAAAAAATTACACAATTAAAATTACAAAAATTTCTAATTCTACGTATATTGCTACTACTTAAAGGAATCAGCGATATTCACTTCTTATAATCAAGAGGAATTTTTATAAATCTCGAAGAATATATACTTAGAATTGAAAAAATATATTTAAGAATTGTTTAACTTCCAATTATTTTTGTTTCAAAACTATAAATATAAGCTCCTGATAAATTCCATTCACTTAAATAAATTACAAGAATATTAAAAGATTGATACCAAGTTTTGATACAAATCCATGTATAGATTGATACCAAGTTTTGATACAAATCCATGTATAGATTGATACCAAGTTTTGATACAAATCCATGTATAGATTGATACCAAGTTTTGATCCAAATCCATGCATAGATTGATACCAAGTTTTGATCCAAATCCATGCATAGATTGATACCAAGTTTTGATCCAAATCCATGTATAGATTGATACCAAGTTTTGATACAAATCCATGTATAGATTGATACTAAGTTTTGATCCAAATCCATGTATAGATTGATACCAAGTTTTGATCCAAATCCATCTATAGATTGATACCAAGTTTTGATTCAAATCCTCAAAAACGCATTCACTAAAATCAATAACATTCAGTATGTGATCTTGTGACTAGAACTGTAGATTTCTATCAAGTTTTTCTGCCAATTGACCAGCAAAAAGTCACCAAGAATGCATATTCTCGTAATAGATCAGTAAAAATGCTAGAATGCAGAATCACGTCACTAATTTATATTCCGTAACTTACCAATTCTTACTATTCAATAATAATACATGAAAATAGATTACTCTTTACAGATACAGACCTCGCATTCTTATTCAATTCACTTTTAATAGTTTGGTATATACGATTTGAGAAAAACTCTTTAGAGATACATTCTTATCGATGGGATTTTTACAGATACTCTTTCGATGGGACTCTTTACAGATACATTCTCATGTTTCGAAATAGATAATGGATGGAAATAGATTGATTCGGATCAGTTGTGCTGGTTTCAATAATACAGGATTTCTATCAAGTTTTGCAGCCAATTGACCAACAAAAAGCCACCAAGAATGCATATTAATTATTGTGATAGATCAGTAAAAATACTTGAAGGCAGAATCACATCACTAATTTATATTCCGTAACTTTCGTTCCCTAGTTCCATATAAAGTATACATGATTTTTACCTATGGTCTCTAATTTTATGAAAAACAAGGGAAAGTATTATTATTGGAGAAAACTTTCAAGGAGATAAATCTCGTTGGTTTTCTTAGAATTGACTGAGAATTAGAGTTTCCTCCATTAATTGTGATAAGTGGGTAAATTTTATAACTTCAAAAATAATTTTAGTATTATTGACACATTAATGTTAAATCTTGTAAAAAATGTAAAATGCATTCTATTTAGATGTTAATTACAAAGTTATTACTATAAAATAGACAGTTTTAAATCTTACAACAACTTCAAAATATGCAAACAATCAATATTAAATAAGAAAGTTATGCATCATTTGCGATGTTGTAAAAGAGTTATTTAATTCATCTAGATGATTCAGAAAATTCTCATAGTTCCCAGGTTCAATTAAAGATTTAATTAAAGGTTATTAAATGAGTTGAAAAAAGGACATATTTCCTTTCGGC
The DNA here is from genome assembly GCF_947563725.1 of Argiope bruennichi. Taxonomy (NCBI): domain Eukaryota; kingdom Metazoa; phylum Arthropoda; class Arachnida; order Araneae; family Araneidae; genus Argiope; species Argiope bruennichi. The sequence goes on along the minus strand of NC_079151.1, from coordinate 21,855,604 downwards.
CGTTTTAGAAATTTGATTGGTTCTTCATAATATTTTCCACCACTCTCTAATGAAATTCTGCTGATAATGTAAAAATTTTGTGCTCTTACCTAATTTAGGGTAGTTCCAAGTGAATCATGTCTTCTTTCACATAAATAAGCTTATTTTTCCAAAATTCATAATTGTCCTTCACAAATATTTGAATCTCATTATAAAGCAAGTATAGAATTTATCATCGGAAACTGAATAAGCATTCAAATTAAAATTGTAGAGGTTCCTCCAGGTTCTTGAAGGTTGACTGAAGTATTTATGTTTTTTTACGATTAGTAATTGTAACTATTCTAAATTATTTGCTTAACGTATGAACTAGTCTAATATGATTGAGGTGCGAATAAAACTTTCCAAAAATTGAAATTTGTTACCAAATCAGTTGTAAAATACGTCTTTTTAAAAGTATGTGATTTTGAAATAGCTGATCTTTTCTACATGCCATAACCCAATAAAAAAATTGGGACCCAATAAAAACAACTGAGTAGTAATTACATATAAATATTAGAGATATGGAAACATACTATAAGTTTTTTTTTACAAAATAAAATAGTAAAGAATATGATTATTTATTCCCAATTATTCCAAGATAAAGCAAATTTATATAATTAATTCGCAACTGCTGACTACAATTTAATAGTTAAAAATGTTGGGCAACATAATTAGTTAAATAAATTCATAAGTAAGAAGTATAAGTAAGTAGAAGAGACATTTCGTTTTAAATAATTGACTGGGAACTTATTCAGAATATTGTCTCCTTATTTAAGAAGGGCATAAATGTAATGGTGACAAAATGTATACATATATTCGTTTCTATGTATTCATAATTGAGCAACAATTGAAAATAACATAAAATTGCATATTCAAATATTTATATGTACATAAATTTAAAAAGTTTTTTAATTTTGCGTAAACAATGCAATATATTATGAACCTAAGAATTCGAAATTTCATAAGCCACTGTAAAAATATACAAAATAAGACATCTAAATAGAAGCTATATTCTTTAATTAAATAGAAGATAAGATATTAATCACACATCACAACTGATTGGTATTGAATTCATAATATACAGTATTTTACTTTAATGCATTCCTGCCTCAATGTTAACAATCCTATGAATTATCAACATACGAATACGTTATTATTTATTTTAAAATTTACAAGGGTTCAAAATTATAAGTGTACACGTAACTGCAGCAATGTCTCACAGACATGAAATGAGTATTTAACTGAGTAGTCATTCAAGATAAAAAGAGCTGTCAGTGGAGCCACTCAGTAGTGCTAAGCATGAAATTTATTGAATGCACGAAGCTAAAGACGCTAAACAGTACATAATAAAACTCGTAATGAGGATCTTGAAAATGAGACATTTTATTTTAAATTACTCTCTAAAGAATTTATAATGTTGCCTCCTCATTTAAGAAGTGCAGAAATATAATGAAAACAGTCATATTATTCTAGTCTAGAATAGTCATATTATTCTAGAATCAAAAATGCTTTTATAAATAATTGAATAATACCTCAATAAATAATTGAGAATTTGATTCGAGTATTGTTGAAAATGTAAATATGCTGTAGCAATAATCATTCGATCTATGAATCAAATGAAATAGTTTATGGCTTTAAGAACCTTTAGGATATTGGCTTAACGAATATTTGAGAAGTGGTTCTTTATAATATTGTTCAATTTATTAAAAAGAAAGACATAATTTAAGGTATAACAACCCCTATCTCCAAGAGGAAAAAAATAATTTCTTCGAAGCTTTTCAGAGATTATTAAATCGAAAGCCCCATTACTCGAAACATCAACATAACCGATACTTCTTAAGGTCCCCTTTGCCTTCACAATAAACAAATCGAATTCAAGTGACAACAATGAAGGAGTATAAATGCTTCAACCAAACACTAATATAACAGTCGCTGTCATTATATGGTTGTGAATATTTTGCAATCTTTATAAATTAAAAAATCTTAAAAGAAATTCCATTTGACAGTTCAAGAATTCAGGATTTATCAAACCAATAATAGCTGAATTTAAATCAGAGTTATACTGTAACTAATCATTAGATTACATATTCTAAACAAGCATACATTTAGATTTTCTTTATTTTTTTCAAATAAATTATAACATCTCAGTTAAAATAAGAAAAATTGTTAAAAGTGCATTCCCGAAAGAAAATATAAATTTTGATTGTATTGACAAACAGAAAATTTTCGTTTATTTGATCTTTTTCGATCATAAAATAATGTTTAAGATATTAATAAAATAATAAATATAAAAATATTAATTTTTGCATTTAAGGTATTAATTTTGCATTTTTTTTATCAAATACAGTATCTATTAGATAGAAGTTTAGTTCGTTAACTTGTGTTAACACATCAAGAACTTAGGAAATGACTTTCTATTTTATATAATGCATAGAACAAAAAAATAATTAAAATGAATTTATGTAGCCAAAACACTACTAATGAAATTATATCGTTTATAACTATAATAACTATCTTTTATGCAAGCGAAATTGTAGGGAAAGAAATAACAAATACGCATTTGGTCTGATTCGAAATGAAAACCGTAGATGAAAATATTTACTAAATCAGATTCAGTTTGGATTAATTTTTATTTATATTCGTAGAAAGCATAAACATTTTCGATGAAATATTCATCCTCATTCAAATTTCTACAGAGAATATTTTTACGATTCTCTTAGGAAAGGGGATAAGTGGTAAACTTTCCAATCTAACTCATTTCTATCGTCAGAAATTTTACATTATTAATAAAAGAATACATTATTAATAAAAGAATACATTATTAATAAAAGAATACATTATGAATAGAAAATTACAATATAAATATTAAAAATTATCAAGGCAAATATTACACGCTACCGGGAAATGAAAGTGCATCGATCAGTTTGTACTAAAAATTGCTTTTGAATAATTTTCAAAATTTTCTATTCAGACAGTGAATACCTTGGGGAAACTTTTCCGTTGAATAAATTATCAAGTTGATTTTAAAATAATATCTAATTTGTTAAGAATAGTTCAGTACTAAAACAATATCTACTGTTTATTCTTTTAATGTTAATAAATATTTTATTTGAGTTTTTGTTTACAAATAGAAAATGTCCAAATTACACAGATGAATCAAATATTTTATTACAAGAAAAAGAAACAAGTATACACTGAAAACAAAATTTAAAAAAATGAAAGAAAGGCAATATTTTTTTGTTCTAAGAAATACGCCTGAGGAGAAATGAATTTTAGTATTCATATTTAAATAAATATAATAATGTTATATTTTATTTAATTATTAATTATTGAATGGTTTTAAGAGGAATTCTTTAAAATTTCTTTCAAATAAATTTCATTCAATTTACATTGTAATGAAGAAAGCCATTTCACATGAAACAAAATTTAAAAAAATAAAAATAAATAAAATAAAAAATATAATAAAATAAAAAATATAATAAAATAAAAAAATTCGACGGTTTCTTCCGATTTTTTTTTGAAAAATATTTGAACTAGATGATAGTAATTGAAGTGATTAGCAAAAATCAGAAATTATATCCACCTACACAGACTAGAAAAACATAATCGTTATTTTATATTAAGCCTTTGAAATTTAATCCATGAAGCTTCTAAATTCCTTCCTTGCTTTTGTTCAGATAAGTATATTTTAGTAGAATAAAAATAGTTTTAAAAAAACTGAGACACACAAATTTTAAAGATGTGAAATCTTTCTTTCAGGAAAGTTTAGTTCCCTTCAGACTGATCCCCAGAGATAATCGGATTAAAGCAAATATAGGATATAAAACCGAATAAGAAATAAGAAAGCACAAATGGATTCAAAAAGAATAATTTCAAAACACATTCATTAGAAAATCATCTTTTCTAAACCAAGAAAAATGATTTATTAATCAAGAAGTTGGCACTCTTTTTTTACACCACTGCATTTTAGAATTTGCTTTCACATGAATAAATAATCTACATTGGTGAATTAATTCAGAAGAATTTTTTTAAAAAAAATTGTTTGTTTGAAAATAGAAACTGAATTCGTAATAAAAATCCTAGCAAAAAGATTCAGTTAAAGTTCTTAAAGGATATTTCTTACTATAATGAAAAATTGCATTTTATTTAGTTAAGCAAATAATTTGCAATATGAAATGCGGATATATATACTAAGCTGCAAGAAGATTTTTCATTTCTAAATTAAAGACGAAAATATTGTCTAAAAACTTTTGATTAATTCTTTTTAAAAAGTTGATAACATATGAGACTAAAATATTTAGAAATTCTTGACAAACTTAGGAGAAAATGGATAATATTTTCAAGTTTTTTTTGTTTCAATTGAAAATGAAATTCCTTCTTATTTTTTTTTATTTGAAATAATAAATTTCGTCATTAAAATGACCCTTTCATGATATAAATTAAATAAATGAAAAAAAGATAACTTCAATTATCATCCTTTCTTTCAACATCAAGACTTTCGAACAAGGTAAAAGACATTGTTTAAAATATTTTATTCAGAGAGTGGTAAAATGTTTTATGTTTGCAGTAAAACTTCGGAATAACAGTTTTGATTTCGTTCAAGCCAAAGTTGTTAACTTTTATGCAAGGTCATAAAAAGAACCTTGTGTGCTCCAAACTAATAATAATTGTTATTCTTAGGCGATCACATGCTTTAATTTGTGAAGCAAATGCTTTGAAGAGTTTTTATTAGAATTAATTCTTTAATTTTCGCTTTCTCTTTAGTTTGATTAGTTGTTAAGTCATGCTATGAAAATAATTACAGAAATGTCATTGCACATCATGCAGCATAATAATGAAAAAATAGCATTTCATTCAGTTACATATTGCATTTTCAACTCTATCTTATTTAATATTAAATTATTGTAAGGGACAAATCAACTTTCCACAATGAAAATTTACTGAATTTTTGTGAAAGGATTTGAAAAGATTTTTGGAAGGAAAGAAAAGATCCGAAACGTATCTAACGACGTTTTCATGAAATGTATTAACTTTAATTTAGTTACAGGAATTTAAGGAAATGAATTGCTTTAAAAATCCAATAACCATCTTATCGCAGTAAGATATCAAGAATAAGTAAAGTACATCTAAACAATTTATAATCATATAGAATCATGGTACATAGAGTTGTACAGCAGCTGGAGTTCCTAATATTCTCGCAGGGAATCTCCATTTCGCCTTTGGGTTACGCCCTAAAATGGAACTTAACATAACACAATTTTTGTGAATTTTTGAGGGACAACCTTATCAATATTAATAGCATTTTCACTTTTTAGTCAATAGTAATAGTCAATTTTTTAAAGTATATATTGCTACAACTTTTTTTCGGCAAATAGCTTTCCGTAGGGACTTGTACTTATTTGTAGTCCTAACATAATTGACCTACCATATTTCAGTCGCAATGTTATGACGCCATAATATTCTCATTGCTTTTAGGGTATCGGATATGATGGTTCAGTTCATGCACTTCTCAATCGCTGGCTTGATATCATCATCTTATGACAAATATAATTACAAGCAAATTCTCTACAATCATTTTCTATTATTTGCAGATGTTTCCAGTTGTCTTAAATAATATAAACTACAATTAGTATATTATGACAGTGCCCAGGAAGTAATCACGTACAATATAAGAATTGCTTGAAAGCAGACGACATGACCAACATATTACTATGTTGAGAATTCTATATACGTCAATGAAATTATTGTAATAAAACTAAAGAACAGCACAACACTTCCTATGAACTAATTATTAAGTCATTAATAAATTTATTACCATCCTTAATTTTCTGCATAATTCAAAGTTTTCTGAATGTATTCTGTCTTTTCTTGATTATGCTTATAATCCAGAAATTGAAGCATAATTATTATAAACAATTTCTAATATGTCCATTGGAAGCCCATTTTACAGAACAATTTTAAATCCGCAAAAAATGTTGATATATGGATCAAAATACTAACTCTGCAAGCAAGTATAATTTACTTAAGGTACATAGACTAGGAAAAAATCGTACATGTTGTCATAATTTCATAAAAGAATGTAAAAAGTATTGGTCACAAATTAATTTCAACATTAATACATTACATTTAAATATTTTAAATATAAATGCATCATATTTTATCATTCGTTAGTTTCTATGAAATCAAGAATTCTTATTAGTCATAGAATGTGCAATTCCATTGTTAAAATTATTATTTTTTTCGAATTTTAACAAAATATTACAAAACAATACAGTACTTTAACATAAAAACTAATTGTATTAATATATATTATATATATATATTTAATTTGAAAAAATTATCTTTATTATTTAACTATTTTTTCCTTTAATAGAGAAAAATACAACTAATTTAGGAATTAATAATACATTATAAAGATAATTCCGAAACGGTTTTTTGAAAGTGAAAAACTTAACTCATGATATGAATTTTTTTATCTAAACTAATAAAAATATTAATATATTCTAAAAATAAACAACACTTAACTTCTTTTTATAATATTAAGTTTCTTAAGCGCCTATAATTGTTCAAAAGGAAGTGAAAGTTCTTGCTTTCTTTCAAAAAAAAAGTTTTGCTTTCCTTAGTGACAAAAAAAAACTAATAACTCCAAAGACTAAATGAATTATTGTCATATGACTTGGAAACAAAAAATATATATCTAAAAATTTCTCAAGATCTTATCACGCTTCGATTATCATCTCATCTACAGATAATTCATAGCCTTTTTAACGAAATTTTGTAAGAAATATGATTTTCAGTCAAGTGTAAATGAAATAACTGCGTTAAAGAATGACTTGAATGTGATAATTTAAAAACATTTCTGTTTTCCAACCACATTTACTAGAAATTGCTTTACTTTCTTATACTTCATTATATATATAAAAAAAAATGCGATAAGCAATTGTTTTTCTGAGAATCAATTTTAATTGGAAAAGCAAAAAAGATTAGAAATTTCCTGTTAACGTATATCTAATCTCTTTTTCTACTAATAATAAAGATGAATGTGTGTGTGTGTGTGTGTGTGTGTGTGTGTGTGTGTGTGTGTGTGTGTGTGTGTGTGTGTGTGTGTGTGTGTGTGTGTGTGTGTGTGTGTGTGTAATTTAACTATTGTCTATATTGCCCTATACCTGCCTTTTTAGTTGTACCTATTTAAAAATAGTACACATATTTCTTAAATTTTTACAATTATTTAAAAAATATTTTTTACCCGATTTTCTACAATAAATTAAATTAATGCTTAGAAATTCAAACCATTTTCATTGTTTCATCGAATATTTAAACACGTAATTTCTTTATATTGTTGAAAATTTAAAAAAGGTATTCTGATTAATATCTGTATGTTATATGAAATGAATAAAGCCATAATACCTTGAAATTTAAAAGATTAATCACATTTTTAAAAGCAGTATGATGTCATGGAATTGGTTTTCATTAGAAGGTTTCACAGATACAATGAAAATAACCTATGTAAAATGATTTAAATAACAAGGCTTTAATGCCTGACAATTTAGTGACATGAAAATAAAATAAATTGACATGAAATTGAAGCAATTTAATGTGGATTCGACATAACCAATATCCTCGTCGGACTAGCTAATTGCCAAAAGTGAATAGTAGAAACATCAATATACTTCAACAGAATTTTCAAATGTCATTTCAAGTGATGAATGCTAATGATATATATTATAAATCTCCCAATTATCTTTAAGCCTGTCTATCAACTTATCGAACCATAAAAGTTGTGCTAGAAGTCATGTTTTTTTGTTTCATAAATTCTCTCATATTTTTTCAGTAAGAAATTTTATAGAAATTTTTGTTGAAAGCGCGACGCATTAACCGACAATTTTTACAAAATTTCTTATGGCGTAAACTGTTTCCTCAGATATAATTATTGGGTAGAATTATTTATTCGTTCCTCAAATCAAGAATGAAATAGCAGATATAATTTATTTAAAAAAAAAGAAATTTATATAAATTGAAATAACTTTACATTTCCTCAGTGCGAGATCATTAAATGTATTTGAATAGGTAAAATATACATAATCCATTTGCTTGGCCTTTGCTCAAAAATTATGGGTTTATTAACTGATTGTACAATTCATTTTGACATCTAAGTTACGGCAGGGATGAGAATATGTATGGTACTCCTGGTTTTTGCAATAAGAATTAAATTAATAAAGTAATTCAAGTAACGAAAATGCCTCATCCATGGTCTTAGATTACGAATTAGCAGAAGAATGTTCAAAAAGCCCTTCAATTTGCTGATCTTTATGGCAGGCAATGATAAAGGACTTTATTATCTTTGAAATGAAACTCAAAATCAGACAACCCTTAGATGCCTACTTGCATTAACCAACATGTTATGGTATAAACAAAAACTTCCATTGCTATATATAACTTTATTTCAGAACCATTCTTTCTTGGATGGTATTGGCCATAAATACTTTACAGTTGGTCACAGCAAAAGGAGTATAACTCTGCGAATTCCAAGATCGAAAGAAGAAAAAAACGTTCCAGTATATGTTCCTGAAGACTGGGCATAGAATATAAGAGGAACAAAAGCTTCCCGAAATCTCTTCAAACTGGTTCTGAATCAGTTCAGTCAACTTTTGAAATTTATTACTAGTAACAGAATCTAAAACAATCTATGAAATATTTGCTTTTTTTATTTATTAATAAAAAATCGTTGTCTGAAATATCTCATTTTTCTGATTACAATAATAAATTTATCTACAGAATCGATAAATATATTTGTTAATATAATGCATGGAAAGTATATTCTATATACAATAAATACTTTCATACATTACATTAGTAATTAAATTGATTAACTTGAACAATTCGTTTGATAATATTCATTTATAAGCTTGTTCTTTGCATTCCTATGTTTATTATGAAAACTTACTCATTATGTTTAAAGGGTGCATTATGTAATTTTTAAATTCAAAATCAAAATTTGTACCATTTTACTTTAATTTCTACAAGGCTATTAATTATATAAATAGTTGAAAATCTCATAAGAATTTCAAAACGTTCTCGGGAGAAGAAAAAGATCTAAATTTGAGCTGATCTTTAGCTTCGCTTATCAATTTCGGGTGAAATATTTGAAAGATATATCATTCAGCATATGTCATGTCAGAAATCATGACTAAAAACTTCGAGAAATTAAAATGAGTTTAAATCATAGATAAATGCTTATATTTAACTGAAAAATTCATAAAATACTACAGGGTGGTCCAAAAAAAACTTCCCCTATATATGAAACCCTAGCGGCGTATCCGCTCAACCAATCGAACCAAAATTTCAGACATGGTTGTTTCAAGGTAAGCGCTGGAGATTGTGATGATTCTAAACAACGCAGATCTCACGGTTACGGTTACAGTGAGAGAATTTCGAAATTTTCGAATGGCAACACCCACTTTTTCCTTGCGCAAATTGAGCAGCGTATTGAAAAACCACAAATAGCGTTGGAACGATTAGCGTGTGACGAAAATTGCCGCCGTAAAGCATATGCAAAGAAGAGCATTATAAAGGAATAATGACAACACAGAGAGGAAAGAGAAAAAAAGTTTTTATTGGAATGGAAAGTTATAATTACAGGTTTCCAACGTGTTCATCTTCGCAGGCGACAACGCATTGCATTCGGGAGATTGTGGACAACAATGCCGAACGTAACATGAAAGGAGGAATCCGCATAACTCCACGTGTTATGACATCTTGCAATTCTGACACATCTCGTGGACCAGGTGTATACACCTTAGATTTCAGATAACCCCATAACCAGAAATCCATAGGAGTGAGACGGGGGAGCACTGATCGAACACATTGGGCGACGTGTGGAGGAGCCCCACCTTGCATCCATACAATGTCCCTAATGACATTTCGTTGCTGCAATTCAGGAATAATGGAATTCTGCAACTGTGTCAGAATTGCAAGATGCGATAACACGTAAAGTTATTCAGATTCTTCCTTTCATGTTACGTTCAGCATTGTTGTCCACAACCTTCCGAATGCAATGCGTTGTCGCCTGCGAAGATGAACACGTTGAAAACCTATAATTGTAACTTTCCATTCCAATAAAAACTTTTTTTTTCTCTTTCCTCTGTATGTTGTCATTATTCCTTTATAATGCTCTTCTTTGCATATGCTTGACGGTGGCAATTTTCGTCACACGCTAATCGTTCCAACGCCATTTGTGGTTTTTCAATACGCTGCTCAATTTGCGCAAGGAAAAAGTGGGTGTTGCCATTCGAAAATTTCGAAATTCTCTCACTGTAACCGTAACCCTGAGATCTGCGTTGTTTAGAATCATCACAATCTCCAGCGCATACCTTGAAACAACCATGTCTGAAATTTTGGTTCGATTGGTTGAGCGGATACGCCGCTAGGGTTTCATATATAGGGGAAATTTTTTTTTTGACCACCCTGTACTTTCTAGCATATATAATTCTGCATTTTTTTTTAATTCCTTCTTCAAAATATAAACATATATAGTTGTGTATTAATTATGCATTGCTGCGTTTTCCTTTCGTTGTAATTATATGCAAATCATTTTCCTGAAAAACAAAGAATATTAAGGAATTTATTTTGTAATGTAGTCGAAATAAATAAATCTTCTCATTCATCAATCATTTGAAATTAAGATAATTTCTCAGCATCATACGTCCTTATGAAAACAAAAAGAAATGAAGGGCAATTTATTTTTCTTTTCTTAGTTTTATAGATTATAAGCAACATAAGAATCAATAACACTAATTATTAACGACAAAGTTTAGATTCAAATCTTAAAAACAAAAATATGCCTGCATGAATACTAAAACTGAATCATAAATCAAATTATGATAATAATTCCAAAGTGTTTCTTCTCAGATTGGCGTGTAATAAATAAAAATCTCGAAAGAAATAGCTTATTATATCAGAGTTTTATTTCCTCAGCATATTAATAGGCCCAAACCCGCGTTTGTCTTTAGCTAGAAAATACGTGAGCAAAATACAGAAGAATTTTATTATCGTTGTTTTTTGCCAAAGAAAAGTATCAAAATCATTTGCAATTCATAAATAGTTTGTATCGAAAAATTTTGAATTTTATCTCAAACACCTTTTTATCTTTATGCACTCTCTTCACTGGATAGTGATTGTAAATTTTTGAGCTCATTTTTTATGTCACTTTATATATAATATTAATGAAGTAACATTTACTGATATAATTCAAATTATTAAAAATTAAATCTTTTTCCTATTTTTTTGGGTACTTACATTTTTACTTTTGTCTTCAAGTATTATAGAAAGATTGAATGCCATATTCATTACTGGATTTTAATGAAGCTATAAATTGTTCCATAAAAATCATTAACAGCAGCAACATACATAATGAGTGAAATAAATTGTTGATGTTTTAATTTTATATTGATTATGAATTTATCCATGTCATTAACTTTCAAAAAGTAGTTTTTACGACAAAATGAAATTGTATTTTTTTAATGATTCTCTATTGCATTATTTTTGGTCTTTCGGACGAAAATTATCCGACTATTTTTAAATTATTCCTCAGATGGAAGATTTTTTATAAATTAAAAGAAAAAACATGAAAGTACGGATTTCTTTCAAGTATTAAAAACGCATATTAATGATCTGAGGGTCAAAGTCATGTTTAAGTTTTATCGTTCTTATTATAATTTGTTTCTTTTAATGTCTCGAAAGTTTATTTTTTATTGAAATCATATCGATCCATTCATTATGTAAATTTAGCATCATACACAAGTCCAACTTCATCTTATTTTGTTTTTGCTTTCTTTCATAAATGCTTACGTTTAATAAAAACTAGTTGTTTTATATTTACTCATTTCTTTGTGCGCATAATTATTCTCCCAAATTTTGATGTTTTATATTTTTTTGGAAGATCTTGCATTACGTAATAAACGCTTGAAAATATAGATAATACATTTATTGATAATTTTTTTTATTTCATTAATTTTTAGTATAGTATATATTACTTTGAGATTCGTTTTATTACTTTTTTCAACCATATTTTTTCACACACTATTAAATAATAATGTGTCCGTCATACTTTTAACTTCCAAATGAAAATGAGTAATAAAACGTTATGTAGCTTTCATATAAAAATGAGTGTATTATTACTATAGAAAAACTAAATTAATTCTATCTACCTTACAATGTAAATAAGGTAAATAGATTTATTTTTGTTTATAGGCATAAAATCAAATGAGCATATTTTATTATGCTCATTTTGCAATTTCATCGTGCCGTTTTTTTTTTTTTTTTTTTTTTTTTGCTCTATTCATGTTTAAAAAGGAAGAAAAGAAAAGCACCCACTGATTTAATATAAAGAAAATCAGAAAGTTTTATATCCGATTTAACTTGAAATTTACCTTGATATATTTAAAAAATAAAATAGCTTAAGTGTCCGATAATTAATTAAAAAATTATAACTGAATATATTTTAACGCATATTCTCTTCGTTACATGAATTTATTTTTATTATATATGTAAGGAGGCTTCAGAATAATTCATTAATAGTTTTCGAAATATTTTGAATTATTCTTTCATTTCGGAATAGTTTTCAGCACCTTTGTTAAATCTAAAAATTTTGATTTCGTTTCTTTGTAATTCGTCAAAGGAGGAAATAGGCAAATAGAAAAATATTTCAATGTAAATATTGCTAGTCAAATTAACAAAAACAACATGTTTTCTTATATACTGATAAAGTACTTTTACAGTAATAATATTTGAAAGAGCAAGATTTTTAATGTTTCTTTTTAAACACATCTGATATTCAAAATACGAATTTACCTTTTTTCAAATTTTGAACTCTATGTTTTTCAAATTTTCTTTAATTCATTTTTTTTTAATTTGGAGAACCTTATCATGTCTCCGTGTACCTTACACGGAGGCATGATTAATATGTTTATAACCAATGCAAAACACTTTTTTTTTTTTTAGATTTTACTTTGGAACTGAGATTTGAATTTGTATCATTCAAATGCTTCCTTCTACTATGAAAAGATGAGCTAATTTAGGAAAATTTTGCCTAAAAGCATATCTCAGTATTGAAAAGATATCCAGTGTTATTCTACATTTTAAATAACTAAAACCGAATTCCATTCTAAGAATGTAGAAATTTAAGAAATAATTCTGAGAAATTAAGAATAATATTAAATTTTTTTTCTAAAAATTCTATTCAATTCTATTATATTTTTTTTCTAAAAATTCTATTCAATTCTATTATATTTTTTTTCTAAAAATTCTATTCAATTCTATTATATTTTTTTTCTAAAAATTCTATTCAATTCTATTATATTTTTTTTCTAAAAATTCTATTCAATTCTATTATATTTTTTTTCTAAAAATTCTATTCAATTCTATTATATTTTTTTCTAAAAATTCTATTCAATTCTATTATTTTTTTTTCTAAAAATTCTATTCAATTCTATTATATTTTTTTCTAAAAATTCTATTCAATTCTATTATATTTTTCCTAAAAATTCTATTCAATTCTATTTTTCCTAAAAATTCTATTCAATTCTATTTTTCTAGTTATTCTAAGAATTCTATTCATTCAAAGAAAAGTAAGAAATTTAATTCTAAGAATCTATCATATTCTAAGATTTATTCCCAACTAATTTCATTTTCAAACGCTCCTAAAACGGCAAAAATATTTTTTAAAACAATTTTTACTAATATTAGATATTGGGAATCCCACGAAGCTAATAATATGAACTTTTCATTTCGACTTTCCCAAAATGAAAAATTCTATCTGATAAGGATTATTGTGACCACAGTTTTTGTCAGGTACTCTTTTCTACCACGGGTGACAATATTTTGACATCTTTTATTACCCTCAGCCAATAACAACGAAGTCGCCTGCCTTTTTTGGCAACTGTGCGAGAGATTTGGCACCTCTGTTAAGCAATAAATGGTTTTCTATAAACATGACCGACTTCCCTTTTCAGACATATTAAGTAGAAAAAGCTATAAATAAAGAAAGACAATTGTTGAAGTTTAATATAGATGAAAATTTTTGTGAAGCTCCTTTTATAGAATGGCTCTTAGTCCATGAAGCAAAACAAGTGCAATACCGTAAAAAGAGCATGGAATAGAAAAATGCTTTGGCTGATGTATTATTGGTTCTATTTAAATTTCAATTCTTAATTCGCTGTAATTATGAAAACAGGGGCTAAAATGCTGTCATTGTTATTCCCTACTAATATTCTCACTAGTTAGCATCTAGCCATGTTTATGCATGATATAAGAATTTCTAGTCAAAATTTAATACTTTTTGTATCTTAAAATGAAAGCGGTCTACATTTTATCAATGAATTTTCACAGTTTCTGTACTAACTATACATTAGCATATACAATGCATAGGTATCAATAATAAAGCGATACAAAATTGTTAGATAATAAAAGCAGATACTTTAAAAAATAATTATCGAGTTGCGAGAAATATTTGTGCCCTTTGTTCACAGAAATAATTGATATTGTTTTCATTGCAAAAGCAGTAATCCAATAGTAACACCGATCAAATAAGAATATTTTTCAGATTTATCCAGATTCTTCAGTATTTTTTATGTAAAGGATATACAGTAATTAGAATGAACAAGAATGTGTTACGTAATTAAGAAATGGTTGACCAAACATATACTTTAAATCTAATTTCTTCAAATTAAATGCATTTTTTTTTTGTCATTTACTAGTATATCTAATCTATAAGAAGAAAAATGGTTGGTGTCATCTTTCTCGTATAGTTAAGTACATCAGTTATTTAACTTTAGCATGCATCTGGTTTATAAAAATTGATGTTTTTGTAATAAGCTAAAACTAAATCAAAGTAATAAGCTAAAACTAAATCATAAAGTAATAAGCTAAAACTAAATCATAAAGTAATAAGCTAAAACTAAAGAAAATAAGAATATTCAGAATTTTATATACAGTCAAAAGTTTCAGAAATTTAAATATTCAAAATATTGCACCGAATGAATGTTACGAGGTACCTCTACTAACCATTGCTTACTCGTCGCACAACATATTCATCTCATTAATTATCTCAACTAATATTTAAACTCCCAAATGAACCATGCCATGTCAGAGGCACACTTTATTAACACAGAACTGAAAAACCATCTACACATTGAGTCGCGTGGATGCATTCCGATCAGGTGAGGTGGAAAAAAAGCGCGCGAACACCCCCCCCCCTCGTTACCATGTTTTAAACATTCAACTGTTCAAATGTGACAAGTAATATACAGGAAGAACTCAATTGGTTATTTCTACAACAATCAATATTTCAATAAATTCACATATTATGCTCAAATACCTTTACATGAAAGTCATTTTTGCATTGGCAATACACATATTTTAGTCACAGCCCTTTTAAACATGCCAAATTGGGTTTTCACCTGAACCACTCGGACACACAGAAGTCTATTCATTGATTCATGTGATTACATTGAATAGTGGTTACATTCCGATCAGGCGGGGTGGAGAAAAAGCGCGCAAACACACATTAACTTGTTTTGACGATTTTATTCACTATATATAAACTAATATTACTGTATTTCCTCTATAGAATGGTTTTTATGTATGATATATAAATTTGACTTTCCTCTAGATGAACATATTTTTGATAAGTCTGATTTCGCCTGTCATAGTTTTCTATTTCATTCGCCGTTTTATTTAACAATCATTTTTAATTCTCTTCCACTAGATTAAAATAAGGGATAAATTACTATCAAACGATAACACTTTCCATACTCATTCCATTTATAGCATTAAAACTATTTTTTAAAAAAATTATTTTGAATTTCGTCACTCATTCATTTAAATTGCTAATACATTTCAATTCTAAATCGAATTTAAACTAATCAAGTTTTTTTATAAATATTATAAAAGTTTTATAGGAAAAGAAAATCTGTTTCTATCTTTTACAATTCAAAGTTTTAGCTACAATGAAATTAGCTTTCTAATTCTTTCAAAACCGATTGAACATTAAATCTTTTTGCTAAGGTTTCCGTCTCAATTATGGAAGAGAATTTCACTCATTTTTAAGTGTCATTACAAACACTAGCAAAAAAAAAAATTCTCTAGTGATCTAAATTTTTCATTTGTAACTCTTTGAAAAATGCTGTTCCGTCTTTCATTGCAAACATATGCAGCTCTAATTTTCTCGCCTTTGGTGCATCGTTTTGATGTAAGAGGCTTTTGAATCATTACAATAGCTGCATCAGATCACGTAGTTTCCGAGCAAACTAATTATAATGCCATAAATTTCACCTGGAAAAGCTGATCCATGAATTATTTCAGGTAAAGCAATTTTTTATAGCTGAGGTTAAACAATTGGAGCAAAGATTTTTTTTTTTAAGTAATTTAAATTTGGAAACCTTTAACACAATTATACTATTTGTCAGAAATCGAAGATATCTGAGCACTTTATAAGAATTCGATTGCATTGTTGCAAGAGAAAAGGCTTATTGACGAGATTCTAAAGAAAGGCTAAAAGACGAGAATTGACTTTCCGACCTGGAATCAGACACCTGGGTCTTGCACTACTGAATCAGGTGACGCATACATAATCAATAGAGTATTTCAAAATTTGCTTCTTGTATCTTTTTATGATAAGAGCAAATTCTCTAAATGCACAACAGCATTTAGAGAATTGGTTTGATTCAACTAAAAAGCAACGGTTTAATCAAAAGGTAATTATAAGTACGTAAAATGTTTGTTCCTGAGAACGCTTTTTAAAATCAGGAAAACAAATGTGCCATTAAAAATTCCTAAATTCTTATCATTAATGTATTGATTAGTATATTTTCCATTTAAAAAATATTTTTTTTATATATATAAATGACTTAGAAGTGTAATTGAATTAAACTTTTCTGCTTCTTCCTTCAACTTAAAGAAAGTGGATAAATATTAGCTATGATATATTAATATTATATCATAGCTGTTTACCTGTTTAAATACCTGTTAAATACCTGTTTAAATAATTTTCTTTGTCTCTTTTGAGTAATGTCAAACTTTTAATAGTTTTTCTTTTTTCTTTTATTATATCCAAAGTTAAGTTTTGTCATCTTAAAAGTATTCATAAGAAAAATAACTTTAAATTAAATATCCCTTAAGAGTTAAAATGAAAGAAAAGAAAGAACAAATAACAAAATGAAATGAAATATATTAAAAATTTTTATTCCATTTATCCAATAGCAAATATTAAGCTTCTATTATTCGCAATCTGTTAACCTCAGAATGTGAGAAGAAAAAATTATTGGCAAAATACAAAAATCACTTTTTGGAAAACGAAATTATTGTATCACGGATAATTTGTAATTATATATTTCATAGGTCTTTGCAGTTTAAAGTTTTTACGTTAGCGCATTATTTATTACTCCATTTAGTTTAGTTATATTAACGTACGGTTTTAAAGTAATACTAGAGCTATTTGGGGATGGACCTCGTAATTTTGAACCGCGGTCAGATGACAAAGAAGACACCTGGCAGCCCCTTTTCCAAAATTCGCGCCATACCAGCGAGAGGACATTTAGCCCTGCAGGATTTAAAGTACACCAGCCCCACTTATACGACAGTTCTTCGGCGCAATCGTCCCCCCGATCCCAAAAATGGAACCTTATCACTAAGTCACTGCTGCTCTTCTTTACCATTTCAGAGAAATAAATACTTATTGTAGAAATAAAAGCCGTATTTGCAACAGCAAAAAAAACTTACATTTTGATATAACATTAATAGTTCACAGAAAAGATTTTGAGACAATGGATTTGGATTTTTAGTTTTTAATACTATTTATATTAGAAATAAAACTACAGCAATCCATTAAAAAATTATCAATTTAATGATGGTTTCAGTGTAATCACCGCAATGTTTGTTTGATGCAGGATTCCAATAAAAGAAAAATGAACATAATAATTTAACAATATGCTATTCAAGCAGCAGTTAAACCTAAACTCTTAACTATTTCGTTTTTTTTAATTGGCACGTAATATTCAAATATGCATTTGCAGATATAGTATCTGATGTAATTATCGATGCTCTTTTAACAATTTTTCTTTACATTTTTTTTATCATTTATACAACAGCAACTGATAGTGTTACAAATAAAATATCGACATTACAACTTAATAATCAAAATTTAAATTGATTATAAAGCTTCTTTTCAAATAACAGATGCGCTTAATTCCCATATTAAAAGTGTATAAATAAAAATAAATGGTGATTTGCAACACACAATAAAACACAGAGGTAATGTGAACCGACAGTTGGACTGCATTAAAGCACGAATGCTAAATCATGAAAAAGGCTCTTCTTATCAGAACTTTATTTTTAATGAAAAGAAAAAGTGATAATATTTATATATAATTAGTAACATATAGCTGAAAAACATCGTTTCTGTTTATGACATTTATTTTAGTACAATTTTCAGCACACTTCAATCGTTACAAGGCAACTCTTATTTTAATGACTTAAAATAAATACTGCAATTATATAAATAAATTAGATTTGCATGATTATTTCACTTCCAATTAGAAGAAATTATTCAAATAAATTAGTTAATAAATTAGTTCTCTCTAATTTCTCCTAACTGAAAGTGAATCCTTTTTAAGGCATGTTCAAAAATGCTTCTTTTCAACAAATAACGTTAGATTGAAAATAAACAATTTTTCTAGGAAACTCTTCAGTAATTGTGTTTTGATCATTGTCAAAATTCTCTTTTGCGAGAGAAAAATAACTGAAAAAATTCCAAATTTTATTTTTAAAAAAACGCATTTTCATTTTTATATGAAGGAATTCTTTCAAAACATGAGTTAAAATTTGTTGGGAGAATTTGTTTGGCCTTAGGAATACAATCTACAGGAAATGATGTTATGGAGCTATTTTAAGTTTGGTATTTTATATCAGTTTTTTCTTGGTAGTCAATAAAGTCCAAACAAGCTTTATAGCGCTTTTATATTGGCCTTTTTTTTCAGGGAATTAATTCTTTCAAGTTTCAAAAAATGAAAGGTTTATCATTTTTCAAGTAGAAAATAGACAGCTTTACAATAGAGATTATTCTCTGATCCTTAAAAAGAAAACTATTCAATATCCTTTCTTGTTTTCTTGACCTCGATGGATTTTTTTTATCGACAATTCTTCACTATGACCAGTGCAAACACCATCCATGTCAAATTCTTTCTTTCTTTCTATACATTTTTGTGTATTCTATTTATTTATTTTATGAAATTCTCCTCTGGTAACAGACATTCCATCGATATCATATCTTTAGAATAACAAAAGCTAATTTACTTCCTATTGACAAAAGTTTTCTTCAATAAATGAAAGATTTTTCAATCACGCCTTCTATTTTCAAGAGTATTCTTTCCCTTTCATTCTTTTCTTATTGGAACTCATTTCTTATTATACTGCATATAAAATGATATAGGTTTGTCCTGGTAGTCATTACACTTTGAAAACACACATAATAATATATTCTTTTAATTTAAATATGTTTTCACTTTGCAACTGAAATAATGCTGAGATTAATGTATGCCCTCGCCTTTGAATCGTTCCAAATTTCCATCTATTTTATTTGATGAATTTAGTTCATTTTCCCGAGTATGTAAGCTTATTTCATTACACAGCTTTTGGCAATAATTTTTTAATGAGATCTTTTCTAGATTAAATCTACACCATGATTTGGGTTAAGACAAAATATTAGAATTTATATAAATCTTATAATTATTTAAATATTAGATAGTATTCTAAATATTAAAAATAGACTGATTAATTTATATACCATTTACGGAGGCTAAATGAGAATATTAAGACGAAAGAACTGTAAAATATTTCATCTCTCAAAATTATACTCTAAGAAAAAAAAGAAGTTAATGCATAGTTTTAAATGAAAAATAATCCTTTTCATATTAAATGATTAATACTGATGATGGAAAACTCACCATTTTTAGAGAATGGTACATTTGGAGAATTTAGAATCTTCATTCAAAAATAATTGATTTTAAAAAGTTATATTCTAGAAAAGGTCGTTTGGTCGGAATCTTTAATTTTTTCTTTATAAGGAATCATAAAAAAAGTAATAATTGTTAATAATATTTGTTATAATAAATGTTACAATATAAAGTTATCTTATAACAATTTAGTAATAGATGTTTATAACAATGATAGATAAGATTGCTTATATAAGATCTAAAGGAAATAATATACAAAGAGTAACATTATCATCAAATTCTTTTTCAATTTTATTAATAAAGTTTATATTTATTCATAAGAATGTATAACTGTTTCATTTGTAACTTAAATTATATGAGCAAAATGATACAAAAAATTGTTTGTTTTTTTAATTTGCTAACTTATTATATTGATTTGACAAGATATGGATTTTTTATAAATACAACGGAAGACACAATGAGATTATTATGTAGTAATATCACATAAAACTAAAATTCTTAATACAGTTAGATATCGGTTTGATCGATATGAATTCTATTTTTAATTACAATACTACATCGGTATATGCCTTTGCTTCTCTTTCGGCGGGTCGATATGTTTTTTGAGTTAAAAAAATTCATCAAAAAGCAATTAACTAGATAATTCTTAATTTCTCGTCTTTTAGAAAAATGTCCGGCAAAGGCAAAACTGTGAAAGTGTTTATTGGCAATTCTTGACTTTCATTAAAGTTAAAATAGAAGGTTCATTATAACAAGGTGCCATCAATTTATTTGATGCGCTGTTAATTTATCTTTAAGTGCAAATCTCACGCAAGATAAATTTTCATGAATTAGAGAACCTATTTCATTTATTAGGATGAAGATTACGATGCAGAAATCATATGGAAGAATCAGGATAAAAGTTATCAGAAAGTATATCTATTTATTAAAATCTTCTGTCTAAGCCGAAAAAGGTACTAAATAAATTCGATTTAACTGGGCGAAGATAAAGGATTGATGGATTTGATGGATGATTTTGAAGGACTGATGAGTTACTTATCGCAAACTCACGTTTAGATTTTCATTAGATAACTGCAATTGAAATTAATTATGATACAATCTCAATTAAGTAGTTAATATCTATAAGATAATGCTAAATTTTGTCGGAATTTTTTCAAATCATTCTAAATATTGCTATAAAAAGACGGGAGGAATATTACAAAACCATGAACAGTGTTGATGGTATATAGAATGTTTCCAAACATACATATTCATCTCTTTTCTGAAAAGTTTTCAGCCACTGTCGTTATCGATGCATCCCATAACTAAAAGTATTTATTATGAATGTCATTTTGACGATTTATAATCAATTTATGTAAATATTATGGAATCTTGAGATCATTTCCCATGGAGATTTATTACCAAGCTACTATCTTGGAATTATAGTTTAATAGATTAATTGATTAATCTTCCAAAATATTGAAACAGCATATTGTGATCGGAAATAGAGAGGTGCAAGTAATTTCAAAAATTTGCGTATTACTAAGTAAGTGAAACCTCAGCTACAAAGTCGGAAGTTTAGAAATATGAATCAAGGAATTTTATTATAGCATTAAAAAGGGAATACTTATTTTATGTACTTTTAATGGTATCCTTATAACTTATATTAATATGCTTTTTTACATAATAAATATTTTGTGTTAAAGTAAATTTTTAGTTTCTCTTTAGAAATCAGCATAACCACACTGGCTACTCCGTGACGCTTAATAAAGGAGATCTATAATATCCAAATAAGCTATGACTTCAAATTTGGAGGGAATTATGATTGAATCCTAAGGGCCCTCACCGGCCACGGTAGAACCTTTCCCATGGGTAGCCCTTCCAGTCATTTATCGGAAGTGGCCGACTCCTATAATTTCAGTACCCAACCTGGTGGCGAGAACCAACCACCATACCGGAATCGTCTTATTTTCATTTCTGAGGTGCCTCTCCCCCGGTGGAATAGCAATCAGAATAAGAATGTATGATATTGATTTTTTTAAAAAGGGGTTGAATTAGAGCAAGACATTATACAACATTCAAATAATATTAACTAAAATATTATCAGAATACAATCGCTTGTTTTGAAAGGACGGTATTTATCAAATATTTACAAAAAAAAAACTGATTTTTAGGTGCTTGGTATTCAATTTAAGAAATAACAGATTTTATGTCTTGTTAGGGTTTTTTTTCTACATATTTTTCGGCTTTGTGTTAGCAAACATGAAAGAATTTCACCATCGGATATATTTTACAGCATAAAAAAAATTGGATTTTTGCTGTTAAATTCATCACTATCCATGTGAGTTTTCTGTCAAAAGCAACACATTAAACGCATTAACTGCGATCACGTTAGGCTATCAATAACTCATTTTTGTGACGTGTGAGCCAAAGTGAATATAGGCTTCACATTCGGTTTCCGTTTGACTCTGACGAAATTTTAAAACTAGCAATTTAAGTGATTTATGATCAAGTCGCTTGATAAAATTAAAACTATTTTCAGATAAATTACGTTAAAGATTTTTCGTAAAGTGTCGAACATTTTCTGAAACTTAAATAAAAAGGCTAGTAGGTATTGGCTGAGTTTCAGTTTCTTAGTTCCTCTAAAGAAATTTTCTTAATAATTTATTTGGCAATTTTAAATATCATTTTATGGCTGTTATAAATTGAGCTTTAAAATACAGTTAAATATACACTGCTCTTACATGTGTGGTGAAAACTTATAAGCCAGTTAACAGCTACGCTACCCGAGCAATTGCTTTTGTATTGCGGTCATCTTACTCGGCTGAGAACCACAAGGTCCCAGGTTCTTTCCTCACTCATACCAATCTGCCACACATGCACCGACTTTCTAATATGCTTAGACGATCCCTGATATTTTCGAATATCACATAAATTCCACGAATTTAATCATCTCGTAAAAAGAATGTTACTCAAATAATGATATTGTATAATTAATGATATCTACATTTTTCTAATATTTTAATTACTCCGTATTACTTTGCAAAATATAAGTGAAGAATTGTCAAGTTATATTGTTGCAATTTAGTTTCATCTACAGTATTTATGTCCATTAACAATAATTCTCACTGAAATAAGCTATGTGTGATTTACGCTTGTTAAGCTATGTGTGACTTACGCTTGTTAAGCCTTGTTGACTTACGCATGTTAAGCCGTGTTGACTTACGCATGTTAAGCCGTGTTGACTTACGCATGTTAAGCCGTGTTGACTTACGCATGTTAAGCCGTGTTGACTTACGCATGTTAAGCCGTGTTGACTTACGCATGTTAAGCCGTGTTGACTTACGCATGTTAAGCCGTGTTGACTTACGCATGTTAAGCCGTGTTGACTTACGCATGTTAAGCCGTGTTGACTTACGCATGTTAAGCCGTGTTGACTTACGCATGTTAAGCCGTGTTGACTTACGCATGTTAAGCCGTGTTGACTTACGCATGTTAAGCCGTGTTGACTTACGCATGTTAAGCCGTGTTGACTTACGCATGTTAAGCCGTGTTGACTTACGCATGTTAAGCCGTGTTGACTTACGCATGTTAAGCCGTGTTGACTTACGCATGTTAAGCCGTGTTGACTTACGCATGTTAAGCTATGTTAACTTATGTTAATATTGATGAAATTCATCCTCACTATTTAATATTGATGATTAGTTTCATCAACATTAAACAGTTTTTATTAATAGATTATTTTTTTTAATAGAGGACTTCAAGTGAATTGATATTCTAAACAAATTTAGATTTCAGAAGACATCTTTTTACTTTCTGGTATATGAAGTATAGAGGAAGCACTGTAATCGTCAAAAAATTCTCATTCAATATTATGTCAAACCTCCACATTTTAGACCTCGCCGAGTCAGAAAAAGACATTTTTGGCATTATATCTCTCTATAAGTCTATCTGTCAGTGAAACTCAAAGCTTCGAGTTAGACGGCTGAAATGAAGTATATAAAATTATATGCAATTTTGTAAATTTTGAACGAAGTCCATTCACAGGAAGTTTATTCATCTGGCTATTCGAGTGAAAGCGAACTCGGTAACAGCTAGCGAAACGCAAACATCTAGGCTAAATAAAATTTGGAACTCCAGCTTAGTATCTAAAATGTAGATTCTTATCAAACTCAGAACTAAATCCATCTAGTGGTCGATTGTCTGTCGTTCTGTAATTTTGCATGCATGTTCACGCAATAATTCAAACACACCGGTATTGTATTAATTAAAATTCGGTTTATGATCTTGCGTCTACAATTGTAGTTCATTTCAAATTTTGATTTCGGTTGGCTTGGAAAAAGGAATCTGAAATATATATTCGATCTTCTGATTTAATATATAAACTCATGCTGATAATTAATCACCAAAACTAGCTATTTCGTAAATATCGTGATGGTCATGTCATCTATACACAGATATTGGTTATCTATGCTGAACAACAAAGTCACAACTCTCATATGCTGGAGTTTGAGAAATATGAGCATTCATGGTGTCCACTGCCTTGCCTATCCACAACTTTATTTACAAAAAGAAAGTGGAGGGGACACACCTTTATTAGAAAATATGCAAGAAAGCTTTGAGGAGACTATTCATACTTGTATTTCTAATTGTATCTCGCGTATTTTACAAAGTCTTCTTCCCATTTTTTGAAAAGATTAATGAAATTGAATGGCGTAGTCAGCATACATTATTTGTAAAATGCACATAATACCAGTTGCCTTAAAACCACGAAAAATAGGTACAAAAAATTTAACTCTGCAAATCTCAATTTTTTCAGGAAATGGAAGAAACATTATCACTTTTTCCCACTCTGGTCTTTTTATAGATACCAAACAGTATTTTCTCGAACATACTTGCGCTTACAATTCCATTATTATAATCCCATCCAAAGAGGGATTCGATACTCTCACCAATACCAGATTCCCAACGCAAATCTTTTCCACTTCAGATAATCCAGTTTCACCAATTCCTAAGCACGTCAGCGATAACTAAATGTCAGCTAGTAACTCAGAAGTCTATTTACATTTTTTTCCTCCATGGCGAAAACGTACAGCAGTCATCGAATATTTTTTTTTTCCACACACCACTAGAAAATGTGTTAGATAGATTCATTCCGTTTTCAAAATACATGATTTTGACTCGACAGTTTCATGCATAAAGGACTTATAAGTATTTTTTTTTTATGTAACTTCTAAATTCGTTTTTTTTTTCCCTTCCTTTTTTTTTTTTTTTTTTTTTTTAATCGTTAAAAGGAGGCCTGAACATGGGAATTTTTTCATGGCTGTTTTAGTTCAGCTTAAAATGCAAACTCCAATACCTTCAATATATTTAATAGTTTTTTTTACTCTTTTAGATTTAAAATTTTCATTGTGAGACTTTATAACGGTTCTTTAATCAAATTTATAGTCGGGTATAAAATATTTTTATCTAATTATCTTTGAGCTGTATAGAAATTTTTTTATATCACCCTATCATACATGAATAATAGAAAATGCAATTCCAAACAATTGTTTTTTTAATTTTTAATCAATTTTTCAATATTCATTCGATCAAAATTTATAAAATTTCACTTTTTGTAGAAATATTAAGTCTATTACAGTTGAATTACATCTATGATTCGTGCACTTTTGTCAATGTTAATGCATTTTTTGGACATTCTCACTTTCGATTACCTTTCTGTAATAAAAGCCCTTTTTAATATATGAGCTCGATAATTTTCTTTTAAATGCAAACTATAAGGATAGTTGTCATTTTTTTTTCAAATTCGTCTTCCCCCATGTTTTAGCACCTTTAAACTTTTAATGTGCTCAAACCACATCATTTTTTCTGTTAATGTTTCAAATCTTCAAATATGAAAGAGTACGAATTCCAAATACCTAATTGTGAATCTTTAACCAACAAAACTTGGATATCATTGCTCCTAAAACAGTATGGGCTTAAATGCTTATTACAACATATCTACCAAAAAATTAACCAAACTAAATGTAAACAAAAGTATTATTTAAAAAATGTTAAAACACGTTATTTTTATGCGATTTCATGCAGAACAAATTGCATCATCTTTTATTTTAAAAATTTTTCAATCATTATTTGAATTTTATGATTATTGATATTCCGTTTTCAGTAGCAGACTATATTAAGACGCCTACGTCTGATATTATATCAAATATTAACCCTTTGCACTCGGATGATGCCTCTCACTCACCATTCATGACGGTGCCTCATTTTGACGTTTTATTATTCAATTTTGATTGATAAAAACACTTACAGAATGATAAAA
Organism: Argiope bruennichi; assembly: GCF_947563725.1. Lineage (NCBI taxonomy): Eukaryota > Metazoa > Arthropoda > Arachnida > Araneae > Araneidae > Argiope > Argiope bruennichi. The sequence continues at coordinate 21,829,279 of NC_079151.1, read as the reverse complement.
AGATGTATATTTGTAATTCAAAGAAATTTGACTTAAAACAGCTATGTATATTTATTTTTCAAAGCAATAAATAAATCTTTATATTAGGTGAATAATTATGCATCGAATTACTTTTCCGAGCGAAATGGGTTAAAATGTGTTTGATTTCAAGTTTTATTTCTCGAACAGTTTTATGCAAGGGAAAATTTTAAACTTATTTCTAACAACGCTAGATGTTGCTCTGCCGACAACAATACGCTCAGTTGCACAAAAGAAAAGAAGAAGTAGGACAATAGGAAATCACTGTCTTATAGAGCTTTCTTCTGGGAAGAAAAAGGATATGGAAATTTCTCTCATGTAACTTGAATTAACTACACTTTTTTTCCGCTTAAGGTAACCGACTACGTTCGAAGGAATATTTTTGAACAATTGTATTTTTTAAAAACTATTTATGGTTTTTAGATGTATTATAAACACTATAAATACAAAAAAAATTATTTGGAAATATAATATATTTTGAGAAATAGGAAAATTTATAGTAAATTTTAATGAAATTTAAACAAAACGGTTAACACTCTACACAATATTGTAATGCAGCAATCTTATTTTTCTTTGTACACAAGTTATAGAATATAATGATGAATGAAATGAACCAAAATCTGAGTAAAATTTTGAGATGCAAAGAAATTATGGGTAAAAATATACGTATATATACATTTTTTCCATAAATTTACAACTTAATTTTTCTAAAAACACCTATAAATGAAAAAGTATTTCACCAACAACATAACTTTTGGTTCGTTTCATTTCCCACAGTATTTAAAACACACGCTGAAATTTTTATGTAAATACCTCTATTAGTTTTTGAGATATCATGTTAACGGTGGATAATTTTTATGAAAATTAAAGTTTGAAAAAATTGAAGTTAAATAATTTTTTAGCTAAAATTTTTCTTTAAAATTCTCCAATTCGCTGATTATAAATGATATTTAGCATTTTTGAAAAATAATGTATTGCCTCAAATTGTTAATTTTTTTTTTTTGCATTGGTAACTATAAAAATTCTTATGTAAATGAAACGTTCCACTTATTCACAATAAGCAAGCAACATGATATTATAGTCTAATTTGAATTTGATTTCAAAATGAGACGTATTGTTTTTACATATTTTTAAATTATTTCGGATTTTAAAACCAAACCAATATTTTTAAAGACTAATTACATAAATAATAAAAAATATCCTAAATTATATTTTATTAAAATAAAATTCAAAATTTTATTACAGTTTTAAAGTATAGTGGATTTTTACATACTCCCTGAATCGAATTTTCATCCAAAAGCAGCTAGAAAGTATAACTAAAAACTTTTGACAAAATTCGATTTAGATTTTTAAAAAATGAATGATTTTCGGCAGTGTTTTATTCAAAGGCAGATGAGAAAAGATTTAGTTTAATTCAATCACATATATAATTTCTTAAAATAATTTTGTTTATAATTATTATAATTAATTCTAAAGAATTATATAAAAAATCATTGACAGATTTATCACGATTTCAAAGTTTGCTTCATAATTCCATGTGGAAATCAATAATAAAACTTATAATTTCAGAGATTTTGATTCAAAATAAAAAAAAATTTTTGCTATTCGTTTTTAGTAAATATATGACCGCATTTTCAATATTTGGTTATAATGCACCGAGTTTGAAGCGCTAAGAAGAAAATTCGATGTCTTTAATAAATAGATACATATTGGATTACAGTCATCCTAATATAAACCACTGTATTATCATAATTGGGTAAAATATGTATGATTCACTGTCCGCAATTCAAGACAATTATAACATTACATATTCGTGATTTTCAAGATTTAATATTGAATCAAAGTAACATGTTTAAAAATACATATAATTATAATTTTTCAAAATAAAAATCAATCATTCTTTCAAAAAATATAAAAGAAGTTAAAGAAAATTACTATCTTAAAACAATTCAATTTTACTTATGTAAATATAAAATACGTAGCATTCATTAAGCCGATTCCGCTAGAGAAGCATATTTTGTAAAAAAAAATCCAAAATATATAAGTATTTAACTTTATTTTTAAAATTATAAGCAGATTTCAAATTTTTCATTTTTTAAAATCTCTACTAATAAGTAAATTGTCTAATTTTAAAATAAGGTAGATCGTGTTATTGTTCACATTATTTTTACTAGTCAGTAAGTAGTAATAAGTTATGATAATCTTTTTTTATATAAAATGTCATGAAAATAATCGTAATCTCCAGGTTTTTTTTCTTATACATGATTCCTTGTTTACTGATTCGTTATTTCAATAAAATTTGCAGCAAGATTTTTTTTTCCTTTAACTAATAACGGAACCAATATCTTTGGAGCTTTTACAGGAAAATTTGGCGTAAACAAATTTTTAATTATATAAATATTTTGGAAACATGACTTTATAAAATATCGCTTGATTACAATATTATTTAATTGGAAAAGATAAGGCATTTTTCAGCTGTGAAATATTACAAAGTATAATTTTTAAAAGCCCTTCGTCTATCTTAGAGCTTAAAATAATTCATTAATAATTATAAAGATGATAATAAATACGAAGTTATTTTTTTTTCAAAATTAATGAACGTTGAACGAGTGCAACAAATTCTGCAGAATTATATTGGAGAAAAAGTGAATTACGTGTTCTATCGTTCAGGGTCTTTTTCAAACCTTGCGGCTGATTTTTTTAACAGTAAATATTGTGTTACTCGTATTTTCACTGATATACTGCGGAGTTGCAGATGAATTCCCATAGTATCATTCAATTACATTTCCCAGACAGAATTTCTTTTTTGTTACTAATACAGCAAGTTAGAGCTCAATTTTCCAAAACTGTTCGTCTCTTTTGTAATATTTTACTCTGTGGATGAAAGGCTTTTGTTCACTGAAAAAAAAAGACATTTTCAACATTTTTAATCCAAAAAATCCTAACTAACAGTTTGGGCTTTAGTTGAATTGAAAAGAATTTTTCAAATCCTGAAAAAGTTTTTTTTTCGTAATGAAGCAGAATTTGTTTTCGAAATACCATTTACATTATAAAGAAGTTTTTATGATGAACATTATAATAAATTGTGACAAACATCTTCAAAAATTTCCAGAAAAGTATTTTCCCCAGAAAATTCCTCTCGTGAAAGATATAAATGTGAGGGTGTATTTTTTTAAATTCCCTTTTAATAATTTATATTAATTTAATTCTTTTCAGTAGATCTTAATTTAATATGCATTGATTTTGTAAAGCATCAGTATACACGCTTAAATAAAAAATAAATGCAAAATAATGTGCAAAGTATTGTTATTTTTTTAAAAATGCTTTTTTTCGTACAAATATATATATTTTTTTCCCAAAGAAAATAGCTAAAAGGAAAACTGGAAACAGATTTATATTTTATATAATACTTATTTTAATTAAAATTTTCAATAATAGATTAAGTGATTACTTAAAAAAGAACTAAATCCTTTTCAAAGTACTTTAGAGCATAGTACGTCATAATTTTTAAAAAGAACAATAATAAATTTATTATTGTACGGTTTTTTATTGCAGTGATATTAGATTAATTAAGCTCTTAAAAATCTTTTAATGTAAAAAATTATAATCTATCAAATGCATGATACCATCTATATACTGGATTGACTCTATATCAGAAGCTTAAACGAGCTCAAGGTTTCTTCAATCTCAATGATTTGTTGGGAAATTAATGAAGTAACTTCTGTTATTTTGCTTGGCATAGTCAGTTTTGTATTATTTTTTATTACGAGGCAATATTTCGAACATTATTTTCGAAATGTTACCTCGTAATAAAAAATAATGTCTTCAACATTTTTTTGCGTCAAGCTTTATTTAGAGATTTTACAATGGATATATGCCAAATTGCCATCTAATCCGAATTCTGATATAATTAAAATTCAGAGGATTTGTTAAAATGTTTTTACTTCATTATCAACATTCTTTTTTCAAAAAGTCTCTGCTTTCATAAATGAAAAATATCTATTTGCTATAACTATTTGGTATTTATTTTGGAAAAAAATGGGTTAAGTTATTATTAGGACTTACTTTTCAAAAAATTACAGACTTATTTGCCAAAAAAAAAATCCGAATATAAAATTTTTGTCTACTGGATTCTACAACTTAATTTAATGAATGAAAAATAGATAGAAAAAGCAGGCAAGACGAAAAGAATTCTAATATACAGAAAGATATATAAAATAATGATAAAATATTTATCTTTCTCTTCATATGTCTTACTTTTCTCATAATGCTCTTGTAACAGAAACACAGAACTTTGGTATTAACTCTTTGATTGAACTTAATTTTCTTTATTTGCATATCATTTATAATATTTTATTAACTATTTGTGCATAAATACCTAGGCAATGAGTTCATTGTAAATAATTCATGAAATAGAATAGAATTAGTTTTGAACATTAAAAATATGAAACTTTCAACAAAGTAAAGCGAATAATGCAAAAATCTAAAAATTCTCATCATTGTGGTGGAAAAAAAATTTCTGCTTTAAAGTCCTGGTTTCCTTTCTTAATTTGGCAATAGTTTAGACTAATGGCAAATGGACTAGCTAAATGGCAATTCACCATTTTAACTGAAATAGAAATAGGAGCATTGCATTATATAAAATATTTTTAACAATTTCTAATAATGAAACAAGTTTATGGAGCAATCTATAATAGTTATACAACGTTATTCTTAAAATATAATTATGATGAACTTTAGTATGGCATTTATTAACTCTATTTGGAATTAAGGAATAAAATAAGATAAACTTTGCCATTATAAATCCTACTTGTTTTTGCAACTGCAATTACAAAAATGTAACCACACACTATTCGCAAAATAACAATCGTAAATACTGATTAGTACCTAGAAAAGAAATCTTGTGACTTCAATTTTAATTCAGTATTCCTACGACTGCCTTAGCTGAATTCGATGAAACTGTTCCATGGGAAACGATTTAAAAATGGCATCCTGTCAAAGAGAACGCGAACAGACTTTCTCGGATTAATGCGGAAAGCGTACGATTCGTTTCACTGCGACGAGGGATGTAAATTGTTCCTTTGAGTTTCAAATGCAAAGCTTCATGCTCCTTTGAACTCGAATGTATTTCCAACGTGGATTAATGTATTAGTTAGATTGCAGCTTCGTTTTGCTTCGATTTAGGAGGGTATTTCGAATCAGGAGGCTCTGACCTGGCGGAAATGTTATGGTGTAATCGTTAGAAAATCTCTTCAATGAGGCAACGGAAATATTTATCACTATTAATAATATTCAATTGCATTTATCTTTTCCAAAAGTTTAAATTGAGCTTTTTAAAAAAATTTCTTCATTCATATTTGCATTTGTAGTAAAATTAATCTTTTTTTAACAAGATAAAGAGTCATATGCAAATGTCTATTTGAAAGGAAAAAATCATATGACGCATTTATTTTAATATGTAAATTCATTATCTGCTCAATTGTTTTAATATCATACAATTTTAATTATGATAAAAGTCATTTTCTTAAAAATTTTAATGGAAAGCCAAATTTATCTGATACATTATTATAAACAATTTCCACCCTTTTCCCTTTGATACTTCAATTAGACTTTTTACAATAGTTTTTTTTCCCCTCGTGATTTCTCCTTTTTAAATAGTTTCTTTTTCTCATTTTAGAAACAGCAGTCATTTCCGTTTGCCAAATCTGTTTTTGAAATCTTACATTAAATTAAATAGTTGTTTTCAATTTTTTTCCAAACTTGTCACTTAAGCTCTTTTAAATTTTATCATTCTGTCAAAAAAATTGTACATATCTGCATTCTCCAGGAGAAATCCGATATCATTTTTCCTTTAACATGTAAATTTAATTTTCGGTTCATTCAAGTACAAGAAAGACTTGCGATGAATAATCCTGTCTTCATTCTTTAAAAATTCAATGCGGGCTCTCCTTTCGCTGTTTCAAAAATTCAGAGTGCAGATTGCAAACACCGTAAAATTTTCACTGAATTTTTGATTTAAAAAGAAATATGAAATTTTATAAGACATTTAAAAGAAATATTTCTTTTCAGGAAAATTCAATAAAAGAAGCACTGCTTTGAGAAATTGTTCAAATAAAGCACGCATTGTGACGAATACAAATGTAAATTCCTTAATTTAATTTACACTTTTTTTATTGTCCTTTGTCGAGAAGAATTTTGTTTTTATACAATTGGAAAAACAGCTGTAAATTTTTTCTTGATATTTTTTATCGTATGGAAATGTTATTGTGAATAACGATTTTCCTCTATGGAACAATATTTTTATATATTTAATATAATCTGTTCTAATGGATATATTTTTCCATATTATTTTTAAATGTGACCGACATTACTTCAATTTAATATCAATAATATTAGCTATTAACTATATTATGAACACATTTATTTCTTTCTTCCGACAAATATGTACAGAGAAGAAAGAAACAGCATTGTTCACTTTATTAAAGTAGGTTTGAAATTAAACTAAACTCAACTCTGAAGAAAAGTGTTATTTCATTGAAGTGATCACGTAATATGTATCAGCAATAAAAATATTTTTAACTTCCTCCCACTTTCGATTCAAACATTTTTGTAAATCTAATTCAGTTATATCTATTAAATTTGTTCAGCAAATTTCACTAAATATACGAGCTTATAAACATGTATTATTAATATAAGGCTGTTAAACAAACAAATATGTTTTGAAATGTGTATCTAAACAATATTTGTTTCGAATTTCAAAGGCAGTTGCTTGATTTAAGGGAATTTTAACTATTATTATTACATATCCTATCAAAATGTTTTAAAGAATAGCATTTAATCTAAATTATCTTCAATGCTATGAAAATAATTAGATTTTTCTTAACAGGCTCTGCTTTTCTGATAACTCTATACTCATTTGACAAGATTTGCAACATTCGATTAATCCTTTGATAAAGCATAAAGAAATATGAATTGAAGGTATTTGAGTATAATATAAATGAATTTAATCAAATAATTTGAATTAAATTATATTACTTCAAGAGGTTTGACTTAGTTTTGATTTGTGAATAGGAATGCTATCCGTGATCATGTTGTTTTCAGCAATTTAATTACTGCTTATGTTCGGTTATTTCACCTAAGGCTATTTTCACTTTTAACAATGTTGTTTATTTCTTTTATATTTTGATATTTGTGCAAGATATCTTGAAATATATCTCATTTATTATATTTAAACGCCCTTTAAATTTTGAAAACTCCCACTTCTAAATTTTCAAAATCTTTTCCTGATGTTTAAATATCATATATCGCCAACCAACCAACACCCTTAAAAATTAAGAGTCAACTCTATAATCAGCCACTGCGATAAAGAAAATTAAACAAAATATAATAAAAATAACTAAAACATTATATTACTATAAATGAACTCCAGAAAGTTGTTAATTAGTTACTTTACAACTAACAAAAATTCCATAAATCAATCAGAAGAAATTTAATTTTTATTAAATATTAGAAATAACCGGAAATACATTTAGGAATGAATGCATTATACCTAATATCTGGAGTCCAAATAAATACACAAAGAAATGCGAAGGAATCAAATTTATATATTCTTCATTAACCAAATCAAATATGCTTTTCGTGTTTTTAATTGCTGTTACAATGAATGTCTATCGAAAATGACAATTATACTATTATTCTTTCATTTTCAAAGCTTTTACTAAGGTTATGTTACTTATTTTGCTACGTATTCTTCATTGTAGGAATTCAGACAACTACATCATCAGATGAGCAAAAAAAATTACTTAAATGGCTCCATATTAATTTTACGTCATAAAATAAATTACACGAATGAAATAGAAGTATTCGGATCTGTATTGTATTTTGTAGAAGACTGTACATATCTACGGGTGATATGTCAATCACCAATAAAGAAACGGGAAAATATTTTTTCAAAACATTTTTATTTAAATATTGAAGAATTTCCATCACTTTTAAAATCAATTCATTCAGTTTGCATTTTAATATCTTAGCGTGGTATGTTAATTTTTAGGGCGAATGAAATATATGTTGTTTAACTTTCCTTAAAATGCCGCCGATAAGGGAAATGTGAATACAGTAAAGACACTTTAAAACAATGAAATTATCGGTGCTTATTAAAAGGATGGATTTTTATTTTCAGGTTGAAACGATTATTACTCGGATAGAAGATTTCTTAAGTTTACTACTGTAAGAATGGTGAAAATTCTTTTTATTATGCAATGGCTGATGTAATCAAGATAAATAAATACAAATGAATGGAGCCAAACACATGATCATGCTACAATATCTCGAACTAGAGCTTTGAAAACATAGTTTCATTTCATAAGCTTTAATTGCAATGGAGGGATTACTGTATATCTTTGAAGAATCATTATAAGGATATTTATAAAATGTTCTCCACCTGATTATAGAAATTTATAAATGCGTGCTCAACATTAAACCATTAAGTCTAAATAAATATGTGCAAATTAATTTCCTAATTTTAACATTAATTAATTTATTGAATGGTAAGAAATAACGCAGACTTTCTTGGATATCAATTTTATTTCCTTCCAAAAGATAACTTCAGGTAGAGAGCAAAAAGTTTAAGTTGTTTATTTAAAGAAAGCAAAATATATGTTAAATTTAAACTGTCTGAAATGAAAATTAATTCAATATTTAACTAACTGCGATATTAAAATGACCACTAAAGCTCGAACTTCACAAAAAGTATATCTATATATACAAATAAATTTAATACATGGTTAATTAGAAAGTGGGTATTATACATCGACTTTGGTAATTTTGCAATTTTTGTGAATATTTCAAATGTTATTTGGGATGCGAACACAATATTTGAATTCCGGAATTTTAATAAGTCAGCTTTATTCCCTAGTAAAAATTTTACTATATTTCAATTAACTTTTTTTTCTTACATTCATATTTAAAAACTCAAAAAAAAATATATTAAATTTGTGTTATGCATTTATTTTGTGATTTTATGATAATTTACTTTAAACGAGTCAAACATTTTTTAAGAGATATATAATAGTTTCGGAAATATCGTCGAAAGTTCATTAGATTCCTTTAATATTGGAAGCGTCATTTTCCAAAACCCTATAATTTCGGAAATCAGAATTCCATAAAATTTTATTGAGAGGTTCATTTCATTACGACAAATCAATTCAGTAAAAAAAAAGATTGATAGTCGCTATGGGATAAAACATAGAATAGTAGTTGATTAAACATGTTAATTATCTCGGTTAATTAGTTTGTCTATCTCAAACTGTCATCTCGAATCGTTTCCATCGATACTAAATTTGTAAAGACGAGATAATAAATAAAAAAGCTACATTTGTTTTGTACGGAATGATTTCCCAAGATTATTTGACTTTATCTGTCATCACATTTCATATTACAAATTCCAAAGTCTAATTTCAAGCCCCGCTTTTAATAAATGTTATATAAAGAAAGATGAAGCATATATAAGCATTTTTATTTACCAAATAATCTTTAAAAACTTTTAAAAATTAAATTCATTATCTATCGAAAATATGACACTCCTGAAAATAAAGGCTTTAGGATGCTTAAAATTTGGATATAAATACTGATTACAGTGAAACAGGCAAACAAATTTTGATAGGATAGGATTTTTTTTTACCTTTGTCTTAAAGATATTTTAAAATATAGTAAATATTCTAAACTTTTAACATTCTTTGATTTTCTTCACTCACACTCTTCAATGACAAGCGTAATCAGAATTTTTAATTGTAATTTTAATTATAAACATTAAACATAAATATAAGCGAAAATAAGAATTTATTAATAAATCTAAATTTAAAATTAATAAAAATATATTAAGAATAATTTTAAAACTATTTACAGAATTTTTAACTGTAAGTTAAAAATTTCATAACCATGAAATGTAGCAGTTGCAAATTCTACGATCTCTCATAATGTATAGAGTATCTTATAACCTACTCGTATCTCGCTTAAAGTGACTTAAGGTGTCAGATTTCTAATTAACAGAAGACTGTATTATCTTCAATTACGCAAATGTTTACCCAAGACTATCATTCTTCTCAGAAAATTTTATTAAAGTGTTACTGAGAATATATTAAGAAAATCTCGAGAGAACTTAAGATTTCCACTACCTAATAAACTTAATTTTTACCATAATGTTCACTCTTTCTTCTTTCTTTCCTCATATTCCGTATTTTGATAGCTCTAATAGAGAAACTTTGTCATTTAACAGCCTTCGGCTACCCAATGGGATTACGAGAATATTCATTCTGTTTTATTAAAATTAAATTTCTTGTACATAACTTGATCTTCTTGAAACTTCCAACAATTTTTTTAAGCATCAAATTCTGAATGACATTACACCATGTTATTTTAATATCCTTACACATTTTTTTTATTGTATACATGAACTTTCCTAATTTTGACAAATCTAATATCTTATTTCTATTAACACTTTGAGAGGTTCTATATTAAAAATTCTATAAATGTCAAATTTCGCAAGTGGCGTCACAAATTTTGATAATAAAATATCTTGCACCTGAAATCTTTTTCCTGCTTTCAGTTTACTCACAATGGGGTGGGGAAAATGTATCCCATTACGCCTCCAGGGACTTAAATATTCCCTGAAACTCTTCTGAAACTCGCATCTCGGTTTGTTCTCTCTTTTACATTAAGAGCATGAAACTTGTTTTGGGGCCCATTTTCTGTAAATGCCTGTGTGATAGTAATGAAAAGATTTTATCATTATCAATTGCAAAATATGGCTATGTTACTTTCAAGATTATCTTTTTCTGTGAAACCTTCAGAAAAAAAATATTCATCTGTATGCCGTAAGTAAAAAAAATTTATCCTCCCATTTTTTTTTTTTTTTCAGTATTTGTGTTTGTAATTATTGAGTTTCGATAAAGAAACTAGATTCAAAAACCCCTTAGTAACACTAAGTTTAGCGGAAAGTAGAAGCTCCCTTGTAGTAAATTATCTCCAAAAAAGCAGACGGACTTTTACTTGAATTCATTCAGTAACTCGCATTTACTATACACACTAGAATATACCGTAAAAAAAAGCGACACATTTTCAAAAATAGTAGCAAATGGTAAACTGAAAAGGCCATTTGTATATTTGAAGAGAGCAAACTAAACTTTGATGAAATAGAAAGAATGGTAAAACTAAAACGCATATGTGAAAAAAGCTGCAAAAAAACTTTTGCTTTGTTTGCCGTTTAAATAAACTCAGGTTTGCGACTGTTTTTTTTTTCAAAATACACTTTAGATTTATTTTATTTTATTGTGCGATTACATGCGACAATTCCCTAAATATTTAATGACAATATATTATATATATAAAATGGCAATTTACCGAAAATATTTTTAAAAATTATATGAATAAACTAATATAAATTTATTACAACGGTCAATGAAAATTAAAAGCTACTGATCTTCAAATTTGCGTACTTCTCTCCACTAGCCGACAAACCTATGAACTTCGGAAAAATCTCATTTTTTTTTTTAATTTTAATAATTAGTAAGGAAATTGTGTTTTTGATTAATGAATCTGTTTTTGAATATATTTATTGACTCTTAAAGATTTCTGTTAGATATCAAAGCTCGTTTTCTCCTTCTTAAGCCCTTTTATCTTAGAATCTGTCCTTATGTAAGCTGACAAAGCTGCGCAAGCGCCAGATGGGTTCATGTCCCATGTATAGACGTTTACGTCACATGTATACTTCATAATTGAAAATTCTTGCAAGGCTGCTGCTGACTTCCCTTTGTTTTCTTAGCTGATCTTTTACTGTAATACTTTCGTGTATGAGATGCTGTATAAATAAATGCTTTTGATTTGTAATATTCGCTGTGTAAATTTCCAATAATTTCTTGAAACAAATTTAAAATTATTTAAGACATTCCAATTAATTTTAAATACTTTTTTTTATTTAAATATAAAACATTCAAATAGCTGTTATTGTTGGAACGTATCTGGATTTATTCTACATTTTCTTTCGTATAAGCTTAGTAAAATTTCATATTATGCTCCTGCGACAAGCTTTGCTACTGTCTTTAGACTAGTCAAAATTTCTGACACCATTATTTTTTCCCATTCCACCGCAAGTTTGTGTCTCGATTTTCTCATGGACCATAAATTTTCTTTATTTCATGTTGCTACTATAACGTCGATTCGATGCCTCGAAGTTATTTCACTTTTCAATTCTTTAAATTTACTTTATAGCATGTGACTTTGGAAGCATTCGGTTACAGGAAGATAAATGATACGCTACTTTAAGTTTGCATCGAAATATATGGCTATAAAGGATTTTATTCACTTATTATTATCCAAGAGGTATTTTCACTTTTTTATTAACATTGAAGTGCTGAACAAAATGTTTAGAGTAATAATTTTATTTTAGAAATTTAATAATTTATATTATTAACTTTCGAAAATAAAATAAATGCCGTTAGTAAAGGAAATGAAATAAAGGTTATTCATAGTGATGAAATTTACTATTTTTTAAAACGTCTTTTTTATTTTAATGTAAACAAATCGTTAAGAAAAATTCAATAATTGTGATACCCTTCTGTGATAAATTAAAATTTTATTAAATATTCAAATTCTTGCCGTCGATTTTTAATCGTAACTTGTGATACTTCTCATAAGAAAGAGGCTTCGTTGTGGATTTAAAGTATCAGTAATTACCAATCATAAAACTGATATTGATCTCCAATAGAGAAAGTACTTGATTATTTAAAATATGTTAAATTAACGCTCCATATTAAAGCTACATGAGATCAGGTGTTTTAATCTTCTTGAACCTTCGCATTTTACTGTCTATATATACTTCATCACTGGTTTTAGGAGACTTAATCGAGGACATCAGATTTAAGATATAACAAGCCCTATTAAGCTAAGAAGGTTGGTTTTTTTTTTTTTTTTTTTTTATGAGAAGAGGATTTTGAAGTTACTTTATGTCGCACATGATACTATAATTCTGTGACCAAACCGTACTATTTATTAAAATAAATTTTAAAAGGACATCAGACCTGTTTATCTACAGGTCTTTGAAAATCTATTATTTCAATAAAGCATTTAACTGTACATGCTTTATTATTGAATACACTGTAATTAACTATATTATTGATCACATTTAGCGGAGCATATTTTAATCAAATATTCAAACGATTTTCAGAAATATAATAACAGCAATCCGTTTATGGGCTGAACTACTGGTTGTGCTATTTCCGGGTGTCTCTATCTCCATAAAATATTATTGAATTTTAAGTTATAGATTTTTAAAAGCAGAAATTTTTTTTTTTTTTTTTTTTTTTTTTCATTTTAGGGAAAGCGACTATTGCTAAGATTTCAAACCTAAATAGCTTGTTTCCTTGCAGATGGGAATTTATTTTTGAAAAACTATTTCAAAAATAAATGTCATCAAATGACATGATGAATCAGAAACTTAATCAGTTATCGAAAAACATCCAAATTAAGTGGGACATTATCTATTAAAAGTGTAGTGCCTCAATATTAAAAAAATAATAAGAAAATCGACATATTGATATCGATTTAAAGATTCAATATTAGTTTTGTTATAATTTATTTTGTTTAAGATATAAAATTTTATCTTACGTAGAAGTTTACTATTAACATAGTAAAGATTGATTATTATATTGCTTAAAAGATTTTATTTATATATAGTTAATATATGTGGAAATATAATGTATATTAAGGTATGGTATTAAATAATACACAAACAATAGATATGTATATAATCTAATTACGTGCTGTGTGAGGAAAACAGTCGGATAAAAAAATGAAATGTTATTCTTATATAAATGTATATTCAAAATTTTAAATTCATTTTAGAATTTTTTTAATATTTAATTAAATGATGTCAAGTTAAGTGAAATATTATTTAAATTAATCTGTTCTTTGTAACAGAAAGTAAAACATTTCTTAACTACACTTCATGAAGATAATTTTTACGCTAAATTTGAGCTTTAAGAAATAACTATCCTTTTAATTCTTTCCTAGACACTATTGGGAAGAAAATCTCTTTATTTTATCAAATACTCCAAATTTTGGATTCAACTTTTTAAAATAGCATTTCCATACAGCTCAGGGTTAGAAAGTAAGTTTTGATACTAAAAACTCTTAGCTAAGCTTATATTCCATTACTTTGATAGGAATTGACGCTACTTATTCAACGACATCATAAGCGTCATATTGCTGAGTTTTAGATTAACCATTCTAATCTGAAATAAATTTGATCTAAAGTCGTCTTATTTAATTGATATTCAACGTCGATATAGTTCATTATGAAAGTTCTTATGAAGTTATAAATATCCTTTAGTTATAAAGCCTTTTAGTTATAAATATTACATATAGCATTTACCTTTAAAACAGGAAGTTCTCATTTTTCCTATGAAGTCAGAATGGGTTGCATTTATTATTGTTTCAAATGATGTGTTTAAAATCCATGAAAGATATGGAATTTGATTCATATTATGATAATCTGCCTACAGTAAAAACATCAAACAGTCTGGAATTAACTGAGTGCCAAATATTTATTTTTAAAGTTATATATATTACTGCACTTTGAATTTCTCCGAATTTGAACTCCACAATTTTTATACTAGCACACGGTCTGCTTATTCCTTTCCATAATAGTGCTAGTAAAAAAAGTGCTTGAATTTAAAAATATTAATAAATGTTTCGACTTTAAAATATAGGTTCCATACAAGCATTGTTTCCCAAACGCACATTGATTTTTTTTTTTTTTTGGAATAAGTTTACTATAATTATAACAATATTCTGAGAAGTAGTGTGCTTTTTCATAAAAAAGCATAGTAACAAAAAAAATCCCCTTATTTAATATTGCAGTTTACTACTGATTCACATGAAGCAGTCTCTTTTCAGAATGGAAGCCATTATCTCACAAAATAACAGTGAATTTTTTCTTTCTACAAGCAATTACCAAACTAAGGAAAAATGGCGTCTGAAAGAAATAAAGGTCGAAAACTTTACGAAGTAATAAAGCTAAATTGCTTTTAAATTCTTAGGTTTGTGAATTCAAGATATTTGAATCTTTTCTCTGTGCTTCAAATAAAAAAAAAAGTAGTGAGCTGCTGTTAAAAAAATTCATATAAGCATAGTTGCTTTCATGTAATGACTTGAAAAACTCTTAGTATTTATAAATTTGTCTTTTCTGCTATGCGTAAGGCTGAATAATAAAGACTGAGATAAAATTTAATTTCAGACTAAAAGTTTTTAAAACAAAAGGAAAGTTAAATGAAGGCTAGAAGAAAATCAGTTTTTGTTTTCTTAAGTTCTTTCGAGTATTAATAATTTAAAATATATTGCCTATAATACAGGGAATTGAAAAGGCGCTTAATATATTTTCATTTAATAAAGCGAGTTCTCTATAAATATTGCATTTTTACTGATCGTAAGTTTTTTAAGACTAAATGCGTAAACTTATGTCTTTAAAGAGCGTTGTCTCTATCGTATCAAAGAAGGTCAGGAGAAAAATTAAAATGAAATCTACGATCACAAATTTCAAGTTATCATATGAGAACATTATTATTTTTAAGTCAATATTTGTCTTAATTTAAGTATTAACCAGTTTAAACCGGTTTGAAACAATCACCTGACTTCTCAATCGGTCTTTATCCTCACATCACATCATATCATCATAATTATTTTAAACTTTCGCTTTCAATTTTTCTAGCTGGCAAACAAATTTTTTGAGCTCGACTGATTTTGAGATGAAATAACAGCTATTATGTCATAGTTCTACGTCAACCTTTTAAAAACGAATCTGCTGTCAAAGAAGCATAAGTAATAATAAAGCAATACTGATAAAAGCAGGTAAAAAATATATGCGATTAAAAGATGATTAAAATTGCCATTTATGCTTTATTAATTGCCTACGGGATTTCGAACTTCAAAACCCCCTAACCAAAACAACATCATGTTTTCACATGATAATAAAGAATCGGCAATTTTTTACCAAAGCTAGATCAAATTTCTTCTTTTATTTTTTTTTAAGATTTTACGTTTATGCAAAGAAATTTAAGCAATAATTTCAAAATTTTTAGTTTGAAAATCAAATGAATCGTTTTCATAAAAAAAGATTGATTTAAAAATATCTTTAAAATTTGTGAACTAAATATTTATATAGCAATTCATAATCATTGTAAAATACATTGCGATTAAAATGAAAGCATCACAGGGAGAAATTTTACTTAACTACATTAGTATCCATTATAAATTTCTGATCTGATTATCAAAACATCTAAAAAATCTATTGACAAAACTATTAGCAGCTTTACTTACAAATTTTCAATAGTAAATAGTAAAGAATTCATGAAATGATATATATCAATGTAGCTAGAGCAGAAGCAATCAGCTTCCGTTGAAATATATCGAGCGAGTACTGACAATTTGGCACAGCTGCTGTCGATATTTCACAAGCCGCCATTTAATATTTTTCAGGACACTCATGAGGAAACATTAGCTGTCCGAAATATGTATCACCGGTATGCCTTTCTGATCTTACAAAATTTAAGTAAATAACAAATTTCTATGAAAGCTCAAATGTGTATTTCTTTCTTAACTCTTTATTTTATAAGCATTAGATAAAATGATATTTGTTATATTTACTTTACATTTTTATACAGATTGAAGTTAAATTATTATACATCCGATTATGATTGAAAATTATAAAACTAAACTTTTCTGTCAAGGACTATTTAACCATTCATCTCAACCCCCAGGGGGCACCTCGAAATGAGGATGAGATGCTTCCGGTTTAGTGGTTGGACCTTTCCACCCTGGAGGGTACACAAAAAGGTAGGGGAATCTGGCTCCTCCCAACGATGACGGGACGTATTTCCTTCGGGAAGGGTTGTACCATGGCCGGTGATTGCCCTTAGGACTCAACCACAGTTCCCGCCAGTGTTGCTGTTGCGGCGGTCCGGTCACTCAGTTTTCTTTATTCAGTTTCTTTATTCCGATCATTCAGTTGTGCCTTCAGGTGGATCGCAGAGTCAGTGATATGACTTAACCATTCATATCTAGCATTGTGTTTTACATTGAAATTCTTTCGTATTATTCGTTTTTTCATATATTGACGTAGACGGCAATTTTTAATCTTCAGGTGTATTTTTTTCAACAGTTATCTTAACAGAAATCTTTCCGATTTCTACTCTATATTTTATTTACGAAGGAACAAATACTTTTCTTTTAATATATCCAAGAATAAAACAATCTAGGTTTTAAAAATAATACTTTACGTATGGCTGTTTTTTTTAATATTTTAATGACGTTCATCATATAGAAGCTAAATCAATTCCTGGGAAATAAATTTCAAGCAAGCACGAGCCATTTCATAATATAAGTCCTTATTGATTCAGCCGGTACGATGATCAATGACAGTGCATGTGGTCGATTCGATGTCGTGAGGCAAGACACAGAAATGAAATTATGATGCCCGTGTCACATTATCGGTCGAAAGTACTTTTCAGTCTCATAGGAATACAAGAATGTGCTCAATATTCATCTTCTCAGCATCATATGTATAATATTAAAGAAAAAATGTGGTAGCATATTCAAGAAAACATTAAAGTACCGCAAGTCATTAATGACGAAACCTTTTTTCAGTAATTCTTTTTCTAATAAATGATGAGACCTTTTTTCAATGTGATTTATTAGTAATTATTTCGATATGATAGTACCTAAATAGTTTTGATAAAAATTAGAAAAGACATTTTAAATTCCACAAATTTCAAATTTTGTACTGCGTGCAGTTTATTTGCAATTTGCGATTTTTTCCCCTTTGACGTCTCATGGTATTATTGTAAAGAAAGTCATTATTTAATTTCCTTTTGTTACTTTCATGCTATTCAAAATTTCATAAAAGCTTTAAAAGGAAAATATAAGGGTAATTTCACGTATGTGATGAGATGCGATTCATGCTACGATTAAGAACATTTAAGTTAGTTTTTGATGTTTACAACTTTAATTCTAATACATTAAAAATCATTTTATTTATATATTTTACTTGCATTCATATTTATTGCAAAAAATATAAATTTTTGCCTTTCAGGTGATCAGAATAAACAATTTCTGCCTTCAAATAAGTTTATTTATAGCATTCTTTGCTGAAAATGACATCAAAGAAAATAAAAGATATTACCCATAAATAGTTTACTTTCATACCCTAATATTTTTTTCTAATTTTTGACATTTTAAAATTGTTAATATGTATTTATAGCGTATGTCTCCACTCTCGAAATAATTAAAAATTTCGGGGGGGGGGGGGGCAGATTTCAAACTATGTGAAAAAATATTTTATGATACTTTTTTTAAAAAGTTAGGTATATATTAATGAAATCTAAAACAAATTTTAAATTATTTGCAATTATTGTTGCAAAATATAAAATATAAAAGCTATGGTAGTAAAAATCCAATTATTTTCCCATTCTTACAGATATGGTAATGCAATGCGGCCAATTGAAAAAAAAAGATTTTTAAATTCATGACTATCTGAAAAAAAATTTTCTACAAAAGTACACCAAATGAATTCTAATATTTAACACCTGTAATAAGAATTGGCGACTGCAAACACAAAACTAAGCTATTAAGTCACATCATATTTTTTAAAAAAATAACTTATAGCTTTCAATTGAATTCCACTATTAAGAGATTCATTTCTTTCATAAGCCTTGGATAATATCGCAAAATTATTCATTTTCATAATATAATAGCAGAATAAGTTATCGCATCTAAATGCTAATCACGAGAGACCAAATTATGTGATGGTAGCACACTATATCACATCTATCATATCACATTTACATATTTTGTATCAATGGTGGACAATGCTCCAATTGATAATTTCTTTGTTATTTTTAAATGAATAAAAAAGTATTTTATTAGGCTTTGCAAGAAAAAATGCTAAAATACAAATGAGAATTATAAAAATTCATTAAATATTCTAACAAAATTATTTTCTAATATTTTTAATTTGATATCTATAATCTTGCCGCTCCTCATCATAATAAATCCCATAATTATAAATAGTATTCATATGGGTAAATCTTCGATGTACTAGTGGCGTTACTGTAAGTCTGAAAAAGGCGTTGAATAAAACAGTTTCGGAGTTTTTATCCGATATGAAGTTGCTTCGAAGGAGAGTCTGAACTTGACATATGAGGTGCATAAGTTGCAACCCGAAGTGAATTAGGACAGATTATATCTAAAGTAGCAAAACAATTTTATGACAGAGTAAGAAATTGGATACATAATTTATCGTTTTTTCTAGAGGCTGTAAGCGTATTCAATAATTTTATTGATTTATTTTTCTATATTAGGCCTATATCTAAAAGCATTCTGTTGGAATAATGAGATTTTCCTTTTTATGGAATAACTGTGCTTTGATTCAAGCATGATCGTCCGTTAACTCTGCATTCGTTTTTCTATTTTTATGATTGAATGCCATCTAAAAACGAATAACATGAATTATTAAACCTCTTCCCTCTAGATATTTATAGAAGTCAAAAATTTATAAAAATTATATTTTTATGAATTTTTTAAAACATAAAATATTTTATTGTAAGGCAATATGCATCAGCTAATTCAAAATATTAAAAAAATAGTATTGTAATTTGAAAATCCATATGCATAGAAAATTGCAAGATGAAAGTTTTATAATAACGCAATTTAAAATAGTTTAAAATTTATAAGTGTATACTTATGTATGATTGAAAGAATCTGAAGAAAAAAAGTTGAACTATATAATATTTTTGTTGATTTTTTTTTTTACCCTTTAAATATTTTACTATAGTTTTTCCTTCCTAAAGTATCTAAGCTTTATTTGAAGAATATTCGTATTCGAAATTTAGTTAATCTTAGTTAACAAGGAAAAGATTAATAATCTAGGTTTAATTAACTTAATTATATGAACAATCTACTTTTATTTCTGAAGATAGCGGGTTTTATATGATCTAATTTTATGCTGAAACAAATCTATATTGCAAAAATTTCTTATTACAATAAGTTTTGTTTTCAATGAGTTTAATTTCATTAAACTGAAGATATTTAATTATTAGCAAATGAAGAATAGTGAAATTAATTGTAAACAAATTATTTTGTACCTCATTAAGATATTTTACAAGTTGAAGGTGATGGAATCATTTTATGAAATCTACTATAATTGTCTTCTTACTCAATATATCAGGAAACATCAAACCTTCAATAAAATCTTGGCTTTCCATGAGTTCGAAAGATAACAAAAATGACGTCAAAGAATGAGTAATGACCATCATTCTCAACCAGTTTGGGTCATTTGTTAGTTTATCAAAGACGCGAGCAAAATAAATAGATTGAAGTCGCATATCAATCCTCGGAGAGTTGTTCCGAGGATAAATTCTTACCTCTGAAATTTGTTTTGCATTATTGTTAAATTCAGTGTATCATTTCTAAGAATATTTACTAAAAACGCAAATGAATTTAATGGAAAATGTTTAATTAGTGATTGATTGAAACGATTATGTCCAATACGTTCTAGTTTCGAAGGATTTATTAAATAAAGAAGATTTTGCATTGTTTTAAAAGTCTTTCAATGTAAATTTAAAGAAATTGCGAATAATATCCAATTATTTATATTTATTTTGCCTTAAATATATTTTCATTTCCAACAGGTTTTGTATTTATTTCTCAAAAACTAAAAATATTTCGATGCTTTAAAAAATAATTTTATTCTGATTTTTATAAGAATCGATATACAATTGAAATAATTTATATAAATTAAAATATATTCATAAAAATATCGATTTAGCATGATTGTTTGTTGAGATTCGCGGAATACTTATGATTAATTGCTCAATTTCCTTTTCTAAGCTGATTCAAGAATAACATTTTTAAATGAATTGAAATAACACTCTAAGGGAGGTATTTATAAAACCAGTCAGAAATGTCCACATTTTTTGTTCAGGAATTCACATAAGACCCTATATGAATTCATTATAATGAGCCAATATACATACATTTAAGTTTCTTTACAGCGAATCGTATACATATTCTAACCATCGAGTGTAGTTCACAAAAGTTTCTTCACAAACAAAGATATAGATTATGCATTCCTATCATTTTATTTTTTTAGTCGTGAATTGTTGATTTTCTATACTTGTACCTTTTTGTTCAGTATATTATATTATATATATAATAAAGCTTTTTAAATTTCTTATTAAATTTGTTTCCAATCGCATTATTAATTTTCATTTCATCTGTATGGTGATCATTTTAACATTATCATAAATGCATATTATACATCAATGAATATGTAGAACACGATTTGAAATTTAAATTTTCAACGAAAAACTTACTGGTTATGATCAATTACGCGTAGCAAATCCGAAATATTATGAAATTAATTCACTTCTATTGTCTCTTTAAATCCATGCTTCCTTTTAAACGAAAACTGACAAATTATGTCTTGTAAATTTTGATCACATTCAGTTCATATTTCATCAATCACGGTTTGAATATCATACCAATTTAGATTTTTTGCATTGCTTTTTTGCATTACAATTCGTTTAAACTAAAGTGTTCTATAAACTGTAAACCCCATCATCTTAGATATCTCTGAAAACTAGTAACGCAGATATTTTAAGATGGTATTAAATCTATTTAAAAGATGTTGTAGAATCATAAGATATTTTATTCGACATAAGTAACAAACCTTTTCAATTAAACATCAATGATAATAAAATGGACTATATATTTCCATCAAACTGATTTAAAATCTTATAATGAAATGTGTAGCGCATTATCTATATTTCTATGTTATTCAGAGATTAAATAAATGGAAATTTCATTAAAAATGTGCTTAGATGTTATCTATAGTCACGCATTATGATTATTATAATACAATGCTCGTATAATCAACATCTAAGATATTTTAAAATATCTGATATACTTCACAAAGATATTTCTATATTGTAGCGTAACGATAATCGCTAAATATTAATTTATTGTTACAGTGATAAAAATTTACCTCTTATACGCCATAACCTTTTACCTATTTAACGTTAGTAGTTAATTTATTTGAATTATATTGGAATACAGTACTAAGCAGTGTATTTTAATATTAAAATAAACATTTGAAAATTTCTAATTTTTACAGTAACTAAAGAGATTCTTCAAATCTAAAATACGAAATTTATTACAATAGTTACTAGAAAATATTCCATAGATAGCATGTAAATGATAATTATTAATGAAAATTATAAACTAGCTTCTATTGAACTCAAAAATACTTCGCTTTTACATTGGAAAAATCGATCCAGTATCTATGTTGAAGTCCATTAATTGCAATATCTGTGTAACAGAGAATTCGTATCTAATTCCAAGTTTGAATTTATTTATCGTAACTAAATGAGCGGCACAGCCACTTAAGTTAATGAGACTGTTCAAGCGCTTGGGAATCTAATGGGGTTTAGAGAGGAAATCGACCAATCGAACTGGAAATCATTATTACCGTAAGGGATATGGTTAACAGGTTTCGATTCGAGGTGGGTTTAAAATAGCTCACATAGAAATCGGCGTCTTTGTGGTAGATTAAGACAAACCAATCTCCGGAGTTAATATGACCAACTGTCCAATATGCCAAATCTGTTCTACCTCTTGAAACTTTGAGTTGGCATTCTATATCTAAAGGATTGTTTAGGTTGGTCTATCTTGTTTACTTTTATACTGTTGGAAAATGGTACCCTATTGGAAACATTTACACACGCGCGCTTGCGAATACACATACACACGCATACATACACGCATGCACACGCATACATACATATATTGCAAATTGATGAAAAACTTAAATGCATTATGAAATTTAAAATGATTTATACCGACATGCATACAAAAGATCAATATGCCATCCAGCTTGTATATTTTACGGTTACTGTTCGTTTTAGTTTACCGAGATTAATCCTTTTTGAAGATTAAGGGATTGTTAAGGAATTGTACGTACGCTAAGGGGTATTATGCCACCTGCTTCAGCGCATAATCTTTCACCCCTAGTCTTCTAGGTCTTGGTTTACCCCACGACGACCCCGCTTACCCGAAAAGATGCAAGACTTGAAGGTCTATGGGAAGAGACCCTTACGAAATTCAAGATCGTATATCCTTTCTGGTACCTTTGATAATGTAAACACCAAATCTTCTGCTTTCATTTCTTCTCTCACCTTCCCCATTTCTGATGAAATTAACGTCTCCTGAAGCTTGAAAAGGTTTCAGAATTGGCACAAAAGCTTGAAAGGTTTCAGAATTGGAGAATAAACAGTATAATGTGTATCCATATGAAAAAGAGAAAAGCTTAAATAAATGTTGTAGAAATGCTTATTTTCAAGAAAAATAAGAGGATAAAAGGGAAATAAATTTCACGATGCGAAATTTCAAAGTATTTATATTCTTGAAATATTGAATAATTTTTATGTTATACTGTTACGAATCAGATTTCATTGATAAATAAAAAGATATTTTAAATGACTAAGAATCTAAGAATACTGTTCATTTGCATTTAAATTTTCTAATATTTAAGCATTTTCTTCCAATATATTCGTTGTAAATAGGTTATGAAATATTCATTCGGCTAACTGTACACGAAATATTTCTCAAAGTCAGTACGAAGCTGTTACTTTTTTTAAAAATTTTAAATGGCATTTCTCATTCTGTTCCTCACATTTATTTTGCAAATAGCCTTTTTTCTTTTTTACAAAATATAAGTAAAAATTATAAATATGTTTATTTTTCCATGTGACATTTATTTTAATAAACAAAAAATCTTAAGAATGAGTATTTAGAACAAATAAGGAATTTTTTTAATCAACTAATTACATAGCACCTATAGAACAATGCATGGTTGCTTTTAAAATTTACCTATTCTTATTGCTGTATCAATTTTTATTTCATCTTCCTAATTCTGCTTATTACACTTTCCTTCTAGATTTCAATGAATTATATCATCAATACAATTTATTAGTTAAAAACTAATAAATTAAGAAATTAACGCTCCTTCCTTAATAAATTAAGGAAGATTTGTTTTTCTATTTTTACTTTTCTATATATTATATTTTTTTTTCTTATTTTTGCCCTATTTAAAGCTGATTACTTCCTAAACTTCACAGAATATCTAGAAAAATTAAAATTTGAACTTATTAGTTAAAAAAAATTAGAATCGGTTTTGTTAATGAGCCACAATATATTCAAGGTTTATAAAAAACCAGTTTTCAGCTTATTAACTTCTAATTTTTTTAAAAAAATTTGACCGGATTAATTATATACATATATGCGCATAAGTTGTATAACAGTATAATTATATTCAAATTACGTGTTGATTTGAAAATATTTTTGAAAAAGTTATAAAATGATCAATAAAATTGTTTGAATAAAAACAAATACTGGGAAAGTAACACATCGTTACTATAATTTCTAAATTACATATTTATGTATGGTATTATAATATAGAAACCAAAAATATAATGAGTCAAATATGACATTTCTGTTCCGTTTTACTTACGGACAAACCTCCAATTTGTTTCCTTATTGTAAGGAAATGTAGAGCAGAATAACATTTTCTGTTACAAACAATATCGATTGATATGTATATATAGAATGAAATTATACAATCAGGCGTACCGAATATATTTTTGGCGCCGAGTTGTGTACACAAAATTTCCAAATCCCCAAATGGTGATCGTGGCAATAAATAAGTTGTTAATATAAGGTATTCTCAAATTCTAACAATAAACTGAGGGTTGAAAATAGGTATCAAGTGGATGAAAAATTGCCATAGAACATGGGATCGCAAACTTCATTTAATGGGAGCAAATGACATTAATAGTTACAAAGAGTGCGATATCAAGTGAATCAAAAAAAGCCATTAATAAGTAGAAAAACATTTATTTGATGTAATGCAGGATTACAATGTATCACAGTTTAACATCAGAAAGGGAACAGACGAGAAAATTTTACAAAAGTTGTTCGTCAGAAAAAAATAGTTGAGGCAGCAAAAGTCATTATAAGCCGTCACTGAGAGACTAACGATTGCCGATCATTTACGCATTTTCTTGAACCTCTTTTTTCGACGCTCATTGACTAAACATAGTTTCCGACCCTAGGTTCTATGTTAATTTTTCATCCTCGTAATGCCTATTGTCACCCCTCGGATTTGTCGTTCGAATGCGGCAACACCATGAATATTTGATTAAATTTTGAAAAAAGAAATAAGACTGATCATCAAATTAAATATTTAATCAATTTAATTGAAATGATAAAGGACAGAAACAGTGAAGAATTGCAAAGTTTTGAAGTTACAATTTTAGCATAGGATTTAGAAAGGATAGTAGATATAGAATTAATCGCAGAAATTAATAATAAGTTGTCAGTTAATAAAATTAAGCAGGTAAAAGTATAACAGTGATTTATTATTAACTTATTCTTAATTCAATTGAGGCACCACACTTTTTCATTTCACTTAATAATATTGGCACTAAATTCAAACGCCCCAAAATAATCCTACATGGCTCGAGTATTATTTAAAAGGAAGGTTTTATACCAAAATCGACTGAATTTACACAGAAAAGTTCAGAAAATCTAGAAATTACGATTAAAGTTCGCAGATTTGAGATTGTTATGATTAATTGCCATTCCATGAGCGTTATTAAAATAAGAAGTAAAACGTTAAAATATACAAAAAGAAAATTTTGTTTCAATTTACCTTTCTTCCCAGAAGGCCTTGTAATTAAAGAAGGCTTCAAATTACCCGAAATGGAAGAAGAAAATTACACTCAAGAAAGGAATTTCTTTGAATTTATTTAAGAAATAAAAAAGCAAGTGAAAGGTAATTATGTGAGTTCTTTTATTCCTATTCCTCTCGGTTGCATAGAAATAGAAGGGAGCATTTTTAAATTCTTAGAAATTTACCCTTTCTTGGAAAAGAAAGTTCTGCCGCAGAAATGCTAAAATATATAATTTCCTTTGGTATATTTATTTATTTAATTAGTTTTGTTATTGCACGAAACGACCGTACAAACGCTGCAATAAACCAAGAGGAAAAACAAAATTTAACGAACAGGTACACATCGTACGGAGCTGGAAACTTAAATGATGTTTAGGAAAAAAAAATATCATTTTCCATGAAGCAGTTTCTTACTGGAAATGTGTTCAATTTTGATTCCGGCACAAAGCAGATATTTTTTAGATGTACAAAAAGAAAACATTTAACTTCGCAACTGAAGAATTTTTTAATTTTCTTAATACTTCAGGGTTTTTTTTTTTATTTTAAATTGAGAATATGCGTAGAATAAAAATATCGTTCTGAAAGATTCCAACGTTTCTCATTTTTTCGAAATATCTGTAGCTCTAGAAATGTTCTATATTTCTTAGCAGGAATGCACAAAGAATGAAAAACGCTCATGCTCATTATTTTTTCAAATGTTTGCTAGAATAAAAATTGATAACAAATATTAAAAAATAAACACTCCACTCCGAAAATTCTACATTAAAGCAATCATCTGTACTATTTTTTTTTGTTTACTCTTGTTATAATGATGGAAAACGGAAAACAAAAAATGTATTTAATACCACTGCATGAGCAGTGAATAAAAAATTCACTGCGCATTCAATGAAATCAGTGAAATCAACGCATTCAATAAAATCAGTGAAAAGTATTTTTGTAAAGTATACTTAAAATCTTAGAATTGTAAACTTCTGTAAATATAATGAGTTATACTTACAAAATAAAATGTCCTTTTCTAAAATGAATAAAAATTACAAATAAAAGGAAATGAAATTGATATGAAAACCAATACTTCAATTTTAAAATGATGTAAAAATGACTTTTGAGTAATATTATGCTCGAAGATATTTAAAGAAAATGTAAATGATACAATTCTTTTTAAAAATTCAATAAAAATTTAATGAAAATTTTGAAATTCTCTTTATTAATGAGTATCTTTAACTCAAGAAATGTATATGCATTTAATGTAGAACGATTTTCTGTGTTTTGCTCCTTAAAAACATTACAATTTTTTCCATCCCGATTCGTTTTTCAGATACCGCCCAACATATAAGCATTGTTATATTAAAGTAAAACTATATTAAATTATATTATGTTTAGGGTATATAGTGTATATACATATATGATTAGGAAACGCCTATGCTGAAGAAATTTTGAAATTTAGATAAACACAGTAGCACTCTCCGTCTTAATTAAAAACCAAAAACAAGAACTTTTTTTTTAAAAAATTAATAGCATAACATTAAGGAACAATAATCTATTAGCATGCAATCTGTAGCCATTTTTTTGGTGATTAAACCCTTGAATACTGTTAATGCACAAGTACAAGAAAATGGAATATATATTTTGGACGCCTTTTGTCCACTGCCAAAATCTGATACATCTGATCCGATTGTAGTCACAAGACCATGTACTAAATTTCACAAAAGTCATTTCGCTTTTAAGTTATTGTGTTTATGCGCATGCAGTTTGAAATTATTTTGTTTACATTCATACAATATGATAGATGGATAGACATAAAATTTAATTTAAAATTAGATGTAAATTTATAGTATTTTAGATATTAAAACTAGGAACTAAATTTCCTTGACCTAAATTGTTAAGTTTTAGAATTATCGTGTTTATATACATGCAAAATTACAAACAGGCGGACGACCTGTTCTTTGATCGCTTTTGTTCTATTTTTGATATTTATCTAAACTTTCGAGGTTAGCTATACCAAATGTTATTCATTTAGCTCTTTCCATTTTACAATTATCATATTAACCTATATTCGGACAATCGGGAAGGTAGAATTCCTTCTAATCGATTTCGCTCAAAAAATTTACGCCAAATTTTCGCTATAAATTTGGTACGAAATTCATATACCAAACTTCATCTATCAAACTCAAAGCACGTTTGAGGTATCATACTCACGGGCAGAAATACAATTTCAAAAATGTGTTTTTTGAACTAAAAAAATGTGAAACTTAAGAATTTATCAAAATCTTATAAAAAAACCTTAAGAATTTATCATTTTTTTTAAGATTATAATGCTTTCCCTTCGTATAATTCATGCAAAAGAAATTAAAAAGGAAGAGTTTTTAATGGAAGTCAGGAAGAAGTCAACATATCTGTAATTGCAAGAGCATCCAGTCTATAATATTCTTTGCCAAGTATTCGGGCGGTGTTATGAGATTGACATCTGCCTTGGTCTATAGATGTAAAAGCTCGGCGATCCATTTTAGAATGATACCCACATAAGATAAACGTGATGTAAAAGCTGCATACTCAAAGCCAGGACTAAAACATGGATTTTGCTTACCATTTTCTGACTAGAATTGCCGCTAACAGTGCATAGCTTCGGAAGAATTTATGGTCAGATGAAGCATATTTCACCCTAAAATACAACTGCAAATATCGTGAACTGTAAATCTTCCTCTTAATTGAACAACCGCAGGATTCTGATTTCTTACTTGTATTAAATGGTTTTACTGCATTCTTGGTCAATTTTTCTTGGAGATGAACATTCTTCAAGAACCTAAGTACTCCGTCAGGGATGTCCGTTGTTGCAAACATCTATATCAAGTCATTCCTGCCTTTCATGAACGCGATTATTTAGAGGCTACTGTCTTCATGTAAAATGATGCAACGGTCCCCAATGCCCGGCAAGTGAAAGAACTACTTCGAGTCCACTTTGATATGATTCAAGTAATTTCGAGACATTTTCTGATTGCTTAACCCCCTTGTTCTTCAGATTTCAATCCTTGCGATTTTTCCAGTTGTGGTATTCCTGAAATTTCGTATCTACAAAAAAAATGTCCTACACGCATACGACACGAAACCACGACAATCCTACATATATACGACACGAAACCATGACATGAAACCAGTACTTGAAATTTCATAAAAAATATATCTTCCGTGATATAAAAACTGAGATACTTCATTTTAGGATTTTATTGGTATGTATGAAAAATATTAATATTTACGAA
The DNA here is from genome assembly GCF_947563725.1 of Argiope bruennichi. Classification (NCBI taxonomy): domain Eukaryota; kingdom Metazoa; phylum Arthropoda; class Arachnida; order Araneae; family Araneidae; genus Argiope; species Argiope bruennichi. The sequence continues at coordinate 21,800,173 of NC_079151.1, read as the reverse complement.
ATCTTGAATCTTATATTCATACATTTAAATATATTTTATTACTTTTTCTAACTGTTGAAAAAAATCGATATAGAAAGCAATTTCTTTGGGGTTGTTTATGGTGGTCAAAATAATTAGTTTTACTATATTTAAATACTATACTTCAAGGTAATATATTAGTTATTTTCAGCTTTCCACTAACTTTTCGATGCATGAAAAAAAGTTATTTTTAAACCTCAAGTAATTAAAATTTTTAAGAAATATGTAATTAGGTTTTAATTAAAATCTTAGAAGTTTGCTGTGAAACATTCTTGTTGCTTTTTGCGAAGGTGTGTATCACAAATTCAATCAGTGTTTCGATATTGTGCAAATTTCTCTTATACCGTGAAAAATAAAAAAGAGAAAAGAATTACCTCTTTCAAAACAGAATTTTTATAAACGTTTCTTTTAAGAAACATGTTTACATTTTCCGAATGGAATGTTTTATCAAAACAAACTTGTTAATTATTTCTAAATAAATGTACAGTACGATGCAAAAAAGACCTGTAAAGCTTATTGAAGATTTTTTTTACATTTATCTAATATGGAAGATTTTAATTTAAACTAATTAAATTAATTTAATTTAAAATAGAAATTATTGTGTGGTATTAATTTTTTTTTATATTTTATTTTTTAACTATTCTTTCTAAATAAATAAATGACTTTAAATGATATTTGTCTAAATATAATATCACACTACAAAATTACTTTTATGATTAAAGTAATTCATCAAATATTATCTTTCATTTCAAATAAAATTATAATAATATTAAATAAGAATTCAGTGAGATCTATTTTTTGTGATCACAAATGAAATCGTAATTATATATTTTTTTTTACAATGAATGGATTTTAAATTCACTAATTCCAACAGGAAAAAAGAAGTGAATATTTAGCAAGGTCGTAAATTTTTATATCAAATGTAAGCATACTATTTGCAGTTCTGCATTTGCAAACAGTAGGTTTAAGCATATATTTTTGAATATAAATATAAGTTAAAATATATTCTACACCTGTGTGTAAAATGTAGATGGCTTCTAAGACACAATTCCATCAATCGTAAAATACTGTACTATACTAAAAATATAAGTACAGTACTTGTATTTTTTTTTTCGCTGTCATTACAAGATATGTATCGCATGGTTCATAAAATAAAATTAATCATATGATTTCATATTGCTTCATTAGTATAAAAACCTATTTAATGTTACTATTCTCTTTAATGAACATATAAAAATTTATCTGTATAATACAACAATTTCTGCTACAAACATTAATATGTCCCATCAACTCTTATACCTTCATGTATTCATTAGAGGACCAGCAAATTAGAATCGAATTCCCAAATCATCAACCGCATTTACTATAAATGAATTCGTGACAAGCAATTTCATTCGGTTTCATTTGAAGCGGGTTTATTTTCTCTCTACAATACGTCTCAACTATCGTGTAGTTAATTTAAGAGACTTTCCGACTATGGCTTATCTGCAATGAAACGCGATTCTAGTGCAACTAAATCTCCAAATCTCTTCCCAATATAATGCAAAGTTTATGTTTGTTGAACTTCCGATAGTTCTACACTGCTCGCCAAATGAACCATTTTCCAAGAGGAAGGGAAAATATGTTCTTGAATATAGGTGTATAAAAATTGCTGTTGCATTTATGTATATAGTGAAATGAGAAATCATACCAAGTAATCAAACAAATTGTCAAACCATTTGCAATTTTAAGAGTAATGAATTTTGCAATTTGAATCGGCCTGCTATATATCTATGCTATGATTAACGAAATTCGTTTCTATTAAATTCTACATTCTTACTAAATAAATAAAGCTGTGCTTATTATGGAATATTTATGTTTTATCAAAATTAATTTAATTATCTCATTAATATTTATATGAATGTCTTTTCATAAACAACATCAATAGTATATTCTATTTTATAATGAATTAAGTATAATGAATTTACATGGAATAATTATGCAAGATAAACAAAAATGAGAATTTAAAAATTGTTTTCAGTATTGAAATGAAAAAATTATAGAATAAATAAATGTCGTGATATCTGGTGAGATATAAAGTCAAACGTGGAAAATATTAATGGTTAAGAGAGAATTCATAGCAATTTAAAAACTATTATTCGAAATTTTATGTAAGTTTGATATTTTAAATATCAAATGTAACATTAAAATTGAAATTTGTTCACTTACTGGTTCACTAGAACCAAAATTTTTTAAATATTAAATAAAACTTATAAAGCTGTTTAAAAGCAGTTTTAAAATTTATAATAAGTTTGTATTTAATAAAAAAATTTCAATATCAATCTTAATTAGTATATTATTCTTTATTAAAAATATAGCATCAAACTTTAAAAATAATCCAACTAATTATAATCTTCAGAAAAATTTTACTTGTTATTGCAGATTAAACATATCTATAATTCAAAATATTCCTCTTGAACACTATTTGTAAGTATTGACAGACGAAAATTTTCTATTATTCATAATTTAATTCATTTCTAAGGCAATTTTATGTTTTAAGTTCAAAAACAATTCAGCGTATTAAAATAAGATAGAAAAACTTCAAGCTAAAAGAAAGTTAATAATATTAAATACAGCCAATTATATAACAGAAATGACAAAATTCTTGGACAAAAATGAATAAATAAGAATTTTATTATTGAATACTTTGAGAGTCAAATCATGATTTCCAAAACACTTTTTTTAAAAGATCAAATTTTAGTAAAATCATGCTTTAAGCAGAAATTTATTTAATATGGAAAAAATTTCCAAATGTTCATGCCTTGACCTTCAATATCAGTTGAAAAATCCTGTATGAAATATTTGTTCGGAGGGTTTATTTTCAACTCATTCACAATATGGATTTTATACAGTACTATAAAATCATTTCTGTAGAATTCAATATTTCTTTTGCACTCAAGTTTTTTTTTGACACAGATTTTGCAGGACAGCAGGTCAACAACTTATTTTTTAATAAGTTCATTCCATAGAAAAATAATTTTATTAGCTCAATCATTCTCAGTTTTCCAGCTTTTACTTTACTGAACATTTGCAGTCTGGATTCCCACAATAGTTGCGCAGCAATCTAATATGCCAGGAATCAATATCCGGAATTTAATGAGAAACTGAATTTCTGTATCTTTTAACAATTTCCGAAATAATGGTTTGGGAAACAAGAGTGGATGAAATTACTAAATCTTAGCATTTAACTATATATCCTTTATATGTAATAATGTTTTCTGATATTAATGTATTTTGTGAATAAAAAATAATAAAAAGCAATTTTTAAAACGAAAGAATGAAAAAAAAGCATGGATATAACGTAATGACGCGTTGGTATGAGTATTCTATAGAAATTTCTGGATTTTTTTTTTTAATTTGATTGTTGTTTTCAGTTATAAATTTGTTTTTTCTTACTTGTACATTGGTTATTTCTTATGGTGGTCAGGATAAGATTTTCTAGACTGCAAAAAAAGGCAAAATTGTATATAAAACGGCAAACCTAGAGCTTCATATTTTTTAAAGTATTCATATGTTTCTCAAAGCCTGCCACTTCAGATTTTGACAAAAAAATTTGCATATTAATTCTTTAAAGGCCATCAAATTTGTGAACGAAAATAAGCTCATACTACAAATGCTCACTACTCCTTTATATTACAAATTTTTGTTGTATTTCAATCATAAATTTCCAAGTAATATCGCCTTTAGAAAAAGGTTTTAAAAAATAAACCATTTAAAAAGAAATAAAATTACAATAGAAAATGAATAAATTTAAAGCCGTATTAAATTTTTTTTTCTTTAGCATGCTTTTGCAGTTCTATAAAGAATAAAACGATTGTTTTCAATGAATCATTTATAAATAATACGAGATATTACTAAATTCTACAGAAACAAATTGTATTTACAGAGTTCAAATAGAACAAATCAACTCAATGCATTGATTTTTAGTTTTAAAAAAATATTTTTTTTCATGTTATATTCTATAAAAACCTCTACTAATAAACTTGTCTTATTCTGAATGTGCTAACTGATATTTAAAGTATTAAAAACTTGCAATGAGATTAATGTCATATTTTATTAATATCTTTATAATTTAAGGTCAACATCTGGAAGTCTGCGTGTTTTCAAATGTTTATCAAAATATTTGAGCGTCTCGTATGTAAGAGGACACATTTTATACACAAATAGTATTTAGAAATTGCAAGGTTGATTTCTTAAGAATAACAAGTTCAATTTAAGTTACATAACAAAATCCTTTAATTTAAAGAGTTAATTTTAATGCTTTCAGATTGCATTAGTACAGAAATAGTTTATTTTCATTTAGAAATATTCGATTTTAATTTACAATGGTTGTTTAAATATGAAAATATATAGTTTCCTAATATCGCTAATAATTAGCGTAAATAATTAGCGTTCTTACCTCAGATTATAGGTATATTCCATACTTTAATTTTGCTTGTAATAAATGTGGATTGATTGTTTTATATACTTCTCTCAAAAATATGGAAAAATCTAAAAGTATTTTTAAACAAAGTGAAATATTTTAATAACTCTTAGTTACACTATATTCATAAAAAGAATCATTTCATTAATTGACTATATCTATAAAAACATAATATTTCTGACCTATTTCATTACAATACAAAATCCTTTTCCCACTTCAGAACTGATAGTTTATATTAATATCAGATCTGCAAGGAAACAATGAGGTCTCAATTCATAGCAGAACTTTTCATCCAAAATCCCAAAGCAATACCATAAAAACTGCTTCAATTGAAGCATGTTTGTTTGAACGACAGTTTGTTTCCAGTTGAAATTTTTTTTATATTTTCTCATCTTTGGATGGATGAATTAATTCATTCACAAATAAAAATTTAAGGAAAATTTAAAATCCATTTGCATAAAGTAATTTTAGATCTGTTCAAATTTTTTTGGAAAGAATCTTTTCTGTGCTGTTTCACAGAAAATTTCCTTTCAGTCTTTACAGACAGTACGAATGCTAATTAACCTCGAAGAAAACCTAAATGAAATTAAACGACGCATATATAGCCTTTTACTGGCATTTAACAGCTTGCGAGTCAGGTAAGAAATGATAATTTAGTGTTCCATTTTGTCCCAAGTTTGCGTCCCAAAGGGCACTTAGTTTCAGAATATATTTACGCACTGAATCTACTCCTGCCAGTGCTCAGAAGAGGATCGAATGTGCATAGGAGTTACTGCAGGCACGAAGTAAACAATGGCAACGTAGGCAATGAAAGGTTTCATTACAACTTTTATCCTGATATAAACTTCGCAATGTGTTTGATGTAGAATTAAGGGGCGTAAATTTTTAGCAGCAGACAGAGCTGCCTGACGGTTCATGCCTTAAAGAAAATCATTTAACCTAGAATTTGACGACGCAATTTCCGCTTGACGTTGTTACAGACCCCAATTTTCATTAGCTGGGATAAATAGTCAGAAGTTTAACTTAAAGTTAACTTTAATTCAAGGAAGGGCAAGAGTGATCAGAAGAAAACCAAAATATTAAAAAAAATTTAAGTGAAATATTTCACTTAAATGTAAATTCTTGGAACTTTTGGAATATTTGTAAATTGAACTATTTATCGATTTTTACTTTCTCACAAATGTCTATAATACATTTAACTGATTATATTAGAAATTGGAAAAATAAATTTAGATTTTTAAAGTTTTAAGCTTTCATTGCAGCTTTTTCTGGCATGAAAAAAAAAGGGAAAATTATTCATTTTTTATTGTTATTCGCTGTTTTTGCATTCTTTTAATTAAATTGGCTTGTTTAATGCTTGCAAAAGAGAAAGTCACTTATCACCCATGTCCAGGTTTTTAAAATCCCAATAATTGTGTAATTTCGCCTAAAATTACATATATTAATATTTTCAGTATTTAACTATTAATAAAAATTCTACATCATATGAAATTTTCATCGTAGAAGTAAGAAATCATCTCTTTATGCATTTCTTTTTATAGAGTATAAACATTCCGTTTGATAAAATTTCAAAATTTGATTTCAACTTTTGGTGAGGAAACTGCAATTTAAAAGCCAAGAAATTTAAGAAAATAAGTTATAAATAGAAAGAAATTATTAGAATATTTATTCTAATTTAAATAAAATACTTTACAAAATTCAAGAATATAAAGAATAAATACAATAAAATATAAAAAATATGAAAACCATATTTTGTATAACATGCTACTAAAAATTATTGTATACATATTTATATAATTGAAAATGTTAGGGATTTAATTTTAGATTCCCTTTGGACATATAATAATCATGTTAGTCCGGGATATCCTGGTTGGTAAGGTGTTGGATTCGCATCTCTTCATTGTGAGTGCCATCCTCCGCGAAAGACTCTCCGTGTGCGTGGTTCACATATAAATCTGTCTTGGCTACAAAGTCCTCCAAGTGGAGACAATATCACTGTGGGTACTGGATCAGAGGGCCACACTCTCTGATTTGGATCTAAATTAAGATCTATTGATGTATGAATGAAATGTATAAATGAAATTCTCTCCTTGAAAAGGACTGACACATGAGTAGCTAAGGCGTACTTTGGCCCTAGATGGCGCTATTGAAACAAGGGACGTTAAAAACTCGGCTTAAAATCGTTGATTTCATCAGCTTGTCTATGACAAGCGCCATAATCAACAACAACAATAATCTATTTTGAGTTAAAATGTTTTGAATAATTATTACATAAAAATATTCATCAAAATTTCAAAACTGAAGTCAATGAATAAAATTTATCGTCATCTTGTTGACAACATCGAGTGTTATTTTAATAATATAAATTTTCAATTCCACATTTCTAGAATGTTTCTGCACATAGCTTATCGATACTATATTACTCTTATGTATCGTTATAAAAATAGTTCCATTAATTAGGTGATTAATTACTACTGCTTTTCGACAATTAATGCTGCTGAATAACATTATATTTCTACTGATGACACAGCTGCTTTGCGATTAAATTTATGAGCTTTTATCAAGTTAATAATTATTCTATTTTATAACCAGAATATCTAACGCTACAGCAAGAATCAAGCATTTCCTACATTTGATAGACATTCATGTATGATGAATTTATATCATCTGCACCTTGAAGCATCATTTCATAATTTTCATAAATTAGAGCTTATACAAAATTGAGTATAATTCTTCATTGAATTATTCTGCAAAGATGTTTGGTATGAAACCACATCGTTAAATTTCTTCAAGATGCACCAAACCAAACATCGGTACATTTTTTTTTTTTTTTTTTTTTTTGAGATGCACGAAATATTTTTTTGTAATTTAACATCAATTGAAAGCTTAACATCATCAATGAGCTAAAAGCATTCAATGAAAGCTTCTACTATCAATTTACATGCTTAGGTCTATTTTGCATTTCATTAGTCATTTACGTCAACAAGAACAATACAATCAAACCATTTTCAGATACATTTTGAAAAAGTATAGATCTGTAAAATAAATAATTTAAATTATTGCATTTTCATGGATTTCTTAATCGATTATGCAATATCTATTTTTCTTTAAAATTGTAAATACTGGAAAGATAATTTAAATTTTAGCCAAGTCTTTCACATTTATATAAAAATTCCAAACGTTATACTGCAATGAAATGTCTTTTCCCTGCAGATGAAATCACATATTCAATATTTTTTTGCCATTGAAATAAAAATCATGTCCGATTTAGACTAGATACTCCTTTAAAACCGTTTTTACAATATTTCCTTTTTCTCTTCTTGTGAACTTTTACACCCCTTATCAAATTGCTTTGAACATTCCCATAGTTATGAATTACAATATGATCTCCGAAGGCATCTAATTCAATGATTACATTCATAATCACCAGTTATTCTGCATAATCTCCCGCAATTTAGGGAAATGTGATAAATCTATTCGATATACTGCGAAATGCCAGAATTCCCCACAGATTATAGAGCAGCCAGACAACAATGGTGTGCATTAAATGCATCATGGCTAATTAATAAAATTATGGGATCGCTGAAGGATAAGCACTTAATTGATAATTAATATTGTTTGCTTTAACATTAGTCTGTTGGAACTATTCGTTTTTCGGTGTTTGCACACGTATTTTGTATATGATTAAATATTTTCGCATGTTCATTAAATCATTATGATATAGATAAAGCTTATTATTTGCATTTATTAAAACATCAGTTTTTTTTTTATTTAATTTATAGGTACAAAAGTGTTTGAACCATATATGCGAGGTCCAGACAAATCTGACGCATTTGAAGATATGAGTTTTTGTTGAATTTTCAAACATGAGTTTTAGTACATGAGATATGAGTAATTATAATAACTGTTCAATGCATTTCGAAACCCAAATTTTAAAATTTAAAAGCAGTAAAAAAGGTATTTATTTAATATTTTGATTATTTTTCATTATATATTTTTCATTATATATATAATCGTTTGCAATAATAGCAGGATAAAATTCAATGTATTAAAAAATAAAATAAACAATTGTCATTATAAAGTAATTTGTTTTAAATGCCCAACGCAATTTATTAAGTTTTGAGAAAAAATTAGCTCATTTTTTAAAAATTTAATTAAATCTAAATGTCTGGCATTCTAATTTTGATATATTTTTCAACTGTGAGGTTTCATCCCAATTTATAACAAGAACCGCACAACTTTTTCATTTATTTAAATTAGAAATTATTATATTAAATTAGAGATGTTTTCTTTATGAGTTCAAAGACTTATTCGTAGACACACAGTAGAAAAGTGCGAGAGGAAGAGGAATTTTTCTTCCGTGAATTATTATTCGTATATATCAAATTTCTCTCTAATATTGAGTTATCAAGGCACTAAGTGAAACTTATATTCCATCTATTATGTCACAAGAAAGTCCTGTGAGTACTACTAGTATATTGAATTCAAGTATCCATTGGGGGAAAGTCTAATATAATTCTTATTGCCATTTCATTAATTTACGATCCAGGATTTGAAAACAGAACTGTGGTGGTCTCGTGGTAAGGTATCGATCCAGGTGTTGGAATTCTTCGCCAATAAAAATCTGACGTGTATACGAACCTGGTGCTCATTAAATGTTGATATCATAGGTCAAGTATTCTCCCAATGTGGTACGGAAGTTTGGTTAGGGGCGTGAATGCTTCAATGAGGCCTCCTTATCTAACTAGAGTCCACGGTTACGTGGCATCTCTCAGAACCGTATAAATTTAGTTCTGCTTTCAAACGGGAAGTGAATAATTAAATAGGAAACCTAGGTTCATTGCAAAAGTTAAATGTAAACCTAAAATTTTAGTATTTTCTAAGATGATTTAGAATTAAAAGTTATTAATTGTTGCATCAGTGCAGGAAAAATTGTAGCGCGATTACGATATGTAGAATCCCTGGTGAAACCGTAATATTTATTGGAAATCATTAAAAAAATAATTTGGTAGTCATTTGATTTTTGAGAATCATTGAAACTATTTTTAAATAAAACATATATGTCGTTTAATTTATAATAGTCTTAAATCTTATTTTGGTCTGTCGCCCATATTGATATGGTCTCCTATTTTGTGTATTTCCCATTCTCATTCCATTGTTTGCTTTTCTTTTTCTGCTTTTTTTTTTACACTAATAAGCTATAGGCTCTCCAAGAAATTGGATTCAACTAAGTTTCCATGAGTAGCAAAGTTCGACATTTTTTCATTGTGCATAACGATTTTCTATAATAGGCGCTATACTTTATTCTCCAAATTAATATTGTCCAATCCAACCAGGTGGATTCTTAGCCATTTCAATATAAATCAATCGAAGCCTCTCAAAAATAATGCATAAAATTTTCATTATTATTAACATTAAATAGGTATTACGAATCACTTTACTATCTGTTATAATATAAGCTTAAATTCTTAGATTATTCCGAGTAGAAAATTCCAGGCTTAGACCTTATTAAAGTAATCGCCTTGGAGGATTGAAATCTAACAGCTACCTTCTTTTGTTGTGATCCATAGGGGATGATTCTATAGATTTTATATGAATTTTGTTAACAAATGCGAAATTACTAAAATAGAAGAGCCTTTCATTCTTTATAAGCATAGAAAAACTATTACTTTTGAATCGACTATTTACAGGGAAAGAAACTTTTTAGGACTTTGTACCATTTACAAATGCTATATTTATTATGCTTTGCGATGAGAAATATGCTCACAAATTTCTATTAAACGATTTACTAAAAAAAGTTAATTTTTTCATACAGTCGTTTCAAAGTGAATAAATCTAGTGAATAAAAAAATATTTCCCTTCAGACATGAAATAAGCAATAATTCAAATTTTTGTAAATTAAATAGAAATGTGATGGTTTTATAAATTTTATTCTCCATAAAAATTTTATCAAAAATGGATAAAATTTCATCACATAATTTTCTTTTTGTTTATATTAAAACCCTGCCTACTTATAATAAAGTATTTTGAAAATTTTCAAAAATAAAAAAAATTGAAAGAATTGAAGCAAAATTACTTCTCATTTTTACAATAAAACAAAAGTTTATTAGTATGCTATATATATTTTAATGTTATTATATATATATAATATACCTTTGAGAATAGGATATTTTAATTTTTTTCTTTATTTCTCAATCTTTTTCAAAGATTAATAAATAAATTTATTTTTTTAAATAGAAAATAAAAGGTTGAAAATTATATAAAGTAATATACATTTTCCAGAAAAAGTTGTTATTAAAAATAATATTTTAAGTATAAAAATTGTTATAAGCAAAACGTTGTTCAGTTTGAATAAACATCAATTTCCAAACATTTTAAAATATTGTTTATCTAAGTATTTTTAATAATAATTATTGAACAAAATATTAAAAAATAAATCATAAAATAACCTAAATGTATAATTTATATGCAAAACTTGTATTATTGGAACTGGTAAAATAAACGGGACGCTCAAAAAATATAATTTTAAGTACTGGAAATAGTTGTATATATTTGTGTGCTTAATCTTATTTTTTTTAATATAAAGATTTAAAAATTAGATTTTTTTTTCGTATTTTCCAAGTACCTTTCTTTTCTTTATACTATCCGTTTTATCCGTAATTAGTCATACTAGACTCTCGGGAAGTTCTGAATATCACCTTACATTAAAGATACAATAAGAAAGCTTTCTGATGTATCAACAGAGGGAAACGCTTCATAATCCATACACTTCTGTGAATTCCCAAAGAATAACAATTGAAATAAACTATCCATTTTTTTGAATTCGTCTTTCCCATAAAAAGTTCTCTGTTAAAGCGAGAATCCTCCGATATTTCGAAAGCAGATTTATTCCTCCTAAAAAGGACATAAAGGAGACTGAGTGCCCTAAAATAGCAGCATCAAAACAGAATTTGATTTGATTTTAATTTCTGGAACTTCATATGCCTTACGATCTTACTATTTTTATGCATGCAGTGTTATACAACGTAATTACTTAACATTGCATGACGAGATTATTTGGAATTTTCAGTTATAACATTATTTCTGTTTCGAGACTAATCATTAATATTAGATGGCATTCATTTTAATTCGAAACCTTCTGCTTTGTGTTTCAAAAGGTAATCCATGGCATACTTCTAATGCAAACAAAAAATCTAACTCATTGATTACATCTTTAATAGAGCGATAACGGCAAGGAACTTCAAATAGTTTCTTAAAAAAGGAAAACTGTTTAGTGTATATTGATGTACAATAGATATCATAATTATAGTAATGGAATGCAGTGCGTTTCATGCATTTATTATTATTTGTGTCTAAATATTAAAATCATCGTTATGATTTTTATGCATTTAGTAAAAATTAATCATAAAAATTTCATTTCTTTATTTATACATCAACAACCATTCTATCCTCTAACACCAAATTGGTTTGATTTGTAAATATATATTTTTATGGTTTTTTAATCCAACATCAAAGCAATATAATAGCAAGTTTTAATCGATTTATCTTTTTAATTTATGCTTCACTTGTTGCAAAACAATTAAATACAGATAACTGGAAATTTCATATTAATTTGAATAAGTTTATTTTAAAATTAATTTAAAGGAAGCAACAAAATTCTCAAGATGTTAGCAGCTAAGAGGGTAGCAAGTTAAAAAGGTTTTGTTTGCGTACAAATGCACAGTAAACACTCAAGAGCCAACAAAAGCGCACTGTAATGATTACATTAATTTAATTATTTAAATATTCCTTTACATTTTTTTAAATATTCAAAACAATTTCAGAAATATAACAAGCATTGTTTTAAAGTAATAATATTAATTTAAAATTACACAAAAAATTATCAGAAACATTTTGCGTACAAATATAAATTACAAAGATATTTGTGAACTAATCTTCATTTTTTTTAACCTTCATGAACTTGCATGAAATAGAATATCTGCATCTATTTTTTGCTACTTATTCAATTTAACTCTGGTGACAATACAACAAATAGAATAAAAAAACATGGTTTTGTTAATATGAAACACTTGCAAACATTGTATTTAGTTTTGTAAATTAAAATATTAGGTATAAGGAATGAAGGTAAAACTCTTCGTGCAATTGGTAAGATGGAAGAACTCATTTTTCTGTCCAAAGGATGATCAATAATTACAAGTCATCGAAATCTGTTGTATCAAAGCCACGTAGTGGCCGTCCATCTAAGCAGACTTTACGAGAAAGGAGATAAATCCTGAAACCCACTCGTTTAAATCCAAAAGATTACTCTGTATCACGATAGTAATTGATATTCGAGAAAGATTTCAAAAATCTCTTTATGAAGCCACTATGTGGGAAATACTGAAAAAGGCTGACTGTCATGGCCGTGTAGGTCTTAGAAATTCCCACATTTCAGCTATCAATAAGCATACATTTTGCCAATGAGTATGTAAATAAACCTTCAGAGTTTTGGAAAAGTGTAATATGCTCTGATGAAAGTAAGTTTTGTATCTTTGGCATCAAAGGGCGTAAACTGGTGTGGAGAAAACAAAGTACAACTTATGAGAAGAAACATCTTGCGCCTACCTTTAAACACGATGGAGATGGCATAATAATTTCAAGGTGCATGGAAGCAAGGGAAGTAGGTTGATTAATTTTTATGTATTCCATATTAGATCATATGGTATATCTGAAAAAGAAAATTTGAAATAGAACGCACAAGATTTGAACCTTGGTGATGATTTTTGGTTTCAATAAGACAATAATCCAAAACAGACACAACCCATAACGTAAAGTTCTGGTTGTTGCACAATATCAAAAATCAGTTGCACACTCCTCCACAATAGTCATACTTAAATCCCATCGGGGATTTATGGGACTTATTGGAACGTATGATTCTACAACACGACATAACATCGAAGAATATGTTGAAACTGAATATAATGTAAGGAATAATATTTCATCTGAAGAAACCATCAGGCCATGCCTAAACGATTGAAAGAGGCTCTTAGACATAAAGGTTATCCAACGAGATAGTTTAATTGACAGTTCAAGGGAGTTATTTTTTAAGACTTTTTTTCATCTGTAGCAAACTTTTTCTGATAACTTTGTGTAATTTTAAACTATTATTGTTATTTTAAAATAATGTGTTATATTTCTAAAATTGTTATTGATATTTAATGAATTGCTCAAGAAATGCTTTAAATAAAAATTAACACAGCCACTTTAATGTACTTTTATTCTCTTTAGAATGTTTATTGTGGGTTTGTACACATACATTTTCTGGCAAGTATATTTGAATACGTAGTATTGTAATATTGTTTATGTTTTCGAAACATTATCACTAATTTTCTACACATTCATTAGCAACAGACTTAATTCGTGCTCACGAGATATATATATATATATATTATTTTTGTGTTACAAAGTATTGTTATCACTCCAAAGCACTTTGGTGTTAAATAAAAAAGACATTATTAACGAATGATATCTAATTTAAGGATTCATTAGCATGACATAATAGGTTTTTAAACTTACGTTTGAAAACCTTGGAAATTTTACAATGCATTTTCAAGATACATTTTTATTGAAAAGCAATCCCTAAATATATTTTTATCTTTTTTTTTATTATAATTAAATTTTGTCTATGTATTTAATTAATTTTAAATAATAAAATTCCGCCTTCAAAAAATAATCATAATTTAGAATGTAAACATGACTTCACATAATTATAGTTAATAAACAATGTTTACCATGCATTAATTACAGATCCATTACAATACCATCTACCAATGTTAAAATAAATCATAGATAAGAGTTTTGATATTTATATCTTCATCATTTGAAGATAGAAGTAACAGCATTTTCTTTAACTACATTAACAAAGAAAATATGTAAAAAGTTCAATAAAGAGCTAAAGTACCGAAACACGATTCTAATTTATTTGGACATTGTTTTTCTAAGCTTTCACAACTATCAAACTTTGATAAAGAAAAATCTTTTTCTATCTTTTAGATGGTTTCTTTAGAAAAGGAATAAAGCATTTCTTGGTTTATTTTTTGTGTATGTAAGTCTAAGATTTTATATTTTTTCCTTTCGGAATGTGACTTATTCCAGTCTTCTTTTTTTTTTATATTTCAGAAAAAAAAACCAGTTTAACGAGGTTGGAGATGGTGACTTAAATGAGGTGGTTGAAGACGTGTTTGTAAGGACAATGGAAGCAGAATAGAGCTTTTAGAGAGTATCACATGTAGGTGTAGGTTTTTTTTTAAAGAATGTGAAAAACATACTATACAAAATACTTTGAATCCTTGAGATGGTGTAGGAAAAAAACAATCAAAAGTAAAAACGAAATGGCTTAAAATGACGATTGTGTTTTGTTCAAATTCATCGCTATTTCTTCTAAAAATAAGAAATAAAAGGTACCGATGTTCGAAATAAAGCTAGAGAACCTATTTTATGTCATGTTTTGCATGGACAAATGGAAGGAATTTAATATAAGGTTTTCATGGTATTTTGAGATACCAGTTTGGTTTCAATAATATCATTGCTGTGGAATTTTTCCATGGCATTTGTTTTTTGGTAACTTAGAATTACTTTTCGAAACACTATTTCTTTCTTTATATAGATAAATATAAAAAATCAACTAATCATTACATTTAGGAGAAGCCACTCAGAAAAACGTTTTTAAAAATGTTAATTACTTCCTATTTTCCAATTTTCAACTTACAGTTCATTATTATAAGTATTAGAAGATATTTATCTTAAATTTACTTCTAAAGGACAGTACGTGTAACATTTTTTCAGATTTTTATTTAAATCTAAATTAATATCTTATAATTCCATTCTGATATTATCGAGATATTTTATCATCAAGACCACAATAGCACACCAACTTTCAAAATTATTTATCAAAAATGCATATAAACTCTTAAGAGGTTTCTTCATTACAAATATTAAGCAAATCAAGTTCCTTTACACATAACAGTTAACAATATTGAGAAGAAATGTACTCCTTAGAAGCTTTTAATAACTAAAGCTTCGCTTTAATTCTTTTGTTTTGAATGCGATTTTGTGAGGGTGATCATTATAATTTTCAACTCTGAAACTGTTTAGCAAAAGAAAAGACTTTAAAAGCTGTAAGTATAATATTTAAACGTTTTATAAACTTTGCTTAAAACTAAATTTATATTTTAAGCAGCTTTTTCAATAATATGCTGATTTAAAAATATATGTATATTTAAACACAATTGGAACCGGATATGTTGATATGTGATATACACCGATTTGTGTTCACTTGATACATAGCTTATATTGTGAATAATAGTCTTTTTTCTAGTAAGGAATTCCAATGATACAGCTAATCGCTGTCGGTAAACAAATTTCTTTCTTATAATCGAATTGATAGAAACTTCCCTTTTCTAGACTGCATTGCTTGCTAATACAATTAAGAAAACAGAATATTTTTCAGATGGATCATGTGTAATTTTGGCAAAGAATTAAAACATTCTTGTCTTAATTTCAGTTTAAGTTAAAAAAGCGATAACTCAATATCTGTTTGAAGCATGGCCTCAAAAATTAAGAATATTATAATGAATGTTAAAACATTCAGTATGTTATAGAATTCATGTTATTTCCATGTGAATGTTTACCGTTCAATATAATGATGTATGTAGTGAGCTTTAATTAACAATTAATTTTGGCACTCAAATAGAAAATTTAATTTCAAAAACTTATTTTCGAGCAGAAGAAAGATCAGTTAATTTCAAGCATGCGTTTATAAGTTAGATGATAAAAAAATTCAAAAATCTGAATATCCCATAAAGTATTATTAAAATTATTTGACAATTATATGTCATTTTTAATTAAAATTAAGTGCTAAATTTTTCATATGTTTTAATAGCATTTAATATTTGTTTAAACTTTTAAGAATTTTTCTAAAATTATTTCAATTTATAATATCAAAATTTCAATTCAATTCAATTTTCAATTTATAATATCAAAAACGTAATGCTTAAAATGATATGCATCTCCCCTTTTTTCTAATATTTGAATTCAAATATAGAGAACTCTTTATTTATGCATTCTTTTGAATATCTGACCAACGACGACAATACGAAGAATTGATAATAACATTGATATTATAAACAATTTTTTTACTTGAATTGTTTATAATGACGACCTCCTCTTAAAAATCTTTTTAATCAAACATATAAATGAGTAAAAACTAATTGTAAATTGTACTATAATAAAATGCATTTTCATTATTATTAAATGAATTAGCCTTATTTACAACCTCATTTCAGAATAATTATTGAATTATTAAAAATGAAACCACTTTGACATAATACAGCATGATTAATAATTCTTTCTTCTCATCACATTGAATAATTATCCCATAATGAGATCATTATAAGCCTATTGAGAATTCAAGGGAAAAATAAAATGTCAAATATGTTGTATCTAAAATGGATTGTCAAAAAACTATTATAATTATTATCACTAGAGAAATTAATTGAAAGCATACATAATGTATTAATTACCAAGAATAAAGAGCATTTGTAGTAATAACACTATTATGTAACATAGTTTAATTAATTAGTGTTTAATTAGAGTGAATGAGTTAATATAAAAGGCGCTTCAAGAAACATTTAGTATTTTTTTCCAATAAATTTCCTCAGAATAAAAAAAAATAATACTAGATGTTATTTGGAATATTCTGCAGTAAATTCCTTGTATTTGTTATCGCCATCAGGGGAAAGATAGCTCTATGGTAGTGGATAATGGCATTTACAATAAATTCATTATATCTTGATATCCAAATAAATAATGAAACAATTTAAAATTTATACTAAACCATATTTCATAATTCCTTGGGATCTTTTTACAGATGCCTTCAGTTGGAATGCAAATAACATATCAATCTGATCCTTATTTCTTAATTTCACGCATTCTATAATCAATTTCTGTCGCAACATTAAAAAAAATTTATTATATTTAAATAGAGGCTGACAACATAATGGCTTCTTTAAAAACCTAATAAACTTTTCCAAAATATAAGGAATATTCAATTCGAAAAGTATTAAAAGAATCTTATCTATTACAAATTTGAAAATAATAAAGTGCTTAAATATGAAATTTATACACTAACGGATTTTTCAAATACAATGATTTCTATTGAATTTAAACAAATGTAGGTTTTCTTTTTCTGATGAGGATAATGACGACGATATTCTTAACTCACTGAAATATTTAAGTTTCTTAAGCATTTTGTATGTTTTTTCTAAAATTTCACTATGCCTTTTTTTATGAATTAAAGATTATGCAGTGTCTTAGCGTCTTATATCTGGTCATTTTATTACAGAAATTTCATTGGTGACAACTCGGCCTTCGAAAATTCTGTTGATGAGAAAAAAAACTCGACAAATATTAAAAATCCCTAATTGGAATTCATTTTTAAAACTTTAAACATTAATCAAATTTTTAACATTTCCAAAAAATGATTCTAAAGTGCATATCCTTTTTCAATATGACAAAAGGGTATCCTAACAATGTGGGAGAGCAAAATGGATAATCTATTCATTAGAGGACCATCAAATAGCATACATAGATACATTATATTTTCATTACAATTACAGATATTTTATTACTAATAAGAGCTAAACACTAATTTAATAGTAAGAAGGCACAGATTAGCCAAAATTATTAATTATCAAGATGAAATAATTAGATTAATGAATAAAATCGATATTTTCCTTTTTATCATACAAGAACGAATCCATTTTTGATTATATACAATATTTCGATTTTTTTTCTGCCTTATAGTATATAAAATACATTTGATTCTTTATAATCCGATTCTCTAATCGACTGTTCTAATTTTAATTCTCATCATCAAAACATTTTTTAATTCATCATCCGTAATTTTTTGAAATTTTATGGATGAAATATACCATTCAAATCCCTTTTTTCACTTAGATTTGATATATTTCCTATATACTTTTCTTGTACTTAAGTTTAACTCTTTCCATTTTAAACATTTGGTAATGCGACATTCTTTTATGCCAAAACTCGAAACATTCATTCTTTCATTATATGATTTGTTCGCTTATTCTGTTCATACTGTACCTTAAAGTAGTATTTTTTTCCCAATTATATTTTTGGTTCGCTCTCTACAGGTAGAAAAATTTATCACTACATAATTCAGTAACGTCTATATTCAGAACTTTCTTTATAAATCCGATAGGTGCCCGAATCTCGTATGTCAAATTAGAGAGTTAAATTTAAATAATTGTTGAAAACAAACTTAAATTACCCTTTCTCTTTTATTACTTACTAGCCGCCTTTGGCGACCAGCTGGTTCGCCAATCCTAATGCTCGATAAAATTTTAATAAATATTTTATGTAACTCCTATTTTAATAGCTTCTTCATCAAAATATTTTAAAGCTTCAAATTTTGATAGTCCTATAATTAACTCATAATATTATAAATGTCTTCAGTCATAACGTAATATGTATCTCTCTAATTTTCTGTTAGCTCCCGTAGAATTTATGCTTTAAGTTAAAGTGGAAATGATTAAAGTGCAATTGATATAAGAACATTTTTTTACTGAAACGAAGCATTTTTTAAATATGAATACTGAAAATGGAGTTGCTGAGTATTTAAACATTTATGGGCACTATAGAATATATTTCTTAATTTATAAAATATATCAAGCTTTTCAACAAAATTTTCTTAGATTCGTCATGAACAGATCGATTAATTAACAATGTTTGGTTTTCAATGCATCAAATACTAAGAAAATGAACAGAATCGTTTAAAATAATCGGTCGAAAACAGGTTAAAAAAACTACTTAAAAAACGATTTACTTAAAACTATAAGCATATACAATTAAAGCGGCAAGATCTTATATAAATACAAGGTTTCTAAACACAAAAACACATCAGAACGCAGAAATGCATTCAAATTAATTATGGTTTTAACTTATAATAAAAGTAATTTTAAATTTAAAAATATTTCAAGAATTAATGTTTTGAAATTTTTTGAAAGTTTAATTACTTGTCACAAGATTTCATCGAAAAATAATTCTTTGAATTTTTTTTCTATATCAAGTAATTTTATAAAATATTTACAGTAATTGATGAATAATGATCAGAACCAATCCAATCACGATTCCTGCCTCAAAAAGATTTTATGTCGATTTAATTTTGTCGAATAATAAATGGCATTCCAAGATGGGTAGAATTAATTAGAATTCTTATTTCACAATCAAATTCTTCGGAGCAAACGCAGGTTTTTTCGCACATAGCTGAAAAGCATTAGCATTCTCCATGAAATTAAAAGAGGGAAAAACAAAGCATATTGAAGCCAAATATGCTTGGAGATGTATAATTAATTTAGTGCCATAAAAATCAAATGTATACCAAGGAATTTTATTCTAATTTTTTCCCAAAAATATCGGACGTATTATTCGATCTATATTTAATTTCCACGCTACTGAAAAGAGTTGATTTATTCAAGAAGGTTAATTGTATCCCGGTTAAAAATGCAATTACTAATAACACTTACAGTACTGAATGAAAAATAATCCTCTTTCGGACATTTTCTTTTGTAATGATGAAATTCCTTAATTTCGAGGTACTCTAGAAATACTCATTATATTAATTCAATTTCTTCATTTATTATGAAAATATTCAATGATAATTATTCTGTTTTGTTTATCAAGGATTATTCTGAATATGTAGATCATGATAAATGTAATACAAGATCAATTAAGACAACTTCAAATGTTTATAATCAAATAAAAATTCCTAAGATTCCAACATGTGTTTTATTTGCAAATAGTGATAACAGAAAAATCTTAAACATAAAATTGTAACTTCTTACTAATATTTAGGCGCTGAACAACAGTACGATAGTAAGCATCGGAGATAATTTTTGTTGAGAAATATATGGAGTTCCCAATATCCTCGAAATATATTTGAAACGTCTAATATAAAAATATGTAAATGTACACAATTTACAAGTTATAATTAATGTAAATCATACAGCTAGATTTATATTCAAATTGCATTAAAATATAGGTTTCATATATTGGATTTGTATGAAAAGTGTAAATAGAATATATTGCATATACTTCAAATATTTGAAAAGTTAAACAAAGAAAATTGTTTCTTAAACAATTTTTAAAACTTTCTAATCTTTGTCCAGAAACTCATATCAAAATCTCTGTAAGAAGCAATGCCAAATCTGGTTGTCAACATTCTACATGTCTTACTTCTGAAAAAATGTAAAGATCGAATCTAGTTGATACAGGGGATAAATTGCATATTCGAATTTTAGATTTATTCTCGATTAAATTTTACTTTTCTTATTCTAGTCGGTAATTTTCGTTATTGTAACTTCTTCGACAGTTTTTGGATTGCATACAATTACTAGCCAAAAGTCTACTTATGAAAAGATTAATTATGCATTTATTTGCAATTTTTCTTTTATATTTTATTTGCATTTGAACCTTTTAAGATATCTGTTCAAGAACTGTACAACGAGAAAAATTAAATTTCAGGTAAGTGATGTTATATTTTAAACTGTTATTCTTATCACATTATATCACTCACATGTATCACAAGGTGTCGCAAAGGGCAATTGATTACAATACCATGAGGTTAGCTGTTCCAAGGCATGTTTACATAAATTACATTAACTATTACTATTATTTCTTAACTTAACATTAACTTACTATTTCAGATGCAGAACCAATTGTATCTAACACTGTTTATAAAAAAATGACCTCATCTGATTTTCAGGAATAAAGATAAGACAATACTTCAACAGTAAATAACAACCCTTTCGCAATATAGTATGACACTTCTACTAAAGAAGTATAAAAACTGGTATATCATTGCTGAAATAAAATTCAAATAAAAAAAACTCAGTGGCCTGCAGTGAATTTAAAGGTCTTCAAGCGACTGATTGTCAACTCTTTAATGGGTAAATCTTAAGTCGTCTTTCTCACTCTGCAGGCGGTTATTTTGAATATAACGAGATTTAATTGGCACAGTTTTGATAAGACTTTAGAATCCCCCCAGTGACTTTGGTAGATTCAAATTCCATGTCTTTATAGAACTTTAAAAAAACTGATTTGACAAAGGATCAGAGGCCAAGGAAACTAACTGCTAGAAAAAAATACCAAACAGGTTCAAACCGTTACTTACACAAAAGGACGAATTTGATTATGATTGCTCTTGCTATTTGTGCTAAAGGCAATTCTTTTTTATTATTATTATTTCCTGGAAAACTCATGTACATTATTTCCTTCCAAACGTATCTGAAAGAGATGCAAGTTGAGAGAATAAATTTATCCGATGGGTGTAAGGTGCCAGAAGTCAAAGAAGCTCAATAATGGATTTCGAAAAGCGTGAAGTACAAGTGCACGTTAAGAGAAATCAAAGAACAGTACCTGCACAAACAACACAAGCAATTAATTGCTAATACGAAAAAAGTGATAATGCTCAGATTGTGCAGTTAAAATTCGCTCATCAAACAAAATCTAGGTAGAAAAATTGACTCCTCATGTGGGCACTTCGCCCTTTAAAATCTGCCAATAGAATAAAAAAATTTCTAAAAGGATCAGAATATATATTCATAACAAAGATATTGATATAATTCTTGTATTTTCCAGAAACAATATTTTTGTCTTCATGGTAACCAATTCAGTCTCAAAGATCGGGGCCGTTGATTTGGAATCCACTAAAAATCTCTTTTTGGCAAATAAAAATCATTTATAAATATATCTTTTAAAGCAATGATGCTAACTAACAATGTTGGAAAGAAATATTTTAGTTTCGTCGAAATATTGACTGAACTAATTTACTCAAAATAGCTGAAAAGGTAATTATTCATTGCACCAAAAATTGAATTTAGCCTTTTTCTTAAGTTCCTATCAATACTAAATGAAATAGAAAAGTAAGAAGTCGATGCGAGTACTACTTTAGGTGCATTTTGCTAATATTATAGAAATATTTAAATCCTGCAACAACTCTTGGATTTTTTTTAATATTTACGAGTAATGTCAATGTGAGATTTAAAAATTAAAATCCATTTTTTAACAGTTACACTCAATTATGTGATGAGAATTGTTATAACGATTGGAATAAACCTATTGTTATTTAAAAACAAAATCTTGATAATAAATTAAGGCAATCAATAGTAATATTCGAAATGTGTTATTTACTCTTGATAGATTAAATGTGACTGATGAAAATTTAATTGGCCATTTGTTATGTTCCAGAAATCCACTTCCTGCAAATCAGATGTTACCCAGAAATTTATCATAAAGTATATGGAGTTTAAAATAATTTATCGCAGGACTGGACTGTAATATAAACATCAGATAATATTAAAACTTTCGTGCGAATTTAATATGGTAACTGACAATATTATTTTAAGATTAGCGAATATTTCCGTAACATTATAAGGAGGCTGTCAGTTTCTGAAGCCAGATGATATGAACAAAAGATATTCACGTGAATAAAAATTATATAGAAAAGTTCTTTTTTACGTGGCAATTAAACCCATAATGTTGAACCATAACACGCAGTAAAATTAGATGATTTTTTTTAATTTGCATTCATATGTGAATGATATTAATGATAAATATAGGTGGCTGTACAAGATGGCGGTAAAATTTAACTGACGGTACTTAGAACCCGTAACTCCACTTCCACTGAACAAATAAATATACGAAGTTTCATTCGGATTAGTAAAAACAAACTTAAGATTTTCATCGGAAAAATTTTGGAATTTTGCTTTGTTTCAAATTTTACCAATTGAATGCGCTGTACTGGAAAAGACTTCATGCTAATGAGTAGCTCATTTAATTTCGCTATAAAAGTTATATGTATGTTTCAATGAAATCATTCGTTTGTAATGAACATGCCTCTGGCAAGAATTAGTGCGCACTGACCGTAAAACTTATCAGAATGCATAATGCATGCAATTATGCAATAAGTGGTTGTAAAACTTAAATACAAGAAACGTAACCGTAAATGCAGTTAAAGACATGGTGCGTAAGTTTGAAGAAGTAGGTTCTTTGAATGTTGTAAGAGAAGAGAACGGCGTACAACGGAGTAGCCAATTGTCGCAGAAGTTGCAATTGCAACAGCTGAAACATCTGATTCTTCTTGTAAGAGGCCACTGACTGAATAGTACGAATTCGGGACATTCCATGGACAACCATGCACTTCACAACCAACCACTTCACACAAAATTCTGAAGTTGTAACCTTGGAAGAAAAACTTCATCCAACAACGGAAAGGGTAAGGCAATTTTGCGCGTGTTGATTTTGCAAATGGAAGAGTACTGGACACTGCATATCTTAGACACACGAGGCTCGTTTTCATTTAGATGGTGCTTTGAGCATACAGAATTGCCTCATATGAAGTTCCATCAATTATCATTCTGTGCAACAACAGACGCTGCGTTTCCCATATGCCATGGCCTTGCTTAGTAGTTTCCCTTGTCTTTAACAGAGAAACTAAGGCATCCCAGTTGTCTGAGGTGCCTAAACTAAAATGATCTTAATAAGAGGATTAAGTGTAAAAGCAATTAGGTCTGGCCGAGATATTATACTTTGAATTTTATTATCAATGGTCCATATCAATAAACGCCTTTTTGTTTTTTCCCCTGGAAATCTTTTCATGCTGATCATTGAAATTATTTGATATCGTTAAGAATATAGGCATAAAAACATCTTTGTCAAATTTAATCATAGAAAAGTGGAAATTTAACTAAAATAATTGATAGCCCGAATTATTTAACTAAACATGACAAACAAGCACAGGAGAGTGCAAAGAAATGGTTTTTCGACTTCGAATCTTTTTCAAGTGACCTTTTATTGAAACGAACAACATAAAAATTTATTATTTGCATCATTTAGAGCAGTTTTCCTGGCAAAGATATAAATTCAGGTCTTAAAAAGTAACTACTGATCGTTTTATGTACAACAATAAAACAAAATATGCTATTTTCGTGAGAATTATTTATTGAACATTGCAGCATATGATAGTAGGATCAATTTTAGGTAATAATTATGCGTACTGATTCCCATATCCTTCCAAATACAGTACTGTGCGAATTAATTGGGACAAACATATTTTTTAAGAAAATTGTTCCTTTCCCGGGAATTTTTCTGTTTCAAACCGGTTTCAACTGCATTTTCTTACAACGCTCGAAACTAGTTTAAACCGGTTTGACCACGTAATCATGACGTAAAAAAAATTTCCCTTCAGTTGCTATAAGAAGTGGTCGCTTGTGTGAATTGTCTCCTTCTGACGTGCATTTAAAAAATGGATATCACTCCCAGGAAAAGGATTAGAATTGTTATCCTTAGTCAGCATACTTCTATGACTGTGAGATATATTGCTGCAGCAGTTGCTGTGAGACGGATATTGCTGCAGCAGTTGGAGTTGGAAACTTCAGTGTTTCTAGGATTATTCATTAGCAAAAGAATTTTGGGACAATGTCTCCAAAACAAACGAATAAATGTGGACGCAAACACAAGACCACACCACGAACAGACAAATTTCTTGTACGAAATATAATGCATCCTTACAAAACAAGTAGAGATCTTCAGAGAGAATTTTTAGCTACTGGTATGGGCGTGAATTCGTCGACAGTTCGATGAAGGCTCATTGAAGCTGGGATATTTGCAAGAAACCCAATCGAAAAACTTATTAACACCTGCAATGAAGAAAAAACATTTGGATTGGGACTGGAAATATCAATCCTGGACTGCACAAGCTTGGAAGAAGGTTGTATTCAGCGACGAAAAGCATTTTCTTGTGCAAGTGTTTCGACCAAGATTTGTCAGGTGAAACGGTGGAGAACCCATCAGGGAACATCTTATTCAAACAGTTAATTACCTTCAGAAACGGATGTTTTTGAGTTATTTTACTTCTGTAGGACCTGGAAGCTTAGTACCAATTGAAGGGATGGTGAACTCTAAACAATACATTTCTAAAATAGAAAGTAAAACTGTGCCTATGATGCAAACATTCACTGGTGGTGTTAGTATCTTTCAACGAGATCTTGCTCCATGCCATACTTCTAAGCTAACAACGATTTTTTTTCAAAAACAGAAAATAACGATTTTGGATTGGCCTGGTAATTCTCTTGATGTAAATCTCATCGAAAATTTGTGAAGCATTGTAAAGAGACGTGTGAGTAAAATGGACTGTTCAAAGAAAACAATGATTGAGAATGCTATAAAAGTTTCGTTTCGTGATGATTAGATCAAAAATTTATAATCTAATTTAGTGGAACCCATGCCAAACCGTGTATAAGATCTCATACAACCTAGAGGAGGACATATTTTGTATTAGATTTTTATACCGTGTATGTAAGTTAACCTATACTAATTAAGCAACATCTGTGAAAAAATTTTCTGTTTGTCCCAATTAATTCGCACAGTACTGTATATTGCTCAATAGTGTGCAATATGACTTAGTGATGCAATATTAGCCGAAATATTGTAAGCTAATAATTGCAGCACTAAATTTATCTCCATATATTAATAATATTTCCGAAATTATAAAGTTCTCTTTCATTCCTAGGTGAAAATATATGGTTTGTGTCGCTCTTTCGCCTCTTCATTTTGTTTCTGGAAAATTTATTATTTTCACTGACAATATATCAATTCTTAATCAACACAACCAGGAAAATTGGTATATTGCTTAGAGCGTAGAATATATTTTCTCAATAGATCATGCAAATAAAATTAAAATAAATTAGATTTATTGTAAACCTTATAATATTTCTTTAAAAGAAAATTAAAGATTTCCGAGCAAAGTGAGCAGAAAGGCGGCGCATTCCCTTTAAGAAGCCCTGTATGAAAATATAAAAGGGCAGTTTTTCATGTGAAATTCTTCATTTTTTATGAACATACTATTTCCATTCTTTGAAATGCAATTCCACCTGATGCAAATGAAAGAGTCAGCTTTTAAAAGAACACGTTCGGCAATGTGAATAATGGACTTGGAATGGTCGCAGTTCGGATCATTAGTGTGTTTTTTTATAATTCGAATAACAAATGACGTTTGCAATTTGTCTTTGTAACCGGGGTTATTCTTTTTATTCCTGTCGCAATCGTAGGAAATTGTGGCGCATTTAATCCGTCACTTATAATAAATGACCTTGTAAATGGCAATAAGTCTAGTTAATTGATTTATTGCTTAAGAGGAACGAAAAAGTCGTCTAAATCATTTGTTATGCTTTTACTTCATCTAGGTTTTTTTTCCCAATCCTACTAGTTCAAAACAGGAGTTCAATCAAAGTCATTTTTTTTTCCTTTTTCATAAACTGTTAACCGTTGCAAACGTATAATTTCTCAAATTTTCAATTTTGATAAACATGTAAATATGGAGTGGAATGATGTTTCAATCTTTACAATAGAATTAATCACAATAAAAAAAGTACAAAAAGGAATAGCAATAATAATAAAGAGGAATAAGAATCGAATGATAAAATAGTATAATGTTTCAAATAAATTAAGAGGCAGAGGTAATTTTACTGAATCGACTATTTCAAAGTATACTACATTTCCTAATAAGGAAATTAAAATATCACACATTTTAGCCCTTAGTTATGGTTTGTAACCTTAGTAAATTCCGAAACAAAAAGAAAAATACATCCTCAATAATCAAATCTAATTTCTATATATTCTATTGCAACAAAGAATTAAATACTTATTGAAACATTGGTCTATTTATTTACCTTACTTTCAGAGATATATTTTTGACATCGCATCTACTCAAGATTCCAAATTTGTAGCTTTTCATTAACTTTAATGATTGCAATCAGTGTTTAAGCAGAGTGCATTGTTATACAAGTATTATAATGCGTTTTCCTTTAAAATATTTAAATTTTGACTTTCAATGAAATATTTTAACGTCTTTTTATTTTTACTTCCATCGATGTCAACTGGATAAGTTTCAGTTACTTGACTAAAGTTTTTCTTCATTTTAATTTCACATTTAAATTCAGAAAGTCCCTTAAATTTATATTTTTTCGAGTTTGATCTTTTAACTGGATGCACATTAGCAAAATACAAAGGTCTATTATATCAGAAACACTTACCTTGAAACGTATGCTTAGGTTTATCCTTCTTGTTATTTTGTTGAGATTCAAAATGACCCGAGTTTCCTCGTAAACCTCTTGTAAATTCCTGATGGTATTAGTTATTAACAGCTTTAGAATCGCTTGTGTGCAATTCATCAGTGTCTCTTGCAGCAGTTTCCAATAGGCTAGTGGTGTTTACCACCATTTCATAAGTAACGTCCGGTTCCAATTTATGAATGGCTTTGTTGCATAGATTGGATTGGATGTAATAAGTTTCTGGCGCAAGATCCTTTTCTATGATATGCTGCACCGAAAACACAGTTCACTTATCCAGTTTCTATTTAGTTCCATAAAATTCATCGTAAAAACTGGTAAAACAGTAGGTAAAAGTATAATAGCAAATTTAAATTCCACTAAAAATTCCGATTTTCCTCAAGAACGGAATAAATTTATGTGAGGTCTTTCTCCGATAAGGAAAGACAAGTTAAAATCAGAGGAGTTAAAAAAGTTGATACAGTCTCTGTTGAAATCAGAACACTCAATTAAAATATGGCGTATAGTCAGTGGAACATTACACGAACCGCACACAGGTTAAGCTTCACCAAATAGCAAGTGTCTGTGTGATACGTGAATGGCCGATACGCAGTCGAGTTAAAATTACATCAAATGTCCTGCTGAAAGATGAAGTCCATGTAGTAATATGGGGTTTTACTTCGTAGAGTTTATTATTCACTTCTCGATTCCAGTCATTTTGCCAAGTCTTCAGCATCCATTTACTTAGTGCGCTCTTGATATCGGTATAATGAAGTAGCTGAGGACGATACGAAAGAACACGTACGAAGACTGTCGTTGAAAAACTGCTCTTAATCGCAAGTTGTGGGTGGTTTCTTCAAATGAGCTCAAAACTACGTCATCATTTCTTCTTCACTTCGTTTTACTTGTGAAAACGAAATCTTTCCGAAATCATAAATGACTTTGGGTTCAAATGCTTTTCTAAATTGCAATCAAGTCTTTGACGCTTTTATTCTTTTATTTATCAAATTCGTACAAATTCTTTAATAAAGCATGGTTTTTCACCTATGACAGACTAGTTATTAGTACCTTTTTTCCTCTGGAATGTCTTTCATTGCAAAAACATTTCAAGACAATCTAAGTACGAAGTGAAGCTTTCGACCTTTTCGTTAAATAGAACCACCGTTAGCATTGTTCCGGAAGTAAGGCAAAGTAAGTAGCAGACTACGGAATGGTTCGAATCACATTTTATTATGCACACATTTACAAAAGAACTAGTAGTGGCAGAAACTCGGTTACAATTCAATAAAGTTAATTTTTTATTAATTGTTGATATAATTCATTATATCTAAAACTGTTAGTGTGCAATTTTACCATAAAGAGATTTCATGCTTTTTTTAGATAAATATTGCCTACATTTTTAATAAGTATTTAAGTTTATGGTTTAAATTCAGTGAATTAGAGTAATGCAATTTTTTGAGACTAAATAAGGCTATTTATGTGACGACAAGATTTATAAACCAATATTTAATCGATAGTTGAAAAATGAATCAAGTGGAAAAAATTCAGGCACAAATTCGAATCTAAAATAAGAAAGAATTTACACAAATACTAATAAATACATAAAAAAAATATATGAAACTGATCACTTGCAAACGGAAGCATTCAGTATTCAAAATTATACAAAAGGAAAGGTTTTTAAACTTGATGAAAGTAATATTTCTAAAAATACAAATACATAAGGAATGTGTGTGTGTGTGTGTGTGAGAGAGAGAGAGAGAGAGAGAGATAATAATGTATTCAGCGTTTAATTCTTGGCATGCCGTCGTCTTGGCATAGGAGTAGAGCGTCTTCCCCGTGATCTGGGTTTCCCGGTTTTGGGCATGGTTGTTCCTCTTCTGTGTTCTATCTGTGAGGTGTGTGAATGTGCCCCCCTACCCTATAAAGAAGGGTTGTGCAAGCGAATGTGACGCATGAAATAGTTAAGTCGTACTCTTGGCCCTAGTTGGCGTTACTGAAAAAAAAGAGACCCTCCCTTGGCTTATATCACTGGCAGATAACTGTCGGAGGAGCTCGTAAAAGAGCCATAAGTAGTAACACACAGTTTTTGGCCTTAATGTACAAAAGATGGTTTTTTTTTTTTTTTTTTTTTTTTTTTTTTACGAAATCCATAAATTTTTACAACTTTTGATTAACATTTTTGCTTCTTCTTGTGTCATTTTTGAGAAAGGAACGTTACGTTCAGTGTTTACCAATAGGTGGTTCTAGAGTTAGTCGAATCACATAACGTACAGCCGTTGTACAATATTGAACACCACTTTCGTGAACATGGCTGCGTCGCTCTGATGTTAAGGGGTGTTCGTTAGATAATTAAATGGTTATCCTATATAAATTCGAGTTTTTTTTATAAAAAAAAGTTTGTGTATTTTTTATGAAATCAATCGTTCTTTGCTTTTTCAAAATAAATTCAAGTAGAGATATTATATTTAAACAGTAAATATAAATTGATGGAAATATAAACAAATAAAAAAATGTATTCATTTAAATATACCTAAATGTAAGCAATGTGTTAATCTAATCCAGAGCAAGTTTTTTATTCTAAACACGAAATTGACTGGTATACGGATAACAGTGAAAACATTATATTTCGGTTAATTTTCGAGCATTATTAACTCTCAAATAATGTTGAATTATTTGCTCAAACATCTGAGAGGAATTGTGAGTGAAAGCTATTATATACTGTTCATGGATAACTACAGCAATATTCCGCAGTCCTAAATAAATATTTGAATAAACTGATTGTATGACTCATCAAGATGGAAAGAGCTGTCAGTGCAGATATTCAATGGTGCTCAATATACAGTATATCTCTAATGATCGTGCTACAAGCTCCAATAATGCGCTGGATACAGATTTTGGGTGACAAGTATTTAATTTCAAATTATTGATCAGGGAAACTTAACAAATGTTGCTGGCACCTTATTTATTTTCTGCTTAATATACTTAGAGAGAATTTCCTACAATGATTCAGAAATTTGAAATATGTGTATCAAACTTATATTATCAGATTAGGATCTGTATTTTATATTAAGGTAAAATCTGACAAAATATAAATATTACGAAATAATCATGCAACGTGTATGATGATAATAATCTGTGAATAATTATGATGATAATCTGCGCGTAACACCATAATGATGATATTAGAAGACAAGTACTTAATAACCAGAAACAGGATTATGATGAAGTTATGATAAGCCCCTGACGTGTAATTTGAAATTAATTTGAATCGTTGTCAATATAAATGATTTAACCATTTGTTATGCAGTTAATAATTTAAAGATATGAGCTATGATCTAGATATATTGATGTTAAGTTATATTATATATTGCAATTGAATTTTATAGGTGAATAATCAAAGGAAGATATATCTTTTCTAAATAAAAAATAAACATATTTATGGATCCCCAAAAAAAAATTTTAAAAATATTTCGATGAGATTTTATTACTTATTTTTCACATTTAGCATTTTTCAATTTTAAAATTATTACTTTCTTTTTAGTTTTTTTTTAATGTCTTATCTCACGACGTTTAATCAACGAAATTTTTAAATAATTAGCCCTTGTTTTAAAAGAATTATTTTCCAATTGTTTTAAATTTGTTATTAATTATTAATATTAATAATTTTAATTAATAATTACTTCTTACCAAATGTTTTACTTTTTTCGAAAAAAACCTCAAACTTCTACGAGAATACTTCTAGAACTTAAAACTCTACTACTAAAATCACTACTAGAATTTCAATAATAGAATGTGTAATGACATTTTTCACAATATTGTAGAATCTTTTTAACAATATTTTAGAATTTTCTTCACTTATTGAAAAGACTTAACTCGAAACCCTAATTGACCTACACATAAACGTGAATCTTTAAATTAACTAAACAACATATAAAATAAAATTATCATTCCAGAATAAGAAATTTCTGTCGGTGTTGCTTAGTATTTGATTTAAAGTAATGTTGTATTTTAGTAATAAAAAATAAAAATTATTTTTAAAAAATTTTAAGATTTTGAGAAATTTGCCTTTTTTGACTTTTGCGAATTCATTAAAAGTATCTTGAATTTATTTTCATTAGTCTGATATTTTGATTACTGTAAAGGATATTGTTCGTAAGTCTGATGAAAGACATGAAATTCTTTTTGCGAAAGAAGTCATTCAATCTTTGAAAATAGTGAAGAGAAATGTTTGAAAAATTAGCATGTACGAGACGCAATTTTCAGTATAGCTAATAAAAACAAGACCTTAAATAAAGTAACCAACTTCTTTTTTAAAAAATCATTTTAAAAATTGATTTCCAAATTGTTGTGAAAAAAGAAATAAAAGGTATGTAACATAAATTATCTTCCAATTCATGGTCAGTATTTTGTTTTTGACATACGCCGATTTCACGTTTTCCCGCTCATAGTGTTCATTTCTTTTCGATCCCTTAAATGACTTTTAATCTAAATTATACTATTATGATTATTGCATTTATATGGTATTTTAATGAATGCATATGTGTAAACAATGTAATCGATACTTCAATTTTTTTTCCCTATAGACGGTTAAAAACATATATATGAATGGTCTTCGATCAAGAAATGGCCTTACATAAGTAGTGCGCACTCGTAATTTTGTAGCACTCGCACTATAATTTCTTAACGTCTGATACAAATCACAATATCTTAATGAACATTTTTAGAAGGCATTTCAGTACATCTGTTTCTCATACAATGTTTGATTTATTTGCAAATAATGAAACAATCATTTCAAAAAAGAAAAAGAGGGAAGGGGGAGGGAGACTGGAATAACACAAAAATATCTTATCACACGAAAACTGACTTCTAACAATCTTGGAAGACAAAATATTTTATTGAAGAAAAAGTTACACCTCGGTGATAAAAGCTCACGTTTTTTTTTCCCCAGAATAGATTTGAGAAGAACTTCTGAACAATGTCGTATATTTTATAATTTCGATATAATATTTATCCTACCCGAATAAAGTTGAAATAAAAAACTTTCTGCTTTTCATCGTCTTTCATGGTCTGTCCTTTTCTTACCCGATAGCAACAGAAATAATCAGTGAAAAAATTGCATAGGAACATGCGCAATTTACAAAAAAATATTTTATATTCATTTAAGTATTTTTCATTTTTAATTACAGAGTTTTTTTTTTTGTTTCTTTATAATATATTCACTTTTTGGGACAAATATTTTCAGTGGAAGATTGAGTTTTGGAAGAAATAGAAATTTGTGGATTTTAAAGAAGAGTAATCATTATTTCAAATTGATTGTCTTTTATTCAAAATATTCCTGGGAGATAATTGGATTAAAGCAAGTATCAAGCATCCAATCATACAAGAAACTGATGACTGATGGATTCAAAAAAGAAAATATTCCCAATGCAAACATTTGGAAAAGTTTCCATTCTTCTTCGAAATATATTCTTTTCTGGTTTAAAAAAAATGCTTCATTAGTAAAGAAAAAGATTGTAATTTTTTTTAATCACATCAATTTAAAAATCATTTTCACTTGAATTATTAATATGCAATGGCAACTTTTGGCGAGTAAACAGAATTAGAAGATTATAAAGAAAAATTAGAGTAAGTTAAAAAAAAAGAAAGACTTTCCAAGTTTTAGAGTTAATTGTCTCGGTGAAAATTAATTGAAACCTTGAACGTTATTTTTTGCTACAATGAAAATTTGTGTTTTGCTTGTTGATAGAAAATGCATTTACGATTTAAATTTTTATCAAATATTCATTAAGCCGTGGAAAAACTTTTCTATTTCTATTTATAGAGAAAATATTAGTCTGAGAGTATCTAGTTAATTATTTCTGAAATAAAATAGCAAAGTAAAATACTTAAAAATATTACTGAAACGAACAAAAAAATTAAGATTTTCCAGACATTTTTCTTTTCTAATTAAACATGGTATTAAATTTGTTTTCTACTTTTACCCCCAAATAAATAATTATCTTTCCTTTAGAAGCAAATGAAGGAAAAATAAGTATTTATTTAATTTAACGACAAAAATTAAACTGATGGGAAGATAAGAATTCAAGCAAAATAACTCTTTTTTAAATTAAAGATTTCTAAAGCCATTCGCAAGAAATTTAAAATTATTTAATGCAGACACGAATTTATGTTTGTTTAAAAGAAGAAAGGAAACGTTTCCAATGTTTCTTCTTTTGTTTTAAAATCATGGAGTTCAGGTCTTGTTTTCTATTACTTACGATTGTTATCTTTTATCTAAAGACACTAAAAAAATATTAGAACTTCCTAAATACTTACCTTTATTTTTTTCTTTTATTTTAAAATCTCATCATTCATTTCTCCCATATTTTAAATTATTTTAGAACTAAAAATAAATTATAGGTAAGCATACAATTGTACAATTACAAAAAAAAAGGTTTTCCAACTTAATATGGTTTGCCTTTGATTGTCAAATATTAAAACTGGTTCTCTTTTTAGCTTGGGCAAGATGCCTATTTTGAAGCCCTTTGAAAAATGAATAAATGTAAATAATCTGGCAAAATATTATAAACTCTCAAAAAATATATAACAAATAAAAATATATTTATTTTAAAATATTAAAAAACGAACAAATAAATCTATCTAATGAATCTTTAAAAGCTAACTTGACAGAAATAGAATAGCATAAAATTAAACAGAGAGAAAATGTCTGAGCAATCTTTAAGGCATATTGTCGCATTTAAGTCAGGTATATTAAAGCTTATTCCATAAACGAAGACTTCTCACCCATTATTTTAATAGTATTGAAATACTAATTTTAGTTATAAATGTTAAAGCTTTGTATCTTGGAAAACAAACCACCTGCTTGCATGAATCGCCAAACACTAATGGCCAAGCCTCTGGTTTGCGAATGTTCCTGGTCTTGGTCTTCCCCACGACGATTCGCCTAAAGGACAGAGTGTGAGACCTTGAAACCTGCAACTGTTCTATTATATTGCACGATATCTTTTCAGGCACTTACTAAACAAAAAATGTTATTCGATAAAAATAAAAAAATGAGGTTAACATATAAGGCTGGTTTTATTCATAAATACATATAAATGATTACTTAATGGTAATTTCAATTAAAAATCGAATTGTATCCCTAAACCATTTTGAGAATAATAGAGTAATAAAAGGAAACGTTTAATAGAAGTTATAAAATAACTAAGCAATATTTTATCAGTCTGGCCATTTTGCGATCTAGGTTTAAAAAAATGTAAATATTACCTACTATTTTATAATGTGCAACTTTAATATTATCAAATAGAATAAAATTTTGAAACCATTGTATTTAAATTGAATTAATTCAAAAAATAAAAATTCCAGATTTCTAACTATTTAGATACTAAATAATTCCAATGTATTATGTTCGTTGCAAACATAACAAAGTTCGATTTGTTTTTTATATATCTATGACAGATTTTTAAAAAAAATTTAGTCAAATTATTTTAGATAACTTTTTACTGTAAAGACGCCATTTATTCATTAATTAAATATGTATGCGAAAGTAAAATCAATTGCAAGCTAAAATACTTGAATTTACATAATTAACGATTTAATGATATTTAAAATATTAAACAAGTATTTTTTTTAAAAAAAATATGTTACCTGAAGAGAAATTATATAAATAGTATGCTACTTCAATCAATTTTATAAATTCTCATGTAAATTACAAATATTTAATTCTGTTTGAAAATGGATGTACTTCCCTTCAAATTAAAGTGAATTTTGCTAAATTAAAAAAACACGTGTTTTAGATTCATAAAATTGAGGGGAGAAAATAAATTTATCTTTCCCAAATCTAAGTTTTGAATTTCACCAACATTATCGTAATTCGTTTAAGAAAACAGATTTAAAATTCATTTTTTATACTATATTGATAATTTAATACTATTATCGAACAAAAGTGATGAATCTGTTTTGTAAATATTAAAAAGATTTTTCGTATAATATTTGTACCCTGTAAAAGAAAAAAAGATAATGAAAATTAGAAAGCAGGATTTGGGGGAAAATATAAATGAAAATTACACAGACAACAGAAATAACAAGTTTCATGGCTTATATAACTTTCCGATGAGAACTTCAAGTTCTTATGTTTCTTCAGAAACTCTCAAAACCACGAAGCTAATAATATTAAAAGCTAAACGAAAAGTTATCTTATCTCATAGAACAATCAATATATTTTTGGAAAGTTCTAAGTCTCTTTCCAGTTGCTATTATTCGTGCCATCACTCGAGCTAATTCATAGCTTCTTCAATAAAGTTTTTAAGGGTCTCGATTTCAAGTGAAGCGCAAGTTAAACGCTGTTAAGAAGATGGAAGACGGAAGACGAACAAGAAATAAGAAACCCTAGCTTTTATACTCATAAGTCGAAAACACTTACGTTTTCCTCTATAATTTACAGATAGGTGATAATTTTCTTCACGCATCATTAGAAGAAGAATGGTAAACAATTCCTTTTTAGAGCTGCAACTACCCTTAAGAGAATAAAATAAAAAAAAAGAGCTTCCGGTCATTTTGTGAGTCTATAGTGCAGCTAAGATTGCCTCTTCACTGAGTTCTCAAGCGTGACTTTTTCTAAGTGAAGAATCTCATTGATGTAACAGTTTATAACTCTTTCATAAACAATGTATCGCTATTGAAGAAAACTGTTGAAAGCGTTTTTATTTCATTATCGAAAAAGAATTGGATGATCATCAATTTTTATCTTTTCTTTTATTAATGTTATAAAATTTTTGAAAATTAAAAATAAATTATGCATTTTATTGTTCGATTCTGTCTTGCCATATTTTTTTTTATTTTGTGAATTTATAAAACAAAATATTTACCAAAAAAATTCCAGAAAAAAATTTGGAAAAACAAATAAACAAGGAAAGGAATATTCAGTAATAGTTGGACTTATTTTTAAGTTAGGTATCATGATTAATGTTCTAATTCCTAATTTATTGATACTTTCAGGTCTGAAAATTAACTATCGTGCTGAATAAAAGATTTTTTTTTTTTTTTTTGTAATTAGCTTTTTTTTTTAAACAACTTACAGAGAGTATACCCCCCCCCCCCAAAAAAAATTAAGAAAATAGCCATACGGGCATGAATATTATTTTTAAAATAAACACAAAAAAATGAAAAAGGCCTGCTTGACTGTTTAAAAATATCAACTTTTTTTCAAAAATGATAATAGAAAAATCGTCGAAAATTATTAAATAAGCCATTAGTTGCTTACCAGTCCCAGATGAAATAATATTGTTATATTTTTAAACAAGATACTGAATTTGCAATAAAAGTACTGATTATTAGAATATTTGGTGGATATTTAAGCTTCAGTATAAGTTAGATTATGAAAGAAATTAAAATTACTTTTTCCAGTGTAATCGCAATTAATCTCAGAAAATTGCCTCATATAAGCGGATATTTATTTTCACATTGTAAAGACAAATCTCTATAAAAAAACTTTTATTTTTAACTATGAAGTACTTGAGTATAATACATTTAAAAAAATATCAAGCTTTTATATCTGATAAATTATAAAATTATGTAATATTAATTACTGAAACTATTAATAATTTTTGATTAGATAAAGAAAATATAGTATTAAAATAATAATCTTCGACATTTGATAAATATGTACAAAGAAAATTTGTAAAAGCTTCAAAAATTAATACAAAACACACAATATAGTAAAACTTTTATAATCAGTACCTTATAATAACAAAATCTCTTCTTTACCTTTATAAAATCAAAGCTTTAAATAGCGAGAAATATTGAATTAAATATAATTATTTCATTATATCAATATTTTTATTTCTTAAATTTTTCATATTCTAATGATGCTTTTCCTTTTTTAACACAATTATGTTCTTATTACATCTAACTGTGTTATAGAAAATCATAACAATTAACAAACCCATGAGGAAAAATCTTCCTTTTTATAGTTTCTAATATATTACCTAACATTAATTAATAACTATTAATTATCACAAAACTTATCATTAATTGTGCTTTTTTTTTCAATATACTAGAAATTCAAAATAATGCTTCAATTTATACTAATTATCAGTGAAATAATGTCATTAAACTGCCAGGAGTAGATACTGAACAAGAAAAGAAACTGCTGTAATTTTAAATATTTTCAATTCTTATCATATTTTTCACTTGCTATTACAATAATAGACTGAATTTTAAGTTGCCTAAATAAAAGCATTTATGGATTTTTTTTAAATAACTTTTAAAAATCATTAATGCTAACTTTATTTAAATAGTTTCAGCATTATAGTCACGTTTAAGATTTATGCTTAGTTTGAAATTATTACTGCTTGTTTACTTTAATGTTATCTTGCTTTTTATTTGAAAATATTTTTGCATTCAGTATAATGATTTTAAAGAATATTTAATGAAGAATTGTTGTTTTTTTTCCCTATTATTATTGTTTTATTTTTTAAATGCTTTCCTTTAATCCTCTTTTCAATATTTTTACAAGAAACTGTTGGACTTTTGAAAAATATCCCTCAAAATGCTTCATTTTCAATTAGTAACAAAATAAATGTTTGTTTTCTCAGTATTGCAAACACATCTTTGTAAGATTCGGTCTTTTTACGGAAAAAAAAGATTTGAAAAATTATTTATATATAGCATGATGATATTTCGATTAAAAACATGATTATCTTTTTCGATTATAATTCTGATATTAATCGATTATTTTAGATTAAGATCTTATATCAGGATTTTTATATCATCATCATATGCAGTTCAAAATTACGTATGGTTCTCGAAATATTACAAAAAATTTCGTTTTCTATAATTATTTGAATCAGTTATACCCACATTTTTTTTTTTTTTTTTTTTACAAATTCAACAGAAAATATATAAATATTTTAATTTTTTACGAATTGATCAGGAAGATTAATTATCTCACATTTTTAAACTCTCTAAATTTCTATAACATGGTCCTGTCTAATGTCGAATCTTTTCGATAAAGTTTTTACTACCAAAGATAAAAACATCATTTATGTTTTCAGACGCTACATAAAGATGCCACCATAGGTTTGAGCATTTCAAAAAGCAATATTTCCTTTTCCATTCAGTCACTGCAATTGCTCTGCTGGCTCTAGAGTTACATCGCTTCTTTCCCTCTGAACCATTCTGAAGTAACAGTCTTTCGAATCTTTATTCTATTTGGAGCCGATTACTTGGTTTCCTTTGCAACTAATGATGTGCCAGCATTCTTTGCTTGGGAAAAAGAATACGGAAACTTTTTCCAGGTTTGTGATTAAATATGCTTCTGGTAAAAGTCTTTCGAAGTCATAGTCACCTGGGAAAGTTTATTTATAAATACGAGTGTGTTATCTCCTCATTTTATGATTCATAAATCTATACTTTCTTCATTTTTGTTTTGACAATTATGAAATTATTAATTCGTCCTTAAAATATTAATTTCTTCTTAAATTTTGAAACCTTTTCTTTTTCTGTTCTATTCATTTTTCGTATTAAAGCTTGCTATTGGTTAATTTGAGGATTTGCATCATAGTAAGTGAAATTTTGAAAATATAAAATAGTATTTTCAGTGCCGAAATCTTTAAATTTATTCATTACTCCAATATAAAAAATAAATTTGATATACGTTGAGAACATACAGTAAATGAATTTGCATTGTAATATTAATACATTGTCTTATAAATAAAAATATATTCTAAAGTCAATATATTGTGTTGAACAAATCCATATACATTTAAATGCATTTTATACAATAACAAACTTATATACAACAAATGCAACTCATGCATATCATATATGAAACTTCGAATAACTATTAGTCCCGTCTTTTATGCTTTTTATATCAGGGACAAATTCAGGAATTTAACTGACATTATTCCGATGAGTGTAAAATAAACTAAAGATCTCTAGAATCTTACAAATATAACATCAATGTTTTTATATTCCTCTTTCTCTACATGCGGTTTTCTTACAGATATTAATTTAAAATCCATAAATGTGCAGCATCACTGAAGGCAATACCTAAAAATTATTATAAGCAATTGTTATATAGCCATTTAGGCCTCCCTTCTTCCAATTTAGTATTATCTTCATTTTCGAAATCAATTCGATTACAACTCTCCTATAATTTTTAGTTGTTTCTTAAAAATTATTTGTTTTCAGTGTTCTTTTTCATTAAATCCAGAGCATAGAAACTACGAAAATAATATGAGTTATATGGCCATCAAAAACTAAAGATTTTAAATATTTTGCAGAGTAAAACATTAAAACATAGTTATATAAAAGTTTAATTAAAATTTTAGCAACTATTAATCTAAGCAAACCAACTAGTCATCAAAGACGGAAAGAAGTTGATAAACGACCATTTTTTTTTTTTTAATATTTCATACCTAGTTGCCGTCAAAAAGGAGTTTCGATAAATAAATATATGCATAAAAGCGATATATTACGAAAAATAATGGACAGAAAAAACGCGTGAGGTTTAAATACATATCTAAAGTAACACATTTAAAATTGTGTTTGTCATTGAAATTAAAAACAAAAAAAAATGACAAAAGCATTGTAGAAAATTCATTTGTATGCTTACGTAATCATAAAATAAATTTTTCAGTGAGAGAGAGAATGTTTGTGTGTGTATGTGTGCGTGTGTGTGTGAATATTTATAAAAAAAAATGATTTGTCTTTAAAAAATGAGTTGATTTGTTATGACCTGATTGAAACCATGTTTGATCACAGGTCAATGCTTTTCACACTTACAAAATACTTTCTTTCAGCGAATCAATACTTCCGTATATTCACCAGTCAGGAAAATTATCCGTTATTGCTATTAAAGAAAGAAATACCTCCCTCCTCGTTGCCCAGGAAATGGTCCGGTTGAAAGATCTTTTTGTGGAACGATTACATCCATTTGCTGGTTTTCAATTACGTTACGATGTAAGGGTCACGATGATGAGCCATCTTTAACTTTCAACATCTGAATCCTTTTAATTTCATCGATTCCGATTGAAGAGTTTCAGATGAATACTAATTTTGGTGTTCGTTGTAAACATCTTGATATGAGAATCTTAACACATTGACTACCATGTCACTCACATTAGCGTGATAACAAAAGTTCTCAGTCAATATAGAATTTGACACGAATAGAAAAAGCTTATGTTTCGTTTATATCTCCTTGTTTAAATACGTTTCTCACCACATGAATCACCTGTGATTCATACATACTATCTAATTAGATATTTTTTTCTCTATAGCAGTCAAAAGAGAGCAAATAAGTAAGTGTCTTATTAGATAGTGGGCCGAATCACATACCTCAATCATGGCAGCGCATGTAGTAAAATCGTGGAGAAACAGAGTGTAAATGAGTCGCATATTGATTCACCAACTCAAAACTTTATTCCAACCTGGAAATGTTAGATGAGCTTTATATATAACTAAACTTAGACGCAAAAACTTTAGATGCTTAAAATAAAGTCAGAGGGGGAATGAAAATGAAGGCTTATTAAATAACCTTATTTACCCTTTAAACATTGTAAAATCATTTAAGTTGTTAGTCACTATTAAAGGCAGTACATATGCATATCAACTTTTAGGTAGTTTTATCCGAAACATCTTTTACTTTGAAGCATTTTGTTTAATTATGAAGCATGATAATCAGAATCAAGTTTATTATGTAAGTGAAAATGATTATGTCTTATATAACCAAGACTCGAATTCCAAATAATGTTTATCAAATAACTTTTTCCAGCTTATTACCCATTCTAAAAATACAATCAGATTTTACAAGTAGATTTATAAAACTGTCTTAAAAATTCATTAGAAACAAAAATTTTAATATTTTTGGTGATTAAAAATCATATTCAAATAGTTGCTTAATATAAATAATTTTGATAATATTAATTTAATAATATCCATAAGAATAATAAGGATAAGAATAATAAGTCAAAAAGGAGTTTAATAATATCCATAAGAATTTAATAATATCCATAAGAAAGCAGGATTTATAAAGATACCTATTACATAAAATACTGATTGATATTCCTTTTATAATTGTTTAACTAATCTCATATTTATTTCAAAAATCCTTGTCGGCATGCCGGAAATAAAAGGCCGATTCTTCGTTTGCCTGAAACATAAGGAAAGAAAATTCCACCTCATTACCATTTCTAAACTTTAACTTAATAAGTGTTAGAAGTACACGAATAAAAGAAGGAGTGAAATATTTCGGTTGGTGAAAGTTTTCTAAATGAGCGAAGTGATAAGATTAAAATCAGTTAAAGTCAGAGATTGAAAATACATTTTCAAATCTTAATTTCTTTGAGAAAGGAGTTATCAAAAACTTTTAACACAAAAGTTGATTGCATTACTTCGTTTAGTTATCTATCTTTAATATCATAGAAGTTAAAGGGGAAAAAACCATGTACTTTCCCCTCCGACCTCGATGACCGAACTGACAAATCGGGCGATATTTTTATTCTCCTTACAACATATCCATCGCCAGTTAAAATCCACACAAAATTATTCTGCTTACCTTGTTTACAAGATAAAATGGGTAAACCATTATGCAAATATGTATATAGAGAGAGGGGAAACTGGGATAAGTTGATGAGCGGAACAAGACAAAGAATGATTTATTTTATGCTTATATTATTCCGCCCTTAACAGATACTATTAGTGTTCCACTGCTCTAGACACTAAAAATTCACATAATGAAGCACCTGCTTCCAGTTCGTTGTTTGTTAGATATCGCTATATTTTAATTGAGATGGTTATAATTTTCAAAGTTTACATCGTAAGATCTCGTTAAATAGTAAAATAATTTCATTTTTCTTTTGATATTTTACTAAGACAATGCCTGTTTTATAATCATTGTTTATTTATATTTTATTATTACTACTAATTTTACTAAAATAATCAAAGTTTGTTGATGCTTCTAATCGAGCCAAAGCAAGTTGATCACCACATCATTTTGCCTGACGTGCTTTTTATTGTCTTCCAATTGGCACTAATATGTGTTTAAAACTTATTTTGCGTGATTTTTTGATTAACATGACTCATAAACAATTTCAAATCATGCTGTAAGCCGCATAGATGAAAAGTAATATTTTAATAATCTCACCTTTTATATATGTGCTGTTTCCAAAGAATATGCATAAATCACTGAGATAGCTTTTAAAACAAAAAAAAATCAAAGAATTCGGGTTGTAAAAAAAAGGAATTCCTAATATGTCACACATGAAACTTCCGAAGAAATTACTATGCAGCTCCTATAAGATATGAGATCTGTTTTAACCATCCACCAGGAAATTAACATCTAAGGAATCAAAAACCAGATTATGGTAATATAACGGGCACTTAAAAGGGAAATTCGTTTTGAAGTTTTGATGATAAAGAATAACTTTGAGACATATTATTTTACTGTGAGCTAGAGTTTAAATACAATAGTTTTTTCATTACATACTATTTCGGAAAACATATTTAACAATATCTAATTCAGTAATATATGGTTTTATATTTTCTAAAAGTTAAAATATTTTCGACTTTTATTAGAATTGTCATCTTGCCTCGAAATTAAATTCCTCTTACCGCAGTACCAGAGCCAAGATAACATTTTTGCATTTGCTTTTTCAGATAAAAAAGTAATATTGATAATATTAATGTAAATATACATCGAAATAGGTTCAATACAAGGAAAGAACATTCCAATAATATATGCAAAGAAAGACAATTCTTCTTAAAAACCAGCTTTTTTTAAAAACCAGTCATAGTACTGGCGACTCCGACTGCTTTTATATGTTCTATATATAAAGATAAAAAAACAAAATACACATATAATATAATATAAAGTTTTTAAATTCTTATATTCAGTCCCCTAAGACATTTTAGATCCCTCAACCTTTATTTGAATAGTAATGAATTAATATTACAGATTTTGAATAAACAAGCACTTCGAGTCTCACCGTTTGTCATATGCAGGGTATTTAATAAATTCCCTTACCACCCGATTAACTACCAGACAGCTGCCGGATTTCATAAGATTTGTACCTAAATATGGTATTGTGATTGTGCGTTCTTGGATGCAAACACTTATAGCGTTAGCTTTACTGTCTATAAAATGTTACATAATACAAGGGGGGGGGGGTGAAATGAATTACAAAGAAGTATCAATTTAATACAGAAACATAACTTGTAGATGTAAATACTTAGAACAGAACGTAACACGAATTTATTTGCTCGTTATTTATCGAAATTTCTCTCCGTCTGTTGCAATGCACATCTGGATATTTGCTTGAACTTCACATTCATGATGTAGCATAACATGTCATATGTAGGCTCAACTAACCATAATGCATCCTGGAACTCCTGCAATCAAGGGGGAGGGGTTAAATTTGCAAGCTATTTGCGGTATCTTCTCAGGAATAGTCCACTGTAGTCAGATCATGTAAGCGTGAAGGCCACTCTTGGAAATCGCCACTTTCGGTTATTTGTTCCGCGAATTCTTCCTCCAGGTAATGCTTTTTTTATGTTTAGTTCGCAGGCACGTCATCATGTTGGGTCTATATGCTCCAGAGCTGAAACAATGGCAGGATCTCAAAAAAAATTTGGTATTACGTCCAACAAAATCTTATTTATTAAAAGCCCACAAAGTAAACGTAACCGGATAAAAATACAGGACCGATCAGCCTTCTGCAGCAAATACTAATTTGTTGTCGAATTTCGCCAGAAAATACTCGATTTTCCTGTTCCAAGCAATGGTCATTATGTGTTTAATAAACATTTTATTTTGAAAAAAAAGCGTGCTTCATCTATTCATATTACATCAGCCAAAGATTGTTGGCTGTACCTGAATCTGATTTATGACAGTGTTGTACCAAATGTAACGCTTCTTCGCATCTCCGTCCAGTAATGCCTGACCGCATGTTGGCCATTAAAGATAAGCACTTGATTTGTTTAGGAGTTCCTAAACACGACTTCTTGGGAAGCCACAGTTTTCATTTATCTGTCTTGTGCTGCCGGTTGGATAAATGAAGGAGAAAGGTAATAATATAT
Organism: Argiope bruennichi; assembly: GCF_947563725.1. Taxonomy (NCBI): domain Eukaryota; kingdom Metazoa; phylum Arthropoda; class Arachnida; order Araneae; family Araneidae; genus Argiope; species Argiope bruennichi. Next base: position 21,755,449 of record NC_079151.1, on the reverse strand, counting down.
TTTCCGGTTATACTTGCCCTCCTATTTTCACTGGCAGGCCAGATCAAGATCAAATTGTCACGCAGCCTGTCTCTCTTAAACATTCATCACTTCTAATATGGTTATATGTGATGAAGGCTGGCCTACGGGGACACGTTACTGATACAACGGCGCTGCTTAAGATACCTTACATTTCCATTCACCATAATGCATTGTAATTTTATCATACCTAGATACTATTATGAAGATAGTTGTTGTCATTTGGTGACTTCAGTGGGATTCCTGTTACATGTAAAACTTACTTGGAGTTCCCACTCTAGAACTTGGTAAAGAATATTTGGTTGTGGGAGAAATAAGAAATCTCGAAATTGATACTGGTAACTTCAAGAAATTAAATTTTAATTTAGGAGATTACCAATTTTAAGAACCAAAAACCTAAAAGGCTCTCTGTTCTTAAATTCTTAACACTTTTTTTAATAATTGATGCAATGATACACATATATCTCTTAACTGCTACTTAAAACAGAATCCTAATAATAACAAAATTCAGATAAGTTCAAGTAAATAATAGACATAGAGAAAAATACTATGCACTCAACTAGAAAATAACTCTCTTTTATAAATGACTCCGTTGTGTTTTATTATTTATTGTAAAAATATCTTTGGTTTCTATAAAAGTGGCAAAAGCGCGTCAGTGTGAAATGTAATTAAACGCCACATTTCATTTGAGAAGAAGCATTTTGATCATCAATAGCATTTACATTGTCTGCAGTCAATATTAAAAGCGAACCGTGGAATGGACAGTTTGTACTTACTTTTTTTAACATTTAACTTTACTTATTACTTCAAAAGAGCACGTACAGTCAAAATATTATTGCTTACTATGGATTATCCTTTTATATTTTATTTTTTTGCTTTTAATTGATTATTTTCCTTATGAATAAATTTTAAATGCTAAGTCACAACAAAAAAAAATGGCGATGAAGTAAATTCGTACATTGTATGAAACTACCTCCACCTTAATACAATTCTCTTGGCCTATTCTTGTCAGCTTTCGATCACTGTAAAACTTTTTTTTTCAATTTATGATGGGCTCGAAATTTTAAAAAAAAACTAAAAGAAATAAAACTATTCAACCACAAATAATGAATAGGGCAGTTTAATCAATCTCTGAGAAGGATAGCTATATCTTTTAGGATTTAATTTTAAAACACTTTCCAACTCTTGTAAAAACTTCAGTGTCCCTGATGGGTTGAAGAAATTTATCTCATACATACTGAAGTAATTCAAAATGCAAATTTTATGCCATCCTTTCTAACTGATAAACCAGCACTTGCAGAATCTAACCCACTTCTTCGAAACTCTTATCCACACTTTTGAGTCGTCAACATTGTTTGCCCTCGGACCGGTGTCGTCCATTTCCATAACAATAGCTTCTAGGTTTGACCACCTTAATGTCGGAAGAAGTGTCACATGCGTTACTGAGCCATTCCCAGAGCCTGAAGATGTGAGGTCATTTCAAAAAGTAGGACCTAGGAAAGCAGTAACAAAAGTAAGAAGAAAAATTCAAACATCAATGATTACAGAATGCCTCTAAAAAGTGCTCTGCAAATAGAAAAGAAAAAATTGCCATTGATCTATCAAACTAAGTTTCAGTCAGTAAATTCCACTAAAAACTTTATGATAATAGAAAAAAAACAATACGGGTAAAAATTTCATTATTAAGAAATACCTTGTTCTGAAAAGGAAAATAACAAATGCGAAATATAAAATTAAATAAAAAATAAAATTTTAGGAGGGAGAGCAAGGTAATAAAAATTTTCTTCATATATATTGCTTAAAACTGTAATAATATTCAAAAACTATAAAATAGCTGGTACCATTCACAAAATATAAGAAGTGGATTATATTACGGTCAACTCAATTTTTTTCATATAAGTTTCAAAAGTGACTGTAAAAAAAATGAGGATTCAACATACTTCTTTGTAAATTATTATGTATTTATCGAACTATTAGGGTGTCCCAAAAGTTTCTTTCTCATCGCGCTATGAATGGCCTTATCTGGCTCTGATTGTGCAAACATGCAGGCTTATATATTAGCCCTCTACGTCACTTAGTGCTTACACAAATGCCTTTAACTGTCGCAAAGCTGGGAATACATCCGAAAAAAGTTCTTTTGTCCATTTGGTGGGATTGGATAGACGTAATTTTCTACGAGCTCCTTCCTCAAGGTGAAGTAATAAATTCTACGAAATACTGTCATCAACTGGATCAACTGAAATCTGCCATAGCAAAAAAAAAAAAAAAAAAAAAAAAACGGTCAGAATAAATGAATCGACGAGGCGTTGTTTTTCATCATGACAACTCGAGACCACGTATTGCATTAATCGTAAGAGATAAGTTCTTACAGTTTAATTCGGATGTTTTACTGTATCCAGCATACTCTAAAGATCTCACTCCATCTGATTATTACCTCTTTCTATCCTTAAAAAAATTATCTTCGTGATAAGCGCTTTAAATCCATCAGCGAAATAAAAGCGTACCTCGGTGATTATTTCTTGTCCAAAACATAACAATTCTGGAAAGAAGGTATAATGAAGTTTCTTGAAAGATGTAAGAATGTAATAGAGCAAAAGGCTTCTTATGTAACAAAATAAATAATATCTTAATCAGTAAATATTGTGTATTCATTTAATATTATAAATGGGAAAGATACTTATAGAACACCTTAATACATTAGGTTTCTTTGTATTTAATTTATTGTAATTTAATTAAAGTAAGCCTTATATTTAATCATTTCAGTGGTGTGTAAGCATGCCTGGTTATGTGCAATCTTGCGCCCGCGACAAGGTAAATTTACACATAGTATAGCCGCGGTGCTTGTAACTCTCTGGATATTCAATGAATGGAGGAAGTTGGCAAATTTGCACAGGCAACACCATAGCAAAGAAAATAACATAACTAAAATAGTATTATATTTGAAGATGCTTAAAACTATGAATGAAAAAATCTTAAAATTTAATTAATAAATTAATAATGAAAACGGTATAATTATTTTAATTAATAAAAATTAAGAAAATAAAAATTCAAAAAAGGCGTAAAGTCTTCCCTGTTATTCCTATAAAGAATTTTTCTAATATGTCGTTAAATTGCGTTTTGTTTAAATAATGTGCAATATTTACTTCTGATTATATTCGCACTGATATACATACATAATATTATTTTGAATATAAAATTTAAATCACATATTGGAATATTGGCCTCGTTTAATTTCATTTAAATTAATATTAAAAAAAGAGGACAGAGTATTTTCTCACAAATTTTAATTTCACATAAAATTAAACAACTTAAAATTTCATAGATGATTGTTTTCCGAACAATTAATTTTTACGAGTAATCTTCAGTCTTTAAATCTTAAACCTTCTTTCTTCCTCTCAAAATAAATTTTGAAAAGAAAACTAGCAAAAATTAGTGAAAAAAAACAACGCCTTAGTAACTTTTTAAATATACTAAACATTTTTTTAAGCTAAGGTAAAAAATTTTCAGGAAGAAGAAAAAATTAATCGGATGAAAACAATTACATCAGGTGAAAGTCAAAGGTCCTCGATCATTTATTCGGTATATATTAATCTTCTCATCATATAAAATATTTCATTTATTTTAATAACATATTGATTATCAATAAAAAATATTCTTATGAATAAAAAATGGCTTGCAATGTAATAAAAAATGTCATTGACAAGGATGAAACTACCATCATTAGAAGAAGAAAAAAAAGTCTTCGCTGAGAAGTTCAAAATCAATTTCTTGCTTTGGATGTTTCCAAATTCTAACTACATTCTTTCACTTTGTGTGGGAAGCAGCGTGGGAGGACGACCAAATTTTTTTATGTGGGTCAATAACAAGAATTTCTGTTCTTACCATCACATTGTAGGAAAAAAAGCTACATTGACAATCGATCCTCTATGTGGGCGCGCGCATGTGTGTATGTAAGAGAAAGATTGTGTGTTTGAGTATATATGTGTGTGTGTAAAGTTAATTTTAGTACTAATTTTTAATGCAAAATCACCAAAAAAAGACATACATTTCAGAGCAAGAGACAAATTCTTAATTCATACTTTTGTTTTCAGGTATTGAATTCGAGATGAAAACATCCTGTACATAAAAATGAGATGCAAATAATTTCTTAAAAATGTTATTGTGGAATATTCATCATCAGTAAAATTGACTATGAACGATGGTCTTAATTTACGTTTCTTAAAAAGGAAAGATAAACGTATTGTTAGACTGTAAATCAATAGTAGAATACGTCTATCTCAGAATGTTAATTAATTAGTAACTTTAATGAAAACTATTAAATAGAAATTATATATAGTATATATAATTATTATAGTATAGTATATATAATAGTATATATAATTATTATTAAATAGATATTATATATAGTATTATATAATTATTATAGTCTTATCTTAAGTAACAACCTTAAAGTCTGAAACGATCCAAAATCTTCATAATTATCTAGATATTTTAGTTGCTTCCATCCAATAAATTGCTTCTACGCTATAAAATTTAAAATTAATATTTTATACACGAACAGTTAGTCCAACAAATTTTATGTGGGTTGGAAAATCTTTCATCTCAAAGTCATTTATTCCTTCGGAATCTGAATACCTTATATAAGTAATACACACTGTTATATTTTTAGCTTTTAAATAGTTACAAAATTTCTTAGCTGAATAGTTTGATAAGTAGCCTATTTTTATTTCTAATGTGAATAAATCTTAACTAGCAAATCGATTAAAATTAAGACTTAATATATATCAATCAAATTATCTTTCCTTAAAATAATTTTTCACCCAAACTAGAAGTGGCACGTTTATTATATTTCCAAATAATAAATCATTATTTTCCCAAAATCTTGAAGTGTTATATAAATATAGTGTTTTCTATATTAACACTGAGAACTGCAAATTTTGTATTAGTTTTATATTTCCTCATAGAAAAAAAAATTCTTTTTGAAACTGAAAGGCTGGAAAACTTATAAGTGTCAGTTTGCTTCAAACTCTGTAGGTGATTTTGTTTGTAGCACTAATAAAACTGAGGCAAAATTATAAATAAACAAGCTTTGTAAAGTATTTCAGATAGTCTAGAACTTGGATGTTTACATTTTAAAAGCTTAGAGTAAACATGTCAGAGCTAAAGCTGCATATTTTTAGAAGGACTAGCAATAAGTACTGGTATTTTCAATATAATTTTCATTTATTTAAAAAAAAACCATAATTTAGCTTTTACTTAATTTTCAAGTCTGAAGCATTTCTTTCGATAGAAAAAAACCATTTTCTTACGTTTTATTTATTAATTTTAATTACTGCAAAATAGATCTATTACATTATATTTGTTGAATATAACATCAAAGTCCCTGTTTTATTCTTGTTGTATCATTTGAGGTATATAAGTAAGTTAGGAGAACAGATTGATTTTAGTACCAGATAACTAACTATAAGGAAACGTTCGGATTAAACAAATGCATGGAAATTCAATGAAAAGAAAAGCAAATTATTTTAGGTGTTCATACGGTCGAAGTAGATCAATTTCAATTTCAAAGGCTATGCAGTTTTTCTTAGCTTTATAAATTTAGAGTGAAATCTGCATTAAAGTCTACAAATACATCATGTTTAACTTTTACCAAGATGCAGAAGCTATTTTTGAATTCATATTTAAATTTTCTATTTCAATTTCCATACTATAATAAATTTTATAAAAAGTATATAGTAATAATGATTTTAATGTACAAGCCATATAAATTTTGCCATTAACTGTTTAGATCTTTAAAAGCACTCAATTTTTGCTTAATGCATTAATTTATTTTATGCATTATTTTGAAATATGGTGGAGTTTCAACCAAATATTCTTTTTCACTTACTCCGAAAATTATTATATAAGATCAGATAATAAATCCATTACTTACTTTATATCGTGTATTCTGAAGGCACTGCCGAAGAAAAAAAAGGCTTCATATATCGGTATTTGTGAAGTTTTTAATTAAAAGACGACAATGACGCTTTCTTAACTCCACTAAGTAAAAAATTCTTGCTTTAAAGATTACTCCACCCATGTTTGAGATTAAATATTACGTTAAGTATAGCGTCTTCTTAAATATGTTATGAAGTATAAATAATAAATCTTAAAAACTTTTGAAAATTTTGTACATCTAATTTGGATAAAAGCTGCATATTCATTGAATCTTACTTTAACGAACCTTTCATTTTTTAATATCATAAATGATAAAAATTTCATTATAAATTTGAGAATATTTGCATCACAAGTAAACTATGCTATTTAAATTCCAGGTAATATCTCTATGTAGTTACATCTCCCTTGAAATCAGGTTTTAAAACAAAGAAAGATACAACTACTTTTCTGCATTTCAAGACATTAGAAGATAATATGTGTTCTGATGGTTTCTAAATTTATTTTTCTTTCGTCAAAATGCTGCCAGTTTTCAATATGCAATAAGTTATTTAATGTTTATTTAGAAGATAAAAGGATTAATCTCACATGAAAAGCATCCTAAAGTGTTTTTTTTTCCTCCTTTTATGTCCACTTTCTAGGAAAATGTAAATAAATAATATGGAACCAAAAAATTTACACACATTGAGACCTAATAAAAAGAGGAAATCATATTTCCACAAATTATAAAAATCAGTTAATTTTTATGAAAAGAATGTATTAACTTACAAGGTATTGATATTAAAATATTTGCAACAATATAATTACATACGATTCAATATACATACTACTAGGGATTGCAATACCGGTATACCGGAATACCGAATACCGGTATTTTGAACCACTTGTACAATTTTGTAATACCAGTATTCACAAGTTTAAATACTGTGGGTTTTTTTGTTTTTTGTTGTTGTTTTTTTGTTTTTTTTTGGTATTTACTAGAAATTTTTTATACTACTAACAGTTTACTCCTAAAGATAGAACGATTTTTGAAACTGAGAAATCCAGAAATCCAATCTAAAAGTTTTTTTTGTGTGTGTGTGTGTGTTTTGTTTTTTTGGTATTTACTAGAAATTTTTTTGAGAAACTGAGAAATCCAATCCAAAAAGCAATAATCGACTTAAACCTGCAAATTAATTTTTCAGATAGTGAATTCTATTTAATATCCAGAACTGTATCAGCCCTACTTCCAATAAAACCTTCTGTTGAAGCATTATGTCGGAGAGATTCTAATTTATTAACAGTTAATGTAAGAATAAATTTCATGTTGCAGTCACTGAAAGAACAGCACACATCACTATCTGAAGAATTATATATTACATTGAAAAATCGCACAGAAGAAAGACATATCGAAATATAAAATGTCTTACGGTATTTTTATAATTATAATTATTTTAAAAATGAAAATGAAAAAGAAGAAAAGAGACTAACCAATTAAAATCTGATCAAATTTATAGTAAATTTTCTTAAAATTTTTTACCCACAAACCTATTCACATTCAGAAGAATTCGGTACAGTTATCGAAGATTATGATGACACTAATGTCGGTATTGAAAAGGAATTGTCTCTTGAACAAAAATTAGAATTAGCGATAAATAAAAAAATTTCAACAAACCAAAATACAATACAGAAATCAGCTATATCCAAAGCCATCCGACGAGAAATCTATTTATTGGAAGATGAGGGATTTAGAAATAAATACGTGGAAAAATATATCGTTCACTGCTAACAGTACCATCAACTAGTGTAGATGCCGAAAGAGCGTTTTCAACAGCTGGTAATTTTTACACAAAATTATGTTCCAGGCTTAATGACAGTACAACTGAGGCATTATTTATTTTAAGATCACATTTTAAAAATTTGCAATAGTACCACAGACTGAATAGTGATATTTACACTTTTTTGTGATTTAAATAAATAAGATGTTCCTTTACTTTTTATGATTCTTTATGTACTGTTATAATTTATAAGTTACAAATTATTTTTTTGTGATATTTACACTCTCGAATAAAACTGGCAAATAAAACAAAGAAACGCCTATGTTTTCTTCCTTTTTCTAGAATTTCTACTACCGGTATTAAAACTGGTATCCCGGTATTGAGATCTAAAAAATACCGAATACCGGTATTGAACTTTTGGTCCGATATTGCAATCTCTACATACTACCTTGAGATGTTGCCACTCATTGGATGTTGTCCCGGGGGTAGTGCACACGCCTTTTTTCTAGCTGTGCAATATACTTAGAAAAAGTCTTATCTAAAGATTCATTGATAATCTCTATGGCGTGGTTACTAAACTGAAAAATTTTGAAATACTCCAATAACAATCCGAGACCATTTTTCTTTCTTTTTATTTGGAAAAAAAGGTGGGGTTGGAATTTTATCTACTAAGATTGTTCTTGCGATTGTGATTAAAAGAATCATTTTTTTTAGTTTTTGGCAACGAGTTGTTCCTAAGATCATAAATTGAAACAACTCTCAGAGCAAAAACTAACAGAACTGATTATGTTAAAAGTATTTTACAACTCTCGAAATAAGTCGGTTGCTGCGTCAAACCAAAAATGATTCTCTACTGTCTGTATATACTAAATATATTGGCAGAAGTACATTTATAACTATAATATTACAACTGTTATTTATTCTTTTATTAATTAAAAAAGAAGTCATTATTTTTATAGCATTATAAGCAACATTTTAAATATAATAAGCGGCAAGGTCTTCAATAAAAATTTACGCACACTTATTATTATACTTTAAATAAGATAAAAAATCCTGTGAGATCTTTAAATTAGTACCTAAAAAGGATCAAGTTCGTTACTGAAAAAATATGTTCTTTTAACTGTACACTTAAGACAATCATTTGATTTTCTTTTAAGTAGTATTAATCTCATGATTACTATGATTTCCATAGAAAACAGTAAGATTTAATCTGCATAATTATTTACAGCCAAAAGTAAATAGCCATACTTTATAAAACAATTGACTCGAGAGATTTCTAACAGAGACGGCCTTCTCTTCACAGGGCCATGGGTGCAGGAAGTCATTTGAGATCCTAAATTTTTGTAAAGCAAAAAAAAAAAAAAAAAAATACAAATCTGAACATATATTATTAATGTATATTTATTTAATGCGTGATTTTTTTTTTTTTTTTTTTTTTGCTAATACATCAATTATTTCAGAAAAAAATACAATTTTTTACAATTTCTTTTTCGATGCTTAATATAGCAAGTGCATTTAGGCGTTATGAACACGTGCATGACCGAAGATAATTCTTTATTAATTTTAATTTGCTGAAAGAGCTCTCAGCACTTACTGTAGTCACTGGCAAAGTTAAGAAAAGTTTTGACACACTTAATACATTTAGAAATAACTCATTATAATTATTATTTAGTATGCATTGCAATATGTCTTGCGATTTATTTATATTTCTTTCATTCAAAATCAAATCCCGTAACAAACAAATTTCATGGATTAGGTATTCATCTGCATCTGTGTTATAAAACTTTACAGTTTTTTGGAACATTTCTCTAATTCATATTTTGTATCTTGTGACAAAGCCTCAAGACTTCGAAGTATCGAAGTCTTCAGTCGAACACCTTCAATAGCTCTTAATCTCTCACTTAGAATAAATTTCAATTTTTCTTGCGTCTTTGTGGTTTCTAAGGGTTTAAGACTGAAATCATGTATAAAGCTTAAAGGATAAATATAGGAAGAAGTTATATAAATTATTTATATGGTCATTTTTTAAAATATTGTTCTTTATGTATAAAACAGATTCCTAATTAAAGATGAGTTTCACAGAAAATGAAAAAAGCTACAAAATATTTATTATATTTAATACATTCCATATTAATAAATTTTAACAAAATGAACTATTGCATTTCAATTTCCAGGTTTTGAGCATTATTTGTGCCACTTGAAACTTCAATTCAATTTCTGGATAATTTTTATAGTAAGACACGGTAATTAAAGGTTCAGTAAGACTTAAGATTAATGTGTCCAGTTACTTACAAAACATGACAAAATCGTGCCAACTTTCTGAAAACTCGTCAACAGTCAATCAAATAAGAATGTGTTTACGGTGTGCCTAGCCAGGACTTATAATAGTTTTAAAATATAGTTTATACATAATAGTTTAAATATAGTTTTATAGTTTGCACTTATAATAGTTTTTAAAAATTCAAACTCCATATTTTGATGAATCAGCACATTTTAGATCTCCCAGAATCTCAGAAACTTATTTTTTGAAATAAAATTACGCCTATGAGTGAACACAATTATTGAAAAGCGTTTTCATTCTTCGGATTTTTAAATTTCTATCAAATTTCGAACGAAGTGCATTCAGAGGAAAATTGTCAATTTGGTGGTCCGAAGTAATTTAACACGATAGCAGCGAAACGAAGAACGCTAAATGAGTAATATTTGATGTACAGATTTAACATTTGATGATATGGTGTCCGCTTTACAACGGAAAGAAGGGTTCAGTAGCTTCTGAGGGTAAAGATCCCTGAACACCCGAGACTAGAAGTCACGACACTCATGAAGATGACACTCACACACAACTTCTTTTTACAAGGGGGGGGGAGCTCTTTCACTCACCTCACAGATAGAACACAAGGAGAAAAGCAACCATGCCTGAACCAGGACTCGTACGCCGGATGCCCAGATCACGGGGAAGACACGCTAACCTAGGCCAGCACACCGGCGATTTAACATCTAAATTATTTCAAATTTGGATTGACAGTCTGTCGATCTGCTCGTTCAAAAGCGTGTAAAGGTAGTAACAACGACTTAATCTAATAATTGATCTTATCATTAAAATAGTTTGATATGGAATTTTCAGTTTCATTTGGTCGACAAATAAACGTCCAAAATGTATAGTCGGTTTTCTTCATTATTCTACGAAGCACTAAACGCTCATGTAAGGGATTGGAAAAATTGATGCTTCTTGAATTGATGTTTTATTCTGCAATAGTTTCGTAGGAATTTTATCTTTCAGCATATCTTTGCATGTCTCTTCGATTTTTCTTTCACTTTGCTTTTACATTCCACTTTCTTTGTTTAACTAATTACTACACTAATATGAGATAGCTATTTACCTCAAACACAGCACAGGGTAGAAACTTATTTCTTAACATATTAAGTAAAAAGGAAATTAGTTCACAAATTTTACTCAACACATTTTTTACAAATTTTAATCAATTTCAATCTCTATCGATAGTATTCGTGTTAAATCCCTCATGAAAAATCTAGTTAATATTCGAAAAAATATATAAATTAAAAGCCACATAATTTAATTAGATATTAACTCATTTCTTTGCCCCCCTCTTGTATTCTATGCTTGATTATTAGATTTATTCCATTGTCAACTTAGTAATAATCATTGGTTATATTTCAGTTGTTATTGGATGCAGAAGGTTTCAACAATCACTCGTATTATTGTTGTTAGCAGAAATATTACTGTTTAATGTTAAACAAACGCACAAAGTACAAACAATATAATAGATGAAACAATGAATCTACCTTCTGCTGCTCTGTTAAGAATCATTTCTCTTTTTGCAACTGATCGTTGTGTGACTTTTTTTGCTGAGCTATGCTTGGTGTGTTTTGTGTACATTTCAATGAGGCTACGGCCGTCATTGGATGGATCGTCCTATGGACGATCTTGGAACTGTTGAAATATTACATGTTCCCCCACTTACCCTCAATCGGAGATCTGTTTTTCGATCCCGATTTGGATCAAGATGTTGATACACCATCTGATCCACCTGCGACTAGAGTAGAATCCGTCCCAGTGGTTCGCTCTTACACGGTATTTAGGATTTGCCAGGCTTTAGAACTTCCAGCGAAACTGGCTCCATCTGCAACCCAGAAGCCAGATATCACTGTTGTAGAATCCTATATGGTCTACAAGCTGTATTCTGCTCTGGGTTTGCCTGCACGGATGGCTCCTGTCGGAGTGCCAGTTGTAGAATCCTTTGCGATCTACCAGTTCTGCTTAGCCTTGGACATTCCAGTGAGATACCGGTCGCAGAAGGACGCAGTTTAACATCAAAACTGTCGTCGGCTGCCCGATGCAGTTTTCAGATCAGAACTGTCTTCGGATGCAGCGATGGAGGGTGGGTGGGCGGGGAACAAAAGTAGCCCACCTCCACGTGGTGTTCCCTGGGCAACGGTGCAGTTCTTCGGAACTGCATCGGCTAAGAGGCTACTCAAGTATGAAACAAATAATGAACTTTTTATTTAGTTTGGCAAAACTACACATCTAATTTTTGATTTTGCATTTTAATGTCCCAAAATTTCATTACAAGCATCAAATTCAGAACATGCAAAACGTGTATTTATGGTAGCAACAACTGCAATGTTTTTTTTTTTTTTTTAGATATACGTAAGAATTATATATTTTTTTCCTAAAAAAATAAAGAAGAATTTAAAATTTGTATTTGATAAAGAATTGTTGTAGAACTCACACATACAGAAAATCGTTAACAATCATAAATCTGATGGAGGAATCTTATAATGACTTGAATTTGAAAAATTATAGTGACAAAAATTTACAAATTCTTAACATAATTAGTCTCCAAATATTTATAGCCGGTTATGACAAAGTATATTAAAGAGCTTATGGTCAGAGTCGGCCTTCTCTTCAAAGAAGCCTGGGTGCAAGAAGTTATTTGGGGCTCTAATTTTTTGTAAAGCAAAAAACAAAAAATACAAATCTGAACATATATTATTACATATTTATTTAAAGCGTGATTTTTTTTTTTTTTTTTTTTTTTTTTTTTTTTTTTGCTAATACATCAATTACTTCAGAAAAAGTTCAATTTTTTGCAATTTCGTTTTTGATGCTTAATATAGCAAGTGCATTTAAGCGTTCTGAATATATGCTCGACTAAAGATAATTCTTTTTTTAATTTTAATTTGCTGAAAGAGCACTCAGCACTTGCTGTAGTAACTGGCAACGTAAAGAAAAGTTTTAACACAGTTAATACATTTAGAAATAACTCATTATAATTATTATTTAGCATGTATTGCAATTTTTCTTGTGTGTTATTTACATCTCTTTCAATCAAAATAAAATCCCGTAATAAACAAATTTCTTGGATTATGTTTTCATCTACATCTGTGTTATAAAACTTTACAAAGTTTTTGGAACATTTCTCTAATTCATATTTTTCTAAAGTTGTTTTATCAGTGATTAATTTGAAATGAGAAATACTGTATGGTATACTTTTAAACCCCATCTTCTATTTGTACAATAACTGTATCAATTACAGTGTTAAAAAATAATATTTAAATTCCTCTTCCGGTTTTTTTTTATAACTTCGGAACATTTTTTTTTTTTTTTTTTTTTTTTTTGGAATTCGAATTTGTTTTTCGGGAAAATGTTCAAATTATGTACTAGCACTTTTGCTTCGTCGAAAAATGAGTTAAAGTTTGTTCTTAAATTTTGGATTTTAGTTTTAATTTTATTGACTAAATTGAATGCAGAGTCAAGAACAATTGTTTCTGCTTGAAATAGTTTATTGATAGTGTCAATTTTGTAAACTATTGCAAATAATACAATTAAACATAAAATAAATGGCATTTCTGGCACCTAATAAACTTTTAGCTTCAGATACCGCTGTATTCTCGTTACTTACATCATTTAAATATCAATAAATTCTCTTAGGGCATTACAAGTTTGTTCAAACTGTATATACACCGCTTTCACCTAATCCATTTTGACTTCCCAATGAGTGTCACATAATGGTTTAAGAGTAATGTTTAAATTTTTTGCAGAATTTCCCATCTTTCTCCTATTGCAGAAAATAAGCAATATAAACGTTGTAATAGCCCATTTTTTTTTTTTTTACTATGTATTCTGCTGGAAGCAGCATCACAAATTAATAAATTAAAGGAATGTGATACGCAAGAAACATGCATGCGGATTTAGAGAAAATATTCTAGATTACACTCCTTTATATTTCCCTTTCATGTTACTACCGTTGACATATGCTTGCCCTCTACAATTCAAAGTATCTAAATCAAGCTCAGTAAATCTATTCAATAGAGTTTTTATTAGTCCTTCTCCAGTTACATCAGTTGCTTATTATTACAATTAAACACTATACATGACTCGTTTATAGTAACCCTTTTCTCTTCAAATTTTACATACCTAACAATGATTCAAGTTTGTTCCTTATGAGAAATATCAGGAGTACAATCCCTTTGAATACTATAGTATATGGTTGCTTTTATGTCATGTTTAATTTTGATAAGTACTTCATTTCCTAATGCAGAGATAGTTTGTTCTTTTGAACTATGTGCTAAATTATGCATAATTCTATTTTTTGAATTTATTATTTTGTTTATATGATACGTTAGTACTTAATAATTCGATCAAACATAAAAAACTTCTACTATTAGGCTATCCTTTTATTTCACGATTTCCTCGAAGTGGAAGATTAGAAAAATAGAACCATTTAACTTGATTTGTTTTACCAATAGTTGAACGAAAATTTAGTCATTTTAGTAATTCTTCCCAAGCAATAAACGAATTAAAATGACAACTAGAACGCTCGTGATCTTGGATTAAAGTTGACATCTTTCTCCAGTTATTATAGCTACCTATAAATCATGTAGTTTTGGTCATCTGTTCTTCTTTTGGAAAACAATATATAACAGAAACAAAATACGGACTCTTGCGTCTTTGAATAAATTAACTAGCTGCGAAGTTGAGTTTCACCATTTGGCATTTTTTTAAAGTAATATGTAGTGGAAAATGATATACCTTCAGCATTTTTAGCAAAAACTCCTTTGTGTTGCACAAGTCCGATTTTAGCACAAAACATTCTAAATTTATCAGTTATAATACTTGGCCATAAACCAGGATCATTTATACTCTCTTGATCATATTTGTTATTATCATTTTCGTTATTATTTTCTGATTCGGTCACATTTGTATAAACAGACGATTCTTCAATAACTTTCACAGTTTCAACATTTTCATTGCTACACTATGTACTTTGAGTGGAACTTTCTTCCCCAGATGAAGTTTGAATTGTAATTTCTGAAGTTGAAGCAATTTCTTTGCCAGAATTACTTCATACCCAAGAAAATAGATCTACTTGTGACTTTTCTTCTTTTCTTCTTTTTTCTTTTCTGATAATTTTCTTTTTTGACACCCAGAGGGATATTTCTTTGGCGTGGACATGGTTATTTCTAACAGTATTAAGCAGTTTATAGAATGAATTATCAAATTAACATATGCTATACTATAAGCTATTTCCTAGTAGGTGAGGTAAGTGATTGTAAATCTATTTACCTTATATTAACAATATTTTGCACACTTTCACAAGACTATAATATGTACTATGAACTTCACATACATCCAAATCAGCCGACTGCTACATTTAAACTTCTTCATTACTTATTTTTTTTCTGGTCATGGCCGATGAAGCAGTAATACAATGTCCATTACTAGAAGTTGATCGTTTAATTTATCTTCGTTTTATTGATTTTTTTTTGAGCAGCTTAATATAAACAAACATAATAGATGCAGGCATAAAAAATATTACATTAGATACAGAAAAAAGTATATAGCTGATGATTTACAAGTCCATTTGAACCCTGGCCACTGCTAGCTCCCAGAAGTCGCGTCGCTCTCTTAACATGCCTGAAGGGGGTTTCTTTATTCATAAATCAACTGCCTCCCCCCCCCCTTTTATAGCTATAACTGCTATCATTGCATAATAACTGCGTCAGTCGAAGCTCGCCCAGCCATATGGAAACAAACTTGTATGTTTTCAGTACGTGTAAACGCTATTATTGTTCAGAACACTATATTGATTCTTAATCATGGTGGGGGCCCCCCTTAGTCGCAGAGCCTGAGTTCATAGCACCCGCCGACCCCCCCAGATGGCCGGCCCTGATTTCTAAAGATCCCGCTTATTTCATTTTTATATCTTTCTCATATATTAATAATGAAGTTGTTATAAACTTATTGGTTAATTTGTTATGTCAATAACTTAAGAAATTAAATTTTCTTCGAAGAGAATGATGTCATGTGATACACTCTCTTTTTAACTTCATTTATTGAAGTCACGATTTAATAGTAATTGTTTTCCCTCGGGAATACAATTTACGAGAAAAAAGCATTTATTAATTTCAGAATTTTTTTCTATTTCTTTATATTCCTTCCCTGGCTATATATATCTCAGAGAGAGTAATAGAAAATAAACAAATGTCAACATCAAATCCTCCACTCATGACATTTGATAAAATTTATTATGATTTTTTATGTTTTCTTGCACAAAAAACCGACATAATTAATAAAACCCCATTTATTTGCTTCCTGAAATATTAAAATGTGTTTCCCAATAATAATAGAATTAAACATTTTGACAAGACATAAATATATTTTAATTCACAGATATACAGTAAAGCTCTAAATATGGTTTGGACCAGAATTTGTATTTAGTCGTTTATTCTGATTTTAGGAGTAATTAGCAGATATTGTTAATGACTGTTATCCTTGAAGCATTTGTATTAAAGAAGAGAAGTCGATATTTGTAAAATTGATATGTCAAAAATTATAACTATAATAGATCTGCATGGATTCGGAAGATTCTGCTTTCGAGATTTTTTATATACATTTGATGCGTCATATGTTCCCTTGTATATCATACAACTTCTCTCTAATTTGAAAATCAAGGATAAATCAGTTCATGCTTCATCTAATGTCGCTTTACAAGTAACTTTTCTTTTCCTAATTTTGGGACTCCATTGTCCTAATAGTGAAGTCTCATTTTTAAAACCGAGCAGTTTGAGTCTCGAAACCCAATTCTATCGAGACTCCATCATGTATGGGAGCATGCTATGTTACTATACATGTTATATCTGTAATCATATGTCCTTCTACTGGAATGATGCGAAATGTAAAGAAGAAGTGCTTTAACAAGTGTTCTTTTCTACCGCAAAGTTATACTACACTCATTTACGTATTAAAATCTTTTTAGACATTGATAATTTTCGCCATATTTGAAGTAAATTATTCAGTTTTATAAGAAATTTTTTTAAAAAATTCAATAAAGGATATCAGCAATGAGCAACACTTTCTACACTACATTCTTAAATCTTTTTACAATTTAGAATCTTTTAGACCTTAAAATATTTTTGACATTGCTGAGAAACTCTTCTCGAAAAAAAATATGATTATTTTATTTTTTGGCGATATTTAAGGGTTTTTTTTTAACATTTTTTGGCGATATTTAAGGGTGTTTTTTTTTACATTTTTTGGCGATATTTAAGTTTTTTTTTTTTTTTTTTTTTTTTTTTTTACATTTTTTGGCGATTAGCTTAGGTTTGCATACACGTGTTTCAAACAATTTTTGATCATTTTCGCTTTATGAATCGATCAGAATCAAAACAGAAATTATTCAAATTTTCGGAATGACTCAGATTTGACAAAGTGTTGAAGTTCTTATTTTTTAGGATGTTAAACAAGTTTTCGACAAATCACATCTCAATCTATTTTAATTATCAATATTTTACTCTCATTAATAATTGTGCTGAATAGGGATTGCAATACCGGTATACCGGGATACCGAAAACCGGTATTTTGAGCCATTTTACAATTTTGTAATACCGGTATTCACAAGTTTAAATACCGGTTTTTCGGTATTTACTAGAAATTTTTTAAATTGTCTCCACTATATGTTCAGGGATCGCCAACATAGCAAAATAGTATACGTTTTTGTTTTTATGTCTTTTAACGGACGAAATTAATTAGCTAATTAATGGATTAATTAATTGCTTAAATCTAAATTATCGAAGCATGGATTATCCCTGAAAGAAGATACTGTATCCATAACGACTAATGGAGCAACAGTTATGAAAAAAGTTGGAAAGTTGATTGGTGGAAATCAGCAATTGTGCTATGCTCATGAAATTCAATTAGGAGTAATAGATGTATTATACCAAAAAAATAAAGAACAAAAGAATCCAAATACTGTGGATATAGAAACTTCGGATTCCAACTTTAAAGAAAGTGACAGTGAGATTGATATTGACAATGAAGATAATGACAATGTAATTGTTGAAGAAGATATTGCTAATGGGGATGAAATATTAACCTATCAAGAATTGCTTCCTATAATTTATAAAGTTCGATAAATTGTTAAGATATTTAAACGTTCCCCTATAAAAAGGATAAATTACTATAATATATACTAACTGAAAATAAAACAGAATATATGTTAATATTAGATTCTAAAACACGTTGGAACAGTTTACTCCTAGTGATGGAACGATTTTTGAAATTTAGAAATCCAATCCAAAAAGCAATAATCGACTTAAACCTGTAAATTAATGTTTCAGATAGTGAATTCGACTTAATATCTAGAAATATATCAGCTCTACTTCCAACAAAACTGACTATAAAGACATTATGTCGGAGAGATTTTAATTTATTAACAGCTAATGCAACAATAAATTTCATGTTGCAATCATGAAAGAACAGCACACATCACTATCTGAAGAATTATATATTACATTGAAAAATCGCACAGAAGAAAGGCATACCGAAATAGAAAATGTCTTATGGTATTTACATAATTATAATGATTTTTAAAATGAAAAAGAAGAAAAGAAAATAATCAATTCATATCCGATTAAATTTATAGTAAATGTTCTTACAATTTTTTACCCACACCTTGTATTCTTTCTTTTTCTAAAATTTCTAATACCGGTATTAAAACCGGTATCCCGGTATTAAGATTTTAAAAATACCGAATACCGGTATTGAAATTTTGGTCCGGTATTGCAATCCCTAGTGCTGAACTAGCTAACGCTTTTTTAGATTTATAGATGTATTCGCCTCCAATTTCAAATTATTATTTTTTTTTAATTTCAAGCATTTGACGATTCAAACATCATATTTTTAACTTTGTTTGAACGCTCGTATTCAACTTCTCCCGTAAATGCGATTCGTGAAAGAACAAACGAACTTCCAGTAAATACTTACTGCGCAACTCGTCAAAAAGAATGCATTTTTACGTTCTTTTCGGTTGACAAAGATAAATGTTTTTCAGATATATTTCTATCATTGTAACTCATTGTTCTTAGATATTTATTATATTCATTCTAGCAATTCGTTATTAGCAAGCAACTTTGAATTCAAAGGTACGTTAAACATACTTAATGAAGTGAATGTGATTTCTCATTTGAAAACATTGCAAAAGTTTAAAAATACACACAGTTTTACAATACTCCTTACAGAATATAAGGAGTTAAAATACATCGAATCACAAAAATATCCATCATTAACATTTTTTTACAAAAATAGAAAAATAGGAGGTGACTATGTAATGAAATGTGAAATATTTTTGAATAAAATAAATTGTTATTAAAGTTTTAAATTTGGGTTTAAAGAAAAATAATAAATAATGCAATATTGCATTAAAAGAAAAAAATTATTAAGAATGTAAAGTAATATATAAAAAGTTAAATAATTTAATACACATTTTTTTTGTAAGAGTTACAAATTTACGAATCCCGACACAAAAATGACAATTTTTTTTCCTGCTTTAATAACATATTCTAGGTACAAAAAAAATTACCAAGCAAGAAAAGTAATTTTAGTAATTTCAGCTCATTTATCTTCCAGCATTTATTTATTAATTCTTGTAAAAGAAGCTTAAGAGATATCTTATTATATAATGAAACTGTTCTTGATACAATTTTAGTCGTTTATGAAATATTTTTTTTAATTATACAAAAGCCTTATTTTTCGTCAAATTAAAATAAATCAGCAAGAATTTGAATAGAAAATTTGTGGGAATTCTAAAATTTTAATCATTTTATTATCTTAGAAAGCTAATCTGTACAAAACTTTCCTGTTTCCTTTGTGAGTGGGATAGTAGATTTTAAAAAAACATACTGGGTCATGGAAAGTTTAAATTCAGAATCAAAGAATTTATTTCAGCAGAGCTCCATGGAGCAAAAAAAAATTCTTTTGCTCATAAAAATAGGATTGACAAATAATTTTTTTAAGATTTGGATGCATTAGATGATTACTATTTAAATGATTCTTTCCCCCATTTATCGGAAAGTAAAAGTAAAAAAGATGCATTCATCGTCTTTAAAAAAAATACCCCAAATGAGTTATAAAAAATGAGAGGAAAAATAAACCAAATCGATGACGTAAAAAATCTGATATTTGAAAAACCTCACTCATTAAGTTTTTTAAAAAAAATCACTATGATCCTTACTACACAATGATATAGGAGAAAACGCAATAAATTTTTAAAGGACTGAATTATAATGTATGTACTTTTTTTAATTGATGTATGTATTAATGTATGTAAATATGTAGTTTTTGTATTCTCATCTTGAGTTGTTCCTATTCTGAGTGAGTATGTAGATGAAAAATTTCATCAAGATGCATGGTAAAATGGCATTAAAGATATAAAATACAAATAAGATGGCAGATAACTAGTAGAAATTTTAAAAATGTAAAATCAAGGTAAAAAGCACAAGCACCCCATTTAGAGAGAAAATAAAATATCAGTGTCTAATTTTATAATTTATTTTATTTTAAATATTTATCTAACTTCATGTTTATTTGTTTGATTTCTTTCAACCTTTTTATGAGTACATTTTATCAAAATAATCCATGCTTTGTTAATAGCATATAAGAATGTATTTAAAAATTTCAAATTCGAAGAAATTAGTGTCATAATTGTGAAAAAATTTTATGTAATACAGGAAACAAAATATTTTTAAGTGTCAAACAAATATTAAATAATTTGCATAAATTTATGTAAAAATTAAATATTTTAGACCTATGATATTTTTTCTTTCTTTTTCTTTTATATGATACTTTTCTAAAATATAATTGGAGATAGAAGATATAATTGTTAAAGATAGTAATCGGTATTTTTAGCGAATTTAATCGATTTAATTTCATATTATTACTTTCAAATACTCGTAATTTTTTACAAAAATTGAAAATTTCTATACCTATTAACTATGGCTATGCTCTGTTCCGCTAAATAAAATTTCAATTCATTCAATTTATTTTCATGAGAGCTACAAAAGCCTCGTTTTTGTTCAATATAAACTGCAGAGCAATGTAAATTTTCTCACTAATATTTTTGTTTAAATCCATTTAAGAAGTTTAAAAATTAATTAATAACATAATTTCAGCACTTGATAAGTTCACAAACTTTTAAAGGGAAATTAATTTAAGAAATTTTTACTATGGAATGAATGCTCTAATTAATTATTTTAATTAACCGATTGAAATTTATAGTTAAGTATGTTTAGAAACAACTTTTATTTTGATCAAGTAATTTTATTTAAAAAATTGTTCAGACTAAATCTTTACAATTATTTATATTAATTAGTTATACCTATGAATAAACCTATAAAATTGTGCATGGGAAATTAGAAATCATTCTTTGTAATTTAAAGCTGATTTTTTTTTGTCACAAAGATAAAAAAACGTGATTAATATTAAAAGAAAATAAGAATATAAATATAAAAACTGATTAGTTATTAAAGCAAAACTTCAAAAGTGAAAATGTTTCTTCTTCCAAAGAAAAAGCATAGAGCATCAAAAAGTATGGGTAAAAATTTTTGTGAAAAAGTTTTCTTGTTTCTGAAATTTTACATTTTTTTAAAAATTTCTTTAGACATCTGAAAAAAATCTAAATGGTGAAAAAAATTGTAAAAAACTTTGAAAATTGTTTCTCTTATTTTTTTTCTGGCGTATTTACAACAGTGAGAGTTTTAATAAAATTTTATAATTTCGGCTTCATATTATTCCTTTGATGTGCTTATAGTTAAAACACATTTTTACATTTATTCTGTTTAGCGGGGCTTTTTTCGATCTTTTTAATGAATGTTGGAAGAAAGGCATTTGAATGCAACGAAGGAAAATTTAAATTTGGAAATACAGAAAATAAAAATCTTTAAAAGAGTCCATATTTCCAAGACTCGAGAGACTTTTCTTTAAAAATATTAGATAGTATGTTAGGAAATCCAAAGAAAGTTATCTTTTTCAAAAGAAATGGCAAAAAGGTGGTAAAATATATTTTTTTTTTCTTTTCAAGTATTTTTTTTTCTTTTCCCTGTAATTAAATTTATTTTCTTATTTTTTTTAAAGTGACTTCAACAGAATTACAACTTCGCAGTTTATTCTTCGATTTATGAATAAGTTTCAAGAACCCGGAATATTATTAAATTCGGTTACAGAGCTGTGCTTCTCTCAAATTTTTTCGATTTTTTTTAACTCCGTTTGCATGCATTACATTTTTTAATATCTTAAATAAGCCGTTTTCAAATAATTAACATTAAACAGATAGAACTAGAAATTTCAATATATTTATATATTAATGCTTTAAGTATTCAATTTTCAAAGTATTATTTTACAGAAAGCTTAAATCAATCTTGTAAGAAGTAAACGCTCTGACATTCTTTGCATTTTCTAAAACAAATATCATGGCACTGAGTCTTGTAAAAAAAGCTTTCATGTTACAATCAGGCGTCATTTGATAATGAGATACCTTCAAATTATAAGTTGCTATATTATAATATAGCAACTTATTATTTATTTATAATATATTATAATTATAAGTTGATTAATTTCTATCACATTATAATTAATCTAAAAATATATTCAGAATGACATTTGCCTCGAATATTTTATTAAAAAAATTATCCCTTGAAATCATTTGTTGATGTGTAATACCTATTATTCTCAAACTTCTATGCATTGCTTTAAAATAAATATTTCTTTCTGTCCAAAATAAACACTTTAAAAACCAAAATATTTTCATATTTTTATTGTTAATATATTAAGACGACAACAATAGTTCAATCGTTTAGTTAACTTTTACATTATATTCTTAGTGATTTAATAACATTTTTACCAGAAAATTCAGACAACATCAATTCAAATTCATATTAAATACAGAATTGAAAACAATTGGAAACAAGAAATTGGCTAATTGAAACAAACAAGAAATTGACTAATTGAAAACAGAAGACACTATTTGAAATATATTAAATTCCATATCTGTTAATGTTACAATAGCTCGTAAGAAATTTTTAAGACATATTCTCCATCTCATTATTTTCCTGATAATTATATTTAAATTAAATTTTAAAACTCGTTGTTATTGAACTCATTTTATTTTCGGAATAACCAATATCATTTTTATTCGGAACTGATTTACTGATTTTTTTTAAATCTCCACTTATACATTTTCCCGGAGAAAAATTTCTTTCGCTGAATCATTTATGATTTTTTCCTCTATATTTTGGAGCTATTACATTATATTAAATATTACCTAAAAATTAATAAGTCTGAAGTGAAATATCAGTTAGATTAACTTGTGATCATTTTTTACTTAGTATAAAAATTATTTTAGTCATTAAAGCAATATGGCATTACTTAAACATTTTTAAAGAAAGGTTCTATATTATTTCATTTTTTTCATATCTCAATCTTATGTATGATTTTATCTTTGCTTTGATAACTTTCATAAATGTATAGAAGTTACATTATGTCAATAGTAAAATTGCATAAGTCATTTCAGTGTTTTTAAAGTTTTTCTTTACTTTTATTGTTACATAATACTAAGAATGTAATAAACAATGTCAAATTAGTATATATATAAATACATATATTAATAACAAAACATGAATATAAATACATATATCTCTAACAAAACGTGAAATGCAAGCATTCTATAGAAGACCCTTAATAGCATCTATTCTGAATATTTCATTTTAAATGATAATCACGTGTTTACAATTAACGAGTTTTTCGTTAGATGTCAAGTAGAATATTCAATAATATTACAATAATATGGTTTCCTTTGATAAATATTTCATCAAAAAACTGTTTTAAAAAATGTTGTAAAAATCACTGTTAGAATTTAATTCTTTATAAAATGAATTTTATTGATGTCTCAAAAAAGCAAATAAAGCTAATATCTATGAAAAAATAGTCTGCAAATTCAAATTGTTTCAACTTGAATTTAATTCAGTCACATCAACAAAATGGATAAGTAAGGATTTTTTTTTCTATCGCAATCTATAAAAAAATTGCAAATTTTAAAACATAAATATTTTATGAAATATTTCAGAAATGCGCATTAATTCAAAGAAACAAACGCACAAAGAGTTTTATTTATGAAATGAACTTGTTAATCTTTTTTGCACAATATTTTTGTTGCATAATTTTTTATCCTTAATGTATCAACAGCTCTTTTTACAGCTGTTTCATCAAAATCAAACTTTGCTTAAAATATCCTATTATAACTGTCTTGCTCTCTTTTCTTATTTTCTGTAATATGAAATGAGTTTTCATTTCTTAAATATTTCGATGCTTAGGAATTCACATTCAAAGGATAATTTTTATTTTTCATGAATAATTGATAAACCTGATACAAAATTTAAAATATCACTTCAAAAAAGCATTAGCTGTTCTTTCATTCACTGGTACTCTAGTTTGCATTTTCAATACCATGTGAAATAATATACAACATTACACCAATTTCTTTTTATGCTTTTCTGATTTAATCATCATCACTACCAATAATTCTTTTCAAACTTCCAAGTCTTATATTTTTTTTCCATAAATCAATTATTGCACATCTCTACGAGGGTGATAGTATAGTGTCAGTACTAATTTAGCTATATTATGTTGCACTATTATTTTTTTTATTTCTTCTACCTAACTAGTTTTCTGCTTTTTAGCTGCATTAAATCACGATTATATGGACAGAAGTTTTTGTTTTCGATTTGGAACTATCAATATATATGTAATTTGATACAATGTTATATTTGACACTATACATGCGATAAAATAAATTCGATTTGTCTTCAACACATACATCTCAAATTACATAAGTATAGCATTTCCGCAAATCATTAAATATTATATTAAAAGTATACGCCTTTGTTTGATATTTAATTAAAACCACATATAGATAAAATACATATTGACTAAAGTCTTTGGAAATCCTTTCATTATAATATTTTTTTTTAAATTTCGAATCGATTCAATTCAACCATTCTGAAATGAATAATTTCACAATACAAAAATGATAAACAGTCCCCAGACAGCAACTGATTTTAAAATGCTAGAATATGTGCAAAGCGTTTACATTTATACATATCGTCGTCGTTGTTTTGTCGTCAATTCATCACAGTGATGGATTAGCAAATCCAAGAACTAAAAAAATAAAATTATTTTGAAATGTGAATTATTATTTTGATTATTTCAGGTTAAACTTTAAGTTCTGTTATCTTTGTTTTTCGTATATTTTCATATATTTTCCGCATATATTCACTCAGGTAAATTGTGAACTACTATATCATTGTAAGGATCCAGAAAATCTCCTTTCTAATAAGTATAATTTAAAGTTTCTAGGCAATATTCCTACTTTTTAACAATTTATTAAAGTTTCCCGAGGAGCAGTTTTCTGCAAACGTCTGTGAAGAATCTCTTTATTATGTATAAATCACATCACGCAAGACGACATTTTTTTTCATAGTGATTAATATTGTACAAGAGGACACATTATTTTTCATTGTTTTAAACCTTTCTAGAACCATTGAAAATATAGTTACTAATAAATTCATCAGTCTTTGCATGCAACTGCAGAAGATGTCGTAAATTCTCACAAATTTCTTAATAGTACCGAAACCTAGATAATTCATTTCTTATTTCCTACAAAATAATGCGTCTAGAGATTTAACAGATATTAATGACCTAAATTAATTAATAAATTAAATCATATCTTTTAATAATCTAAATGAATAATTTTTAAATCTATCTTAATTTTAAAATTGTTTTAATATACCATTAACTAAAGAAAATGACCTTTTAAAATCTTAATATGTTAGTTTGATTTTTATTCTGATTTGATGTCACTTTATCACATTTTATGCCACTTTATCACATTTTATGCTATAGAATAAAGTAACATTTCATTCATTCTAAATTTACTTAATTTTATGTAAGTTTATTTAATAAAATCAAATAAACTATTGACATTCTGTTACTGATAACCTATCATATCTTCTTTGTTTACACATGAAATAAAACTTTCAATCATACTTTCAAAGAAAACATGCCTTCTTTAATATATCATCAGCTTTGGAAAAAATGTAGACTAAAATAGTCAAAATAGAATAACAAAAAAAAAATTCAGATAGATGCTGATAGGAAGACTGTTAAAAGACATTCGGGAAATGCCCAAGAGAGGCATGTCAAGCTTCTCAAAAATGTTAAAGAATACAGCACGAAGACAGCTAGAAATCAGACTTGAGATGGATGTTAAATGTGAAACTAACTGAAGATAGTAAGAAACTGAAGAACAACATTTTATATTAGTTCAAACTGAAAAAAAGCGGCTGAGAAAAATCCTGTGTTTGAATATAACCTAACGGAGTATGAGTGCTTATAACTATAATTCTAATTATACTTAGAACCGGTATTATGACAGAAGAATCAGTGCCGTGCATTTTCTCAATTTGCGATGCGAACAAATAAATTAGATAATAGCCTGGCATGTGCTTCAGTAACTGAATTAAGTAATCAGAAATAGGAACTTTTGTGGAATTGCCTCTTCTTCTAGAATCATCTGAAATTACCTGAAAAAGTCTAACTAAAAATAATATTTTAAAATTTCCTAAGAATACAATTCAAAAGAAATGTATACTTGTTGGGTAAAATTAGTGACAATATTTTTAGATAAAGAAACATAAGCGAAAGTAGAAAAAAAAAAGTTGAATTTTGAGCAGTGACGTGTTACCAGCTAGTTCCGTTACAAACTGATATAAGCAGAAAAACCTTAGAAAGAATAGCAATTTTGAAAGTTGATAACCTCTATGAGATAACAATATCTGTAAAAAAAGACAAATAATTTTGATTAGTAAGATTTAGTTATATCATATTAATTTAAAACAAATTACCAACAAAGTAACGGATTTTTCATAAAACTAAAGAAAGAAATATTTAGTTGAAGAATTAATTTTTAATCAGGGCTGTTATTCAGACTGAATGATTTCTAAAAGCAATGATAAAAATCTACTTAAGAATTAAAAAAATGGGAAATTTGATATAGGAAAAATTGAAATGTGCTAAGATGATCAAAAGTAACAATGACAAAATAAGAGTTTGTTTGTGCCAGAATTTTGAGAGAATGTATCTCCGTTATATGGGATTTGATACATTTTACTGTTCTGTACAAGCAAAATAAATAGACTCTCATTTGTTCGTATTGTTTCCTATTTTTAGTTCTATTTTTAATCATAAAAGAATGGAAATTGCATGATCGGAATGGAAAAAAAAATATTTGATGGATTTTTTTCATAGTTTTAAAAATATTTTTAAATATCCAATTTTAATAAAATTATAATGAATAGGCAAGAAACTAGATTTAAGAAGATGAAATAATTAACTCTTTCAGTACATGAACCATAAGTTAAAATGAGTGAAAATTTTGCTGCACAATAATAAGAAGAACAAATTGCAGGAAATTATTAATTAAATTCAAAGAACAAATTGCAGGAAATTATTAATTAAAATTCTAATCCATTTATTTCATGCAACAAAATTAAGATATTACTCGTTTTTATTGCATTTTAAAAGAAAGAATGATTCCCGATCAGAATTCAAATTCTAGACTTTCTCAAATGAAGATCCAATTCACACCTACTACATAACAATGTTATAAAAAAATTGATAAAATAGATCTAACCGTCATCTTTGAGATTTTTGGTAAATATTTAAGGTATATATTCAAACATTTGTGCATGTGTGCATTTTTGTTTTGAAAATCTTTGTTTTGTTTTTTATTGTTTATGAATTTTTTTGTTAAAAATATTTACCTTTAAATAATAACAAATAAGAATTTTAATATAAATACTGATTTGAAATTAATATAATTTGAAATTAAGATTTATATTAGATAGCGTGTTTACCGTAAGTCATTTAGAGAAGTCTTTTTAGAAATAAAACATTTCATGTCTTAATGTTGAACATTTTTAACTCAGTAGTTGCAGTAGGTAATCATTTACTCCTACAATTTCAATCTATATCCGTCTTCATCACAACTTTTATTATCTGTCTCGTTTTAGCTCTAAAATTAGAACTTCCCAATCGAAAACTCCTTGAGCAGAATCCTTTAGAGCAATCTACTGGAGAGAGTTAATGAGGAAACTTTGCTAGAACTTTCACGGCATTTGGGCCAACAGTAGCAAAGCTAAAAGTTTCGGTTTTCAAATCCTTCCTTCAAACAAAATAGCCGCCGAGAATGTCTGATCGATTTGGACAAGAATGAAACTAAGAAAACGATTGATGTCTGTTTTGAAATCTCGAATTTCTCCATTTGGCTTAGTAAATCTTGACAAGTAAGGATGTAGCTCTTAAAATTCTAACACGTTCAATAAATGTGCACAGTTTTTGTTGTTTCTACACGAAAATTAGCCAGTTTGTAATTTTTATTATTCATTTCGATCAAATTATTTTAGGAATCTAAAAAATGAACTTTAAGATTACTTACAGAATTTTAAAATAATTTTGTTATTAAATTTCTAGGATCAATACAGTTCATTACAGGTATGTAACCACATTCGAGCAGAAGTTTTTGAAAAACGTTTGAAAATAGTTATATTTTTGAATATTTGCATAAAAAAGATTGAAAAAATATCTATGAAACCAAAATATATTAGTTAAGTGGAAAAAGTGTTTTTAAAACTTGAAAAAAAAGAAGTTACCTTTTGGCTAAAAAGAAATATAAAGAAAATTCTTCTAATTTAAAAGTTTCTTAAATTATTTTCTTAAAATTTCAGATTGCGTAAGAACTATATTATCTAGCTCCTGAACTAAAAAATAAGCTATTTTTCTATATATTGGTTAAATACTGGTGTTGAATTGATAAATAAGATTAAATTTTAAATTTTTTTTCGCATTATGAAGCACTAAAATATTTCTAAATGAATATATTACCTATTCTCTAGTTCAGGAACTGCAAAAGATAATTATAAATTATTATATCAAATTTTAACAAAATAAATATGCATTATATTTTAATTGATGAGGTTTTTCATAAGGAAAAAATTCTATCAATGATAGAATTAGAGTAAATAGCATCTATAAAGGCAAAATAGCATTGAAATATATGTAAATGCAGAGGAAAAAATTACTGTAATTTCCCAAATAGATTTAGAAACAAAAGTCTAATTGTTTTATAAAGATACCTGCTCAAACTTTAAGAATATAAAATGCAAAAAATTCACTAATTTCCAAAAAATTCATCTTTTGATAGTAGTCGTCTACCTTAGGCTGCTTAACTTAGGCAACTATAATAAAATTAATTCTTAACGTAGGCAACTATAATAAAATTAATTGCATAACTTAGGCAACTATAATAAAATTAATTGCTTAACTTAGGCAACTATAATAAAATTTTAAATGACCTCGGAAGGAATGGTAGAATTATGCTGAATAATGTGTCTAAGTATCAAAATTATTACTTAATGACGAAAAATAAATGAATAATTGTAAACAATAAATAAGCCACAATTTTAATTTAATTTTCGTTATCATAAAAGTATATTTTATGAGTAAAAAGAAAGTTGAAATTTGGAGTATCGCAATATAAACGAGAGTTGTCTCACAAAACATATACTAGAATATCGGAACAAATTAAAACCTTAAGATAAAGTATAAAAATATTAACGCTGCATTTGTGATTTATTAAACACGAAATAATATAAAATATATCAATAATGGTGTATATATCTTTAGATAAAGAATTAATATAAGATTTAACTTCAGAATTATGTAGTAATAAAGTCCGTTTATAGCATCTACTTCTTATAAATTGTAGTTATAACATTGAACTCCTGAAAGTAAAGAGAATAGCAGTATAGTGACCAAAGAAGATTTTTTTACTGGGAAATTGATTCTCTCTCCTGAAAATAAAAACATATTTAATTAAGAGTTTTTTATAAACCAATTAATTAATAAAGATAAATTAAAAGCCGAATCTTCTTGTATAATTATATGCTTATTTCTAAGATTCTGTTCATTCATCATCATCGAAGTCGAGAACGTTAGATCTCAACAGTGAGTATTTTTTTAAAAATAATTACTCTTGAAACAATATTATTCATGCTTCATTAGAAATTACCCTCAGGGTAATTTCTAATGAAGCCCTCAGGGTAATTTCTAATGGTTTTCATCATAAAAAAAGATTATGCAAATGTATTATTAGTTAAAAACAGAATATATTGTATTCCAATTAAAAGGCATCCTGGATTTCTTTAATACTGTTTTCCGAAGATTTCCAGAAATTTATATTCTGCAGAAAAAATATCAGCATTGATTTTGTACTGAGGTAAAGAGTAAATTTAAATTAAGAAAAAACTTCGTTTATCACGCTGCAAGCTATAATTTGAATTAACTACCTCTAATCTTTACATGTTTTTGCTTTCCTGAATTTGCAACAAAATGAAATTCTACGATTTAATTAATAATTAATTAACTAGCAGAAATGAATTATTTAGAAGTTTTTAATGACTTTAGGTGAAATATAAATGTTTATGATTTTGCGAATTTATTTCTTTAAATATAAAGAATCAAAAAGGGAAAACAATAAAAATTCATTTAAAAAACACTTAGAAAGAACAAAAGATTTACTAGTGTTTGAAAAAGTTTCAAAGTATTTATTTTCTTGCACTGTTGTTGCTGGTTTTCTCGGAACTTTTTTTTCTGTTTTTCGAAAACAAAAATTGAAAAATGCCTCGAAATCAAAAATGCTTCAAATTTAAAATACAAAAACTCATAAATCTCAAAATTAATGAGATTGTGTTTATTGCATAGAAGGGCACAGAATGAAATAAAAATTCTTGATATGAACAAATATGGATAATTTTTTCGTATAAAGCACAAAAGAATATTTAATTATGAAGAATGAATTAACAGACTTTGGAACAATTGTAACACGATTCATTGTCTTTTTCTAATGGAAGATGCTATATTTTTGAGTAATATATTCTTTAAACAACAAAACTTAATTTTGAGAATACATGAATTTCTAATGAGATTGTATTTGTTTATTGTACAAATAATTCAAGTTGTAATGCCTTAAAATTAGAAAGAAAGAAAAGCAGGTTAGCCTAATTTTGTAATCTTCATGCCAATAAAAGTTAATTTAATGAAATCCTTTAATAAAAAATATTGCAACAAGAGAAGGTTATTAAATATACCAAATTTTGAAAAGATCCAATAAAAAAATTCCCATTGTTGGTTGAACTCCATTTTAATTGCAAAAAGGACTAAAGCTTTCCCTTAACTAGCTGAATGCCTGATTCTATATCGCTATAAGAATGACGCTTTGTAGAAAACACCACAAAAAACATCGGAAAATTTATTTCACATGTTCATCGCCATATGGATTTGTGGCTGTAAACAAACAATTGCACTATTATAAAACATAGTTCATTGAAAAATCAATTAAATTTTATTTTATGAGGCCTTTTAACTATCAATTAAGAACAAATAAAACTTATATTTTCTTCTACTCAATATTTGAGCTTAACAATTCTCATTTACCATTCTTCAAACGCAAAATTCTCTTAAAAACTCGTTGTTTTAAGATTTAATTACAGTTTCTAAGGATTGTATATCGTCTTAAAATAATATCGGGGATAAATTTAAAAAAAAAAACATTAAAAACATATTAACAGCACCACTTTACCATAACAGATTTTTTTAGCAGGTTTTTATAATCATATTAAGATTGGCTATCAGCATTTTCTACTTCAATTGTTCTCATCATACCGGAACACTCAAGAGAGCGTTAAACGCTAGTCACTTTAATTTAATTGATTTTTTTAACAAAGCTCTTACTTTTAAAAGGTTACTTTCTTATTCATAATGCTTTAAAATGCTAAGTAAAAATAATTCAAGTAAAGTTGATTGAAAAATTCAAAATATTGCTAATCACATCATAAATATTCTCAACAAATATATGTTCATAAAATAAAATTTTATTTAAAAAAAAGCCTGACAACTTAGTAACTTGTTTAATCCTGTTTTCAAGGTCTTTTTGGTGGAGTTAAGATAAGAAGCGAAAAAAGTTTACCCTTTTTTTTATCCCTCCCGATTTATTTTTTCAATTTAAAATCAAATCTTTATTTATATTGAATCTTCAAAAAAGTGCAAAAAGGCAATGAAACAGTAATATAAAAATGATTGTTCCTCGAGCATGTGTGCATTAATCATGATAAGAACAGATAATTAAAATTCCTCGGAATTATTCTTTAGTTGTTCTTTTCTTAAAATAAAAAAGAATGAACAATAGGTCTTAAACTCGTTTTTTTATCAGAATGGTATAGCTTTATTCAAATTGAAATGGCTGTAAAATGTTTAATACTATGTAATGATATAAGTATCGATAAAAACATTCTTAAATTTTAAAAAAAATAAATTGTGTTTAGTCATTTAACTGTATTTATGAACTTAATTTTTAAGAACCTTTTGGACTTTAAATCATTTTTCTTCATATCAAAAGAGCCAAGTCGACAAAAAAAGTCAATTAAAATCAAAAAAGTTTTTATTCATGTCAAAAACTCTTACCTTCATTCCAAATTTGTAAATTCTTTGCGATGATTTTATTGAATAAATTATTTAGCTTGGAAAAACGTTTCCGATTTTTTTTAAAAAACGACAAGAAATTTCTATTTCGGCAAAATGGATCAGCATTACCTTGTAAGATATCTTTCTTAATACATAGGCTAGCAAAAAAATGTGTTTGAACCTGGAAACTGGCTCAGTACTGGCAAAACTAGTTTTGACTATATTTCCGATGATTTTAAATATGAAAAATGTTTCAGTTTTCAGCTCTATTTTCTAAAATTAAGGCGCAGCTAAATTAGAAAATATTTGGAATTCTAACGAACTAGTCAAAGAAAAATCGCTCGAAAATATAGAAAGGAAGAGTATTAAAATAATTTCTCTCACACTGAAAAGTCACTATAATAATAAAAAAACAATATATCATAACTTTGATCATGAATAAAATTAATTTTCACAAATATCAGAAGAGTAATTTGGATGGGCATATAATGGTTAACTATCTCTTTGATTCTAAGAAAGTTACATACAATATACAAATTTCTTTTACCAATGAGATAGCAGATGTATAGCCAAACAATATTACTGGATAAGAAAAAAATGTATTACCAAAGTGTATATACTGGCTGGAGGAAAAAAAATGACACCTAAATGAATTAGAACTTCTTAAATTCTTAGGAAGAAATGAAATCTTAGACGAGATGAAATCATTTAAGCATCGCTCTAAATAATACTTCTTAAATTCTTAGGAAGAAATGAAATCTTAGACTAGATGAAATCATTTTAGCATCGCTCCAAATAATTATTCTAGATTTAATGAAAGATATTGGCAAAAAAATGACACTTAAATGAATTAGAACTTCTTAAATTCTTAGGAAGAAATGAAATCTTAGACGAGATGAAATCATTTTAGCATCGCTCCAAATAATTATTCTAGATTTAATGAAATATATTGGCGAAAAAAAATGACACTAAAATGAATTAGAACTTCTTAAATTCTTAGGAAGAAATGAAATCTTAGACGAGATGAAATCATTTTAGCATCGCTCCAAATAATTATTCTAGATTTAATGAAAGATATTGGCGAAAGCACTTGATGATGATAGCCTTCGCACACGTAAGGCAAAAACATATCAATGAATCTTTCATATCAATATTATCCATTGATATATGACAAGAATGCAACATAATGGAAAGATGCGCATTCCCGTTTTTATTGCTTTATAAATATTTCCGGACCTTGTCTTTTCAGTTTAAGTCAGTTTTAATAGTATAAAATGTATTATGTAGTTGAAAACGTAGAATATTAGTAATTAATCATCTTTGAAATATTAATAACCTAATAACTTTTTTATATTTAGTTTCTAAGCTTACAATTTAACACTTTGTGTTTAGAAATCCTGATGAGTATAGTGTGTTCCAAGCAGAATTGCTGTGCCTCAGTAATTCTCTCGAATGGATCCTGAACCACTGTACTCTGTCGTCCAGGATTCTTATTTGTACTGATTCTCTTTCACCTTTATTTTTGCTTAGTAATATTTCTTAATGCAACAAAATTGTAGTGAATTTTCAAATCACTCTTTACGAGCTTAAAGCTAGAGGAATTAGTGTCTGTTTTTCACATGTCCGAGGTCCTTCTGGCATTTTAGGGAATGAAAGAACCGATTGGCTTGCATAGCAAGCTACAAAGCTAAGCATCATTGTTCCTGTGAACATCCCCAAATTTCACATTCGCAATGAGAATCACAAAAAGACCACTCTCTTATTGAATGAGCTGTACCAGAATTCATCAACTGCCTCTTTAACTAAATTATTTTCCCCACAATTTCTCAAAGGTTAAATAACAAGCATTTCTTCAGTGATTTTCACTTTACAAAATTTCTTACTGGTCACAGTAATTTCAATTACTATCTCAAGAAATTTGGATTATCGGGCACTGATCTGTGTTCTTGCAGCGTAGGTGGAGTTCAAAATGTCGAACACTTGCTTTTTGACTGCTCCAAACTTACTGAAGGGAGAAGGGATTTTATTGTGGATCTCGATGTCTGTAATATTAAGTTTCCACCTCCACTTCATGTTTTGGTCGACCACAAAATGGCTTTTTTCTCATTCTGTAAATTTATTGCTTTTGCTGCTTCAATTTTTAATTAGTCTTGTTGTTGTTGTTGTTTTATCCTTATTTTTATCTGTTTTTATCTATGCATGTAGTTGTTTCTACTTACTTCTGTAAGCCTTGTGCTGTATTTTGTGGTGCACAAGGATTGCCTTATTAATAATAATAAAAGCTTACAATTTATATATGCGCCTATTTATAGACTTTATTTGACAGAGAAATTATTAAGCCTGTTGATATTGATTATCAAGCCTGTTTGAGCAATTCGTTCATTCAAACAAGCTAACAGTCAAACTCTATCATAACTATCTAAATAAATATTAATCTAAAAAACTGTCAAGCATTTGTTACATATAGATTAAACTGCAGACACATGGTGAGAGCATACCAATGGTCAAGTATTGTGATGTGTTGATCATTAAACTTCGTGTGAAATTCTTCCCGGCATTTCAAATAGTTCTAAATCCAGAAAAAATTATTGTTTTTTTTAATTCAATAAAATTTTAAGTTACAAAAAATAATAAAATTTTGAGAGAATAGTCAGAAATTAAGGAAAAGCAGCAGAAAAGATTTGAATTATTGGTTTAAATAAAAATAAAAATTTTCAAAAGAAAACTGAGGATTTTACAGCAATTATATAAAAAAAATTATGTTATCTTGTAGAGAAATTTTAAATAAGTTCTTAAAATTAGTTTCTTCAAAATTCAAATTTGTTGCAATTTTAATTATAATCGATTTTCAATCAAGTATAATTTATTGTAATAATAACATACATATTTTTATATGAATTAAACTGACATTGATATAAAATGAAAAATGGCATTAACATAAAATCTTGAATGACACGATTGAAACTTCAAGTTATTTTACTGTAAGACAATAGTTTAACATAACTAAATTCATTTAAAAGGCAGGATGCATGCAAAAAAATACAAATGAAATTGGATCAGAAATAAAATTCATTTCATACATACAGCAAAAAGAGGATGAAATATTTTACCGGACTAAATGCAAGGTTTCTAAGAGAAAAACTTTGAAAAAGTAGCCTCAAAAGGGAAAAATGATTTAATTAAAATGGTACCAAATTTTAATTGAAAAGAAAAGACTGTAATTGAAAATGAAATGCAATTTCTTAGAAAGCGAGCAGTAAATGCTTACATCACTGCGGAAGCATAAGTAATTTTAAGACAACCATCTTAACGAAAACTTTCAAATATGCCCATTTAAAATAATTTTAAAAATAGGAATTATTTTCGGTTTTAAAAAAGTTTTGTTTTGTCTTTTCTTGAAACCATACATATCTTTATCAATAACAGTTCTCTCTCAATTCACTTTATTCATCCTTATTTCTGGTACGAGAATGCAAGCAAATTCTTTATAATTCAAAAAAAACAGGAGGATGAATGAACAAAATGATGAACAGGAGGATTAATGAACAGGAGGGTGATGAACAGGAGAATTAATGAACAAAAATAATAAACTAGTGTATTTCATTATAAACGCATGTAATCGATTAAAATAATTAATAAAATATTATTTTGCAATTAGTAAACACAACATTATCATTAATTTTTTTAATTGCTAAAATATGTAAGAAAATATTTTGTACAAAAACGGTACTGAGTATATATAGATTCTTAAAAGTTCAATTCTTTCTTTTTCTTATAAGACGATTGTGATTTTTAATTTATTTATTTCATGTTCGCTTAAATACTTTTATTTAAATTGCCAATTCGAAAAAAGAATGAAAAAAGTTTCAAATCTTGAATTCAAATTTAAAATTGGTTGTGTTTCGAGAAGAAGTAAATATCCCCAAATGTTCGTCCTTTTCATTATTATGGCTTCCTCCCTTATTTGCCTATTTAAGACATTTTACAGGGTATTGTCTTTTGAATATGCGCATATTATATTTGACACGAGCAAAGGCAAATTTCCAATTTTTCTACAATTATATGAAATTCTCAAAAACTTCTAATCCGTTCATTAAAAAAATCTATAATTTTTATAGATTTACTTAATGTAAATAAAAATGCGATGAAAATTATAGAAAGTTGACATTGTTTTGTCACAAGTCCTAAAGGTCACTGAAATTTAGCAACTCTGCATGAGCTGAATTTTTAATATTCCGAAGCTTATTAATCATTTGTTGTCGTCTCATCCTTAATTGGAACCCGAAAATTCCGTTTGACAAATAATAATAAGCAATCCTTGTTTAGTTATTGATGATACTCTCTTGTGTTTGATGCACATTTTCAATTTAGTAATTGTATTTAAAATTTCTGTAATTGTATATTAAAATTTTTATCAATTCCATTTTTATTTAGTTATAAAATTCTTTTTTTTTGTATCAATCTTGTTTTCTAAGATGTTAAAAAATAATGTAAGCTACTTTCAGCTGTTATTGACATACAGAAATTTAAATTCATCTAATTGGTTAATTTTTCGTTGCATGTGTGTGTGTGTGTAATGATATTTTAAAATTTAATTTTAACTTAATTAATTTCCTAACTTTTAGCCCATATCAAAGTCATTCTAAAATATTCTCTTATTTCCTGATCACATTCCACTTTTTCTACTTAATTAATTCAAGAGAGGCTTTGTAAAAATGTTTACATTTGCACTTTCACATACTCCGCGTGAAGGGATAGAAAAATGTCCAGCAAGGCACATTCTTTTAAAGAATTCCTGTGTTTCCCTTATCAGAATCGACATGTGTGAGACATCCCTATCAGAATCTTAACAGTATATAAGCACTGTGAAAAAATATTTTCCTATCAATATCTCATGTTATATAAGAACAGGGATACTTTATTTCTCTCTCTTCTCTGCTAATCTGCTCTTGTGCCATTCTGTGAGCGGATGTGCCTTGTCCACTCCACTTGTACATAAACGTGCCTCCCGGGATGCAATAAATGCGAACTTTAAAATCGAAAGTCTCTTCACTGTCTTCGAAACTGCCTTCTGCTTCAAAAATTATGCTTACATATATATACGGACAAATTGCTTCAACTGCCTTTAAAAGTATTATGCATGTGATTTTGAAAAGAAGAATTGTGCCTCATTTACAGAAGGTGAATAAATAAGAGTTCTAAAACATATATGTTATCAGCCTGGAACATTTTGGGGACTTTTTTCCATTTATTTCATAAACAAAAATTGTACATTCTATAAATATTGCCAAAAAAATTTACATTCTTTTTTATGTCTGACAAATGTCTATCTTTTCTCATATTCATTTCTAACAAACTAATGCTCCAAATTAAAAACACAAAAGCACATTTATGCTTTAAAAATATCGTTTTTATCTAGTTTTAATACCTATTTTTATATCAACATTAAACGACGAATAAAATATATAAAAGTTCGAATATTGTTTTTTATGCATATTCTCTCTGCTGACCGACAGTAAAAGCCAATATGTTCCTGATTTTGATAATAATTTCTAAGAAATTTGCCGAATTATATATTAACGCTAAGCCTAAAGAGTGTAAATATGTCCGAAAAACTGCATTTAAAATTTTTATTCAAACATTTAACAAAACAAAATCACCTCTGTTCACGGTTTATATTTTATAAATTTTTCGGGAGGAAGCTTGAAATGTAAAAAAAAAGTCGTTTGAATAAATGAAATTTTATTATTACACTCTTTATTTATAATTATAGAATTTATCCGTAACTATGAATGTACAATACGAAATTAATAGAACTATATTAAACAACTCTATCTGTGCATTAAAAAATTTTTAAATAAAGTATAAATCATCTTGTTATGCGATTTAAACGAAAAATATGAAATATATTATACTTACTAGAATCAAATATTTAAAATCTAACGTTTGAATCAAAGTATGAAATAAATGTATTTGTAAATGACTATTATAGTTGGAAATGATGAATTCATAACGACGAAGGGAATGAAATTTGCTAAAAGAAGTCTGAAAAATATTTTAGATTTAAGAAAAAGAGCATTAAATTCATTGAAGACTTGAAAACTTGCACTTTTTTTCTATTTACCATTTAGCTTACGAATAATTATTCGGTCGAAAAAAAATTAAATAATTCTAATTATTTAAAAACTGATTTAAATTCAGAAACGTTTTTTATAACTTGAGTGAACAATTCTGATTCTTAACCAAAATTTATTTATTAATAATTGACAAGTTTCCATATTTTTTGTATTTTCTAAGTAAATTAGTTAGATAAATAATTTTTCCAGGAAAATAAAATGCATATAAATTAATATAAAATCTCTAAATTAAATTAAAAAGAAGTTTGACGTATTTTAATTTGTGAGTCGCTTTAAAATAACAATAGAGCTTTCTACATTACAGATTTAATCTCGTCAGAATTTTCAATCTTGAATTTATAATAGCTTTCTTGCTATAAAATTTAATAGAATATCCCAGTTTTTACAGAAAAAAAATATTCCTTGCTTTTTTTTTTCTTCTAATCAGGTGCCTCCGCGATTGCTTTGGAACGATGTCACAAGCATTTTTCTCCTCGTGGTTGGAGGTGAGGTTTAAATTTCTTTTGAACAAGTCAAAAAGTTTACTCATCAAAAAGACATTTATCTTTTTGAGCAGAGTCATTCCTTTTTATTCAAGACGAAGCTAAAAAATTAATTACATGTAACAGTACTAAATAAAAGAGGTTTTGAAAAAAGTGCACCATTAAATTCTAATTCCGAAAAAGATCGACGTAGATGTGTTTCTTCTGGAACGTGCAAGTTCTTAACTGTCATGTACTTAAAGGTAGTACTTTAAAGTATTTGAAAGAAATTTATGGAAAAGCTACTTAAAGGATTTTATTTCAATTTAACTGATGTCCTTTTAGTGAAATTTATGTTCAATTTCTATTTGAATCAGGTTTATTTCTTCGTAAATAAATGTATTTTAAAATTTAAATTTAATTGTAAACTATCTGAATTAATTTTGTATACTTTTATGCAATTTGAATTTTTAATACTACCCAGGTTTCCCATAATTTTCTATTGAGAAAATTTTGCATAACTATATATTTTTGACGAACATGTATTATTTCATTAGTTTTAAAACATAATTATTATCTGCCCTGTTAATTCAATAAAATTTTGGTTCCAAGCAAATAAAGCCACTTGTAAAAAAAATCTGATGAAAATGTTTTTAATTAAATAGCTGCAAAGATAAATACACATTTAAATGTAAAAACTTACCATTTTAATGAAGTGTTTTTAAAACTATTTAATTAATTTTTTTATATTAAATGTCGTCAATGGAGAAATGTTTAAACAATTTAGTTGAAGATTAGTTTATTTATATATTAAGTAACGCTATTTTGAGACGAACTTCTTTTAATTATTAATTATGTTCGGGCGACGAGAGCGTTGCATGAGTTAATACCTCAATCTCCTAGATTCTCTACTGCATTGGCTGGTGAGCATTTGTCCCGACGATTAGTGTGTGCCGAACCCTCTTACACAGCGTTCCTTCCTCCCATCAATGACGGGACGTGCTTCCTTCGGGAAGGGTTGTACCATGGCCGGTGATGGCCGTTAGGACTCAACCACAGTTCCCGTCAGTGTTGCTGTTTTCGTTATCCGTGTGCCTTCGGGCGGATCGGAGAGTCACTTACAAAGCGTTCCTTCGATTATATTGAATTGCATTTCGAACCAGATGTCCTCCAAATCCAAAGCCGACCCTTAACCACCAAAGAAACTGCAGATATAAAAATGTTATCCAATATAAGTAATCAAAGATATTGTAATTATTCAGATAAAATTTTCCGCAACATAAATATTAAAATCAATTCATCACTTTCAATTGGATAATTTTTTTGGGAAATTCCAAAATGAATGCCTTGTGACACATTGCATAAATTATATGCAGAAAACTCGATGTAAATTATCGAATTCAATTCTTTGAATTACCAATAATTTAAAAAAACTAATCATTTTGGTAAATTATGAGTTTTTTTAAATATTGTTTTTGGGACAAATTTTGAATGATCATAACTTAAAATTACTTCAAAAATGTTTCTTTTTTTAAAAAATTTTATCTTACAACTATAAATAATTACAAAATTCCTATGAAAAATCCGTACTTTAAATCTTTTTGGTGTGGCATTTATTAATGAGAAAAAAAATTACCCAGAAATGGAAGCACTAATTGAAGAGTTGTCTTTTTCGCAAAACTCTAAGTAGCATCGGATATTTTTAGATATTGTTTGTTTAGCTATTTTAACACTAACTTTTAAAACTCATAGGTTGTCAAATTTTTTAAAAAATTGATTAAAAAATAAATCGGATGAATTTGAATTTTCTTTGATAATCACACAATCCGAATTGATCTTTGTGACAAAAAAAACGAATTAAGATTTATAGATGCAATATAATTTTCCGCACTTTTTGAACTTAAATATTATAATATATCTATCATAATTCATAAAACTAAATTAGGAACTACTGTCTATTGAATAATCCTCAAACATTTTTATTAAAATCAGTTTTCTTTTCACCTCATAATACTCACAATATGTGTATTTGTTCAAATAAAAGTAGTCATTACTATGTTTTATATAAAAAAGTTAATAACTATTGAAAATTTTCTTTAACTTAGTTCTAAAGATAGTGCCAGTAAAGTTTTTTTTTAAATCTATTGTAACGGGAAAACTTTGAGAATATAAATTAATCAGCAAATAATACAAAATAAAAGAATTTTTTAAAGTGCACTTTTATTAATATTCTCTAAAGAAAAAAACAGAATTTTATTAAATATGTTATAGAAAAAGGCTTCTTAAAAACATACGGCACTTAGAAGGATAATGTGTATGTAAGTTAGTTGAATATTAATCCTTCTTCAACTAAATTTATTTTATATTTTTCAAGAAAATTATCAAAGCCTCATATTTATACAATTTGTTTGAACTTTCATTTTTTAATGAAAAACATTATTTTCTAATTTGCAGAACATTAATAAAATCATGTTTAATAATTTTGTATTTGATTAATTTTATTTATTTTTTATTTTTATTTTTATTATTACAATAATATTATTACATAAACTATTACATATATTCATTTATTTCATTATTACATTGATAAAATCTTGTTTTAATACTTTTTGATTTTTTTATTAATTTCTACCTTTTTATCTTTAAACTTTTAAGGAATTCATTCCTTTACATAGCTTTGTTCCCATAATTACTTTTTTCATAATATCTCACTAGATGATGCCACTAAACGGAAATCAAAATTTATTTAAAATCAATCTTTGATTAGGTAATTATATCTGATAATATTAAAATAATGTAATGTGATCGAGAACTAATGACTGTACAAAATTTCAGACCTTTACAAAATGAAAGGAAAGGAAAAGTCGAATTAGAAATTCTTTTTTACAAAT
Organism: Argiope bruennichi; assembly: GCF_947563725.1. Taxonomy (NCBI): domain Eukaryota; kingdom Metazoa; phylum Arthropoda; class Arachnida; order Araneae; family Araneidae; genus Argiope; species Argiope bruennichi. The sequence goes on along the minus strand of NC_079151.1, from coordinate 21,713,323 downwards.
ACGAAGCAATTCGGTTCTTATAGATGCGTTAAAAAGTTATATTATTCATATTTGACGCATTTATTGGCTACGCATTTCTCTGACATTTGCAAAGAGACTTGAAAACGTAGTGAATGTCCATGCACAATGTTGTAAATAAAACAACGGTAAAAATAATTAACATAATTTTCAAAAAACAGCTATTTTTTAATTAATTCAATGAAGTTTCTTCAGTGCATGCAATTCCTAAATTTTATTCAGAATTATTTTATTTCCTTTTATAACTAAAGTATTTAAACTATACTGACATTCATTCCTTGTCTACTTTCAAAATGTTTCTCTGGAAAAAAATAACAATTTTAATTAATACAGAATAAATAGTAGAGAAACAAAAAAATTATGAATTTTTAGGATATAGGAATTTACATTAAAGCAATTACATAATACATGTCTGTCAAACTCAGAATCATTCATTAGTTGCTCTTATTTTGAAGTTTCATTTTATTTAGCTAATGGAAAAAAAATCAAAAATTAATTGAAGCAGGATAGGTAATCAAATTGACGGAAAGAAACAAATATTTCTTTCTTTAACAGACTTTTCAGAGAAGAAACATTCCATTTGCGTTTCTCCGATTTGAAACATATTGTCATAACTTGTCTTTAATAAAAATATGCAGTTTTTTGACAAAAATCATTTAAATTTTTGGCTCGAAATGATGCGATAAAATGTTTTTGACACAACGTTTTTCTTGGAGGAATGACAAAATCTAATTATTTTGAAAGCGTAAAAATGTCAAAGTTTTCAACTTTTAATGATATCTTTGGTCCGATACTATGTAATTTAATACTATGGAGAAAAACAAAGGGACATTTAATTTATTCCCAACATTATTTTTGTTGGGATGGCGAACTGTCAAAAAGATGTATTTAATCCAAAACTTTCTGTTTATCCGATTTTATCAAAAATTTCTTATCAAACACTTTGAAGCTTTTAATGCTGTCTAGTTTTTTAAAACAAAAGCCAATTTAATTTATATTTTTTATGAAACTTATAAAAGAGAAATCAGACATTAAGAAAAAGAACTAAATTTCATTTTGAAAGGAGACTATAGTATTAAAATTTCTTTAGTGTTTGTAATTCTCAAAAGTCAGTCACTGATTTGACAGTTTTATAAATTTAGCTTGAATAATGTTTTTAGCAAACTCAAACACATTTTATTTTATATAAAAAAGAAAATATAATTAAAAGAGAAGAATAAATTGTTTTTTTAATTGAAAATATTCTTTCTAATATTGTCTTTATTTTGTAAGTAATTTGATTCAGAATCGGCAAAAGAATAGAAGGAATATTCTCTGTTTAGGGAGAGGGAGTCTTTGATATCTAACACAATTTTTCAGTTTGCCGGAACAGCATTCATCCTGTCAGTGAAATGTGTCATGTATAATTCAAGAGCATTTCAGAATATTATTTTTTTCGGCAAAAAACTGTACGTGCTCTCTTCTATTTTCGGGAAGATAGATTTCGTGTACCATTTGAGAAGCAAAGCATTCGAATATTAAAAAGACAGTATCATTCTTTCAGTTTAATGTATTGAAATAAATAAAGTTAATAAAATTATTTTTCTATAAAAAAACAATATCTTTTATTAATAAACAAAATAAAAACTTATATTATTAAAAAAAATCCAAAACGTATAATTTTCTCTTTTATGAATTACAAATATTTTTGTTAGAGCTTAAACGATTTTCTGATATATTCCTTAATTAAATTTCTCTTTAGATCAAATGTAAGAGCAGAAATGAACACAAAAATCTAATCTCTGCCTTTGAAACATTGAATTCTTTGAATTTCAACTGATTGCATAGGAAAAATAAATGTAACAGTCTATCATGTCTAGTCATGAACATGTATTTAATTCCTTTCGTCCTGTTAAAACATTTTTAAATGAAATTTGACTATCGTTATTCTTTGAGCTTTTTTCACGATTTACACAAGTTAAAAATATGCATAAAAACTATAATTACTTCTTCAGAAATAAAAAAAGACATTAAATAATTACTCAAAAAGATATTGTTACATAAAAAATAGATTTTTGAGTACTATATGAAAAAATATCACAAGCAAGGAAATGGATCACTTTACACATTTCGAAATAGCATAAGATAAGTTAAGAGAGAAAAGTTAAATTTGATATTTAAATACAAATTCTTGGCTAATCAAATATTTTCAAAAATATCAAAATCTCATTTGCCTGTAATGAATTTTATGATTCACACAAGTTAAGAATATGCATAAAAACTATAATTACTTCTTCAAAATAAAAAGAAATTAAATAACTACTAAAAAACTTATTGTTACAAAAAAACACTGAGTTTAGAGTGCTGCATGAAAAAATATTGCAGTCAATGGAATGTATTATGTTACACATTTCGAAATAACAGAAGATGCAAGTAAAGTATAACCAAATTTTTATTTGCCTGTAATCATTAAAAGAATTGCAATAGAAGGTCAAGCGAAACTTGAAAGTGTGTCCTTCGAAAACTCACAGACTTTCCCAACAATTATAAATCACAAATTCGGCAGCTAACTCGGTCAATATCATTCTATTCAGATGTATGACAAAAGGCCATTTTTTCATATCTTAACGCATAAACATCAAGGGACTTCAGTTCAATCCTATTTCCAACCTTCCTTTCGACAGCCACATAAAAGGTAATATTGTCTGTTATGCGCAAAAAGTTCAATGAAGATAGTTAGGAAAATATTTTGTAAAACCACTTATTGGAATATAGCGTTACAAATCTGTAAAGTTGCTTCTCGCTAATGTTAGTTCAATCACTGAAAAGACCGTTTTACGATCAGCTCTGTTGAATGCTGATCTAATGCCGAATCAGTAATCTCAAAGGTTGGCAACCAACTTGGTGACCATTTAGCGACTTGGTGCCGAATTTGGTGACAAAATAGATAATAATGGAATCTTCCATAATTTTGGTGATAGAGTCAATAGGAACCGATATATGCCTGATTGTGTTAGAACCGTCTCTATAAAACCGTTTCTATCTACGGGAACTATAAAAGGCCGGCAGTCTAAGCTGAAGACAGTCGTGGAAAGAGTCGCATAGAGAGTCAACAGCGAATGAGTTGGATTAGTCTGGCGAATCGCAAGTGTTGAGTGCGATTCGCCAGACTAATCCAACTTCTCAAGCGATTGTTGAACTGAACTGTGTACCGAGTCCTGGAATTTATTGTAGAAGCAGCATCGAGTCGCGTGAGTAGAAGCCAGTCTTGTAGAAGTGAGTAGGCAGTTGGATACCTCTAAAGTGAGGAGACAGTGGAGAATTGCAGGCGTTTGTAGAGACGGTAGAGAGTTACTACGAAAATTCCCTCCTCCTGCTGAATTTTGGTTGGCCACTTTGTGTTCTGTTGTTGTTATTACTACCGATTACTACTTAAGGGCTACTGTATGTTGAAGTATGCTGCTGTGTGTTTCTTGCATTTGTTATCTGCATATTCTTGTCTCCGTGTTAATAAAAGTCGTCGTCTGTTACTGAGGCTTGCTGATTGCGTTTCTTCATCGGCTAACAAATCGAAAGAACCTTTGATTCCTAACAATAGATTGATATAGATTGTAAAAACCCCTATCCATTTGTGCGCCGCTTATAATATGGCAACATTTGAATTGGGAAGAACAGGCTATCACTCATCAATGGTTTTCTTAAACGAATAGAGATTATGAAAACTGCTAACACAAAAAATGTAGTAGATATTTATTTATTTTTTGTTTTGTTTTAACGAAATTGACAGAAAAAATAAGTAATGAGGTATTACAGTTTTACAATGGAGCACGTAGAAACTCTTAGCCATACAACAAATTTATACATTTAGTTAATTTGTTAACATTTTATAGAATTTATGTTGTTGTTGTTGTTTTTTAATTTCTGATGTATGAAATAAAAAATGACTAATCTGCAATCATTGAAAACTTCAAATAGGAAATTTCGGTGAATCTCCATATTTTAGATGTTCTGGCAACAACAAAAAATTATTTGGGTTTATATGCCAGTCTGTCTGTGTATGATCAGTATAACACAAAAGGATTGATAAAAGTTATTTTAGACCATAATCTGTATTTTAAAACTGTAAACTTGTCTCGAATGGCATATAAAATTTGAGAACAAATAAATTACCTGTTTATTTATCTGTCCTAGTGTAAAAAATTCCTGTTATGGAACTTGAATACAATAACATTAACGAACCAAAGACATGAATTCAATTTGCGGTCTCGACACCTACATAGTATTCTGTAACACATTTTGAATTAAATTGATGAACACAAATAGTTCCACAACACATACTCGATACTTTTCATTGCTCTATGAATCTAAACATAAAAGATATATTAAGCCGGCATCCTGGCATAGGGGGAGCGCGTCTTCCTCGTGATGTGTGCGCCCTTGGTTCGAGTCCCGGTTTGGGCATGGTTGTTCTTCCGTTGTTCTATCTGTGAATGTGCCCTACTATAAAAAGAAGTTGTGCAAGCGAATGAGTGATGCGTGAGTAGCAAAGTCGTACTCTTGGCCCTAGTTGGCGCTACTAAAAAAACAAGAGACGCCCCTCCCCACCAGCTTAAAATCGCTGTCTTCGTAACAGCGGGCTTGTCCATGGCAAGTGCCATAAGAAACAACAACAGATGTATTTAAAAATATGAAAAAAGTAGGAGAAGCTATCCCTAATTTTACTAAAAGATTGAAAAAGATACCTTATAACAGTGATTTAATGAAGTTTAGAATGGCATTTTAATTAGTTAAGAATGGCGTTTTGTTAAGATGTTTTCTTTGTGCAACATGTATTAAATATTTTGAACTCTTAAAAGATTCCTTTAAGAATCTGTAAATTTACGCTTGTATTACCAGCATTATAAATGCAAATTGACTTTTTCAAATGATAATAAGATTATAATTAGCACTTTATGAATGAGTTCGGAATAATAATATATGCATAGTGTGCATATACTTGCGGAAGAATTGTGAGCGAATAAGCTTTGCGCACAAAATCACAACACATGCATAATGCACTCATTCGAAATAACAATGATGTACATTGTGCATATATTATTATACAGAATGAATTATGCATGTATTATGATTTCGCCCTCAATTCTAACTGAGATGTATGAAAAATTAGCTGAATACTTCTTTAACTCCTCAAGAAGCTAAAAACTCTAAGAGCTTCTTGTGATGCTTTTTGGTAGTATTTGAGTTCATTATATACATTTATTATTATCATTGCATAGAATTACGAGAGATTTTAAAAATTCCTGTAAAAATTAAAAAGTTTTTACAAGCCTTGTATATTGTAACGTTTCAAAGCTACTCTGTGAAACAATTCTTTAACTCATTGAGAAATGGTTGTTTCCTTTAAAAAAGGTTGAATTAAAAAATTCAAATAAATTGTAATTTTAATGTTACTTTTCTTTTCGGTGTTAAAGGAAATTTAATAGGTAGGAAACGAGCTGCCTTTCTAATTTTCAGGACGAGTTTCTATGTATTATTTAATGAAAATTTAAAAGATTATAATTTATTCTCCCGTAGTTAAAGTAATTTTTTCTATATACATATGTAAATAAGCAACATGCGATTGGAAAGCTTATCTCACTAGGTTAGGTCAGGTTTGTCACTTTAAGAAGATAAATCTATTCTTTCCTTAACTTTTGTACTTTTACAAAAGCACTGTAAAGCCGTAATTATCTAAACTTGTTTTAGAATACTAAGGTAAATTTTAGAGTCTCTATCATTTTATTCATTGTTTTGTATTTCAGAATATCATTAGGATTTTTAAAGCCATATGTGAAGAAATAAGAGATTATAAAAAAAATTTGATATAATAGTAAATATCTGGAACATTTCTTTTTTTTTTTTTTTTTTTTTTTGAATAAAGGAAAAAAACTGATATAAATATGCAAAATTTATGATCAATCTGATCAATCAAAATCAAACTGATATTATATGCAAAATTTAAAATTTCTTCTATTATTTTAGCAAAATTTATAGATAAATCTCACATACTATAATATAGATTTCATTGTGCAATAATAATATTTAAAAAGATACTTCTGATTATGCTTTCCAATTATATTAAAATCCTTATTCCAATTATTTATATATATTTAAGTGCAATAAAATCTATATCCTCAAACTTAATTTGTTTGAGAGTTTACAGAGCATTTTAAAAAATTCTTCGACATTCTCTCAATGAAAACTTTTTCAAGAGAACTGAAAAGTTTTTCGAAATATTGCTTTCATTTCTGCATCAAAGAGCAGAAAATAATTTTTTGTTAAAAATATTTTCGTTGAAATAGCATTTTTAAAATTTGGACTTATGAACAAATACTCTAAGTAAATTGAAACTATAATCATATTTATAATATATTACAATTTTTGTAAATTTAATAATACACATTTTGTTAAAAATTTATTTTTCTATCGGTATTCATTGAGACATAATTTCTTTATAGAATAATTCTGAATGCCTCACGCGGTTTTACTGTTTGGTTTTCACACTTCGGAAGAGGCGAAACTGTACAAAATACCAGAACAATAAAATATGAGTGAAAAATTGGTTGCACATTTTCGTCATTATAAAAGTTTTGGAAGTAACATAAATTAAAGCAAGAAATGAAGAATCTCCATCAAAGAATATTTTACTCCAAAGAGAACATAAATGTAACAAAGAGTCCAGTAATAATGAAATTGGGTAAAGTAAGCGAAAACACCCGTAAGCCTATAACAAAAGGAATTGAATGAGAGGAATCATAATAATTGCTGCTGCAAGTTACCATTAACGCCCGCCTAGCTGTAGCAAAAGAAAAATAACAGAATGCTCTAGAATACATACAGCATATTATGCACATCCCCAGTACCGTAACAAGCTATTGCAATCAGCTTAGATTATTTTCGGATTTAAAGAGAGCCTCGCCAGAAATACACGTAACCATGAACTATTTCCATAAAAAAAGAAGAGATTGACTCAACATAACTTGTAAATATGGACTTTTAAATAACGTCATTATTTGCAATGGAATCTTCTCGATTTTTACTTTATTTTTTTCTTCTAATTCCCATGCTGTATTACGACTCTCTACCAATGCATCTTTTCTGATGAGGAACTATGTAGGCTTTGGAGTAATATCGCTGTACTCACACAGTAATTAAATACTTTTGCAATCTTTTAATGTGCTTTTTTTTACTGTAAATGTTTGCAATGCTTTCATTATATAAGGGTTTGATTTCATATATAAAAAGTGATGATGGCTAAATTTCAGAAAAATATAATGCATCCCATGCTTTTAACAAGCAAGTTATGATTTGAAGTATATCTATTTTGAAACAGTAAATAAAAAACTATTTTACAATATTACATGCTTATGCCTTATTGTCTAATTTTAATAAGTCTGGCTTTTTTGAAAAGAGAAGCTAAAATTGCATTAGTTTGAAAAAAAAACAACACATACATAATATAATAAAAGGAAATTATTTTTCAATGCAATTTAATATTTATTCATTAAAAGGCAGAAATGGACTAGAGACCCTCGTTTATTATATAGATTAAAAAGTATGCATCTTATAAATCAGTAACGAAAAGTGAAATATAATAGATTCTTATATCTTCTAAAAAAATATTATTTTCTGACGAGGTTCTTACATCGACAAGTTTGATACCAAAAAGCATCCTGTAACCCCTCTATTACATTTTTTTAAAATTGTAATGCTAAAGGAAGGATATTTTAATAGGAAATCTTTAGTTTGTTATTTAACGCAATCTAAAATATTAATCGAAAATATAAGAAACTGGGAATCATTATTAAAAACAAATTAGAATGTCAAATTATTGATTCAGCAAATACAATTAATAGATGGATTCAAATACAACATATACACATGCAAATTAGGAAATATGAAAAAAAAATAGTTCTTATCGAATTTCATTGTCAATTTGCTTTTAACGAAACAAAATACCCACGAAGATTAAACGCCTACACATTTTCACATCAAAATCAATTTCGAAATTTTCAATTATTTATAAAGAAAATATAAAATCGGGTAATTTAAAATGTCTCTAAAATTTGTCATTAAAATTAACTATTCACTAACGCCTGAGGATTCAAATAATTTTCCTATATTTTATATATACTATTTCAGAATAAAAATTGTTAATCTTTTTTAAATCCAAATGAAGGAAATGTTTTTTATAGATAATAATAGTTAAAATTCATGTTATAGTAAATACAGAATCAGAATTATACACGTGAAAAATTTAATTTAACCAGTCTTCTACAAATATATGTGGTATCAGACAGTAATTTTAGTATTAATATTTAACTTGCAATATATATAATTATGATTTTCAAGTTTCGAAATACTATTTGTGAAATAAAAAAAAACACAAATAAAAAGGAGAAACTTCCGAAGTAAATTAATGCACAAAACGCTACTCACCGTCATTAATGAATCATATAGACCTACTTATTTAATCTGATGGAAACTAGCAGTTTAAAATGTTAAAATTTAACTAAACCTTAAATTAATTAATTTCAAAAACTTTAATATGTATTTTTGAGAATCATATGAAAGCTTAATGAAGCTTCGCGATGACGAATTAAATTTATTATTATAGTACTATATTTTATAGTACTCAGTGGTCTATAAAAATAATAAAATCATAAAATCCAAATATTTCACTTCAAAGAACATTTATTACTCTTCTCACTATGATATTGCTTAAGATAAAATATTTATGGCATGTGCAAATGTAAGCTAATGAAAAAAAGTACAATATTTTTCCCAAGTTAAAGGTGAAAAGGATTATTTCTTAATTGAAATTTTATAAAAAGTATAGGGAGATTGTATTTCTAACTTTTATATTCCAGTGAATTATTAACAATTTCATATAACAATTGAAAAATTTTATTATATGTTTCAAAACGAAATGCTTTTTGAAACTTGATTTGGCAAATCATGTTCGTGATAGTGAAATTACTTATCGTCTGCCTAATTGGTACCTTTCATTATTATTTTATGTATTTGATATTCCAAAAATATGTTCTTAAATCTTCGATCAGATGTATTCTGATGGAATGCCTTTTCCGCGTTCATCGAATATTGTGAGTTAGTATTTATTATGCTGTAAATTATGCTGTACATTATTGCTTTGATATGTGATTAGATATATATAAAGATAGAGATGTTTTTACCAATTGTTTTCAGAGGATATTTTAATTTCAAAACATCAATATTATTTTAAATGTTTAGCCCTTTACTACTCATCCAGGTCCAAATAAAAAATAAGTTAATACTTCACAATATTATGTTTTTGATTACACTTCAATATTATCAAAAGTAACATAACCGTAAGCAGATTCTTTATGTGTTCTATTATTTTAGTAATCATTAATCGAGGGAAATATTCTCATTATAATTAATTTTTAATGGATATGAACAATAAGGTAAACCTAAAACAAAAGACGAAAACATCAAAATTCGTGAAAGACATGACAAGCTGAAATTTTTGTAGATGAATTATAATTTCTTTTCTGAAACTTCTATCGATAAATGTGAAATGCGGGTAGAATATAACATAATTAAAGGTTAAGACTTTTTTATTTTTTATGTTGTTGTTGTTGCAATTTTGATATTTTTACTACCCCATTAAGTTTTCTTCTCTTTAATAACTACATGATTCATAAGAATTTTGCACCATCTGAAGCAATGTTTTAATTCATTTCTTGAAAGTTCTTTCGAAATCTCTGTCGCTCTTCTTTCACTGTATCTATACAATCATAACTTGCACCTTTTACTATTGACATATTAGTGAAGAAAATTAAGTCCCAAGGGGACAAGATCATGTGTATAGGGTTGGTTATTTACAATGTAAATCCCGTAGTTAGCTAAAATATTATTTATATATTCTGAATTGCTTTCAACTGTTATACTATTAAAGAAGCTATTAATTATTTTTTTCATCCATGAGATCATTTTTTATAACCATTCAGGGGCAAAATATTAAAAGCAGTTGTATTATCTTTTAACTATTTCAACTTCTTCATCACTGCATACAATTCCTCTAATGTCAACTAAGCAACTTGTCGAATTTAAAATGCCAGGTAATAGGACATTTGAATTATCAATTAAATTTCGACTCACTTTGTACCTACCTTTTAGCCCAGTCAGAAACTTATACACGACCAGGATTCATCAATGGTGAAAAGGTTTTGTAGCAGAATTCATCAATTTAAAGAGGAATTTCCAATTAGAGACGCATTGTAGCAGAATTCATCAATTTAAAGAGGAATTTCCAATTAGAGACGCATTTTGAATACTTGGCATTTTTTTCCTCGACACGGTCCACATGAACGAATCACTTCAATGAAGGTTACAACTACGGTTAGATACGTCGCGTTTAAACATGAACCAGAGATAATTCAGTCAGTAACAGTTTTGAAAGGGAATATAAGGCTGCACTGATAGATCATTATTATAAAAGAAGCATTTTCCTAATTTCCTCCCACCCCGGAAGTTCCACCTTAGCCCCCGTCCTAAAGATTTTTAAGTGCCACTGTTCCTGGAACACCATTATCTTTGTAATTACGGATCGCATCAAGGTGATCTTAGTTACATACTCCTTCTGAACACAATGCATTCTTTTACTGATTCTGCATGCATGAACGAATCACTTCTAATGGAGGTCACAGCTACCGGAGGTGAAGGTGGCATTTAAATTTGAGAAGACATTTGAGGAGAGAGGTCATGTTAAGGTAGGTTAGACAACGTTCTTGATTTTCTTGTAGTTCACTGTAACAAAAACAGAAAAACCATTCAGATATTCCATACTGGATCTCAACGGAACGAAAATATCAAATGCTGAATATCAAATACAGAAAAGGTTAAAGAATGTGAATCTTTGAGATTTTTTTAATCATAAGATAATAAAATAGTTTTGAAATATATGGCGGAAAAAATAAAAAAAAAGAATTGTTGGGCTTAAAAGTATGTAAAATTATTGGATTCAGTGAAAATAATTAAGTGAGCATCTTATAAGAATGTATTGAGCTAATATTAGGCATTAACATAACCCACTTCGAGGGAAAAACATATGCTTGTATGTAAGCCGAGTATGGTTGATTCTTAAACATAATTATATCATTTTTTTAGATAAATTGGACCAAAATCAATAAAGTATTTGATGGAATGAAGTGTGTTTGTTTCTTTAGAGTTTTACAACGTTTGCCGGGCGAAGCCACTAATCCCTAGAGAAGCCATATAGGTAATAAAATTATTAATGATTTCTTATAATATCATATTTTTCAAGCTTTTTCTATGGATTTTTTAAAGTTTTTTTTCTTCTAATACATTAAAATGAAATTATTTGGCACAGAATTATTTAATGTGCATTTACGTACGTCCATTGTTTTAAAGTTAATTTCTATTGATAGTGAATAATTTTATTTCCAGATCTTTTAAAAATTGATTAATACATCTTAGAACTTTTTTTCTTAATAAAGAAATGTATTTTATTTAATACCATGCATTACGTAGAAAGGGGGGGTTAAATCATTGAAATGAAGTTCATCGACACGTAATAGAATGTATGATGTACTAATAGCCAAATAGTCATGTATTTTAAAGTCATGCCCAGTCATCAAATAGTCATGCCCAATAGTTCACGTTTTTTAGTTTTTTAGTTTAGTCATGTTTTTTAGTCATGGTTATTAGTCATGTAGTTTAGTTTAGTTAGTTAGTCATGTTTTTAGGGCTTATTTCAGCAATTTGTAACTATGATTATACCAAACAGCATTTTCATTGCAGCTATAGCCAGAAAAACTAATATACAAAATGAACCCAATATTTTCATCTGATGAACTTGGGTTACTCAAATGCTCTATTTAAAACGTTGATAAATATTTTTTTCTTTCCAAAATAAGTACTAGACTAAAATTTAAAGTTGAATTTAGATAAAATATTTTTGATAATTTTAGGTAATCTTGAAGTTTATAAAATATTTTAAAAATTCTTGTCAAACTGAAAGTATAAAAAACTATAAACAAATTGAATTTATAAATTTTAAGGTTTCATTTCTTTAATCATCTTTTGACCTCTATTTTTTTTATTTTGAATAAAGCCATTGTTTACTTCAAAGATTGCACTTTTTTTTCTTTCATTCTGAAGATAAACCAAAAAAACGAAAATTCATTTATTAAAATAGGCAATCTTTTATTAGACTTTATAGAAATCTATGTTACTTTAACTTTATTTAACCGCACTTTTAATAAATGAAAACATTAACCTTGCAAAGATTTTTTATTTAATTTAATATGATAATGTTTCCAAAATAGGACGTTGTTTTAGATATATAAAAGGCATTTCTTTTTTTTTTCTAATAGCCAAAAAAAATGTGATAAAAGGATAATTTAATAAACCTGAAATATTTTGTATTCTTTTGAAACTTAATTGCAAAGTTTTCTAATTATAATTAAGAAAAGCATGATTTTAAAGATGGCCTTTTTCTTCATAAATTTATGAGCTTAAAAATGTGATACTAAATTCCTTAAGGGATGGCAAAATACATAATGAAAATGCTAAAATTAAAGAATCTAATAACCGAAATTAAAATAAACTGTAACATTCTTCAAAAACAAGGTATCTCTCTGAAATATAAGCGAGAAATAAGTCAAAAATTCATGAGAAAGGTAAGTGGCTGAAATAGATATTAAAAGCTTGACATCAAATCATAAATGCCAGAGTCGCGGCTCTAATTAAAAGAGAAAGAGTTTTTTATCAAACGAAGTGAAATGAAAACTTTGCAAGACAAACATTCAGTGATTCTACGATAACACAAAAGTTAATCTAAGAGTAAAAAGAAAAATTGAAGTATGTATGGAAAATATGAAATTAAGAAAAATTGTGATTACATTTCAGAAGTCACGTTTTCGATTACATCATTTTAAGTATAAAAAAGAAACTAATAACTGATATCCCTTGTCGCTCCAGATCCCCTCCATCAGCTAAAATGTTTTCATTTCGAACTCTTCCGATCCCAATGAAAATTTCTTTTAATGCATTCCTTTTTGATATTCGCGACAGGTGTCAAATGATTATTGAGTGAATAAATGCAAATGGATTGGACTATGCGTTGTGAATGTAATCTTCCACGCCCATGGGAGAGAGAGATTACTAGAATTCTAGTGGAATTGATTAATTATTTGAAATTATAAAAATTCATATCCTATCATTTTATATATGCTTAGAATCTTCTTATTGACTATCCTGTGGATTGGTAATATTTTACTGATTTCAGTTTCTATGAGTTCAGAAGATATTTTATGAAATAATGCACATCAAATACTAAATGTGTACTGTAAATAAACCTATTAATCTGCTAAGTTTTCATACTCTCTACAATATCCACCAACCCCATCCATTTATTATTGAAAAAGGTTCAGTTCTTTTTTTATTATCATTATTATGAAGATGATTATACAGTCCAAAGCAAGAAAACATAAATAAGATGAAATATTCCAGAATATTCATTAGATTTTGCAATTTGAAATTATTTAGTGGAAATTCAAATTAGGTTAGTTGGTGATTCTTATACCTGATACGCAGATGGTGTGTGTGTGTGTGTGTGTGTGTGTGTGTGTGTGTGTGTGTGTGTGTGTGTGTGTGTGTGTGTGTGTGTGTGTGTGTGTGTGTGTGTGTGTGTGTGTGTGTGTGTGTGTGTGTGTGTGTGTGTGTGTGTGTGTGTGTGTGATTTATAAGAGATGGCTCAATCGAAAAATAGAATTAAATTAACAGACTAATCAAATTTGATTAAATGGAATGTTTTTAATTTTAATATGTTTTGAAATGATATGTTTCTGATAAGTTTTGAAAGCATAAACCATTAAATTCTTTTTCTATATTCTTTTAAATAAGAAAAGTTTGCAGTATTAATATCAACGATTCGAAAGTTATTTCATTTGAAATTTGAATGTTAATAAGTATGTATTTTGAGTTAGCAATAGAAAAGAATAGACATTTTTCTAAATCAAATTAAAAGTTTTCAGTTAAGCATATTTAAAGTTTTATAAAAAAAATATATACTTTTCAGCAGAAACTATCCTTTTCGGTTCATGTTCGGTGCAACTGGATGCAAAACTGTATATTATATACAGCAGTCTTTAAAAACGGTATGGTGGAAATCTGGAACTATCATCTGCTAATTACATTAAAACTAAGTGTAATTAAGCTAGCATAAAAATGATTCCTCTTCTTATAAATAATATCTCGTATGAGCTGTTAAATTACCTATTAAGAGCGTTTTTCCCAGCTGCTTCTCTCATAAAAAATTAATATTCACAGTAAAATGATGATGTCTTATTTTATAATTTTATTTAAGAGGCACTCTTTTTGTGTAATTTTGTTTTACAATATATTAAATATTCACGACTTTAAAACGAATTTATCTTTAAAAAATTCTGCATTTATCTTTTAAAAAATTCTTTAAAAAATGAAATTTAATTGAAACTAAAAGTTGATATTCCTCTTGACAAAAGTTAAATATTTTAGTGCACTACAAATTATGATTTTTTTTATTAAAATCCAGTACTTTTGCACTCATTTCGCTTGTTTTTTTTGTTTGTTTGTTTAAGTAAGAAAAAGAAGTTTGAATTGAGTTTAAGCATAGCATTAAAATTGTTTTTCTTTAAATTGAACAAAATTGAAATATATATGAATTTCAATTTTGAATCAAAGATTTTTCTCGTCGAACAAATATGTTCTAACATAACAAAAAGTTTCAAGAGAACTGGACAATGATTCAAATGCAATATTCTTGAGGCAGATAGAATACTGAAAAAGTGAAGAAGTAAATTTTATAAAGATAGAATTTAGACATGGAAGGAAGAGTTTCCTTGTATACATTCCTCTTTTAGAACCAAAATTCATTGCATTTTCTATTTCACTGAACATATCTTTCAGAAAATTCAATAGAACTCTAAGAAATCTAATGCAAAGTAATGTTTATGAAACTCCCATTGTGCTGTTCTACTCTAAAATAAATCAAATTTTCAAAAAATTCAAGATTTTCCTATGAGAAAAAGATGTCCGTGTCTACTCTATAAGCAATATAAGTAAGTCAAAAGTTGAAATAAATATTTTAATCAAAAGATACAAAGAGATATTTTATTCAAATTTCGAATGTTAATAGTACAGAAAGTATCTTAAAAAAAGAGTTTCTTTATTATCTAACGCATGTTTTGCATTAAAATATTTCAGAAAGTATTTTGCTAAATTTTAAAGAATTGTTCAGTAAAAAAGCCAGAAGGATGTATTGAAGAATTTACAGCAAACTCATCATGTCAAATAACCATAAACAGTTACTCCGAGACGTCTCGAAAGCACATGGAAAAATTTGAGTGGCCGAACTGCCACAACAGAATTAGTGGAAACAAAAGTTACTAAATGTCATCACCAGCCTCGGAATAATCCCTCCTGTAGGAAGTTCGTTCTGTCATTTGTAAGGGGTAGCTGATTCCACATCATTTTTGAACCCACTAAAACGGTGGGAATTAAACACCATTCCGTAAGTTCCTCATTCCCACGTTTGAGGTGTCCCCTATTGGAACATCACATCAAACAAGTCGTAGTTAAAATTTCATTGGTGTTAAATCCTCATAGACCTCATTTTCTGAATAATACTGAACAAAAATAGAATGTTTGTCTTAAATGAATTCTTCAATTTATATAAAGTTCACATTCATAGGGGGTTATTCATAAGAATAATAAATCCCGTAATATATACGTATATGATAAAGACCCAGATAAGACTTCCCAATATTTATTTTATCTCAAAGTAGGTCACTACTTAAAATTTTTCAATTAAAAATAGATATCTTGCTTTAAAAATTTTATGACAAATGCATTAGTGAAAATAATTTCATTAAAAATCTTTAAAATTCCATCTCATTCAAAAGAAATTCCTTTTTTCTTTTTTTTTAAAGTTTGGTTACTCAAAAGAATCTTCAATGGATTACTAATTCATATATCAAAAGGATATTTCCAAGAATATATTCCTAATTCAGCGGGAATTGCATTATTTATTTTTTATACTACCAATAACACGATCTTGATTTCCTATTAAATGGTTCAAAAGAGATTTCTTTTTAAAGCTTGGATACTTAAAAAAATATTTCACTAATTATTAATTCCTATTTGGAGAAGTCCTTGCCGGAATATATTCCTCATTCAGTGGGAATTACATTATTTATTTTTTTATGCTAACAAAGACACCAAGTACCGATCTTGATTTCCCATCATTCTGGTTCAAAAGAAATTTCTTTTTAAAGCTTGGATACTCAAAAAAAAATATTTAACTAAGCATTAACTTGCTGGAATATATTCCTAATTCAGCGGGAACAACATTATTTATTTTTTATACTAACTACCAAAGACACCAAGTACAGATCTTGATTTCCCATCATTCTGGTTCAAAAGAAATTTCTTTTTAAAGCTTGGCACTCAAAAGATTCTAGAATATCCACGCCGGAATATATTCCTCGTTCAGCAAGAGTTATATTGTTCATTTCTTCTTATGCTACTACCACAGACACCAACTGCAGATATGGGTTTCACATCATTCTAGTCCAAAAGAAATTGCTTTTTGAAGCTTGGCTTCTCAGAAAATCTTCAATTAATTATTAATTCTAATTTCAAGAAGGTCCTTATAGGAATATATTTCTCATTCAGCAGGAATTATATTATTTATTTATTTTTGTTCTACCATGGATAGGTACTAAGTGCAGATATTGGTTTCCCATAATTGAAATCATTGAGTCCACTAAACCATACTACAATATAATACATTTCATTATGAATGATTATCAAACACTAAATAAAATAAGAAAATAATCGAGTTTCTCTATCTTTTACAGTATAATTGATTAAATCTTGTCAATAATACGCAAATGCTCTCGAAATAATATTTTTTTAAAAAAATTGTTTTAAGTTTATTTAAAAGAGTTGCATATTTTAACAGTCATTTATCTTAAATTTTCATATCCAGAGTTTCTTCCTTAACAATTCTATATATCTCTTCCTTTCAGTATTAAACCCAAGATAGTAAAATGGATAAAAGTTAAAACGTATCAAAAGAAGGTATTTTCAAAGAAGGTCATTCTTCAAGAAGCTAATTCAAACTCTCATCTGAATTTTATGATGAATTATTTTATTACGACCTAAAAAAAATCCCCTTTAATAAACCCGTCGTGAATCTCTTGCGGTTGTACCACAAACAAAAGCAGGTGGAGGATTGACATAACTTTTAATGAGAATCGTTCATCACCGACAGTTGACATTAATGAAGCACTACTCAAGTGGCTCGCTAGAGTGGAAGGTAATTCGGATAAGGGTAATTACCCTCTCGTCATCAATGGCCGTCCCCTGCTCCTTGGAGAAGAGTGGGATCCTTTCTTTGTGAAAAGTTTTACCGATTACCCTTGGGTTTCGGCATCGGAAAATTTTGTGTAAAGAGAGCTTATGACATTGTATATGATGGCGAAAATTCCTTTCTTTCATTTTTTTTTATCATGTAATTGGGATAATAAACTTCTTGAAGCTAGAAGTTTAGATTTCTTTTTTACTTTTTTGGGCTAAGTGTGCTTTTCGCGAGAGGTTAAAATAAGAATTGCCGATAGCCTGGAAAACTTTAAAATATTGTACAGCAAAAATTTTACGACAGAAAAATCTAATACAGAATATATCTTCATGTTGTTTGTTTCAGTGGATATTTTGAAGGAAGTGTTTCAGTATAACTTAGCAGTTGATTGATTAGAGTAAAATTCTCTGCGAAGTTTGAATCGCCTAAAATATATACCGAATCTAAAAAAATTAACTATTCCTCATTTTTTTATTACGATTTCTGGAGTTTCTTAAGCCACAATTTTTGTGTTCATTCCTTTTTTGACATTGATTGATTTGTACCGAAATTTATTCAACTTTTTTTTTCTAATTCAGTTAAAAGCATTTTATTTGAAATTCCATTTTTTCCCTTTCAATAAAACGAACTAATAAAATTTTACAAACTTTTTTCATAATCAATAAGTATATCCGTTCTGTGAAAACTAATCAATTATGAATTATTTCCATAATTCAATAATCGTCTTATCAGATATTTGTACTCTATATGGTAATGAGTATAACGTAGTTTGTTTAGAGCCTGATTATTATCTACAATACACAGTGTTTGAACGCTTCAAATTACAATTACTATACTTAAAAAATAGATAATAAATGAGGTTATGAAAAATTCTTTAGCGAAATAAATTTAGCAAAAACAATTTTTAAAAACATTCTCTTAATATATATTTATAAAAAGTAGAACTTAACTTTAGTTTCAATTATTTTTTTTATTTTTTTATTCTTTAATCTATAATTCAATGTTATAAAATAATTTTTAAATCAATTCTTTTCTCAAATCTATTATCAACTGGCAACATGTGTTGAGAACTGAAAATTAAATTAGCTTGTCACCTGATAATTTAGTTCTGAAAATATAAAAACAGAACTTACGAATCGAGAATATGTAAGTGTATAAAATTTCAAAATTCAAACATATCAAGAAATCTTGAAAATGGATCACAAAATTGCATCATTATAAACATGAAATAAATAATTGAAATCATTGTATTTGTACGACTCGTTATTAAACTAGGCATAAGCAACTGTATAATTAAAAATATTTCCAATTATACCCATATAAACTGGAAATCGATTCACAAAATATTATATCTTTATATTACATATTATTTGCGAATGATGTATATAATCCATTCATTTTGTTTTTATTATAGTAAATTAATTTAATTTTGCTTTTCGCATGCCTTTACCTTTTCGCCATCTATTTCTCATTTTCCAAAAGAAAAACATTAAAATATTAACTTGTGTTTCACAGTTTCTTTCTTCAGAAAGTCAAATACATTTTGACAGTTATTTTGCACAGAAGGTCCTTCTTTATCTTTAGGCTCGTAATATATTTTTATATTTATTTTTTTCTAAAAAGAATCACTCCCTATCATTATATTTAAAGAGAGAAAAATATTTCTTGTATTTGTTTATTGAAATACTGATCTTCAGGAACCATTCCTTAAATATTTACATGATTATTTTCTTCATAATTTCCAATTAAATTTGCATCAGTGATTTCACCTATAAAAGCTATGACTTTTAACAGCTAGGATCAAGATCCTTTACAGCCAACAGAAGTAAAGAATGCAAACTAATTTATTATAACTGTTCTTTACAAAATGCTATATTATGCGTTACTTTGTATGATCGTAATTTAGCAATCAGCGCTTTTTCCCCATTTACACGAGTTAGCTAAAGAGTTCTGCAACTTTCGTTGTTTTTACATATATGATTTATTTATTTATTTTATTTATTTATTTATTTATTTTTTACTTCTGAAGGAAAACAAAAATAAATGTTTTAAGAAACTTTTTGCAAATGTAGATAATTTCTTTAGAGTTTGCTTCGAGTTAAAGGCTAAGTTGTCGATCTACTTCATCAATTTAATTTGATCAAATTCCAGCACATTTTAAATGATTATCTATTCTGACCTTGATTATCTATTTCAGCAATTACTTTAACCCTTTAAAGGGTCATTTTTTTCTAGTCATATTATATTAAAATACTTTTAGGCTTGAAATTAGAATAAGAAAAGGGATTCATTTAGCTTATTAGCTAAATTTAATTTGATTCATTAATTAATTTGGTTAATTAATAATTAAGTGACAAACCAAAACACATCATTTTGTGTGAGCTAAAGAACTGAACTATCTAAGTTTCTGACTTACTAAAAAAGTTTATCAGAGCTTTTTGCCAACCTACATAATTTCATACAAGGATTGATAAATTTGGTGGGAAACATACTTTCCACGGCCTTAGAAAGTGTTAATATATGAGAAATAACCAGAAAAATTTAATTCAAGCTTAAAAATATTTATTAAATTGAACTTCTTTAAATTCAAAATAGAAATTCGGCAATCAAGTAATTTTACTGATCCGGGTTTTTCTAATTAAATATTTGTAGTTTGCCTGTCAGGAATTTTAACTGTTTTTCCTAATGCAAAGAAAATTTGACATATTAGAAATAAGAAGTTGTTCTTATTGGAGGGCTTAAACTCATAGGAGGTCCAAGGAATCTACATATACTATTATAAATTATATATTATCATATTTTATCATTTTTTTTAACTATAGTGGATTTGTAAAATAAAGAAAATAACCATCAGCATCTATGTGTTTGGAAAATAGTGCTTTATTAATTGCATAGAAATGTCAGAAACATTCTTTAATACAAATAGTTGATATATTAGTTGACAGTCAGCCGCCTATTATACAGCTGTGATTGCTGAGATATTTTCTTCTTATTGAGTTCAGAGGTGCAGAGTGTTAGACTTTATAAATTTTGTAAAATGGCAAATTGTTGGCGTCCGTCTAGATTGACAATAAGTAACTACAACATCTAATATTAATTGAGTTTCTACAGCTATTATATCGAAGATCAAAACTTAGGGAAAGAAATTACAGATTGTGAAAACGAATTGCAAGTCTCCAAAAGCAGACGATCGCAGAACTCAATCAGTCTACCTTTGCTCACTCCTCTTTGTTTTAAATTGCATAAACAAAAAATATCTATGAAAAGGGAACTATACAGAAACAACTTCTGACTGATGTGAATGCAAATATGTATGATGGTGATTGTATGATAGTTACTGCAGTAGATACTGGTGAGTACATATCAGCTACCTCCTAACGATGATGAGAGGTGCCTCCTACAGGAAGGGTTGCATCGTTGCCGGTGATGGACATTAGAACTCAATCATATGCTGACGCGGTTCCGGTAATTCAGATTTAGCCTGATCGGAGTAGCTGTTATTCCATCGACACCGACCCGTCTACTAGAACTGTTAAAGTGTGACTTCAAAAACATGGGGATGAAATCCTATATCTCTCTTGATTTATCTCACTCCATTAACCTTAACCTTATTGAATCATTGTGGTATTCTTTTTAAGAAAAGAAGGCGTAGCAGATATTCTCCTTTATATCTCTACGGTACTTTTCCCACTTTTTTCACGAGAAATGATAATACTCTTTTATACATCATTCAGGATTTGTGTAATTAAATCCCTTGATGCATTGAGATCATCAAGGGATTTTATTACACAAATCTCTTGAATCCATTACTTATTTTAAATGACCTTTACATCTTTAATTGCATCTTTTAAATAAATTTGTATTCACTCGTGGTGTTTCCATTATTTTGTCTACTGCCTCTTACATTATCTACAACTATTGCATATCTGTTTCCATTAACTTGTTACTTAACTATTGCATATCTGTTTCCATTAGCTGTTACTCAACTTTAGTATTCTATAATGAAAATTCCCTATTTTCCACAGCAATCATTAAAATCTTTTTAGATTAAAATTAATTTACAATAATCAATTCCTAGCAAATGTAATAGGAATCATTAACAAGGACGTTTCTTTATACAATTCACTAAGGCTTAAAAGCTTAATTAAATCAACTGCAAAATAAGCAAATAACTAGTCGGTGTTCAATTTAATTATTTTTTTATATAACAGTCACGACATGCTATTTACTTAATTATCCATAACATGAAAAAGGGAATGAGAATTCTAATTTGACATAAGAATTACTATTTATGAAAACTAATCTTTATATTTATTTACTTAATTTTTATTATTGCTTGTTTCACTCAATTAAGTTAATTGCAAAACTTTCTTATTCTAAAAATTATTCTTTCTATCCATTTATTTTTATTTATTTTTTTATCTGAGAAAGAACATAAAAAAATGTAACATTTTCTTTTCGGGTTAAATTTAAAAGGAAATAAGAAAACAGTTTCATTTAAAAAATGAGTATTTAAGAACATTTAAATTAAGAATGAAACGATAAGGAAATGAATTAATTTCATTGAAAATTAAATTTATTTTGTTTTATTACTGAATTACCCAAACATGAAAATCCAGATTAGACCAGAAAGAGGAAATTTAAATTTTTCGATTAACTACGATTATTTTTGGTTCTCTTTGTATATTTATCCAAATTCAAGAATCAAAAACACCTAATGAAATAGAAGCGTGGCACCTTCTAATGATCTAAAAATTTCAGAAAACGTTTAACATGAGAGTTCTAATAATCAGCAATCAAGTATATGCTATTAATATTTTTAAAGCTCTAACTTTTCTCGAAGTAAATGATTGCCTTGTTAATTTACATATTTAAAATAGAATTTCAAATTGAACTTCGAGAGTAATTACATCTTAGCAGATTCCAAATTCACATCGATTGAGAGAATTTTGAAAAGTTTCTAATTGTATATTTATTATTGCATTTATAATTTATAATTTCAGATGAATAAAATATCTATCACCATTATTATTGTAAGAAATTACATTTACAAATATTATATTTTTTTTCTCTAATAATATTATATAAATCAAAGGAATTAATTTATATAATAATTAATTCAGCTTTCTATGAAAAATACTGCCTTATTATCTTTCGAAAGTAATTAGCTGAACTATGCCTCTATTTCTAAGCTTTCAAAGCATCATTCCAATTAAGTAGCCAGTGTTTTTAAAAATCGAAGATTTAATTATCTTATTAAAAAAGATGAAATGCCCATTATAATTTGAAGATTAACGACTTTCAATACCATAAACTTTGTAACTCATAGACAGAAAGATTAGTGAATATAATAAAATAAAACGCTTCTAGTTTTGCTTTTATAGCTCAGATCAATCTATCAGATTAGACATGACTGGAGACAAAAGATGGATCTATTGTTTGGCTAAACCTTTCGTCTATAAATGTTTTAGATAGAAAAACTGTCTGACAAATAGCCGTCTGGAAGAACTTTCAAGAAAAACTGATATTTGTTAGAATAATATGACAGGAAAACTAGAAATATTCTTCTCATATAACTCGATAATAGTTTTAAAAAATCTTCTAAAAATGACATTTTATTCTCTTGGAAACATCTTCAGTATATCTTAAATCTGTGCGGCGAAGATCCATTCCATTTTGTGATGCGGAAATGTTTTTCAGAACAATTTAAAATTTTGTTTAATTCTCTAGTTTCAGTTGAGAATACCGATATATATGTTCCAAATTGCTCTTGTGTATTTGAAAAACAGCAAGTAAATTAATATTTTTCTTAATATTAAATTTCAAATATTTAGGAACTTTGAATTCTAAGATGAGAATGAATATTTCAGAACTTTTATCCAAATATCCAAATTAATGAAAAAAGTTAAAATTTCAGATCTTAAAAAGAAATTTATTCATTCATGCTGAGGATTTTAAATTTCTTTTGTTTCTTCTAAAATGCAATAACTTAACAAAAATAAAAATTTATGATAACTAAAAACTGAAAATAATTGCGTATATAGAAACATTGTATTTATTCAAGTAGCTTAGGTTATTGAAAAAACAATTTTCAACATTTTTAACTTTTAAAATTCTCAGTAGCTTAGAGATAGTAAATTTATTTTTGCCTGGTTTCTTTTCTGTGCAGTTCATCTAACAGAAGGAAAGAATTCTTAAAAGTGATCAATTCCGAATATTAGGTTATTAATATGTAAATTGTTTTCAATATATGTAAAATCTAACTTAAAACTTTTTTTTAAAGAATGCTGTATTTTTTTCCTGCATTTCTACAAACATTTTATAATTTTGTTAATTCGTAAATATTTTAAAATCTATCAATAATTAAATAAAATTAAAATAAATTATTATTATTATATAAATTAAAATAAATCAATCAATTGCACTTTTTATAACGAAATGCTTGTGGAAGATTACTAAAAAAATTCATAGAATGTTTTAAATTCTCAATCGAAATTATCAAAAACTATTTTTAAAAATAGTGAACATTATTTGGAAAACCCTTATTAAAAATTAAAGAAAAAGTATCAATTGCTGTAATTCACTATTCTCAGCCAATAATTAATTTCAAAAGACAAGAAAAATTCTTGAAATATTTTCTGTTTAATATTATTTTTTTAAAGTATGCATTATTCATTAGTTTTAGGTAATAAAGAAGTGGATATTTATGAAATAATCTTACTAAATCTCGGTAGGACTACTCAATACGTTATATTTAAATTTAGTCGTCATACTAAGATTTCAAAGCTGCACTCTGAACATTGACAGAAAGATATTCGTTATTTCACCATGATAATACATGAGATTTGAAATTATACTGTGAATGCCTAAAATAATATTAGTATTATATCTATTTTTATAGGAACCTTAATGTACGATTCCAGAATGTTTATAAGGATACTAAGCTGAGGATTTCTTTACCTTAACTATAACCGCAAATCCCTCTTTTCGAGCTCCTGAGATTACCTAAGATTTGAGGAAGTTATGGACAAAGTGATTTGTTTGGTTACACGAAAAGAATATTTAATAAAATGTTGCTTATGGAGATTCAGCGAATAAATCCACTCAGAAATTTCTTGACATATGATGCACATGTGAATAAAAATATTATTATAAAAGAATAATTTTACATCATCATGAATGAAGTTTTCTTCATTAAATATTAATAAAAAATCAAGTAAACTTTCACAAATATTTACCGATGTCATTTCACTGTACCATATGAAATCTATGCCATATTGTATATTATGGCATAGTTACAAATCACGCTTGCCATCGCTTTGTAACATTTGTTACCATCAAACAGGACTGCTGAGACATTTAGGCAATGCTTACCTCACTTAACCTCAAGCCAGTTCTATCAATAATTCAGATTCAGATAATTTAGTATCAAAGCATGATTTGCGGGACCTATGAACTGAAGCCCCTCATTCAAGGAGTTAGATTTGCAATTATGATTCTGTCAAATGCTTGCAATGCGCATGCGTGCAAATAAGGATAATATTCGGTGAACTAGGGTCAAACATCACATACTATGCCTCTTGAATGTGCTAATCTAATCTTTCTCAAATCTTTATATCAATTGCATCCCGTGTAAGAATTCTTAAATTATGGATTTGGGACATTGACAATCTTAATATAAATTATTGAATATAAAGATTTCTGTTACGAAATAATTATTATATAATTAACAAAATAAATATTAATTAAAATTACATTATAATTTTATGCTTGGAAATATTATCACCAAATAATATTTTCAAGTGTTTAGCTTTCCTTTCCCCAAGCTATATTCCTCACTTTAAACATAATAAAATTAAAGGCAGTTGGTATTTCCTGTATCGCTAATGTTAAATTGCCCAAATCCGTATATCTTTATCTAAAAATGTTAAGTAGTTGTATGATATTGAATCTTTAAGATAATCTTCATTATTTTCCATAATATTTTCTCACCTTCCAAACAACTTTCCCCTATTCATATTTTGATGAATATTTTTGGTTGAGGCTAAATTTTTATAACTAATGATATATAAACTTTATTGTTAAACTAATTTTATGAAATGTCGTATTTCACAGCTTACTTTTAAACAGAAATTCGTTTTAATTTAGAATATGTTAAAGTTTCAATAAAGCAGCAACTTTAAGAACATTTCACTAAAATCCAACCAATACTGGATTTGTGGGCTGAAATAAATCGCTTTTTTACAAAATATTTCTTAGTGTATTTAATTAGACTTTGCTTTTTAAAATTGCCATTTTGTAATAAAAAAATGCCAAAATGTAAAAATAAAAATTTTATTTATTAAAATATTTTTCACAAAATAAATATTGATATTTAATTTTCTAAAAGATGCAAATGTTTACCCAAATGCTGTTTGTTTTATATAAATACTTATTTTTCTTCATAGGTAGAAGATATGTAAATAATTTATTTATTTTTCATAAAAGATGTTGAACTTTTTAATGGTTTTTCTTCTCATTTTGCCCTTTAAAGGGCCAATTTTTTCTAGTCATATTATGTTAAAATATTTTTAGGCTTGAAATTAGAATAAGAAAAGGGATTCATTTAGCTTATTAGCTAAATTTAATTTGATTCATTAATTAATTTGGTTAATAAATAATTAAGTAACAAATCAAGACACATCATTTTGTCTGAGATAAAAAACTGAAGCATCTAAGTTTCAGACTTACTAAAAAAGTCAGAACTTATGCTAACCTACATAATTTCATATAAAGATTTATAAATTTGGTGGGAAGCATACTTCCCACGTCTCTAGAAAGGGTTAAGGTGAAATTATAAAATAATTTGTCTGACATCTGTCTCATTCCTACAATTCAATTCCATGACCATAATATTTATAATTTAATTAAATAAAAAGTTAGTAATAAATTCTTCTCTAAAGAAAACCATCAATTAGGTTCTATATAGTATATTTTCACCATCATCTGTGTGAATATCAGTGTAAAATGAGTCATTTGCCTTCTTTTCATAATTTTATGCTTTTAAATAGCAAAAATGAGTTACTCAAATATTATTTTGAAATATTAAATTTCGTTGCAAAATTCTCAGAATTCTACAAGATAAATAGTGATGATGGACATCATCTTAAAAAACATTTTTGTTAGAATTATTCCATGCTATAATATGTAACACCTTCGGACTATTTTATTATTTTCAGGAGGCAGTTATTTGCTTATTCAACATTTTCAAATGCCTTTATCCATCTTCATCGCTGTTATTATGCCTGTACCTCCTTTTCATTCCGAGCCAGCAACGAAAACTCGGAAAACAGGATCTTTCAGAGTAAGCTCTTGAAATAAGTTAATGAGAAAACTTAGCTAGAACTTTCCCGGAACTCAATCAACAGTAAGAACACAGCAAGTTTCAGCCTTCAAACACTTCCTGGAAGGAAAATATCCACGTAAATTCCGTATCGATCAGAACGAGAAAGTCGCCAGGAAAATATCCATTTGATGTCCCATATTTTACCTTTTTATGTCTATTGCACCTTTGTATTCATGAAATAATTATAAGTTCCAAAAATAAAAATGCGTTCGTTAAATTATAGTAAATTGTTTACGATCAAAAATATTTCAGTTGCGTTGCAATACTTTGTTTCACAATCAATAGTTTTAGCTGCATTGCAACTTTCAGAATCAATATATTAGGGTGTCTATATAAGTTTCTTTCTTATTTCTAATATAAATGAATACACAACATTTACTCTTTAAGATATTATTTATTTTGTTATATAAGAATCCTTTTGCTCTATTACCTTCTTCCATCTCTCAGGAAGCCTTATTATGCCTTCTTTCCAACATTGTTGTGTTTTCGACAAAAAAATAATCCTCGAGGTACGCTAGTGGATTTCGCTAGTGGATTTAAAGCGCTTATCGTGAAGAGAATTTTTTAAGAACAGAAAAAACTAATAATCAGATGAAGCGAGATCTGGAGAATATGCAGGATGTGGTAAAACATCCCAATCGATCTGTAAAAGCTTTTCTTTTAAGGCTAATGTAATATATGGTCTCGTGTTGTCATGATGAAAAACAATACCTCTTCGGTTTGTTAATTCTGGCCATTTTTTTCCTGTGGCAGCTTTCAGTTGATGACAGCACTAGAATTTATTGTTTCACCTTAAGGAAGGAGTTCGTAGAAAATTACGCCTTTCAAATCCCACCAAATGGACAAAAGAACTTTTTTTTAGGATGTAGTCCTGGTTTTGCGACAGTTGAAGGCCTATTGTCCTTACACCAAGTGCGTTTTCTAAGCACATTTTCATATAAAATCCAAGTTTCGCCTCCAGTGACAAGCCTCTTTAAAGAAGCGATAAGAAAGAAACTTTTGGGACATCCTAATACATTTCATTTTTAATAGCCTATCGCTAAATTTATATAAGGGAAAATCAGGCTTGGTATATTTAATGTATCAAAACAAAAATATACTTTTCTAAAATTTTAATTTACAAGAACTTTTACTGTCCGTCAATAATCCCCCTGAGAGACACCTCGAAATGAGGATGAGAAGCTTCCAAGATGGTGGTTGGTTCTCGTCCTCCTGAAGGGTACACGAAAAGGGTCTGAATGGTCTGACTCCTCCCATCTATGACGGGACGTACTTCTTTAGGGAAGTGTTGTACCGTGGCCGGTGATGGCCCTCAGGACTCAACCACAGTTCCCGTTTGTGTTGTTGCAGCGACGGGCCGGTCATTTTTTTTTTATCCAAGTGCCTTCTAGGTGGGTCGGAGAGTCAGGGATATGACTATACCCTTCAATATTTGACGATTTAGTATTTGAAAAAATGTAACTTCCCATAAAAGAATACTGAATCTAATAATAGTGTTTAAAAGTTGTTTTTTTTTAATTTCAGTATTAAGAGAGCAAATAATGAATGCATAACATGCGCGAATTAAAATTTTCCTGTAATGAATTAATTAATTAAACTTTGAATTAAATGAATTAAACTTGTGTGCATTAAATTAATCTATTAATTTCTGTGAATTAAACTTTTCCTGTGTTTCAAAATTGTAAGTTACTCCAACATTGAAATTATATTTAATATATTTTGCAATTATAATTATAATCAGATTTTGTAAAACCAAAAATGTTTTATTAAACTATGTTAAAATTATAATTTTGTATGCACTGTGATAACATTAACATCAATTGTTTCGTGAACACAATCATTCAGTGTGGTGGGTGGTTTTGTGCCTTTAATGTTTATAAGAATTTATTCAAAACATTATTCCTTATTTTTCAGCAACGTATTCAAAAAATAATGTTGAACCAAATTTGTTAAAAAATATGGGAAAAAAGAGTTGTCTTAAAACTCAAGAATAATGATTTGTATGTTCTATTTTTTATTCAAACGCCCGTTGGTTGACTTTACAAATTTTAAAAAATGAATTTCAAGTTTAATTGTAATTTAGATGTGCGAAACTGTTTCACGCAGATATTCATATTTATAATTTTCCTGTAATATCATTTTATAAGTTTGCTATAATTCGATAACAATAACTTGTCATCACATATTCCAATTGCTTATTCCTTTATTTTAATCTTTTGTTTTTTTTTTCCTAGATAGAAACAATTGAGTTCGCCAAATTTTTTACTTCACAAAATAGATCGGAAACCATATTACTGTGTTCTGCAATAAATAAATTACAAAACACTAATCAATTATTTACGAGAAATTTCGCGTCTCGAAATGGCATTTAGAATGGGCATTTCTTCTATATTTTATTCTTAATCTCAGCGTGAAGAATCTTTGATTAAAATATTAAAAAATATTTTATATTTATCAATTTCATCGCTTTATTCTTCTTATTGATTGATTTTTTTGATTTTTCCACCTCGGTTAATATATCATTTAACTTATTAAATCAAAAGATCATCAAAATAAAAAATAAAAAAACAATAAGAATTTCAAATGATGCGTGGTTCAATTAACTAAGGAAACAAATAGCATATCTTCCAACATTGGCTCACTTACGTTAAATGAATTCCAAACGCATTTTCTCATTATTATTCAGTCCTATTTCCTTACTCATAGAGAATTTTTCTCATAACATCACGAAAAGGAAAAGTGGTTCTAGAAATGGAGCTCCGATTTCCCGCTCTTTTTAAAGCCATAATATTTTCGATTTATTAGGAAGAGGAATGCATTCTTTTCAATGCGTGAAACTAGGCAAAAGGTATGAAATTTGTTTGTTTGCTTTTATCTCTTTATGCATTATTTAGGATGTGCAGTGGAGCTAATCGGAAATTTCGTACCAGAGATTAAATATTTGTTTAAAAGCTTAGAGTGAGAAAATAATTCATTTTCTTTACTATGATTTAATGCAGCTGGCGATATAATGACTTATTTTATACGATTCCCTTCTTTCCATTAAACTTGTGATAACGATTTGTGAATATTTATTTTGTAAATTTAATGCATAATCTGCATCATTTGCCAAACAAGTAGTATGAATATAAAACACTTCGGAGAGAATTAGTTATAGGCTTAGAAAAAAAGATTTTAGAATGAATTCATCTCCATAGTTTTGTATTGTAACATAAGAAATCGATAGATCGAATGCAATCTTCAAATAAATGAATTGCTTTAATTTTTTCTTTGTTTTCTTTCTTTCATATAAAAAATTGAAAACATTTCATAAATTGTCATCAAAAAAATTTCAATTTAGTAATTAGATGTAACTGGTCATCTCAATAGAGACCAAATTGGTCTGTGTTTTTTTCCCCTCTTATGTACTAAGTTTCATGAAGTAAGATAATTTAACCCTCTTCCGCGTATTCCATTGCTTTTATTAAATATTTTAACATAGTTCAAGTTTTAAATGTTGGATAATAAATATCTCATACAGTGGAAGAGCTTTAGTGAGATTTTCAATAATCTTTTAAGACACTTTCTGTAGAAATCATAACAATACCGAAAGTTATATTCACATCTAATAATAGAAAAAAGCTTTCGTAGCTTTGCTTGTATCACTCTTTGATCTCTTCCCGTCGCTTTTTTGTTAGTTTAGATGTTATTTTCATCGTTATACTCTAAGCAAATGAATCTTTTTTTTATCCTTTTGTTTACCCACTTCTTACAGCATTCTTAAATGTGATTGTGATTTATTGTGGTCTTTAAGTCAAAGGTTTACTGTTCAATAATTTTACTTAAGTATATAAAGAATATATAAGTCACTCAGACAGAATATATAAGTCAGAATAAAGAGAAACAGTATTACAGAACTTTATTTCGACTGTATTACTTGACGATCTGAGTGACTTTTATATTCTTTATATAAGTGGTTAAAAATATTGAATAGCATGTCATTTCTCATGCTATTCATTCAGAAATCAATGTAGGTAATATTTTCACTCGACGGATTATCGATGTGCGAGTGAACTAAATAAAAGCTTTCAAAAGAATTTTTTAACTAATTTATTTAGAAATCATGTGCTGTATCGCTATTAAATAGAAGCAATATTTACAAATGATTGTTAACATTTTTATTCATTTTAAATGATAACTAGAATCTTTAAAAATATATCGTTTAAACATGTTGTTTTTTTAGTCTGTAAACTCATAATAAATTGGAAAAAAAGATTATTGTTCTTGAAAAAACGGTTCTTTCATTTGTAGAATTTTGATTAAAATTTAATGCAGATATTCAACTTTAGCCTTAGAAGAAAATGCTAAATTTCCTATTAGAGCCTCTAAACGTTTTGAACTTTATTTTGCTCCCACACTAATAAGAAAAGGACATATAATTCATAAAAGTTTTTTATCTTTAATAAACAAAACATTTTACCCAAATTCCATTTATTACATACTTACATTACCAAATTCCAAATTTTATCTATTACATGCTTTCTAAATGTGTGTGTGTGTGTGTGTGTGTGTGTGTGTGTGTGTGTGTGTGTGTGTGTGTGTGTGTGTGTGTGTGTGTGTGTGTGTGTGTGTGTGTGTGTGTGTGTGTGTGTGTGTGTGTGTGTGTGTGTGCGTGTGTGCGTGTGTGTGTGTGTGCGTGTGTGTGCGCGTGCGTGCGTGCGCGTGTTTCGATCACCCACGGGAAAATAAAATCCATCCTGTTTGCAAAGCATTTCACAAGCACATTGCCAATTACTTTGAAGAAAATATTATATGCAATTTCATTACCTCAGTTTATTTTGTCTTTCACGCTGCATCACTCTTCCAAAATATGCATTTATTATATTGTTCCATTTCGAAGTGAATTCCATTTCCTCCTTAGGAAGTAAATCTACAAAAGCATAGACCCCACGAGAATTTTCTGATTTGTTATATCTATAAACAGATAATAAATGTCTGAAGAATGAATTCCTTTATTTTTGAAAATTTCACTAAATTCCTTTTTTGATATTCCCAAAAGAAGTAGACCAATAAATGTTGTGGTTATTCTTCATTGTTTTCGAAGCATTTATAACAAAATTAATTTTGCAAACATTTATGTTCTTGTCTCTCGTGCAATTTTTATTGAAATATCTATCGAAATATTCTTTACAGATTATTTCGAAAATTAATATTTTCCCTTTAGAGAAAGATTAGACATTTTTGAAACAATACATTTCAATAATGAATATGCTCTCTCCAGAGCATTTTCTTTTTCGGAATTAACAGAGTATTAAAGCATTTCTAAAGTTTCATTATAGTTTAATAAAAGCAAAATTCGTAATTTGGGCGATGTGATTATTTTTGTGAGTAAATATTATGAGATTTCATTTCTGAGAAGTGTTGGAAAAATTTGAATGCAAATCAACTTAATTTAAAATATCACACATTTGACGATCATTTAATTTGCCAGGATTAATGTCTGCTAAAAGTGTCAATGAAATATTTTCTGTAACTTGTCCTTAATAGCATATTTAATAAAATAATTTTAAACGTCAGATTTTAATCGACTTGCTATTCTTAGTGTTTTAGAAACCTTACACTATCCTGTTCAGTGTGCTTTGCATTTCCCAGATTTTCTGCCTTTACATTCAGTTATATCACTGGAAAGAGCAGCAGTCTATGAAATTGAGAACATTTTAAAAATATTTCATCGTTCATTTATTTGGAAATTAAAATTTTTTATTATAATAAAATTTCAAGATATTTATTTAAAGCATGCCTTATATTAAAACTTACTCAATGTGAAAAAATATGCAAAATTTTTATATCTCGATAATAACAATAAAAAAATGCAATCTTTACAGCAATGCAAACGATTTGTTTCCCTTCAACAGTGAAATATAATGTTGCAAAATATGTTAAAATATTCTATAAATACTCATTAAAAGTGAAAAAATAATGCATCAAAAAACTGGTGCCATGTAAAAGATAATATTTTTGAATTTTTAGTGATATCAAAATCAAATTAGTTCAGAAATATTTCAAAGTTATCGTGATAAAACACCAAAAATTTCCGTTAATTTTCAGTGAAAGTTTTCATCCATCGAAGTATATACGTGCCAAATTTGATATTTCTAGATCATACGGTCGAGTGGCAACACGCAGACATATTCATTTTCATTATGGGTGGAGATGCAAAATAATTTCTAAATAGTACTGAAAATTGTCTGTCTAAATTAATTCTGAAAATTAAATCAACTTAAAGTAGACATAATATAAACCTATGTTCTTCATTTTCAAACTTGAATTTTAATCTACAAAAATAAATTCTTATCATACGTTCAAGATTATGCATCAAAATATAGGAATGAATTTTATCATTAAAAAAAGGGAAACGTTTAGATTCTATGTAAGATAATCTGTTTATGTGCGGATTCATTATTAAATCGTTTACTTCTTGAGAAAATTGTAAGACATGATAAAGTCATTATAGAGTGTTATTTCAGGTAAGTAAGAACTAAATTTCACTCCATAAGAAGACACTAAAATGACATTATAAAATACACTCGATTATAAAGCTTTTTAAAGCTATTTTCTTGAAGAAATAAACAACTCTTTTCATCCATTTGAAACTTTATTTTAAATTTAACTTCCAGATTCATTTAATATTAACTGATATGCCCAGCTTTGCTGGAATTGAAAATATAAAGTCTAATACCTTTATTATAAAAAATATTTCTGTAAAATACTTTAATACACATTACATATAATCTTTTAAATTTTTTTTTAAATAAAATGAAAATGTCAGTTAAATCGAGTGACTTTTAAAAACCACTCGGATGACATTTAAAAACGAAATTTATAACTGAAGAATTTATTTTTATTAACTTATTTTTAAAGACTGATATGAAATTTAATTAAACATTGAAAGTGGCATGTTGGGGACAATGGTTAAAAATATCTGCAACATTTCCATTCAATAGAAATGCCAACATTAAATATAAAATATTTATATAAATACATATGGATACAAAATTTTAATTATTAAAGATTTAACTATTTAATTGTTTTCAAACTTTCATTATATATTTTCTTACATTTCATAGCATTTGAGAGCAAAATTCTATTTATTGTTGAATTTCTATACAATAGTTTGAACTACTTATTCATTTTCAATGTATTCATATAGATAAAAAAAAGATATTTAATAATAATTATATTGATAGATAATCAATAGGTTTGGAAGGAATCATACTGATTGTGAAATTTTGTAAGATTCTGTCTCCTAATAATGAGTTAAAATTATGACAACAGTAAATTGTGATATTCATCACCATACTAATAATTGAAAATTAAGTATTGCGCATTCATGTCGAAATTGAATAATTAAAACATAATTAACTCATAATTCGAAGCAACCATTTCTGACGCGAATTTTTCAAAACTATTGCAAATGTTTTTACTAAATGAAGTTATTTAATGAAACTGAAAATAAGTTCTACATAATTACTTTATTGCAAGGTAAAATCATGAGTGCCATTTTATCAATGTTTATTACCAGCTGACAAATTCTGAATTCATATCAATATCAAAAATAAAAGATATTAAGTGCAGCGTGCACAGAATGCATGAAATCAAATTACTGGATAACATTCATTGAATTAGCATCTTCTCCAGCTTATTTATCATTTTTCCACATTTAAAAGTTTTTCCCAACAATACTGATACTCATATTATTTTCAGTTTGTATTAGACATACTTTATAATATCACGCTAATTTTGCATATTGTCATCTAATCAGAGATTATTCGCCCAATAAAGTTAATCATATATAAGGAATCGAAATCTTAAAATGTAACTGAACGCTTCTAATTTGCTATCAATAATTCTGTAACGATGCAAATGGCACCGCTCCGTTTTTGTCACAGGACTTTTTTAATCATTTAAAATGAAAAGTAAAAAATTCAGCATTATAGAATCTGATAAATTTCTAAATTTTTTTCGAAATTGCAACCGATTAGTAAAATTAAAAAGTTAATATTATAAAAATGCAAAAATACCATTATGAAAACATTTTGCTTAGATATATGCTTTTAATTCATTATTGAAAGTACAATTCTCTGAATTGTTAATTTTTTAAATCTTAAAACCTTAAAAAAAATCTCGTACAATCTTTCTTTTTATCTCAATCATTTTTTTAAACAAGGAGAAAAATTCTTTTGAACGTTCCATTCTGCATTCTTAGAATTTTATGAAGAATGCAGAATGAATTGTTGAAGCCTTTTGAAATGTAGGAAGAAAGAATTCAATATTCTAACATAGATTTGATGATAATATTATATAATATTAAAAAAACTACAAATACTGCTTATAGAAAGTAATACTTGAGACTATTACTCTTATATTATTCAACGAAATACAATAAAAATTCTTTTCAATAGCTTTCCAATGAAATTGCTTCTAAAATTGATAAGAAGTTTGTTCAAATACATAATTAACTAATGATATTTTTTAAAAATAATCACAAATTCGATTCAATCAGTACTGCAGTTCTTTCAGTTATCTATATGTTTCAGTTAATATGATTAACCTATTAATATTAATCATAATTTAATAATTAATTAGTAGTTATTCACATGAACCAGACATTTTAATCGGTGTTTATTAATATCAAATGCAAATAACCAATTAATCTTATTTACCGTAACATATTAATCTAACAATAAATTTTAAATCAACTTTTATTAAATCATTTAGTACATTTTGTATACATAATATTGTGTACTATAACATCATATTTTTAATTCTATATTATATATATTCTATATTCTTATTCTATATATTCTTTCTGATATATTCTATGGCATCATATTTCAACTTTTTCAATTCCAAAACTGAAGTGGATAAATATATATATATATATATATATATATATATATATATATATATATATATATATATATATATATATATATATATATAGCGATAATTTTGAAATTATTTGTTATTTTAAAAAGAATACAATATTCTATAAATGATAAAAGTGTACAAAATGATGTAAAAAATGAAAACTTCTTTATTATATGATTGCTATCATTAAATTTAAATAAAATTCATAGGACACGTTTGAATTAATATTCTTAAGTCATATTAGTGAAATATATTTATAATTATAAATACCATTCATCGCAAAGTAATATGCATGCCTCTGAATACAAAATAATATATTTGTGGAGAAATAATATTTGATGAAATTTCCTAGGATAGAATGACATTACCTGTGGATAGCTTTAACTATAAGAACGTGCTTCCTGTAATAAAAAAACTTTCTAATATTTAGAATTCGATGCTGTTAACTTTCTTATTGTAAATATATCTTGTAAATAAACATTCTTCTTATTTTAAAATACATGTTGTAAGAGTTAAGGAGACATAAACACATCTAAACTTAACATTTTCCCACATAACACAAATTCACTTTTGAAAAAATAACAAATACACAAATAATTTTGTAAATAACATTTTAATAAATATGAAATATATTAGTGCTCATTAAAATTAAAGTACTATAAGAAATGTGTTAAGAATGATAAACACATTTATTTGAAAAGACAGAAAATATTGAGAAATTCGTGTATTAATATTCAAATAATATAAAATGATAAGGGTACTTAATCTGCTATCTAGGAAATTAAACTTCACTCAGTAAGAAACAATTGCCTCTACAAAAAAAAAAAAATTATTCTAAAACAATTACTTTGTCATGGAGTATTACTTCCTGCAATAAAATCTTTACTTAAATCACAAATCAAAGATAACCCTCCCTTTAAACACTGAAAATGTGTTCTTAATTTCTTTTTAACTTTCAATTAAATTTGGTTAACATTATTCCACATCAAAAGGACATAAAACATTTTTCTACCTAAGAAACTATAATGATATACGCAAAAAAAATTTTAATAAATGAGGAAAACTGTTTTATTCAAAAAATGGATCTTTTGTTAAAGATTTCTTTTCATGTGAAAGAACCTTAAAAAACGTTTTTAAGATGAAGAATTTTTACGTCTCTTTTAATTCTAAAAATTAACGTACGAAAAAGGGACTTTTTAAACTTATCATGAGATTAAATAAAACTATCCAATTTACACCATATGTAAAAAAGAATAATTCAAGACATTTTCTTATTGCTATTCATTTTTCTTTTATTTTCTTTTTCAATTTCGGAAATTACTCAGAATTTCGCTAATCCCTTAATTTTTTATTGATTTTTAGATTAACAAGTTTCTAATCTTAAGTCCTTAAAATAATAATGAAAGCTCCTTCAAGATGAAAGAAAATATCTTTCATTTTCAAGAAAGATAATTTTTTTTCAGAATATACGGATATAAACTGAAAAGAAACAAAATTTACAATTGATTGAGTTATCAAAAGCAAAGACGAGAAATTCCTATAAAACATATATAAACTAATTTAAGCATCGGTTCCTCTTCCATTAAAAAGAAGGAATAATGCCAGGTCGAATATTAATGAATAAAAATTGGGGATCTTGAAAACTAATTAAAAGACACGTTTGATAAAAAAAAACATGAAGTAATTATTTGCAGATGAATTGAATTCCAACACTTTTTTGGGCGTACCCCAAAACTAAATTGAAAAAAATACTCTCTCTCTCTCTCTCTCTCTCTCTCTCTCTCTCTCTCTCTCTCTCTCTCTCTCTCTCTCTCTCTCTCTCTCTCTCTCTCTCTCTCTCTCTCTCTCTCTCTCTCTCTCTCTCTCTCTCTCTCTCTCTCTCTCTCTCTCTCTCTCTCTCTCTCTCTCTCTCTCTCTCTCTCTCTCTCTCTCTCTCTCTCTCTCTCTTTTTTTTTTTTTTTTTTATTCGTTTGATTATCTACCTGATTAAACTTCTTTTGGACATCAGACATAACGAAAATTCAAATTCTAGAAGAGCTGAACTCTCGCAAGAACGGATGTTGAAAAAGCAAAAAAGCGCAAGTTCTTTTGGTTATTCGAACCAAATAAATAAATTCGAATAGTATATATATTATTGTTCTTATTTCATTAAAATATTTTTCTATTATATAGGCAAGTTTATCAAAAAATTGTTTAATTTTATCTCATATTTTTCATAATAATAAAAGAGAGTGCATGTTTGAGTGTCTGTTGGCTCCCTACAGGACAGACAGTTTCAAGTAAAGCTATCAAATTTGACGCATACTTGGGAAAGTGACCATATGTTCAGTGGTTACTTACCAAATTATATGTTTGGAAGAAGTTCCTTTTCTTGATAGTGCTCTTCTTCCAAATAGAACTATTTTGAAGAAGACACTTTTTATGACTAATCATCACCCATCAGCTGGTTGAGGATTCAGCTAATCTCTCATATTTGATTTTCTTGTTCTGGATTTTACTAAAACTTTTTATGAAATTATATTCGTTTTTTATTGGAAGGCTCATGCTGCTTTCTTAGGAGACGTTAGAAAAAGGGTGATCGTATTTAAGTCTTCCCATTGTTTAGTTTTAGGGCAATTTTCCATAATAAAACAATTTTTACATTATTTTAAAATTCAAGAATTTACCTCGCTTCCAATTAAATTTTCATACAATTTTTTTCCTAATTTTTTTTTTTCATTTTTAAAAATACTTTTATTGTAAAAAAGTACATTTCATCGATACATTCACAACTTTTCGTTAATTCATCAAACATCCTTTTTTTTCATTTTTTTTTTTCGATTTAAAGGATGAAGACGCTTAACTTTGAAGCCAAATATACATTTTGAATAGGGTTTGGTGCCGACTTAATTCAAAATTTGATATCTACTATTTTGATAGCGAGGCCCCTTACCAAATTTCCTTTGTTTGGAAAGTTGTATTTTTGAATTTACCATACTCGTACAAAAGGAATATACAGAATGACAGATAGTTAGTCCATGATTGGAATTAATTTAACTTTTGTTGTAGATTTTGATTATTTTTTTAAATAACCTATCATATATCATCTCTTCTACACCTTTGCGGGGGGGGTTTTTCAGTTCTCTTACTCACATGCAAAAAAGTATAGACAGAAATTAGAATTTTTTAAAGAGTTTTTTTTAAAGAGAGAGACGAAAAGAGATAGAAATCTGGAGTTTAAGTCGACATGTAAATTTCCATTCGCTTAGCTCGTTGCGACTCGAGAAGTCAATAAAGTTTTTTCACAATATTAAAAGAATCGAATACTTTTGAGATTATAATAATTTATACTTCTTTACACACTTATAAAATATGCTGTCATGTTAGATATAGAAGTCTGAAAGCATCCTAGAAGTGAAAAAATGATAATCCTAATCCTCCTTATATTTTGATCATATCAGTCTTCTTAGTTTGATATTTCAATTCCATTTCAATGATTACTGAAGAAGAGTACTATTTATAATAAATATTAAATTTTTAAATAGAGAATTTATCTACGATATAAATATTCTTAGGAAATTTTAATCAAGGAATTGAAATTTCTATGACATGATTCCAAAAGTAAACAGGCAGTTACAAGTTGTTCAGGCAAAATTTTGTTTAAATGATTACAGCTTTAATTCGCATCTGAAATTAATAATAATATATTTTATTTTTTTTTCTTTTGTTTCGTTGAATATCCTCTTTACAAAAGACAATAATTCAAAAGCTTTAGAGTTCTATGACGTGATTCAAATCTATTAGTGCCGTTTAAATTTAATTCAAACTTATCACAGTGTATTTTGAAAATGTAGCTTTCTAAATTTCATTCAATTCATTTTCTCTATTTGAAATGCAGTTCCGAGAATTCA
This sequence comes from Argiope bruennichi, assembly GCF_947563725.1. NCBI lineage: Eukaryota > Metazoa > Arthropoda > Arachnida > Araneae > Araneidae > Argiope > Argiope bruennichi. The sequence goes on along the minus strand of NC_079151.1, from coordinate 21,673,692 downwards.
TTAAATGTTATTAATGCTAAGCGTAGCAAAAATATTTTCTCACATATACAAAGGGCAATTTTAAAATGTTATTTCAAATGTTTAAATCTCAAATTTTAAATATAATAAAATTTATAATCTTTCTAAAACACGCTTTGATTGTGTATTTTTTAAAATATTTTAATAGTGTATATAATACCTGAAGCGCATTTAATAGCCTGAAGATATGACTCGGATGTAATCTAAATTTAAATACAAAGTAAGTAACGATTAATTGAAAATTAAGTTCTCAAAATACTGTGGGTTCTCATAGGGACAATTCAACAATTTTTTTTAGATTAGTGCATCAAGAAATTACTGAAAATTCGATTTGAAAATTTCATTTTAACAGCGAATGAAATAATTGAACATATATGAAAGAGTGAAAAAAGGTACATTTCCTAATAAAACTAGCTGGAGTAGCCCCCCCCCCCCCAAATTTTCTAGCATAGACTCTAATAAAGCTGATACCCCAGAGAACGCCTTGTACAGCATTCACATATAATAGTTACGATATATTAACTCTTGGCGTGAATTTTGCATTTTTATTAAATCTATCCTGTCATGCTTGGCGAGGTTTTTTTGGTGATTTATCTCTGTCATATGATTAATAGTATCCGAAAATCGAAGTTGTGCTTCATATGCACTTTTCCCAACCGGCTGAAATAAAAATTTGAATTCGAAACTGCGCTTACAGTCACAAAAACCCATACCAAATTTGATATATATAAGGCATTGCGTTTTTTTTAATTATCTCAGTCACATAATTATTATTACAAATAAAACATAGACCGTGAGATCGTCAATCCTTTATTCGATTTGGCTCCAGATTTGATAAATTTCTACACTACATTTGTGAAATGTGTTAAATCTATTCATCTAGCTCTCTTCGTTTTGTAATTATAGTATTAACTTATATTACAAAACGAAGTGTTATTATACAATAGGTGGACACACAGACTTCCTCTGAAAGAAATTTGCTCGAAATTTAACAGAAATCTACGAATTCGGTATAAAAATAGTGAACCAAATTTCATCCGCCTGGCTCAAAGTGTTTTTGAATTATCTTTGTCTCAGACAGATGAACGCTTCCCAAAAATGTGTTTTTCAAACACAGGGAGGTTTAGAACGGGGATTTTTTTTTCAAAATCTGGAGGTCGAATTTTTTGACGATTACAATACTTTCTCTATGCCAGTATACGAGATAGTAAAAATGAATTAAGGGGTAAATGTGCAAGAGAAAACAATCGGACTAAAGCGAAGGAGTCGGGAAACCACATCATTTTTAAATAATACACATATAAAACTGCTTCAGGGAGGCAGATTCTTAGATTACACAAACATGATTCAATGCTGTATATTAAAATGTCGGATGTACCAGATATTTTTTAAATAAAAGACATATTTAAATTCATATATACTTCTGGAATCCAAAATTAAAGACTGGAGATTTTTAAAAATTTCTGGTTAAATAAATTCAAGAATAATCGCTCTTTCTAGACATTCCCAATAGGGATAACAGATTTTAGCTTTTTATACAACAAGGAAATATAATTAAAAGGCATATATCCCTTAGTAATAGGATAGAAAATCTAAATAGGCATATATCCCTAAGTAATAGAATAGAAAATCTAAAAAAGGCATACATCCCTAAGTATTAGGATAGAAAATCTAAAAAAGACATACATCCCTAAGTATTAGGATAGAAAATCTAAAAAAGGCATATATCCCTAAGTATTAGGATAGAAAATCTAAAAAAGGCATATATCCCTAAGTATTAGGATAGAAAATCTAAAAAAGACATATATCCCTAAGTATTAGGATAGAAAATCTAAAAAAGGCATATATCCCTAAGTAATAGGATATAAAATCTAAAAAAGGCATATATCCCTAAGTAATAGAATAGAAAATCTAAAAAAGACATATATCCCTAAGTATTAGGATAGAAAATCTAAAAAAGGCATATATTCCTAAGTATTAAGATAGAAAATCTAAAAAATGCATATATCCCTAAGTAATAGAATAGGAAAAATCTAAAAAAGGCATATATCCCTAAATAATAGGATAGGAAAAATCTAAAAAAGGCATATATCCCTAAATAATAGGATAGATAAGATGAATAATGGGTTAAAATAAAGAGGCATTTCAGAACACATTAAAGGAAAGCATCACGGGATTAATGATTACAGATAAAATTGTTCAGGTCTTCGACTATTTCTTATTAGAAGCTCTCGGATAACTACAGTAAGAAGATCATAAAATGCTCAATAAATCGTTATCCTCAGTGCAACGGAATTCTGAAACCAGCAACATTTCACTATTCCATAAACTATCACTTCTAAGCAAAGAGCTGATGGAAGAAATCTTATTTCCGAAGCAATGGAACTCGGCAGACGGTTCGTTAAGTGTGGCGGAACTTTCAAGTAGGCAGCAATCCAATAGTGCTGGATTTCAGAAAAGAATAAAGGAATATAATCCAGAAACATTTCATTACACATGCTATCCTTAGTCCTTAAAATCAGTGGCAAATTTTCAACTAGGCAGACAAGACAGTTGCCTGAGGCCATCAGTCTGCGACTGAATTGCAACCAGGGCGATTTAAAAAATTTTAGTTTCCGAAATGTTCCTTTAGTTTGTCAAATAAATAAGTTTGAAAGAAATAAAAATTCTATGAATGGTTAAAAATTAGGAAAATAAAACTTTACTACGTTCATTACGTCCTCTTAGCTTTAAGAATATTTGTCAAATTAGCATTACTTACTAAATTATTATGATATTATCATCTACTTCAGTACTATTACATACAAACTTTGTTGCAGGCAGTCTGGAGTCATATTTAATAAATAAAAGCAAATGCATATTCACAAAGTGAACGAACTAAAAAATATTAAAATAAAATAAACAATTAATCTATAAAAAAATGTGCCGAAATGTGGAACTAATTTGATTATCTTATTAAAAGAGATACTTCCTGATGTGTACTGCTTGTATGCACAAAATACCTAAATCTGCCATTGCTTAAACTAGCATCTCATAGTCAAACATATAACGATGTATACTAAAACATATAACGAGGGAAAGAATGCTAAAAGAAAACCAAAGCAGAATGTTTTTTCATGATGGTGGAGTTCTCAAATAAGGGACATCCTATTAATTTACAATTTCAGAAAGTAACAGAAAGTAATTCAAAAATAGTTTATTACTAGCCAGTTCTTCCGATATCTTCAACGGCTAACAACAGAAAAAGGAGGAACTGTTATTTCTGAAGCGAAAAAACTCAGCAGGTGATTTCTGAAGTGTGTCAAAGTTTTGAATTGGGCAAAAATGCATTAATGTTGAATTTCAGAAGGAAGTAAAGGAATTTTCAAATAAAAGTATTTCGATAAGAGAGAAGGAAAGGAAATAGCGGAAATTGCAATTAATCGCGTTTCAATTTCAATACTGTTTCACAAATGTTATTACTAACTGCTTTAGAACAAGCTAGTTAGCCGGTACAAAAAAATAGATCATTTATGCTTATCTTGTCTTAATGTATCCCAGGAAAATATTTTCAAATTTAAATTTTGATATGCATATAACTTACGCTATTTTAGAGTCCTTACATCTATTCTCTCATTCTGACTATTTCTCTCAAAATTCTATCTCATCTCATATTTGAAATTTAATATGAACAGGAAATGAGAAATTTTAAATAACTCACTAACAAATTTCATAATTCTTGTAATGTTTTACAAAATTTTGCTTTGCTTATAACCATAAAAAATTCAGCGCAATACAACAAGAAAGCACATACAAAGCTTAAAAAGCAGTAATACATTGTTAGACTCCCAGTTGTAGTATAGAAGTTAGGCTGTTTGTAAATGCAAGAACTTTAATTTCCATCATTGCTTTGATTTGGAACTAAATTTTATCTGATATGATAAATAGAACTAAAAAAAAGTATTCAAGCTTTGCATTAAAAGAACCTACTCAATATGAAAAAGTATAGTCAATATTTCATTTCTTGATTATCAACAAAGCAAAAAAAAAGTTCAAAATAAAATACATGCATAAAGTATAGTATAAGTGAACTAAGATTTTTATTTCGTTACAAAAATGAAAGGAATTAACGCAAAATTTCAGTTTCTTATATTAATGAAGACAAGAGAAAGTGTGTGTGAGTGCTAAGCACGCGCGCTCTCTACATTATTATAAAACACTGATATTATAAACAAAGTGGAAAACACGGATTCTGGAAATTCTTTCTGAAAAACAATTTGCATATATTTTCAGAGAAACTTTAGATCTACACTCGAACTAACACAAAGAAAGATTCTTAAAACTGCACAGGTAAGCTTTCATCAGGGATTCGTAAATGTTGAAAAGCTGAGTAAGCAAAGATTCATAGCACGATATTTTTTGATAGTTCAGAAATTCAATTCTTTGAGTTGACATAATACTATCCACTCAACCAGATATTTCTTTTTTGTTTTCATACAAATAAAGCCTAATCCCGGCTGCGTTATAATGCATAAACTAAAAAATATAATTCAGAAACTAAATATAGCTCACTGTAAAATATATCTTATGAAAGACACAAATAACTTTTCACATTTAATTCCTTTCAATTTCAATTTTGATAGTTGTTTTTGTGAGAGTTTTTCATTGATATTTTTATTCTATAACCTCTTACCTTGGTAAGTGGTAACCTCTTTAGAGGTTAAACAAGGTCTTAGATGTGTTTGATGAAAAAAAATTATTATTATTATGCATAATTAATTTGCTGGAATCCATAATAGTTTGCTTCAATTTATAAATTTAATTCAAATTTTTCATTTTTTTAAGTTTATTGACTAGTTTTGTAACTGCATTTTATTTTACTTATTATTGCAATATATCTTTGTAATTTTTAAAAAATAAAGTATCTAATTTCATCTTTTTCAATATTCATTTATCTCATCCTTACTTTATTTTTCACACAGGCATTCACCTGATTCTCTTCATATATTTTTCAAAGATAAAAGTAATACTGTTGATTTCAAATGAAGATTATTCATTTCTTTAATGTTTTGATTTTTTAACTATATATCATTCTATGAAGCAGAATTGAAGCAGAAAGGATGTAATTAAAAATTAATTAGATTTTCATAATTTGAATAAAGTGGCTATAATTTTCCTTATGTCTTTAAAAAACAATAATATTCTTTCTTTTCCATTTATACTACTCCTTCATGTGTATTTATTCGAATATGATTCTTTTATTTCATAAATAATTTGACTTGAAATAACCTTACGGTAATTATTTTTCTTATATCATTTGTCACATTTTATTTTGGTAAAAGATTATTTTTTCTTGTTAATAAATGTTTTAATTAATAAAATTATCTAAGACAAAATTCGATTTTTGGACACTATTAACGCATGCTAGGGGTTAACTGCTAAACTCGACAAGATTATATTAAGATGCTAAATTCACACCAAAAGTTAAATATTTTACGGCAATGTTATGTAAGACGTTCTCTGGGACGATAAGTTTATGAGAGAAATACTAGAAAGTTTACAGGAGACCATTCTCGCTGGTTAAATAATGCACATATGGAATGAGAAATAAATGAAAAACATGCAATTCCTAATGTCTAACGTCTTTATTGCTTGTTACATAAGGAATATTCCACCCGTAATAAAAATTCATTGCGACTAATATTATTCATATAATGGATGCATTGTTGCATTTTATTTCTTTTCAGAAGAAAATTATGAAATATTCTACAAATTTTGAAATGTTAACAAAGAAATTTGAAACACAATTTAAAACCATTATTGAACTGCACCCATTACTTTTGATGCAGAATTATAAATCAGGATTGACTCAGTTGTATCAGTCACCGATTATTTATACTGATTAGCATCCCGCGACATTGAAGCGGCATTTAGTTAGAACTAACCCTAATTAGCCACAAGTTAGTTACATCAATCATATACTTAAGTTAGTATCAGAATATGATCAATGGTCTCTTTCTATTCAACCTCGGTATTAATGTAACTAAGATTCTATGAATGATATGACTCTCATACGAGTAGATAAATAATAGTATACCAATTATTATTATATGTCATTATCGTGAAGTCTAAGTCCTTGTCACGAATTAAGAAAATGTCGAAATAACAGTGAAAAACATTTTCTTCCATTTTTTCCCACAATTTTTACTATAGGAAAAAATTCTTAAAATAACTACTAAAGTTACTGATTTAACTAGTTGATATCTTAGCGAAAATAAAGTTACTGGAATGAAAAAGAAATATCATACGTTGTAAATTAAAGGGTTTACAATGCAACTAAAATTCTACGAATGGCATATGATGCTGATACAAGTAGTAATATGTTTATTATTATATGTCGTTATCGGGAAGTTTATATAGTTTGACACAAATCAAGAATGTGCTGAAAAAGTAGTGACAAACTTTTTTTCAATTTTTCACAATTTCTACAATATAAAAAAATTCTTAAAATAACTTAAAATAAAAGAGATAAATATAGCAATTAAAATCTGAATGCGTAAATAACGGAAATAAAAGATCGGAAGGAAAAATAATGCCATACGTTAAAATTTTCAATGTCACAAATGCATAAACCAGCAGCTTTTGAAATTGAATAATAATCAAGTAAGTGAAATAGAACTTTTATTTGTCATTCATAAAGCTTTTGAGAAAATAATATAATTTTTTTTCTGAAGCCAATATGGCCAAAAACTGTCTAAACGACCATTGAATATTTTGTTCATGAACAAAATAGAGCTGATGTCCACTATAAGAACATAAAATATCTAAAAAATAATTGCAAATATTTTAAAAAATTATCATTTTAATTAATAGGAACTAAAGAATAAACTACTGAATAAACATAATTTAAATACAATAAAAAAGTATTTAAAGCTCAACTATGAAGAATATACGTAATATTATGTATTTGCAATTTAGGTCCTGGGAAATATATTTATAAAGAAGAAAAATTGTTCATAGTACATGTACACTTTTTTCAGTTTTCAATCCTATTTTACTATTCAAATTCAGCTTGTTGCACCATTTTTACTCCTATTGGTAAAAATATAAATTATATATTTTTATACATCTATTTAAAGTGATCTAAATAATATGCATACAAAATGGTATTACTTCACGCCCGATAACTTCTTTGTATAGAATTCTCAACACTTATGGGCTTCTGAAAGTTAATCTCCGTAAACTAAACAGAGAAATTTTGTCTTCTATTGCTCATTGCTTATGGACCGCTGCTTATTTTTTTCACAAAACTGGAAGTAACTCTATTTTTTCCGGTTTTATCACGTAACTATTTAAAAATTATTTATGTAGATGTCTTTCTGCTTATTTTTACTTATATAGATGTGTTATCCAAATTTTTAAATTTATAGTATTATAAATAAAATTTCCAAACGATTCAATGAATTATTTGTTAATTTTTGACATTATCATTCCTTTTTAGCCTAAATCAAAGAAATAAGAACTACAGGCTGTATTCTTTGTCTGTTAATGAAAATAATTCAAATAAAATAAAAGGCTCTTAGAAGAAAGTATTATTTGAATCACAACTAATAATATTTCATCAAATGTCTATATTTTTAATAAAAAAAAGAACTTTTCTTATTCTTGCAAATTATTGAATGTCTTCCATAATTTTACGAACGATGCATTACTTAAGTTGTTTTTTATTGAATTCGCATTTTTGATACATTTTATGTTTTAACAATCTTTCAGATTCAAGTGAGCGCTATCATCTATTTTTCTTAATTTATTTTCCTCCAATGCATGTATTTCCCAGTGAAGTCATCAAAATATTCTTCTTAAATAAACACTATTTAACTTTAAAAATAACACAACTTTTTTACGATTTTAATTCTTAGTTCGAGTAAGTTTCGAGTACGCACAATTTCTTTCCCTTCTAGTGAACAGGAATTAAATTTAATAATGCATGTGTTCTTAAAAATTAGAAAATTTCTTTCCATTCAATGCCTTTTTTAATTCTTTCATCCAGATCAGTTTTTACAAAAGTAGAAACATACAGATAATTTATTATCAAATAATTGTTTTATTTATAAATTACTTTGTATCTGAGTAATAAATTCAAGAATTAGCCAATATTATTCTTATTTAACAAGTAGCATAATAAAAATCAGAGATTTATTTAACTATAAAAATTAAGCTTTTTAAATTTTACATACATAAATGGTTAATTAATCATTACATATTTTACACTATTCAATTTTCAGCGACAATTGAATCGTGGAAATTATTGACTGCGTATAATTGCCTTTAAAATTACTATTTATGAATTTCATGGGTGTGATTATCTCACGAAAATATACTATTTTGATCACTTTCATATTTTGATAGCTATGCACTTGTTCTACTTATTAAGTAAATGAACCTTTCTAATAAAGTCAAATCACATAACATCATAATGCTCATAAAAAAGCAGCTGCTTTGCCTACTAGCTTTTGTGGTTCGATAACTTCATTTTCTTATTCCTCGTGAAAATTTCACACATGTTAAATACAACCTTTCTTCTTTTGCTTTCAATATTGGAAATTACATATTAACTATCTGATGAAACAATATAATCGACTTGAGCTTAATACAACAATAAAATAGTCTCTAGAATCATTACTGAAAAAAAAAATTGTCTATGGATAAAATTCTATAATAATTAAATTAACATCATTTAAGAGACAATTTTTAAAAGAATTGAAACTGTGTAAAAAATAATTTTTGTGATTCAATATTTACAAAAGTTATCCCGGGAATACTCTAAAATATTCTGCTTTTTTTACTTAAATAAAATTTTTAAATATTCCTCCAAGATGGCAATCCTAGCTCCCTTAAAGTAAATTTGTGCTAAATTTGTTAGTTCTACGTCAAATGATCTGTTCTATATAGTGTCAACACATATGCACATACCCATACTTTTTCATGAAAGTAGAGACAAAAAAAATCAAAACAATCCGAATATTAAAACTATACTATTGACAGAGTACAAAGTACTTTTCTTTATTTTGCTGTCAAATTCCAGACATTTTGACTGTAAAAAAATAGTACATAATAAGTACATAGTACATTTCCAAACATTCAGTTGGAATTAACGAACTGAAGTACTAAGAAATGATGGTAAATTTAAACTATTATTTAAAATCATGAATTTTTATAACGACAAAACAAATACAAAATGTTAAAAATTGCTAAAAAAATCCTTGCACTTTTTCAGTTTAAGAAAATATCTATAAGTTTCTTTATATAAAATTTTGCTAACGTTTTGAATTATTTATTTGCTTCAAAATTCTAGCTTTCCCTACTTTCAATATTAAAATGGTTACATTTGTCTTGCTGTTAAATGTGGATATTTCAATAAAAGAGGTTAAATTTTAAAAATTGTATATTTGAATATATCTTAATCAAGGAATTTAAAATAAAAGTTGCAAAATTATTTTTGTAAAAGATCAAATAAGATTCAGTTTAGAATACAATAAATAAAAGAACTCTGGCAACTTAAATTTAACTGATTTTTTTAGCAGCCAGATCTCTAGTTTTTGAGAAAACTTTTGTGAGAAAATTCTTATTTTCATCCAGAAACTATTTTCCTCATAAAAATTAGAGGTCTGTCTTTTAATTACATTTTACGATTCTGTAAAAGTTAATTTTTTTAAGATTCTATATAAATTAGTTTAAGACTCTATGTAAGATATTCGTTAAAGTTCGAGTTCTTTAGTTAAGATATTTTCTTATAAAGATAAAATATTTTTATATGTTAATTAAAATTAATAAAGCCCGTAACGAAATAAATCCTTATCATTGAGAACAAAAGACTTACAAGACATTTGACGAAAAAAATACTATATGCGGTTTTATGTCTTAATTCTCGAAAATGTTTCTTAAAGATTTTATATTTCCTTCAGACATACATCTGAAAACAAAAAATATGTATTCTGAGCTTTTAAAACAAACTATTGAATAGATTTCGAAATATCATACATTTTAGTATATAGTTGTAATCCTTTGAATTTTTATTTATGCTGTCTAGATATTCCATCAACATGAAATATTTTCTCCAATAACAAAATAAATAAATCCGGCATTCTTTTCGAAATATAGTTTGCTGAAAACTGCAAGTTTATTTTATTTTTCAAAAACTTGCTCAAGAGCATCTCAAGTCTGAATTAGTTGTTCAAAAATAAATTACACAAGAAACCATTTTTATTTTTTTTTCAGATTCTTGTTAGAAAAGTTCTGAAGCAAGAGATCGGTTTTCTTCAAATTTTTCTTTAAATTTCTATATAGTTTCGTTATTAAAAGAGTTTAACTGAAAGTTAACTTTATGTGGATTTTACAACATATATTAATTATTTCTTTATAAATATTTTTTAATCGAACAGTTTGTTCATATACTTAATTTAAAAAGAATGTTAAAAATTGTCTTTATGTTTCAAAGTTTACTGTTTATTTCAATTAAGGGAAAGGAATTTAAAACCAGTGAAACACTCTCAGCAAAGAAGTAAAAAATTTCAAAAAAAATATATATAAAAAATAATTAAAAGTTAATATTAATACAAAAATAATTCACCTAAGTTAGAAACACAGAAAATAATCATTAAAACTGTTTGTACTCAAGACGAAGTTTTTACATTTAATTCAGTAATAGATATAAATCCTTACGTTAATATGCACTTTATTATTATTTACTTGGGTTAAATATTAATTTACGGAAAAAAATTTATAGGTGCATGATTTCTTTCACACAACTGGAAGAAAAAAATTCGTTTTTTATTTCATTCATAAAAATAAAATTTAAAAAAAAAAATGTTTGGACAAATCTATGAATCGGATTCCCTCTTAATTTATGATTGACCTCAAAACTATTAAATTAATTAGTTAATAAATAATTACTAGAAAGCATTAATTTCCTTTAAAAATAATACATTCTATCATTTACAAGAGAATAGATTGAGAATGTGTAATATTCTTTGAGATTATTGTTCTAAATTCATCTATTCATTTGCTTTAATAAATTCAGATAACTCAAATGAATAACTTAAATTTCAAGGGTATTAATTATTACTGCTTCTAGACTAAAAACTTTCTTCGGGCTCATTTTTTATTGTCTCTACTAAAATAAACATATAATACTCTATATTAAAACACCTTCCAATCATATATAAAATGTCATTTTTTTTTGTCGTGTGGCTCTTTTAAGCCAAATTCTGCGCATTAGCTTCTGAGGCTAAAGACCCTTGAGCACCCAAAGGGCAGAATTCTGACTTCTAGCTCAAATAAAGATAGCACGCACACACTCGCTTGCACAACCTCTTTTTAGAGGGGAGGGGCTCGTTCACACACACACATCTCACAGACAGAACACAAGGGGAAGAACAGCCATGCCTAAACCAGGACTCGAACCCGGGACGTCCAGATAACGGGGAAGATGAGCTACTTTTCAGTTCAGTTCAGAAGCGTTTTCAGCTTGATGGATGAAATTTTGTATATGGCCTTTTCTTCAGAATTTTAAATTTCTATCAGATTTCGAACTAAGTGCATTCAGAGGAAAATTGCCAATTCGGTGGTCCGAAGTAATTTAACACGATAGCAGCGAAACAAAGAACGCTAAATGAGTAATATTTGATGTACAGATTTAACATCTGATGATATCGTGTCCGCGTTCCAACGGAAAGAGAGGTTCAGTAGCTTCTGAGGGTAAAGAGCCCTGAACGCCCGAGACCAGAAGTCACGACACTCATGAAGATGACACTCACACACTCGCTTGCACAACTTCTTTCTACAGGAGAAAGGCTCTTTCACACACCTCATAGATAGAACACAAGGAGAAAAACAACCATGCCTGAACCAGGACTCGTACCCGGGGCGCCCAGATCACGGGAAGACACGCTACTCCTAGGCCAGCACACCGGCGATTTAACATCTAAATTATTTGAAATTTCGATTGACCGTCTGTCGATCTGCTCGTTCAAAAGCGTGTAAACGTAGTGTAGCGGTACTACAAAGTGAAACTAAAACTGACATTTGCCACGAGGATCAAATCAAATTGACAGTGCCGCTTGGTGGTTATTTTTGATTTCGGCAAGTATGCAAATGAACGACTCCTTCAGTCTATTTTTAAGCCAGCGAAGCAAGAATAAAAGAAAAACAAACACTGCCGCGATCGGAACGATTCTGACTTAATCTTTAAGCGTGTTTCACTAATCTTGCAATTGTACAAAGTCTTGTAAATATGTTCTAATTAAATTTTCTTTAACTTAAACCTTGTTTTCTTAGCTCTAGCATATTTTAAATTGGGCAGGCAAATTTGTAGGTTAAGTAATTGAAACCAGCACTAACCCACAGTAGTAACAGCGACTTAATCTGACAATTGATCTTATCATTAAAATAGTTTGATATGGAATTTTGAGTTTCATTTGGTCGACAAATAAACGTCCAAAATGTATATTCGGTTTTCTTCATTATTCTACGAAGCACTAAACGCTCATGTAAGGGATTTCAAAAATTGATGCTTCTTGAATTGATGTTTTATTCTCCAATAGTTTCATGTGAATTTTATTTTTCAGCATATCTTTGCATATTTCTTCTCTTTTTCTTTCACTTTGCTTTTACATTCCACTCTCTTTGTTTAACTAATTACTACACTAATATGAGATGGCTATTTACCTCAAACACAGCACAGGGTAGAAAGTTATTTCTTAACATATTAAGTAAAAAGGAAATTTGTTCACAAATTTTACTCAACACATTTTTTACAAACTTTAATCAATTTCAATCTCGATCGATAGTCGTTTCAAATCCCTCATGAAAAATCTAGTTAATATTCGAAAAAATATATAAATTAAAAGCCACATAATTTAATTAGATATTAACTCCCCTCTTTGCCCCCTTCTGGTATTCTATGCTTGATTATTAGATTTGTTCCATTGTTAACTTAGTAATAATCATTGGTTATATTTCAATTGTTATTGGATGCAGAAGTTTCAACAATCACTCGTATTATTGTTGTTAGCAGAAATTTTACTGTTTAATGTTAAACAAACGCACAAAGTACAAACAATATAATAGATGAAACAATGAATCTACCTTCTGCTGCTCTGTTAAGAATCATTTCTCTTTTTGCAACTGATCGTTGTGTGACTTTTTTTGCTGAGCTATGCTTGGTGTGTTTTGTGTACATTTCAATGAGGCTACGGCCGTCATTGGATGGATCGTCCTATGGACGATCTTGGAACTGTTGAAATATTACATGTTCCCCCACTTACCCTCAATCGGAGATCTGTTTTTCGATCCCGATTTGGATCAAGAGGTTGATACACCATCTGATCCACCTGCGACTAGAGTAGAATCCGTCCCAGTGGTTCGCTCTTACACGGTATTTAGGATTTGCCAGGCTTTAGAACTTCCAGCGAAACTGGCTCCATCTGCAATCCAGAAGCCTGATATCACTGTTGTAGAATCCTATATGGTCTACAAGCTGTGTTCTGCTCTGGGTCTGCCTGCACGGATGGCTCCTGTCGGAGTGCCAGTTGTAGAATCCTTTGCGATCTACCAGTTCTGCTTAGCCTTGGATATTCCAGTGAGATACCGGTCGCAGAAGGACGCAGTTTAACATCAAAACTGTCGTCGGCTGCCCGATGCAGTTTTCAGATCAGAACTGTCTTCGGATGCAGCTATGGAGGGTGGGTGGGCGGGGAACAAAAGTAGCCCACCTCCACGTGGTGTTCCCTGGGCAACGGTGCAGTTCTTTGGAACTGCATCGGCTAAGAGGCTACTCAAGTATGAAACAAATAATGAACTTTTTATTTAGTTTGACAAAACTACACACCTAATTTTTAATTTTGCATTTTAGTGTCCCAAAATTTTTTTACAAGCATCAAATTCAGAACATGCAAAACGTTTATTCATGGTAGCAACAACTGCAATGTTTTTTCAGATATACGTAAGAATTATATATGTTTTATCCTAACAAAGTATTTAAAATATGCATTTGACAAAGAATTGTTGTAGAACTTACACATACAAAAAATCATTGACAATCATAAATCTGATGGAGGAATCTTATAATGACCTGAATGTGAAAAATTATAGTGACAAAAATTTACAAATTCATAACATAATTCGTCTCCATATTTATAGTCGTTTATGACAAAGTAGATTAAAGAGCCTATGGTCAGAGCCGGCCTTCTCTTCAAAGGAGCCTGATTGCAAGAAGTCATTTGGGGCTCTAATTTTTTGTAAAGCAAAAAACAAAAAATACAAATCTGAACATATATTATTAATGCATATTTATTTAAAGCGTTTTGTGTGTGTGTGTGTGTGTGTGTGTGTGTGTGTGTGTGTGTGTGTGTGTGTGTGTGTGTTTCTTTTTTTGCTAATACATCAATAATTTTAGGGGCTCATTCACGCACCTCACAGAGAGAACACAAGGAAGAGAACAACCATGCCCGAACCAGGACTCGAACCCGGAACGCCTAGATCACGGGGAAGACGTCGTCAACATGCCAGATGCAACGGAATTAACAAAAACAATCATTTGGAGACCATAAGTTTTCAAAGAGTTTTTCCTCCGAAATATGCACTTAACATGTTATTAGAGAAACTGTGCACTTGTGCCTATAACACAATATTTCATTAATTAATAGTTCAATAAAGGAATGGTGCACATTTCATCCTTTTCATAACTTATTTCACTGACAAAGATTCTCTTTCTCTCGTTCCCTTTAAGGTTTCCTTTTGAATTCATCTCTAATTTAAATATGACTGGTTTCTGTATACCTGACCTACCTATTACGTTTTTCACAGGAAAATTAATTCATCTTATGCGCAGGATATTGATTAAATTTCTGCTACCCCACATTAACTAAAATCATAAATAACTATTACCATAAATTTTGTATAGTAAATAGATTATATGCTGCATGGAGAAATTGGTTAGAGTGACACCTGGCGACATACGACGGATTTACCTTTCCTGTCTAAAAAAAACTAAACAAGAAACGGGAAAAATTAAATTTAGAATGTCTCCGATTAATTACGAAAAGACACTTTTAGCCCAATATCCTTTATATAAATCCTGTAAGTACAATATTTCATTGCTTCAGTAAAAGTTGTCTTTATTCCTTCATTGCTTCAACAAATATGTTGTAGTTAGATGCGTTATACATAATTTTTAATTCTTAAAATGATGCATTTTAAAATAAAATTGTCACTCATTTACTTTTGTCCGCATATAAAGAGTTTTTTGCCCTTTTTTTATTAAAAAGAATACGAATGAACATTGTGGAACATGTTAGTAATGAATCTATCTGATTTAACTTTCTTTTATCTAAAATTCTTTTCTTATATTAATATTTTTGAGTGGTAAATTAGTTTTGATTTTTGATAAACATTGATTCTTTTCAAAATATTTTGATTGAAATTGAAAATGAATTAATTCGTTGGTACTTTTTCCATTCATTTGGTACGACAGTTTTCAAAATAACTCGAATAATGCCTCGTTTATTAAAAGTCTAATTATTACCCATAGGTTTTATTTTCTAATTATAATAAAACTGATTTGCAAAAACATAGAAATTAATAATAGAGTAAGAATTAAAAGTAAAAAAAGACATTTGGGAACTTTTATGTATGAAGAATTATATTTTGTAAAACTGAATATTAACTGCAGAAAATCCCATGTGCATCAAAATACTCTATATCCAGGATAAATTAAAATTGATATCTTAGGAAGCTAAATAATTTTAACTTTAAATAAATATAAAAAACACTCAATTTGAAAATGGAATTGAACTCCCTAGGAATAATTGTTCAATTACACTGAGACTTATTGTAAACAATTTCATCGATTTTAGCATAAATTAACTATACCTATTTTTAATGTCATGAAAAAAAATCAAATTTGAGGTTTTTAGTTTCATACAAAATATTATTTATCAAAATTACTCTTAAAAATTTTAATTATATGATCTTTATTGCTTATTTATGTAATTAAGAATTTAACAATAATAAGCCATAAAGATTATTAGCTTATTCATATTTTTAATTCACATTTTTTTACATAGAAAAGTAGATTTTTATTTTGTACTAATTGACCATCTGAGATAGAACAAGAAAAAAAATTACATTTTTAAAACATTTACAAAATTACATTTATTGTAGGGTTTTTTTTTTCTTTGCAAATTTAAACTTTATTCGAAGCAAGTAAACAGTAAAATATTTTCATAAAGCTAATTTAAGTAAATTTTTATTTTAATTAGTTTTTGAGCTTGCCGTTTATAAAGAAAGCACATTTATCTAAACCGGATTTCAAGCAATAATTTTTCTAAAATTTATTTCTTGTACTATGATGCGTTTTAATCATTTAATGAAGAAGCGTAACGAAACCGGAATTTCCTTTATATTTGAAATAGATTGAAAAATTTCATCTGGAGAGATTTTGGTTTGAAATTATATAAGGAAAAGTTTACAATTTTAGTTACGGACACGAATTAACGAATTAAAACTCACGGTGCCAAAATTTATTGATATTCTTAAGTATTTCAATGTTGTTGTTTTTTTAATTTTAAATGAAGAACTTGAAAACACTTATGAGCAGGGAATGTGACACAAAAAGTACCAACAACCTTTTAAAAAAAATCAAATTTAGAACTTTGCGTTTAATTCGGAAATTTAAAAAAAAATCAGTTTAACTCTAAAAAGTTTAATTTATAAAATTTTGTTGTCATTTAAAGTTTTTTCTGCATTTGAAAAGTGCCTAAAAATAAGATATGTTAATTAACTTGCTGAGATTCTTTATTTGCTGTTTAAATTTTTAAATTCATTTCATAGGCACAACCAATTCTGTTCTTCAAAATGAAAAAGAACTATTTCCTACATTTTAAAATATATTTGAAAACAATTATTATATTCAAATTATTCTGTAATCAAAATGAGAAATTTTAAAAGGCCTCATTTTCATAAAGCGTTTTAAAATTTATAATTTATTGAATATAGTAAAACTAACAATAATAATTGGCTGTTTTATAATATATGGTCATATTTTTGAAACGTAGTATCGTGCTTATGTTTTATGTTGCGTGACTTTTATATTTTATGTGTTTAAACAGATTGTTATATTTAATTTTGAATAAGATATTCAAAACTAAATGAATGAGTGGACTGAAGCAGTTACTTAATATTTTCCGCGGCATTTTGACAGTTGATTTATGGAAAAAATGATAAAAAAATATTTTTCACAAGAATATATTAAATGGATTTCTCAAGCAAAAATTAAAGACCATAATTTATTTATTTCGAGGAATATGATTTCTTTTCTATGTTATGTTTTAGGAATCTAAATACATGTTCCTAAACGCAACATAAAAAAAGAATCAATTTTCACTCTTTTTTTTTTTTTTTTGTTCTCGTATTAAAAATGTTGCCTATTCTTTTTAATAGCAACTCAAGGTAACATGCAACATGTAATAAAAATTTCATATAAAAAAAACTTCTAGTTTCTTGGAAAAGAAAGTCCTTGATGCAGTATTTAATTATTCAAGTAATTAATTACTTTTGTGAGTAAAAAAGAAAATTAGAGATGGAGAAAACTTTTTTCGTGAGAGCTTGCATTTCTCAATGAGATAAAATAAGACAAAAATTAATTATGCAAACATGAAATATCTCAAAATATTTATATTAAAATCTTACGGAATGTGTCAATTTAGAAATCAAGCACTCGTTAAATTCTTAAATCAAGTATGTTAAATCATAATCTTAATGATGGAATTTTCTATCTGTGGTATGAATATGCAAATAATTTTTGAATCGATATTTGATCTGATATGAATAGCATCAAAATCAAAAAAAGAAACATGAAAAATGTAATTCCATTACAGAAAATGATGGTACAATATTTTTTTAAGAAAAGCCATTAAAGTAGCATATTTTAAATATACGCTGATTATTTTAAACGAATTCAAATTTAAAAGTAATGAGATGGTAATAAATAAAACTAAAATACATTCATTAAAAATCAAAACAAGTGGATGCAATTATGCAATTTGGTATCAGCTACCATAATTTGGATTAGGGATTCAGTGTTATGAATATTTCTTCGAAGAATGAAAGTTTTTTATTTAAAATTATTAAACTTCTGAAGCTACACAATAAACAATCTATAATACAATAATTATTTACATTATTTCTGTAATAGTATACAAAAGTAGTTATACCACAAAAGACTCGAGTCATAGTTGATTTTGAATTCCATAACCGTGTTTAATTTTCCTTTGAATTAGTTCATTTTCAACACACTTTATTTTTTATTTTTTTTGTCTTCTTAAAATATTGAATTTTTTAAAAAAATTGTTCTATTTCAGGAGTCTCTTTTTTTCCTGTTTCAGACAAAATTGCGAAGATTGCTGAATTTCTTCCTGCATCGACAATTAATTGAAATCCCCTATGAACAAAACAAGATTCTTTAAATATCAGAAACCTTACTGCATTTAATCTCAATTATTTAAAATGTCCAACATTTGATCTTAAGAATGATATATTCTATTTTTAACATAAATAAATGTTTTCAAATTTCTTGACATGGAAGATTTATGTTCATGCTTTTTTTGTTACTGTTAAACTTATCCCAAACTCTCTAATAAATACTTTTAAATAAAAAGTTCAATTATTACAAATTTTTTGTCAATTTTTAAAATAATTGGTCAAACTTTACTTTTTTATTTGCATTTTTTTTATTAAAATAAATTATACGTCCTTTTTTTGTATACAACCTACATTATGTTTAATTTCTTACATCAGGTTGGAAATTGAAATGCAAATCATATTTATATTCCATTCTTCCACTATAGAAAAAGACGGAATTAGCATAAGCTAACAACAATTTTTGAAATGTAAGATAAAAGGCTGAAGATAAATAAAGATAGCCTTAATATATAATGGTAATGCAACACGCAAGTCCAATCTCTGATTGTTCTCTCTCTCGTAACTGCTATTTTTCACAAAATATAAATATGATATTTCAGTGTACTTGTTGAATAGATCTTCCACGGAAATCAAAAGCAATTGCTTTTTCTTTCGAAAATTACAGAAACTGATGTTGTTCTTTACATCAGTGTCTCATTTCCTGCTGAATGACTCCGAGACACATTTCATCATTATTCTTCTATCTCATTTCCTTATTTATTCGGTCGATTTCTCAGGGTATTAGGTGCAAGATGTGACAGGAAGAAATCATCAGAAAGAAAAGCTGTCTCGGAAACGAACGCTTCGATCTGCGATGTTTCTAATAACGCTTTTATAACATTATACAAGCAATGCATTCCTATTAATGTATGATATGGAATACACAAAAAAATAAAAGTAAAAATAATAGAAAATGTGTGAAAAAATGTTGCATTCTGTTTTCGTATAAATTATTTAGAATAAGGAGATAATATAATTATTCAGAAATTACAAGTAAACTAATTGTAATAATCAATAATCAGTTTAAGTATGTTTATATTCATAGTAAATAAATTCTGCTAATGTTGAAAAGACTAATATCGTTCAATGGGGGTTCTTTTTATATGGTATTCATTACCGAAATACATCTTAATGATTTTTAATTTAGCCTTCCTGAAATTAAATCTGAATGCAATCTGTAGTATCTCAAAATAAGAAAATAAGGGCGAATCGATAGAGATTCTACAACGTCATAAAACATGTTTTTTTGTCATCTTACATATTTAGGATTTCCGATTGTCTTCGAGCATATTATTGAGATTAAAATTATAAACATATAGTAGAAAAAAGTTTTTTTTACGAAAAAGACATTCAAATCTGAAGGCTTATGTAAAACCTTTCTGGTACAAATGTATTATTAAAAAAACAGATAAATTTTGACGTATTCACTATGATTCCGTATGATCTAAGACTTTATTTTGGACTTAATAGCAAATTATATCAAAATCTCTTTTGAAAAATGCTATAACAAAAAAACTTTTCAATAAATAGTTATTATTTAATATCACAATCAAACATATCAAGTAAAAGTATTTTGTGTAACAAATTTCACCTGAATAATGTAAAACCTTGAAATGTAATTTTAAATGCAAAACCTTTAACATTATTTACACCTCATGCTTTAAATGTAGCATTGAGGTTATATATGTATTGGTCGATTTAAAACGTATATTTGTCGGGAAAATTTTGTGGAAATTTTAAATTTTATATAACTTATACGAGGTGAAACTTCACTGTTACAGCTATTATTAAAAATAAATTATCAAAATTGAATAGTTTTCTCATTGTTGGAGTAAATTTTCTGCCATTCCTTTCAAACTAATTGACTTTTGTTTGAAAACATCCAGCTTTTATGATGTTGGATTAACTTTTGTACTGCAAATTTGTATAATAATTATTTGTTTTGTATAATATAAATGTGGACACATTTTTGCTATAATATGAGATATACTAGCTTATTAACTTTTTTAAAGTCCCAAATAAACATTTGATGGATAAAACCGTATCCTAAACATTTGATTTGATTATTTTTAAAATCGTTATATATCGTCAAAAATAAATTTAAAATATAATATTTTTATATCATATAATAAAAGAAATTAAAATACTGTGATTGTAATGAAAATAATGTTTAAATACTTAATATGAATATATTTTATCTCCATATACTGATTCATATATATTTTTAAAAAGGTAATGAATTTACATAAATAAAGATTATCTATTACTAAAAATTGAAAATATGTCAATAAAAAGGTTAGTTTATTCAAATATTTTAATTAACTACTAAAAATCTCTAGATTTTAAAATTCCTTTAAAAATTCTTGATACATTTTTTCGAGCTTTGCAATGTTTATGAACTAATCTTTTGATAGAAAGGTAAAATTATTCAGATCAGGCAAAACTGGAATCATTCTAAACAATTCAGATGAATTATTCAAGTTTAATTAAATCAAACTGGAGGGGAAAGTTACCGGCTTTGTGACACAAATTAAAGAATGAATTGAAATTATGATCATTCTTAAAGTCTGATGTACCACCTAAAAACTGAGACAGTCATCATGAAAAGTAATTCAAAACTTTGAAAAAGGCAGGACATTGAATCTAGAGTAAAAAGAAAGTTTTTAAGAGGAAACGGAATAAAATAAATGTTTCTTCCTTTTATTTATTCTATTCTTTGAATTTGATTGATCATCCCCAAATCATCAATTTTATTTATTATATAATGTGGAGTATTTAAAAAAGGAAAACTACAGATTTTCTGTTATTCGTTAAATATGTCTAATAAAAGAAATTTCAAATGTTAGAGAAATAACGTAGAATCTATTAAATGCGTGTAATATTATATAAAGAAATTAAATAGAAAAAAAATATCTTATGTATTACAAATTTCTCTTTATATTGTAACATTCCCCGTTTCCCAGTTTTGATAAGACATTTATTACCAGCTGTGTCGACGCTGTTAAATACTAAACTCCTCGAGATAGCCAGATGGTGGATCTTTTCACCTGGGTGGTCTCGCATCTCTTCATGACTACAGTGAAAGACCACATGTGGAATTCCTCATCCAAGAGGTATTGATCGTACCTTCAAAGAGAAAGGGGTGTCCAAAAATCCAGATGCTAAATGTTTCTCATTGTGAAAGGATTATAATAACTCCGTGTTCCAGAATAGTCAGTTGTGAAAGGTGCGTCACACAAAGGACCTTCCCACGACTGACTGGTGCAGCTGAGAGAGCTTATTGTTGAACCCCGATTGGCCGAAAGAGAGCTCAAACGACCAATGTAAATTAAGATGCGGAGATTGTCGCCGAAATAAATTGCGGAGATTTTTTTTAAGAGAGAAGAAACGATTTACAGGAGACTGTTGGACTACGCCCACGATTTCGGAGTCCGAGAATCAACTGAGTTTCAAGAAAGCCTTCGACTTTGACTGTTATATCTCCTACTACAGGTGTAAATAACTATTTATTTAACCAAGATTAGAACAAGTTGTTCTTTGTATATATAGGGCTGTAAAATAAAGAATTGTCTGGAAATTCTGCTTCGTTATTTGATCAGTTTAGATCAAGACATTACAATATCAAGTATAATTGATAGAAAATTTTTATTAGTAATTAATAATTCAAAGTTGTTTGAATTCTTAGATATGTGAGGTGATGAATTTTTCTATATAGCGGGCGTCGTTGAAAAAAGATTTCATTATTTAAAAACATGAAAAAGAATTCATTTCATTATATCTTTACATTATATTTGGTCATACTTCGCTTCCAACCTTGATAATTACTCGGAACTTAATTATTAAATTCTCAATGATTTCGAGACATAAAATTTTCTTTATATGTAAGCCTTTATAATAGTATCGAAACAGTCTATCTGTAACAAATGAAAAATCAAATCATTTTGAAAGATTCCTTTTACATAATTATACACTGAGAAACGTAACATTTATAGTTGATTTCATTCTTAAAAGTAGTAAAAATCTTGTAGTGAAAGTTAAAAAATTACTGTGGGCGTAAATTAACTAATTTCAGCAACAGTTTCTTTTCCAATGAAAGTAAAAATAAAGCGTCTAGTGGAAAATATTAATGAAAAAATTTAGGATTTGGAGTTGTTAATTAAAAGATTTGTTTGTTGAAAAAAATGTTGTCAAGTAATTACTTGTACCAGGGATGAATTCTTCAGTTGTTGTTGTTTTTTTTCCTCTGATGTATTACAACTACGTTGGAAAAAAATTCTCCTTTCTGTATTTCCTTTGATTATCTACTTGAATAAACTTCTTTGAACATTAAACGAAATGAGTATCGAATCCAAGACAGCAAAAACTATCGAATGAATGAAACGTTTTCCCACTTAGAAAAATATTAGCTATTTCGGATTGCCAAATAAAATATTCCCATTAGAAAAGTGCAGTTATTACCTATTCTGTTTCATTAAAGATTTTTTTCCATTGCATGAATTTATGCTAAATTCCTTCTGACGTACCAAAAAAAAATATCTACTAAAATGTTAACCCATTACGCTATATAAATAATAGAAAGAAATTAATCATAATAATCTCTTCTGTTATTTTTGTTGAATGTGTGAATATACAATAAGTCAAGTCTACCAGCTATCTCAACAACAAATAACAATTGGGAACAAAATTAATAATAATAACTAAAATATTCTTAAAGTAAGTAATTTTATTTATAGTATTACATGTCATTACTATTAGTGAATATCTTAATACTAGTAATGGTAAATATTGACCTAATCACTGAATATGCAAAAAATTAATAAAATTCATCAATTACTTCAAATTTTTGTGATAAAACACATATACTGTCGCGCGATTATATTTAATAACATATAATGTAGTCTTTTTAAAACGCAATATCTAACAATTGGCGCAATCTTCTAAAATAATGCAGTTGAAAATTATTACAAACAAAATTACTGCATGTTAATTTAAATTGGTCAATATTAAAAATATTATAACTATTTGTAGTTATGTTCAGGATATAATTTTCAACCTATTATAGCTTTAATTTTAATGGTCAGTGTAAAAATGATCCATACAGATTGACACATATCATATGCCTCTTTAATCAGTCATCAAACTATCATTTAAAGGTTTTGTAATATGAGAATATTACAAAAAAATTTCTGAAAATGTCCTTATTTTTCAAATGGTGTCCTCAAAACTTTGGAAAAGGAACATATAGATCTCAGGTTAGTGGTATTAAAAAGTTTTATTTTTAATGTGTTTTCTTTTCCTTTAACTTTTTTTGATCGATTTAAGAAGTGATGATAAGAATAAAAACTAACAATGTAGAATTCACTTCCTTTTCTTTTTAATTAGGCGTAGTCACGTTTACTTTATAAAAAAAGGTAGATATGAGAATTTAAAATATTTGATACTATTATACGAATATCAGTAGATGTAGGTAAAATTACTCGATAGCCTTGGAATTATTGAACCTGCGGCGGATTGGTACTAGCGAGGATAGAACCTAGGACCTTGAGGTTCGCATCCGAGTAACATGATCACAATACAAAAGCAATTGCTCGTGTAGCGTTGTTAACTGGCTTATAAGCTTTCACCACAGACTCTCCCTCCAGTGAGGCGAACGATATGGCTGTTGAGTGAAGATGTATTTATTAGCTGTTGAGTCTAATGTGCCTGTACCCATTTGAGTAGCGCCACGCATTATGGCGACCGTGTGTGGATGAGTGGTTGCTGTTGCTGCGTCAAGTGAGTCTGACAACATTGGTTTGCTACGTCAAGCGAATCTGATAACTTTGATTTGCTGTGGGTCGATGGCTCCACAACAGCTGTATGAAAGTTGAAGCTTCATCGTCCGAGGTCACCAATGTACCGAATTGATATGAGGGAGGATAGAACCCGGGACCTTGTGTTTCTCAGTCGAGTAACATAACCACGATACAAAAGCAATTGCTCGTATAGCGTAGCTGTTAACTGGCTTATAAGCTTTCACCAGAAACCTTTTTGAGCAATAAAAGTAAGAAAGAATTCTAGTTTATGAATTACAATTTCAATACAACCACTAATCGAATATGAAACTAATCATCCTTGATTTCTTCATAAGAAGAAATGCAATAATATTCTATAAACAATTTATTTAAAGAATATTTTGAAATTGCCTTTTTGACGCAACGTATATGGATTTCTAAAGGATAAAAGAAGATAAAGAAATAAAGAAGAAATGAAATATTTCTTAGAAACAATTACTTAAGAATGAACTAGGGAGAACACAAATATTCGAAAAATAAACCTAAATATTTATGAAAAAATCCTGAAATCAGAGACTCATCAAATGTAATGCTATTTACTTCTGAGTATTAAATTTTACCTAAAATAGGTTTTAAGATTAAATTCAATATTAATTCAAAAGTTCATATTTAGAATAGAGTGCATTTTACAAAATATCTATTAATTTGAAAAAGTTAAAGATGAATAGATATGTGGTAACGCCTTATAAGCCAGATAACAGCTACAAGACATGAGTAATTACTTTTGTCTTGTGGTCATGTTACTCGGCTACGAACCCAAAAATTGCGAATTCGGTCCTCGCTATCCCAATAGTAACATTGGTGACCCGGACGCTGGGATATATGCTGTAAAAATTAATTATTATTTGCGTTACAGATATTATTTCAAAAATTTACCTGACCATTATTAAAGCAATTATAATAATCAATGCATATTACTTTTATAAAAGTATTAAGAATATATTTTCAAAATAAGAAAATCATATCTAAACTATCTGCTTTCAAAAATTAAAAATAATAGAAACACATACGGAATTGTTAGAATTAAATGTAATGACATTTGTATAAAAAATGTATGAAGTGTTTTAACTTCTTTCTTTCTAAAAGATACAGAATAATTTATTTCTGAGTTAGTAGTAGAAACAAAAAATTCTATGCATTCTTATTTTAGTAGTTCTATAAATAAATTATCTGTAAATACAGCATTAAGTTATTTCACTTTTATAATAAATCGGGCATTTAATAAAGGCTCTCAATAAATTAATATACTTCAATTGATATTATACATTCAAATAGAAATTCGGCATTTGTCGTTTAAACATCAATACATATAATCATTGTACTTATTGGCTGTAAATATTTTAACAGCATACTGTGAGAAGTATTTGGAAATGCCATGTTTACTATCCGTAACGATGAATAGAAGTTTCATATTCATGTGAATGGTGGAACGATTAAATATGGAGTGTTCTTTTGGCTTTAATAACAACGGAAATAACAGTTATAGCAAGAGAAATGGGTCTTTCATGTACAATTTCCCTTCCTAATCTCTTTATTGCAGCAAGTACAGGGAACAAAAATGGGCAACCAAGTTACTGCTAGCCAAGTTGCTGTTGCGACAATATTGTTATTCTTCCATTCAAAGATTCATCCTGTCAGTCACTTTACTTCGTCTAAACCGCCTTTATTCTCATTATATTAATGCAAAGGAAATGGGGCTTTCTGGCTCATAATATATATCGTCCAACAATCTAAAGAATGAGGTGAAATATTGTGAACTGAAGTTACAAGTTCTGGAATTCGTGTTATTTATTTTTTAATATTTAAATAAATTTCATTCTTAATTGTAAATTATTTTATTTCTGCTGTGCATTCACTGAATACGGGAGTTTTGTTATATGCTCCATTGCAGATTTAACGTTAGTATTTATTGAAATATATTCATTAACAACACATGCATTCCTTAAATTGAAGGTAAAAATTTGGCATTTTTTTGGAAAAGTTTGGCGATTTCTAATTATTGTTAGAAGAGGAAACATGTGAATCGTCACTATCACCGAGTGGTTATTCTTTGATTTATTCTGAAATCTAAATATTTTTCATGATAATATTGACAAAGGGTGTGGCTTTTTGACAAATGTTTTTTAAACGGTTACAGATAAAAGGTTTCGTTTTGACTTGCAGTATTAGTTAGATATGTTGGAGTATTTTTAAAGAGATCATAAACTTAGTACAATATTATTTCTACCGGTAATATTCTAAATTCACTAACTTTAACCACGTTTAGTTTTTGTGTTTTATAAAATATTCATTTATGTGTTTCTGTGTTTATAAACAGTATTAAAAATAAAATGCTTGAACAAATATATCTCACCAATATTATCTTTCATAAATAAGATTATTTCCTTTCTATTCTACAAAAAAATTCATATTTTTTTAATATCTATAAGTCATATTCATACAAAAATATGCATATTCAGAAAGAATTTTTAAAATACAGTTTTAGGAAACCGGTATCATTAAACTTTTGGCATTATACAGTTGCATAACAATTTGCATTTACATCTTCAATCCGTTATGATTTGTAACTGCATATTCTATTGGTTATTGAGGAGTGGAGTTGGAAGATCTCTTTGTGGTGGGTCCACTCTATCAGATTTCATTCACATTAAAGCCTTGAAGTGAGATGACCAGCATAGGTTTAAAATAAATTTAAAAAATTTCGTACTTATTAACACTTTTGCATTTTTCATGTTTTCGGTATTGTTGTTAATATAATAATTTCAAACAAGTTCGTAGGTGTAATCTAATATACCAAGATTTGAGACAAGCGCAGAATTAAAATATTATATTGCTCATAAATTAACTCAACCACTAGCTTTTACAACTATTATATATATATATATATATATATATATATATATATATATATATATATATATATATATATATATATATATATATATATATATATATATATATATATTCTCATAACACTTTTTACTTTCTTTTGTGGAGTGAAATGCAATTCTTTTAATATAAATTTTTAAAAATTCCTTTGGTAAAATTATTTTTAGTGTAATTTCTTACCTACAATTTCCAATATTTTAACTATACATTTGGCGCAGTTGAGCCAAAGTTGGCTCTTGCTCCACTAAAATTCCCAACTAAAACTAAAATAATTCAAATAATTAACGAAGTCAATTTTCGCCAATTTTAAGAATTAGTCATTATGAATATTAGTTCGAATGAAAATGATACATCGATAATAAGATGCCGGAGCTAATTTTTAATATTTAATCTTTCGATATAAATTTCCTTATTATGGAAACAGCCATAAACATTTTACAACTAGTCGACTCTGGTTACATGAAAGCATTCTAGACATATATTTTGTGTTGGTATTGTGAAAAGAACATTAATAAAGATGAATTTTAGTCACAAAACAATTCGCGGTTCAGCATTAATAAGGCATGGCTGAACAATCGGTAAAGAAACAGAAAACGATAAAGTTGAAAGAAATATTTCATAGCTTTTCTGTCTGCTCCATAAGTTTTGTAATATGAAGGCTCTAGGAGATGGAAAGTTCACTGCATTATCCTTAAATCAGCAAATTAATAATTATTTCCATTTTATAAGAATTTACAATCAGAATATTGTAATGTTCATAATAATGTTCTGAATGATAATGTGCATGATAATTTTTATTGCTTTATTTGGAAAAAATTCAGCAGAAAAAGGAACTATCTTTAAAAGAATATCATGAACTGAATTGTTTAATAAGAACATATTTTATTTCATTCAGAGTTTTGTAAGGAAATTCGATAAAAAATACCAATTGTTTCTAAAATGTTACTAAATATTGCTTGAACATTTCTGCATTTGTGGCAACAAAAAATATTTGAAAATCTCCAAAAAAATCAAAATTAAAAAATAATAATCATAATAATAGAAATTTAGAAATCGCTTTATTTAATAATGTTCAAAACTATATGAAATTTACATTTTCCCACCTGAAAATATCTTAATATGTCGTTGTTTATTAGAACGACAGATTATTTAAATAATATCTAAGCATTTTCATATCAAAAAGAAATTATAAGAAGATGAAAATTAAATATTTCAACTAATGCAACTAGCATAGTTATCATAGCATTCAAATTTATTTCTACATAATTTTTTTATAAAAGATTTAATAAAGACACAAAATAAATAAGTAGAGAAAGCTTTAAAATAGGTTAAGAGTAAGATCAAAACTAAAACAAAGGAATAATAAATGCATGTCAAAAAATGCATTAATAATATATACATGTCAAAAAAACGTGTATGATTTTTTCAGAGAAGCAGTGACGTCACACTCAAGAAAAACAAATAATAATTTCAAAATCGCATAGATATGCTTTTACCGGTGACTCAAAAATTCCAAAGATGTGAATACTTCAGAATGCAAGTTGATGCGTTGATACGCTCTGCCAGTCCGAAATTCCACTTCTTTGACAAACACAGCATCACTCACTCAAATATTTTCAGTTGCACATAAATAATGCATATTTCTCACTAATTTAAAAATAGGGGAGAAAAGTGACAGAATTATGGAAATACATATATCATAAAGAATATTTCACATAACAATATTTAGCCCCAAAATTGAACATCTATCTATTCCTGGGTTATTTTTGGGCATTCATTATAATTATGGAGTGCATTCTTACT
The DNA here is from genome assembly GCF_947563725.1 of Argiope bruennichi. Classification (NCBI taxonomy): domain Eukaryota; kingdom Metazoa; phylum Arthropoda; class Arachnida; order Araneae; family Araneidae; genus Argiope; species Argiope bruennichi. Next base: position 21,644,650 of record NC_079151.1, on the reverse strand, counting down.
AGTTCACATATCGTAAATTATTAGTCAAACAAATTAACGATGATTTAGTTATTGTTCTAAAATAATGCTTTGTATATATATATATACAAAGTGATGAAAATTAAAACACTCAATAACTATTGAGTTTAAAGGCTCCAAAATTGTTGATTATGCTATTCAAGACATGGGGAAATGGATTACACGAAAACAACGTTAGTTCCAGAAACACAGATAGACGGCGATATACAACAGAAAATATGCTGAACAGACACAAATAATCACAAAAAAACATGCGTTATGGAATTTTTTCCTTCTAATTTCTACTGCAAATACGAAAAATTAGATAAAAAAAGTGAAGAAACTTAAATTGTCATTGTAACTGCAATTTCGCACAGGAAGCATAAAAATTGGAATAAACCCTTGTTTTGCTGCACTGTTCTGAGCGTAAAACGGGATAAAGCTGGGAAAATGGCATTCTTATCAACGGTAGCTTCGCGCTTTGCTTGTGAAGTTGTTTTATGAAAGCAAATGAAATGCTGCAACTTCACTTCCAGAATTTCGCCGACTTGAGAATTTATGCAAAGGACCAGGAGATACCAAAACATGCTCGAAAATATTGTTGTACCCCAAATGCAACAGTGCCAATCTCTTGATTCAATTACCTTGATGCAAGATGGAGTGCCTCCTCTTATAGGACTCTGTGTAGAGCAGTTTCTCCGGTAACATTTTACTAATGATAAAGTAATTAGTCGCGTGTTTCCGGCAACCTAACCATCTCGTCCTACACATTATAATCCCTGGAATTTTTAACTTTGAGGATACTTTAAATAATCTTGCTTATCGAGGACGTATCTTGGCACATTTGAAAGGCAGTATCTGCATGATAGATGCATCTTAATCGACCAATTATGATCCGCAGTAGAACAAGTTGTCCACAAAATGCAGATTTCACATCCTCAAGAAGGGAACCGTATTGAGCAGTTTCGTAGTGATTTGGTCCTTGTGATTGAATGTTTGAGGCATTCGAATAAAATGTGTTACAAATATTTACAGCGCCATCTGTCGTCTTTTGAAACTAATTATTTTTCGCTTAATCCTTTTCCCCATGTCTTGAATAGTATGGTCAACAATTTTGAGCATTTACACTCAGAGTAGGGATGTTTTAATTTTGAATATATAATTCTGAAAGGAAAAAGTCACAGAAAGTTGACAACGATTTTAAAGTTTCAAGAATGTTTTTATTTCCAGTAGGCAACACTTACATGTATTTTCTTTAAAATATCACGTGTATTTGGGAAGAAAAAAGTTTTTTTTTAATCGTAAATTTTGCAACAAGATCTTTACTTACAAAATACTGAGTTTTGAACCAAATAAAACGAAACTTTCAAAATATGTGACAAAGTATTATTGAGAATTTTACTAAAATTTGAAGGGCTATTTATAAATATTCAAAGAAATACCAGTACTTTTAGAAAATAGGTTGTAATAATGCATACGCAAAATTTAACATATCTTTCCTTTCATAATTTAAAGTCTAAATACAAAGAGCAGCTTTGTGAAATTCCAGGTTAATAGCATCAAGATTCAGAAAGAAAACGAATTGCCAAAGTAACAGTGAACTGAATTTCAGTTGGTCTCTAAAAGAGGCTAGATGACAAGCTAAGAATTGTCCATAAATTGATATTCTTTAAAGTTGAAGCTTCGAATTAGATGAAACTAGAAAAGGTAGACTAACAAATTAAACATGTATTCTCAAAGTCTGTAACTCAATTCCAAAAACCACTTCTGGCTATAATTGGAATGCTGAAATCAATCTAGACCATAATGCCTCACATCAGTGGCAGGGCTATAAACTTTACTTATATAAAAATGGCATGCAATTCCAGCTGAAAGACTCCAGAAACTAGTATATAGCTTTCTTCACAGAGTAATAGCCGTCACTTCCGTAAAATGCGACTCGTATTATCGATTGACTCATCTCCAGGATAAACAAAGCTTAAAGATGTCCAAAAACTTTTAATTATATTATAAACCAAGTTATTTAATTTTAAAAATGAAATGTTTTTGAGAATAACAATGAATAGCAATATTTTTGTGAAGTTTACTTTAGAACAATTTTTGTTATGTAATTAATTTCTAAGTATAAGAAGTATTTTGTTTATTTCTAAAGGTGTGTCTTTATTTCTAAGCGCCAGATTTGTGTATTTAGAAGTTTAGAGGAGGTGGTGCCTCTTCAGAATGTCTTCGTCATCTGACCATAGCTCAAAATTTTGAGCTCTATCTATCCAGTTGTTTCAAAACACACTTAAATGTGATTAATTTAAATTAATTAAAAATCATTGATGCAGTCTGAAAGTCTGCGGGATCAATATCTTTTTGTGCGACTATTGTTTTCATTTTAATTCAAAACAAATACGTAGAGGAAAACATATCTTTATTTGTATCGTAATATTTAATATAAAAAAATATTACTATTTTTTTGTATCGTAATATTTTATATAAAAATACTTTTGCACAAAAAAAGACTTTTACGCTTTAAAAAAATGAGCTCATTTACACAACGTAGCTAACAAAACCCGATCTGACATGTGATAACTGTAATCTTTATTATAAATCTTTAATTATTAATAGTCATTTTCTCATAAATATTGAAACATAAAATTGATTTTTGCGAACTTCTCATATCAATTAATCACACATTTATTTTTTTTATAAAAAACAAAGCAATACTGGTATATCAGTCAGATAAATAATGCAAAGTATTATTAATTTTTTTCCCCTAATAGCCAGTAATCTAGCAATAAACTTAAAAGGAGTAAGGAAAAACTGGGGAAAATTTTATAAAAAAATAAAATTCTATTACTAAACCAAGCAATATTTTCAAATAATAGTATAATTTTTGTTAGATACACAATACACATTTTTTTCTATTGTTTGCAAATTTTGTACATCAAAATATTAAAGACATTAAATTCAATATTAATTTTCTGTTACTATAACAAGCAAATTCTCAAATGAGATTAGAAATTTTGAAATACACAACACACATACTTATATTCTATTGTTCGGAGTTTTTGTACATTAAAACATTAAAGACATTAAATACAATATTAATTTCTTGCCACTGTAACAAGCAAATTCTCAAATGATAACACAATATTTTTAGAGGCACAATACACACACTTTCTTTCTATTGTTCGTAAATTTTGTACATCATTAAAGACATTAAATACAATATTAATTTCTTGTCACTGTAACAAGCAAATTCCCAAATGAGAAGAGAACTTTTTAGATACACTTTTATTCTATTGTTCGCAGGTTTTGTACAATAAAACATTAAAGACATTAAACTCAATATTAATTTCCGGCCACTGTAACAAGCAAATTCTCAAATGAGAACAGAATTATTTTAGCTACGCAATACAGAATTTTTTAGATAATATACTTTTGTTCTATTGTTCACAAATTTTGTATATCAAAACATTAAAGACTTTAAATACAATTTAAATTTTCTGCCACTATAACAAGCAAATTCTCAAATGGAAACAGTATCTTTTTCGATACACAACGCACATACTTTTGTTCTATTGTTCACAGGTTTTGTGCATTAAAACATTTTCATGCCACTATAACAAGCAAATTCTCAAATGAGAACAGAATTTTTAAGATATACAACATACATACTTTTGTTATATTGCTCTCAGTTTTTGTACATTAAGACATCCAGACAGGGAAAAAAGTTTCATTGGAATTTAACTTATACCATATGAATTTTGAATATCTACATTAACAGTTTTGAAAAAAAAAATTCATATCTAATATCTTTAGATTATATTCCATTATACTTATTCCATAAACAGGAAAGAAAATATTGTCATATTACACTTCGACTAACAATTTGGCGACTTTAAAATCCTATTATCTTTATCACATTTCTTGAGACAATTCTGAATTCCACCCATGGTTATATAACATGAAACTCACCAGATTATCTCTTCATAGCGAAATTTTCGCATGAAATGCTTGTATTAGTTTCAAGAATTGCAAAGCATACCACTCAGTGTATCGCACAATCAGCGTCAACGATGGCTTATTTTTTTCCCCTGTTTTCCTTCATAAAATGTAAACTGGATCCTAAAATTGCCCTTAACTCCAAAACTCTTATACAGAGACAATTGCTCAGTGAAGATCGCTTTTCTGCTATTTCCTAGTTTCTATTGTTTCCTTGTGGACGTTTAAGGGGCAAACGAGAAGTGCTTGTAAAGGAAATAAAGGGACATTATCTCTAAAATTGGACAATGAGATCCAAAAATAAAACAAACTGAGTAAATCCTCAAAATTCATTAAAATCATGTATGCTTCTTAAATATGCTAAACCTTTAATTTTTGAATTGTGATTGCATATTGATAGCATTTGAGCTGCAGTACTACCATAATGTAAGTTCTGAAACACACTAGTGGCAACACGTTTAATTTTCATAGAATGCAAGCTTATTAGGGAAGTCACTTTTTCTACATTTTTAATACTAATGTTTCTTCTTATAGCTCAAACTTTTACAACTTTTAATTCAAAATACATTTTAATAGATTAATGTAAACATATTGCTTCTTAACTCTTTTGAGATTATTGTATTATGATAAACGTAAATGAATAGAAATATTCTGGTGTATAAAATCAGAATTAGGGATAGCAATACCGGACCAAAAATTCAATACCGGTATTCGGTATTTTTTAGATCTTAATACCGGGAAACCGGTTTTAATACCAATATTAGAAATTTTAGAAAAAGAAAAAAAAACACAAGTGTTTCTTCGTTTTATTTGCCAGTTTTATAAGAGAGTGTAAATATCACAAAAAATAATATGTAACTTATAAATTTAACAGTATATAAAGAATCACAAAAAAGTAAAAGAACAACTTATTTATTTAAATCACAAAAAAATCACTTATTTATTTAATCCCAGGACACCCCGTGATCTGGGTGTCCTGGGTTCGAGTCTTGGTTCGGGCATGTTTGTTCTTCATTTGTTCTATCTGTGAGATGTGTGAATGTGTCTCCCCCCTATAAAAAGGGGTTGTGCAAGCGAATGTGATGCGTAAGTAACTAAGACGTACTCTTGGCCCTAGTTGGCGCTACTAAAACAAGAGACGCTCCCTTGGCTTAAAATCGCTGACTTCATCAGTGAGCTTGTCCATGGCAAGTGCTATTATAAGCAACAACAGCGAGGTTACAGTTCTGGAAACATTAAATTTGGATTTCCACTGAAACCAAATGATGCAACAAATCTTAGATTCCCCAACAGATATTTTACATTTCCCGTATTACATCTGAAAAACAATTAACGAAATTTCGCATGCTTTTAGAACTCACATTAATATTTCCAAAACAACCTGGATTATCCAAATTAGCTCATCCGATGTCACTTATTATTAAGAACTTCTTTCTTAAACTAATGTTTTTGTGAATTAAAAATATAGAAAAACACTCATGAGAGCACATTATGAAGCAAAAGTTAATGTTACAAACATATTTTATAAATTGTATGAAGCAAAGGTTAATGTTACAAACTTGTTTCATAAATGGTTTAAGTTGGCAAAGTAACGGGTCGCTAATGTTTTGCTGTCACGCCACTTGAAAATCATAAAGAATTAAGAAATTTAGAATTAAAAAAGAAAAGACTTATTAGAATACATTTACGCTAATTCGTATAGTTATTACGCTCATTTTAAAACGAAAAAAGATATATTTCGCTATTTCAAAGTTTTAATGCATTTATTTGCTTACTAACTAATTAAACTTGCCAATTACATACCTCTCATGATCGTATAAGAATTTTTTAAAAATTAAATACTTGTATTTTCAAAGAATTATCTTACGTGAAAATACATCAAAATTATATAAAATAAAAAAAAATACAAGATCGCCTTTTTTAACCCCTTAACTGTTTTGCCCATATGCCATATGTGCATCGATTTATCCAATTTCGATAGTTGTAAGCAAAAAATAAACCATTCATAACGACTATAATTCAATATTAAAATTATTTCGAATACATAGATAAGTCAAGTATTCAATGGATTTCCATTTGAATGAAAATAAAAAAATATTCCCAAAATAGAAGGTCTCATCCTATTAGATAGTAAAGAAAATAAAACAGTTAAGTGGTTAATTTTTGGGCTATGAATAAGTGTTAATATTTTCGCAAACAAAACTTTTGCCATGCTTCATTTAGATTATAACTAATCAACAATAACACTGATTTTTGAGAACAGTGCTAAGAAAGCAGACATAAAAGACAATATAATGGACTTGAATACAAATTCCTTCGGACATAACTTCACACAATAATTTTACTTGATCTGCGCATTAATATATATATGTATATATATATATATATATTACTTTTGTTACCGATATGTATGTCTTGTTATATCTTTTGATATTCGAATAATAAAGTTCAAACTTAGTGAATATCAAAATTTGATATTTCTACTCGCTACTACTATTCTACTACTATTTGATATTTCGGTCTTCTACTCGCTTTATAAGATGAAGAAACCTCTTGTGTTTCCATCTCTTGCCGAGAGCATTAAATAAGTAAATAAAAACTACCTTCTTTTCCTCAAAAACATTTAACTGAGTAATTAATTTCATTTTAACTACGGATTGGTTCATTGAGATAAGGAACTACATCTTAATTAGACAAAACTACTTTCAGTTTATTTCAGATATTTTATTACTTATGTTATATATACACACACACATGCATGTATATATCACAAATTAATTATTCCGAACAACCCTGAGGCACGCAGATAAATCTGAATGACCGGACCAGAGCAATTTCATTGGAGGAAACTGAATTTAAAACCTGAGAACCATCAACGGCCACAATACACCCACTCCGGTGGGAGGTACCTCCCGTCATCGGTAGGGAGATAGCCAATCCCACACGATTTCTGTGCCCATCCTAGTAGCGAGAACCAACTACTATACCGAAAGTTTCTCATCCTCATATCTCAGATCCCTCCCCAGTGGGAGACAATTGTACACACACGTGTATACATGTGCTTGTTTGTTTGTTCGTGTGAATACGTAAGTGCGCATGAGTAAATTATAATATGCAAAAATCTCAACAATGCAAACTGATGCAGTTGCATGCCATTTATTTATGAAGGGACTTGATTGACTCCTAGAAATCTGTCTAACATATTCTTTCTGTTTACTTTTTTTTTTTTAATGTGATCTAGACTTGCCGAAAAATCGTAATACTTTTTCAAATAGGCTAGAACAGTCCATTTGAAAATATAAGGGTGTTTTTTTTTTTCGAATTAATGACTTCTTGGCGTTAGAAACAACTTGAATCATATCTGGGTTCGGAACATCTTGATCAGTAGGTTTAGCATCAGCTTTGCCAAAAAAATTAGAAAGGCTGGTTTTTAAAAACTCATGATTGCCAAGTTCCAATTGCACTGCTTAGGTATAGTAGCAGTAACATCATAGCAAATTTTATCAGCGGTTATGACTTAAGTAAATGAATTAAATTTAGAATACTTATAATCTTTGTTCAAAGAAAGCAAAAAGACAGGAGGCAAACACTTAGAATTCGAAACCTTATTATCGTACTCATTTTGAAAAGAAACCTCAGCTCAGTATCGAAAAAACTGTATTACACGGTAACGTTTCACATCTCTAACATACATGCTATCAAAGTGAATTACGATTTTTTGATCATTTGTGATACACGTGTTCATAGCTGGTGTTTTACCACCTTTGCGCTTTCACCAGAATCCATTTTAGGCAGTAGAGCTCACTCAAAATATCTTTTATTGTATATCAATCTACTCATGTATATCTCACCTAACACTCGAAAGTCATTGTATGTTTCCCTCTTTAAAGCATGTTGATATCAAAACATGTCATTCATTTTAGACTGTTTTATTCGTTTACAATACATTTTTCCATTATAGTTAAAAAGTGTTTTTCAACATCTCATATATCGGAATAATTTTAGCCGATTTTCAAATACAAGACTTACAAATGCTTTTCAAAGAATCTCACTTCTACTTATTCATGCATTTAAATAATACAGCATGACTATCAAAATATATACATAACCCCTCGGCTGATGGATTTCGCAGAATTCTAAACGAATAGCATACCACGCGGACAGTAGCTCCCTCTTTTGAGCAAGGTATACATCAAGGGAAGTTTTCTATGGAATTAACTAGCTTGTGGCGCTATCTATTGGCAAACAGTCTTATTATTTTATTTACCAATACAAATATATAAACACAGTTAGCTCTCAAATAATATAAACATAGTCACAATACGATAAGAAAAATTCATCTTCCCCAAATTAATTATCTCCTAGTTTTTAGTTTTCTACGTAACGGAAAGTATTGAGTTTTGAATGAATGAAAGTAAAGCGGCAGTTTACAAGTCAAACTGCATATACTGATACATAGTTTATCCATAATAAAATCGAAATCCATAGAATGATAATTGGATCTTGAAATCATAGTTAAAACTAGGTCTTTGAAAACCTTAGATATTCATGTTTTTTTTGTTTTTTTTAGTTAAAAATTATTAAACAGAAATAATAAAAATCGAGGTTCTGCACAGAACGTATGGATCATTATATTAGTTTACAATGCAAATGGAATTTCAGAATAGAAAAGAATAAATTGGAATTATATTTTTATGTATTTATTATTTAAATGAATTTCCCTGATGTAAGTTCGAAATTTTTTTCCTTAAAACTGAGATTCTTAAAACTTTTTTAATGTTTTCTGCCAATAAATCTGTAATTTTCAATTTATCTGTAATTTTATGTTTGCTATATAGTCTGTAATAATTTCAAGAAACACAGAAGAATTACCGAATAAATATATCATATTTACTTGAACACTGCTTACCAAAATGCAAGTTATATGATCATCGCAGAAATGTTAAATCCTAAACATTATTATTTTTTTTTCTGTTTAGTGAAGAACTTATTATTGGTGAAAATACTGAGAAATTTAATTATTGCAAGTTATCCTGTTCAAAATTTTTTTAAAAAAAATTCCATAGATTCATTTTTTTTTTTTTTTCCGCTGGAGTGGGGGGAGGATTCGGAGTTAGAATCGAGCAACAATAGAACATCAGTGATTTTTTAAATTTTTAAATGATGCAAATGTCACTTTCTCGAACTATAA